>NC_140994.1:109393067-110761050 GCF_052327205.1 Somniosus microcephalus
GCTCTGGTTTTTAACTTCCTTACTGCTACCTAGTCTATGACCTTCTCTGTTTTCATTTTTATTATTTGCTCTCTAGGAACCTCCCCCACACTAGTTAGTTTAAAGCCCTCTCTACAGCCCTAGTTATATGATCCGCCAGGACTCTAGTCCCAGCACTGGCCAAGTGAAGCATGTCCCAACGGAACAGCTCCCTCCTGCCCCAGTACTGGTGCCAGTGTCCCGGGAAGCAAAACCCATTTCTCCCACACCAGTCTTTGAACTATGCATTTAATTATCTAATTATATTTGTCCTAGCCAAATTCGCTCGTGGCTCAGGTAATAATCCAGAGATTATTAACCTTGAGGTTCTGTTTTTTAACTTGACCCCTAGCTGCTCATATTCCTTTAAGAGAACTGGCTTCCTAGTGCTACCTACATCGTTTGTACCAACATGGACCACGACAACTGGATCCACCCCCTCCCACTGCAAGGTTTTTTCCAGCCAGAAGAGATGTCCTTAATCCTGGCATCGGGTTGGCAACACAGCCTTCGGGACTCTCGCTCTCGGCCACAGAGAACTCTATCTATCCCCCTAATAATACTTTCCCCTACCACTACAACATTTCTAGTTACTCCCCCCTCTTGAATGGCCCCCCATTCCATGGTGCTGTGGCCAGGTTGATCATCCTCACTGCAGTCCCTGCTTCTGTCCCCACAGGGAGTAAGAACCTCGAACCTGCTGGACAAGAGCAAGGGCTGCGGCTCCTCCAACTCTACATCCTGGATCCCCGTGCCTGCCTCACTGTCTGTATTGTGGACAGTGATGGGAGTTAGTTGATTAATGACTGTATGGGGATCAGTGATGGAAGATACTGGATTACTATATGTATTGGGGACAATGATGGGAGATATTGGATTAATGTCTGTATTGGGGACAGCGATGGGAGATCCTGGATTAATATCTGTTTTAGCAGTGATGGGAGATCATGATTAAGGTCTGTCTTGGGAGCCGTGATGGGTGATATTGGATTAATGTCTGTATTGGGGACAGCGATAGAAGATAGTGGATTAATGTCTGTACTGGGGACAGCGATGGGAGATAATGTATTAATGTCTGTTTTGTTTCAGCGATGGGAGAAACATAGAAACATAGAGATAGGAACAGGAGTAGGCCATTCGGCCCTTCGAGCCTGCTCGCCATTCAATGAGATCATGGCTGATCTTCGTCTGAGATCATAGCTGATCTTACCAGTTCAGTACCCCGTCCCCGCCTTTTCTCCGTAACCCTTAATCCCCTTAGCCTTCAGAAATATATCCAATTCTCTCTTGAAAATATTTATTGAATTAGCCTTCACAGCCCTCTGTGGCAGGGAATTCCACAGGCTCACCACTCTGAGTGAAGAAATTCTTCCTCATCTCTGTTTTAAAATGATTTGCCCGCTATTTTTAGACTGTGGCCCCTGGTTCTGTGTTCCCGGCCATTGGAAACATTCTCTCTGAATTCAGCCTGTCCAGGCCTGCCATAATTTATATGTTTCGATGAGATCCCCTCTCAATCTTCTAAACTCCAGAGAGTACAAGCCCAAACGATTTAATCTCTCTTCGTAGTCATTCCCGCCATTCCAGGTATCAGCCTGGTGAATCGCCGTTGCACTCTTTCCATGGCAAGAACATCCTTCCGCAGATGGGGCGACCAAAACTGTACACAATACTCCAGATGCGGTCTCACCAGCACCTTGTACAGCTGTAGTAAGGTATCCCTATTCCTATACTCGAACCCCCTTGATATGAAGGCCAACATACCATTTGCCTTCTTAATCGCCTGTTGCACCTGCATGCTCTCCTTCAGTGACTGGTGCACAAGAACACCCAGGTCCCTCTGCACTTCCCATCTCCCAATCTATTGCCATTTAGATAATCTACCCTCCTGTTTTTACCCCCAAAGTGGATAACCTCGCATTTATCCACATTATAGTGCATCTGCCACATACCCGCCCATTCCCCCAACCTGTCCAAATCGCACTGTAGCCTCCTGACATCCTCATCAGAGCCCACCCCTCCTCCTAGTTTAGTGTCGTCAGCGAATTTGGAAATATTGCATCCAATTCCCTGATCCAGATCATTTATATATATTGTGAACAGCTGGGGTCCCAGGACAGATCCTTGCGGCACCCCGCTGGTCACTGCCTGCCACTCCGAAAACGAGCCGTTTATTCCAACTCTCTGTTTTCTATCCGCCAGCCAGTTCTCTATCCACGTTAATACTTTGCCCCCAATTCCATGAGCCTTAATTTTGCATGATAATCTTTTGTGTGGAACCTTATCGAAGGCTTTCTGGAAGTCAAGGTACACCACATCCACTGGCTCTCCCCCATCTATTTTACCAGTTACTTCCTCAAAAAATTCCAGCAGATTAGTCAAACACGATTTACCCTTTGTAAATCCATGTTGACTCTGTCCGATCCTTTCCCCATTTGTCAAGTGCTCCGCTATTTTATCCTTAATAATGGACTCTAGCATTTTGCCCACAACCGATGTAAGGCTTACTGGTCTATAATTCCCTGCTTTCTCTCTACCCCCCTTTTTAAATATTGGGGTAACATTAGCTACCCTCCAATCCACGGGTACTGTTCCCGAGTCAATGGAGTTCCGGAAGATGATCCTTAGAGCATCTGCTATCTCCAGGGCCACCTCCTTAAGTACCCTAGGATGTAGTTTATCAGGCCCCGGGGATTTGTCGGCCTTCAGTCCCCTCAACTTACCCAACACCATATCCCTAGAGATACTAATTTCTGTCAGCTCCTCCCTCTCATTAGTCCCTATGTTTGCCGATATTCCTGGGAGGTTATTTGTGTCCTCCTTTGTGAATACAGAACCAAAGTATGAGTTTAATTGGTCTGCCATTTCCTTATTCTCCATTATATATTCTCCCGAATCGGACTGCAAGGGACCGACTTGGGATTTTACCAGTCTTTTCCTCCTGATATACCGATTAAAAGCTTTTGCAGTCTGTCTTTATGTTTGCTGCAAGTTTACTTTCGTATTCTATTTTCCCCTTCCTGATTAATCCCTTTGTCCTCTTTTGCTGTATCCTGTACTGCCCCAATCTTCCGGTCTGGTGCTTTTTTTTGCCAGTTGATATGCCCTTTTTTTTGATTTTATGCTGTCCCTAATTTCCCTCGTTATCCACGGTTGAGTCACCTTTTAGGTTTATTTTTATGCCAAACCGGTATAAACATGTTCTGGAATTCTTCCATTCTATCTTTGAATGCTTGCCATTGTCTCTCCACTGTCAATCCCCCAGAAACACCACCCAATCAATCTTACCCAATTCCCGTCTCAGACCCTCGTAATTCCCTTTATTTAAGTTCTGGACCTTAGTCTCTGCTTCAATTTCCTCACTCTCCATCTCGACTGAGAGCTCGATCATATTATGATCGCTCTGACCCAAGGGGCCTCGTACAAGAAGATTGCTGATAAGTCCCTTCTCATTGCGCAATACCCAGTCTAAAATGGCCTGATCTCGAGTCGGCTCCTCGACATATTGGTCCAGATAACCGTCCCGAAAACATTCCAGGAATTCCTCCTCCTCAGAATTTTTACTAATTTGGGTAGTCCAATCAATATGTAAATTAAAGTCACCCATGATGACAGCTGTGCTCTTATCGCACGCTTCTCTAATTTCCCTTTTTATGCCTTCCCTCACCTCCATATTACTATTTGGAGGCCTATATATCACACCCACTAACGTTTCCTCCCCTTGCTATTTCTCATTTCTACCCATACAGATTCCGTTTCATCCGAGTTAATATCCTTCCTTTCCATTGCATTAATCCCCTCCTTTACCAGCAATGCTACCCCACCTCCCCTACCTTTTTGCCGATCCTTCCTAAATATTGTATATCCCTGGATGTTAAGTTCCCAGCCTTGCCCACCCTGCAGCCACGTTTCTGTAATCCCAATCAAATCATACTTGTTTACCTCTATTTCCACAACTAATTCATCCACCTTGTTCCTAATGCTTCTAGCATTAAGATACAAAGCCTTCAGGCTTGCTTTTTTCACACTCTCATTTTGAATGGAAATTAGTTTGGCCTTTGTGTTTCTCTCCTTTGCTTATTGCTTCTCACAATTCTACCATCTATTTCTGACTTCATATGACTCCCTCTTTTCCACTACCTAGGTTCCCATCCCCCTGCCAAATTAGTTTAAATCCTCCCGAACCGCCCTAGAAAATATTACCCCGAGGACATCGCTCCCTCACAGTTCAGGTGTAGACCGTCCCCTTGGTACAGGTCACTCCTCCCCAAGAACTGGTTCCAATGCCTCAGGAATTTAAATCCCTCTCCCTTGCACCACTGCTCAAGCCACGTATTTAGCTTATCTATCTTACTCTCTCTAAACTTATTAGCTCGTGGCACTGGTAGCAATCCAGAGATTACTACCTTTGAGGTCCTACTTTTCAATTTAGCTCCTAACTCCCTAAATTCAGCTTGTAGGACCTCCTCCCTCTTTTTACCTACATCGTTGGTACCTACATGTACCACGACAACTGGCTGATCCCCCTCCCCCTTCAGAATGCTCTGCACCCGCTCCGAGACATCCTTGACCCTTGCACCAGGGAGGCAACATACCATCTTGGAGTCTCGGTCTCGGCCACAGAAACTCCTATCTATCCCCCTTACAATTGAATCCCCTATCACTATAGCCCTATCCCTCTTTTTCCCGCCCTTCTGTGCAGCAGAGCCAGTCATGGTGCCCTGAACCTGGCTGCTGGTGCCTTCCCCTGATAAGTCATCCCCCCCAACAGTACCCAAAACGGTAAACCTGTTTTGGAGGGAGATGACCGCAGGTGACTCCTGCACTACCTTCCTGCCTTTTGGTCACCCATTTACTGTCTGAGCTAGCCTTTACCTGCGGTGTGACCAACTCACTGAATGTGCTATCCACAACATCCTCAGCATCGCGTATGCTCCAGAGTGAGTCCATTCGCAGCTCCAGCGCCGCCATGCGGTCCGCTAGGAGCTGCAGCTGGACACACTTCCTGCACACATAGTTGTCAGGGACAGTGTCCCTGATTTCCCACATGGCACAGGAGGAGCATGACACGGGTCTGAGCTGCCCTTCCATGACTTAACCCTTACAAGACCTTTTATTTACTACGATTTAGCTTAATTATTGAATTCTACTTAGAATAAGTTTGTGAAAGTACTCACCAACCAGTCACCTACCTGTTTTCTGGTGTTGTATTTTCACTGCCGCCTCCTGTCCTGGAACCTTTTCCACCTAGGTTAGGCTCCTGAAATAAAATAAATTGAACCTACCTTTTCAACTTCCCCTAACCCCTAAAAGGTTAGAGGAGGTGGAAGGGTGGAGACACTACACTGCAGTGTTTCGGGTTTAGCAACAGCTCCACCTATATAAGAGTTACTGGCCTCCTGCTCTCCCGACTGCACCAGCTGCTCCCTGGTGACGTCACACACTGATTACTATTTACCCCTCTCCTCTGCTGTTGATTTGGTATGCCTCGCAACTGCCGCCGGTTTTTTTAAGCCGGGCTCCTCCTCCCTGCTCTCTGCTGCTCCGAGTGCTCTCGGGCTCGCTGGTCGTGGGTTTTTATACCCGGCTGCTCCTCCTCTGCTCCCGCTGCTCCGAGTGCTCTCGGGCCTCGCTGGTCGTGGGTTTTTATACCCGGCTGCTCCTCCTCTGCTCCCGCTGCTCCGAGTGCTCTCGGGCCTCGCTGGTCGTGGGTTTTTATACCCACCTGCTCCTCCTCTGCTCCCGCTGCTCCGAGTGCTCTCGGGCCTCGCTGGTCGTGGGTTTTTATACCCGGCTGCTCCTCCTCTGCTCCCGCTGCTCCGAGTGCTCTCGGGCCTCGCTGGTCGTGGGTTTTTATACCCGGCTGCTCCTCCTCTGCTCCCGCTGCTCCGAGTGCTCTCGGGCCTCGCTGGTCGTGGGTTTTTATAGCCGGCTGCTCCTCCTCTGCTCCCGCTGCTCCGAGTGCTCTCGGGCCTCGCTGGTCGTGGGTTTTTATACCCGGCTGCTCCTCCTCTGCTCCCGCTGCTCCGAGTGCTCTCGGGCCTCGCTGGTCGTGGGTTTTTATACCCGGCTGCTCCTCCTCTGCTCCGAGTGCTCTCGGGCCTCGCTGGTCGTGGGTTTTTATACCCGGCTGCTCCTCCTCTGCTCCCGCTGCTCCGAGTGCTCTCGGGCCTCGCTGGTCGTGGGTTTTTATACCCGGCTGCTCCTCCTCTGCTCCCGCTGCTCCGAGATAGTGGATTAATGTCTGTATTGGGAGGGTTGGGAGATATTGGATTAATGTCTTTATTGGGTGTAATGGGAGATAATGGATTATGTCTGTACTGGGGAAAGTGCTGGGAGATAGTGGAATAATGTCTGTATTGTGGAGAATGATGGGCGATAGTGGATCATTGTCTCTGCTGGGGACTGTGATGGGAGATAATGGATTACCGTCTGTATTCGGGACTGTGAAAGGAGATAGTGTATTAATGTCTGCTTTGGGAGCAGTGGTGAGAGTTAATGGATTAATGTCTGTATTGGGAGCGATGGGAGGTATTGGATTAATGCCTGTATTGGGAGTGGTGGGAGACAGTGGATTAACATCTGTTTTGGGGACAGTGATGGGAGATAGTTGATTAATGTCTGCATTGGGAGTGATGGGAGATACTGAATTAACATCTGTATTGGGAGTGGTGTGAGATATTGGACTAACAACAGTATTGGGAGTGATGGGATGTAATGGATTAATACCTGTACTGGGGAAAGTGATGGGAGATAGTGTATTATTATCTGTATTGTGAGTGATGGGAGATAATGGTTTAACGTCTCTTTTGGGGACTGTGATGGGAGATACTTGATTAATGTCTGCATTGGGAGTGATGGGAGATACTGAAATAACATCTGTATTGGGAGTGATGGGAGATATTGGACTAACATCAGTATTGGGAGTGATGGGAGATAATGGATTAATATCTGTACTGGGGAAAGTGATGGGAGATAGTGGATTAATGTCTGTATTGGGGAGAGTGATGGGAGATAGTGGTTTAATGTCTGTATTGGGGCAGTGTTGGGAGATAGTGGATTAATGGCTTTATTGGGGACAGCGATGGGAGATAGTGGATTAATGTCTGTATTGCGGACAGGGATGGGAGATAGTGGATTAAGATCTGTATTGGGAGTGTTGGGAAATAGTGGATTAATGTTTGTATTGGGGAGAGTGATGGGAGATAGTGGATTAATGTCTATGCTGGGGACTGTGATGGGAGATAATGGATTCATGTCTGTATTGGGGTCAGTGAAATGAGATAGCGGATTAGTATCCACGTTGGGAGCAGTGATTGGAGATATTGGATTATTGCCTGTATTAGGAGTGATGGTAGATGGTGGATGAACGTCTGTTTTGGGGACAGTGATTTATGTCTGTCTTGGAAGTGAAGGGAGATTGTGGATTAATGTCTGTTTTGCGGACAGTGATGGGAGATAGTTGATTAGCATCTGTATTGGGAGTGATGCGTGATATTGGATTAATGTATGTATTGGGGACAGTGATGGGCAATAGTGGAAATATGCCTGAATTGGGAGCACTGATGGGAGATAGTGGATTAATGTCTGTTTTGGGGACAGTGATTGGAGATAGTGGATTACTGTCTGTATTGGGGAGAGTGATGGAAGATCGTGGTTTAATGTCTGTATTGGGGACAGTGATGGCAGATAGTGGATTAATATCGGAATTGGGAGTGATGGGAGATAGTGGTTAATGTCTGTATTGGGGACAGTGAAAGGAGATAGTGGATTAACGTCTGTTTTGGAAGCAGTGATCGGAGGTAGTAGATAGTGTCTGTTTTGGGAGCGATGGGATATATTGGATAATGTCTGTATTGGGAGCAAAGATGGGAGATAGTGGATTAATGTCTATATTGGAGACAGGGAGGGGAGATAGTAGATTAATATCTGTATTGGGGACAGTGATGGGAGATAGTTTATTAATTTCTGTATTGTGGAAAGTGAAGGGAGATAGTTGATTAATGTCTGTATTGGGAGCGATGGGAGATATTTGTTAAAAGTCTGTATTGGGAGCAGTGATGGCAGATAGTGTAGCAATGTCTTTATTGGGGAGACTGATGGGAGATAGTGGATTAATGTCTGTATTACGAGCAGTGATGTGAGATAGTGGAATAATATCTGTAATGGGACAGTGATGGGAGATAGAGGATTAATGCCTTTATTGGGGACAGTGATGGGAGATTGTGGTTTAATGTCTGTATTGCGAGCAGGGGTGGGAGAGACTGGATTAATGTTTGTATTGGAGACAGTGAATGGAGTTAGTGGATTAATGTCAGTATTGGGAGCGATGGGAGATAGTGGATTAATGTCTGTATTGGGAGTGATGGGAGGCAGTGGTTAAATGTCTGTATTAGGGACAGTGGTGGCAGATAGTGGATTAATGGCTGTATTGCGAGCACTGATGGGAGTGATGGAAGATAATTGATTAATGTCTGTTTTGGGGACAGTGATGGGAGATACTGGTTTAATGTCTGTCGTGGGAGCAGTGATGGGAGTTAGTGGATTAATGTCTGTATTGGGGAAAGTGATGGAATATAGTTGATTAATGTCTGTATTGGGGATAGTGATGGGAGATAGTTGATTAATGGCTGTATTGAGGACAGCAATGGGAGATATTGGAAGAATATCTGTATTGGGAGTGATGGGAGATAGTGGATTAATGTCTGTGTTGGAGATGGTCATGGGAGTTAATGGATTAATGTATGTTTTGGGGACAGTGATGGGAGATACTAGATTAATGTCTGTATTGGGAGCAGTGAGGGGAGATAGTGGATTAATGTCTGTATGGGACAGCGATGGCAGTGATGTCTTTATTGGGAGCCGTGATGTGAGATAATGGATTATTGTCTGTATTGGGAGTGATGGGATTTAGTCGACTAATGTTTATATTGCGGACAATGATGGGAGATAGTGGATTAATGTCTATATTGGGAGTGATGGGAGCTAGTTGATTAATGTCTTAATTGGGGACAGTGATGAAACATAGTGTATTAATGTCTGTTTTGTGGGCAGTGATGGGAGATAGTGGATTAATGTATGTATTGGGAGTGATGGGAGATAGTGGATTAATGACTGTATTGGGGAAAGAGATGGGAGATCGTGGATTAATGTCTGTATTATGGACAGTGATGGGAGATAGTGGATTAATGTCAGTGTTGGTGAAAGTGATGGGAGATATTGGTTTAATGTCAGTATTGGGGACAGTGATGGGAGATAGTGGATTAATGTCAGTATTGGGAGTGATGGGAGATAATGGATTAATATCTGTTTTGGGAGTGATGGATGATAGTGGAATCATGTCTGTATTGGGAGGAGTGATGCGAGATAGTGGAATAATATCTGTATTGCGACTGTTTTGGGAGATAGTGAATTAATGTCTGTATTTGGAGTGATGGGAGATAGTGGATTAATGTCCGTATTGGGAGCAGTGATGGGAGATAGTGGATTAATGTCCGTATTGGGACAGTGATGGGAGATAAAGTATTAATGCCTGTATTGGGGACAGTGATGGGAGATAGTGGATTCATGTCTGTTTTGGGAGAGATGAGAGATAGTGGATTAATGTCTGTTTTGGGGACAGTGATGGAAGCCAGTGGATTAATGTCTGTATTAGCGACAGTGATGGGAGATAGTGGAGTAATGTCTGTATTGGGGAAAGTGATGGGAGATAGTGGATTAATGTCTGTATTAGCAACAGTGATGGGAGTTAGTGGAGTAATGTCTGCATTGAGGACAGTGATGGGAGATAGTGGATTAATGTCTGTATTGGGAGTAATGGGTGAGAGTGGATTAATGACTCTATTGGGAGCAGTGATGGGAGAATGTGGATTAATGGCCCAGTAATTCCTCTCTGAACGCCTGAGTACAGTCGGGGTACTCACGCGTCTGGCCGGAGGAAATGCCCGTGTTCAGCATGCACAGCGCATGCGGGGAAAACCGGCATTTCCAGTCCTCTGAACGAAGGGGTTCAGAGGCACAGCACGTGCGACTGCACAGGCAGGGCTTACGCAGTAAACTTCGTCGATTTCATTCATGGATTCAGTGAGGGTAGGTCCTTACAAGTTACACTTGAAAAAAGCATGTGTAAAGTTGCTCCAAGGCTACGGAGGAAGATATATTTTATCGTGGAGCTTCTGAAAGGCAATATTTTTGTTTGGGAAAGGGAGGAAAGTTATTTTAAGAAATGCTGAGGTAAGTTTTAAAGTTTAAATTTTTTTTTTTTTAATGGGTTTTCAGCACGGTAGGTAGAAGGAGCAATTGTGGCTGTGTGAATTGAATGTGAGAATGAGTGTTCTAAAATGAGTAATGTAACATTTCCAACACTTTTAAGAAAGAAACTTTTCATCAGTAATAAGTAATTATGTATGTATGTCCGCATATATTCCTTTACATATATGTATGTATGTTTTATATTCCTTTACTTATGTGCATGAATGTATGTTTTTAATTATGATTTTCCAATAAGTTACTTTCTCTGAAAGTCATAATTAAATACATACATTCATACACATAAGTAAAGGAATATATATATACACGCAAAGGAATATATACAGACATACATACATAATTACTTAAAAGGACATATTACTGATGAAAAGTTTCTTTCTTAAAAATGTTGGAGTCATTTTCACATTTAATAAACACAGCAAATTCAATTCACATAGCCACAATTGATCCTTCTACCTACAGTACTGAAAACCCGTTTTAAAAAACAAAAATAAACTTTAAATCTTACCTCAGCATTTCTTAAAATAACTTTCCTCCCTTTCCCAAACAAAAATATTGCCTTTCAGAAGCTCCACGATAAGAAATATCTTCCTCCGCAGCCTCTGGAGCAACTGTACTCATGCTTTTTCATGTGTAAGTTGTAAGGACTTGACCTCACTGAAAGCATGAATGAAAGCGGCGAATTTTACTGCGCACGCGCTGCCTGTACAGTCGCACACGCTCTGCCTCTGAACCCCTTCGTTCAGAGGACAGGAAATGCCGGTTTTCCCCTCGTGCGCTGTGCATGCTGAAAACCGGCATTTCCTCCGGCCAGAAGCGTAAGTACCCCGACCGTACACGCGCGTTTGGAAGGGAAGTACTGGGCCAACACTTTACATGTCAATAAAATGAAAAATTTAACAATTGCACGATGTGCCCCCTCGCATCTGCGACTGAGGGTCCAAGGAGGTGCATTGTGCAAGAGGTCATCGTCATACGTATCCTCACACTGTTCCCTTTCGGGAGCTGTATGAAGTGGTGTAAGGATTTCTGGCCACGTTAACATTACTTCCGTGACCATTACCATCTTCATACCAGTCATTAGGGTGGTTAGTTCTATGGTGTGAGGGTTTTACGGGCTCCCACAATCCATCTGGGGGAGGGGGCCACCCACACCCGTGGACACAAGTATCCCGCTGGATGTCCACCCAGAATTTATAGTTGGAGCTCCGACTCCACTTGCCGGGACTGTCTGGAGCGGGGATCGAAACCCTACTCCTTCTGGCCCAGCGGCGGGGATGCTTACCGCTACGCAAAAGGCCCACTCCGCGCAAAAGGTGACACCCCTACGTTTCCTGCGCCTTTTCCCTCCCCGTGACTGGAGCCCTATGCTGCCACTTGAAAGACCAAGCTATCATCTGTCCTTTTTGCGGCGCCTTTGACTTCTCATTACCAATGATGAGCAGGCGCTGCGCCTCCACCTCGTTGAGGAGATTGCTGAGGTCATCATCAGTTCAATTGTGAGTTCTTTTAATGCCGTGAATTGTGCTCATTCCAGCCATTTCACTTTGCTAATCGGATTGGGCCTTTGGCGTAGCGGTAGGATCCCCGCCGCTGGGCCCAGACGGGGTAGGGTTTCGAACCCCACTCCAGACAGTCCCGGCAAGTGGAGTCGGAGCTCCGGCTCTAAATTCTGGGTTGACCTCCAGTGGGATATTTGCATCCGTGGGTGTGGGTGGCCCCCCCTCCTTGTATAGCTTGTGGGAGCCCGTAAAACCCTCCCGCCATAGGACTAGCCACCCTAATGGCTGGTTCAAAGATGGTTACAGTCACGGAATGAGCGTTAATCACGGCCATAAATCCTTCCACCACTTCATACAGTTCCCCAAAGGGAACAGTGTGAAGACACGTATGACGACGACATTGCTAAATAAATAAATGGAATGAAAAAAAATCTTTTAGGGCTTTTAAAAGTCTTTAAATTGCTTTAATTCTGTTTAAAATTACTTCAGATTCTTCAAAATAATGTAAACGATTTTAAAAGTTTATAAAAGTTACCAAAAGCTTCATAAAAATACCAAAAACCTATTTAAAATGCTGCTTTGCATGTAAAAATGCTTAACAGCTTGTGAGAAACATTGGGGGCGTGTCCTATTAAACTGAGACCTCAAGGGGCGTGTCTCAGTTGCACAGCGCGCTACAGGCTTCGCGCTGGCTGCACTACTGGGCGGCGTGACATCAGACGCTGCCCTGGAGTCAACATTTTAAAACAGCAATTGCAGGCGTCCCTGAAGCTCAACGGCCGGCGCGTCAGGTAAGTGCATATCGGGGGCTTGAATGCGCGGCAGGCCCCCGACCCGAATTTCTGGGCCAAAAAGTCACTATGTCCGATCGCTGTCCCCAACAAAGACATTTTATCCAATACCTCCCATCACTGTCAGCAATACAGATATTAATCCACTATCTTCCATCACTGCACCCAATACATACATTAATCCACTACCTCCCAACCAATAGTCTTTAATCCAGTAGCTCCTATCACTGCAACCAATACAGCCATTAAACGACTAACTCCCATTACTGTCCCTAATATAGAGATTAATCCACTATCTCCCATCACAGCTCCCAATACAGACATTAATCCACTATCTCCCACCACAACCAATACAGACATTAATCCAATATCTCCCATCACTGTCCCCAATATAGACATATAAATCCACTAACTCCCATCACTGCTCCCAATACAGACATAATTGCACTAACTCCAATCACTCCCAATACAGACATTTTATCCACTATCACCCATCACTGTCCCCAATACAGACATTAATCCACTTTCTTCCATCACTGCACCCAATACATACATTAATGCACTATCTCCCAACACTGAACCAATAGACTTTAATCCACTATCTGCTATCACTGCAACCAATACAGATATTAATCCACTGAGTCCCATTACTGTCTCCAATACAGACATTACTCCACTATCTCCCATCACTGCTCCCAATACAGACATTAATCCACCACCTCCCATCTCTCCCAATACAGACGTTAATCCACTATATCCCATCACTGTCACCAATACACATACTAATCCACTATCTCCCATCCCTGTCCCCAATACAGACATTAATCCACTATCACCCATCACTCCCAAAACAGACATCAATCCTCTATCTCCCATCACTCCCAATACAGGCATTAAGCAACTATCTCCCATCATTGGTCGCAATAGAGATGTTAATTCAATATATCCCATCACTGCCCTCAATATAGATATTAATCCACCATCTCCCATCACTGATCCCAGTAATGACATTAATCCACTCCCTCGCATCTCTGCCCCAATACAGACATTAATCCACTATCTCCCATTCCTGTCCCTAATACAGACATTACTCCACTATCTCCCATCACAGCTCCCAATAGAGACATTAATCTACTATCTCCCATCTCTCCCAATACAGACATTAATCCACTATCTCCCATCACTGTCCCCAATACAGATACTAATCCACTATCTCCCATCCCTGTCCCCAATACAGACATTAGTCCACTACCACCCATCACTCCCAAAGCAGACATCAATCCACTATCGCCCATCACTCCCAATACAGACATTAATCAACTATCTCCCATCACTGGTCCCAAGACAGGCGTTAATCCAATAAATCGCATCACTGCCCCCAATATAGATATTAATCCGCGATCTCCCATCACTGATCCCAATCATAGTCATAGAGTCATAGAGTCATACAGCACAGAAAGAGGCTCTTCGGCCCATCGCATCCATGCCGGCCATCAAGTCCTGTCTAATCTTATCCCATTTTCCAGCATTTGGTCCGTAGCCTTGTATACTATGGCCTTTCAAGTGCTCATCCAAATGCTTCTTGAATGTTGTGAGGGTTCCTGCCTCTACCACCCTTTCAGGCAGTGAGTTCCAGATTCCAACCACCCTCTGGGTGAAAAATTTCTTCCTCAAGTCCCCTCTAAACCTCCTGCCCCTTACCTTGAATCTATGCCCCCTTGTTATTGATCCCTCTACTAAGGAAAACATTTCCTTTCTATCTACCCTATCTATGCCCCTCATAATTTTGTACACCTCAATTAGGTCGCCCCTCAGCCTTCTCTACTCCAAGGAAAACAACCCCAGCCTGTCCAGTCTTTCTTCATAGCTGAAGCACTCCAGCCCAGTTAACATCCTGGTGAATCTCCTCTGCACCCTCTCCAAAGCAATCACATCCTTCCTATAGTGTGGCGAACAGAACTGCACACAGTATTCCAGCTGTGGCCTAACCAGTGGTTTGTACAGCTCCATCATAACCTCCCTGCTCTTATATTCTATGCCTCAGCTAATGAAGGCAAGTATCCCATATGCCTTTTTAAACTTAGCCACCTGTTCTGCTGCCTTCAGGGATCTATGTACATGTACACCAAGGTCCCTCTGATCCTCTGTCTTTCCTAGGGTCTTACCATTCATTGTGTATTCCCTTGCCTTGTTAGTCCCTCCAAAATGCATCACCTCACACTTTTCAGGGTTAAATTCCATTTGCCACTGTTCCGCCCATCTGACCAACCCATCTATATCGTCCTGCAGACTGAGGCTACCCTCCTCGCTATTTACCACTCCACCAATTTTCGTGTCATCTGCGAACTTACTGATCATACCTTTGACATTCACATCCAAATCATTAATGCAGACCACAAACAGCAAGGGACCCAGCACCGATCCCTGCGGTACCCCACTGGACACAGGCATCCAGTCACAAAAACAAACTTCGACCATCACCCTCTGCCTTCTGCCACTAAGCCAGTTTCGGATCCAATGTGCCAAGGCACCCTGGATCCCATGGGCTCTTACATTCTTGACCAGTCTCCTATGCGGGACTTTAGCAAAAGCCTTACTGAAATCCATGTATACCACATCCACTGCACTACCCTCATCCACACACCTAGTCACCCCCTCGAAAAATTCAATCAAATTGGTCAGACATGATCTTCCCTTGACAAAGCCATGCTGGCTATCCCTGATTAATCCTTGCCTCTCCAAGTGGAGACTAATTCTGTCCCTCAGAATTTTTTCCAATAATTTCCCTACCACTGATGTTAGGCTCACTGGCCTGTAATTCCCTGATTTATCCCTACTATCCTTCTTGAATAATGGTACTACGTTAGCTGTTCTCCAGTCCTCTGGCACATCCGCTGTGGTCAGAGAGGTTCTGAAAATTTGTGTCAGAGCCCCTGCAATCTCTTCCTTTGCCTCACACAGCAGCCTGGCATACATCTCGTCCGGGCCTGAGGATTTATCCATTTTAAGCCTGCTAAAACTGCTATTACCTCCTCCCTCTCGATGCTAATATGTTCAAGAATATCACCATCCCCCTGACCGATTTCTATGTCCACATCGTCCTTCTCCATAGTGAACACAGCTGCAAAAATTTCATTTAAAACCCCACCTACATCTTCTGACTCCACACACAGATTGCCACTTTGGTCCCTAATGGGCCCTACTCTTTCCCTAGTTATCCTCTTGCCCTTAATATACTTATAATACGCCTTAGGATTTCCCTTTATTGTGCTCACCAGTGTTATTTCATGGCCCTCCTTGCTCTCCTAATTTCTTTTTTAAGTATCGCCCTGCACTTCTTATGCTCCTCTAGGGCTTCCTCTGTCTTTAGTCCTTTGTATCTGCCAAAAGCCCCCTTTTTTTTCCTAATCCATTCTCGTATATCCCTTGACATCCAAGGTTCCCTAGGCTTGTTGGTCCCACCCTTGACCTTTATGGGAACATGTTGCCATTGTACTCTCTCAATTTCCTTTTTGAAAGACTCCCATTGCTCCGATGTGGATTTTCCTACAAGTAGCTGATCCCAGTCCACTTTGTCCAGATCCTGCCTTATCATATTAAAATCGGCCTTCCCCCAATTTAGAACCTTTATTTCCAGTCCATCACTGTCCTTTTCCTTGACTTCCTTAAATCTCACCGAATTATGGTCACTGTCAACAAAGTGCTCACCTGCTTACACTTCTACCACTTGCCCGGCCACATTCCCTAGAATTAGGTCCAGTACCACCCCCTCTCTTGTAGGAATTTCTACATGCTGGCTCAAAAAGCTCTCCTGGATGCACTTTAAGAATTCTGCACCATCTAAGCCTTTCACACTCTGACTATCCCAGTTAATATTGGGGAATTTGAAATCCCCCACTATAATTACCCTATAATTTGCACATTTCTCTGAGATGTGCCTAAATATCTGTTCCTCTATCTCCCCCTGACTGTTTGGGGACCTATAGTACACTCCCAGCAAAGTGCTTGCCCCCTTTTTGTTTTAAGTTCTACCCATATGGCCTCATTAGAGGAACCTGTTTATATATCATCCCTCCTTACAGCAGTAATTGACTCCTTAATTAATATTGCGACACCCCCTCCTCTTTTACCACCCCCTCTGTCTCGCCTGAAGATTCTATACCCCAGAATATTGAGCTGCCAGTCTTGCCCCTCCCTCAACCATGTCTCCATGATAGCAACAATATCATACTCCCATGTGTTCATCAACACCTTCAGTTCATCCACCTTATTCGCAAGACTCCTTGCTTTAAAATAAATGCCTTCCAGCCTTGCCCTACTCCCTTGTGCCGTTACATGTTTGCTCTGCCTTCCAAGCTGACTTGTTTTTTCCTCTATATTTGGTTGTACATCACCCCCTATTATAGCACCACACAGTATCCCATCCCCCTGCCAAGTTACTTTCACCACCCACCCCCTCCCCAACAATGCTAGCAAACCTCCCCACGAGGATATTTGCCCTGTTCTGGTTCAGGTGCAACCCATCCAACTTGTACAAGTCCCACCTTCCCCAGAAGTAGGCCCAGTGATCCAGGAAACTAAAGCCCTCCCTCCTGCACCAACTCTTTAGCCACGCATTCATCTGCTCTATCCTCCTATTCCTATACTCACATGAATGTGGCACCGGGAGTAATCCAGAGATTACAACCTTTGAGGTCCTGCTCTTTAATCTGCTACCTAGCTCCCTAAATTCTTGCTGCAGGACCTCATATCTCTTCCTACCCATGTCGTTGGTACCAATGTGAACCACGACCTCTGACTGTTCACCCTCCCCTTCAGAATGTCCTGCAGCCGTTCAGTGACATCCTTGGCCATGGCACCAGGGAGGCAACAAACCATCCTGGAGTCACGTCTACGGCCAAAGAAATGCCTATCTGTTCCCCTTACGATAGAATCCCCTACCACTATTGCTCTCCCACTCTTTTTCCTCCCTTCCTGAGCAGCAGTAGCACCCCCGGTGCCAGGAAGTTGGCTGCTGCTGCCTTCCACTGGTAAATCATCCCCCCTCAACAGTATCCAAATCGGTATACCTGTTTGAGAGGGGGATGGCCACAGGGGTCCCCTGCAGTACCTGCCTTCTTCTACTGCTCCGCCTGATGGTCACCCATTTCCCTTCTGCCTGTGCAGCCCTTGCCTTCGGTGTGGCCAACTCACTAATCGTGTTATCCACGACCCTCTCAGCATCGTGAATGCTCCAAAACTCATTCACCCGCAGCTCCAGCACCTCAATGCGGTCTGCTAGAAGCTGCAGCTGGAAACATTATCGGCACACATGGTCATCAGGGACACCGGCAGTGTCCCTGCATTCCCACATAGCGCAGGTGGAGCATAACATGGGTCTGGGCTGTCCTACACATGACTAACCCTACAATTAAATTAAATTAATTCAACACCACCAATTAAAGATATACTCTAGGGCACTTGTATGGCAGAAGTCCTCACTGCACCACAGAGACCGTAGAAAATAGAAACCGCAGAACTGAAGTTAACTTACAGCTAAATGATATATTTAATGGCCCTGGTTTATAAACAGTCCCCGCTACACCACAGAGACTTTAGAAACTATAAACCACAGAGGTAAGGTTGACAAAAGAGAGAAATACTAACCAACCAATCACTTACCTGCTTCCTGGTGACGTTACACATTCATTACTTTTTACCTCTCTGCCCTGCTGCTGAATTGTTATGCCTCATTCGCTGCCACTGGTTTTATACCTCGCTGCGCTCCTCGCTGCTCTCTCCCAGGTCCATCCGCTGTGGTCAGACCTCGTTCACTGCCGCCGGTTTTATACCTCGCCACGCTCCTCACTGCTCTCACCCAGGTCCAGCCACTGTGCTCGGGCCTCATTCGCTGCCGCCAGTTTTATACCTCGCCAAGTTCCTCACTCCTCTCAACCAGGTCGAGCCGCTGTTGTCGGGCCTCATTCGCTGCCGCCGGTTTTAACTGCCGCCGCACTCCTTGCTGCTCTCACCGAGGTCCAGCCATGGTGGTCGGGCCTCGTTCACTGCCGCCGGTTTTAACTGCTGCCGCGCTCCTTGCTGCACTCACCCAGATCCAGCCGCTAAAGACATTAATCCACTATCTCACATCTCTGCACCAATACAGACATTAATCCACTGTCTCCCAATTTCCCAATACAGACTTTAATCCACTATACCCCATCGCTCCCAATACAGACATTAATCTACGAACTCCCCTCACTGTCCCCAATACAGACATTAATCCACTATCTCCCATCACTGCTCCCGATAAAGACATTAATACACTATCTCCATCCACTCCCAATGCAGACATGAATCCACTATCTCCCATCACTGTCCCCAATACAGGCATTAATCCACTAGCTCCCATCTCTCCCAATACTGATATTAAGTCTCTATCTCCGATCGCTGTCCCCAACACAAACATTTTATCCACTATCTCCCATCACTGTCCCCATTACAGATATTAATCCACTATCTTCCATCACTGCACCCGATACATACATTAATCCACTACCTCCCAACACTGAACCAATAGTCTTTAATCCACTATCTCCTATCACTTCAACCAATACAGCCATTAATCCACTAACTCCCATTACTGTCCCCAATACAGACATTAATCCACTATCTCCCATCTCTGCACCCAGTATAGACATTAATCTACTATCTCCCATCACTCCTAATACAGCCATTAATCCACTATCTCCACCTGTCCCTAATACAGAGATTAATCCACTATCTCCCATCACAGCTCCCAATACAGACATTAATCCACTATCTCCCACCGCTAACAATACAGACATTAATCCAAAATCTCCCATCACTGTCCCCAATATAGACATAAATCCACTAACTCCCATCACTGCTCCCAATACAGACATAATTGCACTAACACCAATCATTCCCAATACAGACATTTAATCCACGTTCACCTGTCACTGTCCCCAATACAGACATTAATCCACTATCTTCCATCACTGCACCAATACATACATTAATCCACTACCTCCCAACACTGAACCAATAGTCTTTAATCCACTCTCTCCTATCACTGCAACCAATGCAGACATTAATCCACTGACTCCCATTACTGTCCGCAATCCAGACATTAATGCACTATCTCCCATCACTGCAATCAGTACAGACATTAATCCCCTATCCCCCATCACTCCTAATACAGACATGAAACCACTATCTCCCATTCCTGTCCCTAATACAGACATTAATCCACTACCTCCCATCACAGCCCCCAATAGAGATATTTATCCCCTATCTCCCATCACTCTACTATCTCCCACCACTTCTCCCAATACAGACATTAATCTACTATCTCCCATCTCTCCCAATTCAGACATTAATCCACTATCTCTCATCACTGCCCCCAATACAGATACTAATCCAGTATCTCCCATCCCTGTCCCCAACACAGACATTAATCCACTATCACCCATCACTCCCAAAACAGACATCAATCCACTATCTCCCATCACTCCCAATACATGCATTAATCAACGATCAGCCATCACTTGTCCCAATACAGATGTTAATCCAACATAGCCCATCACTGTCCCCAATATAGATAATAATCCACTATCTCCCATCACTGATCCCAATAAAGACATTAATCCACTATCTCGAATCTCTGCCCTAATACTGACATTAATCCAACATTTCCCATTCCTGTCGCTAATACAGACATTAATCCACTATCTCCCATCACTGCTCCCAATACAGACATTCATTCACTATCTCCCATCTCTCCCAATACAGACATTAATCCACTATGTCCCATCACTGTCCCCAATAGAGATATTAATCCACTATCTCCCATCCCTGTCCCCAATACAGATATTAATCAACGATCACCCATCACTCCGAAACGAGACATCAATCCACCACCTCCCATCACTACCAATACAGGCATCAATCAACAATCTCCCATCAATGGTCCCAATACAGACGTTAATCCAATATATCCCATCACTGTCCCCAAGATAGATATTAATCCAATATCTCCCAGCACTGATCCCAATAAAGAAATTAATCCACTACATCGCATCTCTGCCCCAATACAGACATTAATCAACTATCTCCCATCACCGCTCCAAATACAGACATTAATCCATTATCTCCCACCTCACCCAATACAGACATTAATCCACTATCTCCCATCACTGCTCCCAATACAGACATTAATCAACTATCTCCCATCTCACCCAATACAGACATTAATCCACTATCTCCCATCACGGTCACCAATACAGATACTAATCCATTATCTTCCATCCCTGTCGTCAATACTGACATTAATCCACTATCTCCCATCACTGTCCCCAATAAAGACATTAACCCACTATCTTCCATCACTGCCCCAATACAGATATTAATCCACTATCACACATCACTCCCAATACAGACATTAATCCATTATCTCCCATCACTCCCAATACAGCATTAATCAACTATCTCCCATCACTGGTCCCTATACAGACGTTAATCCACTATCTTCCTTCACTGATCCCAATGAAGACAATAATCCACTATCTCGCAACTCTGCCCTAGTAAAGACATTAATCCACTATCTCCCAATATCCCAATGCAGACATTAATCCACTATCCGCCATCGATCCCAACACAGACATTAATCAACTAACTCACAGCACTGTCCCCAATAAAGACATTAATCCTCTATCTCCCATCACTGCTCCAAATACAGATATTAATACACTATCTCCCTCCACCCCCAATCGAGACATTAATCCACTAACTCCCTTCACTGTCCCCGATACAGACATTAATCCACTATCTCCCATCACTGTCTCCAATACAGACATTAATCCACTATCTCTCATCACTCCCAATACAGACATGAATACACTATCTCCAATCACTGTCCCCAATATAGATATTAATCCACTCTCTCCCATCCCTGTCCACAATACAGACATTAATCCACAATGTCGTATCACTGTCCCCAAAACAGACATTAATCAACTATCTGCCAAACCTGTCCCACCAAAGACATTAATCCACTACCTCCCATCACTGTCCCCAATATGGACATTAATACAGTATCTCCTATCACTGTCCCAATACAGACATAAATCCACTACCTCCCTTCACTGTCCCCAATAAAGACATTAATCCACTATCTCCCATCACTGTCCACAATACAGACATTAATCCACTATCTCCTATCACTGTCCCCAAAACGGATATTAATCAACTCTCTCCCAACCCTGTCGCAATACAGACATTAATCCACTACCTCCCATCACTGTCCCCAATACAGTCATTAATCCACCATCTCCCATCACACCCAATAGAAAGATTAAGCCAGTATCTCCCATCGCTTCCAATACAAACATTTATCCACTATCTCCCATCACTATCCCCAATACAGCGATTAATCCACTATCTCCCATCACTGCTCCTAACACAAACATTAATCCACGATCAGCCATCACTGTCCCAAATATAGACGTTAATCCACTATCTCCCATCACTTTCTCCACAACAGACATTAATCAAGTATCTCCCATTACTCAAAATACAGACATTAGCCAATAACTGCCATTGCTCCCAATACAGACATTTGTGCACTACCTCACATCACTGTCGCCAATAAAGACATTAATCCATTACACCCATCACTGCTCCCAATACAGACATTAATCCAATATTCTCCACTGCCACCAATACAGACATTAATCCACTATCTCCCATCACTGTCCCCAATACAGACATTAATCCATTATCTTGCAACACTGAAACAATAATCTTCAATCCACTATCTCCTATCACTGCAACCAATACAGACATTAATCCACAAACTCAAATTACCATCCCCAATACAGACATTAATTCACTATCTCCCATCACTGCACCAAGTACAGACATTAATCCACTATCTGCCAACACTCCTAATAGAGACATTAATCCACTATCTCCAATTCCTGTCCCTAATACAGACATTTAACCACTATCTCCCATCACAGCTCCCAATAGAGACATTATGCCACTATCTCCCATCATGGCCCCAATAGAGATATTACCCTCTATCACCCATCACTCCACATTCAGACATTAATCCACTATCTCCCATCACTCCCAAAACCGACATTAATCTATTACCTAACATCACTACATCACTGCTCCCAATAAAGATGTTAATCCAATATCTCCCATCACTGTCCACAATACAGACATTAATCCACGACCTCCCATCATACCCAACATTGACATTAATCCATTATCTTCCGTCACTTTCCCCAAATTCAGATATTAATCCAATATCTCCCAATTTCCCAATAGTCATTAATCCACTATCCCCCATCGCTCCCAATACAGACATTAATCCAATATCTCCCATCACTGTCACAAATACAGACATTAATCCACTATCTCCCATCACTGTCCACAATACAGACATTAATCCACTATCTTCCATCACTGCACCCAATACATATATTAATCCACTATCTCCCAACACTGAACCAATAGTCTTTAATCCACTATCTCCTAACACTGCAACAAATACAGACATTAATCCACTAACTCCCATTACTGTCCGCAATACAGACATTAATCCACTATCTCCCTTCACTTCACACAGTACAGTCATTAATCCACTATCTCCCATCACTCCTAATGCAGACATTAATCCACTATCTCCCAGCACTGCACACAGTACAGACATTATTCCATTATCTCCCATCACTGCTAATACAGACATTAATCCACTATCTCCCATTCCTGTCCCAATATAGACATTAATCCAGTATCTCCCATCACTGCACACAGTACAGACATAAATCCACTATCTCCCATCACTCCCAATACAGACATTACTCCACTATCTCCCATCACCGCTCCAAATAGGGACATTAATCCACTATCTCCCAACTCACCCAAGACAGACATTAATCCACTATCTCCCATCACTGTCCCCAATACAGATACTAATACATTATCTTCCATCACTGTCGCCAGTACTGACAGTAATCCATTATCTACCATCACTGCCCCAATACAGACATTAATCCACTATCCCCCATCGCTCCCAATACAGACATTAATCCAATATCTCCCATCACTGTCACAAATACAGACATTAATCCACTATCTCCCATCACTGTCCACAATACAGACATTAATCCACTATCTTCCATCACTGCACCCAATACATATATTAATCCACTATCTCCCAACACTGAACCAATAGTCTTTAATCCACTATCTCCTAACACTGCAACAAATACAGACATTAATCCACTAACTCCCATTACTGTCCGCAATACAGACATTAATCCACTATCTCCCTTCACTTCACACAGTACAGTCATTAATCCACTATCTCCCATCACTCCTAATGCAGACATTAATCCACTATCTCCCAGCACTGCACACAGTACAGACATTATTCCATTATCTCCCATCACTGCTAATACAGACATTAATCCACTATCTCCCATTCCTGTCCCAATATAGACATTAATCCAGTATCTCCCATCACTGCACACAGTACAGACATAAATCCACTATCTCCCATCACTCCCAATACAGACATTACTCCACTATCTCCCATCACCGCTCCAAATAGGGACATTAATCCACTATCTCCCAACTCACCCAAGACAGACATTAATCCACTATCTCCCATCACTGTCCCCAATACAGATACTAATACATTATCTTCCATCACTGTCGCCAGTACTGACAGTAATCCATTATCTACCATCACTGCCCCAATACAGACATTAATCCACTATCACCCATCACTCCCAATACAGACATTAATCCACTATCTCCCATCACTCCCAATACAGGCATTAATCAACTATCTCCCATCACTGGTCCCTATACAGACGTAAATCCACTATCTGCCATCACTGATCCCAATGAAGACAATAATCCACTATCTGACAACTCTGCCCCAATAAAGACATTAATCCACTATATCCCAATTTCCCAATACGGACATTATTCCACTATCCCCCATCGCTCCCAACACAGACATTTATCAACTAACTCCCAGCACTGTCCCAAATACAGACATTAATCCACTATCTCCCATCACTGCTCCCAATACAGACATTAATCCACTATCTCCTTTCACTGACCCCAATACAGACATTAATCCACTATCTCTCATCACTGCTCCCAATACAGACATTAATCCACTATCTCTCATCACTCCCAATACAGACATTAATCCACTATCTCTCATCACTCCCAATACAGACATTAATCCACTATCTCCAATCACTGTCCCCAATATTGATATTAATCCACTCTCTCCCTTCCCTGTCCACAATACAAACATTAATCCACTATCAGCCAAACCTGTCCCAACACAGACATTAATCCACTACCTCCCATCACTGTCCCCAATATAGACATTAATCCAGTATCTCCTATCACTGTCCCAATACAGACATAAATCCACTACCTCCCATCACTGTCTCCAATATAGACATTAATCCAGTATCTCCTATCACTGTCCCAATACAGACATAAATCCACTACCTCCCTTCACTGTCCCCAATAAAGACATTAATCCACTATCTCCCAGCACTGTCCACAATAGAGACATTAATCCACTATCTCCTATCACTGTCCCCAAAACGGATATTAATCAACGATCACCCATCACTCCGAAACGAGACATCAATCCACCACCTCCCATCACTACCAATACAGGCATCAATCAACAATCTCCCATCAATGGTCCCAATACAGACGTTAATCCAATATATCCCATCACTGTCCCCAAGATAGATATTAATCCAATATCTCCCAGCACTGATCCCAATAAAGAAATTAATCCACTACATCGCATCTCTGCCCCAATACAGACATTAATCAACTATCTCCCATCACCGCTCCAAATACAGACATTAATCCATTATCTCCCACCTCACCCAATACAGACATTAATCCACTATCTCCCATCACTGCTCCCAATACAGACATTAATCAACTATCTCCCATCTCACCCAATACAGACATTAATCCACTATCTCCCATCACGGTCACCAATACAGATACTAATCCATTATCTTCCATCCCTGTCGTCAATACTGACATTAATCCACTATCTCCCATCACTGTCCCCAATAAAGACATTAACCCACTATCTTCCATCACTGCCCCAATACAGATATTAATCCACTATCACACATCACTCCCAATACAGACATTAATCCATTATCTCCCATCACTCCCAATACAGCATTAATCAACTATCTCCCATCACTGGTCCCTATACAGACGTTAATCCACTATCTTCCTTCACTGATCCCAATGAAGACAATAATCCACTATCTCGCAACTCTGCCCTAGTAAAGACATTAATCCACTATCTCCCAATATCCCAATGCAGACATTAATCCACTATCCGCCATCGATCCCAACACAGACATTAATCAACTAACTCACAGCACTGTCCCCAATAAAGACATTAATCCTCTATCTCCCATCACTGCTCCAAATACAGATATTAATACACTATCTCCCTCCACCCCCAATCGAGACATTAATCCACTAACTCCCTTCACTGTCCCCGATACAGACATTAATCCACTATCTCCCATCACTGTCTCCAATACAGACATTAATCCACTATCTCTCATCACTCCCAATACAGACATGAATACACTATCTCCAATCACTGTCCCCAATATAGATATTAATCCACTCTCTCCCATCCCTGTCCACAATACAGACATTAATCCACAATGTCGTATCACTGTCCCCAAAACAGACATTAATCAACTATCTGCCAAACCTGTCCCACCAAAGACATTAATCCACTACCTCCCATCACTGTCCCCAATATGGACATTAATACAGTATCTCCTATCACTGTCCCAATACAGACATAAATCCACTACCTCCCTTCACTGTCCCCAATAAAGACATTAATCCACTATCTCCCATCACTGTCCACAATACAGACATTAATCCACTATCTCCTATCACTGTCCCCAAAACGGATATTAATCAACTCTCTCCCAACCCTGTCGCAATACAGACATTAATCCACTACCTCCCATCACTGTCCCCAATACAGTCATTAATCCACCATCTCCCATCACACCCAATAGAAAGATTAAGCCAGTATCTCCCATCGCTTCCAATACAAACATTTATCCACTATCTCCCATCACTATCCCCAATACAGCGATTAATCCACTATCTCCCATCACTGCTCCTAACACAAACATTAATCCACGATCAGCCATCACTGTCCCAAATATAGACGTTAATCCACTATCTCCCATCACTTTCTCCACAACAGACATTAATCAAGTATCTCCCATTACTCAAAATACAGACATTAGCCAATAACTGCCATTGCTCCCAATACAGACATTTGTGCACTACCTCACATCACTGTCGCCAATAAAGACATTAATCCATTACACCCATCACTGCTCCCAATACAGACATTAATCCAATATTCTCCACTGCCACCAATACAGACATTAATCCACTATCTCCCATCACTGTCCCCAATACAGACATTAATCCATTATCTTGCAACACTGAAACAATAATCTTCAATCCACTATCTCCTATCACTGCAACCAATACAGACATTAATCCACAAACTCAAATTACCATCCCCAATACAGACATTAATTCACTATCTCCCATCACTGCACCAAGTACAGACATTAATCCACTATCTGCCAACACTCCTAATAGAGACATTAATCCACTATCTCCAATTCCTGTCCCTAATACAGACATTTAACCACTATCTCCCATCACAGCTCCCAATAGAGACATTATGCCACTATCTCCCATCATGGCCCCAATAGAGATATTACCCTCTATCACCCATCACTCCACATTCAGACATTAATCCACTATCTCCCATCACTCCCAAAACCGACATTAATCTATTACCTAACATCACTACATCACTGCTCCCAATAAAGATGTTAATCCAATATCTCCCATCACTGTCCACAATACAGACATTAATCCACGACCTCCCATCATACCCAACATTGACATTAATCCATTATCTTCCGTCACTTTCCCCAAATTCAGATATTAATCCAATATCTCCCAATTTCCCAATAGTCATTAATCCACTATCCCCCATCGCTCCCAATACAGACATTAATCCAATATCTCCCATCACTGTCACAAATACAGACATTAATCCACTATCTCCCATCACTGTCCACAATACAGACATTAATCCACTATCTTCCATCACTGCACCCAATACATATATTAATCCACTATCTCCCAACACTGAACCAATAGTCTTTAATCCACTATCTCCTAACACTGCAACAAATACAGACATTAATCCACTAACTCCCATTACTGTCCGCAATACAGACATTAATCCACTATCTCCCTTCACTTCACACAGTACAGTCATTAATCCACTATCTCCCATCACTCCTAATGCAGACATTAATCCACTATCTCCCAGCACTGCACACAGTACAGACATTATTCCATTATCTCCCATCACTGCTAATACAGACATTAATCCACTATCTCCCATTCCTGTCCCAATATAGACATTAATCCAGTATCTCCCATCACTGCACACAGTACAGACATAAATCCACTATCTCCCATCACTCCCAATACAGACATTACTCCACTATCTCCCATCACCGCTCCAAATAGGGACATTAATCCACTATCTCCCAACTCACCCAAGACAGACATTAATCCACTATCTCCCATCACTGTCCCCAATACAGATACTAATACATTATCTTCCATCACTGTCGCCAGTACTGACAGTAATCCATTATCTACCATCACTGCCCCAATACAGACATTAATC
Source organism: Somniosus microcephalus (assembly GCF_052327205.1). Classification (NCBI taxonomy): domain Eukaryota; kingdom Metazoa; phylum Chordata; class Chondrichthyes; order Squaliformes; family Somniosidae; genus Somniosus; species Somniosus microcephalus. Next base: position 109,421,498 of record NC_140994.1, read on the forward strand.
CACTATCACCCATCACTCCCAATACAGACATTAATCCACTATCTCCCATCACTCCCAATACAGGCATTAATCAACTATCTCCCATCACTGGTCCCTATACAGACGTAAATCCACTATCTGCCATCACTGATCCCAATGAAGACAATAATCCACTATCTGACAACTCTGCCCCAATAAAGACATTAATCCACTATATCCCAATTTCCCAATACGGACATTATTCCACTATCCCCCATCGCTCCCAACACAGACATTTATCAACTAACTCCCAGCACTGTCCCAAATACAGACATTAATCCACTATCTCCCATCACTGCTCCCAATACAGACATTAATCCACTATCTCCTTTCACTGACCCCAATACAGACATTAATCCACTATCTCTCATCACTGCTCCCAATACAGACATTAATCCACTATCTCTCATCACTCCCAATACAGACATTAATCCACTATCTCTCATCACTCCCAATACAGACATTAATCCACTATCTCCAATCACTGTCCCCAATATTGATATTAATCCACTCTCTCCCTTCCCTGTCCACAATACAAACATTAATCCACTATCAGCCAAACCTGTCCCAACACAGACATTAATCCACTACCTCCCATCACTGTCCCCAATATAGACATTAATCCAGTATCTCCTATCACTGTCCCAATACAGACATAAATCCACTACCTCCCATCACTGTCTCCAATATAGACATTAATCCAGTATCTCCTATCACTGTCCCAATACAGACATAAATCCACTACCTCCCTTCACTGTCCCCAATAAAGACATTAATCCACTATCTCCCAGCACTGTCCACAATAGAGACATTAATCCACTATCTCCTATCACTGTCCCCAAAACGGATATTAATCAACTCTCTCCCAACCCTGTCCCAATACAGACATTAATCCACTACCTCCCATCACTGTCCCCAATACAGACATTAATCCACCATCTCCTGAACAGCAGAGCGGGGCAATAAAAGTCTCCAGAGAACAGCTAATCCCTCACAGCGTCGGCGGGAATCCTGAGCGGCAGAGCGGGGCTATAAAAGTCCCCAGAGACCAGGTAAGGCCTCACAGCATTGGCGTGAATCCTGAGCGGGGCTCTAAAAGTCCCCAGAGACCAGGTAAGGCCTCACAGCATCAGCGGGAATCCTGAGCGGCAGAGCGGGGCTATAAAAGTCCCCAGAGACCAGGTAAGGCCTCACAGCATCAGCGGGAATCCTGAGCGGCAGAGCGGGGCTATAAAAGTCCCTAGAGACCAGGTAAGGCCTCACAGCATCGGCGGGAATCCTGAGCGGCAGAGCGGGGCTATAAACGTCCCCAGAAACCAGGTAAGGCCTCACAGCATCGGCGGGAATCCTGAGCGGCAGAGCGGGGCTATAAACGTCCCCAGAGACCAGGTAAGGCCTCACAGCGTCGGCGGGAATCCTGAGTGGCAGAGCGGGGCTATAAAGTCCCCAGAGACCAGGTAAGGCCTCACAGCGTTGGCGGGAATCCTGAGCGGCAGAGCGGGGCTATAAAGTCCCCAGAGACCAGGTAAGGCTTCACAGCGTCGGCGGGAAACCTGAGCGGCAGAGCGGAGTATAAAAGTCCACAGAGACGAGGTAAGGCCTCAGAGCGTCGGCGGAAAACCTTAACGGCAGAACGGGGTATATAATTCCCAGAGACCCAGGTAAGGCCTCACAGTGTGGCGGGAATCTCGAGCAGCAGAGCGGGGCTATAAAGCCGCCAGAGACCAGGTAAGGCCTCACAGCGTCGGCGGGAATCCTGAGCAGCAGAGTGGGGCTATAAAGTCCCCAGAGACCAGGTAAGGCCTCACAGCGTCGGCGGGAATCCTGAGCAGCAGAGTGGGACTATAAAAGTCCCCAGAGACCTGGTAAGGCCTCACAGCGTCAGCGGGAATCCTGAGCATCAGAGCGAGGCTATAAAGTCCCCAGAGACCAGGTAAGGCCTCACAGCGTCAGCGGGAATCCTGAGTGGCAGAGCGGGGCTATGAAGTCCCCAGAGACCAGGTAAGGCCTCACAGCATCGGGAGGAATCCTGAGCGGCAGAGCGGGGCTATAAAGTCCCCAGAGACCAGGTAAGGCCTCACAGCGTCGGCGGGAATCCGGAGAGGCAGAGCGGGGCTATCAAGTCCCCAGAGACCAGGTAAGGCCTCACAGTGTCAGCGGGAATCCTGAGCGGCAGAGCGGGATATAAAAGTCCACAGAGACCAGGTAAGGCCTCACAGCGTCGGCGGGAAACCTGAGCGGCAGAGCGGGGTATAAAAGTCCCCAGAGACCAGGTAAGGTGTACCAGTCTCCAGTCTGGGAGGAGAGAGGTAAAAAGTAATCCAAGTGTGACGTCACCAGAAAGCAGGTAAGTGATTGGTTGGTGAGTATTTCTACCTTTTAAGCTTAAATCTCTTTGGTTTATAGTTTCTAAGGTGTGATATTCACCATCTAGAATCGGGGCAGAGGATATTTAAGAATAATATTAATACATTTAATTAATTACATAGAATGGGAAATCAGGTGATGTGTTGCTGATGCAATATGTGGGAGCTGGTGAACACCATTGATGCTCACGGTGATCACATTTGCAGTAAGTGTTGGCTGCTCGAGGAACTCCGGCTCCGTGTTGAAGAGCTGGAGTCCGAGCTTCAAACACTGAGACCCATCAGGGAGGGGGAGAGTTACCTGGACTCTGTGTATCACGAGGCAGTCACACCAATTAGATTAATTCAGATGTAGTCCGTGGCCAGTGTCAGGATGGTGTGACTAGAAGTGAGGCAGGTACGGGGATCCAGGAGGTAGTGTTGGAGGAGCCGCAGCCCTTGCAGTTGTCCAAAAGGTTCGAGGCTCTTAATCCCTGTGGGGACAGGAGCAGGGACTGCAGGGAGGATGAGCAACCTGGCCACAGCACCGTGGAGCAGGGGGCCATTCAAGTGGGGGGAGTTGAAAGAAATGTTGTAGGGGTAGGGGATAGTATTGTTAGGGGGATAGATAGAGTTCTTTGCAGCCGAGAGCGAGAGTCCCCAAGGCTGTGTTGCCTGCCCGGTGCCAGGGTGAAGCACATCTCCTCTGGACTGGAGAGAAACTTGGAGTGGGAGGGGGAGGATCCAGTTGTCATGGTCCATGTTGGTACCAACGACATAGATAGGACAAGGAAGGATGTTCTGCTGAGGGATTTTCAGCAGCTAGGGGCCAAATTAAAAAGCAGAACCACAAGGGTAATAATCTCTGGATTATTACCTGAGCCACGAGCGAATTTGACTAGGACAAATTAAATTAGAGAGTTAAATGCGTGGCTCAAAGACTGGTGTGGGAGAAATGGGTTTTGCTTCCTGGGACAATGGCACCAGTACTGGGGCAGGAGGGAGCTGTTCCATTGGGACGGACTTCACTTGGCCAGTGCTGGGACTAGAGTCCTGGCGGATCATATAACTAGGGCTGCAGAGAGGGCTTTAAACTAACTAGAGAGTAAATAATAAAAATGACAACAGAGAAGGTCATAGACTTAGGTAGCAGTGGGGAAATTAAAAACCAGAGCGTGTCAGGAAGGGGCAGAAGGTATGGAGTAAAAGGTAAAGTAATAAAAACGGCAAAAGCAGGAACTAAGTGTCACAAAACATCTTTGAAAGTTCTCTATCTGAATGCATGTAGCATTCGTAACAAAATAGACGAGATAATGGCACAAATAACTACATATGGGTATGATCTTGTGGCCATTACAGAAATATGGCTGCAGGGTAACAATGCCTGGGAATTAAACATACCAGGTTATTTAACATTCAGGAAGGACAGGCAGGAAGGAAGGGGAGGTGGGGTGGCTATGTTAATAAAGGAAGGAATCACTGTAATACAGAGAAATGATATTGGGTTATATGATCAGGATAATGAAACAGTTTGGGTGAAGGTAAGGAATAATAAGGGGAAAAAAACACTAGTGGGTGTAGTCTATAGGCCTCCGAACAGTGGCAACTCTGTTGGACGGAGTATCAATCAGGAAATAGTTGAGGCTTGTAATTAGGCAACATCTATAATTATGGGGGATTTTAACTATCATATTAATTGGACAAATCAAATTGGGCAGGGAAGCCTTGAGGATGAGTTCATTGAGTGTATTAGGAATGGATATCTTGAGCAGTATGTAACTGAACCGACCAGGGGGCAAGCAACCTTAGATCTGGTCCGGAGTAACGAGACGGGATTAATTAAAAATGTCCTAGTAAAGGATCCCCTTGGAATGAGTGACCATAACATGTTTGAATTCCATATTCAATTAGAGGGTGAGAAGGTTGGATCTCAAACAAGCGTGCTAAGCTTGAATAAAGGAGATTATGAAGGTATGAGAGCAGAATTGATTAGAGTGGATTGGGAAAATAGATTAAAGGGTAAGATGATACATGATCAGTGGTGTACATTTAAGGAGTTATTTTACAACTTCCAAAAAAATATATTCCACTGAGAAGAAAAGAGTGTAAAAGAAAAGACAGCCATCCGTGGCTAAGTAAAGAAATTAAGGATAGTATTCAACTAAAAACAAGGGCATATAAGGTAGCGGAATCTAGTGGGAGGATAGAGGATTGGGAAAACTTTAAAAGACAGCAAAAAATAACAAAAAGATTGATTAAGAAAGGGAAGATAGATTATGAAAGTAAATTAGCAAAAAATATAAAAACAGATAGTAAGAGTTTTAATAGTTATATAAAAAGCAAAAGGGTGGCTAAAGTAAATGTTGGTCCCTTAGAGGATGAGACCGGGAAATTAATGCTTGGAAATATGGAGATGGCAAAAACACTGAATGAATGTTTTACATCAGTCTTTACAGTAGAAGACACTAAGAATATCCCAACACTGAACAAACAGGGGGCTAAAGGCGGGGAGGAGCTAAACACGATCAAAATCACTAAGGAAGTGGTACTCGGTAAAATAATGGGACTCAAGGCGGATAAATCACCTGGACCTGATGGCTTACATCCTAGGGTCTTGAGGGAAGTGGCGGTAGGGATTGTGGATGCATTGGTAATAATTTTCCAAAACTCCCTGGACTCGGCAATGGTCCCGGAAGACTGGAAAATTGCTAATGTAACACCCTTATTTAAAAAGGGCAGTAGACAGAAGGCTGGAAACTATAGACCGGTTAGCCTAACATCTGTGGTAGGTAAAATTTTGGAGTCCATTATTAAGGAGACAGTAACAGGGCATTTGGATAATCATGGGCAGCACGGTGGCATAGTGGTTAGCACTGTTGCCTCACAGTGCCAGGGACCCGGGTTCGAATCCAGCCTCGGGCGACTGTCTGTGTGGAGTTTGCACATTCTCCCCGTGTTTGCGTGGGTTTACTCCGGGTGCTCCGGTTTCCTCCCACAGTCCAAAGATGTGTGGGTTAGGTTGATTGGCTATGATAAATTGACCCTTAGTGTTAGGGGGATTAAGTACGTGGGGTTACGGGGATAGGGTGGGATATGTGTTGGTGTAGGGGTTACGGGGATCGGGTGGGATATGTGTCGGTGCAGGCTCGATGGGCCGAAATGGCCTCTATCTGCACTGTGTGGTTTCTGTGATAATGTAATTGGACAAAGTCAGCATGGTTTTATGAAGGGAAAGTCATGTTTGACAAATTTGCTGGAGTTCTTTGAGGAAGTAACATATAGGGTGGATAAAGGGGAACCAGTGGACGTAGTGTATTTAGACTTCCAAAAGGCATTTGACAAGGTGCCACACAAGATTATTGCTGAAGATAAAAAATCACGGGATTGGGGGTAATATTCTGGCATGGATAGAGGATTGGCTATCTAACAGAAGGCAGAGAGTTGGGATAAATGGTTCATTCTCAGACTGGCAATCAGTAACTAGTGGTGTTCCGCAGGGGTCAGTGCTGGGTCCCCAACTCTTTACAATCTATATTAACGATTTGGAGGAGGGGACCGAGTGTAACATATCAAAGTTTGCAGATGATACTAAGATGGGAGGGAAAGTAGTGAGTGAGGAGGACATAAAAAACCTGCAAGGGGACATCGACAGGCTAAGTAAGTGGGCAGAGATTTGGCAGATGGAATACAATACTGGAAAGTGTGAGGTTATGCACTTTGGCAGGAAAAATCGTAGAGCAATTTATTATCTTAATGGCAAGAAACTGGAAAGTATTGAAGTACAAAGGGATCTGGGGGTCCTGGTGCACGAAACTCAAAAGGTTAGTATGCAGGTGCAGCAAGTGATTAAGAAGGCCAATGGAATGTTGGCTTTCATTGCTAGGTGGATAGAATATAAAAATAGGGAGGTATTGCTTCAGTTGTACAAGGTATTGGTGAGACCGCACCTGGAATACTGCGTACAGTTTTGGTGTCCATACTTAAGAAAGGACATACTTGCTCTCGAGTCAGTACAAAGAAGGTTCACTCGGTTAATCCCGGGGATGAGGGGATGGACATATGAGGAGAGGTTGAGTAGATTGGGACTCTACTCATTGGGGTTCAGAAGAATGAGAGGCGATCTTATTGAAACATATAAGATTGCGAAGGGGTTGGATCGGGTGGATGCGGGGATGATGTTCCCGATGATGGGTGAAACTAGAACTAGGGGGCATAGTCTTAGAATAATGGGCTGCTCTTTCAAACTGAGATGAGGAGGAACTACTTCACTCAGAGGGTTGTAGGTCCATGGAATATGCTGCCCAAAAAGCTGTAGAAGCTACATCATTACATAAATTTAAAACAGAAATAGACAGTTTCCTCGAAGTATAGGGAATTAAGGGTTACGGGTAGCGGGCAGGAATTTGGACATGAGTCTAGGTTCGGATCAGTCATGGCCCTGTGGGCAGCGGAGCGGGCCCAGGGGCCATGTAGCCTGATCCTGCTCCTATTTCGTGTGTCTAATTCTGTTAGATTCAGGAGATGCTTCTGTGATAGTGGATTGGCGGTTAGGATCAGATCAGCCATGATCTTATTGAATGGCGGAGCAGGCTCGAGGGGCCGATTGGCCTACTCCTGCTCCTACTTCTTATGTTCTTATGTTCTCCCATCACACCCAATACAGACATTTAGCCAGTAGCTCCCATCGCTTCCAATACAAACATTTATCCAGTATCTCCCATCACTATCCCCAATACAGAGATTAATCCACTATCTCCCATCACTGCTCCTAACACAAACATTAATCCACTATCACCCATCACTGTCCCAAATATAGATGTTAATCCACTATCTCCCATCACTTTCTCCACAACAGACATTAATCATGTATCTCCCATTACTCAAAATACAGACATTAGCCACTACCTGCCATTGCTCCAAATACAGACATTTGTGCACTACCTCACATCACTGTCGCCAATAAAGACATTAATCCATTAAACCCATCACTGCTCCGAATACAGACATTAATCCAATATTCTCCACCGCCACCAATACAGACATTAATCCATTATCTTCCAACACTGAACCAATAGTCTTTAATCCACTACCTCCTATCACTGCAACCAATACAGACATTAATCCACAAACTCCCATTACCGTCCCCAATACAGACATTAATTCACTATCTCCCATCACTGCACCAAGTACAGACATTAATCCAATATCTGCCATCACTCCTAATAGAGACATTAATCCACTATCTATAATTCCTGTCCCTAATACAGATATTAAACCACTATCTCCCATCACAGCTCCCAATAGAGACATTATGCCACTATGTCCCATCATGGTCCCAATAGAGATATTAATTTCTATCACCCATCACTCCACATTCAGACATTAATCCACTATCTCCCATCACTCCCAAAACTGACATTAATCTATTACCTAACATCACTACATCACTGCTCCAAATAAAGATGTTAATCCAATATCTCCCATCACTGTCCACAATACAGACATTAATCCACTACCTCCCATCATACCCAACATTGACATTAATCCATTATCTTCCGTCACTGTCCCCAAATTCAGATATTACTCCAATATATCCCAATTTCCCAATACAGTCATTAATCCACTATCCCCCATCGCTCCCAATACAGACATTAATCAAATATCTCCCATCACTGTCACAAATACAGTCATTAATCCACTATCTCCCATCACTCCTAATACAGACATTAATCCGCTACCTCCCAGCACTGCACACAGTACAGACATTATTCCACTATCTCCCATCACTGCTAATACAGACATTAATCCACTATCTCCCATTCCTGTCCCTAATACATACATTAATCAACTATCTCCCATCACAGATCCAAATAGAGACATTCATCCCTTATCTCACATCACTCCCAATACAGACATTACTCTACTATCTCCTATCACTGCTCCCAATACAGACGGTAATATATTATCTCTCATCACTGTCCCCAATACAGATACTAATCCATTATCTCCTATCCCTGTCACCAATACAGACATTAACACAGTATCACCCATCACTCCCAATACAGACATTAATCCACTATCTCCCATCACTGTCCCCAATACAGATATTAACCCACTATCTTCCATCACTGCCACAATACAGAAATTAATCCACTATCTCCCATCACTGATCCCAATAAAGCCAATAATCCACTATCTCGCATCTCTGCCCCAATAAAGTTATTAATCTACTAACTCCCAGCACTCTCCCAAATACAGACATTAATCTACTAACTCCCAGCACTGTCCCAAATACAGACATTAATCCACTATCTCTCATCACTCCCAATACAGACATGAACCCACTATCTCCCATCACTGTCCCCAATATAGATATTAATCCACTATCTCCCATCCCTGTCCACAATACAGATATTAATGACCTATCTCCCAAACCTGTCCCAATACAATCATTAATCCACTACCTCCCATCACTGTCCCCAATACAGACATTAATCCAGTATCTCCCATCACTGTCCCAATATAGACATTAATCCACTACCTCCCTTCTCTGTCCCCAATAAAGACATTAATCCACTATCTCCCATCACTGTCTACAATACCGACATTAATCCACTATCTCCTATCACTGTCCCCAAAACAGATATTAATCAACTCTCTCCCAACCCTGTCCCAATACAGACATTAATCCACTACCTCCCATCACTTTCCCCAATACAGACATTAATGCACTATCTCCCATCACTCCTCCTAATACAAACTTTAATCCACTATCTCCGAACACAGTTCCCAATATAGACGTTAATCCACTATCTCCCATCACTTTCCCCAAAAGAGACTATCTCCTAATACTCCCAGTACTGACATTAGCCACTATCTGCCATCGCTCCCAATAGAGACATTTGTCCACTACCTCCCATCACTGCCCCCAATAAACACATTAAACCATTATCTCCCATCACTGCTCCAAATACAGACATTAATCCACTATCTCCCACCGCTACAAATAGACATTAATCCACTATCTCCTTTCACTGTCCCCAATAAAGACTTTAATCCACTATCTCCCATCACTGCTCCCAATACATACATTAATCCACTATCTCCCAACAGTCAACCAATAGTCTTTAATCCACTATCTCCTATTACTGCAACCAATACAGACATTAATCCAATAACTCCCATTACAGTCCCCAATACAGACATTAATCCACTATCTCCCATCACTGCACAGTGCAGTCATTAATCCACTATCTCCCATCACTCCTAATACAGACATTAATCCACTATATCCCAGCACTGCACACAGTACAGACATTATTCCATTATCTCACATCACTGCTAATACGGACATTAATCCACTATCTCCCATTCCTGTCCCTAATACATACATTAATCCACTATCTCCCATCACAGATCCAAATAGCGACATTCATCCCTTATCTCCCATCACTGTCCCCAATACAGATACTAATCCATTACCTCCCATCCCTGGCCCCAATACAGACATTAATCCACTATCTCCCATCACTGTCCCTAAAACAGATACTAATCCATTACCTCCCATCCCTGGCCCCAATACAGGCATAATCCACTATCTCCCATCACTGTCCCCAATACAGATATTAAACCATTATCTTCCATCACTGCCACAATACAGACATTAATCGACTATCTCCCATCACGCCCAATACATGCCTTAATCCACTATCTCCCATCACTGATCCCAATAAAGACAATAATCCACTATCTCGCATCTCTGCCCCAATAAAGACATTAATCCACTATCTCCCAATTTCCCAATACAGACATCAATCCACTATCCCCCATCGCTCCAAATACAGACATTAATCTACCAACTCCCAGCACTGTCCCAATTACAGACATTAATCTACCAACTCCCATCACTGCTCCCAATACAGACATTAATCCACTTTCTCCCTCCACTACCAAAACAGACATTAATCCACTATCTCCTTTCACTGTCCCCAATAAAGACATTAATACACTATCTCCCTGCACTCCCAATAGAGACATTAATCCACTATCTCCTTTCACTGTCCCCAACACAGGCATTAATCCACTATCTCCCATCACTGTCCCCAATACAGACATTAATCCACTCTCTCCCATCTCACCCAATACAGACATTAATCCACTATCTCCCATCACTGTCCCCAATACAGATACTAATCCATTATCTTCTATCCCTGTCGCCAATACTGACATTAATCCACTATCTCCCATCACTGTCCCCAATACAGACATTAACCCACTATCTCCCATCGCTCCCAATACAGGCATTAATAAGCTATCTCCCATCACTGGTCCCTATACAGACGTTAATCCACTATCTCCCATCACTGATCCCAATGAAGACAATAATCCACTATCTCGCAACTCTGCCCCAATAAAGACATTAATCCACTATCTCCCAATTTACCATAACAGTCATTAGTCCAGTATCCCCCATCGCTCCCAATACAGACATTAATCCACTATCTCCAATCACTGTCCACAATACAGACATTAATCCACTATCTTCCATCATTGCACCCAGTACAGACATTAATCCACTACCTCCCAACACTGAACCAATAAACTTTAATCCAATAATCCACTATCTCGCGACTCTGCCCCAATAAAGACATCAATCCACTATCTCCCAATTTCCCAATACAGATATTAATCCACTGTACCCCATCGCTCCCAATACAGACATTAATCCACTATCTTCCATCACTGCTCCCAATACAGATATTAATAAACTATCTCCTTTCACTGACCCCAATACAGACACTAATCCACTATCTCTCATCACTCCCAATACAGACATGAATACACTATCTCCAATCACTGTCCCCAATACAGACATTAATCCACTCTCTCCCATCCCTGTCCACAATACAGACACTAATCCACTTTGTCCTATCGCTTTCCCCAAAACAGACATTAATCAACTATCTGCCAAACCTCTTCCAATACAGGCATTAATCCACTACCTTCCATCACTGTCCCCAATAAAGACATTAATCCAGTATCTCCTATTACTGTCCCAATACAGACATAAATCCACTACCTCCCTTCACTATCCCCAATAGAGACATTAATCCACTATCTCCTATCACTGCCCTCAAAACGGATATTAATCAACTCTCTCCCAACCCTGTCCCAATAAAGACATTAATCCACTATCTCCCATCACTATCCCCAATACAGAGATTAATCCACTATCTCCCATCACTGCTCCTAATACAAACATTAATCCACTATCACCCATCACTGTCCCAAATATAGACGTTAATCCACTATCTCCCGTCACTTTCTCCACAACAGAAATTAATCAAGTATCTCCCATTACTCAAAAAACAGACATTAGCCACTACCTGCCATTGCTCCCAATACAGACATTTGTCCACTACCTCACATCACTGTCGCCAATAAAGACATTAATCCATTACACACATCACTGCTCCCAATACAGACATTAATCCAATATTCTCCACCGCCACCAATACGGATATTAATCCACTATCTCCCATAACTGCACCAAGTACAGACATTAATCCACTATCTGCCATCACTCCTAATACAGACATTAAACCATTATCTCCCATCACACCTCCCAATAGATACATTATGCCACTATCTCCCATCATGGCCCCAATAGAGATATTAATCTCTATCACCCATCAATCCACATTCAGACATTAATCCATTATCTCCCATCACTCCCAAAACCGACATTAATCTATTACCTAACATCACTGCTCCCAATAAAGATGTTAATCCAACATCTCCCATCACTGTCCACAATACAGACATTAATCCACTACCTCCCATCATACCCATCATTGACATTAATCCATTATCTTCTGTCACTGTCCCCAAATTCAGATATTAATCCAATATCTCCCAATTTCCTAATAGTCATTAATCCACTATCCCCCATCGCTCCCAATACAGACATTAATCCAATATCTCCCATCACTGTCACAAATACAGACATTAATCCACTATCTCCCATCACTGTCCACAATACAGACCTTAATCCACTATCTTCCATCACTGCACCCAATACATATATTAATCCACTATCTCCCATTACTACCACAATACAGACATTAATCCACTATCTCCCTTCACTGCACACAGTACAGTCATTAATCCACTATCTCCCATCACGGCTAATAAAGACATTGGCCTAGAAATTCAGTACAGCCACTTTTGGGGCGGTAAAGTCGGGCGGCCGCTAAAGTTTGCGCCCTGCGCAAAGTCGCGCCCCCTTCGCCGATATTCAGTCGCATCGCCCCAAGAGGTTGCTGCTGCGCAAATACAGGTGATGCACGACTATCTTTAGGCGCTAAGCCGGCGGTGCTGAGCGATAACCCCGAGGCCGGGCGCATCGCAGGTGCGGCGAGTTCTTGATTGACGGCAGACAATCTGGCGCCGGTCATCTCTTAAAGGGGGAGGGTGGATTTGTTTGCCTGCCACGCCCTGCACACTGCAGCCCTCAACCTAGGCCTGACCATTCAGCTTCACCTGTACAACACCCAGGACTATGGAGAAGACCAGGGAGAGAGCGCAGCGCTTCAGAGACGGAGACCTGAGGGTGCTGGTTGGCGGAGTGGAGCGCAGGCGCCATGTTTTGTTCCCAGAAGGTGGCAAGAAGCCACTGCCCAGTGCCTACCGGAAAGCCTGAAGGGAGGTGTCCAACAGGGTGTCTTCCAACAGCGTGGTTGCCAGGACTCCTGTGCAATGCCGGAAGAAGTTCAACGACCTCACTCGGGTTGTCAGGGTGAGTACCCTTTCTAGTGTCCTCCTCATCCTTGCACGTGCACCTCACATTATGGGCAAAGGGACCTGAAAGCCCTAATGTCCAGCCCTCATCCAGCAGCTATGGGACTGGCATGAAAATCAATTGCACATTCAGCACTTTACACACTGTCCAAGCTATTCGACCATGGGAGGCATTGCAGACAAATCAGGGCTACACACTGTCCAAGCTATTCGACCATGCGTGGCATTGCAGACAAGATCAGGGCTACACACTGTCCAAGCTATTCGACCATGGGAGGCATTGCAGACAAGATCAGGGCAACACACTGTCCAAGCTATTCGACCATGGGAGGCATTGCAGACAAGATCAGGGCTACACACTGTACTTAGAGGCCGTCCTTTCTCTTGCAGGCCAAGGTTGCGCACAACCGCGCAACCGAACTGAGACCGGCGGAGGCCATCCTGACCTCAAAGAGCTCTCCGACCTCGACCAGCGTGTGGGGCACATTATGGGAGGCCGGCTGATTGGCCCCGTCGCCAGTGGAGATGCCGACCCTGTTCTGGGCACCAATGGTAAGGGCATCACCTTTTGGACCTCTCTCATTCCACTTGCGCATCAGATCAGCATTCTTTGCCACTGTCCGACCAATGCGGTGAATGGCACCACTCATGCCTCCCTCGCTGCCGCCCTGTCCTCACTCTAAAGCTACGCTTGTGCCTTCCTGCTTTCAGATGGTGAATCGCCAGGTGAGGAGGCAGGCCCTCAAGCTGCCACTGTCAGCCCTTCAGAAGACGAGGAGGAGGAAGAGGAAGCCGGCCCATCAGTGCCTCCCTCAGCCGCGCCAGCCCATGGCGATGTAGTGGACACGTCTTCCCTGGAGGGGAGCCGGGGGGAAGGGTCGGAGGAGAATGAATCTCCGGGGCCCAGCAGCCTGCAGCAACGCGGGAGGGGTGGGGAAGCTCGGCGGACTTCTCCCCAGAGGGTGAGTGCGGCCTCCAGTCCTGCGACGGTGAGCGCAGAGGAGGTGCGCCTCCTGGAGGAAATGGCCATCCAGGCTGAGCGCAGGCACACTGATTACAAGGCTGCAGTGGCAAGGATGCCTGACTCCATAGAGTCCTGGCAAGGAGTGTGCAGGAATTCGGGGCAGCACAGGCCAGGAGTCTGCAACAATTCAGTGCAGCACAGGCCAGGAGTCTGGAACAATTCAATGCAGCACAGGCCAGGAGTCTGCAGGACATCGCGGCAGCACAGGCCAGGAGTCAGCAGGACTTCACGGCAGCACAGTCGGCTTCTAGCCAAGTGCTCAGTCGTGCCGTCCATTCACTGGCTGGTGTCATTCGGACACAGACCAGGGCCACACGGGCACTAACTGCTGCCACCCTCGCTGGATCAGCCAGGCATCGCCAGGGCACTCGCCGCGCAGCAGCAGCCCAGCAGTCTGTCTTCAGCTGCTTGCTGCGCATGCTGAAGTGCTGGCCCGTGCGAGTGCCAATGTGTCAGGCGACCAGCGAGCACCTGCGATCTGCCAGGTTGCCACCAATCCTGCAGCTGACACTGCCACTCCGCCATTGCAGCTGCCACGAGCTGGACAGACTGCTGCCGCCCAGCCAGAGTTGGAGCAGTCAGCAGCCGGACACTCCAAGGCCAGAGCTGGTGCAGGCCGGCCCCCAAGGGCATCTGCCGTCTCGCCATCTGCCCCTCAGCAGCCTTCCCCCAGCCTTGCTGCAGCCACTGGGCTCCCATTGAGGAGGAGCAGCAGGGTGGGCAGGGGCCAGGCAAGGATGCGCAAGGCATCGCCCTCGCAGGGCAAAAAGTAGAGGTATGCACAAATGCCTGGTGCTTGTTGTAAGGCCGACAGTGGTGCAGTTGTTCTTGGGTAAGGCCGAGACTGGTGCATTTCTTTCTTTGTGTAAGGCCGAGACTGGTGTCTTTCTTTCTTTTTGTAAGGACGAGACTGGTAGTTTTGTGTTTTTGGAGGGGGCTTCTCCACATGAGCATGTAATGTGGGAAGGGCAGAGGTTTTCAATAAATTATTGTTGTTAAATTGCAGTGTGCATGGTTTTTTGGTTAAGTCCTGGTTGCCCTGCTCGGCTGAGGGCTTGTGGAGCGGCTACATTCATCTGCTGACATTGGCACAAGCCAATCCCTGAGAGGGGGCCTAGAACCAACGTTCAATAAGCCGGCGATGGGCGGCCCTTGCACTTTGTGCCTCCCTCCTGTGCTGGTCCTCCTCCTCCTCCTCCTGCTCCTCCTCCTCAGGTGGTCCTCCAATCTGTGGTGGCAGTGGCTGAGTCCTGCGGATAGCCAGGTTGTGCAGCATGCAGCAAACGACCACGAAATGGGAGACTCGCTCCGGCGAATACTGGAGGGCTCCACCGGAACGATCCAGACAGCGGAACCGTTGCTTCAGGACGCCGATTGTTTGTTCGATGATGTTCCTGGTCGCTTGATGGCTGTCGTTGTATGCCTCTTCAGCAGGGGTGCTGGACGCACGGAGCGGGGTCATCAGCCAGGTACACAAAGGATAGCCTTTGTCCCCGATAACCCATCCTCGTGGGTGAGGCTGTGCCTGGAACATGTATGCCACAGAAGTCTATCGCAGGATGAAGGCATCGTGGCTGCTGCTTGGAAAGCGGGCATTGACAGCTAGGATGAGCTGCCTGTGGTCACACACCAGCTGGACGTTCAGCGAATGGTAGCCCTTCCGGTTGCGGTAATCCTCGGCATTCTCCAGAGGTGCCCGCAAAGCCACGTGCGTGCAGTCAATGGCGCCCTGCACCATGGGGAAGCCCGCGAATGCTGCAAAGCCCATTGCACGCTGTTGCTGCTTGTCAAGGGCCATGGAGAAGGAGATGAACTGACGTCTCCTTTTGAAAAGGGCATTGGTCACCTGGCAGATGCAGCAATGCACGGCGAACTGGGAGATGTTGGCAATGTCCCCAGTAGCGGATTGGAAGGAGCCGGTGGCATAGAAGTTGAGAGCCACTGTCACCTTCACTGCCACCGACAGAGATGTCCTGCTCCTCAGCTGTGGCTGCAGATCACCGCCAAGCAGCTGGCAGATCTCTGTGTCCACGTCCCTTCTGAATCGCTGCCTCCGAACACACTGCTCCTCAGACATGTTGAGATAGGAGAACTGCTGGCGGTATACCCTGGGTGGGTAAGGCCTCCTTTGCCGACGCCTGTTGCCCACTCTCCATCTAGCTAGGGCTGCCACTCTCTCACGGCGTCTGTGAGCCCTTTGGATGTAATTGAGAAAGCCAGCGTTGACACCCATTGCAGCCCCCATAATATGCTGGCAAACAATGAGATGTCAAAGAAGGCAAAGACTAGTGGAAAGCTGTGGCCTGAAGCCAGAAGTACCTGTCCAAGTGTTGGGCCAAAGCAGAAAGCTATCTACCTTGGTCTCTCTCCAAAGATCCATTTCGCAAGAAGGTGTGCTGCGAAATGGCAGCCTTTTATATTGCAGGAGGAGTGCCCTTTAATTTGCGCCCCCCCGCGCCCCGCATTGGCTGAGCACCGTTCCACTCTAACAGTCGCTAGGGGTGCTAGGCGCACAATGGGGCATCGCCACTGAAGTTCCGGTTGGGGGCGCACAAAGTGCGTTGCACGAGGAAATGACGTCATGATCTGCGCGCGCAGCTGAGCTCACGCAAAGACTTTGCGCCGCCGCTAAATCTCTAGTGAAGCTGGGGCGAGGCGCAGTTCGCGCTGTGCCTGGGCACTACCCGCCTAGCGCCCGACATCTACTCCTCCTAAGGCACTAGCGGCTGGCGCAACCAACTCAATTTCTAGGCCATTAATCCACTATCTCCCATTCCTGCCCCTAATACAGCCATTAATCCACTATTGCCCATCGCAGCTCCCAAAAGAGACATTTATCCACCATCTCCCATCACTCCCAATACAGACATTACTCCACTATCTCCCATCACTGCTACCAATACAGACATTAATCCACTATCTCCCATCTCTCCCAATACAGACATTAATCCACTATCTCCCTTCACTGTCCCCAATACAGATACTATTCCATTATCTCCCAACCCTGTCCGAATACAGACATTAATCCACTATCTCCCATCATTGCCACAATACAGACATTAATCCGCTATCACCCATCACTTCCAAAACAGACATTAATCCACTATCTCCCATTTCTCCCAATAGAGGCATTAATCATCTATCTCCCATCACTGGTCCCAATACAGTCGTTAATCCGCTATCTCCCATCACTGGTCCCATAAAAGACATTAATCCTCTATCTCACATCTCTGCCCCAATACAGACATTAATGCACTATCTCCCATTGCTGTCCCCAACACAGACATTAATCCACTATCCGCCATCGCTCCCAAAACAGACATTAATCTAATAACTCCCATCACTGTCCCCAATACAGGCATTAATCCACTGTCTCCCATCACTGCTCCCAATGCAGACATTAATACACAATCTCCCGCCACTCCTAACACAGACATTAATCCACTATCTCCCTTCACTATCTCCAATACAGACATTAATCCACTATCTCCCATCACTCCCAATACAGATATTAAGCCACAATCTCCCATCGCTGTCCCCAACACAGACATTAATTCGATATCTCCCATCACTCCCACTACATACATTAATCCACTATCTCTCATCACTCCCAATACAGATATGAATCCACTATCTCCCATCACTGTCCCCAATATAGATATTAATCCACTATCTCCCGTCCCTGTCCACAATACAGATATTAATGAACTATCTCCCAACCCTGTCCCAATACAGACATTAATCCACTACCTCCCATCACTGTCCCCAATACGGACATTAATCCACTACCTCCCTTCTCTGTCCCCAATAAAGACATTAATCCACTATCTCCCATCACTGCCTATAATACAGACATTAATCCACGATCTCCTATCACTGTCCCCAAAACAGACATTAATTAACTCTCTCCCAACCCTGTCCCAATACAGACATTAATCCACTACCTCCCATCACTTTCCCCAATACAGACATTACTCCACTATCTCCCATCACCACTCCAAATACAGACATTAATCCACTATCTCCCGGCTCACCCAATACAGACATTAATCCACTATCTCCCATCACTGTCCCCAATACAGATACTATTCCATTATCTTCCATCCCTGTCGCCAATACTGACATTAATCCACTGTCTCCCATCACTGACCCAATACAGGCATTAACCCACTAGCTTCCATCACTGCCCCAATACAGACATTAATCCACTATCACCCATCACTCCCAATACAGACATTAATCCACTATCTCCCATCACTCCCAATACAGACATTACTCCACTATCTCCCATCACTGCTACCAATAGACATTAATCCACTATCTCCCATCTCTCCCAATACAGACATTAATCCATTATCTCCCTTCACTGTCCCCAATACAGATACTATTCCATTATCTCCCAACCCTGTCTGAATACAGACATTAATCCACTATCTCCCATCATTGCCGCAATACAGACCATAATCCGCTATCACCCATCACTTCCAAAACAGACATTAATCCACTATCTCCCATTTCTCCCAATAGCGGCATTAATCATCTATCCCCCATCACTGGTCCCAATACAGTCGTTAATCCGCTTTCTCCCATCACTGATCCAATAAAAGACATTAATCCTCTATCTCACATCTCTGCCCCAACACAGACATTAATGCACTATCTCCCATTGCTCCCAAAACAGACATTAATCTAATAACTCCCATCACTGTCCCCAATACAGGCATTAATCCACTGTCTCCCATCACTGCTCCCAATGCAGACATTAATAAACAATCTCCCGCCACTCCCAACACAGACATTAATCCACTATCTCCCTTCACTATCCCCAATACAGACATTAATCCACTATCTCCGATCACTCCCAATACAGATATTAAGCCACAATCTCCCATCGCTGTCCCCAACACAGACATTAATCCGATATCTCACATCACTCCCACTACATACATTAATCCACTATCTCTCATCACTCCCAATACAGATATGAATCCACTATCTCCCATCACTGTCCCCAATATAGATATTAATCCACTATCTCCCGTCCCTGTCCACAATACAGATATTAATGAACTATCTCCCAACCCTGTCCCAATACAGACATCAATCCACTACTTCCCATCACTGTCCCCAATACAGACATTAATCCACTACCTCCCTTCTCTGTCCCTAATAAAGACATTAATCCACTATCTCCCATCACTGCCTATAATACAGACATTAATCCACTATCTCCTATCACTGTCCCCAAAACAAACATTAATTAACTCTCTCCCAACCCTGTCCCAATACAGACATTAATCCACTACCTCCCATCACTTTCCCCAATACAGACATTACTCCACTATCTCCCATCACCGCTCCAAATACAGACATTAATCCACTATCTCCCAACTCTCCCAATACAGACATTAATCCACTATCTCCCATCACTGTCCCCAATACAGATACTATTCCATTATCTTCCATCCCTGTCGCCAATACTGACATTAATCCACTATCTCCCATCACTGTCCCCAATACAGGCATTAACCCACTAGCTTCCATCACTGCCCCAATACAGACATTAATCCACTATCACCCATCACTCCCAATACAGACATTAATCCACTATCTCCCATCACTCCCAATACAGGCATTAATCAACTATCTCCCATCACTGGTCCCTATGCAGACGTTAATCCACTATTTCCCATCACTGATCCCAATGAAGACAATAATCCACTATCTCGCAACTCTGCCCCAATACAGACATTAATCGACTATCTCCCATTACTGTCCCCAATACAGATACTGTGCGTCGGCGGGTGTTTCAGCGGCAGCAGTGGGGCTATAAAAGCCCCCGGAGACCAGGTAAGGCCTCAGTGCGTCGGCGGGAATTTCAGCGGCAGCAGCAGGGCTATAAAAGCCCCAGAGACCAGGTAAGGCCTCACAGCGTCGGCGGGTGTATCAACAGCAGCAGCGGGGCTATAAACGTCCGAGAGACCATGTAAGGCCTCAGTGCATTGGCGGGAACTCAGCGGCAGCAGCGGGGCTATAAAAGTCCCAGAGACCGGGTAAGGCCTCAGTGCGTTGGCGGGTGTTTCAGCGGCAGCAGCGGGGCTATAGAAGTCCCAGAGACCCAGGTAAGGCCTCATGCGTCGGTGGGTGTTTCAGCGGCAGCAGCGGGTTATAAAAGTCCCAGAGACCAGGTAAGGTCTCACAGCGTCGGCGGGAACTCAGCGGCAGCAGCGGGGCTATAAAAGTCCCAGAGACCAGGTAAAGCCTCAGAGACCAGTCTCCAGTCTGGGAACTCGGAGGGAAGGAGAGAGGTAAAAAGTAATCCAAGTGTGACGTCACCAGAAAGCGGTAAGTGATTGGTTGGTGAGTATTTATCCCTTTTGAAGCTTAAATCTCTTTGGTTTATAGTTTCTAAGGTGTGATATTCACCATCTAGAATCGGGGCAGAGGGTATTTAAGAATAACATTAATAAATTTAATTAATTACATAGAATGGGAGATCAGGTGATGTGTTGCTGCTGCAATATGTGGGAGATGGTGGACACCATTGATGCTCACGGTGATCACATTTGCAGTAAGTGTTGGCTGCTCGAGGAATTCCGGCTCCGTGTTGAAGAGCTGGAGTCCGAGCTTCAAACACTGAGACACATCAGGGAGGGGGAGAGTTACCTGGACTCTGTGTATCACGAGGTATTCAAACCAATTAGATTAATTAATTCAGATGTAGTCCGTGGCCAGGGTCAGGATGGTGTGACTAGAAGTGAGGCATGTATGGAGATCCAGGAGGTAGTGTTGGAGGAGCCGTAGCCCTTGCACTTGTCCAACAGGTTCGAGGCTCTTCCTCCCTGTAAGGATGGGAACAGGGACTGCGGGGAGGATGAGCAACCTAGCCACAGCACCGTGGAGCAGGGGGCCATTCAAGTGGGGGGGAGTTAAAAGAAATGTTGTAGTGGTAGGGGATAGTATCGTTAGGGGGATAGATAGAGTTCTTTGCAGCCGAGAGCGAGAGTCCCGAAGGCGCTGTTGCCTGCCCGGTGCCAGGGTTAAGGACATCTCCTCTGGACTGGAGAGAAACTTGGAGTGGGAGGGGGAGGATCCAGTTGTCGTGGTCCATGTTGGTACCAACAACATAGATAGGACAAGGAAGGAGGATCTGTTGAGGGAGTTTGAGCAGCTAGGGGCCAAATTAAAAAGCAGAACCACAAGGGTAATAATCTTATTACCTCAGCCACGAGCGAATTTGGCTAGGACAAATAAATTTAGAGAGTTAAATGCGTGGCTCAAAGACTGGTGTGGGAGAAATGGGTTTTGCTTCCTGGGACACTGGCACCAGTACTGGGGCAGGAGGGAGCTGTTCCGTTGGGACGGGCTTCACTTGGCCAGTGCTGGGACTAGAGTCCTGGCGGATCATATAACTAGGGCTGTAGAGAGGGCTTTAAACTAACTGGTGGGGGGGAGGTTCCTAGAGAGCAAATAATAAAAATGACAACAGAGAAGGTCATAGACTTAGACTTAGGTAGCAGTGGGGAAATTAAAAACCAGAGCGTGTCAGGAAGGGGCAGAAGGTATGGAGTAAAAGGTAAAGTAATAAAAAGGGCAAAAGCAGGAACTAAGGCCTAGAAATTCATTGACGCCACTTTTGGGGCGCTAAAGTGGGGCGTCTGCTAAAGTTTGCGGCTGCCGCCAAATCTACGCCACTTCTCCGATATTCATTAGCTTCGCCCTACTAGTTCGGGCGAGCGCTAAAACTGCTGCTGGACGCCTCTCTTTGGGCGTTAAGCCGGAGGTGGTGATCGATAGCGCCGAGGCCGGGCACAGCGCAGGTGCGGCCATCTCGTGATTGACAGCAGACACCCTGGTGCCGGCCAGCTCTTAAGGGGGAAGGGTCGATTGTGTCTGCTGCCACGCCCTGGATAGTGGAGCCCTGCAGCTAGGCCTGAACACTGCTGCTGGACCCAAATAGCACCTGAAGACATGGACAAGGCCCTTGAACGTGCGCAGCGCTTCTCAGAGCGTGATCTGAGTGTGCTGCTTGGTGCTGTGGAGAAGAGGCGCCATGTTTTGTACCCGGACAATGGCAAGAAGGCGACGGTCTGCGTCTACAGGCGAGCCTGGAGGCATGTCGCCAGCAAGCTGTCAGCCAACAGAGACGTCCCCAGGACCGGTGCACAATGCCGCAAAAAGTTAAATGACCTCACACGCATTGTCAGGGTGAGTACCCTTTCCAATGACCTCCTCATCCTTGCATGTGCACCTCACATTACGGGCAAAGTGACCTGAAAGCTCTAATGGCCAGCCTTCATCCAGCAGCTATGGGACAGGCATGAGCATCAATTGCACATTCTGCACTTAACACACTGGCCAAGCTATTCCACCATGGAGGCATTGCACACCAGATCATGGCGACACACTGGCCAGGCTATTCCACCATGGGAGGCAGTGCACACCAGATCATGGCGACACACTGGCCAGGCTATTCCACCATGGGAGGCAGTGCACACCAGATCATGGCGACACACTGGCCAGGCTTTACCACCATGGGAGGCAGTGCACACCAGATCATGGCGACACACTGGCCAGGCTATTCCACCATGGGAGGCAGTGCACACAAGATCACGGTGACACACTTTACTTAGAGGCCGTCCTTTCTCTTGCAGGCCAAGCTGGCGAATAATCGCAAGAGCCGGACTGCGACCGGGGGAGGCCGACCCCATATCCAGCCACTCACCGACGTGCAACATCGCGTGGAGCACCCCATGGGTGGCCGGGTGATTGGGCCCGTTGCATGTGGAGATGCCGACCCTGTTCTGGCCAGCAATGGTAAGGATATCACCTTTTGCACCTCTCTCGTCCCACTTGCGCATCAGATCTACATCCTTTGCCACTGTCCGACCAATGCGCTGAATGCCACCACTCATGCATCCCGCACTGATGCCCTCTCCTCACTCTAAAGCTACTGTTGTGCCTTCCTGCTTTCGGATGGTAAAGAGGAGGTCCCTCAACTTGCCAGTGACAGACCCTCCAAGGAGGAGCAGGAGGAGGAGCAAGAGGAAGGCGGCCCATCAGGGGAACCCTCAGCCGCGGCCACCCAGGCCAATGTAGGGGGCACGTCTTCCCTGGAGGGCAGCGTGGCGGAAGTGTCGAAGGGGAGGGGAGCTCCTGGGACCTGCGTGCTACAGAAAGGTGGGAGGGGGGTGGAAGCTCGGCGGCCTTCTCCCCAGAGGGGGGATGCGTCGGACTGGAGTCCAATTGCTGGGCCCAGCGGCCTCCTGCAACGCAGGAAGGGTCGGCCAGCTCGGCGGCCTTCTCCCCAGAGGGAGAGTCCGGCCTCCAGTCAGGAGATGCTCTTCGCCGAGGAGATGGAATGCCTCAAAGACTTGTCCACGGACTCGGAGCGCCGGCACACGGAGCTCATGGCGGCAGTGGCACGGATGCCTGAGTCCATCGATTCCCTCTCTCGGAGTGTGGCCGAGTTCGGGCCCTTAGAGGCCACCAGTCGGGCGGAATACCGGGCAGATCTGTCAGCGACTGGCCAGGTGATCAGTGGTGCCATCCAGTCACTGGCTGCTCTGCTGCGGTCAGTGAACAGGTCAACACGGGCACTCACTGCTGCCACACTCGCTGTGTCAGCCAGGCATTGCCAGGGCACCCGGCGCGCTGCAGCAGCACAGCGGTCTGTCCCTCGGCAGATTGGTGCGCATGCTGCAGTGCTGGCCCGTGCGAGTGCCAGTGTCTCAGGTGACCAGCGAGCGCCTGCCATCCGCCAGCTTGCCGCCATTCCTCCAGCCACCACTGCCACTCCCCCAGTGGAGCTGCCAGGAGCTGCAGCAGCGACTGATGCTGGCCAGCCACAGCTGCAGCAATCAACAGCCGCTCGCTCGAAGGCCAGACCTCGACTAGGCCGACCCCCAAGGGCATCTGCCGTCACGACCTGTGCCCCTCAGGAGCCTGCCCCCAGCCTTGCAGCAGCCAATGGTCTTACTTTGAGGCGGAGCAGCAGGGCGGGCAGGGGCCACCCAAAGATGGCCAAGACATTGCCCTAGCAGGCCAAATAGTCGAATGTGTGGCCATTTGTGTTTGTTTCTTGAGGCCGAGAATTGGATGTTTGTTTTTTGAAGGCCGATGACGTGATGTTTGTTTTTGACGAAGGCCGAGAATGACGGCCATTTTAGTTGCCCTATTTTGTTAATCCTCTCCAGGTTGTGGGAGCGAGTAATGTGTTTGAGTGGTTTTTGGGGGTTTCGTCTGTTTTTGGTTTTCATGTGGGAAGGGCCCAGAGTTTGTACAATAAAGCATTTTATTTATTCACATTGTCCATGTTTGATCTTTGAAGTGTTTGTTGCCTTAACCGGCTGAGGGCTTGCGGAGCAGCTGCAATCATGTTCGATCATTGGCACAAGCCATTCCCTGACAGGGGGCCTAGAAGTGACGTTCAATAAGCCGCCGACGGGTGGCCATTGGACCTTGTGCATCCCTCCTGGGCTGGTACTCCTCGTCCTTATCGTCCTCATGCTCCTCCTCCTGAGGTGGTGGACCAACGTGAGGTGGCAGTGCCTGAGTCCTGCAGATAGCCAGGTTGTGTAGCATGCAGCAAACGACGACGAATTGGGAGACTCGATCCTGCGAATACTGGAGGGCTCCCCCGGAGCAATCGAGACAGTGGAACCGTTGCTTGAGCGTGCTGATTGTTTGTTCTATGATGTTCCTCGTCGCTTGATGGCTCTCGTTGTATGCCTCTTCAGCAGGGGTCGTGGGCGCGCGGAGCGGGGTCATGAGCCAGGTACACAAAGGATAGCCTTTGTCCCCGATAAGCCATCCTCTTGGGGGAGGCTGTGCCTGGAACGTGTCAGCCACAGTTGTCTGTCGCAGGATAAAGGCATTGTGGCTGCTGCCTGGAAGGCGGGCATTGACAGCTAGGATGCGCTGCCTGTGGTCACACACCAGCTGTACATTGAGGGAATGGTAGCCCTTCCGGTTGCGGTACTCCTCGGCATGCTCAAGAGGCACCCGCAAAGCCACATTCGTTCAGTCAATGGCGCCCTGCACCATGGGGAAGCCCGCTATTCTTGCAAACCCCACTGCACGCTGCTGCTGCTTGTCCAGGGTCATGGGGAAGGAGATGAATTGATGTCATAGAGTCATAGAGTTTTACAGCACAGAAAGAGGCCCTTCAGCCCATCGTGTCCGCGCCGCCCATCCACCCCTGTCCTGTCTAATCCCATTTTCCAGCATTTGGTCCATAGCCTTGTATGCAATGGCATTTCAAGTGCTCATCCAAATGCTTCTTGAATGTTGTGAGGGTTCCTGCCTCTACCACCCTTTCAGGCAGTGAGTTCCAGATTCCATCCACCCTCTGGGTGAAAAAGTTCCTCCTCAAATCCCCTCTAAATCTCCTGCCCCTTACCCTGAATCTATGCCCCCTTGTTATTGACCCCCCTACTAAGGGGAAAAGTTCCTCTTTATCTACCCTATCTATGCCCCTCATCATTTTGTACACCTCAATCAGGTCCCCCCTCAGCCTTCTTTGCTCCAAGGAAAACAACCCCCAGGTAACATCCTGGTGAATCTTCTCTGCACCCTCTCCAAAGCAATCACATCCTTCCTATAGTGAGGCGACCAGAACTGCACACAGTACTCCAGCTGTGGCCTCACCAGCGTTTTGTACAGCTCCATCATAACCTCCCTGCTCTTATATTCTATGCCTCGGCTAATGAAGGCAAGTATCCCATATGCCTTTTTAACCACCTTATCTAACTGTTCCGCTGCCTTCAGAGATCTATGTACATGTACACCAAGTTCCCTCTGACCCTCTGTACTTCCTAGGGACCTACCACTCATTGTCTCCTTCTGAAAAGGGCTTCGGTCACCTGGCGGATGCAGCAATGCACAGTGAACTGGGAGATGTTAGCGATGTCCCCAGTAGCGGATTGGAAGGAGCCGGAGGCATAGAAGTTGAGAGCCACCGTCACCTTCACTGCCACCGACAGAGACGTCCTGCGCATCAGCTGTGGCTGCAGATCTCTCTGAAGCAGCCGGCAGATGTCTGCAACCACCTCCCTTCGGAATCGCAGCCTCCTAACACACATCGTGGCAGACATGGTCAGATAGGAGGTCTGCTGGCGGTATACCCTGCATGGGTAAGGCCTCAGTTGGCGACGCCTATTGCCCCCTCTGCATCTAGCCAGGGCTGCCACTCTCTCACGGCGTCTGTAAGCCCTTTTGGCATAAGGCTGAAATTCAGCGTTGCCACCCAATGCAGCCCCCATTATATGCTGGCAAACACTGAGCTCTGAATGAAGGCAAAGATAATTGGTAAGCTCTGGCCTGCGCCAAAAATACCTGTCCAAGTGTTGGTCCAAACCAGTAAACTCTCCTCCTTGGTCTCTGTCCATAAAACCGTTGCACAAGAGTGAATGCTGCAAAATGGCTGGCCTTTATACTGCTGGGTAAGTGCCCTTTAATTAGCGCTCCCCGCGGCCCGGCTGGCCTGTGTACCGTTCCACTTCAAAGTCGCTCGGGCCGCCCGGCTCACAATGAGTGAAGTTCCGGTTTGGGGCGCACAAAGGGCGTTGCACTATTAAATGACGTCATGAGCTGCGCGCGCAGCAGTGCGCGCGCTAAGACTTTGCGCTGGCACTAAATGTGACCTGAAGTTGCGGAGAGGAGCAGATCGCGCTGCGCCCGGGTGATATGCACCTAGCGCTCGAGATCTACTCCTCCTAAGGCGCTAACGGCTGGCGCGCCCAACTGAATTTCTAGGCCTATGTGTCACAAAACATCTTTGAAAGTTCTCTATCTGAATGCACGTAGCATTCATAATGAAATAGATGAGTTAATGGCACAAATAACTACATATGGGTATGATCTTGTGGCCATTACAGAAACATGGCTGCAGGGTGACAATGTCTGGGAATTAAACATACCAGGTTATTTACCGATCAGGAAGGACAGGCAGGAAGGAAGTGGAGGTGGGGTGGCTATGTTAAAGGAAGGAATCACTGTAATACAGAGAAATGATATTGGGTCAAGAGATCAGGATAATGAAACAGTTTGGGTGGAGGTAAGGAATAATAAGGGGAAAAAAACACTAGTGGGCGTAGTCTATAGGCCTCCAAAAAGTGGCAAATCTGTTGGACGGAGTATCAATCAGGAAATAGCTGCGGCTTGAAATAAGGGAACATCTATAATTATGGGGGATTTTAACTATCATATTAATTGGACAAATCAAATTGGGCAGGGCTGCCTTGAGGATGAGTACATTGAGTGAGTGTATTAGGGATGGGTTTCTTGAGCAGTACGTAACTGAACCGACCAGGGGGCAAGCAACCTTAGATCTGCTCCTGTGTAACGAGACAGGATTAATTAAAAATGTCCAAGTAAAGGATCACCTTGGAATGAGTGACCATAACATGGTTGAATTCCATATTCAATTAGAGGGTGAGAAGTTTGGATCTCAAACAAGCGTGCTAAGCTTGAGTAAAGGAAACTATGAAGGTATGAGAGCGGAATTGAGTAGAGTGGATTGGGAAAATTGATTAAAGGGTAAGACGATACATGATCAGTGGTGTACATTTAAGGAGTTGTTTTACAACTTCCAAAAAAAATATATTCCACTGAGAAGAAAAGGGTGTAAAAGAAAAGACAGCCATCCATGGCTAAGTAAAGAAATTAAGGATAGTATTCGACTAAAAACAAGGGCATATAAGGTAGCCAAATCTAGTGGGAGGATAGAGGATTGGGAAAACTTTAAAAGACAGCGAAAAATAACAAAAGATTGATTAAGAAAGGGAAGATAGATTATGAAAGTAAATTAGCAAAAAATATAAAAACAGATAGTAAGCGTTTTTATAGCTATATAAAAAGAAAAAGGGTGGCTAAAGCAAATGTTGGTCCTTTAGAGGATGACACCGAGAAATTAATGGTGGGAAATATGGAGATGGCAAAAACACTGAATGAATATTTTATGTCAGTCTTTACAGTAGAAGACACTAAGAATATTCCAACACTGGACAAACAGGGGGCTAAAGGGGGAGAGGAGCTAAACACGATCAAAATCACTGAGGAAGTGGTACTCGGTAAAATAATGGGACTCAAGGAGGATACGTCACCTGGACCTGATGGCTTACATCCTAGGGTCTTGAAGGACGTGGCGGTAGGGATTGTGGATGCATTGGTAATAATTTTCCAAAACTCCCTGGACTCAGCAAAGGTCCCGGCAGACTGGAAAACTGCTAATGTAACACCCTTATTTATAAAGGGCAGTAGACAGAAGGCTGGAAACTATAGACCGGTTAGCCTAACATCTGTGGTAGGTAAAATTTTGGAGTCCATTATTAAGGAGACAGTAACAGGACATTTGGATAATCATAATGTAATAGGACAAAGTCAGCATGGTTTTATGAAGGGAAAGTCATGTTTGACAAATTTGCTGGAGTTCTTTGAGGAAGAAACATATAGGGTGGATAAAGGGGAACCAGTGGACGTAGTGTATTTAGACTTCCAAAAGGCATTTGACAAGGTGCCACACAAGATTATTGCTGAAGATAAAAAATCACGGGATTGGGGGTAATATTCTGGCATGGATAGAGGATTGGCTATCTAACAGAAGGCAGAGAGTTGGGAAAAATGGTTCATTCTCAGACTGGCAATCAGTAACTAGTGGTGTTCCGCAGGGGTCAGTGCTGGGTCCCCAACTCTTTACAATCTATATTAACGATTTGGAGGAGGGGACCGAGTGTAACATATCAAAGTTTGCAGATGATACTAAGATGGGAGGGAAAGTAGTGAGTGAGGAGGACATAAAAAACCTGCAAGGGGACATCGACAGGCTAAGTAAGTGGGCAGAGATTTGGCAGATGGGATACAATACTGGAAAGTGTGAGGTTATGCACTTTGGCAAGAAAAATCGTAGAGCAAGTTATTATCTTAATGGCAAGAAACTGGAAATGATTGAAGTACAAAGGGATCTGGGGGTCCTGGTGCACGAAACTCAAAAGGTTAGTATGCAGGTGCAGCAAGTGATTAAGAAGGCCAATGGAATGTTGGCTTTCATTGCTAGGGGGATAGAATATAAAAATAGGGAGGTATTGCTTCAGTTGTACAAGGTATTGGTGAGACCGCACCTGGAATACTGCTTACAGTTTTGGTGTCCATACTTAAGAAAGGACATACTTGCTCTCGAGTCAGTACAAAGAAGCTTCACTCGGTTAATCCCGGGGATGAGGGGATGGACATATGAGGAGAGGTTATGTAGATTGGGACTCTACTCAATAGAGTTCAGAAGAATGAGAGGTGATCTTATTGAAACATATAAGATTGTGAAGGGGTTGGATCGGGTGGATGCGGGGAAGGTGTTCCCGATGATGGGTGAAACTAGAACTAGGGGGCATAGTCTTAGAATAAGGGGCTGCTCTTTCAAAACTGAGATGAGGAGGAACTACTTCACTCAGAGGGTGGTAGGTTCATGGAATATGCTGCCCCAAAAAGCTGTAGAAGCTACATCATTACATAAATTTAAAACAGAAATAGACAGTTTCCTGGAAGTAAAGGGAATTAAGGGTTACGGGGAGCGGGCAGGAATTTGGACATGAGTCTAGTTTCGGATCGGTCAAGGCCCTGTGGGTAGCGGAGCGGGCCAAGGGGCCATGTAGCCTGATCCTGCTCCTATTTCGTGTGTCTAATTCTGTTAGATTCAGGAGATGGTTCTGTGATAGTGGATTGGCGGTTAGGATCAGATCAGCCATGATCTTATTGAATGGCGGAGCAGGCTCGAGGGGCCGATTGGCCTACTCCTGCTCCTATTTCTTATGTTCTTATGTTCTCCCATCACACCCAATACAGACATTAAGCCAGTATCTCCCATCGCTTCCAATACAAACATTTATCCAATATCTCCCATCACTATCCCCAATACAGAGATTAATCCACCATCTCCCATCACTGCTCCTAACACAAACATTAATCCACTATCACCCATCACATTCTCCACAACAGACATTAATCAAGTATCTCCCATTACTCAAAATACAGACATTAGCCACTACCTGCCATTGCTCCCAATACAGACATTTGTCCACTACCTCACATCACTGTCGCCAATAAAGACATTAATCCATTACACCCATCACTGCTCCGAATACAGACATTAATCCAATATTCTCCACCGCCACCAATACCCATCACTGTCCCCAATACAGACGTTAATCCATTATCTTCCAACACTGAACCAATAGTCTTTAATCCACTATCTCCTATCACTGCAACCAATACAGACATTAATCCACAAACTCCCATTACCGTCCCCAATACAGACATTAATCCACTATCTCCCATCACTGCACCAAGTACAGACATTAATCCACTATCTGCCATCACTCCTAATAGAGACATTAATCCACTACCTCCAATTCCTGTCCCTAATACAGTCATTAAACCACTATCTCCCATCACAGCTCCCAATCGAGACATTATGCCACTATCTCCCATCATGGCCCCAATAGAGATATTAATCTCTATCACCCATCACTCCACATTCAGACATTAATCCACTATCTCCCATCACTCCCAAAACCGACATTATACTATTACCTAACATCACTGCTCCCAATAAAGATGTTAATCCAATATCTCCCATCACTGTCCACAATACAGACATTAATCCAGTACCTCCCATCATACCCAACATTGACATTAATCCATTATCTTCCGTCACTGTCCCCAAATTCAGATATTAATCCAATATCTCCCAATTTCCCAATACAGTCATTAATCCACTATCCCCCATCGCTCCCAATACAGACATTAATCCAATATCTCCCATCACTGTCACAAATACAGACATTAATCCACTATCTCCCATCACTGTCCACAATACAGACATTAATCCACTATCTTCCATCACTGCACCCAATACATATATTAATCCACTATCTCCCAACACTGAACCGATAGTCTTTAATCCATTATCTCCTAACACTGCAACCAATACAGACATTAATCCACTAACTCCCATTACTGTCCGCAATACAGACATTAATCCACAATCTCCCTTCACTGCACACAGTGCAGTCATAAATCCGCTATCTCCCATCACTCATAATACAGACATTAATCCACTATCTCCCATTCCTGTCGCTAATACAGCCATTAATCCACTATCTCCCTTCACTGTCCCCAATACTGAAGCTAATCCATTATCTCCCATCCCTGTCCCAATACAGACATTAATCCACTATCTTCCCTCACTGTCCCCAATACAGACATTAACCCACTATCTCCCATTTCACCCAATACAGGCATTAATCATCTATCTCCCATCACTGGTCCCAATATAAACCTTAATCCGCTATCTCCCATCACTGATCCCATAAAAGACATTAATCCTCCATCTCAGATCTCTGCCCCAATACAGACATTAATCCACTAGCTCCCATTGCTGTCCCCAACACAGACATTAATCCACTATCCGCCATCGCTCCCAATACAGACATTAATCTAATAACTCCCATCACTGTCCCCAATACAGGCATTAATCCACAGTCTCCCATCACTGCTCCCAATACAGACATTAATACACAATCTCCCTCCACTCCCAACACAGATATTAAGCCACTATCTCCCATCGCTGTCCCCAACACAGACATTAATCCGATATCTCTCATCACTCCCACTACAGACATGAATCCACTATCCCCCATCACTGTCCCCAATATAGATATTAATCCACTATCTCCCATCCCTGTCCACAATACAAACATTAAACCAGTATGTCCCATCACTGTCCCAATACAGACATTAATCCACTACCTCCCATCACATCCCCAAAACAGACATTAATGCACTATCCCCACAACAGAATATCTCCTATTACCCCAACACTGATATTAGCCACTATCTGCCATCGCTCCCAATACAGACATTTGTCCACTACCTCCCATCACTGTCCCCAATACAGACATTAATCCACTATCTCCCAGCACTGCACACAGTACAGACATTATTCCACTACCTCCCATCACTGCTAATACAGACATTAATCCACTATCTCCCATTCCTGTCCCTAATACATACATTAATCCACTATCTCCCATCACAGATCCAAATAGAGACATTCATCCCTTATCTCACATTACTCCCAATACAGACATTACTCCACTATGTCCCATCACTGCTCCCAATACAGACGTTAATCCATTATCTCCCATCCCTGGCCCCAATACAGACATTAATCCACTATATCCCATCACTCCCAATACAGACATTAATCCACTATCTCCCATCTCTCCCAATACAGGCCTTAATCAACTATCTCCCATCACTGGTCCCTATACAGACATTAACCCACTATCTCCCATCACTGATCCCAATAAAGACAAAAATCCACTATCTCGCATCTCTGCTCCTATAAAGACATTAATCTACTATCTCCCAATTTCCCAATACAGACATCAATCCACTCTCCCCCATCGCTCACAATCTACTAACTCCCAGCACTGTCCCAAATACAGACATTAAACCAGTATCTCCCATCACTGCTCCCAATACAGACATTAATACTCTATCTCCCTCCACTACCAAAACAGACATTAATCCACTATCTCTCATCACTGTCCCCAATACAGACATTAATCCACTATCTCTCATCACTGTCCCCAATATAGATATTAATCCACTCTCTCCCATCCCTGTCCACATTACAGACATTAATCCACTATGTCCTATCACTGTCCCCAAAATAGACATTAATCAACTATCTGCCAAACCTGTCCCAATACAGACATTAATCCACTACCTCCCATCACTGTCCCCAATATAGACATTAATCCAGTATCTCCCATCACTGTCACAATACGGACATTAATCCACTATCTCCTATCACTATCCCCAAAACGGATATTAATCAATTCTCTACCAACCCAGTCCCAATACAGACAATAATCCACTACCTCCCATCACTGTCCCCAATACAGACATTAATCCACTATCTCACATTGCTGTCCCCAATACAGACATTAATACACCCTCTTCCATCACTGCACCCAATACATACATTAATCCACTATCTACCAACACTGAACCAATAGTCTTTAATCCACTATCTCCTATCACTGCAACCAATACAGACATTAATCCACAACGTCCCATTACAGTCCCCTATACAGACTTTAATCCACTATCTCCCATCACTGCAC
The DNA here is from genome assembly GCF_052327205.1 of Somniosus microcephalus. Taxonomy (NCBI): domain Eukaryota; kingdom Metazoa; phylum Chordata; class Chondrichthyes; order Squaliformes; family Somniosidae; genus Somniosus; species Somniosus microcephalus. Next base: position 109,454,872 of record NC_140994.1, read on the forward strand.
CAAGTACAGACATTAATCCACTATCAGCCATCACTCCTATTACAGACATTAATAGGGGGGCACGGTGGCATAGTGGTTAGCACTGTTGCCTCACAGCACCAGGGACCCGGGTTCAAATCTGGCCTCGGGCGACTGTCTGTGTGGAGTTTGCACATTCTCCCTGTGTCTGCGTGGGTTTCCTCCGGGTGCTCCAGTTTCCTCCCACAGTCCAAAGATGTGCAGGTTAGGTTGATTTGGCTATGATAAATTGACCCTTACTGTTAGGGGATTAAATACGTGGGGTTACGGGAATAGGGTGGGATATGTGTCGGTGCAGGCTCGATGGGCCGAAATGGCCTCTATCTGCACTGTAGATTCTGTGATTCTGTGATTAATCCACTATCTCCAATTCCTGTCCCTATTCCAGACATTAATCCACTATCTCCCATCACAGCTCCCAATAGAGACATTGTCCCACTATCTCCCATCACTGCCCAATAGAGATATTTATCTCTATCACCCATCACTCCTCATTCAGACATTAATCCACTATCTCTCATCACTCCCAATGCAGACATTAATCCACTATCTCCCATCACTGTCCCCAATACAGACATTAATCCACTATCTCCAATTACTCCCAATAGAGGCAGTAATCCACAATCATTCCTCACTGTCCCCAATACAGACATAAATCCACTATCTCCAATCACTGCTCCCAATACAGAGATTGATCCACTATCACCCATCACTGTCCCCAAAACAGACATTAATCCACTATCGCCCATCACTTTCCCCAATACAGACATTAATCCACTATCTCCCATCACTGCTCCCAATAATGACATCATTCCAGTACCTCCCATCACTGTCACCAATACAGTCATTATCCACTTTCTCCCATCACTGTCCCAATACAGACATTAATCGACTGTCTTCCATCACTCCCAATATAGACATTAATCCAATATCGTCCATCACTGTCCACAACACAGACATTAATACACAATCTCCCATCACTGTTTTCAATACAGACATTAATCCACTATCTCCAATCGCTGTCTCCAATAAAGACATTAATCCAGTATCTCGCATCAGTCCCTAAACTGACATTAATCCACCTTCTCCCATCACTGTCCCCAATACAGTCATTAATCCATTATCTCACCTCACTCCCAATACAGACATTAATCCATTAGCTCCAATCGCTGTCCCGAATACAAACATCAATCCACTATCTCCCATCACAGACCCCCATACAGCAATTAATCCAGTATCTCCAATCAATGTCCGCAATACAAACTTGAATCCACTATCTCCCATCACTTTTCCCAATACAGACAATAATCAACTATCTTCCATCACTGTCCCCAAAACAGACATAAATCCACTATCTCCCAACATCTCCCCTCGCTCACAATACAGACAATTCTCCAGTATCTGAAATGCTCACAATAGATATTAATCCAATATCTCCCATCATTGTCCCCAATAAAGACATTAATTCACTCTCTCCCATTATTGTCCCCAATAAAGTCATTAATCCACTATCTCCCATCACTGTGCCCAATACAGACATTAATCCACTATCTCCCATCACTATCCCCAAAACAGACATGAATCAAGTATCGCCAACCATTGCCAGAATCAAGACATTAATCCACTATCTCACATCACTTTCCCCAATACAGACATTAATCCACTATCGCCCATCACTGCCCCAATAAAAACATCAATCCACTATCTCTCATCACATTCCCCAATACAGACATTAATCCACTATCTCACATCACTGTCCCCAAAACAGACATGAATCGACTATCTCCCATCACTCCAAACAGAGACATTAATCTACTACCTCCCAGCACTGTCCCCAATACAGACATTAATCCACTATCTCCCATTTCTGCTCCCAATACAGTTGTTAATCCACTATCTCACTTCACGGACCCAAATACAGACATTAATCCACTAGCTCCCATCACTGCTCCCAATAATGATATGAATCTACTATCTCCCATCAATATCACCAATACAGTCAGTAACCACTATCTCCCATCACTGTCCAAAATACAGACATTAATACAAAATCTCCCATCACTTTTCTCAATACAGACATTAATCCGCTATCTCCAATCGCTGTCTCCAATAAAGACATTAATCCAGTATCTCCCATCAGTCCCAAAACTGACATTAATCCATTATCTCCAATCACTGTCCCCAATACAAATATTAATCTACTATCCCCCATCACTTTTCCCAATACAGACATTAATCCACTGTCTCGCACCAATGTCCTCAATACAGACATTAATCCAGTATCTCCCATCACTGATTCCAATACAGTCATTAACCACTATCTCCCATCGCTGTCCCCATACAGAAATTAATCAACAATCTTTCATCACTGTCCCCGATACAGACATTAATCCACTATCTCCCATCACTCCCAATAGAGTCAATAATCCACTATCTTCCATCACTGTCCCCAATACAGACATAAATCGACTATCTCCCAACATCTCCCCTCGCTCACAATGCAGACAATTCTCCAGTATTTGAAACGCTCACAATACAAATATTAATCCAATATCTCCCATCATTGTCCCCAACAAAGACATTAATCAACTCTCTCCCATTATTGTCCCCAATAAAGTCATTAATCCACTATCTCCCATCACTGACCCCAACACAGACATTAATCCAATATCGCCCATCCCTGCCCCAATAAAGATATTAATCCACTATCTCTCATCACTTTCCCCAATACAGACATTAATTCACTATCTCCCATCACTGCTCCCAATAATGACATCATTCCAGTATCTCCCATCACTGTCACCAATACAGTCATTAACCAGTGTCTCCCATCTCTGTCCCCAATACAGACATTAATCCACTATCTCCCAACTCTGCTCCCAATACAGACATTAATCTACAATCTCACTTCACGGACCCCAATACAGACATTAATCCACTATCTCCCATCTCTGCTCCCAAGACAGATATTAATCCACTATCTCACTTCACTGATCCCAATACAGACATGAATCCACTAGCTGCCATCACTGCTCCCAATAATGACATCATTTCAGTATCTCCCATCACTGTCACTAATACAGTCATTAACAACTGTCTCCCATCACGGTCCCCAATACAGACATTAATCCACTATCTCCCAACTCTGCTCCCAATACAGACATTAATCCACAATCTCACTTCACGGACCCCAATAGAGACATTAATCAACTATCTCCCATCTCTGCTCCCAATACAGATATTAATCCACTATCTCACTTCACTGATCCCAATACCGACATTAATCCACTAGCTGCCATCACTGCTCCCAATAATATCAATCCACTATCTCCCATCAATGTCACCAATAAAGTCATTAACCACTCTCTTCCATCACTGTGACCAATACAGACATTAATCGATTATCTTCCATCACTCCCAATACAGTCATTAATCCAATATCGTCCACCACAGTCCAAAATACAAACATTAATACACAATCTCCCATCACTGTTCTCAATACAGATTTAATCCACTATCTCCCATATCTGTCCCCAATAGAGATATTAATCCAATATCTCCCATCACTGCTCCCAATACAGACATTAATAAACTATATCCAATCACTCCCAATACAGGCATTAATCCACTATCTCACATCACTTTCCCCAATACAGACATTAATCCACTATCTCCCATCACTCCCAATACAGATACTAATCCACTATCTCCCATCGCTGTCCCCAATACAGACATTAATCAACTATATCCCATCGCTTTCCCCAATACAGACCTTAATCCACTATCTCCCATCAGTGTCCCCAATACAGACATTAATCCAGTGTCTCCCATCGCCCCCAATACAGACATTAATCCACTACCTCTCAACACTCCCAATACAGACCTTTATCCACTATCTCCCATCACTGCTCCCAAGATGGACATTTTTCCGCTATCTCCATTCAATCCCAATACAGACATTAATCCACTTTCTCCCATCACTGTGCCATACAGACACTTCTCCACTGTCTCCAATACAGATATTTGACCACTATCTCCCATCACTCGCAATACAGACATTAATCCACTAGCTCCCACCACTCCCAATACAGAAATAAATCCACGATCTCACATCGCTCCCAATACAGACATTAATCCAATATCTCCCATCACTGTCTCCAATGCTGACACTTATCAACTATCTCCCATAACTGTCCCATTACAGACATTAATGCACTATCTCCCATCACTGCTCCCAAGATGGACATGATTCCACTATCTCCCATCACACCCAATAGAGATATTAATCCACTATCTACCAATACTGTCCCCAATACAGACGTTAATCCACTATCTCCCATCACTCTCCCCAATACAGACATTAATCAATTAACTCCCAAGACTCCCAATACAGACATTAATCCAATATCTCCCATCACTGCTCCCAATACAGACATTAATCCACTATCTCCCATCACTCCCAATACAGACATTAATCGAATATCTCACATCACTGTCTCCCATCACTTTCCCCAATACAGACATTTATCCACTATCTCCCATCACTGTCTCCAATAGAGATATTAATCCACTATCTCCCATCACTCCCAATACAGACATTAATCCACTAACTCCCACCGCTCCCAATACACACATAAATTCACTGTCTCCCATCGCTCGCAATGCAGACATTAATCCACTATATCCCATCGCTCCCAATACAGACATTAGTCACCTAACTCCCATCACTCGCAATACAGATGTTAATCCACTATCTCCCCTCGATCCAAATACAGACATTAATCCAATATATCCAATCACTCCCAAAACAGACATTAATCCACTATCTCCCATCACTGTCCCCAATACAGACATTAATCCATTATCTCCCATCACTGCTCCCAAAACTGACATTAATCCACTGTCTCCCATTAGTCACAATACAGACATTAATCCACAATCTCCCATCACTGTCCACAATACAAACATTAATCCACTGTCTCCCATCACTGTCCCCAAGGTGGATATTATTCCACTATCTCCCATCAATTTCTGCAATACAGATATTAATCCACTATCTCCCATCAATGTCCGAAGACAGACATTAATCCAATATCTGCCATCGTTCTCCCCAATACAGTCATTAATCCACTATCTCCCATCACTCTCCCCAATACATACATTAATCCACAATCTCCAATCACTGCCCCAATACAGATATTAATGGACTGTCGCCCATCACTGACCTCAATACAGACATTAGTCCAAGACCTCTCATTGCTGTCCCCAATACAGACATTAATTCACTATGTCCCATCACTCTCAATACAGAACTTCATCCACTATCTCCCATCATTGTCCCTAATACAAACCTTAATCCACTGTCTCGCATCGCTCAAATACAGACATTAATCCACTACCTCTCAGCACTCCCAATACAGATATTTATCCATTATCTCCCATCACTGCGCCAAAGACAGACATTATTCCACTATCTCCCAGCAATGCCAATGCAGACATTAATCCACTATCTCTCATTCCCTGTCCCCAATACAGACATTAATCCACTTTCTCCCATCACTGTCCCCATATAGACATTGATCCACTACCTCCGTTCACTGTCTCCAATACAGATATTTGACAACTATATCCCATCGCTCCCAATACAGTCATTAATCCACTAACTCCCACCACTCCCAATACAGATATAAATCCACGATCTCCCATTGCTCCCAATGCAGACATTAATCAACTAATTCGCAAGACTCCCAATACAGACTAACCCACGATCTCCCATCACTCCCAAAACAGACATTAATCCACTATCTCCCATCGCTCCCAATACAGATATTAATCCACTATCACCCATCACTCCCAAAACAGACATTAATCCACTATCTCTCATCACTGTCCCCAATACAGACATTGATCCACTATCTCCCATCACTGTCTCCAATACAGACATAAATCCACTAACTCCCACCACTCCCAAAACAGACATAAATCCACTATCTCCCATCGCTCCCAATACAGATATTAATCCACTATTTCCCATCTCTCCCAATACAGACCTTAATGAACTATCTCCCATCACTCGCAGTAGAGACGTTAATCGAAAACTCCCATCGATCTGAATACAGACATTAATCCAATATCTCCGATCACTCCCGATACAGAACTTAAGCCACTATCTCCCATCAATGTCCCAAATACAGTCATTAATCCACTATCTCTCATCACTCTCAAAACAGACATTAATCCACTATCTCCCATCACTGCTCCCAAGACCGACATTAATCCACTATGTCCCATCAGTCCCAATACAGACATTAATGCACTATCTCCAATCACTCCCAATACAAACATCAATCCAATATTTACCATTGCTGTCCCAAATAAAGAAGTTAATCAATCATCTCCCATCACTTTCCCTAATACAGACATTAATCCACTATCTCTCATTACTCCCAATACAGACAGTAATCCTCTATCTCCCATCATTTTCCCCAATACAGCCATTAATCCACTATCTCCCTTCACTGCCCCCAAGAAGGACATTATTCCACTATCTCCCATCACTCACAATACAGACAATAATCCATTATCTCCCATCACAGTCCCCAATACAGACATTAATACACTATCTCTCATCATTCACAAAACAGACATTAATCCACTATCTCCCATCACTGTCACCAATACAGACATTAAACCACTATCTCCCAACAATTTCAGCAATACAGATATGAATCCACTGTCTCGCATCACTGTCCCCAATACAGCTAATAATCCACTATCTCCCATCACTGTCGCAAATACAGATATTACTCCATTATCTCCCATCACTGACCCCCATACAGTCATTAATCCACTAACTCCCAGCACTGTCCACAATCCAGACATTAATCCACTACCTCCCATCACTCCGAATACAGGAAATAATCCACTTACTTCCATCACTGTCCCCAATACAGGCATAAATCCAATATCTCCCAACAATTTCTGCAATACAGATATGAATCCACTGTCTTCCATCACTCCCAATACAGACAATAATCCACTATCTCTCATCACTGTCCCCAATACATACATTAATCCACAATCTCCAATCACTGCCCCCAATACAGACATTAGTCCAAGACCTCTCATTGCTGTCCCCAATACAGACATTAATTCACTATGTCCCATCACTTTCAATACAGAACTTAATCCACTATCTCCCATCACTGTCCCCAAAACAAACATTAATCCACTGTCTCCCATCGCTCAAATACAGACATTAATCCACTACCTCTCAGCACTCCCAATACAGATATTTATCCATTATCTCCCATCACTGCGCCAAAAACAAACATTATTCCACTATCTCCCATCAATGCCAATGCAGACATTAATCCACTATCTCCCATCCCTGTCCCCAATACAGACATTAATTCACTTTCTCCCATCACTGTCCCCATATAGACATTGATCCACTACCTCCGTTCACTGTCTCCAAAATAGATATTTGACCACTATATCCCATCGCTCCCAATACAGACATTAATCCACTAACTCCCACCACTCCCAATACAGAAATAAATCCACGATCTCCCATTGCTCCCAATGCAGACATTAATCAATTAATTCGCAAGACTCCCAACACAGACTAATCCACGATCTCCCATCACTGCTCCCAAGAGGGACATTAACCCACTATCTCCCATCACTCCCAAAACAGACATTAATCCACTATCTCCCATCGCTCCCAATACAGATATTAATCCACTATCACCCATCACTCCCAAAACAGACATTAATCCACTATCTCTCATCACTGTCCCCAATACAGACATTGATCCACTATCTCCCATCACTGTCTCCAATACAGATATTAATCCACTATCTCCCATCGCTCCCAATACAGATATTAATCCACTATACCCCATCTCTCCCAATACAGACATTAATCCACTAACTCCCACCACTCCCAATACAGACATAAATCCACTGTCTCCCATCGCTCCCAATACAGATATTAATCCACTATAGAGTCATAGAGTTTTACAGCACAGAAAGAGGCCCTTCGGCCCATCGTGTCTGCGCCGCCCATCCATCCCTGTCCAGTCTAATCCCATTTTCCAGCATTTGGTCCATAGCCTTGTATGCAGTGGCAATTCAAGTGCTCATCCAAATGCTTCTTGAATGTTGTGAGGGTTCCTGCCTCCACCACCCTTCAGGCATTGAGTTCCACATTCCAACCACCCTCTGGGTGAAAAAGTTCCTCCTCAAATCCCCTCTAAATCTCCTGCCCCTTACCCTGAATCTATGCCCCCTTGTTATTGACCCCCCTACTAAGGGGAAAAGTTCCTCTTTATCTACCCTATATATGCCCCTCATCATTTTGTATACCTCAATCAGGTCCCCCCTCAGCCTTCTTTGCTGCAAGGAAAACAACCCCAGCCTGTCCAGCCTCTCTTCATAGCTGAGGCGCTCCATCCCAGGTAACATCCTGGTGAATCTTCTCTGCACCCTCTCCAAAGCAATCACATCCTTCCTATAGTGAGGCGACCAGAACTGCACACAGTACTCCAGCTGTGGCCTCACCAGCGTTTTGTACAGCTCCATCATAACCTCCCTGCTCTTATATTCTATGCCTCGGCTAATGAAGGCAAGTATCCCATATGCCTTTTTAACCACCTTATCTACCTGTTCCGCTGCCTTCAGGGATCTATGTACATGTACACCAAGGTCCCTCTGGCCCTCTGTACTTCCTAGGGTCCTACCACTCATTGTGTATTCCCTTGCCTTATTTGTCCGTCCAAAATGCATCACCTCGCACTTTTCCGGGTTAAATTCCATTTGCCACTTTTCCGCCCATCTGACCAACCCGTTTATATCGTCCTGTAGCCGGAGGCTTTCCTCCTCGCAATTTACCACCCCACCAATTTTCATGTCATCTGCGAACTTACTGATCATACCTTTTACATTTTCATCCAAATCATTTATGTAGATCACAAACAACAAGGGACCCAGCACCGATCCCTGAGGTACCCCACTGGACACAGGCTTCCAGTCACAAAAGCAACCTTCGACCATCACCCTCTGCCTCCTGCCACTCAGCCAGTTTAGGATCCAACGCGCCAAGGCACCCTGGATCCCATGGGCTCTTACCTTCTTGACCAGTCTCCTATGCGGGACTTTGTCAAAAGCTTTACTGAAGTCCATGTAAACCACATCCACAGCATTTCCCTCATCCACCCCCCTAGTCACCCCCTCGAAAAATTCAATCAGATTTGTCAGACATGAGTTACCCTTGACAAAGCCATGCTGACTATCCCCGATTAATCCTTGCCTCTCCAAGTGGAGACTAATTTTGTCCCTCAGAATTTTTTCCAATAATTTCCCTACCACAATGTTAGGCTCACTGGCCTGTAATTCCCTGGTTTATCCCTGCTACCCTTCTTGAATAATGGTACTACGTTAGCTGTTCTCCAGTCCTCTGGTACATCCCCTGTGGCCAGAGAGGTTCTGAAAATTTGTGTCAGAGTCCCTGCAATCTCCTCCTTTGCCTCCCACAGCAGCCTGGGATACATCTCGTCCGGGCCTGGGGATTTATCCTCTTTTTGGCCTGCTAAAACCGCTAGCACCTCTTCCCTCTCGATGCTAATATGTTCAAGTATGTCACAGCCCCCTTGCCCGATTTCTATGTCTGCATCGTCTTTCTCCATAGTGAACACAGATGCAAAAAATGCATTTAAAACCCCGCCTACATCATCTGGCTCTACACACAGATTGCCACTTTGGTCCCTAATGGGCCCTGCCCTTTCCCTGGTTATCCTCTTGCCCTTAATATACTTATAAAACATCTTAGGATTTTCCTTTATTTTGCTCGCCAGTGTTATTTCATGGCCTCTCCTCGCCCTCCTAATTTATTTTTTAAGTATGCCCCTGCATTTTTTATACTCCTCTAGGGCTTCTTCCGTCTTTAGTCTTTTGTAACTGCCAAAAGCCCCCCTTTTATTTCTAATGCATTTTTGTATATCCCTTGTCATCCAAGGTTCCCTTTGCTTGTTGGTCCCACCCTTGACCTTTACAGGAACATGTTGGCATTGTACTCTCTCTATTTCCCTTCTGAAAGTCTCCCACTGTTTTGATGCGGATTTTCCTAGAAGTAGCTGCTCCCACTCCAATTTGGCCAGATCCTGCCTTATCATATTAAAATCGGCCTTCCCCCAATTTAGCACCCTTATTTCCGGGCCGTCTTTGTCTTTTTCCATGACCACCTTAAATCTCACCGAATTGTGGTCACTGTCGCCAAAATGCTCCCTTCTCTCCCAATACAGACATTAATCAACTATCTCCCATCACTCGCAGTAGAGACGTTAATCGAAAACTCCCATCAATCTGAATACAGACATTAATCCAATATCTCCGATCACTCCCGATACAGACCTTAAGCCATTATCTCCCATCAATGACCCAAATACAGTCATTAATCCACTATCTCTCATCACTCTCAAAACAGACATTAATCCACTATCTCCCATCACTGCTCCCAAGACCGACATTAATCCACTATGTCCCATCAGTCCCAATACAGACATTAATCCACTATCTCACATCACTGTCACAATACAGATATTAATCCATTGTCTCCCATCACTGATCCCAATACAGATATTAATCCACTATCTCCAATCACTCTCAATACAAACATCAATCCAATATTTACCATTGCTGTCCCCAATAAAGACGTTAATCAACCATCTCCCATCACTTTCCCTAATACAGACATTAATCCACTATCTCCCATTACTCCCAATACAGACAGTAATCCTCTATCTCCCATCATTTTCCCCAATACAGGCATTAATACGCTATCTCTCATCAATCACAAAACAGACATTAATCCACTATCTCCCATCACTGCCCCCAAGAAGGACATTATTCCTCTATCTCCCATCACTCACAATACAGACAATAATCCACTATCTCCCATCACAGTCCCCAATACAGGCATTAATACACTATCTCTCATCAATCACAAAACAGACATTAATCCACTATCTCCCATCACTGTCACCAATACAGACATTAAACCACTATCTCCCAACATTTTCCGCAATGCAGACATGAATCCACTGTCTCGCATCACTGTCCCCAATACAGCTATTAATCCACTATCTCCCATCACTGTCGCAAATACAGATATTACTCCATTATCTCCCATCACTGACCCCCATACAATCATTAATCCACTAACTCCCAGCACTGTCCACAATACAGACATTAATCCACTATCTCCCATCACTCCGAATACAGGAAATAATCCACTTACTTCCATCACTGTCCCCAATACAGACATAAATCCAATATCTCCCGACAATTTCTGCAATACAGATATGAATCCTATGTCTTCCATCACTCCCAATACAGACAATAATCCACTATCTCCCATCACAGTCCCCAATACAGACATTAATACTCTATCTCTCATCACTCACAAAACAGACATTAATCCACTATCTCCCATCACTGTCCCCAATACAGGCATTGAACCACTATCTCCCAACAATTTCCGCAATACAGATATGAATCCACTGTCTCCCATCACTGATCCCAACACAGATATTAATCCATTATCTCACATCAATCCCAATACAGACATTAATCCACTATCTCCCATCACTCCCAATTCAGACATTAATCCACTATCTCCCATCACTCCCAATACTGACATAAATCCACTATCCCCCATTGTATGGGTTGCAAAATTTCCCCTATTTCCCTGAAGATTAAGAATATTGGTCCACATCGTGGACAATGAATTAGGTGATGTGACTGGTCTGCAGTGATTTAAAATGTGCCGAGAACCGCAGGGACAGCTCTGAGATGGATAAAACGTGGACAACACGGGAGTCGAGGAGCTCTGTGGAAAATATTCACACACCTTAAGACAGTACTTTATTAATAAAATCGTTCCCTGGAGGTTGGGCAATCATAAACGTTTTTTAAATGGCCAGAGAAGGATGGCAAAAGGACAAGGAGCTCACAGCAAGGATGTCTGTGTCTAAAAGTGGGAGGATCCAGCAGTGGTTGAGTCAGACCTGTCAATCAAACCAGGGTGTTTCCCTCTCAGCACTTGAAGTTGCTTATTGACATAAGCAATTACGCACTTGAGACTGACCACAGGGCAATCGATTTGAAACTGCTTCTGTTTACACAGCCATTCAGAGCTCTCTTAGGCAATGATAGACTGAAATCATGGAACGGATTTCGATTTGCAACCGTTTAACATTTGAATGGGTTTAAATCACCCATCATTCTGGACAATAGAGCAGTTGAATTTCCCTTTTGTTTTAGCCCAGGTGGGCTGCGGATGTGGGTGGGAACATTTTGGCCCCACAGTGCAGACACACTAACCCAGTCCAACCACTTCGAGTTAGCCAATCACAGCTTTTCTCTTGTGAATTGGAACTTTTTGGGCGTGAATTTTCCAGACAGGCAAACAGCAGGGAGGGTGGGGGGCTCACAAGGTATATATGATAGCTCCTGAGAAGCTATCGCTCTCTCTTTACTTTCTGGGACCATAGGTGAGCTTCTCTCTCTCTCTCTCTCTCTCACTTCGCTGGACCCCAGGTGAGCAGAGTTTCTGACTCCTCAGCACAGCAACCTAGTAAGGAGTTGGGGATGGTAATTAAGGGGATATTGCTAAGATTGTTTAATCAACATTGTAGTCACTTACCCCTCGTTTTTGCCGTCTGCATTCCCCCATTTAAGCAATTTTATTTTAGTTACTGTGTTCGTGTGGTATAGTTTGATATTTGATTATGGGCCTAGAAATTCACTAGGGCCCCGCCAGCTGGCTAACGGCCGAAAGTTAGCGCTGGGCGTGGAGCCATGTGCGACCGTCAAATATTCACTTTTTGCGCCCCAAGTCGGAAGCGGGCGCTATTCAATGGTGTGCCCGCCCCCGCTTGGGGCGCTGAAACTGAATTTCAGCGCTCTAAATGCCGCTGCACCACCCAATGCGGTGCGGCAGGCTGCGGTACTGCAGGCCTCCTCCTTCTCTTAAGGTGGAGGTGCATGCAACGGGGAGATCGCCGCTGGATTGTGCCGGCAAATGAGCCCGGCACCACGGAGAAGTGCCGGGCTCACGGAAAGCAGCCGGCAATGCCGCGGGGGGGTGGGTGGAGGAGGCCGGGGAAGGAGGCGTGGGCAGGCGGCCGCCGAAAAAGCGGCCGGCCGCACCTCCACCTTTATGCGCCCCACTAAGGCTGCAGTAAGGCCCTGGTCTCCGGATGTTAGTAGCAGCCGCCACGGAGGAGGCGGCGGCAACTGAATATGGGCGTCGGGCCGGCATCGGGGCGGAAACGGGGCACTGCGCACACCGATGACGTCATTGGTGCCGGCGCAGCGCTACCGGCTACCGCCGCCATTACCGCCGATCTCAATATCAGCGCAACCTCCTATACTGGCGCAGAAGCCCTCTTTAGGCGTTAACAGGGCGCAAAGCTTGCAGCGCCTTACTGAATTTCTAGCCCATAGTTTCTTGTAGTTAATCAAACTTGATTTTTATCTCATCCAAAACACGTGTCCGTTTTAATATCATTAATTATAAGTCCTCCAGTCAGAACTGAAATGTGGGGTAGCGATTCAAAACCGCTGATTTAAAATTGGTTTATTTGGAATTGGTCAGATTGCAGGCAAAGGCTGCCGATCAGGTGAATTACCCTAAACCAGTTAAAAGACCCATCACTCTTATTACAGACATAAACTCACTATCTCCCATCACTGTCCCCAATACAGCTATTAATCCACTATCTCCAATCACTGTCGCAAATACAGACATTACTCCATTATCTCCAATCACTGACCCACATACAGTCATTAATCCACTAACTCCCAGCACTGTCCACAATACAGATTTTAATCCACTATCTCCCATCACTCCCAATACAGACAATAATCCACTATCTCCCAGCGCTGTCCCCAATACAGACATTAATGCATTATCTCCCATCACTGTCCCTAAAAAAGATATTAATCAACTATCTCCCATCATTCCCAATACAGACATTAATCTACTATCATCACTCACAAAACGGACATAAATCCACTTTCTCCCATCACTGTCCCCAATACAGAAATTAATCATCTATCTCCCATCACTCCCCAATACAGGCATTAAATCACTATCTCCCATCACTCCCAATATATACATTAATCCACTATCTCCCATCACTGTCCCAAGATAGACATTAATGCATTATCTCCCATCACTGTCCCCAATACAGATATTAATCCACTATCTCACATCACTGTCCCAATACAAATATTAATCAACTATCTCCAATCACTCCCAATACAAACATTAATCCAGTATCTCCAATTGCTGTCCCCAATGCAGACATTAATCAACAATCTCCCATCACTTTCCCCAATACTGACATTAAACCACTATCTCCTGTCACTCCCAATACAGACATTAATCCACTATCTCCCATCACTCCCAATACAGATATTAATCCACTATCTCCCATCCCTCCAAATACAGACTTTAATCCATTATCTCCCATCACTGTCCCCAATTCAGACGTTAATCCTTTATCTCCCATCACTGTTCCCAATACAGAGAATAATCCAATAACTCCCATCACTCCCGATACAGACATTAATCCACTATCTCCCATCGGTCCCAATATGGAATTAATCAAATAACTCTCATCACTCCCAATACAGACATTAATCCAATATCTCCCATCACTTTCCCCAATACAGGCATTAAACCACAATCTCCCATCAATTTCCCCAATACAGACATTAATCCACTGTCTCCCATCACTGATCCCAATACAGACATTAGTCCACTAGCTCCTATCACTCCCAATACAGACATTAATGCACTATCTCCCATCACTCCCAACACAGACATTAACCCAATATCTCCGATCACTGTACCAATACAGATATTAATCCACTATCTCCCATCACTGTCCCAAATTCAGACATTAATCCACGGTAACCCATCACTGACACCCATACATTCATTAATCCACTAACTCCCATCACTGCCCACAATACAGACATTAATTCACTATCTCCCATCACTCCGTATACAGAATGAATCCAGTTACTTCCATCACTGTCCCCAGTACAGACATTAATCCACTATCTCCCATCACTTTCCCCTATACAGTCATTAATCCACTATCTCCCATCGCTGTCCCCTATACAGTCATTAATCCACTATCTCCCATCGCTGTCCCCAATACAGACATTAATCAATGATCTCCCATTACTGTCCCCAATACGTATATTAATCCAAAATCTCCAATCACTGTCCACAATAGAGATATTAATCCACTCTCTCTCTTCACTGTCCCCAAAAAAGACATTAATCTACTATCTCCCATCGCTCTCCCCAATACAGACATTAAACCACTATTGCCCATCACTTTCTCCAATACAGACATTAATCAACTATCTCCAATCACTGTCCCAAGACAGACATTAATCCATTATCTCCCATCACTGTCCCAAGACAGACATTAATCCACTATCTCACATCACTGTCCCCAATACAGATATTAATCCACTGTCTCCCATCACTGATCCCAATACAGACATTAATCCACTATCTCCAATCACTCCCAATACAAACATTAATCCAATATCTCCCATTGCTGTCCCCAATACAGACGTTAATCAAACATCTCCCATCACTTTCCCCAATACAGACATTAATCCACTATCTCCCATCACTCCCAATACAGACATTAATCCATTATCTCCCATCACTGTCCCCAATACAGACATTAATCCACTATCTCCCATCACTGTCCCCAAGCCGGTCATTATTCCACTATTTCCCATCACAGGCCCCATTACAGACAGCAATCCACTATCTCCCATCACAGTCCACAATACAGACATTAATAAACGATCTCTCATCACTCAAAAACTGACATTAATCCACTATCTCCCATCACTGTCACCAATACAAACATTAAACCAATATCTCCCAACAATTTCCGCAATACAGACATGAATCCACTGTCTCCCATCACTGATTCCAATACAGATATTAATCCATTATCTGCCATCACTCCCAATACAGACATTAATGCACTACCTCCCATCACTCCCAATACTGACATAAATCCACTATCCCCCTTTGTAGGGGTTGCAAAATTTCCCCAATTTCCCTGAAGAGTGAAAATATTGGTCCTTATCGTGGACAAAGAATTGGGTGATATGACTGGTCTGCAGTGATTAAAATGTGCCAACAACTGGCAAAGACAGCTCTGAGATGGAAAGAACGTGGATAACACGGGAGTCGAGGAGATGTGGAAAATAATCACACACCTTGAGAGAGTACTTTATTAACAAAATCGTTCCCTTGAGGTTGGGCAATCATAAAAGTTTTTAAAATGGCCAGAGAAAGCATAGCAAAAGGACAAGCAGGTCGCAGCAAGGATGTCTGTGTATAAAAGTGGGAGGATCCAGCAGTGGCTGAGTCGGACCTATCAATCAAATTAGGGAGTTTCCCTCTCAGCACTTGAAGTTGCTTATTGACATAAGCAATTAACCACTTGAGACTGACCGCAGAACAATCGATTTGAAACTGCTTCTGTTTACACAGCCATTCAGAGCTCTCTTAGACAATGATAGACTGAAATCATGGAACGGATTTCGATTTGCAACCGTTTAAGAATTGAATGGGTTTAAATCACCCATCATTCTGGACAATAGAGCAGTTGAATTTCCCTTTTGTTTTAGCCCAGGTGGACTCCGGATGTGGGCAGGAACATTTCAGCCCCACAGTGCAGACACACTAACCCAGTCCAACCACTTTGAGTTAGCCAATCAGAGCTTTTCTCTCGTGAATTGGAACTTTTTGGGCGCAAATTTTCCAGACAGGCAAACAGCAGGGAGGGTGGGGGTTGCTCACAAGGTATATATGATAGCTCCTGAGAAGCTATCATTCTCTGTTTACTTCCTGGGACCACAGGTGAGCTTCTCTCGCTCTCTCACTTCACTGGACCACATGTGAGCAGAGTTTCTGACTCCTCAGCAAAGCAACCTAGTAAGGAGTTGGGGGATGGTAATTAAGGGGATATTGCTAAGATTGTTTAATCAACAGTGTAGTCACTTACCCCTCGTTTTTACTGTCTGCATTCCCCCATTTAAGCAATTATACTGTAATTACTGTGTTCGTGTGGTATAGTTTGATATTATATTATAGTTTCTTGTAGTTAATAAAACTTGATTTTTCTCTCATCCAAACCATGTGTCCATTTTAATATCATTAATTATAAGTCCTGCAGTCAGAACTGGAATGTGGGGTACCGATTCGAAACTGCTGTTTTCAAATTGGTTTATTTGGAATTGGTCAGATTGCAGGCAATGGCTGCAGACCAGGTGAATTACCTTAAACCAGTTAAAAGAAGCCCCCCCACCTACACCTATGACTCCTGTTACAGACATAAACCCACTATCTCCCATCACAGTCCCCAATACGGATATTAATCCACTATCTCCCATCACTGTCGCAAACACAGACATTAATCCACTATCTCCCATCACTGACCCCCATACAGTAATTAATCCACTTACTTCCATCACTGTCCCCAATACAGACATAAATCCAATATCTCCCTTCACTGCTCCCAATAGAGACATTAATCCAGGATCTCCCATCACTCCCAATACAGACAATAATCCACTATCTCCCATCGCTGTCCCCAATACAGACATTAATCCACTATATCCCATCGCTTTCCCCAATACAGACATTAATCCACTCTCTCCCATCACTTTCCCCAATACAGACATTAATCCACTATCTCCCATCACTCCCAATACATATTTTAATCCATTATCTCCCATCGCTGTCCCCAATACAGACATTAATGCATTGTCTCACATCACTTTCCCTAAAAAAGTCTTTAATCAACTATCTCCCATCACTGCCAATACAGACATTAATCTATTATCTCTCATCACTCACAAAACAAACATGAATCCACTTTCTCCCATCACTGTCACCAATACAGACATTAAACCACTATCTCCCATCACTTTCCCCAATACAGACATTAATCCACTATCTCCCATCACTCCAAATACAGACATTAATCAACTATCTCCCATCACTGTCCCAAGACAGACATTAATCCACTATCTCCCATCACTGTCCCAAGACAGACATTAATCCACTATCTCCCATCACTGTCCCCAATACAGACATTATTCCAATACCTCCCATCACTGCTCCCAAGCTGGACATTAATCCACTATCTCCAATCACTGTCCCCAAAAAGGACATTAATCTACTAACTCCCCTCACTCCCAATACAGAATTAATCCACTATCTTCCATCACTTTCCCCAATACAGACATTAAACCAATATTTCCCTTCACTTTCCCCAATACAGACATTAATCCACTATCTCCAATCACTCCCAATACTCCCAATTTAAATGAATTTTTTGCATCTGTGTTCACTATGGAGAAGGACGATGTAGACATAGAAATCGGGCAGGGGGACTGTGATATACTTAAATATATTAGCATGGAGAGGGAGGAGGTACTAGTGCTTTTAGCAGGCTTAAAAGTGGATAATTCCCCAGGCCTGGAGGAGATGTATCCCAGCCTGCTGTGTGAGGCAAAGGAGGAGATTGCAGGGGCTCTGACACAAATTTTCAGAACCTCTCTGGCCACAGGGGATGTGCCAGAGGACTGGAGAACAGCTAACATAGTACTTTTATTCAAGAAGAGTAGTAGGTATAAACCAGGGAATAACAGGCCAGTGAGCCTAACATCAGTGGTAGGGAAATTATTGGAAAAAACTCTGAGGGGAAGAATTAGTCTCCACTTGGAGAGGCAAGGATTAATCAGGGGTAGTCAGCATGGCTTTGTCAAGGGAAGATCATGTTTGACCAATTTGAGTGAATTTTTCGAGGGGGTAACGAGATGTGTGGATGAGGACAGTGCAGCGGATGTGGTATACATGGATTTCAGTAAGGCTTTCAATAAAGTCCTGCACAGGAGACTGGTCAAGAAGGTAAGAGCCCATGGGATCCATGGTTTGCACATTTGATCCAAAATTGGCTTAGTGGCAGAAGGCAGAGGGTGATGGTCGAAGTTTGTTTTTGTGACTGGAAGTCTGTGTCCAGTGGGGTACCGCAGGGATCGGTGCTGGGTCCCTTGCTGTTTGTGGTCTACATTAATGATTTGGATGCGAATGTAAAAGGTATGATCAGTAAGTTCGTAGATGACACGAAAATTGGTGGGGTGGTAAATAGCGAGGGGGGTAGCCTCAGTCTGCAGGACAATATAGATGGGTTGGTCAGATGGGCAGAACAGTGGCAAATGGAATTTAACCCTGAAAATTGTGAGGTGATGCATTTTGGAGGGACTAACAAGGCAAGGGAATACGCAATGAATGGCAGGACCCTAGCAAAGACAGAGGATCAGAGGGACCTTGGTGTGCATGTGCATAGATCCCTGAAGGCAGCGGAACAGGTGGATAAGGTGGTTAAAAAGGCATATGGGATACTTGCCTTCATTAGCCGAGGCATAGAATATAAGAGCAGGGAGGTTATGATGGAGCTGTACAAAACGTTGGTTAGGCCACAGCTGGAATACTGTGTGCAGTTCTGGTCGCCACACTATAGGAAGGATGTGATTGCTTTGGAGAGGGTGCAGTGGAGATTCAGCAGGATGTTACCTGGGCTGGAGCGCTTCAGCTATGAAGAAAGACTGGACAGCCTGGGGTTGATTTCCTTGGAGCAGTGAAGGCTGAGGGGGGACCTGATTGAGGTGTACAAAATTATAAGAGGCATAGATAGGCTAGATAGAAAGGAACATTTTCCTTTAGTAGAGGGGTCAATGACAATGGGGCATAGATTCAAGGTAAGGGGCAGGAGGTTTGAGGGGATTTGAGTAAGAACATTTTCACCAGAGGGTGGATGGAAACTGGAAATTACTGCCTGAAAGGGTGGTAGAGGCAGGAAACCTGACAACATTCAAGAAGCATTTGCATGAGCACTTGAAATGCCATAGCCTACAAGGCTACGAACCAAATGCTGGAAAAATAATTTAGAGTAGACAGGGCTTGATGGCCGGCGCAGATTCGATGGGCTGAAGGGCCTTTTCCTGTGCTGTATAACTCTATGACTCTATCACTTTATGACAGACATTAATCCACTAACTCCGATCACTGCCAATACAGACATTAATCCTTTATCTCCCATCACTCCCAATACTGACATAAGTCCACTATCCCCCATGACTCCCAATACAGACCTAAGCCCACTATCTGCCTTCACTGTCCCCAATACAGATATTAATCCACTATCTCCCATCACTGTCACAAATACAGATATTAATTCACTATCTCCCATCACTTTTCCCAATACAGACATTAATCCACTATCACCCATCATTGCCAATACAGATTTTAATCCACTAGCTCCCATCGCTGTCCCCAATACAGACATTAATCCATTATCTCCCATCACTGTGCCTAAAAAAGACATTAATCAACTATCTCCCATCACTCCCAATTCAGACATTAATCTACTATATCTCATCACACTCAAAATAGCCAGGAATCCACTTTCTCCCATCACTGTACCCTATAAAGACATTAAACCACTGTCTCCCATCACTTCCCAAGATGGACATTAATCAATTATCTCCCATCACTGTCCCCAATACATACATTAATCTTCTATCTCCAATCACTGTCCCCTATACAGATATTGATCCACTGTCTCCCATCACTGTCCCCAAAAAAGTCATTAATCTACTATCTCCCATCACTCCTAATACAGACATTAATCCACTATCTCTCATCACTTTCCCCAATACAGACATGAAACCACTATTGCCCAACACTTTCTCCAATACAGATATTAATCAACTATCTCCAATCGCTGTCCCAAGACAGACATTAATCCATTATCTCACATCACTGTCCCAAGACAGACATTAATCCATTATCTCCGATCACTGCTCCCAAGACGGACATAAATCCACTATCTCCCATCACTCCCAATACAAATATTAATCCACTATCTCACATCACTGTCTGCAATACAGATATTAATCCACTGTCTCCCTTCACTGATCCCAATACAGATATTAATCCATCATTTCCAATCTCTCCCAATACAACGTTAATCCAATATCTCCCATTGCTTTCGCCAATACAGGCATTAATCAACCATCTCCCATCACTTTCACAATACAGACATTAATCCACTATCTCCCAACGCTCCCAATACAGATATTAATCCATGACATCCCATCACTCCCAATACAGACATTATTCCACTATCTCCCATCACTGCCCCCAATACAGACATTAAACCATTATCTCCCATCCCTGTCCCCAAGACGGACATTATTCCTCTATCTCGCAATAACTCCCAATACAGACATTAATCCACAAACTCCCATCACTGTCCCCAATACAGACATTAATCCTCTATCTCCTATCACTATCCCCAAGACGGACATTATTCCACTATCTCCCATCACTCACAATATAGACAATAATCCAGTATCTCCCATCACTGTCCCCAATACAGACATTAATTCACTATCTCCCATCACTCCCAATACTGACATAAATCCACTATCCCCCATCAGTCCCAATACAGATATAAACCCACGGTCTCCCATGACTGTCCCCAATACAGATATTAATCCACTATCTCCCATCACTGTCCCCAATACAGACATTAAACCACTATTTCCCATCACTTTCCCCAATACAGACATTAATCCACTATCTCCAATCACTCCCAATACAAACATTAATCCAATATCTCCCATTGCTGTCGCCAATACAAACATTTAACCACTATCTCCCATCAATTTCCGCAATACAGATATTAATCCACTGTCTCCCATCACTGATCCGAATACAGACATTAATTCACTATCTCCCATCTCTCCCAATACAGATATTAATCCATTATCTCCCATCACTGTCCCCAATACAGACATTAATTCACTATCTCCCATCACTCCCAATACTGACATAAATCCACTATCCCCCATCAGTCCCAATACAGATATAAACCCACGGTCTCCCATGACTGTACCCAATACAGATATTAATCCAGTATCTACCATCACTGTCCACAATACAGACATGAATCCACTATCTCCCATCACTCCGAATACAAACATTCATCCAATATCTCCCATCACTGTCCCCAATACAGACATTAATCCACCATCTCCCATCACTGTCCTCAAGACGGACATTGTTCCACTATCTCCCATCACTGTCCCCAATACAGACATTAATCCACTATCTCCCATTGCTGTCCCCAATACAGACATTAATGCATTATCTCCCATCACTGTCCCTGAAAAAGACATTGGGCCAGAAATTAGGATCGGGTGCTTGCCGCGCGAACAAGCCCCCGATGTGCACTCACCCGGTGCGCCAACATCTGAAGCCTGGGCCTGCTTGGAATTCCTGTCACTGGCCCGGTTCAGATGTCGGCGCGATGTGCTTGCCTGATCCAGCGGCATAGTTAGTACGATGTGCCGGCTGGGATCAGGTGAGCAATGTGCAGCCGATCAGGGGAGGGGAATCTTCATTCATGAATTTGAAAGTAAGGACTGTCAAACTCATGAAAACTACGGCCGCCCAAAAGAATAGTTTAAACTAAATAAAAATTTTAAAAACATCCCAATAGTTAAATAAATTATAAATAACTTAAAAAAACTATTTTAAACAATTAATAAAAAATTTTTAAAAAATAATTTTTTAAGAAATCGGGTCTAAAAATAAACTTACCTTACTCTAAAGTCCTTAAAAAAAATGAAGCAGTGGAAAAAATTCAATAATTTTAAATAATAGACCACTTACTTTCAAGAATCCAGTCCTTACGTCTCCTTTTTATATGTGTAAAAAGTTCCGGCCCAAGCACACGGGCAAACCTGTCAAAAAGAAGGAAGTTCAACAAGTGCACGCAGAGTCCTGTGCCCATGCGTTGGACCTCTGAAATCCTTGGAGGAAATGCCGGTTTCCCGCGCATGCACTGTGCATGCTGAAATCCGGCACTTCCAATGGTTCCACGCGCGAGTACACTGTCCACACTCACGTGTTGGGATCGGAATTACTGGCCCATTAATCAACTATCTCCCATCACTCCCAATACAGACATTAATCTACTATCTCTCATCACTCACAAAATAGACATGAATCCACTTTCTCCCATCACTGTCCCCAATACAGACATTAAGTCACTATCTCCCATCACTCGCAATACACACATTAATCCACTATCTCCCATCACTGTCCCCAATACAGACATTATTCCACTATCTCCAATCACTCCCAATACAGACATTAATCCACTATCTCCCATCACTGTCCCCAATACAGACATTAAACCACTATTTCCCATCACTTTCCCCAATACAGACATTAATCCACTATCTCCAATCACTCCCAATACAAACATTAATCCAATACCTCCCATTGCTGTCGCCAATACAAACATTTAACCACTATCTCCCATCAATTTCCGCAATACAGATATTAATCCACTGTCTCCCATCACTGATCCGAATACAGACATTAATTCACTATCTCCCATCTCTCCCAATACAGATATTAATCCATTATCTCCCATCACTGTCCCCAATACAGACATTAATTCACTATCTCCCATCACTCCCAATACTGACATAAATCCACTATCCCCCATCAGTCCCAATACAGATATAAACCCACGGTCTCCCATGACTGTCCCCAATACAGATATTAAACCACTATCTACCATCACTGTCCACAATACAGACATGAATCCACTATCTCCCATCACTCCGAATACAAACATTCATCCAATATCTCCCATTGCTGTCACCAATACAGACATTAAACCACTATCTCCCATCAATTTCTGCAATACAGATATTAATCCACTGTCTCCCCTCACTGATCCCAATACAGACATTAATCCATTATCTCCCATCAATCCCAATTCAGATATAAATCCATTATCTCCCATCACTGTCCCCAATACAGACATTAATCCACTATTTCCCATCTCTCCCAATATATTGACATAAATCCACTATCCCCAATCACTCCCAATACAGATATAAACCCACGATCTTCCATGAGTGTCCCCAAAACAGATATTAATCCACTATCTCCCATCACGGTCCACAATACAGACATTAATCCACTATCTCCCATCACTCCGAATACAGTAATTAATCCACTTACTTCCATCACTGTCCCCAATAGTCATAAATCCAAGATCTCCAATAACTGCTCCCAACAGAGACAATAATCCACTATCTCTCATCGCTGTCCTCAATAGAGACATTAATGCATTATCTCCCATCACTGTCACTAAAAAAGACATTAATCAACTATCTCCCATCAGTCCCAATACAGACATTAATCTAATATCTCGCATCACACACAAAACAGACATGAATCCACTTTCTCCCAGCACTCTCCCCAATACAGACATTAATCCACTATCTCCCAGCACTCTCCCCAATACAAACATTAATCCAGTCTCCCATCGCTCCCAAAACAGACATTAATCCACTAACTCACATCACTCCCAATACAGACATTTATCCACTATCTCCCATCACTGCTCCCAAGACTGACATTATTCCACTATCTCCCATCACTCCCAATACAGACATTAATCCATTATCTCCCATCCCTGTACCCAATACAGACATTAATCGACTATCTCCCATCACTGTCTCCAATACAGATATTAGTCCACTGTCTCCCATCGCTCCCAATACAGACATTAATCCACTAACTCCCACCACTCCCAATACAGATATAAATCCACTATCTCCCATCGCTCCCAATGCAGACATTAATCAACTAACTCCCAACACTCCCAGTACAGACATTAATCCACTACCTTCCATCGCTGTCACCAATGCAGACTTTAATCCATTATCTCCCATCACTGTCCACAAAAAATACATTAATCAACTATCTCCCATCACACCGAATACAGTACTTAATCCACTTACTTCTGTAATGTTATCTTAGTAACGTAATTACGATTCTCACAAGCAGTTGTTGAGGAGAACCATTTTATTCTGTCCTGCTTCTGTGTCTCCCAGTACAGTCTGAAATTATGGCCAAAATGTCGGCATATCCCACCCCCGGATATGACATCAGCCATCAACCAGCTGTCAGTCAAACCCCCGCTGTCCTTACAACAGCTACGGTTATCCGTACATCTTCCCCCTTCAATGAAGACATAACACAGTAACAACATAACATAACATAACACATAGAAATTGTTAACATCATATAGAACCAGTCAGTGTAACTAATTGCAGGTAGGTATAAACCTTACCCACACCCATGAGTCCATTAACTGTTTACTGTCTTATCAAACCCTGTCTGCAGGTCAAGTTTAACTACAGGCTTTCTGATGCGCTGTGACCTGCGTGGCTGGATGCGTGCTTGCTGAACCATCCCAGTTGTATCCACATTATCACTCTTGTGTCCTTCGTCTCTTTGTGGCATTTCCCTCATCTCATCTCTTTGTGGCATTTCCCTCATCCTTTTCTGCACCCAGATGCCCTTCGTGTATTCTGTTGAGCATTTCTCATCGCATAGAGGTGGGCACTACTATCCTGTCACAATTAAGCAGTAATCCATTGACCACAGAGAGCTCCGGCTGAATGTGATAATATTTTTTACATGACCCTTTCTTCCAGCCCTCTTGAAGATTTCTCATTACTTTACTCAGGACTGGGTCCTTTGATGTCTCTGTGACTATCACTGATAGTTTCTCCTGTGTGGTGGGCAATGCTGCGTAGACCATATCCACATGAAGAGCCACATCCCCTTCTGTTTCACTGTTTTGTATGGCATACGGCACAGCCCTGGATAGTGTGTCTGCAATGAATAATTGTGTCCCTGGCACGTATGTTAGCTCGAAATCGTAATGTTGAAGTCTCATCATCAGGCGTTGTATCTGTGGTGACATGTCACACAGATTCTTCTTTGCGATCCCTAGCAGTGGCTTATGGTCTGTTTCTAGGATAACCTTGGGAAGACCATAGATGTAGGTATGAAATTTTTCACACCCAAATGCCAAGCCAAGGCACTCCTTCTCGATTTGCATGTACCGGCACTCTGTAGCCATCATGTAGCATGACACATACGCACTGGTCGCCATTCTCCTTCATCTTCCTGTAGAAGGACAGCCCCTAATCCATTCTTAGAGGCATCTGTGGACACTTTTGTCCTTTTTTTTCGGGCAGAAGGACTTCGGCAGGGGTTCACTTGCTAGAATGTGTAGCAGCCCCTTCCATTCTCTCTCATGTTCATGTCCCCATTGGAACTCAGTCTCCTGGTGCAGCAGTTTTCTCAGATGAACAGTTTTCTCTGCTAGATTTGGAATGAATTTTCCTACGTAGTTAACCATGCCAAGGGCCTGCTGAACCTCTTTGTTGTCCTTTGGTTTCTCCATGTCATGTATATCTTTTACCTTTGACTTGTCTGGCTGAATCCCCTCTGCAGATATCTTGTCTCCGAGGAATGTGATTTCATTGACACCGAACAAACATTTGTCTTTATTTAGTTTGAGTCCATACTGCTGTATTCTCTGAAGTGTTTTCTTCAGTCTGGTGTCGTGCTCCCCTTGAGCGGAGCCCCATACTACCAGATCATCCACGTACACACGCACTCCCTCCAGGCCGTCGATGATTTGCTCCATTGCTCTGTGAAAGATTTCTGGGGCGGAGCTAATACCAAAGGGCAGACGTTGGCAGGAGTGTCGACCAAACTGGGTGTTAAAAGTGCACAGCTTAGCACTTTCTTCATCAAGTTTCAACTGCCAGAACCCATGTGAGGCATCCATTTTGGAGAAGACTTTCACTTCTGTCATTTCGCTGACTATTTCCTCTCTCTTTGGTATTTGTTCGTGCTCTCTTTTGATATTGGTGTTAAGGTCCTTGCGATCCATGCAGACACGCAATTTATCAGTTTTCTTTGAATTGACGCTGACCATGGAATTTACCCAGTCAGTCGGTTCCTCAATCTTCTTTCTGACAGCTAGTCCCCCCATGCAGTCTAACTCTTTCCTCAGTTTTTCACAGAGAGCCACTGGAAATCTCCTGGGTGCGTGAATCACAGGTTGTGCATCCTCACTCAGTTTGATGGAGTATGTAAAGGGCAGTGCTCTGAAACCCTGAAAGACATGGGCCTAGACATTCCGTTGTGGGTCCGCCAGGGCTTTAGCGACCAAAATTTTGCGCCGGCGTTAATGCCGCTGCGCCCGACGAAAATTCGGTTGCCCCGGGCCCAGACGGCGGCGGGCGCTAATGGAGGGTTTTTGCGCCTCACTATGGGCGTTCAGTGCAGTATTCAGGTGCTAATCCCCTGCTGCGGCACCCGAGGTGGTGCGGCAGGCTGGGGTACTGCAGGCCTCCTCCTTCTGTTAAGGAGGAGCTGCCTGCAGCCGACCGCTGGCCAGTCGATTCGCCCGACAAATGAGCCCGGCACCTCGGGGAAGAGCCGGGCTCACGGGCCACACACATCAGTGCCACGGGGGGGTGGTGGAGGTGTCCGGGGAGGGAGGTGCGGGCAGGCGGCCGCCGGGAAAGTGGCCGGCCGCCGCTCCACCTTTATGCGCCGGCGCAAAGGTGTGTAACATCCCTTTCAACAATCGTTGGTTGCGGCTGCCACGGGCGAGGCGGCCGCAACTGAATTTGGGCTTGGGGCCGGGTTACCACGGCAACCGGGACGCTGCGCACACCGATGACATCATCGGTGCCAGCACAGTGCTACCGGCTAACGCTGATGGTAGGGCCCAACGCAATTTCGTTACCAGCTATAATTCCGGCGCAAGACCCTCTAACGCCTCTAATTGGCCGCTAACCCCACCGAATTTCTAGGCCATGATGTCTGCATATTTGTGTGCTATAGTCTCATGAGTCAGATTTGTAGTATCTTGGGGGCACTCTGCACATAGTTCTGTTCATTGATAGTATAGATTAGTTTTACCAAGCCCAAATCCACGCAGGCCTTGTCCCCCAACAGTGACTCATGTCCTTCAGGCACTACAAAAAGGGTCAGAGTCAGCCTTAACATTCAGCCGACACGTTCCTTTTGTTTCAACGCTTTGTCCAATGTATGCCTTCAAAGACATAGGCCTAGAAATTCACTAGCCTTAGCACCGCTTTTGAGGCGCTAGAGGGACTAGCGCCAGAGTTATGGCCAGTTGAAAAATTCCCTGGGGCCCTAAAGCGGCGTTGCACCGGTAGCGCTGCGCCGGCACCGATGACGTCATCGGTGTGCGCAGCGTCCCGGTTGCCATGCCGACGGGCCCCAGCGCCGAAATTCAGTTGCGGCCGTCTCGCCCGTGGCAGCCGCAACTAATACTCTGGCAACAGAGTCCAACATGTGTTTGCGCCGGCGCATTAAAGGCCCCACGGCGGCCGGCCGCTTTCCCGCCGGCCGCCTGCCCGCAGCTCCCTCCCCAGACTTCTTCCCCCCCCCCCCCGGAACAGATGCAAGCCCGGCACTTGTCCGAGGTGCCGGGCTCATTTTTAAACAGATTTGCGCGGGCCACGGCCGGGTGCAGGCAGTTCCTCCTTAACGGAAGGAGGAGGCCTGCACTTCCCCAGCCTGCCGCACCGCATCGGGTGCCCCAGCGCCGGAATTGCGGCGCTAAATGGCAGTTAGCGCCCTTTTCCAGGCGCTAAGACCCTTCAGTAGCACCGGCAGCCGTTTGGGCGCGGCGCTACTGAATTTTTGGCGCGCGCAGGTGGACTTAGCGCCGGCACTAACTTCCGGCGCTAAAGCCCTGGCTAAGCCAAAACCCAATTTCTAGCCCATAGTCTTGTTCAGTATTTTAGATCACACTTTGAGATTCCGTGCATCACTCCAACTTATAAGGTTTGCCGTAGCAACTGTATTTAGCTTAAAGGGAACAATGGTGCCATTTACCAGCAAGGGAGCTATCCAAACTTCAGTCTGTGGTCCTACAGAGTGCACTTCATTAGCATTGTTGCCCTGTTTTGAATCATTTTGCACCATTCCAACAAACAAAGTCTCTGCTCCTGTCTCTTCAGTCACAATAGCATGCACTGTCTTTTTACCTTCAGTTTTCTCCTCTAAAAAACACAAATTGGCAAAGTGATTCCTGCCTTTACATTTTGTGCAGTTCTTCCCATAAGCAGAACACTGTCTGGACATGTGTTTATAACCGCACCGTCTGCATTTGCAAGGTGTATTCATCTTGAACTCCGTGGGCCCTCTTGTGTCCCTCTTGTGTATCTCATTCACTGGCAGGTTTTTTAGCCCCAGGGCACTCTCTTCTGCTATGCTGCTCCCTTCAAACATTTTCGTGTGCATGGCTGAGAGTTCACTAGCATGACAAATTTTCACTGCTGCATCCAAATTTAGGTCATTGGGCTGAAAATTCAGTAGGGTTAGCGCCCCATTTGAGGCGCTAGAGGGCCTAGCACCGGAGTTATGGCCGGTTTGTAAATTCAGTGGGGCCCTGCCATCGGTGTTAGACCGGTTGCGCTGCGCCGGCACCGATGACGTCATCGGTGTGCGCAGCATCCCGGTTGCCGTGGTGACGGGCCCCAATGCCGAAATTGAGTTGCGGCCGCCTCGCCCATGGCAGCCGCAACTAAAGATGTTTCAGCAGAGTCCTACGCGAGTCAGCGCCGGCGCATTAATGTCGAGCGGCGGCCGGCCGCCTGCCTGCACCTCCCTCCCCGGACTCCTCCACCCCCCCCCCCGCGGAACAGATGCGTCTGGCCTGCGAGCCCGGCACTTCTCCGAGGTGCCGGGCTCATTTTTTTCGAGATTCAACGGCCAGCGGGCGGGTGCAGCCAGCTCCTCCTTAACTGAAGGAGGAGGCCTGCACTTCCCCAGCCTGCCGCACCGCATCGGGTGCCGCAGCACCGGAATTGCGCCGCAATGCGGCAGTCAGCGCCCATTTCGAGGCGCTGACACCCTCCTGTAGCGCCGGCCGCCGTTTGGGCGGGGCGCTACTGAATTTTTGGCATGCGCAGGGGGACTTAACGCCAGCGCTAAATTTCCGGCGCTAAAGCCCTGGCGCGGCGCCAACTGAATTTCTAGGCCGTTATCTCTAAGCATTCTCTCCCTCAACTTCTTGTCGAGTATTCCAAAAATGACTTGATCGCATATCATCGATTACTTCAGGTCCTTAAAGTTGCATGTTTGTGCTTTTATTTTCAAGTCCGTCAAAAAAACCTCAAAGGATTCTCCTTGCTTTTGCACGCGGGAGCAAAACACGAATCGCTCATACGTTTCATTCTTTTTTGGAGTGCAGTATTCGTCGAACCGTTTTATCACCTTGTCCAGATCATTTTTATCATCTTCGGCTGCAAACGTAAATGTGTTAAACAGCTCGATTGCCTGCGAGCCAGCCACTGTTAGCAACAAAGCTACTTTATGTGTTCCAGAGCTATTCGAAGCGTCAATCGCTGTGAGGTAGAGAAGAAAGCGTTGCTTGAAGACATGCCAATTTTCATCCACATTTCCTTCTAGTTGCAGATTAGCTGGAGGTTTAATTCCTTCCATTGTTGTAGTATGTCCTTATCGTGGGTTCTACAAATCCTTGTACCATGTAATGTTATCTTAGTAACGTAATTAAATGTCTCACAAGCAGTGTTGAAGAGAACCATTTTATTCAGTCCTGCTTCTGTGTCTCCCAGTACAGTCTGAAAGCATGGCCAAGATGGCGTGGGATCCTACCCTTGGATATGATATCAGCCGTCAACCAGCTGTCAATCAAATCCCTGCTGTCCTTACAACAGCTACGGTTATCCATACAACTTCCATCACTGTCCCCAATACAGACATGAATCCAATATCTCCCATCACTACTCCCAACAGAGATAATAATGCACTATCTCCCATCACTCCCAATACAGACAATAATCCATTATCTGCCATCGCTGTCCTCAATACATACATTAATCCACTATCTGCCATCACTTTCCCCAATACAGACATTAATCTACTATCTCCCATCACTTCCAATACAGACTTTAATCCACTATCTCCCATCGCTGTCCCCAATACACACATTAATCCACTATCTGCCATCACTTTCCCCAATACAGACATTAATCCATTATCTCCCATCATTGTCCCTAAAAAAGACATTAATCAACGATCTCCCATCACTCCCAATACAGACATTAATCTACTATGTCTCATCACTCACAAAACAGACATTAATCCACTTTCTCCCATCACTGTCCCCAATACAGACATTAATCCACAATCTCTCATCACTCCCAATACAGACATTAATCCACTATCTCCCATAACTGTCCCAAGACAGACATTAATCCACCAGCTCCCATCACTGTCCCCAATACAGATATTAATCCACAATCTCCCATCACTGCTCCCAAGACGGACATTAATCCATTATCTCCCATCACTCCCAATACAGACATTAATCAATTATCTCCCATCACTGTCCCCAATACATACATTAATCCACCAACTTCAATCACTGTCCCCAATACAGATATTAATCCACTGTCTCCCATCACTGTCCCCAATACAGACATTAAACCATTATTCCCATCACTTTCCCCAATACAGACATTAAGCAACTATCTCCAATCACTATCCCAAGACAGACATTAATCCATTATCTCCGATTGCTGTCCCCAATACATACATTAACCAACCATCTCCCATCACTTTCACCAATACAGACATTAATCCATTATCTCCCATCACTCCCAATACAGACATTAATCCACTATCTCCCATCACTGTCCCCAATACAGACATTAAACCATTATTACCATCACTTTCCCCAATACAGACATTAAGCAACTATCTCCAATCCCTATCCCAAGACAGATATTAATCCATTATCTCCGATTGCTGTCCCCAATACATACATTAACCAACCATCTCCCATCACTTTCACCAATACAGGCATTAATCCATTATCTCCCAACATTCCCAATACAGACATTAATCCACTATCTCCCATCACTCCCAATACAGACATTAATCCACTATCTCCCATCACTGTCCCCAATACAGAGATTAATCCATTATCTCCCACCGCTGTCCCCAAGACGGACATTATTCCACAATCTGCCATCACTCATAATACAGACATTAATCCACTATCTCCCATCACTGTCCCCAATACAGACATTAATCCACTATCTCCCATCACTGACCCCAAGACGGACATTATTCCACTATCTCCCATCAGTCCCAATACAGACAATAATCCACTATCTCCCATCACAGTCCCCAATACAGACATTAATCCACTATCACACATCACTCACGAAACAGATATTAATCCACTATCTCCCATCACTGTCGCCAATGCAAACATTAAACCACTATCTCCCAACAATTTCCGCAATACCGATATTAATCCACTGTCTCCCATCACTGATTCCAATACAGACAGTAATCCACTATCTCCAATCACTCCCAATACTGACATAATTCCACTATCCCCTATCACTCCCAATAAAGACATAAACCCACTATCTCCCATCACTGTCCCAAATACAGACAATAATCCACTATCTCTCATCACTGACCCCCATACAGTCATTAATCAACTAACTCCCATCACTGTCCACAATACAGACATTAATCCACTATCTCCCATCACTCTGAATACAGTAATTAATCCACTTACTTCCATCACTGTCCCTAATACAAACATAAATCCAATATCTCCCATCACTGCTCCCAATAGAGACATTAATCCACTACCTCCCATCACTCCCAATACAAACAATAATCTACTATCTCCCATCGCTGTCCCCAATACAGACATTAATCCACTATCTCACATCACTGTCCCCAATACAGATATTAATCCACTGTCTCCCATCACTGATCCCAATACAGACATTAATCCACTATCTCCAATCACTCCCAATACAAACATTAATCCAATATCTCCCATTGCTGTCCCCAATACAGACATTAATCAACCATCTCCCATCACTTTCCCAACACAGACATTAATCCACTATCTCCCATCACTGTCACCAATACAGACATTAATCAACTATCTCCCATCACTGCTCCCAAGACGGACATTAATCAACCATCCACCATCACTCCCAATGCAGACATTAATCAACTATCTCCCATTACTTTCCCCAATACATACATTAATCCATTATCTCCAATCACTTTCCCCAAGACAGATATTAATCCACTGTCTCCCATCACTGTCCCCAAAAAAAACATTAATCAACTATCTCCAATCACTTCCAATACAGACATTAATCCACTATCTCCCATCACTGTCCGCAATACATTCATTAAACCACTATTTTCCATCACTCTCCCCAATACAGACATTAATCAACGATCTCCCATCACTCCCAATACAGACATTAATCTACTATCTCCCATGACTCCTAATACAGACATTAATCCACTATCTCCCATCACTCCCAATACTGACATAAATCCACAATCCCCCATCACTCCCAATAGTCATAAAGCCATTATCTCCCATCACTGTCCCCAATACAGATATTAATCCACTACCTCCCATCACTGACACAAATACAGATATTAACCCACTATCTCCCATCACTGACACCCACACAGCCATTAACCCACTAACTCCCATCACTGTCCACAATACAGACCTTAATCCAGTATCTCCCAACTCTCCGAATACATTAAGTCCACTTACTTCCATCACTGTCCCCAATACAGACATAAATCCAATATCTACCATTTCTGTTCCCAATATAGACATTAATCCACTATCTCACATCACTCCCAATACAGAGAATAATCTATTATGTCCCATCGCTGTCACCAATACATACATTAATCCACTATATCCCATCACTTTACCAATACAGACAATAATCCAGTATGTCCCATCGCTGTCACCAATACATACATTAATCCACAATATCCCATCACTTTCCCCAGTACAGACATTAATCCACTATCTCACATCGCTGTCACCAATACAGACATTAATCCACTTTCTCCCATCCGTGCTCCCAATACAGCCAATAATCCACTATCTGCCATCATTTTACCCAATACAAACATATATCCACTCCCTCCAATCACTCCCAATACAGACATTAATCCACTATCTCCCATCACTCACAACACAGATATTAATCCTATATCTCCCATCTCTGTCCCCAATTCAGACATTAATCCACTATCTGCCATCACTCCCAATACTGATATTAAACCATTATCTCCCATTGCTGTCCGAACAAAGTCCTTAATCCACTATCTCCCATCACTGTCCCCAATACAGACATTAATCAACTATCTCCCATCACTGCTCCCAATACGGACATTAATCCACTATCTCCCATCACTCGCAATACAGACATTAATCCACTATCTCCCATAGCTCCCAATACAGATACTAATCCACTATCTATCATCATTGTCCCCAATACAGACATTAGTCCACTATCTCTCATCGCTCCCAAAACAGACATGAATCCACTTTCTCCCATCACTGTCCCCCATGCAGACATTAATCCACTATCGCCCATCACTTCCCCAACGCAGACAGTAATCCACTATCTCCCATCCCTGTCCCAATACAAATCTTAATCCACTTTCTACTATCACTGTCCCCATTACAGGCATTAATCAACTATCTCCCATCACTGCTTCCAATACGGACATTAATCCACTATCTTCCCATCACTCGCAATACAGATATTAATTCACTATCTCCCATCACTGTCCCAAATACAGACATTAATCCACTATCTCCCATCACTGTCCCAATAAAGACATTATTCCACTATCTCACATCACTGCTCCCAATAGAGACATGAATCCACTATCTCCCATCCTTCACAATAGAGATATTAATCCACTATCTCCCGCCACTCACTATACCGGCATTAATCCACTATCTCCCATCACTGTCCCCAATACAGATATTAATCCAATATCTCCCATCACTGCTCCTAATACAGATATTAATCCATGATAACCCATCACTCCCAATACAGACATTAATCCAATATCTCTCATTGCTGTCCCCAATACAGACATGAACCTACTATGTCCCATCACTTTCCACAATACAGACATTAATCCACTATGTCCCATCACTCTCAATACAGACATTAATCCACTATCTCCCATCACACCCAATACAGACATTAATCCACTGTCTCCCATCGCTGTCCCCAATACAGACATTAATCAACTATCTCCCATCGCTTTCCCCAATACAGACATTAATCCACTATCTCCCAACACTGTCCCCAATACAAACATTAATCCACTGTCTCCCATCACTCCGAATACAGACATTAATCGACTAACTCACATCACTCCCAATACAGACATTAATCAACTATCTCCCATCACTGCTCCCAAGATGGACATTATTCCACTGTCTCCCATCACTCCCAATACAGACATTAATCCATTATCTCCCATCACTGTCCCCAATACAGATATTAATCCACTATCTCCCATCACTGTCCCCATACAGGCATTTATCCACTATCTCCCATCACTGTCTCCAATACAGGTATTAGCCCACTATCTCCCATCGCTCCCAATGCAGACATTAATCTACTAACTCTCAACGCTCCCAATATAGACATTATTAATCCACTGTCTCCCATCGCTCCCAATACAGACATTAATTCAATATCTCACTTCACTTTCCCCAATGCAGACATTAATCCCCTATCTCCCATCAGTCCCAATACAGATATTAATCCACTATCTCCCATCGCTGTCTCCAATACAGACATTAATCAACTCTCTCCCATCACTGTCCCCAATACAGACATTAATCCACAGTCTCCCATCACTACCAATAGAGACATCAATCCACTATCCCCATCACTGTCCCCAATACCGATATTAATCCACTATCTCCCATCACATTATTCCACTAACGCCCATCACCCCCAATACAGGCTTTAATCGACTAACTCTCATCACAGTCCCCAATACAGACATTAACCAGTATCTCCCATCACTGTCCCCAATACAGATATTAATCTACTAACTCCCACCACTCCCAATACAGACATAAATCCACTATCTCCCACCTCTGTCCCCAATACAGACCGTAATCCGCTATCTCCCATCACTGTCTCCAATACAGACATTAATCCACTATCTCCCATCTCTCCCAATACAGACATTAGTCAACTAACTCACATCACTCCCAATACAGATATTAATCCAATATCTCCCATCACTGCTCCTAATACAGACATTAATCCATGATAACCCATCACTCCCAATACAGACATGAATCCAATATCCCTCATTGCTGTCCCCAATACAGACATTAACCTACTATGTCCCATCACTTTCCACATTACAGACATTAATCCACTATGTCCCATCACTCTCAATACAGACATTAATCCACTATCTCCCATCAATCCAATACAGACATTAATCCACTATCTCCCATCGCTGTCCCCAATACAGACATTAATTAACTATCTCCCATCGCTTTCCCCAATACAGACATTAATCCACTATCTCCCAACACTGTCCCCAATACAAACATTAATCCACTGTCTGCCATCGCTCCGAATACAGAACATTACTCGACTTACTCTCATCACTCCCAATACAGATATTAATCCACTATCTCCCATCACTGCTCCCAAGATGGACATTATTTCACTGTCTCCCATCACTCCCAATACAGACATTAATCCACTATCTCTCATCACTATCCCCAATACAGATATTAATCCACTATCTCCCATCACTGTCCCCATACAGTAATTTATCCACTATCTCCCATCACTGTCTCCAAGACAGATATTAGCCCACTATCTCCCATCGCTCCCAATACAGACATTAATCCAATATCTCACATCACTTTCCCCAAAGCAGACATTAATCCCCTATCTCCCATCAGTCCCAATACAGATATTAATCCAGTATCTCCCATCGCTGTCTCCAATACAAACATTACTCAACTCTCTCCCATCACTGTCCCCAATACAGATATTAATTCACAGTGTCCCATCACTACCAATACAGACATCAATCCACTATCCCCCATCACTGTCTCCAAGACGGACATTATTCCACTAACGCCCATCACCCCCAATACAGACTTTAATCGACTATACAGTCCCCAATACAGACATTAATCCAGTATCTCCCATCTCTCCCAATACAGACATTAATCAACTAACTCCCATCACTCCCAATACAGACATTAATCCACGATCTCCCATCGCTGTCCCCAATACAGACATTAATCCACCTTCTCCCATCACCTTCCCCAATACAGCGATTAATCCACTATCTCAAATCACTCCCAATAAAGACAATAATCCACTATCTCTCATCGCTGACCCCAATACAGACATTATTCCACTTTCTCCCATCACTTTCCCCAATATCCACGATCTCCCATCAATCCCAATACAGACATTAATCGACTATCTCCCATCACTGCTCCCAAGACGGACATTAATCCATTATTTCTCATCACTGCCAATACAGAAGTTAATCCACTATTTCCCATAACTGTCCTCAATACATATATTTATCCAATATCTCCAATCACTTTCCCCATTACAGTTATTAATCCATTGTCTCCCTTCACTGTCCCCCAAAAAGACATTAATCAACTATCTCCCATCACTCCCAATACAGACATTAATCCACTATCTCCCATCACTCTCCCCAATATAGACATTAAACCAGTATTTCCCATCACGTTCCCCAATACAGACATTAATCCACTATCTCCAATCACTGTCCCAAGACAGACATGAATCCATTATCTACCATCACTGTCCCAATACACACATTAATCCACTATCTCCCATCACTCCCAATACAGACAGTAATCCACTATCTCACATCACTGTTCCCCATACAGATATTAATCTAGTGTCTCCCATCAGTGATCACAATACAGACATTAATCCACTATCTCAAATCACTCCCAATACAACCATTAATCCAACATCTCCAATTGCTGTCCCCAATAAAGGCATTAATCCACTATCTACTCCTAATACAGACATTAATCCACTATCTCCCATCATTCCCAATACAGACATTAATCCACCATCTCCCATCCCTCCCAATACAGACTTTAATCCACTATCTCCCATCACTGTCCCAATACAGACATTAATCCACTATGTCCCATCACTGTCCCCAATAAAGACATGTATCCACTATCTCCCATCACTTTTTCCAATACAGATATTAATACACTATCTCCCATCGCTCCCAATATAGACTTAAATCCATCAACTCCCACCACTCCCAATACAGACATAAATCCAATAACTCCCGTTACTCCCAATACAGACATTAATCCGCTATCTCCCATCAGTCTCCCCATTACATACATTAATCAATTATCTCCAATCACTGTCCCCAATACAGATATTAATCCACTGTCTCCCATCACTGATCCGAATACAGACATTAATGCACTCTCACATCACTGTCCACAAGATGGACATTATTCCACTATCTCCCTTCACGCCCAATAAATACATTAATCCACTATTTCCCATCATTGTTCCCAATACAGTCATTAATCCACTATCTCCCATCAATGTCGCCAATAAAGACATTTATCCACTATCTCCCATCACTTTTTCCAATATAGATATTAATACACTATCTCCCATCGCTCCCAATACAGACTTTAATCCACCAATTCCCACCACTCCCAATACAGACATAAATCCAGTATTTCCCATCGCTCCCAAAACTGACATTAATCCACTATCTCCCTTCACTGACCCCAATACAGACATTTATCCACTATCTCCCATCAATTTCCGCAATACAGACATTAATCCACTATCTCTCATCTCTCCCAATACAGACATTAATCAACTAACTCCCATCACTCCTAATACAGACATTAATCCACTATCTCCCATCACTGTCCCCAATACAGACATTAAACCACTATCTCCCATCAATTTCCGCAAATGATATATTAATCCACTATCTCCCAGCAATGTCCAAACACAGACATTAATCCAATATCTGCCATCACTCTCCCCAATAGAAACATTAATCCACTATCTCCCATTACACCAATTACAGATATTAATCCACTTTCACCCATCACTCTCCCCAATACATACATTAATCCACAATCTCCAATCACTGTCCCCAATACAGATATTAATCCACTGTCTCACATCACTGATCCCAATTCAGGTATTAATCCACTCTCTCCCATCAATGTCCGAAGACAGACATTAATCCACTATCTCCCATCACTCCAAATACAGACATTAATTCACTATCTTCCATCACTCCCAGGACTGACATAAACACACTATCTCACATCACTCTCCCCAATACAGTCATTAATCCACTATCTCCCATAACTGTCCCAAATACAAACATTAATCCAATATCTCCCATCACTGACCAACATAAAGTCATTAATCCACTAAGTACCATCACGGTCCACAATACAGACATTAATCCACTATCTCCCATCATTCCGAATACAGCCATTAATCCACTTACTTCCATCACTTTCCCCAATACAGACATAAATCCATTATCTACCATCACTGCTCCCAATAGCGATGTTAATCCATTATCTCCCATCAATCCCAATAAAGACAATAATCCACTATCTCCCATCGCTGTCCCCAAGACAGCCATTAATCCACTATCTCCCATCACTCCCAATACAGACATTAATCGACTATCTCCCATCACTGCTCCCAAGACGGACATTAATCCACTATTTCCCATCACTGCCAATACAGAAATTAATCCACTATTTCACATCACTGTCCCCAATACATATATTTATCCAATATCTCCAATCACTGTCCCCATTACAGATCTAAATCCACTGTCTCCCATCACTGTCCCCCAAAAGACATTAATCAACTATCTCCCATCACTCCCAATAGAGACATTAAACCACTATTTCCCATCACTTTCCCCAATAAAGACATTATTCCACTATCTCCAATCACTGTCCCAAGACAGACATTAAACCATTATCTCCCATCACTGTCCCAATACAGATATTAATCCACTATCACAGAATCACAGAATCACAAAAACCGCACAGTGCAGATAGAGGCCATTTCGGCCCTTCGAGCCTGCACCGACACATATCCCACCCTATCCCTGTAACCCCACGTATTTAATCCCCCTAACACTAAGGGTAAATTTATCATAGCCAATCAACCTAACCTGCACATCATTGGACTGTGGGAGGAAACCGGAGCGCCCGGAGTAAACCCACGCAAACACGGGGAGAATGTGCAAACTCCACACAGACAGTCGCCCGAGGCCGGATTCGAACCCGGGTCCCTGGCGCTGTGAGGCAACAGTGCTAACCACTATGCCACTATCTCCCATCACTGCTCCCAAGATGGACATTAATCCACTATCTCCCATCACTCCCAATACAGACAGTAATCCACTATCTCACATCACTGTCCCCCATACAGATATTAATCTAGTGTCACCCATCACTGATCCAAATACAGACATTAATCCACTATCTCAAATCTCTCCCAATACAACCATTAATCCAACATCTCCAATTGCTGTCCCCAATACAGACATTAATCCACTATCTCCCTTCACTGACCCCAATACAAACATTAATCCGCTATCTCCCATCACTGTCCCCAATAAAGACGTTTATCCACTATCTCCCATCACTTTTTCCAATACAGATATTAATAAACTATCTCCCATCGCTCCCAATACAGACTTTAATCCACCAACACCCACCACGCCCAATACAGACATAAATCCACTATTTCCCATCGCTCCCAATACAGACATTAATCCACTATCTCCATTCACTGACCCCAATACAGACATTAATCCACTACCTCCCATCAGTCTCCACATTACATACATTAATCAATTATCTCCAATCACTGTCCCCAATACAGATATTAATCCACTGCCTCCCATCACTGATCCCAATGAAGACATTAATACACTATCTACATTACTGTCCACAAGATGGATATTATTCCACTATCTCCCATCACTCCCAATAAAGACATTAATCCACTATTTCCCATCATTATCCCCAATCCACTATCTCCCATCAATGTCCCGAATAAAGACACTTATCCACTATCTCCCATCACTTTTTCCAATACAGATGTTAATACACTATCTCCCATCGCTCCCAATAGAGACTTTAATCCACCAACTCCCACCACTCCCAATACAGACATAAATCCAGTATTACCCATCGCTCCGAATACAAACATTAATCCACTATCTCCCTTCACTGACTCCAATACAGACATTTATCCACTATCTCCCATCACTTTTTCCGATACAGATATTAATACACTATCTCCCATCGCTCCCAATACAGACTTTAATCCACCAACTCCCACCAGTTCCAAT
Source organism: Somniosus microcephalus (assembly GCF_052327205.1). Classification (NCBI taxonomy): domain Eukaryota; kingdom Metazoa; phylum Chordata; class Chondrichthyes; order Squaliformes; family Somniosidae; genus Somniosus; species Somniosus microcephalus. The sequence goes on from NC_140994.1 coordinate 109,496,279, forward strand.
ACAGACATAAATACAATATCTCCATTTACTCCAAATACAGACATTAATCCACTATCTCCCATCACTCTCGCCATTACATACATTAATCCACTATCTCCAATCACTGTCCCCAATACAGATATTATTCCACTGTCTCCAATCACTGATCCCAATACAGACATTAATCCACTATCTCAAATCACTCCGAATACAAACATTAATCCATTATCTCCCATCACTGCTCCCAAGATTAATATTAATCCAGTACCTCCCATCACTCCCAATACAGAGAGTAATCCACTATCTCACATCACTGTCCCCATACAGATATTAATCTAGTGTCTCCCATCACTGATCCCAATATGGACATTTATCCACTATCTCCCATCAATTTTTCCAATACAGATATTAATACACTATCTCCCATCGATCCCAATACAGACTTTTATCCACCAACTCCCACCACTCCCAATACAGACATAAACCCAATATCTCCCATCACTCCCAATACAGACATTAATCCACTATCTCCCATCACTGTCCCCAAAACATACATTAATCCACTATCTCCAATCACTGTCCCGAATACAGATATTAATCCACTGTCTCCCATCACTGTCCCCAAATAAGCCATTAATCTACTATCTCCCATCACTCCCAATACAGGCATTAATCCACTATCTCCCATCACTGTCCCCAATAAAGACATTAAACAACAATATCACTTTACTTTACCCTATACAGACATTAATCCACTATCTCCAATCACTCCCAATACAAACCTTATTCCAATATCTCCCATTACAATCCCCAATACAGACATTAATCCATTATCTCCCATCACTCCCAATACAGATATTAATCCAATATCTCCAATCACTCCCAATACTGACATAAATACACTATCCCCCATCACTCCCAATACAGACATAAACCCACTCTCTCTCTCATTACTGTCCCAAATAGAGACACTAAACCAATATCTCCCATCACTGTCCCCAATAAAGACATTAATCATCTATATCACTTTACTTTACCCAATACAGACATTAATCCACTAACTCCCATCACTGTCCACAATGCAGACATTAATCCACTATCTCTCATCTCTCCGAATACAGTAATTAATTAACTTGCTTTCATCACTGTCCCAAATCCAGACATAAATCCACTATCTCCCATCACTGTCCCAAGACAGACATTCATCCACCATCTTCCATCACTGTCTCCAATACAGACATTAATCTACTATCTCCAATCGCTGCTCCCAAGACGGACATCAATCCAGTATTTACCATCACACCCAATACAGACATTAATCAATTATCTCCCATCACTGTCACCAATACATACATTAATCCACTATCTCCAATCTCTTTCCCCAATACAGATATAAATCCAGTCTCCCATCACTGTCCCCAAAAAAAACATGAATCTACTATCTCCAATCACTCCCAATACAGTCATTAATCCAGTATCTCCCATCATTGTCCCCAATACAGACATTAAACCACGATTGCCCATCACTCCCAATTCAGACATTAATCCACTATCTTACATCACTGTCCCCAATACAGATATTAATCCACTGTCTCCCATTACTGATCCCAATGCAGACATTATTCCACTATCTCAAATCACTCCCAATCCAAACATTAATCCAATATCTCCCATTGCTGTCCCAAGTACAGATATTAATCAACCATCTCCCATCACTTTCCCCAATACAGACATTAATCCACTGTCTCCATTCACTCCCAATACAGACACTAATCCATTATCTCCCATCACTTTTCCCAATGCAGACATTAATCCATTAACTCCCATCACTGTCCCCAATACAGACATTAATCCACTATCTCCCATCACTGTCCTCAATACAGGCATTAATCCACTCGCACACATCACTCCCAATACAGACATTAATCTACCATCTCCCATCACTCCCAATATAGACATTAATCCACTATCTCCCATCACTCCCAACACAGAAATTAATCCACTATCTCCCATCACGCCCAACACAGACATTAATCAACGATCTCCCATCACTCTCCCCATTACATACATTAATCCACTATCTCCAATCACTTTCCCCAATACAGATAATATTCCACTGTTCCATCACTGATCCCAATACAGACATTAATGCACTATCTCCCATCACTCCGAATACTGACATTAATCCACTATCTCCCATCACTGCCCCCAAAACATACATTAATCCATTATCTCCAATCACTTTCCCGAATACAGATATTAATCCACTGTCTCCCATCACTGTCCCCAAATAAAACATTAATCTACTGTAATACCCACTGGAAATGTTATGTACGCTAAGTATGGTTATCAATCTTTAACTTAGACACTGTATTATCATTGTTATAAATCCCTGGGTTAAAGTTGCCCATGTGAAGGTACGGCAAGAACTTTTAAGGACACAATGTGACTAAGAGCATACTTTCCATAATTCTGCACCAGTATCAACTGTTGCAGACAGTGAGGCTGCGCAGTCTCCAGGCAGAAACCCCAGGAGGAAGGGGTGGCGTCGGGTTTTTCGAGCGGGAAACGGGAGCGACTGGAAGAAGAGGGCAGGAGCTCTGAAAAGAGGGCTCAGGAGGCAAATGGCTGCCGCATCCCATCCCGGGCTTTCAAACTCGGCCGCCGCCCTTCGTATTAGTAGCTCTGCATCCAGAACTCAAAGTGGGATTCAGTGATTGTGAAGAGAATTCAACGAAGGTGTTCGGAGTCGTAAGTCTTGCAGACATTATACATACCATGAGCTCCAACTTAAGTGCGCCGACGAAAGAGTGCACTAGAATTTGGACACAGGGACAGATTCTCCTTTGAATCCATATAAATGGAGAATGTATGTTTATTATGTCTAGATTCATTCTAATGTATGCAAATGTCTAATTTAGGTCATTGACCCGTAATCTTCTTATACTGTCTGACGTTAAAAATATAAAGTAAGATAATTAGAATTAAGCCATTGTAGTAGTGATCTCCTTACTGGACTATAGAATACTGTCTACAACAGAGACCACATCTCACATATATCTAGAGAACCGTGAAGGGGTTAAATTTTGGGGGCTCGTCCGGGATTGTGGTCTATTTATGTCAGTAAACTAACAGTATTGAATGCTCATTGCTAAGAGAGTGATTTGTGGTTTCTACTGGGCTGTTTGAGCATAAAAGATGGATGTTATTGAGGTTGAAGCTTGGTGCAAATGGAAGCAGATAGCTACTACCCATGCCGTTATGCTGAATGGTGTTGCTAACGATGACCCTGATGATGTCTTGCTAAGGGCTCTGAATTGTGTCAAAGCCTTTGGAAAGGTTAGGATAATTGAGCGGTGCTTGGATACAGCTACCAAGAAGCAGTTTATGTTGATCCAGACATCAGAGAACCTGCGAGGTCATGGTTTACCTGAGGCAGTTGGGCTTTCCGAAGAGGCTGGTCCCTGGCCAGTTCAGTTTGTCCCTATTACTACTAAGGAAGAAGAACGGTTTCAGACCAAGTTGTTGTCATTCTTGAGACAAGAAGGAAAAACTGTTGCTGATGTCAAAGGTCTGATAGGTCCTTCAGCCCTGAATATGAACACTCATTTGGTCAGTGCCATTTGTTCTCTGGTGGATAAATGCGCCAATCTGCCCTTCGGGGCTCAGGGATACCGTAAGCTCCGTATGTTCTCAGGAGTGAGACCAGCTCCCAGTGGGGAAGAGGAGCACGACGCCTGGGCTGAGCAGACCCTGCCTCTGCTAGAGGAATGGCAGTGCAGTGACAATTTGATGAGGCAGAGAATAGTAGAAAGCCTTAAGGGTCCTGCTGCTGACATTGTAAGATTCTTAAAGGCGCAGAACACCTCTGCTACTTCCTTTGACTACATGCAGGCTCTAGAAACTGCCTTTGGAACTACTGAAACCATTTCAGATTTGATGGTCAGATTCAGAAGCACATTCCAGTGTGAGGGAGAGAAGCTGTCCAGTTATCTGCTGAGAATAGACAAACTGCTGCATTGTATGTTATGGAAAAGAGGGATTGAGTTGCCTGAAATGAATCGGTTCCAGATTGAACAGGTTTTGCGAGGTGCATTGCTCAAAGACGTGACTGCTCTTCGCATACGCATGACCCATAAGTTGCGAGATCCACCTACCTTCACTGAGCTGCTAAGGGAAGTCAGAGAGGAGGAGGATACGCTTCAGGCCCGGAATGCAGCAAAAAGTGCTGTGATGTCCAAGCTTGTGACTCCTGTTAAAGTTCCTACTCCTAAGGGTGATGTCAACCCTGAGATGGAACAGCTGAAGAAGGAAATAAATGTCATGAGAGCCGAGATGGCATATTTTCTGTCTAAGCCTGATATACCTATCAATTCATCCAATGAAAAGCGACGAGTTAAGATAGTAACTATAGGTTTTTATTGGCTAAATAACAGAGCCCACCCTCGTGGGTGATCGGGTCCAACAAGGAGGAATACCAGCCAGTCGACCACCTTTATACCTGGGCAAGCAGGCGGAGTCATGGGCGGAGTCAGCTGTGGTCAGCCCAGGTATAACAGCATGACAAGAGGTGACCTTGTGTAGTGATACAACAGTGTAAACAGTGATAACCATAGTGTAACGATATAAACAGTGATAACCATAGTGTAATGATAGTGAACGATAAAAGTGGTTTACCACATTCACCCCTTGTTTAGATTTGAGTCCGGCGGGCTGAAGTGTGCTACCAGTTCGGGTATGTCAGTCTGTCCGGAGGCCTCGTAAGTCTCTCTGATCGGCGCAGCAGTGGCGGCGGTGATGCAGTATCCGATGTTAATGCTGGTGTCTGCGTGGTCGGCGAAGGCTCGTGGGGTTCCGGCATGCCGTCTACCTGGGGTGGATTTGGGGGGGTGGTGGGGGTAACGGTGGTGTCTCAGGGGTGCCCGAGGGTGCAAGGTCTCTTAAGGAGACTGTGTCCTCCCGCCCGTCTGGGTATGCCACATAGGCGTACTGGGGGTTGGCATGCAGGAGGTCCACCCTCTCGAACAGGGGGTCCATTTTATGGGCCCTCACGTGCTTTCGCAGCAAGACGGGCCCCGGAGAAGTCAGCCATGTTGGTAGCGAGGTTCCCGTAGTCGACTTCCTGGGGAAAACAAACATTCGTTCATGGGGGGTGGCGTTAATGGCCGTGCAAAGCAGTGACCGAATGGAATGCAGCGCAGCCGGGAGGACTTCCTGCCAGCGAGAAGTTGGCAGGCCCTTAGACTTTAAGGCTAAGAGAACGGCCTTCCAGACAGTCGCATTCTCTCTTTCCACCTGGCCGTTCCCTCGGGGGTTGTAGCTGGTGGTCCTGCTTGCAGCAATGCCTCTCGCTAGTAGGAACTGGTGAAGTTCCTCGCTCATGAATGATGAGCCCCGGTCGCTATGTATATAGTTCGGGAACCCGAACAAGGCGAAGAGGTCATTCAGGCATTTGATGACCGTGGTACTGGTCATGTCTGGGCAGGGGAAGGCAAAGGGGAAACGGGAGTACTCATCAATGATGTTGAGGAAGTACACATTACGGTCAGAGGACGGGAGGGGCCCCTTAAAATCGATGCTCAAGCGCTCGAAGGGGCGGGTGGCCTTGATCAGGCTTGCTCTGTCCGGCCTAAAGAGATGCGGTTTGCATTCGGCACAGGTTTGGCAGTTCCTGGTCATGGTCCTGACCTCCTCGATGGAGTAGGGCAGGTTGCGGGCCTTAATGAAGTGGTAAAGTCTGGTGACCCCGGGGTGGCAGAGGTCATTGTGGAGGATCTGCAGTCTATCAATTTGCGCGTTGGCGCATGTACTTCGTGATAGAGCATCTGGGGGCCCGTTCAGTTTACCAGGTCGGTACAAGATATCATAATCATAGGTGGAGAGCTCGATTCTCCACCTCAAGATCTTGTCGTTCTTGATTTTGCCCCTCAGCTGGTTATTAAACATAAAAGCGACTGAACGCTGGTCGGTGAGGAGGGTAAATCGTTTCCCTGCCAGGTAATGCCTCCAGCGTTGTACTGCCTCCACGATCGCCTGGGCGTCCTTCTCGACCGAAGAGTGTCGGATCTCAGGGCCCTGGAGGCTCCTTGAGAAGAAGGCCACAGGTCTCCCCGCCTGGTTAAGGGTTGCTGCTAGGACGAAGTCGGATGTATCGCTCTCCACTTGGAAAAGGATAGACTCATCCACCGCGTGCATTGTGGCCTTAGCAATGTCTCCCTTTATGAGGGAGAAGGCTGCGCATGCTTCTGCCATCAGGGGGAAGGAGGTGGACTTCATGAGGGGTCTGGCTTTGTCCGCATAATTTGGCACCCATTGGGCATAGTAGGCGAAAAGCCCCAGGGTTCTCTTCAGTGCCTTTGGACAGTGGGGAAGGGGTAGCTCCATGAGGGGGCGCATTCTTTCGGGGTCGGGGCCGATGACCCCGTTCTCTACTACGCAGCCGAGGAAGGCGAGACGCGAGGTGTTAAACACACATTTCTCCTTATTGTAAGTGAGGTTCAGCCGTTCGGCCGTACGGAGGAATTTCTCCAGATTAACATCGTGGTCCTGCCGGTCGCGGCCGCAGATGGTGACGTTATCTAGATAAGGGAACATGGCCTGCAGCCCGTTCTGGTCAACCATCCGGTCCATTTCTCTTTGGAAGACCGAAACCCCGTTGGTGACGCCGAAGGGAACCCTAAGGAAGTGGTAGAGGCGGCCATTCGCCTCGAAGGTGGTACAGTGGCAGTCCTCAGGGCGGGTAGGGAGTTGGTGATAGGCCGACTTAAGGTCGATGGTGGAGAATACCCGGTACTGTGCAATCTGATTGACCATATCAGATATGCGGGGAAGGGGGTATGCGTCCAGCTGGGTGTACCGATTTATGGTTTGGCTGTAGTCGATGACCAGGCGGTTTTTATTGCCGGTCTTAGCGACTACGACCTGGGCACGCCAGGGGCTGTTGCTCCTCTCGATGATGCCCTCCTTCAGGAGACGCTGCACCTCAGAGCTAATAAAAGCTCTGTCCCCGGCGCTGTACCGCCTGCTCTTTGTGGCGACGGGTTTACAGTCGCGGGTGAGGTTAGTGAACAGAGAGGGGGGCGGGACCTTGAGTGTGGATAGGCCGCAGGTGGTATGCGGTGGGTGGTTTAAAGGCTGCTGGTTGTCGACTGTGAGTGGGGGGAGGGGTCCACCGTATGCCAAAGTGACACTTTGAAGGTGGGATTGGAAGTCCAGCCCTAGTAGGACGGCAGCGCAGAGCTGGGGCAGGACGAGGAGTTTAAAATTTTTATACTCCGTGCCCCTAATCGACAGGGTCACAACACAGTAGCCGCTGATGTCTGTAGAATGGGACCTCGACGCCATCGAGATCCGGTTGCGCGTTGGCCGGACAGTGAGGGAGTAGTGGCTCACCGTGTCTGGATGGATGAAACTCTCCGTGCTTCCGCTGTCGAACAGGCAGGTCGTGGCGTGGCCGTTTACTTTGATGTCCATCATGGACTTGGACAGGTGATGCGGGTGAGCTTGGTCCAGTGTGACGGAGGCTAGTGTATGGCTGAGCGAGCTGCTGTAGTCTGCGGGTGAGGCGGTGGTCGGGTCTGGAAGCAAGGTGGCGGTCGAGTGTGGTGGACAAAATGGCGGCGCCCATGAGGTTGAATAAAATGGCGGAGAAGATGGCCGCCCCCACAACTCACATGAGGAACTGCTGGTGTCGGTGGCCTTGATCAAAGATGGCCGCCCCACGACTCACATGAGGGGATACTGGCATCTGTGGCCTTGATGAAAGATGGCCGCCCCCACAACTCACATGAGGCACTGCTGGCATCTGTGGCTCTCCCCCTGCAGGCCTTAGCGAAGTGGCCTTTCTTGTGGCAATCGGAGCAAGTCGCGTTTCTTGCAGGGCAGCGCGTCCTCGGGTGTTTCGCCTGGCCACGGAAGAAGCAGCCGGCGGCCCGATCGTGGGGCTCCGATGTTGCAGCCGGTACCGGGGGTGGCGGTCCCGATTGGTTCTGGGACGCCGACGCTGAGGTAGGTCCCAGAGGCGGTGGTGCGAGGGGTATTGCAGCCAGGGTCGGGCCGGAGTCCCAGGGTCGCGCAGCACAGTACCTGGAATACGCCTCGAGGTCCCGATGGGCCACTTCCAGAGAGCGAGCGAGGGCTGCAGTTGTATTCAGGTCGAGGTCCTTTGATTCGAGCAGTCTTTGCCGTGAGTAGTCGGACCGAAGGCCTTTCACGAAGGCATCGCGGATATTCCCTTCAGTATTTTCTGCAGCCGTTACAGCTTTAAAGTCACAGTCCCTGCCGAGTGTTTGTAGCGCCCGTAAAAATTCATCTACAGACTCTCCTGGCTGTTGCGAGCGGGATCTTAGGAGATGTCTGGCATACATAGAGTTTACCGGGCTCCGGTACTGCTCTTTCAGCAGGTTGAGGGCGTCCTCGTATGTAGTAAGGTCCTGGATGATTGCAAATACTTTAGGGCTCACTTGGGTGGTCAGAACTCTTAGTTTGGATCCCGGAGGCACGCCGGATTCTCCCAGGTAGGATTCGAAACAGCTCAGGCAGTGTTTGAAGTCGAGGGCTGAGTTCGCTGCCTGTGGGTTTAGATCCAGGTACGGTGGTCGGAGGGCTCGCAGCCAGGCCGGCTGCTGTGGCTGTTGTAGCTGGCCGTTTGGCTGGTCATTTGGCTGTTCCGATCCACTCATTTCAAAATTTAGCCAATAAAATTGATATACCTATCAATTCATCCAATGAAAAGCGACGAGTTAAGATAGTAACTATAGGTTTTTATTGGCTAAATAACAGAGCCCACCCTCGTGGGTGATCGGGTCCAACAAGGAGGAATACCAGCCAGTCGACCACCTTTATACCTGGGCAAGCAGGCGGAGTCATGGGCGGAGTCAGCTGTGGTCAGCCCAGGTATAACAGCGTGACAAGATGTGACCTTGTGTAGTGATACACTATGGTTATCACTGTTTACACTGTTGTAACGATATAAACAGTGATGACCATAGTGTAACGATAGTGAACGATAAAAGTGGTTTACCACAAAGCCCAACACAGAAAGGGATGACGCACGGGTGCAAAAGGTTGAACACCCTGCGAAGTCTAACAGCAAAATGAATGATTCCTCTAAAGGATATCCCCATGAAGGAGATAGACCTGGAGTCTTTTGTTATAACTGTGGAAAGGATGGACATTTCAAGCGAGAATGTAGAGGTGAGGAAAATCTAAAAAAAGTAAATGACCGTCTCATAAAGCTTACCAAGAAGTCGGGAAACTACAAAGGGGCACAGTAACGGAATGGCCTGCTGTCCCTGTAGTTAAGACATGTTCCGCTAAGTGCAATAATAGACGAGGGGATATGAAAGACATCATACTTGAAGGTTTAGTAGGGCCGAGTTCTGCTGTATCATTACAGATTGAAGGCATTTATACTAAAGCTATCCTTGACACGGGTTCTCAGGTTACCATACTGTACAGATCCTTCTATGACCGATACCTGACGCATTTGCCGTTAACCCCAATCAGTCTTCTGCAGATCTGGGGCCCTAGTCCTGCTGATTACCCATATGATGGCTATTTGTTGCTGAGGTTGGAGTTCTTGGAAGCTGATGTAGGGACCACTGAGACCATTGATGCACTTGTGTTGGTTTGCCCTGACCCCATGGTGAAAGGTGAGGTTTCCATACCGGTTGGCAGTAATACACTCATAGTGAGACGACTCCTGACAAGCTGCAAAGAGCAGGGAGGTGAAAACTTCTTGAGCACCAGACACATTCACCCTGTTTTCAAAAAGGCTTTTGAGAAACTGCCTGAACTTTCTTCCGACGTAGATGATAGCAAAAGAGGAACTGTGTGGTACGTTCGAGCCAAACCTATCACCCTGCGTCCTGGAGGAGTGGCTAGAATCCCTGGGATACCAAAATTCCCTGGAACGCCAGGTACTGAAGCCATTCTGATAGTCACCTGATGATCCTGCAGAAAGTCACGGGCCTAGAAATTCAGTAAGGCGCAGCAAGCTTTGCGCCCAGTTACCGCCTAAAGAGGGCTTCTGTGCCAGTAGAGGAGGTTGCGCTGATATTGAGCTTGGCGGTAATTGCGGCGGTAGCCGGTAGCGCTGCGCCGGCACCGATGACGTCATCGGTGTGCACAGTGCCCCGTTTCCGCCCCGATGCCGGCCCGATGCCCATATTCAGTTGCCGCCGCCTCCTCCGTGGCGGCCGCTACTAACATCCGGAGACCAGGGCCTTACAGCAGCCTTAGTGGGGCGCATAAAGGTGGAGGTGCGGCCGGCCGCTTTTTCAGCGGCCGCCTGCCCGCACCTCCTTCCCCAGCCTCCTCCACCACCCCCCCCGCGGCATTGCCAGCTGCTTTCCGTGAGCCCGGCACTTCTCCGTAGTGCCGGGCTCATTTGCCGGCACAATCCAGCGGCGATCTCCCCGTTGCAGGCACCTCCACCTTAAGAGAAGGAGGATGCCTACAGTACCGCAGCCTGCCGCACCGCATCGGGTGGCGCAGCGGCACTTAGAGTGCTGAAATTCAGTTTCAGCGCCCCAAGCGGGGGCGGGCACACCCTGGAATAGGGGCCGGTTCCGACTTGGGGCGCAAAAAGTGAATATCGGACGGTCACACATGGCTCCGCGCCCAGCGCTAACTTTTGGCCGTTAGCCAGCTGGCGGGGCCATAGTAAATTTCTAGGCCACGGTTTCCAAATGAGCTTCTGGTGAGACCAGAGTTGCAGACCCCGACAGCTCTGATGTCAAGGAAAGTTACAGTGACCGTGAGGAATATGTCAGGCAAAGGAATCATATTGAGGAAAGGAATGCCGATTGCGCATTTGTTTCCTGTAAATGTACTGTCGTCACATGTGAAGGAAGAGTCCAAAGTTAACTCAACCGGAGATCTGACACCCTCCTCCTTCAACTTTGGAGATTAATTCGTTCCTAAAGATTGGAAGGACCGATTAGTCAGGAAGATGATGGAGCGGAGAGGAGTTTTCTCTACTCATGAGTTAGATGTTGGTTGTAGTAAGAGTACTCGCCATTCTATCAGAATTACCGAGGATAAACCCTTTCGGGAGAGGTCTCGATGGCTGGCACCAGCTGACATCGAAGCAGTGAGACAGCACCTGTTGCAGTTAAAAGAAGCTGAGATCATTACCGAGTCCAGGAGTCCTTATGCATCTCCTATAGTGGTGGTGAGGAAAAAGAATGGAAAGATTCGGATGTGTGTGGACTTTAGGACGCTTAACAGACGTACTATTCCCGACCAATACACCGTTCCAAGAATTGAGAATGCACTGGCTTGTCTTAATGGAAGCAAGTGGTTCAGTGTGTTGGATCTCAGAAGAAGTGGATACTATCAAATACTGATGAGTGAATCGGACAAAGAAAAGACAGCCTTTATATGTCCAGTTGGGTTCTACCAATTTGAAAGGATGCCACAGGGAGTTTCAGGTGCTCCAGCAACTTTTCAAAGAATAATGGAACAAACAGTTGGGGACATGAACTTGCTTGAAGTATTGGTGTACTTGGATGATATTATTGTGTTTGGGACAACCCTTGAAGAACACGAAGCTCGGTTGCTGAAAGTGCTTGGTCGCCTGGAGGATGAAGGTCTCAAGCTATCATTGGACAAGTGTCAGTTTTGCCAAACACCCGTGTCCTATGTGGGGCATATTGTATCACAGGATGGAGTAGCCACAGATCCATCCAAGATCGAAGCTGTTACCACATGGCCCAAACCGAACACAATGACTGCCTTGCAGTCATTTCTTGGGTTCTGCGGATATTACAGGTGCTTTGTGCAGGATTACTCCAAAGTGGCCCATCCTCTGAATCAGCTGCTGGCTGGTTACCTCCCACCAGCCGAGAGGAAGAAAAAGGCTAAAGGTAAAGAGAACAAGGACTACTTCAAACCCTCTGAGCCTTTTGGTGTTAGATGGGATGAGAAATGCGAAGAGGCCTTCCACACCTTAAAGCAAAGTCTTACTCAAGCCCCCGTGTTGGCTTTTGCAAACCCACAGCTGCCATATGTGCTACACGTGGATGCCAGTCAAGAAGGGTTGGGTGGTGTGTTGTATCAGGACCAAGGAGCAGGACTGAGACCTGTAGCGTTCATCAGTCGCAGTCTTACGCCATCAGAGCGTAACTACCCAGCTCATAAACTAGAATTCTTGGCGTTGAAGTGAGGGGTGGTGGATAAGCTGCAGGATTATCTGTATGGAGCGAAGTTTGAAGTGAGGACAGAAAATAATCCATAAACCTATGTGTTGACTTTGGCAAAACTTGATGCCACCGGCCACCGCTCGCTTGCTGCACTATCTGCTTATGACTTTAGTCTCAGGTACAGACCTGGGAACCAGAACATTGACGCAGATGCTCTGTTTCGTCGCCCACACTACCAGAAACCAGAGTGGAAAGATGTTGCTTCAGCAGATGTGAAAGTAATGTGTCAGATATCCGTGGTATCTGGACCAAAGAGTTCATTTCATGCCCGAGAGATTGACCACTTGGGAGCATCAATGCATATTGTTCCCCAGGCATTTTGCAACCTTTCCAGTTTGGATGTACAAAACTTACCCATGTTGTGTTCATCTGAAATATCCAAAGCACAACAGGAGGATCCCTGTACTCATGAGGTGTTTTCAGCTCTCCGTCTGGGTGATATTACACAGATCAACAAATCAAAACATCCTGACTGTCGTCTGCTCCTAAGAGAATGGGATCACTTGGAAATTAAAGAGGGAGTGTTGTGTAGAATCACTCACCCACCCACTAAACCATGTCATTCACAGTTGGTCCTGCCGGAAAGTACAGGGAAATAGTGATGAAGTCTTTGCATGATGACGCAGGTCATCTGGGAGTAGATAAGACCTATGGGTTGGTCAAGGACAGATTCTATTGGCCGCGTATGAAGTCTGCGGTTGAGGAGTTCTGCAAGTCCTGTGCACGTTGTGTCCAGAGAAAGACTTTACCTAAAAGAGTTGCTCCTCTGTTTCACATGCAAAGTGATGGACCTCTAGACCTTGTCTGTATGGATTTTCTGTCCATCGAACCCGATTCCAGCAATACCGCAAATGTCTTGGCCATTACAGATCATTATACTCACTACACCCAAGCTTTTCCCACAAAGGATCAGAAAGCATCCATTGTTGCCAAAGTGTTGTGGGAGAAATACTTCATCCACTATGGACTGCCAAAGCGAATGCACAGTGATCAAGGTAGAGACTTTGAAAGTAGACTTATACATGAGTTGTTGTCCATGCTCGGGATTGAGAAGTCAAGAACAACTCCATACCATCCTCAGGGAGATCCTCAACCTGAGCGGTTTAACCATACTTTGTTAGACATGCTTGGAACGCTGGATTCAAAGCAAAAGAACAAGTGGAGTCGGCACATTGGACATTCTGTTCATTCTTATAATTGTACCCGAAATGACGCTACTGGTTTTTCACCGTACTACCTCATGTTTGGACGTGAAGCGAGGATGCCGGTGGATTTGTGTTTCAGAGTATCCAGTGATGGCACATCACAGAGAACTTACCTCAAGTATGTATCTGACATGAGAAAGGAATTGTAAGCTGCTTATGAACTTGCTGAGTCTGTTTCTGCCAAACAGAATAAAGGAAATAAGCAGAGGTATGACCAGAAGATCCGTTTTTCCCAACTCATGCCTGGTGACCGAGTTCTCATACAGAAACTAGGACTTCAAGGGAAACATAAGTTAGCAGACCGCTGGGCTTCTACACATTACATTGTTGAAAGTCAAATGTCACAACTACCTGTGTTTCGGCTAAAACCTACAGGTGGGAATGGACCCATAAAAATACTGCACCGGAATCATATCCTGCCATTGGGACAGCAAGTGCGTCTGGATCCGCCAGCAGATAATGAGCCGACACCTAGTAGGAGAACCCTGTAGAGAAGAAGAAGGAAAAAAACGAGAAACCAGGAAAAATTTGTTCCAGAAGACAGAAAACCCATGACACAGTGTGTGGATCATGAGGAACCTGATGAGTCGGAAAATGAAGAATGGGATTTTTGGTACGACCTCCCAGAAAGACGCATAAGACAGAATCTGGATGAATTGTCTGAACCATTTAGCTCAGACTTGGACATGGTCTGGGAAGAACCGGATGCTTCCGAGAAGGAGATAAAAGAGACTGAAAGGCATGACAACAAAGGAACCAATGCCTCCAACGTAGTTGAAGGAACTGAAGACCGGGTATCCGAAATAAGGAGCTCACAGCGAGTTAAGAAGGTTCCTGAAAGATTGACATACAGTACACTAGAAGTGCCAAGTGTAATGATGGCCCCTACGGTTCGATATGTTACCTCCCTTTATACATGGTTGGGAAGCATGCAACCCTTATGTATAAAGTTCATTAGTCATGGGGACATGCTTATATTTGGTAGGGGGGGAGTGTAATGCCAACTGGAAATGTTATGTACGCTAAGTATGGTTATCAATCTTTAACTTAGACACTGTATTATCATTGTTATAAATCCCTGGGTTAAAATTGCCCATGTGAAGGTACGGCAAGAACTTTTAAGGACACAATGTGACTAAGAGCATACTTTCCATAATTCTGCACCAGTATCAACTGTTGCAGACAGTGAGGCTGCGCAGTCTCCAGGCAGAAACACCAGGAGGAAGGGGTGGAGTTGGGTTTTTCAAGCGGGAAATGGGAGCGACTGGAAGAAAAGAGGGCAGGAGCTCTGAAAAGAGGGCTCAGGAGGCAAATGGCTGCCGCATTCCGTCCCGGGCTTCCAAACTCGGCCGCCACCCTTCGTATTAGTAGCTCTGCATCCAGAACTCAAAGTGGGATTCAGTGATCATGAAGAGAATTCAACGAAGGTGTTCGGAGTCGTAAGTCTTGCAGACATTATACATACCATGAGCTCCAACTTAAGCGCGCCAACGAAAGAGTGCACTAGAATTTGGACACAGGGACAGATTCTCCTTCGAATCCATATAAATGGAGAATGTATGTTTATTATGTCTAGATTCATTCTAATGTATGCAAATGTCTAATTTAGGTCATTGACCCGTAATCTGCTTATACTGTCTGATGTTAAAATTATAAAGTAAGATAATTAGATTTAAGCCATTGTAGTAGTGATCTCCTTACTGGACTATAGAATACTGTCTACAACAGAGACCACATCTCACATATATCTAGAGAACCGTGAAGGGGTTACACTACTATCTCCCATCACTCCCAGTACAGACATTAATCCAATACCTCCCTTCACTTTCCCCAATAAAGATATTAAACAACTATATCACTTTACTTTACCCAATACAGACATTAATCCACTATCTCCAATCACTCCCAATAAAAACATTAATCCAATATCTCCCATTGCAGTCCCCAATACAGACATTAATCCACTATCTCCCATCACTCCCAATAAAGACATTAATCCAATATCTCCGATCACTCCCAATACTGACACAAATCCACTATCCCCCATCACTCCCAATACAGACATAAGCCCACTCTCTCCAATTACTGTCCCAAATGCAAACATTAATCCACTATCTCCCATCATTGACCCACATACAGACATTAATCCACTATCTCCCATCACTCCGAATACAGTAATTAATTAACTTACTTCCATCACTGTCCCAAATCCAGACATGAATCCAATAACTCCCATCACTGCTCCCAATGGAGACATTAATCCACTATCTCACATCACTCCCAATACAGACAATAATCCACTATCTCCCATCGCTGTCCCCAATACAGACATTAATCCACTATCTTCCATCACATTCCCCAATACAGACATTAATCCACTATCTCACATTAGAGATAGCGGATGCACTAAGGATGATTTTTCAGAATTCATTAGACTCGGGAACAGTGCCGATGGATTGGAGGGTAGCTAACGTTACCCCACTATTCAAAAAGGGGGGTAGGGAAAAAGCAGGTAATTACAGACCTGTAAGCCTTACATCAGTTGTGGGCAAAATGCTGGAGTCCATCATTAAGGATGAAATAGCGGAGCACTTAGCAAATGGGGACAGGATAGGACAGAGTCAACATGGATTTACAAAGGGTAAATCGTGCTTGACTAATCTATTGGAATTTTTTGAGGGAGTAACTGGTAGAATAGATGGGGGAGAGCCAGTAGATGTGGTGTACCTGGACTTCCAAAAGGCCTTCGATAAGGTCCCACATAAAAGATTAGCATGGAAAATTGAGGCTCATGGGATAAAGGGGAAAGTTTTGGCGTGGATAGGGAACTGGCTGTCAGATAGAAAACAGAGAGTTGGAATAAACGGCTCATTTTCTGAATGGCAGGCAGTAACAAGTGGGGTACCACAGGGATCTGTCCTGGGCCCCCAGCTGTTCACAATTTACATTAATGACCTGGATCAGGGAGTCGGATGCAGCATTTCCAAATTTGCAGACGACACTAAACTAGGAGGTGGGGTGGGCTCAGAGGAAGAGACCAGGAAGCTCCAGAGCGATTTGGACAGACTGGGCGATTGGGCGGATAAATGGCAGATGCACTATAATGTGGACAAGTGCGAAGTTATCCACCTTGGGTGCAGGAACGGGAGGGCAAATTATTATTTAAATGGCAATAGATTGGGAGAGGGGGAAGTACAGAGAGACCTGGGTGTTCTTGTACACCAGTCACTGAAGGCGAGCATGCAGGTGCAACAGGCGGTCAAGAAGGCAAACGGTATGCTGGCCTTCATAGCAAAAGGGTTAGAATACAGGAACAGGGATACCTTGCTGCAGCTGTACAGGGCACTGGTGAGACCACACCTCGAGTACTGTGTACAGTTTTGGTCGCCTCATCTGAGGAAGGATGTTCTTGCCATGGAGGGGGTGCAGCGGCGATTCACCAGGCTGATACCAGGAATGGCGGGAATGACCTATGAGGAGAGACTATGTAGTTTAGGGATGTACACACTGGAGTTTAGAAGATTGAGAGGGGACCTCATAGAAGTGTATAAAATTCTGACAGGTCTAGACAGACTGGATGCAGAAGGAATGTTTCCCTTGGCGGGTGAGAACAGAACTAGAGGACATAATTTAAGGATAAGGGCTAAACCATTTAGGACAGAGATGAGGGGGAATTTCTTCACTCAGAGAGTGGTGAACCTGTGGAACTCATTGCCACAGAGGGCAGTGTACGCCAGCTCATTAAATATATTTAAGAGGGAATTAGATATATTTCTACGGGCAAAAGGGGTTAAGGGTTACGGAGAGAAGGCGGGGACGGGATACTGAATTAAAGGATCAGCCATGATCTCATTAAATGGCGGAGCAGGCACGAAGGGCCGAATGGCCTACTCCTGCTCCTATCTTCTATGTATTACTCCCAATACAAATTATAATCCACTATCTCCCATCGCTGTCCCCAATACAAACATAAATCCACCATGTCCCATCACTCCCAATACAGAAAACAATCCACTATCTCCCATCGCTGTCCCCAATACAGACATTAATCCAGTATCTCCAATCACATTCCCCAATACAGACATTGATCCACTATCTCCCATCACTCCCAATACAGACTTTAATCCACTATCTCCCATCACTTTCCCCAATACAGACATAAATCCACTATCTCCCATCACTGTCCCAAGACAGACATTCATCCACCATCTCCCACACTGTCCCCAATACAGACATTAATCCACTATCTCCTATAACTGCTCCCAAGACGGACATTAATCCACTATTTGCAATCACTCCCAATACAGACATTAATCAATTATCTCCCATCCCTGTCCCCAATACATACATTAATCCATTATCTGCAATCTCTTTCCCCAATACAGATATAAATCCACTGTCTCCCATCACTGTCCCCAAAAAGACATTAATCTACTATCTCTATTCACTCCCAATACAGTCATTAATCCACTATCTCCCATCACTGTCCTCAATACAGACATTAAACCACTATTGCCCATCACTCACAATGCAGACATTAATCCACTATCTCACATCACTGTCCCCAATACAGATATTAATCCACTGTCTCCCATTACTGATCCCAATAAAGACATTTATCCACTATCTCAAATCACTCCCAATACAAACATTAATCCAATATCTCCCATTGATGTCCCCAGTACAGACATTGATCAACCCTCTCCCATCACTTTCCCCAATACAGACATTAATCCACTGCCATAGAGTCATAGAGTTATACAGCACAGAAAGAGGCCCTTTGGCCCATCGTGTCTGCGCCGTCCATCAAGCCCTGTCCAATCTAATCCCATTTTCCAGCATTTGGTCCATAGCCTTGTATGCAATGGCATTTCAAGTGCTCATCCAAATGCTTCTTGAATGTTGTGAGGGTTCCTGCCTCTACCACCCTTTCAGGCAGTTAGTTCCAGACTCCAATCACCCTCTGGGTGAAAAAGTTCCTCCTCAAATCCCCTCTAAACCTCCTGCCCCTTACCTTGAATCTATGCCCCCTTGTTATTGACCCCCCTACTAAGGGGAAAAGTTCCTCTTTATCTACCCTATCTATGCCCCTCATCATTTTGTACACCTCAATCAGGTCCCCCCTCAGCCTTCTTTGCTTCAAGGTAAACAGCCTGAGCCTGTTTAGTCTTTCTTCATAGCTGAGGCGCTCCATCCCAGATAACATCCTGGTGAATCTTCACTGCACCCTCTCCAAAGCAATCACATCCTTCCTATAGTGAGCCGACCAGAACTGCACACAATACACCAGCTGTGGTCTTACCAGCGTTTTGTACAGCTCCATCATAACCTCCCTGCTCTTATATTCTATGCCTCGGCTAATGAAGGCAAGTATCCCATATGCCTTTTTAACCACCTTATCTACCTGTTCCGCTGCCTTCAGGGATCTATGTACATGTACACCAAGGTCCCTCTGACCCTCTGTACTTCCTAGGGTCCTACCACTCGTTGGCCCAGTAATTCCTGTCACAACGCGTGAGTACGGAAGGGGTACTCACGCGTGTGCCAGGAGGAATTGCCGGTTTTCAGCATGCACAGCACATGCGCTGAAAACCGGCATTTCCTGCCCTCTGACCCAAGGGGTTAAGAGGCTGAATGCATGCGCGTTATTGGGCAGCGCGTGCGACTTGGATTTCCTGTATTTTTAGATTTGCGCATGTGTAAAGGCCTCCGTTTTTTACGCATTGAAAAACCACACGTAAGTACTTAGTTTTACAGGTAAGTGGGCCTAGAAATTCAGTAGCATGCGCCAGCCGTTAGCGCCTTAGGAGGAGTAGATCTCGAGAGCTAGGCGCTTAGCGCCCGGGCGCAGCATGATCTGCGCCTCGCCCCAACTTCAGTAGACATTTACCGCCGGCGCAAAGTATTTGCGCGCGCCCTGCTGCGCGCGCAGATTATGATGTCATTTCCTCGTGCAACGCCCTTTGTGCGCCCCAAACCGGAACTTCAGTCGCACCATCCCATTGTGCGCTGGGCGGCCCTAATGACTGTGCAGTGGAACGGTACTCAGCCGAAGCGGGCCGTGGGGAGCGCAAATTAAAGGGCACTTACCCTGCACTATAAAGGGCTGCCATTTTGCAGCAATCACTCCTGTGCAACGGATTTTTTGTAAAAAACCAAGGAAGGGAGCTTACTGCTTTGGGCCAACACTAGGACAGGTATTTTTGGCTTCAGGCCAGAGCTTGGCAATTCACCTTCACTGATATCTCATTGTTTGCCGGCATATTATGGGGGCTGCATGGGGTGCCAATGCTGAGTTTCAGGATTATGTCGGAAGGGCTCGCAGACGCTGGGTTAGAGGGGCAGCCCTGGCTAGACACAGAGGGGGTAACAGGCGTCGACAATGTGGGCCTTACCCACTCAGGCAATACCACCAGCAGGTCTCGTATCTCAACATGACTGGCGCGCGATGTGTTAGGAGGCTGCGATTCAGAAGGGAGGTGGTTGCAGAGATCTGTCATCTGCTTCACAGAGATCTGCATCCACAGCTGAGTTGCAGGATGTCTCTGTCGGTGGAAGTGAAGGTGACGGTGGCTCTGAACTTCTATGCCACCGGCTCCTTCCAATCAGCTGCTGGGGACATTGCTAAAATATCCCAGTTCGCCATCCATTGCTGCATCCACCAGGTCACCAATGCCCTTTTCAGAAGGAGATGCCAATTCATCTCCTTCCCCATGACCCTGGAGAGGCAGCAGCAGTGTGCAGTGGGATTTGCAAGAATCGCGGACTTCCCCATGGTGCAGGGCGCCATTGACTGCATGCATGTGGCTTTGCGGGCACCTGTGGACCATCCCGAGGATTACCGCAACCAGAAGGGCTACCATTCCCTCAACGTACAGCTGGTGTGTGACCACAGGCAGCGCATCCTAGCTGTCAATGCCCGCTTTCCAGGCAGCAGCCACGATGCCTTTATCCTGCGACAGACTACTGTGGCTGATATCTTCCAGCACAGCCTCACCCAAGAGGATGGTTATCGGGGACAAAGGCTATCCTTTGTGTACCTGGCTCATGACCCCGCTCCGCGCGTCCAGGACCCCTGCTGAAGAGGCATACAACGAGAGCCATCAAGCGACTGGGAACATCATAGAACAAACAATTGGCATCCTCAAGCAACGGTTCCGCTGCCTGGATCGTTCCGGCGGATCTCTGCAGTATTCGCGGGAGCGAGTCTCCCAGTTCATGGTCGTTTGCTGCATGCTGCACACCTGGCTATCCGCAGGACTCAGGCACTGCCACCTCACGCTGGAGCACCACCTCAGGAGGAGGAGCAGGAGGAGCATGAGGAGGAGGAGGAGGAGGAGGAGGAGGAGGAGGAGGAGTACCAGGCCAGGAGGGAGGCTCAAGGTCCAGGGGCCGCCCGTTGGCGGCTTATTGAACGTCACTTCTAGGCCCCCTGTCAGGGCATGGCTTGTGCCAATGAAAGAACATGAATGCAGCTGCTCCGCAAGCCCTCAGCCGCTTAAGGCAACAAACACTTCAAAGATCAAACATGGACAATATGAATAAATAAAATGCTTTATTGAACAAATTCAGGGCCCTTCCCACATGAAACCCAAAAACAGACAAGACCCCCCAAAAAACAGTCACACACATGACTCACTCCCACAACCTGGGGAGGAATAACAAAACGTTTGAACAAAAATGGCATTCATCCTCGGCCTTAACAGAACAACCATCCCCAGAAACAAAACAACCACCCCCAGAAACAAGACAACCATCCCCAGAAACAAGACAACCATCGCAATATAAACAAACATTTGTCCACACACTCTACTTTGTGGCCCGCGAGAGCGATTCCTTGTCCAGCCTTTGGCGGCCCATGGCCGCCCTGCTCCTCCTCCTCAAACCATGGCCAGTGGCTGCAGCAAGGCTGGGGGAAGGCTCCTGAGGGGCACATGTCATCACGGCAGATGCCATTGGGGGTCGGCCTAGACGAGGTCTGGGCCTCGAGGGGCCGGCTGGTGAATGCTGCAGCTGTGGCTGGCCAGCATCAGTCGGACCAGCATCTCATGGCAGCTCCACTGGGGGAGTGACAGTGGCGGCTGGAGGAATGGGGGCAAGCTGGAGTATGGCAGGCCGCCGCTGGTCAAGTGACTCACTGGCACTCGCCCGGGCCCACACTGCAGCATGCGCTGCCATGTGCCGAACGACAGACCGCTGTGCTGCTACAGCGCGGCGGGTGTCCTGGCGATGCCTGGCTGATGCAGCGAGTGTGGCAGCAGTGAGTGCCCATGCTGCCCTGGTCTGTGACCACATCAGACCAGCCAGTGACTGCACAGCACCACTGATCAGCTGCCCACTCGCTGCCTGTGCTGCCACGAATTCAGCACGACTCGCATCCTGTGCTGCCCTGAATAGCTCCAAACTCCTGGCCTGTGAGGCCCCGAACTCGGCCACACTATGAGCCAGGGACTCGATGGCCTCAGGCATCCATGCCACAACCCCCATGAGCTCGGTGTGCCGGCGCTCCGAGTCCACGGACATTTGATCGAGGAGGCGCAGCTCCTCGGAGTTGACCATCGGCGGACTGGAGGCCGGACTCTCCCTCTGGGGAGAAGGCCGCTGAGCTGGCCGACTCTTCCCACGTTGCTGGATGCCACGGGGCCCAGCAACTACACCCCTTTGGGAAGAAGGCCGCTGAGCAACCACACAACCCCTGCGTTGCTGCACGCCACTGGTCCCAGGAGCGGCACTCCCCTCCGACACTTCCCCCACGCTCTCCTCCAGGGAAGACGTGTCCCCTACATTGGCATCCCCTGGCGCAGTTGAGGGTTCCCCTGATGGGCTGCCCTCCTCTTCCTCTTCCTCCTCCTCCTCCTCCTCCTCTTCCGAGGGGCTGTCAGTGGCAGCTTCAGGGAGCTCCTCCTCACCATCTGAAAGCAGGAAGGGACAAGAGTAGCTTTAGATTGAGGAGAGGGCGTCAACGAGGGAGGCATGAGTGGTGGCATTCAGTGCATTGATCGGACAGTGGCAAAGGATGTAGATCTGATGCGCAAGTGGGACGAGAGAGGTGCCCAGAACAGGGTCGGCATCACCTCTGTCAATGGGGCCAATCACCCGGGATCCCAAGAGGCGACCCACATGCTCTTCCAGGTCAGTGAGCTGCTGGATCTGGGGACCGCCTCCCCCCGGTCTCAGTCCGGCTCTTCTGATTGTGGGCCAGCTTGGCCTGCAAGAGAAAGGACGGCCT
The DNA here is from genome assembly GCF_052327205.1 of Somniosus microcephalus. NCBI lineage: Eukaryota > Metazoa > Chordata > Chondrichthyes > Squaliformes > Somniosidae > Somniosus > Somniosus microcephalus. The sequence goes on from NC_140994.1 coordinate 109,518,898, forward strand.
CTAAGTACAGTGTGTAGCCCTCATCTGGTGTGCACTGCCTCCCATGGTCGAATAGCTTGGCCAGTGTGGAGCCCTGATCTGGTGTGCACTGCCTCCCATGGTCGAATAGCTTGGCCAGTGTGTCAAGTGCAGAATGTGCAATTGATGTTCATGCCAGTCCCATAGCTGCTGGATGAGGGCTGGCCATTAGGGCTTTCAGGTCCTTTTGCCCATAATGTGAGGTGCACATGCAAGGATGAGGAGGACACTGGAAAGGCTACTCACCCTGACAATCCTCGTGAGGTCATTGAACTTTTTTCTGCATTGGATACAGTTCCTGGGGACCTCGCTGTTGGCTGTCACCCTGATGGCGACCTCCCTCCAGGCTTTCCTGTAGACGCTGGTCACAGGCTTCTTCCCACTGTCCGGGAACAGGTGTTTGCATCTCCTCTCCAAAGCCCTAACCAGCACCCTCAAATCATGGCCAGTGAAGTGCTGCGCTCGTTCACGGGCCTTCTGCACCTTTCCGCCGCTATTTCTGTTCAGCAGCAGTGTTTAGGCCTAGCTGGAGGGCTGCAGTGTCCAGGGCGTGGCAGCAGACGAACTCGGCCCTTCCCCCTTTAAGAGCTGGCCGGCGCCAGGGTGTCTGCTGTCAATCAAGAAATGACCGCACCTGCGCTGCGCCCGGCCTCGGCGGTTTAGCTCAGCACCGCCGGCTTTGCGCCTAAAGATAGTTGTGGAACACCAGTTTTAGCGCTCGAGCAAACTCTTAGGGTGAAGCTACTGAATATCGGCGAAGTGGCCTCGACTTTGCGCCGGGCGCAAACATTAGCGGCCGCCCGACTTTTCCGCCCTAAAAGTGGCTATACTGAATTCCTAGGCTGTGGTCTTTTAGTACAATTTAGAATGTTTTTTTCCACAGGTTTATTATTTTTAAAGAATCTACAGTAAGATAAGTTTAGTTTTAAACCCTATTTTTTTTAAATTTATTTTTTTCAAAAATTTGATTAATTGTTTAAAAGAGTTTTTTAAAGTTATTCATAGTTAATTTAATTATTGGGATGCTTTTTAAAATTTTATTTAAAGTTTAAGTAGTGTTTTGTGGTGCCGTACTTTTCATGAGTTTGACAGTCTTTACTATCAAACTTATGGATGAGTTTCCCCTCCCCTGATTTGCTCAACAGTTCTCACCTGATCCCAGCCGGCACTTCGCACTAACTACGCCGCTGGGTCAGGTTAGCACAACGCGCCGACATCAAAACCTGGCCACTGACAGGAAATCCACTGCGGGCCAGGTTTCAGATGTCGGCGCGCCGGGTAAGTGCACATCGGGGGCATGCACGCATGGCAAGCCCCCGACACCAAGTTCTGGGCCATTGTGTATTCCCTTGCCTTATTTGTCCATCCAAAATGCATCACCTCGCACTTTTCAGGGTTAAATTCCATTTGCCACTGTTCCGCCCGTCTGACCAACCCGTTTATATCGTCCTGTAGCCTGAGGCTTTCCTCCTCGCAATTTACCACCCCACCAATTTTCGTGTCATCTGCGAACTTACTGATCATACCTTTTACATTCTCATCCAAATCATTTATGTAGACATAAATGTCTCCCATCACTCCCAATACAGACATTAATGCATTAACGCCCATCACTGTCCCCAATACAGACATTAATCCACTATCTCCCATCACTGTCCTCAATACAGACATTAATCCACTAGCTCCCATCACTCCCAATACAGACATTAATCCATATATCCATCACTCCCAATACAGACATTAATGCACTACCTACCATCACTCCCAATACAGGCATTAATCCACTATCTCCCATCACGCCCAATACAGGCATTAATCCACTATCTCCCATCACTGTCCCAAGACAGACATTAATCCAGTATCTCCCATCACTGTCCCCAATACATACATTAATCCACGATCTCCAATCACTGTCCCCAATACATACATTAATCCACTATCTCCAATCACTGTCCCCAATACAGAGATTAATCCTCTACCTCCCATCACTGTCACCAATACAGACATTAGACCACTAAATCCCATCACTACTCCCAAGACGGATATTAATCCACTGTCTCCCATCACTCCCAATACAGACATTAATCCACTATCTCACATCACTGTCCCCAATACATATATTAAACCATTGTCTTCCATCACTGATCCCAATACAGACATTAATCCACTATCTCCAATCACTCCCAATACAAACATTAATCCAATATCTCCCATTGCTCTCCCCAATACAGACATTGTTCAAACATCTCCCATCACCTTCCCCAATACAGACATTATTCCACTATCTCCCATCACTCCCAATACAGACATTAATCCACTATCTCCCATCACTACCAATACAGACATTAATCCACTATCTCCCATCACTACCAATACAGACATTAATCCACTATCTCTCATCACTGTCCCCAATACAGACATTAATCCACTATCTTCCATCACTGTCCCCAAGACGAATATTATTCCACTATCTCAAATCACTCCCAATACAGACATTAATCCAGTATCTCCCATCACTGTCCCCAAAAGAGACATTAATCCACTATCTCCCATCACTGTCCAAAAGACCACATATCACAGACCACAGAAAACCCACAGTGCAGATAGAGGCCATTTCGGCCCACCGAGCCTGCACCGACACATATCCCACCCAATCCCCGTAACCCCTACACCAACACATATCCCACCCTATCCCCATGTACTTAATCCCCCTAACACTAAGGGTCAATTTATCATAGCCAATCATCCTAATCCACACATCTTTGGACTGTGGGAGGAAACCGGAGCACCCGGAGGAAACCCACGCTAACACGGGGAGAATGTGCAAACTCCAGCACAAACATTCACCCGAGTCCGGATTCGAACCCGGGTCCCTGGCGCTGTGAGGCAACAGTGCTAACCACTATGCCACGGACATTATTCCAGTATATCCCATCACTCAAAAAACAGATTTTAATCCACTATCTCCCATCACTTTCCCCAATACAGACATTAAACCACTATCTCCCATTAATTACCGCAATACAGATATTAATCCACTATCTCACATCAATGTCGGAAGACAGACATTAATACACTCTCTGCCATCATACTCCCCAATACATACATTAATCCACTATCTCCAATCACTGTCCCCAATACAGATATGAATCCACTGTCTTCCATCACTGATCCCAATGCAGACATTAATCGATATCTCCCATCGCTGTAACCTATACAGACATTAATCCACTACATCCCATCACTTTCCCCGATACAGACATTAATCCACTATCTCCCATCACTCCCAATACAGATTTTAATCCACTATCTCCCATCGCTGTCCCCAATACAAACATTAATCCACTATCTCCCATCACTCCCAATACAGAAAATAATCTACTATCTCCCATCGCTGTCCCCAATACAGACATTAATCCACTATCTCCAATCACATTCCCCAATACAGACATTAATCCACTATCTCCCATCACTCCCAATACAGACTTTAATCCACTATCTCCAATCACTGTCCCCAATACAGACATTAATCCACTATCTCCTATCACTGCTCCCAAGACGGAGATTAATCCACTATTTCCCATCACTCCCAATACAGACATTAATCAATTATCTCCCATCCCTGTCCCCAATACATACATTAATCCATTATCTGCAATCTCTTTCCCCAATACAGATATGAATCCACTGTCTCCCATCACTGTCCCCAAAAAAGACATTAATCTACTATCTCCCATCACTCCCAATACAGTCATTAATCCACTATCTCCCATCACTGTCCTCAATACAGACATTAAACCACTATTGCCCGTCACTCACAATGCAGACATTAATCCACTATCTCACATCACTGTCCCCAATACAGGTATTAATCCACTGTCTCACATTACTGATCCCAATAAAGACACTAATCCACTATCTCAGATCACTCCCAATACAAACATTAATCCAATATCTCCCATTGATGTCCCCAGTACAGACATTAATCAACCATCTCCCATCACTTTCCCCAATACAGACACTAATCCACTGTCATAGAGTCATAGAGTTACGCAGCACAGAAAGAGGCCCTTCGGCCCATCTTGTCTGCGCCATCCATCAAGCCCTGTCCAATCTAATCCCATTTTCCAGCATTTGGTCCATAGCCTTGTAAGCAATGGCATTTCAAGTGCTCATCCAAATGCTTCTTGAATGTTGTGAGGGTTCCTGCCTCTACCACCCTTTCAGGCAGTTAGTTCCAGACTCCAATCACCCTCTGGGTGAAAAAGTTCCTCCTCAAATCCCCTCTAAACCTCCTGCCCCTTACCTTGAATCTATGCCCCCTTGTTATTGACCCACCTACTAAGGGGAGAAGTTCCTCTTTATCTACACTATCTATGCCCCTCATCATTTTGTACACCTCAATCAGGTCCCCCCTCAGCCTTCTTTGCTCCAAGGAAAACAGCCCCAGCCTGTTTAGTCTTTCTTCATAGCTGAGGCGCTCCATCCCAGGTAACAGCCTGCTGAATCTTCTCTGCACCCTCTACAAAGCAATCACATCCTTCCTATAGTGAGGCGACCAGAACTGCACACAGTACTCCAGCTGTGGTCTTACCAGTGTTTTGTACAGCTCCATCATAACCTCCCTGCTCTTATATTCTATGCCTCGGCTAATGAAGGCAAGTATCCCATATGCCTTTTTAACCACCTTATCTACCTGTTCTGCTGCCTTCAGGGATCTATGTACATTTACACCAAGGTCCCTCTGACCCTCTGTACTTCCTAGGGTCCTACCACTCATTGTTTATTCCCTTGCCTTATTTGTCCGTCCAAAATGCATCACCTCGCACTTTTCAGGGTTAAATTCCATTTGCCACTGTTCTGCCCATCTGACCAACCCATTTATATCGTCCTGGAGCCTCAGGCTTTCCTCCTCGCAATTTACCACCCCACCAATTTTCGTGTCATCTGCGAACTTACTGATCATACCTTTGGCATTCTCATCCAAATCATTTATGTAGACATAAATGTCTCCCATCACTCCCAATACAGACATTAATCCATATATCCATCACTCCCAATACAGACATTAATGCACTATCTACCATCACTCCCAATACAGGCATTAATCCACTATCTCCCATCATGCCCATTACATACATTAATCCACGATCTCCAATCACTGTCCCCAATACATACATTAATCCACTATCTCCAGTCACTGTCCCCAATACAGAGATTAATCCACTATCTCCCAGCACTGTCCTCAATACAGACATTAGACCACTAAATCCCATCACTTTCCCCAATACAGACAATAATACACTATCTCCAATCACTCTCCCTTAACAGACATTAATCCATTATTTCCGATCACTGTCCCCAAAATAGATAATAATCCACTTTCTCCCATCACTGCTCCCAAGACGGATATTAATCCACTGTCTCCCATCACTCCCAATACAGACATTAATCCACTATCTCACATCACTGTCCCCAATACATATATTAAACCACTATTTCCCATCACTGATCCCAATACAGACACTAATCAACTATCTCCAATCACTCCCAATACAAACATTAATCCAATATCTCCCATTGCTCGCCCGAATACAGACATTGTTCAACCATCTCCCATCACCTTCCCCAATACAGACATTAATCCACTATCTCCCATCACTCCCAATACAGACATTAATCCACTATCTCCCATCACTCCCAATACAGACATTAATCCATTATCTCCCATCACTCCCAATACAGACATTATTCCAATATCTCTCATCACTGTCCCCAATACAGACATTAATCCACTATCTCCCATCACTGTCCCCAAGATGGATATTATTCCACTATCTCACATCACTCCCAATACAGACATTAATCCAGTATCTCCCACCACTGTCCCCAAAACAGACATTAATCCACTATCTCCCATCACTGTCCCAAAGACGGATATTATTCCAGTATATCCCATCACTCACAAAACAGATTTTAATCCACTATCTCCCATCACTTTCCCCAATACAGACATTAAACCACTATCTCCCATTAATTACCGCAATACAGATATTAATCCACTATCTCACATCAATGTCGGAAGACAGACATTAATCCTCTATCACCCATTACTCCCAATACAGACATTAATCCACTATCTCCCATCACACTCCCCAATGCATACATTAATCCACTATCTCCAATCACTGGCCCCAATACAGATATGAATCCACTGTCTTCCATCACTGATCCCAATGCAGACATTAATCGATATCTCCCATCGCTGTACCCAATACAGACATTAATCCATTATCTCCCATCACTGTCCCCCAAAAAGACATTAATCAACTATCTCACATCACTCCCAATACAGACATTAATCCACGATCTCCCATCACTGTCCCCAAAACAGATATTAATCCAATATGTCCCATCACTGCTCCCAAGACAGACATTAATCAACTATCTCCCATCACTCCCAATAGAGACATTAATCCACTGTCTCCCATCACTGTCCCCAATACATGCATTAATCCAATAGCTCCCATCACTGTCCCCAAAAAAGGCATTAATCAACTATCTCCCAACACTTTCCCGAATACAGACATTAATCCACTATCTCCAATCACTGTCCGAAGACAGACATTAATCCATTATCTCCCATCACTCCCAATACAGACATTAATCCACTATCTCACAACACTTTCACCAAAAAGGTATTAATCCACTGTCTCCCATCACTGATCCCAATTCAGACATTAACCCACTATCTCCAATCACTCACAATACAGGCATTAATCCACTATCTCCCGTCACCGTCCTCAATACAGACATTAATCCACTATCTACCATCACTTTCCCCAATACAGACACTAATCCACTATCTCCCATCACTACAAATACACACATTAATCCACTATCTCCCATCACTGTCCCAAGACAGACATTAATCCACTATCTCCCATCACTGTCACCAATACACACATTAATCCGCTATCTCCCATCACTGCTCCCAAGAGGGAGATTAATCCACTATCTCCCATCGCTCCCAATACAGACATTAATCTACTATCTCCCATCACTGCCCCCAATAAATATATTAATCAATTATCTCCAATCACTGTTTCCAATACCGATATTAATCCATGTCTCCCATCACTGTCGCCAACAACGACATTAATCTACTATCTCCCAATACTCCCAAAACAGACATTAATCCAATATCTCCAAGCACTGTCCCAAGGCAGACATTAATCCATTATCTCCCATCACTTTCCCCAATACAGACATGAATCCACTATCTCCCATCACTCCCAGTACAGACATTAATCCACTATCTCCCATCACTCCTAATACAGACATTAATCCACTATCTCCCATCACTCCCAATACAGACATTAATCCACTATCTCCCAAGACTTTCCCCAAGACGGACATTATCCCACTATCTCAGATCACTCCCAATACAGACATTATGTAGGGGTTGCAAAATTTGCCCAATTCCCCTGAAGATTGAAAACTATTGGTCCAGATCGTGGATGAAGAATTGCATGACCTGAATTGTCTCAACACCAGGGCCTAGAAATTCAGTTGGGCGCGCCAGCCGTTAGCGCCTTAGGGGGAGTAGATCTCGAGCGCTAGGCACTTATCGCCCGGGCGCAGCATGATCTGCGCCTCTCCCCAACTTCAGCACACATTTAGCGTCGGCGCAAAGTCTTAGCGCGCGCCCTGCTGCGTGCGCAGATCATGACGTCATATAATAGTGCAAAGCCCTTTGTGCGCCCCAAACGAGAACTTCACTCGCGCCGGCCCAGTGTGCGCCGGGCGTCCCGAGCGACTGTGAAGTGGAACGGTACACAGGCCATCCGGGCCGGGGGGAGCACTAATTAAACGGCACTTACCCAGCAGTATAAAGGCCAGCCATTTTGCAGCATTCACTCTTGTGCAACGGTTTTTTGGACAGAGACCAAGGAGGAGAGTTTACTGGTTTGGACCAACACTTGGACAGGTATTTTTGGCTCAGGCCAGAGCTTACCAATTATCTTAGCCTTCATTCAGAGCTCAGTGTTTGCCAGCGTATAATGGGGGCTGCATTGGGTGGCAACGCTGAATTTCAGTCTTATGCCAGAAGGGCTTACAGATGCTGTGAGAGAGTGGCAGCCCTGGCTAGATGCAGAGGGGGCAACAGGCGTCGCCAACTGAGGGCTTACCCACACAGGGTATACCGCCAGCAGACCTCCTATCTGACCATGTCTGCCGCGAAGTGTGTTAGGAGGCTGCGATTCCAAAGGGAGGTGGTTGCAGACATCTGCCGGCTGCTTCAGAGAGATCTGCAGCCACAGCTGATGCGCAGGACGTCTCTGTCGGTGGCAGTGAAGGTGACGGTGGCTCTCAACTTCTATGCATCCGGTTCCTTCCAATCCGCTACTGGGGACTTCGCTAACATCTCCCAGTTCGCCGTGCATTGCTGCATCCGCCAGGTGACCGAAGCCCTTTTCAGAAGGAGACATCAATTCTTCTCCTTCCCAATGACCCTGGACAAGCTGCAGCAGCGTGCACTGGGGTTTGCAAGAATAGCGGGCTTCCCCATGGTGCAGGGCGCCATTGACTGCACGCATGTGGCTTTGCGGGTACCTCTTGAGCATGCCAAGGATTACCGCAACCGGAAAGGCTACCATTCCCTCAATGTATAGCTGGTGTGTGACCACAGGCAGTGCATCCTAGCTGTCAATGCCCGCTTTCCAGGTAGCAGCCACGATGCCTTTATCCTGCAACAGACAACTGTGGCTGACATGTTCCAGGCACAGCCTCCCCCAAGAGGATGGCTTATCGGGGACAAAGGCTATCCTTTGTGTACCTGGCTCATGACCCCGCTCCGCGCGCCCACGACCCCTGCTGAAGAGGCATACAACGAGAGCCATCAAGCGACGAGGAACATCATAGAACAAACAATCGGCACAATCAAGCAACGGTTCCACTGTCTCGATCGCTCCGGGGGAGCCCTCCACTATTCACAGGATCGAGTCTCCCAATTCGTCGTCGTTTGCTGCATGCTGCACAACCTGGCTCTCCGCAGGACTCCGGCACTGCCACCTCACGTTGGACCACCACCTCAGGAGGAGGAGCAGGAGGAGCATGAGGATGAAGAGGACGAGGAGTACCAGCCCAGGAGGGACGCACAAGGTCCAAGGGCCACCCGTCGTCGGCTTATTGAACGTCACTTCTAGGCCCCCTGTCAGGGATTGGCTTGCGCCAATGATAGAACATGATTGCAGCCGCTCTGCAAGCCCGCAGCCGGTTAAGGCAACAAACATTTCAAAGATCAAACATGGACAATGTGAATAAATAAAATGCTTTATTGTACAAACTCTGGGCCCTTCCCACATGAAAACCAAAAAGAGAGGACACCCACAAAAAACACTCAAACACATTACTCGCTCCCACAACCTGGGGAGGTTTAACAAAATAGGGCAACTAAAATGGCCGTCATTGTCGGCCTTCGTCCAAAACAAACATCACATCATCGGCCTTCAAAAAACTAACATCCAATTCTCGGCCTCAAGAAACAAACGCAAATGGCCACACAATCGAATATTTGGCCCGCTATGGCGATGCCTTGGCCATCTTTGGCTGGCCCCTGCCTGCCCTGCTGCTCCGCCTCAAAGTAAGGCCATTGGCTGCTGCAAGGCTGGGGGCAGGCTCCAGAGGGGCACATGTCGTGATGGCAGATGCCCTTGGGGGTCGGCCTAGTCGAGCTCTGGGCGTCGAGCGGCCGGCAGTTGATTGCTGCAGCTGTGGCTGGCCAGCATCAGTCACTGCAGCAGCTCCTGGCAGCTCCACTGGGGGAGTGGCAGTGGTGGCTGGAGGAATGGTGGCAAGCTGGCGGATGGCAGGCGCTCGCTCGTCGCCTGAGACACTGGCACTCGCCCGGGCCAGCACTGCAGCATGCGCACCAATCTGCCGAGGGACAGACCAATGTGCTGCTGCAGCGCACCGGGTGCCCTGGCGATGCCTGGCTGACACAGCGAGTGTGGCAGCAGTGAGTGCCCGTGTTGACCTGTTCACTGCCCGCAGCAGAGCAGCCAGTGACTGGACGGCACCTCTAATCACCTGGCCAGTCGCTGCAAGATCTGCCCGGTATTCCACCCGACTGGTGGCCTCTAAGGGCCCGAAAATGGCCACACTCCGAGAGAGGGAATCGATGGACTCAGGCAACCGTGACACTACCGCCATGAGCTCCGTGTGCCGGCGCTCCGAGTCCGCGGAAAAGTCTTCGAGGCCTTCCATCTCCTCGGCGAAGAGCATCTCCTGGCTGGAGGCCGGACTCTCCCTCTGGGGAGAAGGCCGCTGAGCTGGCCGACCCTTCCTGCATTGCTGGAGGCCGCTGGGCCCAGCAATTGGACTCCCCTCCGACGCATCTCCCCTCTGGGGAGAAGGCCACTGAGCTTTCACCCCCCTCCCGCCTTTCTGCAGCACGCAGGTCCCAGGAGCTCCCCTCCCCTTCGACACTTCCGCCACACTGCCTTCCAGGGAAGACGTGTCCCCTACATTGGCCTGGGTGGCCGCGGCTGAGGGTTCCCCTGATGGGCCGCCTTCCTCTTGCTCCTCCTCCTGCTCCTCCTCGGAGGGTCTGTCACTGGCAAGTTAAGGGACCTCCTCTTGACCATCTGAAAGCAGGAAGGCACAAGAGTAGCTTTAGAGTGAGGAGAGGGTGTCAGTGCGGGATGCATGAGTGGTGGCATTCAGCGCATTGGTCGGACAGTGGCAAAGGATGTAGATCTGATGCGCAAGTGGGACGAGAGAGCTGCAAAAGGTGATGTCCTTACCATTGCTTCCCAGAACAGGGCCGGCATCTCCACATGCAACGGGCCCAATCACCCGGCGACCCATGAGGCGCTCCACGCGATGTTGCAGGTCGATGAGTGGCTGGAAATGGGGTCGTCCTCCCCCGGTCACAGTCCGGCTCCTGCGATTATTCGCCAGCTTGGCCTGCATGAGAAAGGACGGCCTCTAAGTACAGTGTGTCGCCGTGATCTTGTGTGCACTGCCTCCCATGGTAGAATAGCCTGGCCAGTGTGTCGCCATGATCTTCTGTGCACTGCCTCCCATGGTGGAATAGCCTGGCCAGTGTGTTGCCATGATCTGGTGTGCACTGTCTCCCATGGTGGATTAGCTTGGCCAGTGTGTTCAGTGCAGAATGTGCAATTGATGCTCATGCCTGTGCCATAGCTGCTGGATGAAGGCTGGCCATTAGAGCTTTCAGGTCCCTTTGCCCATAATGTGAGCTGCACATGCAAGGATGAGGAGGTCATTGGAAAGGGTACTCACCCTGACAATGCGTGTGAGGTCATTTATCTTTTTGCGGCATTGGGCACCGGTCCTGGGGACGTCGCTGTTGGCTGTCAGCTTGCTGGCGACATGCCTCCAGGCTCTCCTGTAGACGCGGACCGTCGCCTTCTTGCCATTGTCCGGGTACAAAACATGGCGCCTCTTCTCCACAGCAGCAAGTAGCACACTCAGATCACGCTCTGAGAAGCGCTGCGCACGTCCACGGGCCTTCTCCATGTCTTCAGGCGCTATTTGGGTCCAGCAGCAGTGTTCAGGCCTAGCTGGAGGGCTCCACTATCCAGGGCGTGGCAGCAGACACAGTTGACCCTTCCCCTTAAGAGCTGGCCGGCGCCAGGGTGTCTGCTGTCAGTCACGAGATGGCCGCACCTGCGCTGCGCCCGGCCTAGGCGCTTTCGATCACCACCTCTGGCTTAGCACCCAGAGAGAGATGTCCAACAGCAATTTTAGCGCTCGCCCGAACTAGTAGGGCGAAGCTAATGAATATCGGAGAAGTGGCCTAGATTTGGAGCCGGACACTAACTTTAGCGGACGCCCCACTTTCGCGCCCCAAAAGTGGCGTCAATGAATTTCTAGGCCCAGGACTTTAAGATTAAAGTGGTACCCTTTGAGTTTCGAACTGTACAAATTGCAGAGGGGCCTGAAAATGGCTTGGACAACAATGGAATTGAGGAATTCTTGGAAATATTCACACACCTTGAGACAGTACATCTTAATAATTGTTCCCTGGAGTTTGGGCTTTCACAAAAGGTTTTAAAATGGCCACAGTAAGCTTGGCCAAATAAAGGCAAAGCTGCAAAACAGCTTGCAGTGAGTTGTCTGTGTGAAAAAGTGGGAGGATACAGGGGCTGTGAGTGAGATCTGCCAATCAAAGGGAGGTTCCCTTGGAAGCACTTGAAGTTGATTATTGACTTAAGCAATTGCCCACTTGAGAACTGACCGCAGGGCCATCGATTTGAAACTGCTTCTGTTTACACAGCCATTCAATAACTACTCACAGACAATGGGAGATTGAAACCCTGGAGCGGATTTTGATCTGCAACCGTTTAAGAACTGAATGAGTTTAAATCACCCAGCGATCTGGACAATAGAGCAGTTGAATTTCCCTTTTGTTTTAGCCCAGGTGGGCTCCAGATGTGGGCGGGAACATTTCAGGCCCAGAGTGCAGACACACTAACCCAGTCCAACCACTTTGAGTTAGCCAATCACAGCTTTTCTCTTGTGAATTGGAACTTTTTGGGGACGAATTTTCCAGACTGGCAAACAGCAGGGTTGGGGGGGGGGGTGGCTCACAAGGTATATATGATAGCTCCTGAGAAGCTATCACTCTCTTCACTTCCTGGGACCACAGGTGAGCCTTTCTCTCTCTTTCTCACTTCGCTGGACCACATGTGAGCAGAGTTTCTGACTCCTCAGCAAAGCAACCTAGTAAGGAGTTTGGGGGATGGTAATTAAGGGGATATTGCTAAGATTGTTTAATTAACATTGTAGTCACTTACCCCTCATTTTTACCATCTGCATTCCCCCATTTAAGCAATTTTACTGTAATTACTGTGTTCGTGTGGTATAGTTTGATATTTGATTATAGTTTCTTTTAGTTAATAAAACTTGATTTTTCTCTCATCCAAACCACATGTCCATTTTAATATAATTAATTATAAGTCCTGCAGTCAGAAGTGGAAGGTGGGGTAGCGATTCAAAACCGTTGTTTTAAAATTGGTTTATTTGGAATTGGTAAGAGTGCAGGCAAAGGCTGCAAGACCAGGAAAATTACCTTAAACCAGTTAAAAGAAGCCCCCCCATACAAAATGGCGACCGCGGCAGGACTGCAGGCCGTTTTGATTTGATGCGTGGTTTGGATCTGGAGAAAGTACCAGCTCTTATTTCTCTTATTTTCAGTATGTGGGTAGCACTGTGAATTTTAGCAGCAGTGTGTAGGCTGACCTATCAGGGTATAGGTGGCTGGTTTAGGAAGGATGAGATGGGGGAGCAGGAGGAGTTTAAAGAGGCCAAGAATCAGGAGTCCCAGATTGAGAAATGACAGGCATTTATAGGGCGCCTGGTGCAGGGTGTCACTGAGACCAGGAACGTGAGATGAGACTGTGGGAAGAGAATGCCCACCTCATCTCTGAAGTAAAGGAGCAAGGGGAATGATTTGCATGATCAGCCCGAAGGCAGGTCAGCTGGATTTTACTGGCAGCCCAAAATCAAACCGCCCCAGAGGCAACACCTAGGGAAAGGCTGGCTAGGGAATTAGAGATCCCAAGACAGCAGCCCACAGCTCAGGGTACTGAGGAGCTCTGGCAGCAAGGAGGGATGGACAATGGAGTGGTAGAACGCCAGCAAGTCCCGCTAGGCAGGCGGGGACCAGGACCAGTGTACCACCTCCGACAACGGAGGTACGGTCCACCCGTGAGGGGGGAACCTGAGAATAGGAATCCTCAGCCCACAGCAGCCACAAGTTCACAGGCAAGTGCGGTGGCTTGTGTGGGGGGAAGAGACATTCCTGGGCAGAGTAAGCTGTTTGAGCCAGGGAACAGGGAAGGAGAGTTCTGGGAGCCCTGTAGAGCAGGCCCAGTAGCAGAAATCCGGTACAAGGGAGGCACACAGGGGATAGTTTTGGCCACAGACCAAAGGCAGGTCCAAGACCAAAATTCCCCATTAAAAGCCACCCGGGTAAGAGAACATGAGTTTGCCCACCAGACAAGTTCGAGTTCACTGCCTGTAAAGACAGGCACTGTGGCTTGTTCCCAGGGAAAAGTTGTCCAGCCCACAAGTTGGGACACTTCCCTACCCCGGTGGGACCCTAGTTTTGCCCAAAGTCCAAATTTAAGTAAGCTATCTGGCTTAGAAATGGAGAAACAGCAGCCTGGGATCAGAAATCAGCAGGCTGCTGCCCATCCATTCACAGATTGCTTGGAGACTGCCCACACATGCGCAGTCGCTGTTCTGGAGGCAGGAATCCCCCAGTCTTCTGAACAGAAGGTTCGCGCAGGCGCAGTCGTGCGCCTGAGAGGAGAGTTTTGCCAGGATCAGGTTCGCGCAAGCGCAGTTCCACAACCTGTACCCCCAGTGGATATTCTTAACTTTTCCCGCACAGGCGCAGTCGAGCGCCTGAGGGAAAAGGTTCCCCAACACTGGGTTCGCGCAGGCGCAGTCACGGACCCTGAACTCTGAGAGGCCCTTACTCAGTTTTCCTGTGCAGGCGTGGTCGCGCGCCTGAGGGGAGAGTTTAGCCAACAGGAGGTTCGCGCAGGCGCAGTCGTGAACCCGGAACTCCCAGCGACTCCTTTCTTCTGCAAGGCTGAGCACACAGGCGCAGTCAGCCGTTTAAAGATCCCCGCTTCTCAGAATAGACGCGCAGGTGCAGAAGCCTGCTTGGAAGACCCAGCGGTTCTTCCAACCTTTTTTAAAGAGGCCGAGCGCGCAGGCACTGCTGCCTGCGCTAGTGTAGCAGTTCCCCAGCCCATTAAATAATTTGTTCGCACAGGCGCGGTTGCCTGTGGAAACCTAACGGCCCCTCTTCTGTTTTCCTGTGCAGGCGCAATCGCCTGTTTGAAGCCAGAGGCTTCACAGCCTCTGCCGTGGGACAAAGAGGAGGAGGATTGTGCAGGCGCGGCCGCCTGTTGGGATACACAGGTTTCACAGCCTTTGCCACGGGACTCCGGGGAGGAGATTCACGCAGGTGCACTCGCCTGTTTAAAGGGACCAGCTTCCCAGCCAGCCTCTACAATGGTTCCCCCCCATGATGTGGGACCCTGGGGAGGCAGGGATAGCAATTCATATTGCAGGGGGGGCTGGTAACGAGTTTTGGACATGGGGGAGAAGGTTCCCAGCCAGCTGGGGCTATGACCCTGGCTCAGGGTCCGCCAGTCAAAGTTTCCCCCACAGAGACGCCCCTCAGAAGGTCTCAGCGGGTCCGCAAGCCCGAGACAAGATGGTCACCCACTTTATAGTGGAGTAAGGTGGTCTCCTGAACCAGGGAGAAACCAAAGGGCAGGGGTCCCCACTCAACAGCCATAAGCTGCGGGGGACCAAAGACAGGAGGCAGTCCAGCTTCGCCATCAGCAATCTGTGACCATGCCAGAGATTAGCCTGGCCATCCGGAGATGGGCGGCATTTGTATTATAGCTATGTGTGTATATAGATTGCTTGAAGGTGTAAATTATAAGTTTATAATTAACTGGTAATTTTAAGTTAGTTGAAGTAAGAAGTTTACATGTGTCCCAAATGTTTTGTATTTTGGTCCGAGGTAGAGGGTCTCAACCATGTCCCCGCCTAAGGCAGCAGATCAGTGAGACCTGGCTGCATGTCCTTTTAAGTTTTTGCAGGGATTGGACAAAGAAGCTGCCCCGTTCGCCCAGCCCGAGCTGGGCATTGAATGAAGATATGGAGACGGAATGTTGGGGATCACCTCGCCACTGGATGAATCCAGGAGACCACGCAGCGATCTTCGGGAAAAACCGGACAGGGTCCGGAGGAACTTGCCTAATGCTGCTATGTGGAAGAGATGGCCCCAGCTGGGTGGGGCACGACCCCTAACCCAGCACTATCCTGACCGAAGTTCACTTGCGGGAGACCTCGCTGCTGAGGAGTCATGATGGGGAAGCGTGGGCGCCTTGTCTGATAGGGACGCGTTCCCTGGGGGTGTGTGGTGATGGCCCGGGAAAGGTTTTATAGGAGGGGGAGACCCAAGAGTCACGTGGGTGTGGTCAGGGGAGGGAGGAACTCACACAGGGGCCCACGGGCAAAGAGGTTAAGTGTGGCTGGGAAGGATGAGTATGTGGCCGGATCTGGGATCCAAGTTTCAGTTTGGGGCCAGAGAGTGCCGCCACACAGGCACTCATCATTTTCTGCAGCCAGTCGAGGGAAGACAGGAGGGGGAGGGATTGGCAGTCACGATCCCATACTCCCCGGTCTCAGTCTGTGCCAAGGTAATTATAAACATGAGGGGTACCCCGCCTCCACAAAAGGACAAGGGAATGGCTCGGGGCTGGCAGAGCAGGCTGGTCAATAAATCCATTCTGCCTGTTTTAAAGTTTAAGACAATCAAAGGGGGGTGGAAGGTAATTTTACTGCCCGGGTGGGAGGAGCAATACCCACTCGAATTTTGCGACATATCTTTGGCACAAATGGTCAGGGTTTGTTTAGGCATGTTGTTCAAGGTTTTTTTGTATTTTGTGTTACAGCCCCAAGTTGAGCAGAGGCGTAGGATCCTCTCCGTGCTTGGGATCATTTTGTGACAACTCCAAGTTGAGCAGAGGTGTAGGACCCTCTCTGCGCTTGGGATCATTTTGATTACATTGTGTAACTAAGATTGCAACATTTTGTAATATGTTATAATGTAAAATGTGTTTGTAAATTTGGATTACATTGTATAATTTTACAAGCATGTAGGGGTATGAGACCCCTTATTGTAAAATAGTTTGATCTGTAAGATGCCTACCGTACCACGGTTTTTCTCGAATTTTAGGTGAAAAGATGAATCGGGGATCAGTGGCAGATAGCTGTTAGGTAAAGACAGTGGATGGTTGTTTGTGAGGGGGTCTGAAAATATTGCTCACTCCTTCGAGTTGATACTACAAGCCAGTTGGGAGTATCAAAAGGGAGGAATGTAGGGGTTGCAAAATTTCCCCTATTTCCCTGAAGATTGAAAACTATTGGTCCACATCGTAGATGAAGAATTGCGTGTCCTGAATTGTCTCAACACCAGGAGTTTAAGATTAAAATGATACCCTTTGAGTTTCGAACTGTGCAAATTGCAGAGGGGACTGAAAATGGCGTGGACAACAATGGAATTAAGGAATTCATCAAAACATTCACACACCTTGAGAAAGTACATCTTAATAATTGTTCACTGGAGTTTGGGCAATCACAAAAGTTTTTAAAATGGCCACAGAAAGCTTGGCCAAAAGGAAAAAGCAGCAAAATAGCTCGCAGCGAGTTGGCTGTGTGAAAAAGTGGGAGGATACAGGGGCTGTGAGTCAGACCTGCCAATCAAAGGGAGGTTCCCTTGGAAGCACTTGAAGTTATTTATTGATTAAGCAATTGCCCACTTGAGAATTGACCGCAGAACAATCGATTTGAAACTGCTTCTGTTTACACAGCCATTCAATAACTACTCACAGACAATGAGTGATAGAAACCCTGGAACGAATTTTGATCTGCAACCATTTAAGAACTGAATGGGTTTAAACCACCCAGCATTCTGGACAATAGAGCAGTTGAATTTCCCTTTTGTTTTAGCCCAGGTGGGCTCCGGATTTGGGGGGGAACAAGTTGGCCCCACAGTGCAGACACACTAACCCACTCCAACAACTTTGAGTTCGCCAATCACAGCTTTTCTCTCGTGAATTGGAACATTTTGGGCGTGAATTTTCCAGACAGGCAAACAGCAGGGCGGGGTGGGGGGGGGGGGCTCACAAAGCATATATGAGAAGCTATCACTCTCTTTACTTCCTGGGACCACAGGTGAGCTTCTCTCGCTCTCTCACTTCGCTGGACCACATGTGAGCAGAGTTTCTGACTCCTCAGCAAAGCAATCTAGAAAGGTGTTTGGGGGATGGTGATTAAGGGGATATTGCTAAGATTGTTTAATTACCATTGTAATCACTTTCCCCTCGTTTTTACCAACAGCATTCCCACATTTAAGCAATTTTACTGTAATTGCTGTGTCCGTGTGGTATACTTTGATATTTGATTATAGTTTCTTTTAGTTAATAAACCTTGATTATTCTTTCATCCAAACCACGTGGCTGTTTTAATATCATTAATTAAAAGTCCTGCAGTCAGAACTGAAAGGTGGGGTAGCGATTCGAAACCAATGTTTTAAAATTGGTTTACTTGGAATTGGTCAGACTGCCGGCAAAGGCTGCAAGACCGGGAAAATTACCTTAAACCAGTTAAAAGAAGCCCCCCGCTTACAATTAATCCACTACCTCCCATCACAGTCCCCAATACAGACATTAATCCACTATCTCCCGTCACAGTCACCAAGATGGACGTTTTTCCACTATCTCGCATCACTGCCAATACAGTCATTAATCCACTATCTCCCATCACTGTCCCCAATACATACATTAATCCACTATCTCCCATCACTCTCCCCAATACAGAGTTTAACCCACTATCTCCCATCACTGATCCCAATACAGACATTAACCCACTATCTCCCATCACTTCCAATACAGACATTAATCCACTATCTCCCAGCACTCCCAAAACAGACATTAATCCACCATCTCCCATCACTCCCAATACTGATATAAACCCACTATCTCCCATCAGTCCCAAAAGAGAGACATTAATGCACTATCTCCCATCACCGATCCCCATACAATCATTAATCCACTAAGGCCCATCACTCTCCACAATACAGGCATTAATCCACCATCTCCCATCACTCCAATTGCATTCATTAATCCACTTACTTCCATCACTGTCCCCAATACAGATATAAATCCAATATCTCCAATCACTGCTCCCAATAGAGACATTAATACACTATCTCCCATCACTCACAACACAGGCAATAATTCACTCTCTCCCATCACTTTCCCCAATACAGACATAAATCCACTATCTCCCATCACTCACAATACAGACAATAATCCACTATCTCCCATCGCTCCCAATACAGACATTAATCCAATATCTCCGAACACTCCCCAATGCAGACATTAATCCACTATCTCCCATCACAGCTCCCAAGACGGACATTAATCTACAATCTCCCATTACTCCCAATACAGACATTAATCAACTATCTCCCATCACTCTCCCCAATACATACATTAATCCATTATCTCCCATTACTGTCCCCAATACAGATATGAATCCACTGTCTCACATCACTGATCCCAAAACAGATATTAATTAACTATATCCCATCCCATCACTCCCAATACAGAGATTAATCCATTATCTCCCAGCACCCCCAATACAGACATTAATCCACCATCTCCCATCACTCTCAATAATGACATAAATCCACTATCTCCCATCACTCCCAATACAGACGTAAATCCACTATCTCCCATCACTGATCCCAATACAGACATTAATCCTCTATCTCCCAACATTTCCAATGCAGACATTAATCCACTATCTCCCAGCACTCCCAATACTGACATTAATCCACTATCTGCCATCACTCCCAAAATACAGACATTAATACACTATCTCCCATCACTGATTCCATACATTCATTAATCCACTAACTCCCATCACTGTCCACAATACAGACATTAATCCATTATCTCCCATCACTCCCAACACAAACATTAGTCCATTATCTCCCATCACTGTCCCCAATATAGACATTAAACCATTTTTCCCATCACTTTCCCCAAGTCAGAGATTAATCCCCTATCTCCAATCACTGTCCCAAGAGAGACATTAATCCATTATCTCCCATCACTGTCCCCAACACAGATATTAATCCACTATCTCCGATCACTGCTCCCAAGACAGACATTAATCCACTATCTCACATCACTGACCACAATACAGACATTAATCAACTGTCTCCCATCACTGATCCATATAGAGACATTAATGCACTATCTCCAATCACTCCCAATACAAAAATTAATCCAATATCTCCCATGGCTGTACCCAATACAGACATTAATCCACTATCTCACATCACTCCCAAGACAGACATTAATCCACTAACTCCCATCACTCCCAATACAGACATTAATCCACTATCTCCCATCACTGTCCCCAATACAGACATTTATCCCCTATCTCCCCTCACTATCCCCAAGGCAGATATTAATCAACTATTTCCCATCGCTCCCAATACAGACATTAATCCACTATCTCCCATCCCTCCCAATACTGACATAAATCCACTATCCCCCATCACTCCCAAAACAGACATAAACCCACTATCTCCCATCACATTCCCCAATACAGATAGTAAAATAGAAACATAGAAGATTGGAGCATGAGTAGCCCATTCGGCCCTTCGAGCCTGCTCTGCCATTCAATGAGATCATGGCTGATCATCCAAATTCAGTTCCCTGTCCCTGCCTTCTCCCCATATCCTTTGATCCCTTTAGTCTCAAGAAATATATCCAACTCTTTCTTGAATATATTTAATGAACTGGCCTCCACCACCCTCTGTGACAGATAATTCCAAAGGTTCACCACTCTCTGGGTGAAGAAATTCCTCCTCATTTCATTCCTAAATGTCTTACCCCTTATCCTTAGACTATGACCCCTGGTTCAAGACTTCCCGGCCATCAGAAACATCTTTCCTGCATCTAGTCTGTCCAGACTTGACAGAATTTTATAAGTTTCGATGAGATCCCCTCTCAATCTTCTAAACTCCAGTGAGTATAAGCCCAATCGACACAATCTCTCCTCATACGTCATTCCTGCCATCCCAGGTATCAGCCTGGTGAATCTTCGCTGCACTCCCGCCATGTGAAGAACGTCCTTCCTCAGGTAAGATGACCAAAACTGCACACAATAATCAAGGTGCGTTCTCACCAAGGCCCTGTACAACTGTAGCTGTAAACTAAAATGGCAGGGGGTTGGGAATCTGAGCAGGGAGACAGAGGAAAGGGAAACAGTGATAAAAGCAAAAGATAGGAAGGAGAAAAACAAAAGTGGCAGTCAGAGTAATCAATGGTTTAAATCAAATGTGGCCACAGTAAATTATAATGCTAATAGGTCTAAGAGCATTAAAAAAACAAGCCTGAAGGCTTTGTGTCTTAATGCGAGGAGCATTTGTAATAAGGTGGACGAATTGGCTGCGCAAGTAGAGGGAAACGAATATGATTTGGTTGGGATTACAGAAACGTGGCTCAAGGATGGCCAAGACTGGGAACTCAACATCCAGGGGTATTTGATATTCAGGAATGATAGGCAACAAGGAAAGGGAGGTGGGGTAGCATTACTGGTTAAAGAAGGGATTAATACAATTGTAATGAAGGATATTAGCTCTGATGATGTGGAATCTGTATGGGTAGAATTGAGAAATACTAAGGGGAAAAAAACAATCATGGGAGTGGTATATAGACCTCCCAACAGTAAGGTGGAGGTTGGGGATGGCATGAAAAGGGAAATTAAAGAAGCGTGCAATAAGGGCACAGTAGACATCATGGGTGACTTTACTCTACTTATAGATTGGGCCAACCAAATTAGTAAAAATAATGTGGAGGAGGAATTCCTGGAGTGTTTACAGGATGGTTTCCTGGACTAATATGGCGAGGAACCAACCAGAGATCAGGCCATCTTAGACTGGGTATTATGTAACAAAAAAGGATTAATTAGCAATCTTGTTGTACGAGGCCCCTTGGGTCTGAGTGATCATAATATGATCGAATTCTTCATTAAGATGTAGAATGAAGCAGTTGAATTAGAGACTAGGGTCCTCAATTTAAATAAAGGAAACTACAATGGTCTGAGGAGCGAGTTGGGTAGGAATGATTGGTGAATGGCACTCAAAGGGTTGATGGTGGATAGGCAATGGCAAACATTCAAAGACCGAATGGATGAGCTACAGAATTTTTTCATCCCAATTTGGCATAAAAATAAAACAAAAAAGGTGACTCAACCGTGGCTAACAAGGGAAATTAGGGATAGCATAAGATCCAAGGAAACGACATATAAATGGGCCAGAAAAAGCAATAATCCTGAGGATTGGGAGCAGTTTAGGATTCAACAAAGGAGGACAAAGGGATTAATTAAGAAAGGGAAAATAGAATATGTGAGTAAGCTATCAGGGAACATAAAATCTGACTGTAAAAGATTTTAGATATGTGAAGAGAAAAAGATTGGTGAAGTCAAGCGTAGGTCCCTTACAGTCAGAATCAGGGGAATTTATAATGGGAAACATAGAAATGGCATCACCAACTAAATTCATACATTGGTTCTGTCTTCACAAAGGAGGACACAAATAACCTCCCAGAGATGCCGGGGAACATAGGGCCTGATGAAAGGGTGGAACTGAAAGAAATCAGTATTTGTAGGGATATGGGCCTAGAAATTCGGTGGGCTTTGCGCCCAGTTACAGCCCAAAGAGGGCTTCTGCGCCAGTAGGGGTGGTAGTGCTGATTTTGAGGGCCGCGGTAATGGCGGCGGTAGCCGGTAGCGCTGCGCCGGCACCGATGACGCCATTGGTGTGCACAGTGCCCCGGTTCCACCCCACTACCGCCCCGACCCCCATCTTCAGTAGCGGCCGCCTCTTCTGTGGCGGCCGCTAACAACATCGGGAGACCGGGTCCTTACTGCAGCCTTAGCGGGGCGCTTTAAGGTGGAGGTGCGGCCGGCCGCTTTTTCGGCAGCCGCCTGCCCGCACCTCCTTCCCCGGCCTCCTCCACCACTACAGGACGATATTAACGGGTTGGTCAGATGGGCGGAAAAGTGGCAAATGGAATTTAACCCGGAAAAGTGCGAGGTGATGCATTTTGGACGGACAAATAAGGCAAGGGAATACACAATGAGTGGTAGGACCCTAGGAAGTACAGAGGGTCAGAGGGACCTTGGTGTACATGTACATAGATCCCTGAAGGCAGCGGAACAGGTAGATAAGGTTGTTAAAAAGGCATATGGGATACTTGCTTTCATTAGCCGAGGCATAGAATATAAGAGCAGGGAGGTTATGATGGAGCTGTACAAAACGCTGGTGAGGCCACAGGAGTACTGTGTGCAGTTCTGGTCGCCTCACTATAGGAAGGATGTGATTGCTTTGGAGAGGGTGCAGAGAAGATTCACCAGGATGTTACCTGGGATGGAGCGCCTCAGCTATGAAGAAAGACTCAACAGGCTGGGATTGTTTTCCTTGGAGCAAAGGAGGCTGAGGGGGGACCATTTGAGGTGTACAAAATGATGAGGGGCATAGATAGGGTAGATAAAGAGGAACTTTTCCCCTTAGTAGGGGGGCCAATAACAAGGGGGCATAGATTCAGGGTAAGGGGCAGGAGATTTAGGGGAGATTTGAGGAGGAACTTTTTCACCCAGAGGGTGGTTGGAAGCTGGAACTCACTGCCTGAAAGCGTGGTAGAGGCAGGAACCCTCACAACATTCAAGAAGCATTTGGATGGGCACTTGAAATGCCATTGCATACAAGGCTATGGACCAAATGCTGGAAAATGGGATTAGACTGGACAGGGATTGATGGACGGCGCAGACACGATGGGTCGAAGGGCCTCTTTCTGCGCTGTAAAACTCTATGGGCTAGATTTTCAGTATAGGCAGTTTTGGGGCGCTAACCTTAGCGCCCGCCCCAAATTAGTGCCCCGTTGCCGGAAATTCAGTGGCTTCGCCCTAAGAGGTTGGTGGAGCGCTAAAAGAGGCGTTCCACTACTATCTTTAGGCGCTAAGCCGGCGGTCCAGAGGGATAGCGCCCAGGCGGGGCGCAGCGCGGGTGCGGTCATTTTTGGACTGACAGCAGACCCCGTGGCGCCGACCAGCTCTTAAAGGGGGAAGGGACGAATTGGTCTGCTGACACGCCCTGCACACTGCAGCCTTGCAAAGAGACCTCAACACTGCTGCTCAGCCCCAGGGAGTCATGGCAACGCCAGAGAAGGCCCGTCAGCGTGCCCTGCGCTTCTCAGAGGGTGATCTGGACATAATGGTCACAGCTCTGGAGGTGAGGCGCAAGATCTTGTTCCCAGAGAGTGGGAGGAATCCAACCCACCACGACTACACCAAAGCCTGGAAGCAGATCGCCCAGAGGGTGACGTTCACCGGCGATGCCCCCAGGACCCACAAACAATGTCGTAAAAAATACAACGACCTGACTAGGATTGTCAGGGTGAGTACCCTTTCCAGTCTCCTCCTCATTCTTGCATGTACACCTGACATGATGGGCAAAGGGAGCTGAAAGTCCTATTGGCCAGCCCTCAGCCAGCAGCATTGGGACAGTCATGAGCATCAATTGGCCATTCGGCACTCTACACTCTGGCCAAGCTATTCCACCATGGGAGGCAGTGCAGACTACATCAGGGCTTCACTCTGGCCAAGCTATTCCACCATGGGAGGCAGTGCACACTACGTCAGGGCTACACTGCGCACTTACAGCCCGTCCTTTCTCTTGCAGGCTAAAGTAGCCTTTAATCGCCAGGCCCGTGCCAGGGGTGGCCGCGCCAAGCTGCAGAAGCTCACTCAGCTGGAGGAGCACGTGTGTGTGCTCATGGGAGCCCGTGTGATCGTCCCCACAGCGTGCGGAGTAGCCGACCCTACACTGCCCGGCAATGGTAAGGACCTCACCTTTTGGCCCTCTCGTGTCGCACTGGCCCATCCGAGCTACCTCCTTTGCCACTGTCCCACCAATGCGCTGAATGCCACCAGTCCTAACTCCCTCGCTGACGCTGTCTCCTCACTCTGAAGCTACTCTTGTGCATTCCTGCTTTCAGCTGGTGACGACCAGGACCCTGAAGCTGCCAGTGACAGCACCTCTGAGCAGGAGGAGGAGGAGGAGGAGCAAGCCGGTCCATCGGGGGAAGAGTCACGTCCCTCAGGAGAGGAGGTAATGCTTGACACCTCCTCACTGGACGAGTGCCTGGAGGAACTGTCGCAGGGCAATGCAGCTTCTGGGACCAGTGGCGTCCAGCCACCCAGGAGCCGTGCGCGTGGCCCACGGCCTTCCCCCCAAAGGGGGGAAGGATCAGAGGGGAGTGCTGCTGATCGGCACACTCGCCGCCACCAACGTGGCAAGGGTCCCCTAGTTCGGCCCCCTCCTCCCCAGCGGGAGAGTCGCGACTCCAGTCCGGACACCTTCACCTCGGAGGAGGTGCGGAAGCTGGATAAGATGGCTGAAGATTCGGACCGGCGCCACACGGAGCTCATGAGCGTGGTGGGGCACATGCCTGAGGCCATCGAGTCGCTGGCGACCAGTGTGCGCGAGTTCGGGGCAGCAACTGCCGCAAGTGGCCGCATGCTGACTGATGCCGTCAAGACCCTGGCGGATGTGATGCGGGCGCACACCAGGACAACAGGGGCACTCACTGCTGCCACATGCGCTGTCTCAGGCAGGCATCGCCAGGGCAGCCGCCGCACTGGACCATCCCAGCAAGCCGCCCCTCGGCTGATTGTTGCGGTCCTGCAGTGCGGGCCCGGCCGAGTGCCACCGCACCACAGCACCAGCCAGCGCATCCCAGACGCCAGCTGGCCCACATTGCGCCATCCGTCACTGCCATTCCCCCACTGGGGCGTCAAGGGCAAGCGGCTGCAGCTGATGGTGGCCAGGCTCGGGTGCGCCACTCAGCAGATGGCCCCTCGAGGCCCAAACGCCGTGTAGGCCGCCCCCCAGCGGCATCTGGCGGAAGGGCATCTGAGCCTCAGGCGCCTTCCCCCAGCGTCGCAGCAGCCACTGGGCAGAGCTTGCGAAGGAGCAGCAGGCCGGGCAGGGGAGGCAAAAGGCTGGGCAAGGTCTCGCCCTCGCGGGCAACTCAGTAGAGGGTGTGGCCAGCTTTCCTTTTATATGGCGGTGGCCATCTTTATTTTGCCCATGGTTGTGTTGTTGGAGGGCTTATGTTTTGCGTTAGGCCGACGTTGAGGCCCGGTTTGAAGAAATGTGGAGTGACTCCTCCCCAGTTTGTGGGAGTGAGTCATTTGTTGGGCTTTTTGTGGGGCCCGTTTATTGTTTCTGGGAATTCATG
The DNA here is from genome assembly GCF_052327205.1 of Somniosus microcephalus. NCBI lineage: Eukaryota > Metazoa > Chordata > Chondrichthyes > Squaliformes > Somniosidae > Somniosus > Somniosus microcephalus. The sequence continues at coordinate 109,544,862 of NC_140994.1, forward strand.
TGGGAAGGGCTTTTCATTTTTGTGTAATAAATAATTATCTTTATTCATGCAGTCTCCATGGTTGTTCTTCTTAGTGTTTGTTGGCTTCACCGGCTGAGGGCTTGTGGAGCGGCTGCATTCATCTTCCCTCATGGCCCCTGGCCATTCCCTGACAGGGGGCTTAGAAGTACTGTGTAATAAGGTGGCGTCGTGCGGCCCTTGGCCCTGGTCGCTCCCTCCTGGGAACGTACTCCTGCTCCTCCTCCTCCTCCTCCTCATGCTCCTCCTGCTCCTCCTCCTGAGGTGCTGGTCCAACATCAGGTGGCAGTGCCTGAGTCCTGCGGATAGCCAGGTTGTGTAGCATGCAGCAAACCACCACAAATTGGGAGACCCGGTCCGGTGAATACTGGAGAGCTCCTCCGGAGTGATCAAGGCAGCGGAACCGCTGCTTGAGGACCCCAATAATTTGCTCGATGATGTAGCAGGTGGTTTGATGGCTCTCGTTGTAGGCCTCTTCAGCAGCGGTCCTGGGCGCGCGGAGCGGGGTCATGAGCCAGGTGCACAAAGGATAGCCTTTGTCCCCGAGTAGCCATCCTCTTGGGGGAGGCTGTGCCTGGAACATGTCATGCACAGTACTCTGCCGCAGGATAAAGGCATCGTGGCTGCTGCCTGGGAAGCTGGCATTGACTGCCATGATGCGCTGCTTGTGGTCACACACCAGCTGCACATTCAGAGAATGGTAGCCCTTCCTGTTGCGATACTGCTCGCCATGCTCCAGAGGGGCCTGCAAAGCCACATGCGTACAGTCAATGGCGCCCTGCACCAAGGGGAATTCCCCGAGTCTGGAAAATCCCAATGCGCACTGATGCTGGCTCTCCAGGTCCATGGGGAAGGAGATGAATTTGCTTCTCCTTCTGAACAGTGCTTCGGTCACCTGGTGGATGCAGCGATGCGCGCCGTACTGGGAGATGTTTGCTATGTCCCCAGCAGCGTATTGGAAGGAGCCGGTGGCATAGAAGTTCAATGCCACCGTCACCTTCACTTCCACCGACAGAGACGTCCTGCACCTGAGCTTTGGCCGCAGATCTCGGCGAAGCAAGTGGCAGATCTCTGCAGTCACCTCCTTTCAGAATCGGAGCCTTTTAACACATCGCACGGCACTCATGTTTAGGTAGGAGCGCTGCTGGCGGTATAGCCTGACTGGGTAAGGCCTACGTGGCCGACGCCTGTAGCCCCCTCTGCCTCTAGCCAGGGCTGCCCCTCTCACAATGCGTCTGCGAGCCCCACGGACATGGAGCTGCAGCTCCGCGTTGGCACCCCATGCAACCCCCATCAAATCCTGGCAAACACTCAAATTTCCAAAAGGCCACTTGCAGCGCTCTGGCCTGAGTCCAAAAATACCTGAGCTCTTGCTGCTTGAAACCAGTTAGCTATCCTCCTTGTTGTGTCTCCAGAAATGCATTGCACAAGAGTGTTTTCTGAAAAAAGGCTGGCCTTTATACTGGAGAGCACGTCCCCTTTAATTTGCGCCCCCCGGGGCCCGCGCTGGTTGTGTTGCGTTCCTTTTTCCAAACGCTCCGGCCGCCAGCCGCACAATGGGACGGTCCGACTGAAGTTTGGAATCGGGGCGGCCAAAGGGCGTTGCACAAGGATGTGACGTCATTTTCTGTGCGCGCATCCGGGCGGGCGCTAATCTTTGCTAACGGGCAACTTAATTTGGGGCGGGGCGCAAACTGCGCAGCGCACGGGCGCTACACGCATAACGCCCAAAAATCACTTCTCTTAAGGCGCTAACTGCTGGCGCTAGCAACTGAAAATCTAGCCCCATGACTCTATGACACCCCCCCCGCGGCATTGCCGGCTGGTTTCCGTGGAGCCCGGCACTTCTCCGTTGTGCCGGGCTCTTTTGCCGGCACTCGCGATCGGGGCTCCGGCCGTTGCAGGCACCTCCTCCTTAAGAGAAGGAGGAGGCCTGCAATACAGCAGCCTGCCGCACTGCATCGGGTGGCGCAGCGGCACCGGGAGCACTGAAATTCACTTTCAGCGCCCCAAGCGGGGGCGGGCACACCCTGGAACAGCGCCCGGTTCTGCCTTGGGGTGCTAAAAGTGAATATGGGACGGGTGCAACTGGCTCCGCGGCCAGCGCAAAATTTTCGGCGCAAACGAGCTGGCGGGGCTATACCCAATTTCTAGGCCATGGTGTTAGGAAAATTGATGGGATTGAAGGCCGATAAATCCCCAGGGCCTGATAATCTACATCCCAGGGTACATAAGGAAGTGGCCCTAGAAACAATAGATGCATTGCTCATCATCTTCCAGAACTCGAAATACTCTGGAACAGTACCCATGGATTGGAGGGTAGCTAATTTTACCCCACAATTCAAAAAAGGTGGTAGAGAAAAGTGACATCATCGGACAAAGTCAACATGGATTTACAAAGGGTAAATCATGCTTGACTAATCTACTGGAATTTTTTCAGGATGTAACTGGTAAAATAGATAAAGGAGAACCAGTGGATGTGGTGTATTTGGACTTTCAGAAGGCTTTCGATAAGGTCCCTCATAAGAGATTAGCGTGCAAAATTAAGGCACCTGGGATTGGGGGCAAGGTATTGACTTGGATAGAGAACTGGTTGGTGGACAGAAGGCAGAGATTTGGAATAAACGGGTCGTTTTCCAAGTGGCAGGCAGTGGCTAGTGGGGTACAGCAAGGATCGGTCCTAGGACTCCAGCTGTTCACAATATATATTAATGATCTGGACGAGGGAATTGGACGTAATATCTCCAAATTTGCAGACGACACAAAGCTGTGTGGGAGGGTAAGCTGTGAGGAGGATATCGAGAAACTCCAGTACGATTTGGACAGATTGGGTGATTGGGCAGAAACATGGCAAGTGCACTATAATGTGGATAAATGTGAGGTTATCCACTTTGGTGGCAAAAACAGGAAGGCAGGTTATTATTTGAATGGCAAAAGATTGGGAGAAGGGGAAGTGCAAAGAGACCTGGGTGTTCTTGTGCACCAGTCGCTGAAGGTAAGCATGCAGGTGCAGCAGGCGGTTAAGAAGGCAAATGGTATTTTGGCCTTCGTAGCAAGAGGGTTCGAGTACAGGAACAAGGATGCCTTGCTACAGTTGTACAGGGCCTTGGTGAGACCGCACCTTGAGTGTTGTGTGCAGTTTTGGTCGCCATACCTGAGGAAGGGCGTTCTTGCCATGAAAGGAGTGCAGCGAAGATTCACCAGGCTGATACCTGGGATGGCAGGAATGATGTATGAGGAGAGATTGTGTTGATTGGGCTTATACTCACTGGAGTTTAGAAGATTGAGAGGGGATCACATCGAAACCTATAAAATTCTGTCAGGCCTGCACAGACTAGATGCAGGAAGGATGTTTATGATGGCCGGGGAGTTCAGAACCAGAGGTCATATTCTAAGGATAAGGGGTAAGCCATTTAGGACTGAAATGAGGAGGAATTTCTTCACCCAGAGAGTGGTGAACCTGTGGAATTCTCTGCCACAGAGGGCGGTGGAGGCCAGTTCATTAAATATATTCAAAAAGGAGTTGGATATATTTCTTAAGGCTAAAGGGATCAAGGGATATGGGGAGAAGGCAGGGTCAGGGTACTGAATTTGGATGATCAGCCATGATCTCATAGAATGGCGGAGCAGGCTCGAAGGGCCGAATGGCCTACTCCTGCTCCTATCTTCTATGTTTCTATGACATCCTTGTTCCTGTACTCAAACCCTCTTGCTACGAAGGCCAACATACCATTTGCCTTCTTAACCACCTGCTGCACCTGCATGCTTACCTTCAGCGACTGGTGCACAAGAAGACCCAGGTCTCTTTGCATTTCCCCTTCTCCCAATCTATTGCCATTCAAATAATAATCTGCCTTCTTGTTTTTGCACCAAAGTGGATAACTTCACATTTATCCACATTATAGTGCATTTGCCGTGTTTCTGCCCAATCACCCAACCTGTCCAAATCGTACTGGAGTTTCATGACATCCTCCTCACAGCTTACCCTCCCACCCAGCTTTGTGTTGTCAGCAAATTTGGAGATATTACATCCAATTCCCTCGTCCAGATCATTAATATATATTGTGAACAGCAAGGTTCCTTGGACCGATCCTTGCGGTACCCCACTAGTCACTGCCTGCCACTTGGAAAATGACCCGTTTTTTCCAACTCTTTGCTTTCTGTCCGCCAACCAGTTCTCTGTCCAAGTCAATACCTTGCCCCCAATCCCATGTGCCTTAATTTTGCATGCTAATCTCTTATGTGGGACCTTATCGAAAGCCTTCTGAAAGTCCAAATACACCACATCCACTGGTTCTCCCTTATCTATTTTAACAGTTACATCCGCAAAAATTTCCAGTAGATTAGTCAAGCATGATTTACCTTTTGTAAATCCATGTTGATTTTGTCCAATCCTGTCACTGCTTTTCAAGTGCTCTGCCATTACATCTTTTATAATAGACTCTAGCATTTTCCCCACTACCGTGTCAGGCTTACCAGTCTATAATTCCCCACTTATTCTCTACCATATTTTTTGAATAGTGAGGTAACATTAGCTACCCTCCATTCCATGGGTACCATTGCAGAATCTATCGAATTCTGGAAGATGGCCAGCAATGCATCTACTATCTCTAGGGCCACTTCCTTAAGTACCCTGGGATGTAGACCATCAGGCCCTGGGGATTTATTGGCCGTCAGTCCCATCAATTTTCCTAACACCATTTCCCTACAAATACTGATTTCTTTCAGTTCCTCCCTTTCATCAGACCCTATGTTCCCCGGCGTCTCTGGGAGATTATTTGTTTCCTCCTTTGTGAAGGCAGAACCAAAGTATGTATTTAGTTGGTCTGCCATTTCCTTGTTTCCCTTTATAAATTCCCCTGATTCTGACTGTAAGGGACCTACGCTTGACTTCATCAATCTTTTTCTCTTCACATATCTTTAAAAGCTTTTACAGTCAGTGTTTATGTTCCCTGATAGCTTACTCTCATATTATATTTTCCCTTTCTTAATTAATCCCTTTGTCCTCCTTTGTTGACACCTAAACTGCTCCCAATCCTCAGGATTATTGCTTTTTCTAGCCTATTTATATGTCCTCTCCTTGGATTTTATGCTATCCCTACTTTCCCTTGATAGCCACGGTTGAGTCACCTTTTTTGCTTTATTTTTATGCCAAACTGGAATGAACAAATTCTGTAGCTCATCCATTCGGTCTTTGAATGTTTGCCATTGCCTATCCACCGTCAAACTTTTGAGTGCCATTCCCCAATCAATCCTACCCAACTCACTCCTCAGACCGTCGTCGTTTCCTTTATTTAAATTGAGGACCCTTGTCTCTGAGTCAACTACTTCATTCTACATCTTAATGAAGAATTCGATCATATTATGATCGCTCCGACCCAAGGGGCCTCGTACAACAAGATTGCTAATTAATCGGTTCTCGTTACATAACACCCAGTCTAAGATGGCCTGATCTCTGGTTGGTTCCTCGACATATTGGTACAGGAAACCATCCCGTAAACACCCCAGGAATTCCTCCTCCACAGTATTGTTACTAATTCGGTTGGCCCAATCTATATGTAGATTAAAGTCAACCGTGATGACTGCTGTGCCCTTATTGCACGCTTCTTTAATTTCCCTTTTAATGCCATCCCCAACCTCCGCTTTACTGTTTGGTGGTCTATATACCACTCCCACTAGTGTTTTTTTCCCCTTCATATTTCTCAATTCTACCCATACAGATTCCACATCATCAGAGCTAATATCCTTCAATACAATTGTATTAATCCCTTCTTAACCAGTAATGCTACCCCACCTCCCTTTCCTATTTGCCTATCTTTCCTGAAAATCGAATACACCTTGTCATTGAGTTCCCAGTCTTGGCCATCCTTGAGCCACATTTCCGTAATCTCAACCAAATCATATTTGTTTACCTCTATTTGCACAGCCAATTCATCAAAGCCTTCAGGCTTGTATTTTTAATGCTTAGACCTATTAGCATTATTATTTACTGTGGCCACGTTTGATTGAAACCGTTGATTTCTCTGACTGCCAGTTTTGTTTTTTCCTTCCTTTCTTTTGCTTTTTTCCTTTTTTTTCCTTTCCTCTGTCTCCCTGCACAGGTTCCCAAACCCCTGCCATTTTAGTTTAAACCCCCCCGAACAGTGCTAGCAAACCTCCCCGCAAGGATATTTGTCCCGCTCTGGTTCAGGTGCAACCCATCCGACTTGTACATGTCCCACCTTCCCCAAAATCAGGCCCAGTGATCCAGGAAACTAAAGCCCTCCCTCCTGCACCAACTCTTTAGCCACACATTCATCTGCTCTATCCTCCGATTCCTATACTCACTAGCACGTGGCACTGGGAGTAATCCAGAGATTGCAACCTTTGAGGTCCTACTCTTTAATCTGCTACCTAGCTCCCTAAATTCTTGCTGCAGGACATCATCCCTCTTCCTACCTATGTCATTGGTCCCAATGTGAACCACGACCTCTGCCTGTTCAGGCTCCGCCTTCAGAATGCCCTGCAGCCGTTCAATGACATCCTTGACCTTGGCACCAGGGAGGCAACAAACCATCCTGGAGTCACGTCTATGGCCACAGAAACATCTATCTGTTCCCCTTAAGATAGAGTCCCCTACCACTATTGCCCTCCCAGTCATTTTCCTCCCTTCCTGAGCAGCAGAAGCACCCCTGCTGCCAGGAAGTTGTCTGCTGCTGCCTTCCCCTGGTGAGTCATCCCCCTTAACCGTATCCAAATTGGTATAACTGTTTGAAAGGGGGATGGCCACAGGGTTCCCTTGCACTACCTGCCTGCTTCTATTGCTCCGCCTGGTGGTCACCCATTTCCCTTCTGCCTGTGCAGCCCTACCCTGCGGCATGACAAACTCATCATACGTGTAATCCACGACCCTCTCAGCATCGTGAATGCTCCACAACCCATCCATCCACAGCTCCAGCGCATCAATACGGCCCGTTAGTAGCTGCAGCTGGTTGCATTTCTGGAACACGTGATCGTCAGGGACACTGGCAGCATCCCTGAATTCCCACATAGAGCAAGAGGAGCATAACACGGGGCTGCGCTCTCCTGGCATGACTTACCCCTTTAATTAATTTAAATTAATTCAATACCACCAGTTAAAAATATACTCTAGAGCGCTTATTTACCAACTGTCCCCAGTACACCAGAGAGATCCAAGAAAATATAAACTGCAGAATTTAAGCTTGTAATGGAAAGGAGAAAGAAATACTCACCAACCAATCATTTACCTGCATTCTGGTGACGTCACAGTTGGATCACTTTTTACTTCTCACCCCTGCTGCTAATTGGTATGCCTCGCCTTGCTCCTCCTTTTAACTGCCGCATCGCCTCGTACCTCACACAGGTCCGCTCTGGTCAGGCCTCACTCCTCACTGCACTCCCAGGTCAACGGCTGTGGTCGGGCATCGCCTCTCTCTTCCTTTTAACTGCCGCCTCGCCTCGTACCTCACACAGGTCCGCTCTGGTCGGGCCTCACTCCTCACTGCACTCCCAGGTCAGCCGCTGTGGTCGGGCCTTGACTCATTCCTCCTTTTAAATGCTGCCTTGCCTCGTATCTCACGCAGGTCTGCTCTGGTTGGACCTCACTCCTCATTCCACTCCCAGGTCAGCCACTGTCTCACATCACTGTCTCAAATAAAGACATTAATCCACGATCTCCCATCACTGACCCCCATACAATCATTAATCCACTAACACCCATCACTCTCCAAAACACAGACATTGATCCACTATCTCGCGTCACTGCGAATACAGTAATTAATCCACTTACTTCCATCACTGTCCCCAGTACAGACATAACTCCAATATCTCCCATCACTGCTCCCAATACAGACAATAATCCACTATCTCCCATTGCTGGCCCCAGTACAGACATTAATCCACTATCTCCAATCAGTTTCCCAAATACAGATAATAATCCACTATCTCCCATCACCCCCAATACAGACATTAATCCACTATCTCCCATCACTCCCAATACAGACATTAATCCAATATCTCCCATCACTGTCCCCAATACAGACATTAATCCAATATCTCCCATCACTGTCCCCAAGACGGACATTATTCCACTATCTCCCATCACTCACAATACAGACGTAAATCCACTGTCTCCCATCACTGTCCCCAAGATGGACAATATTCCACTATCTCCCATCACTCACAATACAGACATTAATCCACTACCTCCCATCACTGTCCCCAATAAAGACATTAATTCTCCATCTCCCATCACTGTCCCCAAGACGGACATTATTCCTCTATCTCTCATCGCTCACAAAACAGACATTAATCCACGATCTCCCATCACTGCCTATACAGACATTAATCCACTGTCTCCCTTTACTGTCCCAAAACAGAAATTAATCCACTGTCTTCCTTTACTGTCCCAAAACAGAAATTAATCCACTATCTCCCATCACTGTCCCCAATACATACATTAATCCACTATCTCCCATCATGCTCCCAAGATGGACATTAATCCACTATCTCCCATCACTACCAATTCAGACATTAATCAACTATCTCCCATCACTTTCCCAAATACAGACATTAATCCACTATATCCCATCACTGTCCCCGATGCATACATTAATCCACTATCTCCAATCACTGTCCCCAATACAGATATTAAACCATGGTCTTCCATCATGTCCCCAAAAAAGACAATAATGTACTAACTCCCATCTCTCCCAATACAGACATTAATCCACTATCTCCCATCATTGACCCCAATACAGACATTACACCACAATTTCCCAACACTTTCCCCAATACAGAAATTAATCCACTATCTCCCATCACTGCTCCCAAGATGGACATTAATCCAAAGTCTCCCGTTGCTGCCAATACAGCCATTAATCCACTATCTCCCATCACTCTCCCCAATATATATATTAATGCACTATCTCCCATCACTGTCCCCAATACAGACATTAATCCACTATATCCCATTACTCACAATACAGACATAAATCCACTACCTCCCATCACTGTCCCCAATACAGATATTAATCCACTAAATCGCATCACTGTCCCCAATACAGATATTAATCCACTATCGCACATCATTGTCTCCAATACAGACATGTATCCTCTATCTCTCCTCACTGTCTCCAATACAGATATTAATCCACTATCTCCCAGCGCTCCCAATACAGACATTAAGGGCTAGATTTTCAGTTGCTTGCGCCAGCAGTTAGCGCCTTAAGAGAAGTGATTTTCGGGCGCTATGCGTGTAGCGCCCGGGCGCAGCGCAGTTTGCGCCCCGCCCCAAATTAAGTTGCCCGTTAGCGCCGGTGCAAAGTTTAGCGGCCGCCCGGATGCGCGCGCAGAAAATGACATCACATCCTCGTGCAACGCCCTTTGGCCGCCCCGAATCCAAACTTCAGTCGGACCGCCCCATTGTGCGGCTGGCGTCCAGAGCGTTTGTAAAATGGAACGCAACAGACCCTGGGGAGCGCAAATTAAAGGGCACTCCTCATGCACTATAAACGGCAGTCTGCATGTGTTGTGTGGAAGGATCCAGTGTGTTGTTGTTCCTCCTCCTCCTCCTCCTCCTCCTCCTTTCTCCTTTCTCCTTTCCCCTTCCCCCCCCCCCCCACACACACTCTGCTTTTGAAAAGAACACATGCACCCTTCCCCTTTAAGAGCTCAGTGGCACCAGAGTGTCTGCCGTGCGCTGCGCCCGAGATCGGGCGTTGCGCTCTGCACCACCGGCTTAGCGCCTAAAGATAGTAGTGGAACGCCTCTTTTAGCGCTCCACCAACCTCTTAGGGCAAAGCCACTGAATTTCTGGCAACGGGGCGCTACTTTGGGGCGGGCACTAAGGTTAGCGCCCCAAAACTGTCTATACTGAAAATCTAGCCCTAATCCACTATCTCCCACCGCTCCCAATACAGATATTAATCCACTATCTCCCATCGCTCCCAATACAGACATTAATCAACTAACTCTCATCACTCCCAATACAGACATTAATCCACTATCTCCCATCGCTCCCAATACAGACATTAAAAAACTAACTCCCATCACTTCCAATACAGACATTAATCCAATATCTCCGATCACTCCCCATACAGACATTAAACTACTATCAACAATACGGACATTAATCCACTATATCCGATCAATTTCCCCAATACAGATATTAATTCACTATCTCCCATCAATGTACGAAGACAGACAATAATCCACTACCTGCCATCACTCTCCCCAATACAGATATGTATCCACTATCTCCCATCCTTGCTCCTAAGGTGTACATTAATCCACTATCTCCTATTGCTCCCAAAACAGTCATGAATCCACTATCTCCCATCACTCTCCACAATTCATACATTAATCCACTATCTTCAATCTCTGTCCCCAATACCGATATTAATCCAGTCTCCCATCACTGACCCCAATAAAGACATTAATCCACGATCTCCCATCACTCCCAATACAGACATTAATCCACAATCTCCCAGCACTCCCAAGACAGACATTAATCCACTATCACCCATCGTTCCCAATACTGACATAAATCCACTATCTCCCATCATTCCCAGTACAGACATAAACCCACCATCTCCCATCACTGTCTCCAAGACATATGTTAATCCACTATCACCCATCACTGCTCCCAAGACGGACATTAATCCACTATCTACCATCACTCCCAATACAGACATTAATCAATTATCTCCCATCACTGTACCCAATACATGCATTAATCCACTAGCTCCAATCACTGTCCCAATACAGATATTAATCCACTATCTCCCATCAATTTCCAAAGACAGACATTAATCCACTATCTGCCATCTCTCTCACCAATACAGACACAAATCCACTATCTCCCATCACTCTCCCCAATACATACATTAATGCAATATCTCCAATCACTATCCCCAATACAGATATTAATCCACTGTCTCCAGTCATTGATCCCAATACAGTCATTAATCCACTATCTCCCATCTCTCCCAATACGGACATAAATCCACTACCTCCCATCACTGTCCCCAATACAGATATTAAGCCACTATCTCCAATCACTGTACCAAATACAGACATTAATCCACTATCTCCCATCACTGACCCTCATACAGACATTAATCCACGAAATCCCATCACTGTCCACAATACAGTCATTAATCCTCTATCTCTCATTAATCCCAATATAGACAATAATCTACTGGCCTAGAAATTCAGTTGGCGCCGCGCCAGGGTTTTAGCGCCGGAAAGTTAGCGCCGGCGCTAAGTCCCCCTGCGCGCGCCAAAAATTCAGTAGCGCCGCGCCCAAACGGCTGCCTGCGCTACTGAAGGGGTTTGCGCCTGAAAATGGCCGCTACCTGCCGCTTTGCGGCGCTATTCCGGCGCTGCGGCACCCGATGCAGTGCGGCAGGCTCGGGAAGTGCAGGCCTCCTCCTTCAGTTAAGGAGGAGCTGCCTGCACCCGCCCGCTGGCCGGTAAACTCGTCAGAAAAATGAGCCCGGCACCTTGGGGAAGTGCCGGTCTCGCAGCCCGGAAGCATCTGTTCCGCGGGGGGGAGGTGGAGGAGTCCGGGGAGGGATGTGCGGGCAGGCGGCCGGCGGGAAAGCGGCCGGCCGCCGCGGGACCTTAAGGCGCAGGCGCTAACTGATGTAAGACTCTGTTGCCAGAGTCTTAGGCCTAGAAATTCAGTGCCCTTAGCGCCGATTTTGCGGCGCTACAGGGCCTAGCGCTGCAATTGGCGCCGGCGCCTAAATTGCCTGGGGCCCTTCCGCCGCGGTAGACCGGTAGCGCTGCACCGGCACCGATGACGTCATCGGTGTGCGCAGCGTCCCGGTTGCCGTGGTGACGGGCCCCAGCGCCAAAATTGACTTGCGGCCGCCTCGCCCGTGGCAGCCGCAAGCAACGTTCTGGCAGAGGTGCCTTGCACAAGTTTGCGCCGGCGCATTAAAGGCCCCGCGGCGGCCGGCCGCTTTCCCGCCGGCCGCAGCTCCCTCCCCGGACTTCCCCCGCCCCCCCCCCCGGAACAGAAGCAAGCCCGGCACTTGTCCGAGGTGCCGGGCTCATTTTTAATAAGATTATCGCGGGCCGCGGCCGGGTGCAGGCAGCTCCTCCTTAAGGGAAGGAGGAGGCCTGCACTTCCCGAACCTGCCGCACCGCAGCGGGCGCCGCAGCGCCGGAATAGCGCCGAAATTCAGCGCATAGCGCCAGTTTTCAGGCACTAACAGCTTTCAGCAGCGCCGGCAGCCGTTTGGGCGCAGAACCAGTGAATTTTGGGCCCGACCAGCGCGACTAAGCTCCAGCACTAACTTCCGGCGCTAAAGCCCTGGCAGCGCCAAAACTCAATTTCTAGGCCTTAGTTGCGGCTGCCACGGGCGAGGCGGCCGCAACTGAATTTCGGCGCTGGGGCCCGTCGGCATGGCAACCGGGACGCTGCGCACACCGACGACGTCATCGGTGCTGGCGCAGCGCAACCGGTCTACCGCCGATTCTAGGGCCCCAGGGAATTTCTAAACTGGCCAAAACTCCGGCGCTAGGCCCTCTAGCGCCTCAAATGCGGCGCTAAGGCTACTCAATTTCTAGGCCACTATCTCCCATCGCTTTCCCCAATACAGACATTAATCCACTATCTCCATTCACATTCCCCAACACAGACATTAATCCAATAACTCCCATCACTGTCTACAAGACAGACATTATCCAATATCTCCCATCACTGCTCCCAATAGAGACGTTAATCCACTATCTCCCATCATTCCAATACAGACTTTAATCCATTATCTCCCATCGCTGTCCCCAATAAAAACATTAATCCATTATCTCCCATCAACGTCCCAAGAGAGACATTAATCCCCTATCTCCCATCACTGTCCCAAGAGAGACATTAATCCAATATCACCAATCACTGTCCGCAATACAGACATTAATCCACTATCTCCCATCACTGCTCCCAAGATGGACATTAATACACTAACTCCCATCACTCCCAATACAGACATTAATCAACTATCTCCCATCAATTTCCCAAATACAGACATTAATCCACTATCTCCCATCACTCTCCCCAATACATACATTAATGCACTATCTCCAATCACTGTCCACAACACAGATATTAATCTACTGACTCCTATCACTGATGCCAATCCAGACATTAATCTACTATCTCCCATCACTCCCACTGACATTATTCTGCTATCTCCCATCACTCCCAATACAGACATAAACCCACTATCTCCCATCATTGTCTCCACTACAGACATTAATCAACTATCTCCCATCACTGTCCCAAATATATACATTAATCCACTATCTCCAATGACAGTCCCCAATACAGATATTAATCCACTATCTCTCATCAATTTCCGAAGACAGACATTAATCCACTATCTGCCATCACTCTCACCAATATAGACATTAATCCTCTGTCTCCCATCACTGCTCCCAAGATGGATATTAATACACTATCTCCCATTACTCCCAATAAAGTAATTAATCCACTATCTCCCATCACTCTCCCCAATACATATATTAATGCACTATCTCCCATCACTGTCCCCAATACAGACATTAATCCAATATCTCCCATTACTGTCCCCAAGACGGACATTATTCCACTATCTCCCATCACTCCCAATACAGACATTAATGCACTATCTCCCATCACTTTCCCCAATAGAGACATAAAACCACTATCTCCCATCACTCACAATACAGACATTAATCCAATGTCTCCCATCACTGTCCCCAAGATGGAACATATTCCACTATCTCCCATCACTCACAATACAGACATTAATCCACTACCTCCCTTCACTGTCCCGAATACAGACATGTATCCTCTATCTCTCATCACTGTCTCCAATACAGATATTAATCCACTATCTCCCATCGCTTCCAATACAGACATTAATCCACTATATCCCATCGCTCCCAATACAGACATTAATCAACTAACTCCAATCACTCCCAATACAGACATTAATCCACTATCTCCCATCGCTCCCAATACAGACATTAAAAAACTAACTCCCATCACTCCCAATACAGACATTAATCCAATATCTCCGTTCACTCCCCATACAGACATTAATGTACTATCTCCCATCACTGTCAACAATACAGACATTAATCCTCTATATCCCATCAATTTCCCCAATACAGATATTAATTCACTATCTCCCATCAATGTACGAAGACAGACATTAATCCACTATCTGCCATCACTCTCCCCAATACAGATATGTATCCACTATCTCCCATCCCTGCTCCTAAGCTGGACATTAAACCACTATCTCCTATTTCTCCCAAAACAGTCATTAATCCACTATCTCCCATCACTCTCCCCAATTCATACATTAATCCATTATCTCCAATCTCTGTCCCCAATACCGAAATTAATCCACAGTATCCCATCACTGATCCCAATAAAGACATTAATCCACTATCTCCCATCACTCCCAATACAGACATTAATCCACTATCTCCCATCGTTCCCAATACTGATATAAACCCACTATCACCCATCACTGCTCCCAAGACGGACATTAATCCACTATCTACCATCACTCCCAATACAGACATTAATCAATTATCTCCCATCACTCTCCCCAATACATACATTAATCCACTAGCTCCAATCACTGTCCCAATACAGATATTAATCCACTATCTCCCAACAATTTCCGAAGACAGACATTAATCCACTATCTGCCATCACTCTCACCAATACATACATTAATGCACTATCTCCAAACTCTAGCCCCAGTACAGATATTAATCCACTGTCTCCAGTCATTGACCCCAATACAGTCATTAATCCACTATTTCCCATCTCTCCCAGTATGGACATAAATCCACTACCTCCCATCACTGTCCCCAATACAGATATTAAGCCATTATCTCCAATCACTGTACCAAATACAGACATTAATCCACTATTTCCCATCACTGACCCCATACAGACATTAATCCACTAACTCCCATCACTGTCCACAATACAGTCATTAATCCTCTATCTCTCATTAATCCCAATATAGACAATAATCCACTATCTCCCATCGCTGTCCCCAATACAGACATTAATCCACTATCTCCCATCACAATCCCCAATACAGACAGTAATCCAACAACTCCCATCACTGTCTAAAAGACAGACATTATCCACTATCTCCCATCACTGCTCCAAATAGAGACGTTAATCCACTATCTCCAATCATTCCAATACAGACTTTAATCCATCATCTCCCATCGCTTTCCCCAATAAAAACATTAATCCATTATCTCCCATCAACGTCCCAAGAGAGACATTAATCCCCTATCTCCCATCACTGTCCAAAGAGAGACATTAATCCAATATCACCCATCACTGTCCGCAATACAGACATTAATCCACTATCTCCCATCACTGATCGCAAGACGGACATTAATACACTAACTCCCATCACTCCCAATACAGACATTGATCAACTATCTCCCATCAATTTCACAAATACAGACATTAATCCACTATCTCCCATCACTCTCCCCAATACATACATTAATGCACTATCTCCAATCACTATCCCCAGCACAGATATTAATCTACTGACTCCCATCACTGATCCCAATCCAGACATTCATCCACTATCTCCCATCACTCCCAATACTGACATTTTTCTGCTATCTCCCATCACTGCCAATACAGACATAAACCCATTATCTCCCATCACTGTCTCCAATACAGACATTAATCAACTATCTCCCATCAATGTCCCAAATATATACATTAATCCACTATCTCCAATCACAGTCCCCAATACAGATATTAATCCACTATCTCCCATCAATTTCCGAAGACAGACATTAATCCACTATCTGCCATCACTCTCACCAATATAGACTTTAATCCACTGTCTCCCATCACTGCTCCCAAAACGGATATTAATTCACTATCTCCCATTACTCCCAATACAGATATTAATCCACTATCTCCCATCACTCTCCCCAATACATGTATTAATGCACTATCTCCCATCACTGTCCCCAATACAGACATTAATCCAATATCTCCCATCACTGTCCCCAAGACAGACATTATTCCACTATCTCCCATCACTCCCAATACAGACATTAATGCACTATCTCCCATCACTGTCCCCAATAGAGATGTAAAACCACTATCTTCCATCACTCACAATACAGACGTTAATCCAATGTCTCCCATCACTGTCCCCAAGATGGACACTATTCCACTATCTCCCATCACGCACAATACAGACATTAATCCACTATCTCCCATCACTGTCCCCAATACAGACATGTATCCTCTATCTCTCATCACTGTCTCCAATACAGATATTAATCCACTATCTCCCACCACTCCCAATGCAGACATAAATTCGCTATCTCCCATCGCTTCCAATACAGACATTAATCCACTATCTCCCATCGCTCCCAATACAGACATTAATCAACTAACTCCCATCACTCCCAATACATACATTAATCCATTATCTCCCATCACTCCCAATACAGATATTAAAAAACTAACTCCCATCACTCACAATACAGACATTAATCCACTATCTCCCATCGCTCCCAATACAGACATTAAAAAACTAACTCCCATCACTCACAATACAGACATTAATCCACTATCTCCCATCGCTCCCAATACAGACATTGATCCAATATCTCCGATCACTCCCCATACAGATATTAATCCACTATCTCCCTTCGCTCCCAATACAGACATTAATCAACTAACTCCCACCACTCCCAATACAGACATAAATCCACTATCTCCCATCGCTTCCAATACAGATATTAATCCACTATATCCCATCGCTCCCAATACAGACATTAATCAACTAACTCCCATCACTCCCAATACAGACATTAATCCAGTATCTCCCATCGCTCCCAATACAGACATTAATCAACTAACTCCCACCACACCCAATACAGACATAAATCCACTATCTCCCATCGTTTCCAATACAGACATTAATCCACTATCTCCCATCGTTCCCAATACAGACATTAATCAACTAACTCCCATCACTCCCAATACAGACATTAATCCACTATCTCCCATCGCTACCAATACAGACATTATAAAACTAAGTCCCATCACTCACAATACAGACATTAATCCACTATCTCCCATCGCTCCCAATGCAGACATTAATCCAATATCTCCGACCACTCCCCAATACAGATATTTATCCACTATCTCCCATCACTGCTCCTAAGATGGACATTAATCCACTATCTCCCAGCACTCCCAATACAGACATTAATCCATTATCTCCCATCACTGTCTCCAATACAGATATTCATAGAATCACCAGTGCAGATAGAGGCCATTTCGGCCCATCGAGCCTGTACCGACACATATCCCACCCTATCCCCGTAACCCCCCGTATTTAATCCCCTAATACTAAGGGTCAATTTATCATAGCCAAATCAACCTATCCTGCACATCTTTGGACTGTGGGAGGAAACCGGAGCAGCCGGAGGAAACCCACGCAGACACAGGGAGAATGTGCAAACTCCACACAGGCAGTTGCCGAGACCAAATTTGAACCCGGGTCCCTGGCGCTGTGAGGCAACAGTGCTAACCACTATGCCACCGTGCTCCACTATCTCCCATCACTGCTCCCAAGACGGACATTTATCCACTATCTACCATCACTCCCAATACAGACATTAATGAATTATCTCCCATCACTGTCCCCAATACATACATTAATCCATTAGCTCCAACCACTATCCCAATACAGATATTAATCCACTATCTCCCATCAATTGCCAAAGACAGCCATTAATCCACTATCTGCCATCACTCTCCCCAATACAGACATTAATCCACTATCTCCCATCACTCTCCCCAATACAGACATTAATCAACTATCTCCCATCACTGTCAACAATACAGACATTAATCCAGTATCTCCCATCGCTCCCAATACAGACATTAATTCAATATCTCCGATCACTCCCCATACAGATATTAATCCACTATCTCCCATCGCTCCCAATACAGACATTAATCCACTTTCTCCCATCGCTTCCAATACAGACATTAATCAACTAACTCCCATCACTCCCAATACAGACATTAATCCAGTATCTCACATCGCTCCCAATACAGACATTAAAAAACGAACTCCCATCACTCACAATAGACATTAATCCACTATCTCCGATCACTCCCAATACAGATATTTATCCACTATCTCCCATCACTGCTCCTAAGATGGACATTAATCCACTACCTCCTATTGCTCCCAAAACATACATTAATCCATTATCTGCAATCACTGTCCCCAATACCGATATTAATCCACAGTCCCCCATCACTGATCCCAATAAAGACATTAATCCACTATCTCCCATCATTCCCAATACAGACATTTATCCACTATCTCCCAGCAATCCCAATACAGACATTAATCCACTATCTCCCATCGCTCCCAATACAGACATAAATCCACTATCTCCCATCATTCCCAGTACAGATATAAACCAACTATCTCTCATCACTGTCTCCAATACAGATATTAATCCACTATCTGCCATCACTGCTCCCAAGATGGACATTTATCCACTATCTACCATCACTCCCAATACAGACATTAATGAGTTATCTCCCATCACTGTCCCCAATACATACATTAATCCTCTAGCTCCAATCACTATCCCAATACAGATATTAATCCACTATCTCCCATCACTGTCAACAATACAGACATTAATCCACTATCTCCCATCACTCTCCCCAATACAGACATTAATCCACTATCTCCCATCACTCTCCCCAATACAGACATTAATCTACTATCTCCCATCACTGTCAACAATACAGACATTAATCCACTATCTCCCATCGCTCCCAATACAGACATTAATCCAATATCTCCGATCACTCCCCATACAGATATTAATCCACTATCTCCCATCGTTCCCAATACAGACATTAATCCACTAATTCCCACCACTCCCAATACAGACATAAATCCGCTATCTCCCATCCCTTCCAGTACAGACATTAATCCACTATCTCCCATCGCTTCCAATACATACATTAATCAACTAACTCCCATCACTCCCAATACAGACATTAATCCACTATCTCCCATTGCTCCCAATACAGATATTAATCCAATATCTCCGATCACTCCCCAATACAGATATTTATCCACTATCTCCCATCACTGCTCCTAAGAAGGACATTAATCCACTATCTCCTATTGCTCCCAAAACAAACATTAATCCATTATCTGCAATTACTGTCCCCAATACCGAGATTAATCCACAGTCCCCCATCACTGATCCCAATAAAGACATTAATCCACTATCTCCCATCATTCCCAATACAGACATTTATCCACTATCTCCCAGCACTCCCAATACAGACATTAATCCACTATCTCCCATCGCTCCCAATACTGACATAAATCCACTATCTCCCATCATTCCCAGTACAGATATAAACCCACTATCTCTCATCACTGTCTCCAATACAGATATTAATCCACTATCTCCCATCACTGCTCCCAAGATGGACATTTATCCACTACACTATCTACCATCACTCCCAATACAGACATTAATGAATTATCTCCCATCACTGTCCCCAATACATACATTAATCCTCTAGCTCCAATCACTATCCCAATACAGATATTAATCCACTATCTCCCATCAATTTCCGAAGACAGACATTAATCCACTATCTGCCATCACTCTCCCCAATACAGACATTAATCCACTATCTCCCATCACTCTCCCCAATACAGACATTAATCTACTATCTCCCATCACTGTCAACAATTCAGACATTAATCCACTATCTCCCATCGCTCCCAATGCAGACATTAATCCAATATCTCCGATCACTCCCCATACAGATATTAATCCACTATCTCCCATCGCTCCCAATACAGACATTAATCCACTAACTCCCACCACTCCCAATACAGACATAAATCCGCTATCTCCCATCACTTGCAGTACAGACATTAATCCACTATCTCCCATCGCTTCCAATACAGACATTAATCAACTAACTCCCAGCACTCCCAATACAGACATTAATCCATTATCTCCCATTGCTCCCAATACTGACATAAATCCACTATCTCCCATCATTCCCAGTACAGATATAAACCCACTATCTCTCATCACTGTCTCCAATACAGATATTAATCCACTATCTCCCATCACTGCTCCCAAGATGGACATTTATCCACTATCTACAAGCACTCCCAATACAGACATTAATGAATTATCTCCCATCACTGTCCCCAATACATACATTAATCCACTAGCTCCAATCACTATCCCAATACAGATATTAATCCACTATCTCCCATCAATTTCCGAAGACAGACATGAATCCACTATCTGCCATCACTCTCCCCAATACATACATTAATCCACTATCTCCCATCACTCTCCCCAATGCATACATTAATGCACTATCTCCAATCACTATCCCCAATACAGATATTAAACCACTCTCTCCAATCATTGATCCCAATACAGACATTAATCCACTATCTCCCATGTCTCCCAATACGGACATAAATCCAGTAACTCCCATCACTGACCCCCATACAGACATTAATCCAATAACTCCCATCACTGTCCACAATACAGTCATTAATCCTCTATCTCCCATTACTCCCAATATAGACAATAATCCACTGTCTCCCATCGCTGTCCCCAATACAGACATTAATCCACTATCTCCCATCACAATCCCCAATACAGATATTAAACCAATAACTCCCATCACTGTCTACAAGACAGACATTATCCACTATCTCCCATCGCTGTCCCCAATATAGACATTAATCCATTATCTCCCATCACTGTCCCAAGAGAAACATTAATCCACTATCTCCCATCAATGTCCCAAGAGAGACATTAATCCACTATCTCCCATCACTGTCCGCAATACAGACATTAATCCACTATCTCCCATCACTGCTCCGAAGACGGACATTAATCCACTAACTCCCATCACTCCCAATACAGTCATAATCAACTATCTCCCATCACTTTCCCAAATACAGACATTTATCCACTATCTCCCATTACTCTCCTCAATACATACATTAATGCACTATCTCCAATCACTGTCCCAATACAGATATTAATCCACTATCTCCCATCACTTCCAATACTGACATTATTCCGCTATCTCCCATCACTCCCAATACAGACATAAACCCACTATCTCCCATCACTCTCTGTAATACAGACATTAATCAACTATCTCCCATCACTGTCCCCAATATATACATGAATCCACTATCTCCAATCACCGTCCCCAATCCAGATATTAATCCACTATCTACCATCAATTTCCGAAGACAGACATTAATCCAATATCTGCCATCACTCTTACCAATATAGACATTAATCCACTGTCTCCCATCAATGCTCCCAAGACGGATATTAATTCATTATCTCCCATTACTCCCAATACAGTTATTAATCCACTATCTCCCATCACTGTCCCCAATACATACATTAATGCACTCTCTCCAAACACTATCCCCAATACAGATATTAATCCACTATCTCCCATTACAGACATTAATCCACTAACTCCCACCACTCCCAATACAGACATAAATCCACTATCTCCCATCGCTCCCAATACAGACATTAATCCACTAACTCCCATCGCTCCCAATACAGACATTAATCAACTAACTCCCATCACTCCCAATACAGACATTAATCCACTATCTCCCATCGCTCCCTATACAGACATTAAAAAACTAACTCCCATCACTCCCAATACAGACATTAATCCACTATCTCCCTTCGTTCACAATACAGACATTAATCCAAAATCTCCGACCACTCCCCATACAGACATTAATCTACTATCTCCCATCACTGTCACCAATACAGACATTAATCCACTATCTGTCATCACTCTCCCCAATACAGATATTTATCCAGTATCTCCCATCACTGCTCCTCAGATGGACATTAACTCACTATCTCCTATTGCTCCCAAAACAGACATTAATCCACTATCTTCCATCACTCTCCCCAATACATACATTAATCCTCTATCTCCAATCACTGTCCCCAATACCGATATTAATCCACATTCTCCCATCACTAATCCCAATAAAGACATTAACCCACTATCTCCCATCACTCCCAGTACAGACATTAATCCACTATCTCCCAGCACTCCCAATACAGACATTAATCCGCTATCTCCCATCGCTCCCAATACTGACATAAATCCACTATTTCCCATCACTGCTCCCAAGACGGACTTTAATCCACTTTCTCCCATCCCTCCCAATACAGACATTAATCAATTATCTCCCATCACTGTCCCCAATACATACTTTAATCCAGTAGCTCCAATCACTATCCCAATACAGATATTAATCCACAATCTCCCGTCAATTTCCGAAGACAGACATTAATCCACTATCTGCCATCACTCTCCCCAATACATACATTAATGCACTATCTTCAATCAATATCCCCAATACAGATAATAATCCACTGTCTCCAATCATTGATCCCAATACAGACATTAATCCACCATTTCCAGCTCTCCCAATACGGACATAAATCCACTATCACCCATCACTCTCCCCAATACAGATATTAATCCACTAACTCCCATCACTGTCCACAATATAGTCATTAATCCTCTATCTCCCATCACTGCCAATATAGACAATAATCCAATATCTCCCATCGCTGTCCCCAATACAGACTTTAATCCACTATCTCCCATCACAATCCCCAATACAGACATTAATCCAATAACTCCCATCACTGTCTACAAGACAGACATTATCCACTGTCTCCCATCACTGCTCCCAAAAGAGACGTTATTCCACTATCTCCCATTGCTGTCCCCAATAAAGACATTAATCCATTATCTCCCATCTCAATCCCCAATACAGACATTAATCCAATAACTCCCATCACTGTCTACAAGACAGACATTATCCACTATCTCCCATCACTGCTCCCATTAGAGACTGTAATCCACTATCTCCCATCGCTGTCCCCAATAAAGACATTAATCCATATCTCCCATCACTGTCCCAAGAGAGACATTAATCCACGATCTCCCATCACTGTCCCAAGAGAGACATTAATCCACTTTCTCCCATCACTGTCCGGAATACAGACATTAATGCACTATCTCCAATCACTGTCCTCAATAGAGACATTAATCAACTTTCTCCCATCACATTCCCAAATACAGACATTAATCCATTATCTCCCATCACTGTCCCCAATATGTACATGAATGCACTACCTCCAATCAATGTCCAAATACAGATATTAATCTACTATCTCCCATCACTACCAATACCGACATATATCCACTATCCCCCTTCACTCCCAATACAGACATAAACACACTATCTCCCATCACTGTCTCCAATACAGACATTAATCAACAATCTCTCATCACTGTCGCCAATACATACATTAATCCACAATCTCCAATCACTATCCCCAATACAGATATTAATCCACTATCTCCCATCAATTTCCGAAGACAGACATTAATCCACTATCTGTCATCACACTCACCAATATAGACATTAATCCACTGTCTCCCCTCTCTGCTCCCAAGACGGACATTAATACACTATCTCCCATTACTCCCAATACACACATTAATCCACTATCTCCCATCACTCTCCCCAATACATACATTAATCCACTATCTCCAATCACTATCACCAATACAGATAGTAATCCAAAGTCTCCCTTCACTGATCGCCACACAGACATTAATCCACTATCTCCCATCACTGTCCCCAATATAGATATTAAGCCACTATCTCCCATCACTGTACCAAATACAGACATTAATCCACTATCTCCCATCACTGACCCCCATACAGTCATTAATCCACTAACGCCCATCACTGTCCACAATAGTAATTAATCCACTATCTCCCACCACACCCAATACAAACATTAATCCACTATCTCCCATCACTGTCCCAATTACATACATTAATCAAATCTCTCCAATCACTGTCCGCAATACAGATATTAATCCACTGTCTCCCATCACTGTCCTCCAAAAATACATCAATCAACTATCTCTCATCACTCCCAATACAGACATTAATGCACTATCTCCCATCACTCTCCCCAATACAGATATTAAACCACTATTTCCTATCACTGTCCGAATACAGTCATTAATCCACTAAACCCATCACTCCCAATACAGACATAAATCCACTATCTCCCATCACTGTATCCCATACAGACATTAATCCACTATCTCCCATCACTGTCCCCAATACAGACATATATCCTCTATCTCTCATCACTGTCTCCAATACAGACATATATCCACTATCTCCCATCGCTCCCAATACAGACATTAATCCTCTATCTCCAATCGCTCCCAATACAGACATTAATCAACTAACTCCCATCACTCCCAATACAGACATTAATCCACTATCTCCCATCACTCCCAATACAGACATTAATCCAATTTCTCCGATCACACCCCATACAGACATTAACCTATCTCCCATCATTGTCACCAATACAGACATTAATCCACTATCTCCCATCACTCCCAATTCTGACATGAATCCACTATCTCCCATCCCTCCCAATACAGATATTAATCAATTATCTCCCATCACTGTCCCCAATACATACATTAATCCACTAGCTCCAATCACTGTCCCAATACAGATATTAATCCACAATCTCCCATCAATTTCCGAAGACAGACATTAATCCATTGTCTGCCATCACTCACCCCAATACAGACATTAATCGACTAGCTCCCATCACTCTCCCCAATACATACATTAATGCACTATCTTCAATCAATATCCCCAATACAGATATTAATCCACTGTCTCCAATCATTTATCCCAATACAGATATTAATCCAATAACTCCCATCACGGTCTGCAAGACAGACATTATCCACTGTCTCCCATCACTGCTCCCAAAAGAGACGTTAATCCACTATCTCCCATCGCTGTCCATAATAAAGACATTAATCCATTATCTCCCATCACAATCCCCAATACGGACATTAATCCAATAACTCCCATCACTGTCTACAAGACAGATATTATCCAGTATCTCCCATCACTGCTCCCATTAGAGACTTTAATCCACTATCTCCCATCGCTGTCCCAAGTGAGACATTAACCCACCTTCTCCCATCACTATCTCCAGTACAGACATTAATCAACTCTCTCTCATCACTGTCCCCAAAAATACATTAATCCACTATCTCCAATCACTATCCCCAATACGGATATTAATCCACTATCTCCCATCAATTTCCGAAGACATTAATCCACTAGCTGTCATCACACTCACCAATACAGACATTAATCCACTATCTCCCATCACTCTCCCCAATACATACATTAATCCACTATCTCCAATCACCAGCACCAATACAGATATTAATCCGCTGTCTCCCATCACTGATCGCCACATAGATATTAATCCACTATCTCCCATCACTCCCAACACTGACATAAATCCACTATCTCCCATCACTATCCCCAATACAGATATTAAGCCACTATCTCCCATAACTGTACCAAATACAGACATTAATCCACTATCTCCCATCACTGACCCCCATACCATCATTAATCCACTAACGCCCATCACTGTCCACAATAGTCATTAATCCACTATCTCCCACCACACCCAATACAGACATTAATCCACTATCTCCCATCACAGTCCCAATTACATACATTAATCCAATATCTACAATCACTGTCCCCAATACAGATATTAATCCACTGTCTCCCATCACTGTCCCCCAAAAAGACATCAATCAACTATCTCTCATCACTCCCAATATAGTCATTAATCCACTATCTCAGATTACTCTCCCCAATAGAGACATTAAACCACTATTTCCCATCACTGTCCTAATATAGACATTAATCCACTAAACCCATCACTCCCAATACAGACATAAATCCACTATCATTCATCACTGTCTCCAATACAGATATTAATCCACTATCTCCCATCACTGTCCCCAATACAGACATATATCCTCTATCTCTCATCACTCTCCCCAATACAGACATTAATCCACTATCTCACATCACTCCCAATTCTGACATGAATCCTCTATCTCCCATCCCACCCAGACCAGACATAAACCCACTATCTCCCATCACTGTCTCCAATACAGATATTAAACCATTATCTCCCATTACTGCTCCCAAGACGGACATTAATCCACTATCTACCATCACTCTTAATACAGACATTAATCCACTATCTCCCATCACTCTCCCCAATACATACATTAATCCACTATCTCCAATCACTATCACCAATACAGATATTAATCCACTGTCTCCCATCACTGATCGCCACACAGATATTAATCCACTATCTCCCATCACTCCCAACACTGACATAAATCCACTATCTCCCATCACAATCCCCAATACAGATATTAAACCAATAACTCCCATCACTGTCTACAAGACAGACATTATCCACTATCTCCCATCGCTGTCCCCAATATAGACATTAATCCATTATCTCCCATCACTGTCCCAAGAGAAACATTAATCCACTATCTCCCATCAATGTCCCAAGAGAGACATTAATCCACTATCTCCCATCACTGTCCGCAATACAGACATTAATCCACTATCTCCCATCACTGCTCCCAAGACGGACATTAATCCACTAACTCCCATCACTCCCAATACAGTCATAATCAACTATCTCCCATCACTTTCCCAAATACAGACATTTATCCACTATCTCCCATTACTCTCCTCAATACATACATTAATGCACTATCTCCAATCACTGTCCCAATACAGATATTAATCCACTATCTCCCATCACTTCCAATACTGACATTATTCCGCTATCTCCCATCACTCCCAATACAGACATAAACCCACTATCTCCCATCACTCTCTGTAATACAGACATTAATCAACTATCTCCCATCACTGTCCCCAATATATACATGAATCCACTATCTCCAATCACCGTCCCCAATCCAGATATTAATCCACTATCTACCATCAATTTCCGAAGACAGACATTAATCCAATATCTGCCATCACTCTTACCAATATAGACATTAATCCACTGTCTCCCATCAATGCTCCCAAGACGGATATTAATTCATTATCTCCCATTACTCCCAATACAGTTATTAATCCACTATCTCCCATCACTGTCCCCAATACATACATTAATGCACTCTCTCCAAACACTATCCCCAATACAGATATTAATCCACTATCTCCCATTACAGACATTAATCCACTAACTCCCACCACTCCCAATACAGACATAAATCCACTATCTCCCATCGCTCCCAATACAGACATTAATCCACTAACTCCCATCGCTCCCAATACAGACATTAATCAACTAACTCCCATCACTCCCAATACAGACATTAATCCACTATCTCCCATCGCACCCTATATAGACATTAAAAAACTAACTCCCATCACTCCCAATACAGACATTAATCCACTATCTCCCTTCGTTCACAATACAGACATTAATCCAAAATCTCCGACCACTCCCCATACAGACATTAATCTACTATCTCCCATCACTGTCACCAATACAGACATTAATCCACTATCTGTCATCACTCTCCCCAATACAGATATTTATCCAGTATCTCCCATCACTGCTCCTCAGATGGACATTAACTCACTATCTCCTATTGCTCCCAAAACAGACATTAATCCACTATCTTCCATCACTCTCCCCAATACATACATTAATCCTCTATCTCCAATCACTGTCCCCAATACCGATATTAATCCACATTCTCCCATCACTAATCCCAATAAAGACATTAACCCACTATCTCCCATCACTCCCAGTACAGACATTAATCCACTATCTCCCAGCACTCCCAATACAGACATTAATCCGCTATCTCCCATCGCTCCCAATACTGACATAAATCCACTATTTCCCATCACTGCTCCCAAGACGGACTTTAATCCACTTTCTCCCATCCCTCCCAATACAGACATTAATCAATTATCTCCCATCACTGTCCCCAATACATACTTTAATCCAGTAGCTCCAATCACTATCCCAATACAGATATTAATCCACAATCTCCCGTCAATTTCCGAAGACAGACATTAATCCACTATCTGCCATCACTCTCCCCAATACATACATTAATGCACTATCTTCAATCAATATGCCCAATACAGATAATAATCCACTGTCTCAAATCATTGATCCCAATACAGACATTAATCCACCATTTCCAGCTCTCCCAATACGGACATAAATCCACTATCACCCATCACTCTCCCCAATACAGATATTAATCCACTAACTCCCATCACTGTCCACAATATAGTCATTAATCCTCTATCTCCCATCACTGCCAATATAGACAATAATCCAATATCTCCCATCGCTGTCCCCAATACAGACTTTAATCCACTATCTCCCATCACAATCCCCAATACAGACATTAATCCAATAACTCCCATCACTGTCTACAAGACAGACATTATCCACTGTCTCCCATCACTGCTCCCATTAGAGACTGTAATCCACTATCTCCCATCGCTGTCCCCAATAAAGACATTAATCCATATCTCCCATCACTGTCCCAAGAGAGACATTAATCCACGATCTCCCATCACTGTCCCAAGAGAGACATTAATCCACTTTCTCCCATCACTGTCCGGAATACAGACATTAATGCACTATCTCCAATCACTGTCCTCAATAGAGACATTAATCAACTTTCTCCCATCACATTCCCAAATACAGACATTAATCCATTATCTCCCATCACTGTCCCCAATATGTACATGAATGCACTACCTCCAATCAATGTCCAAATACAGATATTAATCTACTATCTCCCATCACTACCAATACCGACATATATCCACTATCCCCCTTCACTCCCAATACAGACATAAACACACTATCTCCCATCACTGTCTCCAATACAGACATTAATCAACAATCTCTCATCACTGTCGCCAATACATACATTAATCCACAATCTCCAATCACTATCCCCAATACAGATATTAATCCACTATCTCCCATCAATTTCCGAAGACAGACATTAATCCACTATCTGTCATCACACTCACCAATATAGACATTAATCCACTGTCTCCCCTCTCTGCTCCCAAGACGGACATTAATACACTATCTCCCATTACTCCCAATACACACATTAATCCACTATCTCCCATCACTCTCCCCAATACATACATTAATACACTATCTCCAATCACTATCACCAATACAGATAGTAATCCAAAGTCTCCCTTCACTGATCGCCACACAGACATTAATCCACTATCTCCCATCACTGTCCCCAATATAGATATTAAGCCACTATCTCCCATCACTGTACCAAATACAGACATTAATCCACTATCTCCCATCACTGACCCCCATACAGTCATTAATCCACTAACGCCCATCACTGTCCACAATAGTAATTAATCCACTATCTCCCACCACACCCAATACAAACATTAATCCACTATCTCCCATCACTGTCCCAATTACATACATTAATCAAATCTCTCCAATCACTGTCCGCAATACAGATATTAATCCACTGTCTCCCATCACTGTCCTCCAAAAATACATCAATCAACTATCTCTCATCACTCCCAATACAGACATTAATGCACTATCTCCCATCACTCTCCCCAATACAGATATTAAACCACTATTTCCTATCACTGTCCGAATACAGTCATTAATCCACTAAACCCATCACTCCCAATACAGACATAAATCCACTATCTCCCATCACTGTATCCCATACAGACATTAATCCACTATCTCCCATCACTGTCCCCAATACAGACATATATCCTCTATCTCTCATCACTGTCTCCAATACAGACATATATCCACTATCTCCCATCGCTCCCAATACAGACATTAATCCTCTATCTCCAATCGCTCCCAATACAGACATTAATCAACTAACTCCCATCACTCCCAATACAGACATTAATCCACTATCTCCCATCGCTCCCAATACAGACATTAATCCAATTTCTCCGATCACACCCCATACAGACATTAACCTATCTCCCATCATTGTCACCAATACAGACATTAATCCACTATCTCCCATCACTCCCAATTCTGACATGAATCCACTATCTCCCATCCCTCCCAATACAGATATTAATCAATTATCTCCCATCACTGTCCCCAATACATACATTAATCCACTAGCTCCAATCACTGTCCCAATACAGATATTAATCCACAATCTCCCATCAATTTCCGAAGACAGACATTAATCCATTGTCTGCCATCACTCACCCCAATACAGACATTAATCGACTATCTCCCATCACTCTCCCCAATACATACATTAATGCACTATCTTCAATCAATATCCCCAATACAGATATTAATCCACTGTCTCCAATCATTTATCCCAATACAGATATTAATCCAATAACTCCCATCACGGTCTGCAAGACAGACATTATCCACTGTCTCCCATCACTGCTCCCAAAAGAGACGTTAATCCACTATCTCCCATCGCTGTCCATAATAAAGACATTAATCCATTATCTCCCATCACAATCCCCAATACGGACATTAATCCAATAACTCCCATCACTGTCTACAAGACAGATATTATCCAGTATCTCCCATCACTGCTCCCATTAGAGACTTTAATCCACTATCTCCCATCGCTGTCCCAAGTGAGACATTAACCCACCTTCTCCCATCACTATCTCCAGTACAGACATTAATCAACTCTCTCTCATCACTGTCCCCAAAAATACATTAATCCACTATCTCCAATCACTATCCCCAATACGGATATTAATCCACTATCTCCCATCAATTTCCGAAGACATTAATCCACTAGCTGTCATCACACTCACCAATACAGACATTAATCCACTATCTCCCATCACTCTCCCCAATACATACATTAATCCACTATCTCCAATCACCAGCACCAATACAGATATTAATCCGCTGTCTCCCATCACTGATCGCCACATAGATATTAATCCACTATCTCCCATCACTCCCAACACTGACATAAATCCACTATCTCCCATCACTATCCCCAATACAGATATTAAGCCACTATCTCCCATAACTGTACCAAATACAGACATTAATCCACTATCTCCCATCACTGACCCCCATACCATCATTAATCCACTAACGCCCATCACTGTCCACAATAGTCATTAATCCACTATCTCCCACCACACCCAATACAGACATTAATCCACTATCTCCCATCACAGTCCCAATTACATACATTAATCCAATATCTCCAATCACTGTCCCCAATACAGATATTAATCCACTGTCTCCCATCACTGTCCCCCAAAAAGACATCAATCAACTATCTCTCATCACTCCCAATATAGTCATTAATCCACTATCTCAGATTACTCTCCCCAATAGAGACATTAAACCACTATTTCCCATCACTGTCCTAATATAGACATTAATCCACTAAACCCATCACTCCCAATACAGACATAAATCCACTATCATTCATCACTGTCTCCAATACAGATATTAATCCACTATCTCCCATCACTGTCCCCAATACAGACATATATCCTCTATCTCTCATCACTCTCCCCAATACAGACATTAATCCACTATCTCACATCACTCCCAATTCTGACATGAATCCTCTATCTCCCATCCCACCCAGACCAGACATAAACCCACTATCTCCCATCACTGTCTCCAATACAGATATTAAACCATTATCTCCCATTACTGCTCCCAAGACGGACATTAATCCACTATCTACCATCACTCTTAATACAGACATTAATCCACTATCTCCCATCACTCTCCCCAATACATACATTAATCCACTATCTCCAATCACTATCACCAATACAGATATTAATCCACTGTCTCCCATCACTGATCGCCACACAGATATTAATCCACTATCTCCCATCACTCCCAACACTGACATAAATCCACTATCTCCCATCACTATCCCCAATACAGATATTAAGCCACTATCTCTCATAACTGTACCAAATACAGACATTAATCCACTATCTCCCATCACTGACCCTCATACAGTCATTAATCCACTAATGCCCATCACTGTCCACAATAGTCATTAATCCACTATCTCCCACCACACCCAATGCAGACATTAGTCCACTATCTCCCATCACTGTCCCAATTACATGCATTAATCCAATATCTCCAATCACTGTCCCCAATACAGATATTAATCGACTGTCTCCCATCACGGTCCCCCAAAAAGGCATCAATCAACTATCTCTCATCACTCCCAATACAGACATTAATCCACTATCTCCCATCACTCTCCCCAATACAGACATTAAACCACTATTTCCCATCACTGTCCCAATATAGACATTAAACCACTAAACCCATCACTCCCAATACAGACATAAATCCACTATCACTCATCACTGTCTCCAATACAGGTATTAATCCACTATCTCCCATCACTGTCCCCAATACAGACATATATCCTCTATCTCTCATCACTGTCTCCAATACAGACATAAATCCATTATCTCCCATCGCTCCCAATACAGACATTAATCCTCTCTCTCCCATCGCTCCCAGTACAGACATAAATCCAATGTCTCCGATCACTCCCCAAACAGACATTATTCTACTATCTCCCATCAATGTCAGCAATACAGACATTAATCCACTATATCCCATCAATTTCCCCAATACAGATATTAATTCACTATCTCCCATCAATGTACGAAGGCAGACATTAATCCACTATCTGCCATCACTCTCCCCAATACATACATTAATCCACTATCTCCAATCACTATCACCAATACAGATATTAATCCACTGTCTCCCATCACTGATCGCCACACAGATATTAATCCACTATCTCCCATCACTCCCAACACTGACATAAATCCACTATCTCCCATCACTATCCCCAATACAGATATTAAGCCACTATCTCCCATAACAGTACCAAATACAGACATTAATCCACTATCTCCCATCACTGACCCCCATATCACAGAATCACAGAAACCCCACAGTGCAGATAGAGGCCATTTCGGCCCATCGAGCCTGCACCGACACATATCCCACTCTATCCCCGTAACCCCACGTATTTAATCCCCCTAACACTAAGGGTCAATTTTATCATAGCCAATCAACCTAACCCGCACATCTTTGGACTGTGGGAGGAAACCGGAGCACCCGGAGGAAACCCACAAAAACACGGGGAGAATGTGCAAACTCCACACAGACAGTCACCCGAGGCCAGATTCGAACCCGGGTCCCTGGCGCTGTGAGGCAACAGTGCTAATCACTATGCCACCGTCATTAATCAACTAACGCCCATCACTGTCCACAATAGTCATTAATCCACTATCTCCCACCACACCCAATGCAGACATTAGACCACTATCTCCCATCACTGTCCCAATTACATACATTAATCCAATATCTCCAATCACTGTCCCCAATACAGATATTAATCCACTGTCTCCCATCACTGTCCCCCAAAAAGACATCAACCAACTATCTCTCATCACTCCCAATACAGACATTAATCCACTATCTCCCATCACTCTCCCCAATACAGATATTAAACCATTATTTCACATCACTGTCCCAATATAGACATTAAAACACTAAACCCATCACTTCCAATACAGACATAAATCCACTATCACTCATCACTGTCTCCAATACAGGTATTAATCCACTATCTCTCATCACTGTCTCCAATACAGACATAAATCCACTATCTCCCATCGCTCGCAATACAGACATTAATCCTCTATCTCCCATCGCTCGCAGTACAGACATTAATCAACTAACTCCCATCACTCCCAATACAGACATTAATCCACTATCTCCCATCGCTCCCAATACAGACATTAATCCACTATCTCCCATCACTCGCAATTCTGACATGAATCCTCTATCTCCCATCCGTCCCAGACCAGACATTAATCAACTAACTCCCATCACTGTCCCCAATACAGACATTATTCCACTAGCTCCAATCATTGTCTCCAAAACAGATATTAATCCAATATCTCCCTTCAATTTCGGAAGACAGACATTAATCCAGTATCTGCCATCACTCTCCCCAATACAGACATTAATCCACTATCTCCAATCACTGTACCAAACACAGAGTTAAATCCACTATCTCCCATCACTGACCCTCATTCAGACATTAATCCACTAACTCCCATCACTGTCCACAACACTGTCATTAATCCGCTATATCCCATCACTGCTCCCAATAGAGACATTAATGCACTATCTCCCGTCACTACCAATACAGACAATAATCCACTAACTCCCATCGCTGTCCCCAATACAGACTTTAATCCACTATCTCCCATCACAATCCCCAATACAGACATTAATCCAATACCTCCCATCACTGTCTACAAGACAGACATTATCCACTATCTCCCATCACTGCTCCCAATAGAGACGTTAATCCACTATCTCCCATCACTATCAATACAGACTTTAATCCATTATCTCCCATCACTGTCCCTAAAAAAGACATTAATCCACTATCTCCCATCACTGCTCCCAAGACGGACATTAATCCATTATCTCGCATCGGTCCCAATACAGACATGAATCAACTATCACCCATCACTTTCCCAAATACAGACATTAATCCACTATCTCCCATCACTCTCCCCAATACATACATTAATGCACTATCTCCAATCACTGTCCCCAACACAGATATTAATCTATTGTCTCCCATCACTGATCCCAATACAGACATTAATCTACTTTTTCCCATCACTCCCAATACTGACATATATCCATTATCCCCCACCACTCCCAATACATACATTAATCCACTATCTCCAATCACTGTCTGCAATACAGATATTAATCCACTATCTCCCATCAATTTCCGAAGACAGACATTAATCCACTATCTGCCATCATTCTCACCAATATAGGCATTAATCCACTGTCTCCCATCATTGCTCCCAAGACGGACATTAATACACCATCTCCCATTACTCCCAAAAATTCATTAATCCACTATCACCCATCACTCTTCCCAATACATACATTAATGCACTATCTCCAATCACTATCCCCAATAAAGATATCAATCCACTGTCTCCCATCACTGATCGCCATACAGACATTAATCCACTATCTCCCATCACTGTCCCCATTACATACATTAATCCAATATCTCCAATCACTGTCTCCAATACAGATATTAATCCACTCTCTTCCATCACCTTCCCCCAAAAAGCCATTAATCAACTATCTCTCATCACTCCCAATACAGATATTAATCCACTATCTCTCATCACTCTCCCCAATACAGACATTAAATCATTATTGCCCATCACTTTCCCCAATACAGACATTATTTCACTCTCTCCCATCAGTCACAATACAGACATTAATCCACTATCTCCCATCACTGTCCCCAATACAGACATTAATCCACTATCTCCCATCGCTGTCCCCAAGACGGACATTATTCCACTATTTCCCATCACTCCCAATACAGATATTAATCCACTATCTCCCATCAATGTCTCAAGACAGACATTAATCCACTATCTGCAGTCACACTCCCCAATACAGACATTAACCAGTATCTCGCAACACTTCTCCCAAGACAGACATTAATCCACTATCTCCCATTACTCCCAATAGAGACATTAATCCACTATCGCCCATCACTCTCCCCAATACATACATTAATCCAACATCTCCAATCACTGTCCCAATACAGACATTAATCCAATATCTTCCATCACTCCCAATACTGACATAAATCCACTATCTCCCAGCACTCCCAATTCAGTCGTAAACCTACTATCTCCCATTTCTGTCTCCAATACAGACATTAATCCACTATTTCCCATCACTCCCAATACAGACATTAATCCACTATATCCCAGCACTCTCAATACAGCCTTTAATCCACTATCTCCCATCACTCCAAATAATGAAATAAATCCACTATCTCACATCAATCCCAATATAGACATAAACCCACTATCTCCCATCACTGTCTCCAATACAGAAATTAATCCACTATCTCCCATCACTGACCCCATACAGTCATTAATCCACTAAATCCCATCACTGTCCACAATGCAGATAATAATCCACTATCTCCAATCACTTCCAATACAAAGACTAATCCAATATCTCCCATCACTGTCCCCAATACAGACATTAATCCACTATCTGCCATCACTGTCCCCAAGACGGACATTATTCCAGTATCTCCTATCGCTCACAATACAGACATAAATCCAGTATATCCCATGACTGTCCCCAATACAGACATTAATCCACTATCTCCGATCACTGTCGCCAAGATGGACATTAATCCACTAACTCCCATCACTCCCAATACAGATAGAAATCCACTATCTCCCATCACTCTCCCCAATACAGACATTTATCCTCTCTCTCTCATCAGTGTCTCCAATACTGATATTGATCCACTATCTCCTATCGCTCCCAATACAGACATTAATCCAGTAACTCCCACCACTCCCAATGCAGACATATATCCACTATCTCCCATCGCTCCCAATACAGACATTAATCCAGTATCTCCCATAACTCTCCCCAATACATACATTAATCCACTCTCTCCAATCACTGTCCCCAATACAAATATTAATCCACTATATCCCATCACTCCCAATACAAACATTAATCCACTATCTCATAGCACTCCCAATACAGACATTAATTCACTCTCTCCCATCAATCCCAATACAGACATAAACCCACTATCTCCCATCACTGTCTCCAATACAGATATTAATCTGCTATCTCCCATCACGGTCCCCAATATATACATTAATCCACTATCTCCAACCACTTCCCCCAATACAGATATTAATCCACTATCTCCCATCAATTTCCGAAGACAGGCATTAATCCACTATCTCCCATTACTCCCAATACAGATATTAATCAACTCTCTCCCATCACTCTCCCCAATACATACTTTAATGCACTATCTCCAATCACTGTCCCCAATACAAATATTAATCCACAGTCTCCCATCACTGATCCCCATACAGACATTAATCCACTATCTCCCATCACTTTCCCAATACAGTCATTAATCCACTAACTCCCATCACTGCTCCTAATAGAGACATTAATCCATTATCTCCCATTACTCCCAATACAGACAATAATCCAATATCTCTCATCACTGCTCCCAATATTGACATTAATCCACTATCTCCCATCACTCCCAATACAGACATTAATCCATTATCTCCATTCGCTGTCCCCAATACAGATATTAATCCATTATCTCCCATCACTGTCCCTAAAAAAAGACATTCATCAACTACCTCCCATCACTCCCGATACAGACATTAATCTACTATCTCTCATCGCTCCCAATACAGAGATTAAATAACTAAGACCCATCAATCCCAATACAGATATTAATCCTCTATCTCCCTTCGCTCCCAATACAGACATTAATCCACTACCTCACATCACTGTCACCAATACAGATATTAATCCATTGTCTCCCATCACTGAGCCCAATACAGACATTAATCCAATACCTCCCATCACTGTCTACAAGACAGACATTATCCACTATCTCCCATCACTGCTCCCAATAGAGACGTTAATCCACTATCTCCCATCACTATCAATACAGACTTTAATCCATTATCTCCCATCACTGTCCCTAAAAAAGACATTAATCCACTATCTCCCATCACTGCTCCCAAGACGGACATTAATCCACTATCTCGCATCGGTCCCAATACAGACATTAATCAACTATCACCCATCACTTTCCCAAATACAGACATTAATCCACTATCTCCCATCACTCTCCCCAATACATACATTAATGCACTATCTCCAATCACTGTCCCCAACACAGATATTAATCTATTGTCTCCCATCACTGATCCCAATACAGACATTAATCTACTTTTTCCCATCACTCCCAATACTGACATATATCCATTATCCCCCACCACTCCCAATACATACATTAATCCACTATCTCCAATCACTGTCTGCAATACAGATATTAATCCACTATCTCCCATCAATTTCCGAAGACAGACATTAATCCACTATCTGCCATCATTCTCACCAATATAGGCATTAATCCACTGTCTCCCATCATTGCTCCCAAGACGGACATTAATACACCATCTCCCATTACTCCCAAAAATTCATTAATCCACTATCACCCATCACTCTTCCCAATACATACATTAATGCACTATCTCCAATCACTATCCCCAATAAAGATATCAATCCACTGTCTCCCATCACTGATCGCCATACAGACATTAATCCACTATCTCCCATCACTGTCCCCATTACATACATTAATCCAATATCTCCAATCACTGTCTCCAATACAGATATTAATCCACTCTCTTCCATCACCTTCCCCCAAAAAGCCATTAATCAACTATCTCTCATCACTCCCAATACAGATATTAATCCACTATCTCTCATCACTCTCCCCAATACAGACATTAAATCATTAGTGCCCATCACTTTCCCCAATACAGACATTATTTCACTCTCTCCCATCAGTCACAATACAGACATTAATCCACTATCTCCCATCACTGTCCCCAATACAGACATTAATCCACTATCTCCCATCGCTGTCCCCAAGACGGACATTATTCCACTATTTCCCATCACTCCCAATACAGATATTAATCCACTATCTCCCATCAATGTCTCAAGACAGACATTAATCCACTATCTGCAGTCACACTCCCCAATACAGACATTAACCAGTATCTCGCAACACTTCTCCCAAGACAGACATTAATCCACTATCTCCCATTACTCCCAATAGAGACATTAATCCACTATCGCCCATCACTCTCCCCAATACATACATTAATCCAACATCTCCAATCACTGTCCCAATACAGACATTAATCCAATATCTTCCATCACTCCCAATACTGACATAAATCCACTATCTCCCAGCACTCCCAATTCAGTCGTAAACCTACTATCTCCCATTTCTGTCTCCAATACAGACATTAATCCACTATTTCCCATCACTCCCAATACAGACATTAATCCACTATATCCCAGCACTCTCAATACAGCCTTTAATCCACTATCTCCCATCACTCCAAATAATGAAATAAATCCACTATCTCACATCAATCCCAATATAGACATAAACCCACTATCTCCCATCACTGTCTCCAATACAGAAATTAATCCACTATCTCCCATCACTGACCCCATACAGTCATTAATCCACTAAATCCCATCACTGTCCACAATGCAGATAATAATCCACTATCTCCAATCACTTCCAATACAAAGACTAATCCAATATCTCCCATCACTGTCCCCAATACAGACATTAATCCACTATCTGCCATCACTGTCCCCAAGACGGACATTATTCCAGTATCTCCTATCACTCACAATACAGACATAAATCCAGTATATCCCATGACTGTCCCCAATACAGACATTAATCCACTATCTCCGATCACTGTCGCCAAGATGGACATTAATCCACTAACTCCCATCACTCCCAATACAGATAGAAATCCACTATCTCCCATCACTCTCCCCAATACAGACATTTATCCTCTCTCTCTCATCAGTGTCTCCAATACTGATATTGATCCACTATCTCCTATCGCTCCCAATACAGACATTAATCCAGTAACTCCCACCACTCCCAATGCAGACATATATCCACTATCTCCCATCGCTCCCAATACAGACATTAATCCAGTATCTCCCATAACTCTCCCCAATACATGCATTAATCCACTCTCTCCAATCACTGTCCCCAATACAAATATTAATCCACTATATCCCATCACTCCCAATACAAACATTAATCCACTATCTCATAGCACTCCCAATACAGACATTAATTCACTCTCTCCCATCAATCCCAATACAGACATAAACCCACTATCTCCCATCACTGTCTCCAATACAGATATTAATCTGCTATCTCCCATCACGGTCCCCAATATATACATTAATCCACTATCTCCAACCACTTCCCCCAATACAGATATTAATCCACTATCTCCCATCAATTTCCGAAGACAGGCATTAATCCACTATCTCCCATTACTCCCAATACAGATATTAATCAACTCTCTCCCATCACTCTCCCCAATACATACTTTAATGCACTATCTCCAATCACTGTCCCCAATACAAATATTAATCCACAGTCTCCCATCACTGATCCCCATACAGACATTAATCCACTATCTCCCATCACTTTCCCAATACAGTCATTAATCCACTAACTCCCATCACTGCTCCTAATAGAGACATTAATCCATTATCTCCCATTACTCCCAATACAGACAATAATCCAATATCTCTCATCACTGCTCCCAATATTGACATTAATCCACTATCTCCCATCACTCCCAATACAGACATTAATCCATTATCTCCATTCGCTGTCCCCAATACAGATATTAATCCATTATCTCCCATCACTGTCCCTAAAAAAAGACATTCATCAACTACCTCCCATCACTCCCGATACAGACATTAATCTACTATCTCTCATCGCTCCCAATACAGAGATTAAATAACTAAGACCCAACAATCCCAATACAGATATTAATCCTCTATCTCCCTTCGCTCCCAATACAGACATTAATCCACTACCTCACATCACTGTCACCAATACAGATATTAATCCATTGTCTCCCATCACTGAGCCCAATACAGACATTAATCCACTATCCCCAACCACTCCCAATACAGACATTAATCCATTATCTCCCACCACTCCCATTACAGACATTAAGCCACTATCTCCCATCACTGTCACCAATACAGACATTAATCCACTATATCCCATCACTGTCACCAATACAGACAATAATCCAATATCTCCCATCACTGTCCCCAAGATGGGCATTATTCCACTATCTCCCATCACTCACAATACAGACACTAATCCACTATCCCCAATCACTCCCAATACGGACATTAATCCACTATCTCCCATCACGCCCAATACAGACATTAAGCCACTATCTCCCATCACTGTCACCAATACAGACATTAATCCACTATCTCCCATCACTGTCACCAATACAGACAATAATCCAATATCTCCCATCACTGTCCCCAAGACGGACATTAATCCACTATCTCCCATCACTCACAATACAGACATTAATCCACTATCTCCCATCACTGACCCCAAGACGGACATGATTCCACTATCTCCCATCACTCCCAATACAGATATTAATTCACTAACTCCCATCACTCCCAATACAGACATTAACCCAGTATTGTCCATCACTGTCCCCAATACAGACATTAAACCACTATTGCCCATCAATTTCCCCAATACAGATGTTAATCCACTATCTCGCATCAATATCTGAAGACAGACATTAATCCACTATCTGCCTTCACTCTCCCCAATACAGACATTAATCCATTATCTCCCATCACTCTCCCCAATACATACATTAATCCACTATCTCCAATCACTGTCCCCAATACAGATATTAATCCACTGCCTCCCATCACTGATCCCAATACCGTGATTAATCCACTATCTCCCATCTCTCACAATACAGACATTAATCCACAATATCCCAGCACTCCCAATACAGATATAAACGCACTATCTCCCATCACTGGCTCCAATAGATTTTAATCCACTATCACCCACCACTGACACCCATACTGCCATTAATCCACTGACTCCCATCACTGTCCACAAAACAGACATTAATCCACTATCTCCCAACACTCCGGATACAGTCATTAATCTACTTACTTCCATCACTGTTCCCAATACAGATATAAATCCAATATCTCCCATCACTGCACCCAATAGAGACATTAATCCACTATTTCCCATCACTGATCCCAATGCAGACATTAAACCACTATCTCCAATCACTCCCAATACAAATATTAATCCAATATCTCCCACTGCTGCCCCAATACAGACATTAATCAACCATCTCTCATCAATTTCCCCAATAAAGACATTAATCCACTAACTCACATCACTCTGAATACAGACATTAATCCTCTATCTCCCATCACTCCCAATACAGATATTAATCCACTATCTCTGATCACTGTCACCAATAAAGACATTAATCAACTATCTACCATCACTGTCCCCAAGATGGACATTATTCCACTATCTCCCATAACTCCCATTACAGATATTAATCCACTATCTCCCATCACTGTCCCCAATACAGACATTAATCCACTGTCTCCCATCACTGTCCCCAAGACGGACATTATTCCAGTATCTCCCATCACTCCCAATACAGACATTAATCCACTATCTCCCATCACTGTCCCCAATACAAACATTAATCCACTATCGCCCATCACTGTCCACAATACAGACATTAATCCATTAACACACATCACTCCCAATACATACATAAATCCACTATCTCCCATCACTGTCCCCAATACAGACATTAATCCACTATCCCCCATCACTGTCCCCAATACAGACATTTATCCAGTCTCTCCCATCGCTCCCAATACAGCCATTAATCCACTAATTCCCACCACTCACAATACAGACGTAAATCCACTATCTCCCATCGCTCGCAATACAGGCATTAATCCAGTATCACTAATCGCTCCCAATACAGACATTAATCAACTTACTACCATCACTCCCAATACAGACATTAATCCACTGTCTCCCATCTCTCCCAATACAGACATTAATCCAATATCTCAGATCACCCCCCATACAGACGTTAATCTACTATCTCCCAACTCTGTCAACAATAAAGACATTAATCCACTATCTCCCATCACTGCTGCCAAGACGGACATTAATCCACTAACTCCCATTACTCCCAATACAGACATTAATCCACTAACTCCCATTACTCCCAATACAGACATTAATCCACCATCTCCGATCACTCTCCCAATACATACATTAATTCACTATCTCCAATCCAGATATTAATCCACTGTCTCCCATCACTGATCCCAATAGAGTCATTAATCCACTAAATCCCATTACTCCCTATATAGACATGAATCCACTATCTCGCAGCACTGCCAATACAGACATAAATCCACTGTCACCCATCTCTCCCAATACAGACATTAATCCAGTAACTCCCATCACTCCCAATACAGATATTGATCCACTATCTCCCATCAATTTCCCCAATACAGAGATTAAACCACCATCTCCCATCAATTTCACCAATGCAGACATTGAACCATTATCTCCCATCCGTCCCAATACAGACATTAAGCCACTAACTCCTATCACTGCTCCGAAGACAGACATTAATCCATTATCTCCCATCACTGTCCCCAATACGGACATTAATCCAGTGTCTCCCATCACTGTCCCCAATACAGACATTAAACCACTATTTCCCATCATTTCCCACAATAAAGATATTAATCCACTTTCTCCCATCACTGATCCCAAATACAGACATTAATCGACTATCTCCCATCACTGACCCCCATAGAGTCATTAATAAACTAACTCCCATCACTGTCCACAATACAGACAATAATCCACTAACTACCATCACTTTCCCCTATACAGACATTAATCCACTATCTCCCATTGCTCCCAATACAGATTTTCATCCACAATCTCCCATCGCTGTCCCCAATACAGACATTAATCCATTATCTCCCATCACTGTCCCTAAAAAAGACATTAATCAACAATCTCCCATCATTCCCAATACAGACATTAATCTACTAAATCTCATCACTCAGAAAACAGACGTGAATCCACTTTCTCCCTTCACAGTTCCCAATACAGACATGAATCCATTATCTCCCATCACTGTCCCAATACAG
This sequence comes from Somniosus microcephalus, assembly GCF_052327205.1. Classification (NCBI taxonomy): domain Eukaryota; kingdom Metazoa; phylum Chordata; class Chondrichthyes; order Squaliformes; family Somniosidae; genus Somniosus; species Somniosus microcephalus. The sequence goes on from NC_140994.1 coordinate 109,588,779, forward strand.
AAAATAATCCACTATCTCGCATCACTGCTCCCATGAAGGACATTAATCCACGATCTCCCATCCCTCCCAATACAGACTTTAATCCACTATCTCCCATCACTCCTAATACAAACATTAATCAACTATCTCCCACCACTGTCCCCAATACTTACAATAATCTACTATCTCCAATCACTGTCCCCAATACAGACATTAAACCACCATCTCACCTCAATTTCCCCAATACAGATATTATGCACTATCTCCCATCAATGTCAGAAGACAGAAATTAATCCACTATCTGCCATCACGATCCCCAATATATACATTATTCCACGATCTCCAAACACTGTCCCCAATACAGATATTAATAAACAGTCTCCCATCACTGATCACAATACAGACATTAATCCACTATCTCCCATCTCTCCCAATACAGATATTAATCCACTATCTCCCATCACTCCCAAAACAGACATAAACCCACTATCTCATATCACAGTCTCCAATACAGATATTAGACCACGATCTCCCATCACTGATCCCCATAAAGTCATTAATCCACAATCTCCCATCACTGATCCCAAGATGGACATTAATCCACTGTCTCCCATCACTCCCAATACAGACATTAATCCACTCTCTCACATCACTGTCCCCAATACAAATATTAATCCACGATCTCCCATCACTGATCCCAATACAGACATTAATCCACTATCTCCAATCACTCCCACTACCAACCTTAATCCAATATCTCCCATTGCTGTCCCCAATAAAGACATTAATCAACCATCTGCCATAACTTTCCCCAATACAGACATTAATCCACTATCTCCAATCACTCCCAATACAGAAATTAATCCACTATCTCCCATCACTGTCCCCAATACAGACATTAATCCACTATCTCCCATCACTGTACCCAAAGCGGGCATTATTCCACTATCTCCCATCACTCCCAATACAGACATTAATCCACTATCTCCCATCACTGTCACCAATACAAACATTAATCCTCTATCTCCCTTCACTTTCCCCAATAAAATCTTTCATCCACTCTCTCCCATCACTGTCTCCAGTACAGTTATTAATCCACTATCTCCCATCGCTCCAGTACTGACATTAATGCACTAACTCCCACCACTCCCAATACAGACATAAATCCACTATCTCCCATCACTGTCCCCAATACAGACATTAATCATTTAACTCCCATCGCTCCCAATACAGACATTAATCAACTAACTCCCATCATTCCCAATAAAGACATTAATCCACTATCTCCCATCGCTCCCAATACAGACATTAATCCACTATCTCCCATCACTGTCCCCAATACAGACATTAGTCCACTATCTCTCATCACTCACAAAACAGACATGAATCCAGTATCTCCCACCACTGTCACCAATACAGACATTAAACTACTCTCTCCCATCAATTTCCCCAATACAGATATTAATCTACTATCTCCCATCAATGACAGAAGACAGACATTAATCCACTATCTGCCATCACTCTCCCCAATACATACATTAATCGACTATCATCAATGACTGTCCCCAATACAGATATTAATCCAGTCTCCGATCACTGATCACAATACAGACATTAATCCACACTCTCCCAGCATTCCCATTACAGACATTAATCCACTGTCTCCCATCGCTCCCAATACTGACCTAAATCCAGTTTCTTCCATCACTCCCAATAGAGACATAAACTCACTATCTGCCATCGCTGTCTCCAATACAGATATTAGTCCACTATCTCCCATCACTGACCCCCATAAAGTCATTAATCCACTAACTCCCATCACTGTCCACAATACAGACATTAATCCACTATCTCCCATCACTCCGAATATAGTCATTAATCCACTTACTTCCATTACTGTCCCCAATACAGACATAAACCCACTATCTCCCATCACTATCTCCAATACAGATATTCGTCCACTATCTCCCATCACTGACCCACAAACAGTCATTAATCCACTAACTCCCATCACTGTCCACTATACAGACATTAATCCACTATCTCCCATCACTCCGAGTAGTCATTAATCCACTTACTTCCATCACTGACCGCAATACAGACATAAATCCAATATCTCCCATCACTGCACCCAATAGAGACATTAATCCACTATCTCCCATTACGTTCCCAAGACAGACATTAAACCACTATCTCCCATCACTGTCCCATATACAGACATTAATCCACTATCTCTTATCACTGACACCCAAACAGACATGAATCCACTTTCTCCCATCACTGTCCCCAATACAGATATTAACCACTATCTCCCATCACTTTCCCCAATACAGACATTAGTCCACCATCTCAAATCACTGTCCCAAGACTGACATTTATCCAATATCTCCCTCCCATCACTGTCCCCAATACAGATATTAATCCACTATCTCCCATCACTGCAACCGAGATGGGCATTAATCCACTATCTCCCATCACTCCCAATACAGACATTAATCCACTATTTCACATCACTGTTCCCCCATACAGGTATTAATCCACTGTCTCCCATCACAGATCCCAATGGAGACATTAATCCACTATCTCCAATCACTCCCAATACCAACATTAATCGAATATCTCCCACTGCTGTCCCCAATACAGACATTAATCAACCATCTCCGATCACTTTCCCCAATACAGACATTAATCCACTATCTCCCATCTCTTTCCCCAATACAGACATTAATCCAAAATCTCCCATCACTGTCTCCAATACAGATATTAATCCACAATCTCCCATCCCTTTCCCCAATATAGACATTAATCCATTATCTCCCATCACTGTCCCAAGAAAGACATTATTCCACTATCTCGCATCACTCGCCCCAATACAAATATTAATACAATATCACGTATCACTTATCCCAAGATGGAAATTAATCCACTATCTACCATTACTCCCAATACAACATTAATCCAATGTATCCCATTGCAGTCCCCAATACAGACATTAATCAACCATCTCCCATCACTCCCAATGCAGACATTAATCCACTATCTCCCATCAATGTCCCCAATACAGATATTAATCCACTATCTCCCATCCCTTTCCCCAATACAGATATTAATCCATATCTCCCATCAATGTCCAAAGACAGACATTAATCCACTGTCTGCCATGACTCTCCCCAATACATACATTAATTCACTATCTCCCATCACTGCTCCCAAGACGGACATTAATCCACTATCTCCCATTACTCCCAATACAGACATTAATCCACTATCTCCCATCACTGTCCCCAATACTTACATTAATCCACTATCTCCAATCACTGTCCCCAATACAGATATTAATCCACTGTTTTTCCATCACTGATCACAATAGAGACATTAATCCACTATCTCCCATCACTCCCATTAGAGACATTAATCCACTACCTCCCAGCACTCCCAATACAGACATTAATCCACTATCTCCCATCACTGTACCCAAAGCGGGCATTATTCCACTATCTCCCATCACTCCCAATACAGACATTAATCCACTATCTCCCATCACTGTCACCAATACAAACATTAATCCTCTATCTCCCTTCACTTTCCCCAATAAAATCTTTCATCCACTCTCTCCCATCACTGTCTCCAGTACAGTTATTAATCCACTATCTCCCATCGCTCCAGTACTGACATTAATGCACTAACTCCCACCACTCCCAATACAGACATAAATCCACTATCTCCCATCACTGTCCCCAATACAGACATTAATCATTTAACTCCCATCGCTCCCAATACAGACATTAATCAACTAACTCCCATCATTCCCAATAAAGACATTAATCCACTATCTCCCATCGCTCCCAATACAGACATTAATCCACTATCTCCCATCACTGTCCCCAATACAGACATTAGTCCACTATCTCTCATCACTCACAAAACAGACATGAATCCAGTATCTCCCACCACTGTCACCAATACAGACATTAAACTACTCTCTCCCATCAATTTCCCCAATACAGATATTAATCTACTATCTCCCATCAATGACAGAAGACAGACATTAATCCACTATCTGCCATCACTCTCCCCAATACATACATTAATCGACTATCATCAATGACTGTCCCCAATACAGATATTAATCCAGTCTCCGATCACTGATCACAATACAGACATTAATCCACACTCTCCCAGCATTCCCATTACAGACATTAATCCACTGTCTCCCATCGCTCCCAATACTGACCTAAATCCAGTTTCTTCCATCACTCCCAATAGAGACATAAACTCACTATCTGCCATCGCTGTCTCCAATACAGATATTAGTCCACTATCTCCCATCACTGACCCCCATAAAGTCATTAATCCACTAACTCCCATCACTGTCCACAATACAGACATTAATCCACTATCTCCCATCACTCCGAATATAGTCATTAATCCACTTACTTCCATTACTGTCCCCAATACAGACATAAACCCACTATCTCCCATCACTATCTCCAATACAGATATTCGTCCACTATCTCCCATCACTGACCCACAAACAGTCATTAATCCACTAACTCCCATCACTGTCCACTATACAGACATTAATCCACTATCTCCCATCACTCCGAGTAGTCATTAATCCACTTACTTCCATCACTGACCGCAATACAGACATAAATCCAATATCTCCCATCACTGCACCCAATAGAGACATTAATCCACTATCTCCCATTACGTTCCCAAGACAGACATTAAACCACTATCTCCCATCACTGTCCCATATACAGACATTAATCCACTATCTCTTATCACTGACACCCAAACAGACATGAATCCACTTTCTCCCATCACTGTCCCCAATACAGATATTAACCACTATCTCCCATCACTTTCCCCAATACAGACATTAGTCCACCATCTCAAATCACTGTCCCAAGACTGACATTTATCCAATATCTCCCTCCCATCACTGTCCCCAATACAGATATTAATCCACTATCTCCCATCACTGCAACCGAGATGGGCATTAATCCACTATCTCCCATCACTCCCAATACAGACATTAATCCACTATTTCACATCACTGTTCCCCCATACAGGTATTAATCCACTGTCTCCCATCACAGATCCCAATGGAGACATTAATCCACTATCTCCAATCACTCCCAATACCAACATTAATCGAATATCTCCCACTGCTGTCCCCAATACAGACATTAATCAACCATCTCCGATCACTTTCCCCAATACAGACATTAATCCACTATCTCCCATCTCTTTCCCCAATACAGACATTAATCCAAAATCTCCCATCACTGTCTCCAATACAGATATTAATCCACAATCTCCCATCCCTTTCCCCAATATAGACATTAATCCATTATCTCCCATCACTGTCCCAAGAAAGACATTATTCCACTATCTCGCATCACTCGCCCCAATACAAATATTAATACAATATCACGTATCACTTATCCCAAGATGGAAATTAATCCACTATCTACCATTACTCCCAATACAACATTAATCCAATGTATCCCATTGCAGTCCCCAATACAGACATTAATCAACCATCTCCCATCACTCCCAATGCAGACATTAATCCACTATCTCCCATCAATGTCCCCAATACAGATATTAATCCACTATCTCCCATCCCTTTCCCCAATACAGATATTAATCCATATCTCCCATCAATGTCCAAAGACAGACATTAATCCACTGTCTGCCATGACTCTCCCCAATACATACATTAATTCACTATCTCCCATCACTGCTCCCAAGACGGACATTAATCCACTATCTCCCATTACTCCCAATACAGACATTAATCCACTATCTCCCATCACTGTCCCCAATACTTACATTAATCCACTATCTCCAATCACTGTCCCCAATACAGATATTAATCCACTGTTTTTCCATCACTGATCACAATAGAGACATTAATCCACTATCTCCCATCACTCCCATTAGAGACATTAATCCACTACCTCCCAGCACTCCCAATACAGACATTAATCCACTATCTCCCATCACTCCCAATACCGACATAAATCCACTATCTCCTATCACTCCAAGTACAGGCATAAACCCACTATCTCCCATCACTGTCTCCAATACAGATACTAATCCACGATCTCCCATCACTGACCCACATAAAGTCATTAATCCACTAAATTCCATCACGTTCCACAATAGAGACATTAATTCACTATCTCCCATCACTCCGAACAAAGTCATTAATCAACTTACTTCCATCACTGTCACAAATACAGACATAAATCCAATATCTCCCATCATTGCACCCAATAGAGACATTAATCCCTATCGCCCATCACTCACAATACAGACTTTAATCCACTGTCTCCCATCGCTGTCCCCAATACACACATTAATCCATTACCTCCCATCACTGACGCCAAAAAATACATGAATCAACTATCTCCCATCACTCCCAATACAGACATTAATCTACTATCTCTCATCACACATAAAACAGACATGAATCCACTTTCACAGAATCACACAGAATCCCCACAATGCAGATAGAGGCCATTTCAGCCCATCGAGCCTGCACCGACACATATCCCACCCGATCCCCGTAACCCCTACACCAACACATATCCCCGTAATCCCACGTATTTAATCCCCCTAACACTAAGGGTCAATTTATCATAGTCAATCAACCTAACCCGCACATCTTTGGACTGTGGGAGGAAACCGGAGCACCCGGAGGAAACCCACGCAAACACGGGGAGAATGTGCAAACTCCACACAGACAGTCGCCCGAGGCTGGATTCGAACCCGGGTCCCTGGCACTGTGAGGCAACAGTGCTAACCATTATGCCACCGTGCTGCCCACTTTCTCCCAACACTTTCCCCAATACAGACATTAAACTGCTATCTCCCATCACTTCCAATACAGACATTAATTCACTATCTCCCATCATTCTGAACATAGTCGTTAATCAACTTACTTCCATCACTGTCACAAATACAGACATAAATCCAATATCTCCCATCATTGCACCCAATAGAGACATTAATCCCTATCGCCCATCACTCACAATACAGACTTTAATCCACTGTCTCCCATCGCTGTCCCCAATACACACATTAATCCATTACCTCCCATCACTGTCGCCAATAAATACATGAATCAACTATCTCCCATTACTCCCAATACAGACATTAATCTACTATCTCACATCACACATAAAACAGACATGAATCCACTTTCTCCCAACACTTTCCCCAATACAGACATTAAACTGCTATATCCCATCACTTTCGCCAATACAGACTTTAATCCACTATCTCCCATCACTTCCAATACAGACATTAATCCACTATCTCCCATTACTGTCCCCAATACATATATTAATCAACTATGTCCAATCACTGTCCCCAATACACATATTAATCCACTGTCTCCCATCACTGTCCCCAAAAAAGACATTATCACCTATCTCCCATCACTCCCAATACAGACATTAATCCACTATCCCCCATCGCTGTCCCCAATACAGGCATTAATCCAATATTTCCCATCACTTTCCCCAATACAGACATTATAATCCACTATCTTCAATCACTGTAACAAGGCATACATTAATCCATTTTCTCCCGTCACTGTCCCCAATACAGATATTAATCTACAATCTCGCATCACTGCTCCCAAGATGGACATTAATGCACTATCTCTCATCACTCCCAATACATACATTAATCCACTATATCACATCACTGCTCCCAAGACGGACATTAATCCACTATCTCCCATCACTCTCAACACAGACATTAATCAACTATCTCCCATCATTTTCCCCAATACAGACATTAATCCACTATCTCACATCACTCCCAATACAGACATTAATCCACTATCTCACATCACTGTCCCCAATACAGATATTAATACACTCTCTCCCATCACTGATCCCAAGACGGACATTAATGCACTATCTACCATCACTCCCAATAAATACTTTAATCCACTATCTCCCATCACTGTCCCAAGACAGACATTAATCCACTATCTCCCATCACTCTCAAGACAGACATTAATCCACTATCTCCCCTCAATTTCCACAATACAGACATTAATCCATTATCTCCGATCATTGTCCCAAATACAGACGTTTATCCTCTATCTCCCATCACTATCTCCAATAAAGATATTAATCAACTGTCTCCCATCACTCCCAATACAGACATAAAGCCACTGGCCCAGTAATTCCTGTCGGTGGCTAGCCACGCATGCAAGCCCCCGATGTGCGCTCACCCTGCGTGCCGATCTGAAATATGGCCCACAGTGGATTTCCTGTCAGTGGCCCGTTTCTGATCCCGGCGCGCTGTGCTAACCTGACCCAGCGGCGTAGTTAGTGCGATGTGCCGGCTGGGATCAGGTGAGCACTGTTCAGCCAATCAGGGGAGGGCAAACTTCATTCATAAGTTTGATAGTAAAGACTGTCAAACTCATGAAAAGTACTGCACCCCAAAACACTACTTAAACTTTAAATGAAATTTTAAAAAGCATCCCAATAATTAAATTAACTATGAAAAACTTAAAAAAATTTTGGCCCAGTAATTCCTCTCTGAATGCGTGAGCATGGTCGGGGTACTCACGCGTCTGGCCAGAGGAAATGCCCGTGTTCAGCATGCACAGCGCATGCGGGAAAAACCGGCATTTCCAGTCCTCTGAACGAAGGGGTTCAGAGGCACAGCGCGTGCGACTGCACAGGCAGTGCTTGCGCAGTGAACTTTGTCGATTTCATTCATGGATTCAGTGAGGGTAAGTCCTTAAAAGTTACACTTGATAAAAGCATGTGTAAAGTTGCTCCAAGGCTGCGGAGGAAGATATATTTTATCATGGAGCTTCTGAAAGGCAATATTTTTGTTTGGGAAAGGGAGGAAAGTTATTTTAAGAAATGCTGAGGTAAGTTTTAAAGTTTAAATTTTTTTTTTTTTTTTAAACGGGTTTTCAGTATGGTAGGTAGAAGGAGCAATTGTGGCTGTGTGAATTGAATGTGAGAATGAGTGTTCTAAAATGAGTAATGTAACATTTCCAACACTTTTAAGAAAGAAACTTTTCATCAGTAATAATTAATTATGTATGTATGTCCGCATATATTCCTTTACGTATATGCATGTATGTTTCATATTCCTTTACTTATGTGTATGAATGTATGCTTTTAATTATGATTATCCAATAAGTTACTTTCTCTGAAAGTCATAATTAAATACATACATTCATACACATAAGTAAATGAATATATACATACACGCAAAGGAATATATACAGACATACATACATATTTACTGAAAAGAATATATTACTGATGAAAAGTTTCTTTCTTAAAAATGTTGGAGGGTCAGAGGGATCTGGGTGTGCAAGTACACAGATCCCTGAAGGCAGCGGAACAGGTGGATAAGGTGGTAAAAAAGGCATATGGGATACTTGCCTTCATTAGCCAAGGCATTGAATATAAGAGCAAGGAGGTTATGATGGAGCTGTATAAAACACTGGTTAGGCCACAGCTGGAATACTGTGTGCAGTTCTGATCGCCACACTCCAGGAAGGATGTGATCGCGTTGGAGAGGGTGCAGAGGAGGTTCACCAGGATGTTACCAGGGCTGGAGCGCTTCAGTTATGAAGAGAAACTGGGCAGATTGGGTTTGTTTTCCTTGGAGCAGAGGAGGCTGAGGGGGGACATGATTGAGGTGTACAAAATTATGAGGGGCATAGATAGGATGGACGCTGAGGAGCTTTTTCCCTTAGTAGAGGGGTCAATAACTAGGGGGCATAGATTCAAGGTAAAGGGCGGGAGGTTTAGAGGGGATTTGAGAAAGAACTTTTTCACCCAGAGGGTGGTTGGAGTCTGGAACTCACTGCCTGAAAGGGTTGTGGAGGCAGGAACCCTCACAACATTTAAGAAGTATTTGGATGAGCACTTGAAATGCCACAGCATACAAGGCTACGGACCAAATGCTGGAATATGGGATGAGATTAGACAGGGCTTGATGGCCGGCGCAGACACGATGGGCCGAAGGGCCTCTATCCATGCTGTATAACTCTATGGGCTAGATTTTCAGTTGCTAGCGCCAGCAGTTAGCGCCTTAAGAGAAGTGATTTTCGGGCGCTATGCGTGTAGCGCCCGCGCGCAGCGCAGTTTGTGCCACGCCCCAAATTAAGTTGCCCGTTAGCGCCGGCGCAAAGTTTAGCGCCCGCCCGGATGCGCGCGCAGAAAATGACGTCACATCCTCGTGCAACGCCCTTTGGCCGCACCGATTCCAAACTTCAGTCGGACCGCCCCATTGTGCGGATGGCGGCCGGAGCGTTTGGAAAAAGGAACGCAACACAATCAGCGCAGGCCCCGGGGGGCGCAAATTAAAGGGGACGTGCTCTCCAGTATAAAGGCCAGCCTTTTTTCAGAAAACACTCTTGTGCAACGCATATCTGGAGACACAACAAGGAGGATAGCTAACTGGTTTCAAGCAGCAAGAGCTCAGGTATTTTTGGACTCAGGCCAGAGCACTGCAAGTGGCCTTTTGGAAATTTGAGTGTTTGCCAGGATTTGATGGGGGTTGCATGGGGTGCCAACGCGGAGCTGCAGCTCCATGTCCGTAGGGCTCACAGACGCATTGTGAGAGGGGCAGCCCTGGCTAGAGGCAGAGGGGGCTACAGGCGTCGGCCACGTAGGCCTTACCCAGTCAGGCTATACCGCCAGCAGCGCTCCTACCTAAACATGAGTGCCGCGCGATGTGTTAAAAGGCTCCGATTCCGAAAGGAGGTGATTGCAGAGATCTGCCACCTGCTTCGCCGAGATCTGCGGCCAAAGCTCAGGTGCAGGACGTCTCTGTCAGTGGAAGTGAAGGTGACGGTGGCATTGAACTTCTATGCCACCGGCTCCTTCCAATACGCTGCTGGGGACATAGCAAACATCTCCCAGTACGGCGCGCATCGCTGCATCCGCCAGGTGACCGAAGCACTGTTCAGAAGTAGAAGCCAATTCATCTCCTTCCCCATGGCCCTGGAGAGCCAGCATCAGCGCGCATTGGGATATTCCAGACTCGGGGAATTCCCCTTGGTGCAGGGCGCCATTGACTGTATGCATGTGGCTTTGCGGGCCCCTCTGGAGCATGGCGAGCAGTATCGCAACAGGAAGGGCTACCATTCTCTGAATGTGCAGCTGGTGTGTGACCACAAGCAGCGCATCATGGCAGTCAATGCCAGCTTCCCAGGCAGCAGCCACGATGCCTTTATCCTGCGGCAGAGTACTGTGCATGACATGTTCCAGGCACAGCCTCCCCCAAGAGGATGGCTACTCGGGGACAAAAGCTATCCTTTGTGCACCTGGCTCATGACCCCACTCTACGCGCCCAGGACCGCTGCTGAAGAGGCCTACAATGAGAGCCATCAAACCACCCGCAACATCATCGAGCAAACTATTGGGGTCCTCAAGCAGTGGTTCCGCTGCCTTGATCGCTCTGGCAGAGCTCTCCAGTATTCGCCGGACCGAGTCTCCCAATTTGTGGTGGTTTGCTGCATGCTTCACAACCTGGCTATCCGCAGGACTCAGGCACTGCCACCTGACATTGGACCAGCACCTCAGGAGGAGGAGCAGGAGGAGCATGAGGAAGAGGAGGAGGAGGAGCAGGAGTACATTCCCAGGAGGGAGCGACCAGGGCCAAGGGCCGCACGACGCCACCTTATTACACGGTACTTCTAAGCCCCCTGTCAGGGAATGGCCAGGGGCCATGAGGGAAGATGAATGCAGCCGCTCCGCAGGCCCTCAGCCGGCGAAGCCAACAAACACTAAGAAGAACAAACATGGAGACTGCATGAATAAAGATAATTATTTATTACACAAAAATGAAAAGCCCTTCCCACATGAATCCCCAAAAACAATAAACGGGCCCCACAAAAACCCAACAAATGACTCACTCCGACAAACTGGGGTGGAGTCACTCCACATTTCTTCAAACCGGGCCTCAACGTCGGCCTAACGCAAAACATAAGCCCTCCAACAACACAACCATGGGCAAAATAAAGATGGCCACCGCCATATAAAAGGAAAGCTGGCCACACCCTCTACTGAGTGGCCCACGAGGGCGAGACCTTGCCCAGCCTTTTGCCTCCCCTGCCCGGCCTGCTGCTCCTTCGCAAGCTCTGCCCAGTGGCTGCTGCGAGGCTGGGGGAAGGCGCCTGAGGCTCAGATGCCCTTCCGCCAGATGCCGCTGGGGGGTGGCCTACATGGCGTTTGGGCCTCGAGGGGCCGTCTGCTGAGTGGCGCACCTGAGCCTGGCCACCATCAGCTGCAGCCGCTTGCCCTTGACGCCCCAGTGGGGGATTGGCGGCGACGGATGGCGCAATGTGGGCCAGCTGGCGTCTGGGATGCGCTGGCTGGTGCTGTGGCACGGTGGCACTCGGCCGGGCCCGCACTGCAGGATCCGCAACAATCAGCCGAGGGGCGGCTTGCTGGGATGGTCCAGCGCGGCGGCTGCCCTGGCGATGCCTGCCTGAGAGAGCGCGTGTGGCAGCAGTGAGTGCCCCTGTTGTCCTGGTGTGCGCCCGCATCACATCCGCCAGGGTCTTGACGGCATCAGTCAGCATGCGGCCACTCATGGCAGTTGCTGCCCCGAACTCGCGCACACTGGTCGCCAGCGACTCGATGGCCTCAGGCATGTGCCCCACCACGCTCATGAGCTCCGTGTGGCGCCGGTCCGAATCCTCAGCCCTCTTATCCAGCTTCCGCACCTCCTCCGAGGTGAAGGTGTCCGGACTGGAGTCGCGACTCTCCCGCTGGGGAGGAGGGGGCTGAACTAGGGGACCCTTGCCACGTTGGTGGCGGCAAGTGTGCCGATCAGCAGCACTCCCCTCTGATCATTCCCCCCTTTGGGGGGAAGGCCGTGGGCCACGCGCACGGCTCCTGGGTGGCTGGACGCCACTGGTCCCAGAAGCTGCATTGCCCTGCGACAGTTCCTCCAGGCACTCGTCCAGTGAGGAGGTGTCAAGCATTTCCTCCTCTCCTGCGGGACGTGACTGTTCCCCCGATGGACTGGCTTGCTCCTCCTCCTCCTCCTGCTCGGACGTGCTGTCACGGGCAGCTTCAGGGTCCTGGTCGTCACCAGCTGAAAGCAGGAATGCACAAGAGTAGCTTCAGAGTGAGGAGACGGTGTCAGCGAGGGAGTTAGGACTGGTGGCATTCAGCGCATTGGTGGGACAGTGGCAAAGGAGGTAGCTCGGATGGGCCAGTGCGACGCGAGAGGGCCAAAAGGCGAGGTCCTTACCATTGCCGGGCAGTGGAGGGTCGGGTACTCCGCATGCTGTGGGGACGATCACACGGGCTCCCATGAGCACACACACGCACTCCTCCAGCCGAGTGAGCTTCTGCAGCTTGGCACGGCCACCCCTGGCATGGGCCTGGTGATTAAAGGCTACTTTAGCCTGCAAGAGAAAGGACGGGCTGTAAGTGCGCAGTGTGGCCCTGATGTAGTGTGCACTGCCTCCCATGGTGGAATAGCTTGGACAGAGTGAAGCCCTAATGTCGTGTGCACTGCCTCCCATGGTGGAATAGCTTGGCCAGAGTGTAGAGTGCCGAATGGCCAATTGATGCTCATGACTGTCCCAATGCTGCTGGCTGAGGGCTGGCCAATAGGACTTTCAGCTCCCTTTGCCCATCATGTCAGGTGTACATGCAAGAATGAGGAGGAGACTGGAAAGGGTACTCACCCTGACAATCCTAGTCAGGTCGTTGTATTTTTTACGACATTGTTTGTGGGTCCTGGGGGCATCGCCGGTGAACGTCACCCTCTGGGCAATCTGCTTCCAGGCTTTGGTGTAGTCGTGGTGGGTTGGATTCCTCCCACTCTCTGGGAACAAGATCTTGCGCCTCACCTCCAGAGCTGTGACCATTATGTCCAGATCACCCTCTGAGAAGCGCAGGGCACGCTGACGGGCCTTCTCTGGCGTTGCCATGACTCCCTGGGGCTGAGCAGCAGTGTTGAGGCCTCTTTGCAAGGCTGCAGTGTGCAGGGCGTGGCAGCAGACCAATTCGTCCCTTCCCCCTTTAAGAGCTGGTCGGCGCCACGGGGTCTGCTGTCAGTCCAAAAATGACCGCACCCGCGCTGTGCCCCGCCTGGGCGCTATCCCTCTGGACCGCCGGCTTCGCGCCTAAAGATAGTAGTGGAACACCTCTTTTAGCGCTCCACCAACCTCTTAGGGTGAAGCCACTGAATTTCCGGCAACGGGGCGCTACTTTGGGGCGGGCGCTAACTTCGGGCGGGCGCTAAGGTTAGCGCCCCAAAACTGCCTATACTGAAAATATAGCCCCTTGACTCTATGACTCATTTTCACTTTTAATAAACGCAGCAAATTCAATTCACATAGCCACAATTGATCCTTCTACCTACAGTACTGAAAACCCATTTTAAAAAACAAAAATAAACTATAAAACGTACCTCAGCAATTCTTAAAATAACTTTCCTCCCTTTCCCAAACAAAAATATTGCCTTTCAGAAGCTCCACGATAAGAAATATCTTCCTCCGCAGCCTCTGGAGCAACTGGTCTCATGCTTTTTTCATGTGTAAGTTGTAAGGACTTGACCTCACTGAAAGCATGAATGAAAGCGGCGATTTTTACTGCGCACGCGCTGCCTGTACAGTCGCACGCGTTCTGCCTATGAACCCCTTTGTTCAGAGGACAGGAAATGCCGGTTTTCCCCGCATGCGCTGTGCATGCTGAAAACCGGCATTTCCTCCGGCCAGACGCGTAAGTACCCCGACCATACTCGCGCGTTTGGAAGGGAATTACTGGGCCAACATTTTACTTGTCAATAAAATTAAAAAAGTTAACAATTGCACGATTTGCCCCCTCGCATCTGCGACTGAGGGTCCAAGGAGTTGCATTGCGCAAGAGGTCATCGTCGTACGTTTCCTCACACTGTTCCCTTTCGGACCTGTGAAGGGGCAGTGACCGGCGGCAGTTAAAAGCGGCGGCAGATTCAAATCGGCGGCAGTGCGAGGTGAGGCCCGATCAGAGCATCGGACCTGTGAAGGGGCAGTGACCGGCGGCAGTGAAAAGCGGCGGCAGATTCAAATCAGCGGCAGTGCGAGGTGAGGCACACCAAATCAACAGCAGAGGAGAGAGGTAAAAAGTAATCAGAGTGTGACGTCACCAGGGAGCAGGTAAGTGATTGGTTGGTGAGTATTTCTCTTTTTTAAACTTTAACTCTGTAGTTTATAGTTACTAGGGTCTTTTCTGGTGTAGCAGGGACTGTTGGTAGACTATACAAGCGCCTTAGAGATATTTTTAATTGGTGGTAGTAAATTAATTTAAATTAAGTAAAGGGAAGGTCATGCCAGGTGAGCCCAGCCCCGTGATATGCTCCTCTTGCTCTATGTGGGAATTCAGGGACCCCGGTGCCCCTGATGACCACGTGTGCCAGAGATGCATCCATCTTCAGCTACTAGCAGACCGCATTGAGGCGCTGGAGCTGCGGGTGGATGGGTTGTTGAGCATTCACGATGCTGAGAGGGTCGTGGATTGCACGTTTAGTGAGTTGGTCACACCGCAGGGAAGGGCTGCACAGGAAGACAGGAAATGGGTGACCACCAGGCGGAGCAATAGAAGCAGGCAGGTAGTGCAGGAGACCCCTGTGACCATTCCCCTCTCAAACAAGTATACCGCTTTGGATACTGTTGGGGGGGATGACTCACCAGGGGAAGGCAGCAGCAGCCAACTTCCTGGCACTGGGGGTGTTCCTGCTGCCCAGGAAGGGGGGAAAAAGAGTGGGAGAGCAATAGTGGTAGGGGATTCTATAGTAAGGGGAACAGATAGGCGTTTCTGTGGCCGTAGACGTGAATCCAGGATGGTTTGTTGCCTCCCTGGTGCCAGGGTCAAGGATATCACTGAGCGGCTGCAGGGCATTCTGGAGGGGGAGGGTGAACACCCAGAGGTCGTGGTCCACATTGGTACCAACGACATAGGTAAAAAGAGGGATGAGGTCCTGCAGCAAGAATTTAAGGAGCTAGGTGAAGGATTAAAGAGCAGGACCTCAAAGGTTGTAATCTCTGGATTACTCCCCGTGCCACGTGCTAGTGGGTATAGGAATAGGAAGATAGAACAGATGAATGCGTGGCTAAAGGGATGGTGCAGGGGGGAGGGCTTTAGTTTCCTGGATCACTGGGTCTGCTTCTGGGAAAGGTGGGACTTGTACAAGTCGGACGGTTTACACCTGAACCAGAGGGGAACCAATATCCTTGCGGGGAGGTTTGCTAGCACTGCTGGGGGGGGTTTAAACTAACTTGGCAGGGGGATGGGGTACAGAGTGGAGCTATAGTAGGGGGTGATTTACAGCCAAATACAGAGGAAAAAACAAGTCAGCTGGGAAGGCAGAGCAAATATGTAAAGGCAAAAGGGAATATGGCAGGGCTGGAAGGCATTTATTTTAATGCAAGGAGTCTTGCAAATAAGGTGGATGAACTGAAGTTGTTGTTGAACACATGGGAGTACGATATTGTTGCTATCACGGAGACATGGTTGAGGGAGGGTCAGGACTGGCAGCTCAATATTCCGGGGTATAGAATCTTCAGGCAAGACAGAGGGGGGTGTAAAAGGGGAGGGGGTGTTGCAATATTAATTAAGGAGTCAATTACTGCTGTAAGGAGGTTCCTCTAATGAGGCCATATGGGTAGAACTTAAAAACAAAAAGGGGGCTAGCACTTTGCTGGGAGTGTACTATAGGCCCCCAAACAGTCAGGGGGAGATAGAGGAACAGATATGTAGGCAAATCTCAGAGAAGTGCGAAAATAATAGGGTAATAATAGTGGGGGATTTCAACTTCCCCAATATAAATTGGGATAGTCAGAGTGTGAAAGGCTTAGAGGGTGCAGAATTCTTAAAGTGCATCCAGGAGAGCTTTTTGAGCCAACATGTAGAAAGTCCTACAAGAGAGGGGGCGGTACTGGACCTAATTCTGGGGAATGTAGCCGGGCAAGTGGTGGAAGTATCAGTAGGAGAGCATTTTGGCGACAGTGACCATAATTCGGTGAGATTTAAGGTGGTCATGGAAAAAGACAAAGACGGCCCGGAAATAAAGGTTCTAAATTGGGGGAAGGCCGATTTTAATATGATAAGGCAGGATCTGGCCAAAGTGGACTGGGAGCAGCTACTTATAGGAAAATCCACATCAAAACAGTGGGAGACTTTCAGAAGGGAAATAGAGAGAGTACAGCGCCAACATGTTCCTGTAAAGGTCAAGGGTGGGACCAACAAGCAAAGGGAACCTTGGATGACAAGGGATATACAAAAATGCATTAGAAATAAAAGGGGGGCTTTTGGCAGTTACAAAAGACTAAAGACGAAAGAAGCCCTAGAGGAGTATAAAAAGTGCAGGGGCATACTTAAAAAAGAAATTAGGAGGGCGAGGAGGGGCCATGAAATAACACTGGCGAGCAAAATAAAGGAAAATCCTAAGATGTTTTATAAGTATATTAAGGGCAAGAGGATAACCAGGGAAAGGGTAGGGCCCATTAGGGACCAAAGTGGCAATCTGTGTGTAGAGCCAGATGATGTAGGCGGGGTTTTAAATGAATTTTTTGCATCTGTGTTCACTATGGAAAAAGACGATGCAGACATAGAAATCGGGCAAGGGGACTGTGACATACTTGAACATATTAGCATCGAGAGGGAGGAGGTGCTAGCGGTTTTAGCAGGCCAAAAAGTGGATAAATCCCCAGGCCCGGACGAGATGTATCCCAGGCTGCTGTGGGAGGCAAAGGAGGAGATTGCAGGGGCTCTGACACAAATTTTCAGAACCTCTCTGGCCACAGGGGATGTACCAGAGGACTGGAGAACAGCTAATGTAGTACCATTATACAAGAAGGGTAGCAGGGATAAACCAGGGAATTACAGGCCAGTGAGCCTAACATCTGTGGTAGGGAAATTATTGGAAAAAATTCTGAGGGACAAAATTAGTCTCCAGTTGGAGAGGCAAGGATTAATCGGGGATAGTCAGCATGGCTTTGTCAAGGGTAAATCATGTCTGACAAATCTGATTGAATTTTTCGAGGGGGTGACTAGGGGGGTGGATGAGGGAAATGCTGTGGATGTGGTTTACATGGACTTCAGTAAAGCTTTTGACAAAGTCCCGCATAGGAGACTGGTCAAGAAGGTAAGAGCCCATGGGATCCAGGGTGCCTTGGCGCGTTGGATCCTAAACTGGCTGAGTGGCAGGAGGCAGAGGGTGATGGTCGAAGGTTGCTTTTGTGACTGGAAGCCTGTGTCCAGTGACGATATAAATGGGTTGGTCAGATGGGCAGAACAGTGGCAAATGGAATTTAACCCTGAAAAGTGCGAGGTGATGCATTTTGGACGGACAAATAAGGCAAGGGAATAAACAATGAGTGGTAGGACCCTAGGAAGTACAGAGGGTCAGAGGGACCTTGGTGTACATGTACATAGATCCCTGAAGGCAGCGGAACAGGTAGATAAGGTGGTTAAAAAGGCATATGGGATACTTGCCCTCATTAGCCGAGGCATAGAATATAAGAGCAGGGAGGTTATGATGGAGCTGTACAAAACGCTGGTGAGGCCACAGCTGGAGTACTGTGTGCAGTTCTGGTCGCCTCACTATAGGAAGGATGTGATTGCTTTGGAGAGGGTGCAGAGAAGATTCACCAGGATGTTACCTGGGATGGAGCGCCTCAGCTATGAAGAAAGACTAAACAGGCTGGGGTTGTTTTCCTTGGAGCAAAGAAGGCTGAGGGGGGTCCTGATTGGGGTATACAAAATGATGAGGGGCATAGATAGGGTAGACAAAGAGGAACTTTTCCCCTTAGTAGGGGGGTCAATAACAAGGGGGCATAGATTCAGGGTAAGGGGCAGGAGATTTAGAGGGGATTTGAGGAGGAACTTTTTCACCCAGAGGGTGGTTGGAATGTGGAACTCAATGCCCAAAAGGGTGGTAGAGGCAGGAACCCTCACAACATTCAAGAAGCATTTGGATGAGCACTTGGAATGCCATTGCATACAAGGCTATGGACCAAATGCTGGAAAATGGGATTAGACTGGACAGGGATGGATGGGCGGCACAGACACGATGGGCCGAAGGGCCTCTTTCTGTGCTGTAAAACTCTGTGACTCTATGACTATAACTGTATGAAGTGGTGGAAGGATTTCTGGCCACGTTAACACTCCTTCCGTGACCATAACCATCTTCATACCAGCCATTAGGGTGGTTAGTCCTATGGCGTGAGGGTTTTACGGGCTCCCACAACCCATCTGAGGGGGGGGGCCACCCACACCCGCGGACGCAAGTATCCCGCTGGATGTCCACCCAGAATTTATAGTTGGAGCTCCGACTCCACTTGCCGGGACTGTGTGGAGCGGGGTTCGAAAACCTACTCCTTCTGGCCCAGCGGCAGGGATGCTTACCGCTACGCAAAAGGCCCACTCCGCGCAAAAGGTGACACCCATACGTTTCCTGTGCCTTTTCCCTCCATGTGACTGGAGCCCTATGCTGCCAATTGAAAGACAAAGCTATCATCTGTCCTTTTTGCGGCGCCTTTGACTTCTCATTACCAATGATGAGCAGGCGCTGCGCCTCCACATCATTGAGGAGATTGCTGAGGTCATCATCAGTTCAATTGTGAGTTCTTTTAATGCCGTGAATTGTGCTCATTCCAGCTATTTCACATTGCTAATCGGATTGGGCCTTTGGCGTAGCGGTAGGATACCCGCCGCTGGGCCAGACAGGGTAGGGTTTTGAAACCCCGCTCCAGACAGTCCCGGCAAGTGGAGTCGGAGCTCCGGCTCTAAATTCTGGGTTGACATCCAGTGGGATATTTGAGTCCGTGGGTGTGGGTGGCCCCCTCTCTTTGTATAGCTTGTGGGAGCCCGTAAAACCCTCCCGCCATAGGACTAACCACCCTAATGGCTGGTTCAAAGATGGTTACGGTCACGGAATGAGCGTTAATCACAGCCGTAAATCCTTCCACCACTTCATACAGTTCCCCAAACGGAACAGTGTGAAGACACGTATGACGACGACATTGCTAAATAAAATTTAAGAAAATCTTTTAGGGCTTTTAAAAGTCTTTAAATTGCTTTAATTCTGTTTAAAACTACTTCAGATTCTTCAAAATAATGTAAACGTTTTTAAAAGTTTATAAAAGTTACCAAAAGCTTCATAAAAATACCAAAAACCTATTTAAAATGCTGCTTTGCATGTAAAAATGCTTAGCAGCTTGTGAGAAACATTGGGGGCATGTCCTATTAAACTGAGACCTCAAGGGGCGTGTCTCAGTTACACAGCGCGCTACAGGCTTCGCGCTGGCTGCACTCCTGGGCGGCGTGACGTCAGACACTGCCCGGGAGTCAACATTTTAAAACAGCAATTCCAGGCGTCCCTGAAGCCCAACGGCCGGCGCGTCGGGTAAGTGCATATCGGGGGCTTGCACGCGTGGCAAGCCCCTGACCCGAATTTCTGGGCCATTTTAAAAATTAATCAAATTTTTGAAAAAAATAAATTTTTAAAAAGTCGGGGCTAATACTAAACTTACCTTACTGTAAATTCTTTAAAAATAACAAAGCTGTGGAAAAAAAAATTCTAAATTGTATTAAAAGCCCACTTACCTGTAAAACTAAGTACTTACGTCTGTTTTTTCCACGCCTAAAAACCGGAGGCCTTTACACTCGGGCAACTCTGAAAAATCAAAGGAATTTCACTGTGCACGCGCTGCCTGTGCAGTCGCACGCGCTGTGTCTCTGAACCCCTTCGTTCAGAGGACTGGAAATGCCGGTTTTCCCCGCATGCGCTGTGCATGCTGAACACGGGCATTTCCTCCGGCCAGACGCGTGAGTACCCCGACAGTACTCACGCATTCAGAGAGGAATTACTGGGCCACTATCTCCCATCGTTGTCCCCAATAAAGACAATTGGCCCAGAAATTCAGGTTGGGGGCTTGCCGCGCGTGCAAGCCCCCGATATGCACTTACCCGACACGCCAGCCGTTGAGCTTCAGGGACGCCTGGAATTGCTGTTTTAAAATGTTGACTCCCGGGCAGCGTCTGACGTCACGCCGCCCAAGAGTGCAGCCAGCGCGAAGCCTGTAGCGTGCTGTGCAACTGAGACACGCCCCTTGAGGTCTCAGTTTAATAGGACACGCCCCCAATGGTTCTGACAAGCTGCTAAGCATTTTTACATGCAAAGCAGCATTTTAAATAGGTTTTTGATATTTTTATGAAGCTTTTGGTAACTTTTATAAACTTTTAAAAACGTTTACATTATTTTGAAGAATCTGAAGTAGTTTTAAACAGAATTAAAGCAATTTAAAGACTTTTAAAAGCCCTAAAAGAATTTTTTTTATTCCATTTATTTATTTAGCAATGTCGTAGTCATACGTGTCTTCACACTGTTCCCTTTGGGGAATTGTATGAAGTGGTGGAAGGATTTATGGCCGTGATTAACGCTCATTCCGTTACTGTAACCATCTTTGAACCAGCCATTAGTGTGGTTAGTCCAATGGTGGGAGGGTTTTACGGGCTCCCACAATCTATACAAGGAGGGGGGGCCACCCACACCCACGGACGTAAATATCGCACTGGATGTCAACCCAGAATTTAGAGCTGGAGCTCCGACTCCATTTGCTGGGACTGTCTGGAGCGGGGTTCGAAACCCTACCCCATCTGGCCCAGCGGTGGGGATCCTACCGCTACGCCAAAGGCCCAATCCGATTAGCAACGTGAAATGGCTGGAATGAACACAATTCACGGCATTAAAAGAACTCACAATTGAACTGATGATGACATCAGTAATCTCCTCAACGAGGTGGAGGCGCAGTGCCTGCTCATCATTGGTAATGAGAAGTCAAAGGCGCCGCAAAAAGGACAGATGATAGCTTGGTCTTTCAAGTGGCATCATAGGGCTCCAGTCACAGGGAGGGAAAAGGTGCAGGAAACGTATGGGTGTCACCTTTAGCGCGGAGTGGGCCTTTTGCGCAGCGGTAAGCATCCCCGCCGCTGGGCCAGAAGGAGTAGGGTTTCGAACCCCGCTCCAGACAGTCCCGGCAAGTGGAGTCAGAGCTCCAACTATAAATTCTCGGTGGACATCCAGCGGGATAATTGCGTCCACGGGTGTGGGTGGCCCACCCCGTCAGATGGGTTGTGGGAGCCAGTAAAACCCTCACGCCATAGGACTAACCACCCTAATGGCTGGTATGAAGATGGTTATGGTCACGGAAGGAGTGTTAACGTGGCCAGAAATCCTTCCACCACTTCATACAGTTCCCGAAAGGGAACAGTGTGAGGATACGTATGACGATGACCTCTTGCGCAATGCACCTCTTTGGACCCTCAGTCGCAGATGCGAGGGGGCAAATCGTGCAATTGTTAAATTTTTCATTTTATTGACATGTAAAATGTTGGCCCAGTAATTCCCTTCCAAACGCGCGAGTACGGTCGGGCTACTTACGCGTCTGGCTGGAGGAAATGCCGGTTTTCAGCATGCACAGCGCATGCGGGGAAAACCGGCATTTCCTGTCCTCTGAACGAAGGGGTTAAGAGGCAGAATGCGTGCGACTGTACAGGCAGCGCGTGCGCAGTAAAATTCGCCGCTTTCATTCATGCTTTCAGTGAGGTCAAGTCCTTACAACTTACACATGAAAAAAGCATGAGTACAGTTGCTCCAGGGGCTGCGGAGGAAGATATTTCTTATCGTGGAGCTTCTGAAAGGCAATATTTTTGTTTGGGAAAGGGAGGAAAGTTATTTTAAGAAATGCTGAGGTAAGTTTTAAAGTTTATTTTTGTTTTTTAAAATGGGTTTTTAGTATTGTAGGTAGAAGGATCAATTGTGGCTATGTGAATTGAATTTGCTTTGTTTATTAAATGTGAAAATGACTCCAACATTTTTAAGAAAGAAACTTTTCATCAGTAATATATTCTTTTAAGTAATTATGTATGTATGTCTGTATATATCCCTTTGCGTGTATGTATATATTCCTTTACTTATGTGTCTGAATGTAAGTATTTAATTATGACTTTCAGAGAAAGTAACTTATTGGAAAATCATAATTAAAAACATACATTCAGACACATAAGTAAAGGAATATAAAACATACATACATATACGTAAAGGAATATATGCGGACATACATACATAATTACTTATTACTGATGAAAAGTTTCTTTCTTAAAAGTGTTGGAAATGTTACATTACTCATTTTAGAACACTCATTCTCACATTCAATTCACACAGCCACAATTGCTCCTTCTACCTACCATACTGAAAAACCGTTTAAAAAAAAAATATTAAACTTTAAAACTTACCTCAGCATTTCTTAAAATAACTTTCCTCCCTTTCCCAAACAAAAATATTGCCTTTCAGAAGCTCCACGATAAAATATATTTTCCTCCACAGCCTTGGAGCAACTTTACACATGCTTTTTTCATGTGTAAGTTATAAGGACTTACCCTCACTGAATCCATGAATGAAATCGACGAAGTTCACTGTGCTAGCGCTGCCTGTGCAGTCGCACGCGCTGTGCCTCTGATCCCCTTCGTTCAGAGCACTGGAAATGTCGGTTTTCCCCGCATGCGCTGTGCATGCTGAACACGGGCATTTCCTCCAGCCAGATGCGTGAGTACCCCGACCGTACTCACGCGTTCAGAGAGGAATTACTGTATTGGGAGTGATGGGAATTAATGTCTGTATTGGGGTAAGTGATGGGAGTTCATAGATTAATATCTGTATTGGGAGCGATGGGGTATAGTGGATTAATGTCTGTATTGGGAAATTGGGAGATAGTGGATTAATGTCTGTATTGGTGCAGAGATGCGAGATAGTGGATTAATGTATTTAGCGGCTGGACCTGGGTGAGTGCAGCAAGGAGCACGGTGGCAGTTAAAACCGGTGGCATTGAACGAGGCCCGACCACAGTGGCTGGACCTGGGTGAGAGCAGCAAGGAGCGTGGTGGCGGTTAAAACCGGCGGCAGCGAACGAGACCCGACCACAGATGCTGGACCTGTGTGAGAGCAGCGAGGAGCGTGGCGAGATATAAAACCGGCGGCAGCGATCGAGGCCCGACCACAGCAGCTGGACCTGGGTGAGAGCAGCGAGGAGCACGGCAAGGTACAAAACTGGCGGCAGCCAACAAGGCCCAACCATAGCGGCTGGACCTGCGTGACAGCAGCGAGGAGCGCGGCGAGGTATAAAACCGGCGGCAGCGAATGAGGCCCAATCACAGAGGCTGGACATGGGCGATAGCAGCGAGGAGCGCGGCGAGGTATAAAACCGGCAGCAGCGAACGAGGACTGACCACAGCGGCTGGACCTGGGTGAGAGCAGCGAGGAGCACGGCGATGTATAAAACCGGCAGCAGCGAACGAGGACTGACCACAGCGGCTGGACCTGGGTGAGAGCAGCGAGGAGCACGGCGAGGTATAAAACCGGTGGCAGCGAACGAGGCATACCAATTCAGCAGCAGGGGAGAGAGGTAAAAAGTAATCAAAGTGTGACATCACCAGGAAACAGGTAAGTGATTGGTTGGTGAGTATTTCTCTCTTTTTTCAACCTTACCTCTGTGGTTTATAGTTTCTAAAGTCTCTGTGGTATAGCGGGGACTGTTTATAAACCAGGGCCCTTAAGTATATCATTTAGCTGTAAGGAGACTTCAGTTCTGCGGTTTATATTTTCTAGGGTCTTTGTGGTGTAGCGGGGACTTCTGCCATACAAGCGCCCTAGTGTATATTTTTAATTGGTGGTTTTGATTAATTTAAATTAATTAAAGGTTAAGACATGTCAGGACAGCCCAGCACTGCGTTATGCTCCACCTGTGCTATGTGGGAATTCAGGGACACTGCCGGTGTCCCTGATGACCATGTGTGCCGGAAATGTATCCAACTGCAAATTCTAGCAGACCGCATTGAGGCGCTGGAGTTGCGGATGGATGAGTTTTGGAGCATTTGCGATGCTGAGAGAGTCATGGATAACACATTTAGTGAGTTGGTCACACCGCAGGTAAGGGCTGCACAGGCAGGAGGGAAATGGGTGACCATCAGGCGGAGCAGTAGAAGCAGGCAGGTAGCGCAGGGGACCCCTGTGGCCATCCCCCTCTCAAACAGGTATACCGATTTGGATACTGTTGAGGTGGATGATTTACCAGGGTAAGGCAGCAGCAGCCAACTTCCTGGCACCGGGGGTGCTTCTGCTGCTCAGGAAGGGCGGAAAAAGAGTGGGAGAGCAATAGTGGTAGGGGATTCTATCATAAAGGGAACAGATAGGCGTTTCTTTGGCCATAGATGTGACTCCAGGATGGTTTGTTGCCTCCCTGGTGCCATGGTCAAGGATGTCACTGAATGGCTGCAGGGCATTCTGAAGGGGGATGGTGAATAGTCAGAGGTCGTGGTTCACATTGGGACCAACAACATGGGTAGGAAGAGGGATGAGGTCCTGCAGCAAAAATTTAGGGAGTTAGGTAGCAGATTAAAGAGCAGTACTTCAAAGGTTGTAATCTCTGCATTACTCCCGGTGCCACGTGCTGGTGAGTATAGGAATAGGAGGATAGAGCAGATGAATGCATGGCTAAAGAGTTGGTGCAGGAGGGAGGGCTTTAGTTTCCTGGATCACTGGGTCTGCTCCTGGGGAAGGTGGGACTTGTACAAGTCGGACGGGTTGCACCTGAACCAGAACATTTCAAGTATCCTCCCGGGGAGGTTTGCTAGCACTGTTGGCGGTGGGGTTTAAACTAACTTGGCAGGGGGATGGGATACAGAGTGGAGCTATAATAGGGGGTGATGTACAGCCAAATATAGTGGAAAAAACAAGTCAGCTTTTCTGGATAGCGCCTTTCCCAAGTGCCTTGCTCTTGGTGCGGAGGCGATTCTGGCCCAGGTCGTCGGTTGGTTCATCAGATTCCGATGCTGCTGCTTCTGGGGTAGATGCTATCTGTACGTCGGGTTCATCACCAGGTACATATGGGCGAGGCATGGGGTTGACTTGTTCCTGTGACTCTAGGATCTGGTCAGCATGGCGTCTCACGATGCTCTCCCCAACGTCCACTGTGTACGTTAGTGGGCCCTGCCGTGTACATATTGTTCCTGGCTGCCATTTTTCTGTTTGGTAGTCGCGAGCCAAGACTGGTTGCTCTGCATTGAAGCTCCTTGTTGGCTTTTCATGGATGTGCTGGAATTGCTTACTCTCAACATCTCTTCGTACGTTTGGTCTGAGCAAATCCAGGCGAGACCTTAACCTTCGGTTAAAGAACATCATGGCTGGGGCCTGGTTGGTGACTGCATGTGTCGCATTCTGGTAGGTGAACAGGAAATTGTCCACCTTGTGCTGCAGTGGAATGTTCTCATTGTACATAGCCTTTATTGCCTTCTTAAAGGTTTGTACGAACCTCTCAGCCAATCCATTTGTGGCTGGATGATACGGGGTGGATGTGTAATGCCTTACCCCATTCCTTTTCATAAATCTTCAAAACTCTTCGGACACAAACTGTGGTCCGTTATCAGAGCAAATCTGCTCTGGCAAGCCGTTCCTGGCAAAAATGGTCCATAGGACTGCAATAGTTTTCTCCGTGGTGGTGGAGGACATTTTGATCACCTCAGGCCATTTTGAGTGCGCATCCACGGCTATTAAAACATTGAGTCCATAAATGGACCAGCAAAATCAATATGCACCTGTTGCCATGGACATGAGAGCCACTCCCATGGATGTAGAGGGGCATGTGATGGTGCATTTTGGACCTTCTGGCATCCTGAGCAGCTCTTTGTCAGGTCCTCGATTTGCTGATCCATCCCCAGCAACCACACATAAGCCCTAGCAAGACTTTTCATTTTCACCCCTCCCAGATGACCTCCGTGAAGCTCATTGAGCAATCTCTCCCTTAACTTGGGTGGAATTACCACTCGGGATCCACACATCAATGTCCCCTGGCATACTGACAGCTGTTCTCTTCTGGATGAGAATGCTGGCAACAGTGAGTCGCCATGTGCTGGTCATCCCTTCACCGTCAAATCATATACCCGAGACAGTGTCGGTTCATTTCGGGTCTCCTTCTCTATACCAGCGTTAGTTACTTGCAAGCATTCAATTATAGTCGAATGAAATATTACGACAGGATACACTGCTGGTGCTTGCTCCGCAGCAGGCAGTGGCAGGCGTGATAGCCCATCAGCGTTTCCACACTGTTTCGTGCCCTTATACTCGATTTCATATTGGTGCACCCCTAGAAAAAGGGACCATCTTTGTAGCCATTGCGCAGTCATCACCGGAATGCCCTTCTTTGGATTAAAGATGAAGACAAGTGGTTGGTGGTCAGTCAGCAAGGTGAACTTCTGCCCGTGCAGATAGTGATTGAACTTTTTCAGTCCCCACACTAGGCTGAGGGCCGCCCTGTTTATTTGGGCATAGTTACGCTCGGCTGAGGTTAGTGACCGAGACGCAAAGGCTACTGGCCTCTCCGAGCCATCCGGGAATTGGTGCAACAGCACCGCACCAATGCCATAGGCTGATGCATCACACGCCAACCTAATTGGTCGTGCTGGGTTGAAATGAGCCAACACCTCTTTTGATGTGATCAATGCTTTGCTCTTCTGGAAAGCTCGTTTACATTCATCACTCCACTACCATGGTACCCCCGTTTGCAGTAGGGTGTTCAGTGGGTGTAGTACTGTAGACAAATTCGGCAAGAACTTATGGTAGTGGTTCACGAGCCTGAGGAACGACCTCAGTTGTGACACATTTTCTGGTGCTGGAGCCTTGACTACTGCCTCAATCCTTTCAGGTGACTTATGTAACCCCTCTTTATCAATAACGTGGCCACAATACGAGATCTGCTTCTGGAAAAACTCGCATTTGTGGTGATTTGCTCAGAGCCCATAATAACTTCAATCTAGTGAGCACCTGCTCCAGGTTGGCGAGGTGAACACTGTCATTTTCGCCCGTGACCAGGATGTCATCCAAATAACACTGGGTCCCTGGAATCCCTTGCAGGACGTGTTCCATTGCCTTTTCCAAATAACCGGAGCTAATGCTACCCCGAACACCAGCCGGTTGTATTGGTAGAGACCTTTATGAGTGTTGATCGTGAGGTACTGTTTCGAGGCTTCTTCTACCTCCATTTGCAGGTACGCCTGGGCCAGATCATCGTGGAAGCGGATATTGTACAGTGTGAAGGATTGGGTTCACTGTCACCTTATAGTCCCCACAGATGGGAACCTTCTTTGGTTCCCCAGGTGTATTACTCAACGACCTCTTCATTACAGGAACGATGGGTGTATCCCACTCGCTCCAGTCAACTTTGGACAGTACTCCTGAGCGTTCCAAACCTTGCAGCTCTGCTTCGACGGCTGGGCGGATTGCATAAGGTACTGGTCTGGCTTTAAAAAACTTTGGGCTTGCATTTTCCTCTATTTTGATCATCGCTGTTATGCCTTTTAGTGTTCCGAGTCCCTGCTGGAACACTTCTTGTGTGTCAGTTAGGATCTTTGACAGTCGCCCAGGTGTGACGTCGTCATCCTTTTTGTCAGCCACAGTCAGTGCCTGTATGGAATGCCAATCTAGCTGTATCTTCCGGATCCATTCATGTCCTAGTAGTGGTGGTACTCCATCTGGCAATACATATAGGTCCATTTTTGGTGTTTCCTTGCCGTTATATATAACATTCACCCTTATTTTTCCTTTGGGGTAGAATTTTGCCCCATGTACATCTTCAAGACAATCTTTGTATCTCTCAAGGGTATATGTGAAAATAGCCACTTCTAGTCCCTTCGGTTTATGACTGTTAGGGCTAATCCTGTGTCCAATTCCATTTTCACTTGGACTCCTGCTATCTTGAGCGTGACCCAGATAGTTTGGTGATCTTCCGTTTTGATCACATTATGTAGTTTCAGACAACCCAGCTCCTTGCTTCCGGAGTCTGTATCACTCTTCTGTTCATCTGAACTACTCTCCGTCACCTTTTGTACGTTATTGTACTTCTCCTGTGGAGATTTCTTGCTGCTGGTTTTCTTTCCCGACCTGCAGACCCTTGCTATGTGTCCTACTTTTCCACAATGTCTGCACACTTTGTCCTTGAACCAGCAATCATTATGGTCGTGCGTTTTTCTGCCGCAGCGATAGCACTTCACTCTTCCGTATGACATTTCATTTGTGCCATATTCTTGTGGTCTCCGTTGTATCTCTGCAGCGCCCCGTGCTGCTGCTTCATGTGATACTGCAATGCTAATCGTAAGATCCTTTTCTGATAGAACCATTTCTGGGTTCCTTCACTTTGAAGCCCACACACAAACTTGTCCCTTAAAATATCTGCTAGTCCCGTTCCAAACTGGCAGTGTTTCGATAGCTTGCACAGTTCCGTTAAATACTCAGCATTACTTTCATCTTTATGCTGGTTCCTTTTGTGAAACTTAAATCTTTCTGCTATCAGCAGCGGTGTGTGGTGTATAAGTGGTCCTGTAGGATTGACACTTTGTTTTCAAAATCCTTTTCTACTGGCTTCTCTGGGGTTATTAGGTTTCGTAGTAAGCCATATGTTTTTGCACCCATTGAATTCAACAATACCAGCGCTTTCTTGTCATCTGGCACTTCATTCACCTTGCAATATACTTCGATGCGTTCGACATATGTCATCCAATCTTTGACTTCATCGTCGAACGCTGTGAGACTGTCACTCTTCGGCATTTTTGGGTGCGGTTAAACTGGCTTCCAATGGCGTCTCCCGTGCTTTCCTTTCTTCCCCGCTGCTGCTTAAAATGGCATCTCCCGCGCTTTCCTTTCTTCCCCGCTGCGGCTAAAATGGCGTCTCCCGCGCTGCTGCCAACGCCGCTCTCGGCGGTGCTCGCAGCAAATGGCAGCGCCTCACATTTTCCTGTCCGCCTCTCTCCCCCGTTGATGCTGCTCGGCCCTTGAACACCGGCTGTGCTCTGCTCTCTCTTGTCTCTCTCACCCGTTGACGCTGCTCGGCCCTTGAACACCGGCTGCGCTCTGCTCTCTCTCATCTCTCTCCCCCGTTGACGCTGCTCGGTCCTGAACACCAGCTGCACCCTGTGCACTCTGCCCTCTCTCTCTCCCCTGTCGATGCTGCTCGGCCATTTTCTGTGCCGCTCGGTCGAGCTCTAGCCCATCGCTGCCCGGGAAGTGTCTGCGCAGCACCTGTTGCCAGCTCGTTTCGCTGGACCACCGTGACTGGAAAGCCAAGCCTGGCTCTCTACAGCCTTCCCTGCAATGCTCAAATCTCTGCTGGATGACTGGGCGGCTGCCCGTGGTCGACGCCCGTGCTTCTGGACTCGAACTTCTTCCACTGTTCTCCAGGAACGAATTGTCGAAATCTCGACTCCGAGTAAGACTCTTTTTACACTCTGTTCCATCAGAAAAGTAGTCTTTATTTACTTGTACAAGAGGAGAGAATCTCAGGCAAGGGCTGAGGCTTACAACTCCAACAAGCACGCATTCAGACCCTATATTTATAGAGTGAAGTAAACAACTCCTGATTGAACACTTCATTATCATACATCAAAGCATTTCATGCACAAGAACAATGAATAAAACATCTTGTCACATTCCTGTACGTTCATAAGTTAATTATTGCCACATACGCAAAGACATCTGTTACCGCTGTGGAAGTACAGTTTCTTACTTAGACATAAAATGGCTTCCTGGGCATAGAATTAAATCCATTTAAACTCTAAATGGCCAACAGCATGATTCACTAATCATGTTTCAAGGGAACGAGACAGTTTAGGAATCTTACATACGTACTCCTTGTCTGTGATAAGCTTAACAAGGAGCCTCATTTACCAAACAAACAGCCAAGGACATGATAAGGTAAACATCGGCCCACAGGCCCAGTTGGTACAGTGAGAGAACAGAGGGAACAGAGAGATCCCATAATAAAGGATTAGTTAATCTTATCGCAAGGTATTTCTGTTCGTTATTCTAACGCAGCACGGAATACGTTGTTTCAATAATTTGCAAGGCCTGTGCCTTTGTAATCAGTTATGATTCAATACTATGTCATGTGGCATAGAAAGCCTGTTTTGCTTCTGTACTGTATAAATATGTTACAATTTCTGTATTACTTTGAAGAGGTCTGATGTAGCCCTTGTCTACACAACTCTTCCCTTGCAAGCAAATAAAGCGTGTCTTTAACGATACTTTGTGTTTAAGAGTCTTACTCGGGAGTCGAGACTTCAACACCGCAAACTTACTCCTATTCCTCTTACATTGTTCAGTTACAGGCTGCACCTTGGGAACGGTTTTGTTACCTAGCACATTCTGTTCTGGCCGTGTTCCAACAGTCTTGCATCAGCTAAACCAATACTTAAACTTTTAACCCATGTCAACTATCCCATCATACTTTGCAAGACTGACACAAAACTATACAGGATATTTTATATTTCCACATTCCCCCCTTTTGTCCTTACCAAGGACAATCTTACGGAATTTCTATCTGTCCTAACTTAGCAAATTCTGTCTCAAAAGTGTCTCCATCAATATTCTCATATTCGTGAACTGTCATCATGGGGGCTGGGGTATTTGAGCTCATCACTATGAGGGCCTTAGTACACAACAATTTTAAACATCCAATTAGTAGACTAATCAAAATGATTATTATAACTATTGCAATCAGGACTTCCAGTATTTGTTTTCCGAGTGCTCCTCCCCATCCTGAATTCCAATCCCAAATGGATCTTTGTTCAGGTTGGTGTAGTTTCTTTACAGCCTCCTTTATGTGGTTTACCAAATTGGTGATATTTTCTGAGCTATCTGGAATATAGGTGCAACATTCAGTTCCTATGATTGCACATGTACCTCCTTCCCTTGACCAGGCAGACCTCTCCTTTTGTATTGTTTAACGTCCCCATGGAGGTGACTAATAAACTTTCTGGAGTCCTATGATTATCATATTGGGGATGAAACCATCCTTCGAATTTCATTAGGTTATATCCTGCTCCCTTCCACTCATCTTCCAGTTGTTCTGGATTCAAACTATTTTGGGACACTGTACCAGGGGCATCCTCATTTTTCCAGGTAGTATTAGATTGTAATAACCACCCTACCATCTCCTCCATTCCAAAGGGAATGGGCCGTAGGGGTATTCCACCCTCTGCATGTATAGGGATGTGACTGCATATCCAGCAAGGTTCTGTCTTTTGGCATACAAATAACTCATGTCTAGTCATGTATAGCCATACAAATAACTCAAGTATAGCCTTCTTCCTCTTCTTCCTTGTTTCTTATCTGTCCTATTTAGATTTCTTTTCTGAGTGGCTAATGCTGAAATAAAGGGCTGTGTAACTGGATTGTTACCAAACATTGGCCTGGCCGTCAGGGCCAGTCCTCCCTTTGGATTATCACTATAGAGAACTCCTTCATTCGCAATTCTTTCACTTGGTGACACAGTATCGGGGCATGTAACCCATAGCTTATCAAGCTTCTGTCCACTATCTTCTTCTACTATCTTATCCTGCATAATCCTAGGACTCAGGGGCTGATACGGGTGTACCTGCATAGTGTGATCCTGAAGCTGAACCTTCATAGTCTCGTTATAGCATATAATATAAAAGAAATCATTGTTTAAAATACACATTCTTCTATGCATGGTTTGCCCTTCAGGGGATCTGGATAAATCAATATGGCAGTTTCAATTATCGTTAACAAAGGGAACAGTCTTATTAGAGTCAAAATCCAGTTCATCTTGGCAGTGTATCATCTTCAACTGATGCCTTCTTACAATGGGACGCGTGTATCCATGTTGGTCGCTCCTTTACTTTTTCAGCAGTGTTTGTGGTCA
The DNA here is from genome assembly GCF_052327205.1 of Somniosus microcephalus. Lineage (NCBI taxonomy): Eukaryota > Metazoa > Chordata > Chondrichthyes > Squaliformes > Somniosidae > Somniosus > Somniosus microcephalus. The sequence continues at coordinate 109,621,540 of NC_140994.1, forward strand.
GGAGTACCTGGAAGGGTCCCTCAAATCTGGGTTGAAGGCTATTCTTTCGCTTAAAGATTTCTTTGTAGATGTTAACTCCTGGCTCGAAAGTATGGCACTTTCCTTCAGCGGGGTCAACCTGGGCTTCCTTTACCTGTTGATGGAAACTAGAAATGCATTTGGTTAGTGCAAAACAATAACTCAACATATCTTCCTCCATTTTATGAATGTCCATTTGTTTAGCTGTTAAAGGTGCCGAAAAGGGCAATCTTTGTTGTCTTCCCATGATGATCTCATAAGGCGACAATCCTGTAGTTCTGTTGGTAGCAGACCGCATTGTCATTAAAGCTTTGGGCAACAATTCAACCCATTTAAGTCCAGTTTCTTTACACAGTTTTGCAAGCTTATTTTTCAGCATCCCGTTATACCTTTCCACTAATTCAGCCGACTGGGGGTGATAACTGCAATGAAGGTGCTGGTTAATTTGTAAGGCTTTGCATAGTTCCTTGATCACTGTCCCCGTAAAGTGGGATCCATTGTCACTTGACAGTTTTGCTGTTAAACCAATGCGAGGCACAATGTCCTTCAATAAACATTTAGCATTCTTTCTACAAGGAAAGGCTTAAATCCATCTTGAAAACATATCAACAATAACTAATACATATTTAAAGCTCATACACACAGGTAGTTCAATAAAATCCATTTGCAAGTGTACAAAAGGACCCATGAGGTTTGGATGGGATGCGGGCTGTACCTTCTTTATTTTTCCTGCGTTCATGGTCTGACAGATAATACAATTCTCACAAATTTGTTTTGCCAACTTTGAGATTCCTGGTGCATACCAGGTCTTAAGGATATAGTCCGCCATCCCCCCTTTGCCCGCATGGGTGAATTTATGAACACATCGGGCTATTGTTGATAGTAATGATTTGGGTGCCACCATGCGGCCGTCATGATGGACCCATAAGCCATCAGTGTTTTTAAAGCAATGATTAACAACCCATTCCTTTACTTCAACAGAACTGGCCCTGTCTTGATGGGTCAGCACATCATCTAAGGACGGGGGCTGTGGTATCTCTGGCTTTTCCCTAACAGGGGAGGCCGAAACTTGTCATTCGGTGCTTGATATAGCTACTGACTTAGCAGCGCTATCTGCAGCAGCGTTTCCAAGTGCAACCTCGTCCAAATGCCCTGTGTGTGCTTGGCACTTAACAATTGCAATCTGTTTGGGTCACTGTATAGCTAGTAAAAGATTTTGCACTTCCTGTGCATTTTTAACGTGGGTTCCTGACGAAGTGAGGTAACCGCGAATTTTCCAAATTTGTCCATAATCGTGAGCCACTCCAAAGGCATACCTGGAGTCGGTATAGATGTTAACAGACTGGTCTGTGGCCAATACACATGCTCTGGTTAAAGCAAACAATTCTGCCTGTTGCGCAGAAAAGAAATCAGGGAGCTGAAAAGCTTCTATTGTCTCATGCTGGGTGACTACTGCATATGCTGAATTTGGGCGTCCCTCAGAATTCCTGAGGGCTGAACCATCAACATAGAAGATCAAGTCTGGATTCGATAATGGAGCGTCATTTAAATCAGGGCGGGGTTTAGAAACCAACTGTGTGATTTCTCACAGGAATGCGGATCTCCATCTTCTTCTGTTGGTAATAACGTAGCTGGGCTTAGAGTGGTGCATCTTTTGATTATCAGTCTCGGATTTGACGACAATTCACCTTCTTATTTAGTGGCTCTGGTGGAGGTTAGGTGTTGTGTAATCCTCTTGCCACTGGATCCAACTGAATACTAAAGAAAGCTACTGGTCATTGCTTATCCCCATGTAACTGTGTCAGGACTGATTGGGCAAAGCCAGATTTTTGGTGGACAAATAGATTAAAGGGTTTAGCATAGTCTGGCAGTCCCAACGCTGGGGCTGAAACCATAGCTTGTTTCAGTTGATGAAAAGCATCCTGTGACTCAGGTGTCCAATTTAATTCTTCCGGAAGTGATGGCATGCTCATGTCCAATAGTGGTCTGGTTATTTCTGAATAGTTCAATATCCATTGTCTACAATAGCCAGTCATTCCTAGAAAATGCTTCATTTCTCTTAGTTTTTGGCAATGATGTGTTGCAAATGACCTTTATTCTATCCGGCGTTAATTCCCTGTTTTAACAATGATTCCATCATTGGTTCAATTCCCTTTTCTGCTTTCTCTGACAATGGATACTGTGACCTTTTGGGTAATGGTGCAGCTGGATTAATTGTAACTTTATAGGGCTGTGCAGTATACATCTTTCCTACCTCATTTGGGTGTTTTGCCCACAAAATATCAGGTACTTGTTTTAAAAGCGATTCAGCCTCTTGGCATAGCCATGTTCTTGCTTCCAATTTTTCTTCTCTTGTCAGGAGTCCGTTGAAAGTTATTTTCTGATTTAATCTAATGGAAAATCCCTTATCTCCGTATTCTGTAAGTGTGGCGCCACCCCTACACCAAGTTTTCGAGGTGGGTAAAGAGCCGATACGCTTTACCATAGGTCCTAAAACCTTAGAATGGTGAAATTTGGCTACTGCAAGAGTGCAGTGAGGATCGGCATCATTTACCTTGTAGAGTGCCTTCGTAGCTTGTGAGAGGTTAATTAAGGCTGCAACGCCTTCTGGGCCGACGAAAATTTGTCTAATAGTTAGGAGGTATTTTAAATTTAAAAACGGCTGATAAATGTTTTGAATCATGAAATCTTGTCATGTTTTGTCATAACAGGCTGTGCAGTGCAATTTTGAATGCCATTTCCCTAGATTCAGGGATTCCTGGTATTGTTTTATGGAGCTTGTACCGAATCCCCACGCTCCTAACAGACTGACAAGTTTGGGACTCAAACTTGGGTCAGCAATTTCCCATGCGTAAAGAACAGGGTGTTTTATTTCTGTTACTGGGTACGCATGTGCCTTATCTACTGGGATTTCTACCATTACTCCTGATGGGGAGCAAATGATTGTAGCATTCATTTTGCACAGCAAGTCTCTTCCACATAAATTCATAGGGACATCTCCTGATAACAGAAAGGAGTGTTCTTCCTCAAATTCTTCTACTTTTACTGTGAGGGGAGTCGATTGATTCAAGCATTGTAGTATTCCAGCCAATCCAGCTATCGGGGTCTTTTTCCCATTAATAGGCATTCCTTCAGAATATCCTTTCCCTAACACCAAAAAGGTTGCTCCTGTATCTACTAAAAGGACATAGGTCTCCCAGCTATTTGCATTTTAATTTCAGGTTTGCTGCGTGAATTTAAAGAAACAACGGCCATTTGGTGGTCTGTGGTGCCTGGGGCTGCTGGTGTCAGTCAGTAATTCTGCTCTCTATTTCTCCTAAATCCCTGTCCGTTTGTAGGGTAACCTCCTGACTGGTCCAAAAAAGGGTTATGGACGGTGAAATTAGGACCTTTATTCTCTAATGGAGGTCCATTATTGGAGGTTTGGTTCTGACGATTTTTCACAGGGCATTGGTTTGTCCAATGTCTGGGTTGTCCGCAATTGTAACAATTACCAGATCGTGCATACCCTCTTCCTCTACCACGTCTTCCTCTATATTCCCCTCTATTCATCCTTCTATAGTTACCTTGTTTTCCTAACATATTAGAGGAGAAAGGTGTTTCTTCGGGGTAATTTTTTTCTTCTGACTCAACAAACATAGAGGCAGTCTTTTAATCTGGCTGTTCTCTATTTCTCTCTTGTCCGTTAAACATTCCTTGAGGCAAGTAATTCTTTCTATGTTAAATGAACCATCTGAGGGAAAGGGTCTAGTCTTATTTACAGTCCATTTGGACCAATTTGGTAGGTGATCAATGGATGATTGACCACAGTTCTTTAACATAAAGGCTGCTGGTGTGCATTTCTCGGGTGGCTTACTGGTACTGGTACCCATTTTAGCAGATAAAATGGTTATTACTAAAGCAACCTAAATTTCCGTAACAATTCGTAACCTGCGTTGTACGCCTCTACAGGTTAGATTAATAAACTATACATATGTACCAAAATTACAGTCGCATCCAATCTTCTTGGTTTACTTCAAATCAGTGTCACAAAGTCCTTGGCTGTTTGTCGCTCTGAGTGCCTTTAGAGTTTCGGCGCCTACTTTATGGTCCTGGCCTTCACGTGGGGCATTTGCCCTCTTAATAACTGGCCTGAGGCTAGGCGACTGAAACTCAGCACTTCCCGACTGAATTCAGTCAACTGACTGCAACAAGGTTTTAAGACAGAAGGACCATTATGACACTTAAATATTTACAACACATTAAGACATATCATTATGCTTTTGAAACTCGAGGGTTCTCAACCCTCGTGGAAGGTATTTCTAACTGGGGAAAATACTGAATCCGCAATAGCTTAGTGGATCATGTAAAAGACATCACTATTTTCTCAACAATACATCCCGCCGTGGGACTCACTTCCCCGCTTGGGTCTTTTCCAACCCCTTCTGCAGTTTTTAATTCTATAGCGCTTCTTTATTCCTTTAAACTTTGGTACTTTTATTCCATTACGCGTTTCTTTCTTTTCTGCACGGCTCATTCAGGTTGTGCCTGCTTCCGTGCCTGATCCTCTATTCCGATTCTGAAAGGGAAACAGTAAAAAAACAGCTCACCCCTGAACCATGAGTCAGATCGCAGTACTGCCTATGGGACAAACAGACTACGCAACTGGGTAATTGTGCGAGGAAATACCCTTCTAGTGGCAAAATGCCACTGTGGCCAATTAGGGTTTTTCCCTGCCAAGAGAGTGCATTCTAGTCCGTTTACTCACCAGTTGGCAGCAAGCGATCTCGGTGGAACCTCCAAAGAATACTGTTGAAATCTCGACTCTGAGTAAGACACTTTTTACACTCTGTTCTGTCAGAAAAGTAGTCTTTATTTACTTGTAAAAGGGGAGAGAGTCTCAGGCAAGGGCTGAGGCTTACAACTCCAACAAGCACGAATTCGGACCCTATATTTATAGAGTGAAGTAAACAACTCCTGATTCAACACTTCATTATCATACATCAAACCGTTTCATGCACAAGAACAATGAATAAAACATCTTATCACATTCCTGTACATTCATAAGTTAATTATTGCCACATACACAAAGACATCTGTTACCGCAAACTTACTCCTATTCCTCTTACATTGTTCAGTTACAGGCTGCACCTTGGGAAAGGTTTTGGTACCTAGCACATTCTGTTCTGGCCGTGTTCCAACAGTCTTGCATCAGCTAAACCAATACTTAAACGTTTAACCCATGTCAACTATCCCATCATACTTTGCAAGACTGACACAAAACTATACAGGATATTTTATATTTCCACATTCCCCCCTTTTGTCCTTACCAAGGACAATCTTACGGAATTTCTATCTGTCCTAACTTAGCAAATTCTGTTTCAAAAGTGTCTCCATCAATATTCTCATATTCGTGAACTGTCATCATGGGGGCTGGGGTAGTTGAGGTCATCACTATGAGGGCCTTAGTACACAACTATTTTAAAGATCCAATTAGTAGACTAATCAAAATGATTATTATAACTATTGCAATCAGGACTTCCAGTATTTGTTTCCTAGTGCTCCTCCCCATCCTGAAATCCAATCCCAAATGGACCATTGTTCAGGTTGGTGTAGTTTCTTTACAGCCTCCTTTATGTGGTTTACCAAATTGGTGATATTTTCTGAGCTATCTAGAATATAGGTGCAACATTCAGTTCCTATGATTGCGCATGTGTCTCCTTCCCTTGACCAGGCAGACCTCTCCTTTTGTATTGTTTAACGTCCCCATGGAGGTGACTAATAAACTTTCTGGATTCCTTTGATTATCATATTGAGGATGAAACCATCCTTCGAATTTCGTTAGGTTATATCCTGCTCCCTTCCACTCATCTTCCAGTTGTTCTGGATTCAAACTATTTTGGGACACTGTACCAGGGGCATCCTCATTGTTCCAGGTAGTATTTGATTGTAATAACCACCCTACCATCTCCTCCATTCCAAATGGAATGGGCCGTAGGGGTATTCCACCCTCTGCATGTATAGGGATGTGACTGCATATCCAGCATTTAGTAAGGTTCTGTCTTTTGGCATACAAATAACTCATGTATAGGCATGCTTGTTTAACAGCCTTCTTCCTCTTCTTCCCTGTTTCTTATCTGTCCTATTAAGTTTACTTTTCTGAGTGGCTAATGTTGAAATAAAGGGCTGTGTAACTGGATTGTTACCAAACATTGGCCTGGCCATCAAGGCCAGTCCTCCCTTTGGATTACCACTACAGATAACTCCTTCATTCGCAATTCTTTCACTTGGTGACACAGTATCGGGGCATGTAACCCATAGCTTATCAAGCTTCTGTCCACTATCTTCTTCTACTATCCTATCCTGTCTAATCCTAGGACTCAGGGTTTGATACAGGGGTACCTGCATAGTGTGATCCTGAAGCTGAACCTTCATAGTCTCGTTACAGCATATAATATAAAAGAAATCACTGTTTAAAAGTACACAGTCTTCTATGCATGGTTTGCCCTTCAGTGGATCTGGGAAAATCCATATGGCAGTTTCAATTATCGTTAACAAAGGGAACAATCTTATTAGAGTCCAAATCCAATTCATCTTGGCAGTGTATCGTCTTCAACTGATGCCTTCTTACAATGGGATGCGTGTATCCATGTTGGTCGCTCCTTTACTTTTACTGTGGTGTTTGTGGTCAGGAGTACCTGGAAGGGTCCCTCAAATGTGGTTTGAAGGCTATTCTTTCGCTTAAAGATTTTTATGTAGACGTTTTCTCCTGGCTCAAAAGTATGGCACTTTCCTTCAGCGGAGTTGACCTGGGCTTCCTTTACCTGTTGATGAAACTAGAAATGCATTTGGTTAGTGCAAAACAAAAACTCAACATATTTTCCTCCATTTTATGAATGTCCATTTGTTTAGCTGTTAAAGGTGCCGAAAAGGGCAATCTCTGTGGTCTTCCCATGACGATCTCATAAGGCGACAATCCTGTAGTTCTGTTGGTAGCAGACCACATTGTCATTAAAGCTATGGTCAACAATTCAACCCATTTAAGTCCAGTTTCTTCGCACAGTTTTGCAACTTATTTTTCAGCATCCCGTTGTATCTTTCCACTAGTCCAGCCGACTGGGGGTGATAACTGCAATGAAGGTGCTGATTAATCTGTAAGGCTTTGCATAATTCCTTGATCACTGTCCCCGTAAATTGGGATCCATTGTCACTTGACAATTTTGCTGGTGTCCCAAAGCGAGGCACAATGTCCTTCAATAAACATTTAGCAACAGTGGTGGCGTCATTCTTTCTACAAGGAAAGGCTAAAATCCATCTTGAAAACATATCAACAATAACTAATACATATTTAAAGCTCATACACACAGGTAGTTCAATAAAATCCATTTGCAAGTGTGCAAAAGGACCCATGGGGTTTGGATGGGATGCGGGCTGTACCTTCATTATTTTTCCTGCATTCATGGTCTGACAGATAATACAATTCTCACAAATTTGTTTTGCCAACTTTGAGATTCCTGGTGCATACCAGGTCTTAAGGGTATAGTCCGCCATCCCCCCTTTGCCCGCATGGGTGAACTTATGAACACATCGGGCAATTGTTGATAGTAATGATTTGGGTGCCACCATGCGGCCGTCATGATGGACCCATAAGCCATCAGTGTTTTTAAAGCAATGATTAACAACCCATTCCTTTACTTCATCAGAACTGGCCCTGTCTTGGTGGGGCAGCACATCATCTAAGGACGGGGGCTGCGATATCTCTGGCTTTTCCCTAACAGGGAAGGCTGAAACTTGTTGTTCAGTGCTTGATATAGCTACTGACTTAGCAGCGCTATCTGCAGCAATGTTTCCAAGCGCAACCACGTCCAAATGCCCTGTGTGCACTTGGCACTTAACAATTGCAATCTGTTTGGGTCACTGTATAGCTAGTAAAAGATTTTGCCCTTCCTGTGCATTTTTAACGTGGGTTCCTGACGAAGTGAGGTAACCGCGAATTTTCCAAATTTGTCCATAATCGTGAGCCACTCCAAAGGCATACCTGGACTCGGTATAGATGTTAACAGACTGGTCTGTGGCCAATACACATGCTCTGGTTAAAGCAAACAATTCTGCCTGTTGCGCAGAAAAGAATTCAGGGAGCTGAAAAGCTTCTATTGTATCATGCTGGGTGACTACTGCATATGCTGAATTTGGGCGTCCCTCAGAATTCCTGAGGGCTGAACCATCAACATAGATGATCAAGTCTGGATTCGATAATGGAACGTCATTTAAATCAGGGCGGGGTTTAGAAACCAACTGTGTGATTTCCTCACAGGAATGCGGATCTCCATCTTCTTCTGTTGGTAATAAAGTAGCTGGGTTTAGAGTGGTGCATCTTTTGATTATCAGTCTCGGATTTGATGACAATTCAACTTCGTATTTAGTGGCTCTGGTGGAGGTAAGGAGTTGTGTAATCCTCTTGCCACTGGATCCAACTGAATACTAAAGAAAGCTACCGGTCGTTGCTTATCCCCATGTAACTGTCTCAGGACTGATTGGGCAAAGCTAGATTTTTGGTGGACAAATAGATTAATGTGTTTAGCATAGTCTGGCAGTCCCAACCCCGGGGCTGAAACCATGGCTTGTTTCAGTTGACGAAAAGCATCCTGTGACTCAGGTGTCCAAATTAATTCTTCCGGAAGTGATGGCATGCTCATGTCCAATAGTGGTCTGGTTATTTCTGAATAGTTCAATATCTATTGTCTACAATAGCCAGTCATTCCAAGAAAATGCTTCATTTCTCTTTTAGTTTTTGGCAACGATGTGTTGCAAATGACCTTTATTCTATCCGGCGTTAGGTGCAGTGATGGGAGATTTTGGATTAATATTGTAGTGTCCGTGTGTTGATAAAGGCACTGAAAACAGGAGTTGGTTCATAGGTATTTACTAAGCAAAGTCTGGGGGGGGGTTTCTAACGGATTTACACAATATACAGGCTTATATAGCCCGAGTGGCAATTACCGGCATTACAGCACACCTGGGGCTCTTAAAGGCACATACACAACAATTCCTCCCCTTTTAGCTACCCAGCACATCATATTTTAAGTAATTTTTAATTACATGTTATAAACAAAATAATATACATTGCTGTAGTTAATTAATTATAAGTCAGTCTCTCAGGAGGCCTCCTGACTCAGTCCAGATAACGCCTCGGGGTTGTAGTAGTTTCTGGTGGAGTAGTAGGTTCTTCTGGCAAGGCTGATTCGGCTTGAATGCCAGTGTCGGGTTCATCGGGTTCCAGTATCCTGGGTTTCGGTACCACCGGATCGGAGGTAGATATGGGTATCTCTGCTTCATCGTTAGATGTATAGAGTTGTGGTGTAGGTTGTCCCTTTTCGGATGACTTTATGATTTGGTCAGCATGGCGCCTTATTATGCTTTCTCCGATGTCCACGGTATACATCAGTGGCCCTAGTCGTGTGCAGATAGTTCCAGGCTGCCATTTCTCGGTACGGTAGTCCCGGGCCAAAACTTGTTGACCTTTCTGGAAGGTTCTAGTTAGCCTTTCATTCATGCCTTGAAACTGCTGGTTCTCCACGTCCCTTCTGATGTTGGGCTTGACCAAATCCAGCCGGCATCTAAGGTTTCTATTGAAGAACATCATGGCGCGAGTTTGTTTGTTAACCATATGTGTTGCATTCCTGTATGCGAATACAGTGGCGACAAAGTGGAAACGGATTTACCTGCAATTTGGCAGCACCTCAAGGACATTGATTCCTCGGGCATCCAGAAGACTCAAGGAAGTGAGGGAAGCTGTGGTTTCACCAGCTGGCCAAGCTGGTGGCAGGTACTGCGCTAATCCTTCCTGGGCGTCAGGATGGGGCTCCAGCGGCTGGCTCTACAGCTGAGACAGTCAGCGAAATCGGAGGCAAGCAATAATGGACTGGGAGGGAGCACTCGGGAGACGGCCGGCGCGGTAAGCAGGTCAGCATTCAGACCTCTGGCGGGAACGAGCCTCCAACAGTAAATAAAAAATATTTAAAAAAAGGAAAGAGAACGGAAACCGCAGTAAACAGCGTTGTTATCGGCAGCAGCGATGGGAAAGCACGGGAAGCGCCATATCTTTGCTACAGAAAAGAAAAAAAAAGCGCGGGAAGTGCCATATCTTTTCTGAAATGCCAAAGACTGGCAATATTGATGCTTTTGATAGCAAAATAGAGGATTGGACCACATACATGGAAAGTGTAGAAGTATATTGCACTGCAAATGGAATAGAAGATGAAAAAAAAGCTTCAGTACTTCTGAACTTAATGGGCGCAAAGACATACAGGCTGTTACGAAATTTAATCACTCCAGCTAAACCAAAGGACAAGAATTTTAAAGAAATTGTTGATATCCTGCAGGAGCACTTAAACCCAACACCGCTGCTGATAGCGGAACGATTCAAGTTCTTCAAGAGAAATCAACATAAGAAAGAAAGTAACGCTGATTACCTAACCGAATTAAGAAAGCTATCAAAGTACTGCCAATTCAGGGCAGGACTATCAGATTATCTTCGAGACAAATTCGTTTGCGGTCTCTTAATGAAGGGACACAAGGAAGGTTGCTTTCTGAAAAAGATTTAGCATTGGACAAAGCTTTCAGTATGGCTGTATCATACGAAGCAGCAGCAAAAGGAGCTGCAGAGATACAACAAAAGACACAGGATTTCGGCACCCATGAAATGACACAGGGTTTCAAAAGGTGTTATTGCTGCGGCAGATCCACCCATAACCAGAGGGACTGCTGGTTCAAGGACAAAGCTTGCAGGCAATGCGGAAAGATTGGACACATTGCACGGGTATGCCGATCTGGACAAAATAAATCCACAGACAGAAAAAAAAAAATCAATAAAGAAAAGTACAGGAAGGTACAAATGATGACGGACAGTAGCTCCGAAGACCAGAAGAGCGATAGCGACTTCGAAAACAAGAGACTAAGCTGTCTCAAATTACATAATGTACTTGCCAAAGATGATTACCAAACCATTTGGGTTACCCTCAAAATAGGAGGGTCCCCAGTTAAAATGGAGCTAGATACAGGATCAGCTCTAACCGTAATAAATCGACGGGATTACGAGAGGCTATTTTCGCATATACCTCTAAAAGACACATCCATTATCTTAAAAACATATACGGGGCAGAAAGTATACCCCAAAGGAAAAATAAGGGTGCCTGTTGTATACAATGGCAAAGAAATACAAAAGTTGTATTTATACATTCTACAAGATGGTGGTCCACCGTTGTTGGGACGTGAATGGATCAGGAAGATATGTTTAGACTGGCACTCCATTCAGGCACTAACGGTGACCAGTAAGGAAAAAAACAATGATGACATCATACCTGAACGATTAAAAGACATCTTGGCCAACGCCAAAGAAGTGTTTCAAGAGAAACTAGGAACCTTGAAAGGCATCACCACCTCAATAAAAGTGGAAGATGCAGCAATTCCCAAATGTTTTAAGGCAAGACCGGTGCCATACGCAATACGTCCAGCAGTTGAGGCAGAGCTGCAGAATTTGGAAAAAGCAGGCGTATTATCCAAAATAGATTGGAGCGAATGGGCAACACCCATCGTTCCAGTCATGAAAAAAGCATTGAATACAGATAAATCTGAAGAACAGAGAAAAATTCGCATCTGTGGTGACATCAAGGTGACTGTAAACCCGGTCCTTCACACAGTACAGTATCCTCTTCCGAGGATAGAAGATATTTTCACCTCACTATCCGGAGGGAAACGTTTCACCAAAATTGAATTGGCACAGGCATATCTACAGATGGAGGTTGAGGAGGCCTCTAAAAAGTATCTCACGATAAACACACACAAAGGCCTGTACCAGTACAATCGACTGGTTTTTGGAGTAGCATCAGCTCCAGCTACCTGGCAAAGAGCTATGGAGCAAGTCCTGCAAGGGATTCCGGGGACTCAATGCTACCTAAACGACATCCTTGTAACAGGAGAAAACGACAATGAGCACCTTGCCAATTTGGAGCAGGTGCTCACTAGGCTGAAAGAACGGGGCCTACGTGCGAATCGCCCCAAGTGCGAATTTTTCCAAAATCAGATATCATATTGTGGCCACATAATTAATAATGAAGGGTTGCATAAGTCACCTGAAAAAATTGAAGCGGTCATAAAAGCCCCAGCACCTGAGAATGTTTCACAATTAAGGTCGTTCCTGGGATTAATAAATTACTATCATAAATTTTTACCGAACTTATCAACTCTTCTACACCCTTTTAATGAACTTCTACAAACAGGAGTGATTTGGAAATGGAACAAAGACTGTAAACGTGCCTTCCATAAATGCAAAGACTTAATCACATCCGAAGAAGTTTTGGCTCATTACAACCCATCACTGCCAATCAGACTGGTGTGCGATGCATCCCCTTACAGCATAGAAGCAGTATTATCCCATTCTCGTCGCCACTGTAGTGTCCGTGTGCTGATAAAGACACTGAAGACAGGAGTTGGTTCATAGGTATTTACTAAGCAAAGTCTGGGGGGGGTTTCTAACGGATATACACAATATACAGGCTTATATAGCCCGAGTGGCAACTACCGGCATTACAGCACACCTGGGGCTCTTAAAGGCACATACACCACAATTATCTGTATTGGCAGCGGTGGGAGGTCGTGGATTAATGTCTGTATTGGATGCTGTGCTGGGAGATAGTGGATTAATGTCTGTATTAGGGACGGGAATGGGAGATACTGGGTTAATGGCTGTATTAAGAGTGATGGGAGATAGTGGATTAATGACTGTACTGGGTGCAGTCATGGGAGATAGTGGATTAATGTCTGTATTGTTGACAGTAATGGGAGTTAGTGGACTAATGGCTGTATTGGTTGCAGTGATAGGAGATAGTGGATTAAAGACAAATGGTTCAGTGTTGGGAGATAGTAGATTAATGTATGTATTGGTTACAGCGATGGGAGATAGTGGCTTAATATTAGTATTGGGAGTGATGGGAGATAGTGGATAAATGTCTGTATTGGGATCAGTGATGGGAGATAGTGGATTAATATCTATATTGGGGACAATGATGGGATATATTGGATTAACGTCTGTATTGGGACCAGTGATGGGAGATAGTTCATTAATGCCTGTATTGGGAGTGATCAGAGATAGTGGATTAATGTCTGTATTGGGAGTGATGGGTGCTAGTGGATTAACGTCTGCATTGGTGCAGTGATGGGAGATAGCGGATTAATGTCTTTATTGGGGACAGTGATGTGAGATAGTGGATTAATGTCTGTATTGGGAGAGATGGGAGATAATGGATTAATGTCGTTATTGGGAGCAGTGATGGGAGATAGTGGATTAATGTTTGTATTGGGAGTGATTGGAGATAGGGGATAAATGTCTGTATTGGGAGCTGTGATGGGAGATGGTGCATTAATATCTGTATTAGGGACAGGAATGGGAGATGGTGGATTAATGTCTTTATTGGGGGAGAGATGCGAGATAGTGGATTAATGTCTTTATTGGGGACAGTGATGGGAGATAGTTGATTAATGTCTGTTTTGGGGAAAGTGATGGGAGATCGTGGATTAATGTCTGTAGTGGGAGTGATGGGATATATTGGATTAACATCTGTATTGGGACCAATGATGGGAAATAATTGATTAATGCCTGTATTGGGAGTGATGGGGGATAGTGGATTACTGTCTGTATTGGGAGAGATGGGAGATCGTGGAATAATGTCTTTATTGGGAGCAGTGATGGGAGATAGTGGAGTAATGTCTGTATTGGGAGTGATGGGAGATAGGGTATAAATGTTTCTATTGGGAGCTGTGATGGGAGATAGTGGATTAAAGACTATTGGTTCAGTGTTGGAATATAGTGGATTAATGTATGTATTGGGTGCAGTGATGGAAGATAGTGGATTAATGTCTGTATTGGGGACAGTGATGGGAGATAGTGGATAAAATGTCTGTAATGGGAGTGATTGGAATTAGTGCAATTATGTCTGTATTGGGAGCAGTGATGGGAGTTAGGGGATTTATGTCTATATTGGGAATAGTGATGTGAGATATTGGATTAATGTCAAAATGGTAGCGGTGGGAGATAGTGGATTAATGTCTGTATAGGGAGCTGTGATGGGAGATAGTGGATTAATGTCTGTATTAGGGACAATAATGGGAGATAGTGGATTAATTGCTGTATTAGAAGTGATGGGAGATAGTGGATTAATGTCTGTACTGGGTGCAGTGATGGGAGATAGTGGATTAATGTATGTATTGGGGACAGCAATGGGAGTTAGTGTATTGATGGCTGTATTGGTTGCAGTGGTACGAGATAGTGGATTAAAGACTATTGGTTCAGTGTTGGGAGCTGATGTATTAAATTATGTATTGGTTGCAGTGATGGAAGATAGTGGATTAATGTCTGTATTGGGGACAGTGATGGGAGATAGTGGATTAATATCTTTATTGGTAGCAGTGATATGAGATAGTGGATTAAAGACTATTGGTTCAGTGTTGTGAGATAGTGGATTAATGTATGTATTCAGTTCAGTGATGGAAGATAGTTGATTAATGTCTGTATTGGGGACTGTGATGAGAGATAGAGGATAAAATGTCTGTGTTGGGGACAGCGATGGGAGATAGTGGCTTAATATCAGTATTGGGAGTGATGGGAGATAGTGGATTAATGTCTATTAGGGACAGTGATGGTAGATAGTGGATTAATGGCTGTATTGGGAGTGGAGGGATTTCGTGTAATAATGTCAGTATCGGGAGCAATGATGGGAGATAGTGGATTAATGTCTGTATTGGGGACAGTAATGCGACTTAGTGGATTAATATCTGTATTGGTAGCAGTAATAGGAGATAGTGGATTAAAGACTATTGGTTCAGTGTTGTGAGATAGTGGATTAATGTATGTATTCGGTTCAGTGATGGAAGATAGTGGATTAATGTCTGTATTGGGGACAGTGATGGGAGATAGTGGACAAAATGTCTGTATTGGGAGTGATGTGAGATAATGGATTAAAGTGTCTCTTGGGGAAAGTGAAGGGAAATAGTGGATTAATGTCTGTATTGGTAGCGGTGGGAGATAATGGATTAATGTCTGTAATGGGAGCACTGATGGAAGATAATGGATTAATGTCTTTATTGGGGACAGTGATTGAAGATAGTGGATAAAAGTCGGTATTGGGAGTGATGGCAGATAGTGGCTAATGTCTGTATTGGCAGTAATTGGTTATAGTTGAATTATGTCTGTATTGGGAGCAATGATGGGAGATAATGAATTAACGTCTATATTGTGGACATTGATGGGAGATAGTGGATTAATGTCTGTATTCTGGACAGTGATGGGAGATAGTGTATTCATTTCTGTATTGGGGACAGGGATGGCAGATACTGGATTAATGTCTATATTGGGGACAGTGATGGGAGATAGTGGATTAATGTCTTTATTGGGAGTGATGGGAGATAGGGGATTAATGTCTCTATTGGGAACTGTGAAGTGAGATAGTGGATTAATGTCTGTATTAGGGACAGGAATGGGAGATAGTGGATTAATGTTTGTATTAGGGACAGGAATGGGAGATAGTGGATTAATGGCTGTACTGGGTGCTGTGATGGGAGATAGTGGATTAATTTCTGTATTGGGGACAGATATGGGATTCAGTGGCTGAATTGGTTGCAGTGATATGAGATAGTGGATTAAAGACTATTGGTTCAGTGTTGGGAGAGAGTGGATTAATGTATGTGTTGGGTGCAGTGATGGAAGATACTGGATTAATGTCTGTATTGGGGACAGTGATGGGAGATAGTGGATAAAATGTCTGTGTTGAGGACACTGATGGGAGATGGTGGCTTAATATCAATATTGGATGTGATGTGAGATAGTGTATTAATGCCTATTGGGGACAGTGGTGATAGATAGTATATCAATGACTGTATCGGGAGTAGTGATGGGAGATAGTGGAGTAATGTCTGTACTGGGGACAGTGATGGGAGTTTGTAGATTAATGTCGGTATTGGGAACGATGTGGTATAGTGGATTAATGTCTTTATTGGGTAATTGGGAGATAGTCGATTAATGTCTGTATTGGGGCAGAGATGCGAGATACTGGATTAATGTCTTTATTGGGATCAGTGATGTGAGATAATGGATTAATATCTATATTGGGGACAGAGATGGGATATATTGGATTAAAGTTTGTATTGGGACCAGTGATGGGAGCTAGTTCATTAATGCCTGTATTGGGAGTGGTGGGAGATAGTGGATTAATGTCTGTATTGGGAGTGATGGGTGATAGTGGAGTAATGCCTGCATTGGGGCAGTGATGGGAGATAGTGGGTTAATGTCTATATTGGAGACAGTGATGTGAGATAGTGGATTAATGTATATATTGGGGACAGGGATGGGAGATAGTGGATTAGTATCTGTATTGGGGAATGTGATGGGAGATAGAGGATAAAATGTCTGTGTTGGGGACTGTGATGGGAGATAGTGGCTTAATATCAGTATTGAGAGTGATGGGAGATAGTGGATTAATGTCTATTAGGGACAGTGATGTTAGATAGTGGATTAATGGCTGTATTGGGAGTGGAGGGAGTTCGTGTATTAATGTCAGTATCGGGAGCAGTGATGGGAGATAGTGGATTAATGTCTGTATTGGGGACAGTAATGGGAGATAGTGGATTAGTATCTGTATTGGGGAAAGTGAAGGGAGATAGTGAATAAAATGTCTGTTTTGGGAGTGATTGTGTTATGTCCGTGTATAATAAGAAATGGACTGCGGAGAACGGTACAATAGTTGTTTACTCAACGTGGCTCAAACTGCAACTGATCTGTACAGATTACTACTCAGTATTATATACAAGTGAGGTCACTGCCGGCACTACAGTATGCATGAGCTTTAAAACATCGTCCCCCCCTTAAAGGTATATACATTACAATTCCTCCCCTTTTAGATTAACAGTACCATAACACTCATTTAACAATTAAATATCAAACTAATTACAATTAACACTTTTAACATGCAACATTAGCCGGAAATAATCTATTTATATATTCAGTCTTTGGGGAGGCTTCCTGATCCTTTCTGGATAGTGCCTTTCCCGAGTGTCTTGCTCTTGGTGCGGAGGCAATTCTGGCCCCCTGTCGTTGGTTGGTCCATCAGCTTCCGATGCTACGGTTTCTGGGGTAGATGCTACCTGTACGTCGGGTTCATCACCCGGTACAAATGGGCGAGGAATGGGGTTGACTTGTTCCTGTGACTCTAGGATCTGGTCAGCATGGCGGCTCACGATGCTCTCCCCAACGTCCACTGTGTACATTAGTGGGCCCTGCCGTGTGCATATCGTTCCTGGCTGCCATTTCCCTGTTCGGTAGTCGCAGGCCAAGTCTGGTTGCCCTACATTGAAGCTCCTTGTTGGTTTCTCATGGATGTGCTGGAATTGCTTACTCTCAACATCTCTTCGTACGTTTGGTCTGAGGAAATCCAGGCAATATCTTAACCTTCGGTTAAAGAATATCATGGCTGGGGCCTGGTTGGTGACTGCATGTGTCGCATTCCAGTAGGTGAACAGAAAATTGTCCACATTGTGCTGCAGCGGAATGTTGTCATTGTACATGGCCATTATTGCCTTCTTAAAGGTTTGTACGAACCTCTCAGCCAATCCATTTGTTTCTGGATGATACGGGGCGGATGTGTAATGCCTTACCCCATTCTTTTTCAAGAACCTCCGGAACTCTTCGGACACAAACTGTGGTCACTTGTCAGAGCGAATCTGTTCTGGCAAGCCATTCCTGGCAAAAAAGGTCCGTAGGACTGCAATAGTTTTCTCCGTGGTGGTGGAGGACATTTCGATGACCTCAGGCCATTTTGAATGCGCATCCAAGGCTATTAAAAACATTGGCCTAGAAATTCAGTGGGCCTTGCGCACACTTTGGGCCTAAAGAGGTCTATTGCGGCGACGGGGTGGTAGCGCGGAAATTGAGTGCAGCGGTATTGGCGGCGGTATCCGTTAGCGCTGCGCCAGGACCGATGACGTCATCGGTGTGCGCGGTGGCCCGTAATACCCAGAAACCGCGCCGATCTCCATATTTATTTGCGCCCGTCTCCTCTGAAGCGGGCGCAAACAGCGAACAGAAAACGGGGCCGTCCTGCTGCCATAGTGGGGCGCTTTAAAGCTGAAGGTGCGGCCGGCTGCTTTTTCGGCGGACGCCTGCCCGCACCTCCTTCCCCGGCCTCCTCCACCACCCCCCGCAGCATTGCCGGCTGGTTTCCTTGGAGCCCGGCACTTCTCCGTTGTGTCGGGCTCTTTTGCCGGCACTCGCGATCGGGGCTCCGGCCATTGCAGGCACCTCCCCCTTAAGAGAAGGAGGAGGCCTGCAGTACCGCAGCCTGCCGCACCGCATCGGGTGGCGCTGCGGCAACTAGCGCACCGATATTCAGTTGCAGCACCCCAAACGGAGGCGGGCACACCCTGGTATAGCGCCCGCTTCCGAATTGGGGCGCAGAAGATGAATATACGGCGTGCGCTAATGCCTCCCCGCCCAGCGCTAACTTTTGGGCGCGAGCGAGCTGCCCGTGCCCAAGTGAATTTCTAGGCCCTTGAGTCCATGAATGGACCAACAAAATCAATATGCACCCGTTGCCATGGAGATGAGGGCCACTCCCATGGGTTTAGAGGGGCTGTGGTGGTGCATTTTGTACTTTCTGGCATCCTGAGCAGCACTTGGTCAGGTCATCGATTTGTTTATCGATTCCCAGCTACCACACATAAGCCCTGGCTAGGCTTTTCATTTTTACCCCTCCCAGATGACCCTCATGAAGCTCATTGATCACTCTATCCCTTAACTTGGGTGGAATTACCACTTGGGATCCACACATCAAGATCCCCAGGCACACTGACAGCTGTTCTCTCCTTGTCAAGAATGCTGGCAACAGTGAGTCACCATGTGCTGGCCATCCCTTCACCGTCAAATCATATAACCGAGACAGTGTCGGGTCATTTCGGGTTTCCTTTTCGATACAAGCGTTAGTTACCGGTAGGTATTCAACTATAGTCGAATGGAATATTTTGACAGGATCCACTGCTGGTGCTTCCTGCGCAGTAGGCACTGGCAGGCGTGATAGCCCATCAGCATTTCCATGCTGTTTCGTGCCCTATATTAAATCTCATAGTTGTGCGCCCCTAGAAAAAGTGACCATCTTTGTTGTTGTTGCGCAGTCATCACTGGAACGCCCTTCTTCAGATTAAAAATGGAAACAAGAGGCTGGTGATCAGTCAGCAAGTTGAATTTCTGCCCATGCAGATAGTGATTGAACTTTTTCACTCCCCACACTAGGCTGAGTGCCTCCCTGTCAATCTGGGCGTAGTTACGCTCGGCTGAGGTTAGTGATCGTGACGCAAAGGCTATTGGCCTCTCTGAGCCATCTGACAATTTGTGCGACAGCACCGCTCCAATGCCGTAGGGTGACGCATCACATGCCAATCGAATTGGTAATGCTGGGTTGTAATGGGCCAATACCTCTTTCGATGTGATTAGTATTTTGCTCTTCTGGAAAGCTCATCTACATTCGTCATTCCACTTCCATGGCACCCCAGTTTGCAGTAGGGTGTTCAGTGGGTGTAGTATTGTAGACAAATTTGGCAAGAACTTATGGTAGTAGTTTACCAGCCCGAGGAACGACCTCAGTTGTGACACATTTTCCGGTGCTGGAGCCTTGACTACTGCCTCAACCTTCTCTGGGGACTTATGTAACCACTCTTTATCGATAACGTGGCCACAATACGGGATCTGTTTTCTAAAAAACTCGCATTTGGGGCGGTTAGCTCTGAGCCCATATTCCTGCAATCTAGTGAGCACGTGCTCCAGGTTGGCAAGGTGATCACTGTCATTTTCGCCCGTGACCAGGATGTTGTCCAAATAACACTGGGTCCCTGGGATCCCTTGCAGGACTTGTTCCATTGCCCTCTGCCAAATAGCCAGAGCTGATGCTACCCCGAATACCAGCCGGTTGTATTGGTAGAGAACTTTATGGGTATTGATTGTGAGTTTTTTTTTGATGCTTCTTCTACCTCCATTTGCAGATACGCCTGGGCCAGATCAATCTTAATGAAGCATTTACCTCCAGATAGCGAGGCAAAAATATCTTCAATCCACGGAAGTGGATATTGTACGGTGTGAAGGACCGGGTTCACTGTTACCTTAAAGTCCCCACAGATGCGAACCTTCCTTGGTTCCCCAGGCGTGCTGCTCAATGACTTTTTCATTACAGGGACGATGGGTGTAGCCCACTCACTCCAGTCTACCTTGGGCAGTACACCTGAACGTTCCAGACTCTCCAACTCTGCTTCGACGGCTGGGCGGAACGCATAAGTTACTGGTCTGGCCTTAAAAAAATTTGGGCTTGCGTGTTCTTCAATTTTAATCGTCGCTGTCATGCATTTTAGTGTTCCGAGCCCTTGCTGGAACACTACTTTCACGTCAGTTAGGATCTTTGACAGTCGCCCATGTGTGACGTCATCATCCTTTTTGTCAGCCACAGTCAGTGCCTGTATGGAATGCCAATCCAGTTGTATTTTCCGGATCCATTCACGTCCCAGTAATGGTGGTCCTCCATCTTGCAATACATACAGGTCTAGTTTTGATGTTTCCTTACCGTTATATATAACGGTCACCCTTATTTTTCCTTTGGGGTAGACTTTTTGCCCCATGTACATCTTCAAAATAATTTTTGTGCCTCTCAAGAGTATGTGTGAGAATAGCTGCTCGAAGTCCCATCGGTTTATAACTGTTAGAGCTGATCCTGTGTCCAATTCCATCTTTAACTGGAATCCTGCTATCTTGAGAGTGACCCAAATGGTTTCGTGATCCTCCATTGTGAACACATTATGTAGTTTCAGACAACTCAGTTTCCTGCTTTTGGAGTCGTTATCACTCTTTTGTTCATCTGAACTATTCTCCGTTGTCTTATGTACCTTCTTGTACTTCCCTTTGGTCAGTTTCTTATTGCTGGTTTTCTTTCCTGACCTGCAGACTCGTGCTAAGTGTCCTACTTTTCAACACTGTCTGCACACTTTGTCTTTGAACCAGCAATCATTCTGGTCGTGTGTTGTTCTGCCGCAGCGATAGAACTTCTCTGTTCCATATGACATTTCGTTTGTGCCATATTCTTGTGGTC
Source organism: Somniosus microcephalus (assembly GCF_052327205.1). Classification (NCBI taxonomy): domain Eukaryota; kingdom Metazoa; phylum Chordata; class Chondrichthyes; order Squaliformes; family Somniosidae; genus Somniosus; species Somniosus microcephalus. Next base: position 109,642,710 of record NC_140994.1, read on the forward strand.
TCTGTTGTATCTCTGCCGTGCCCCGTGCTGCTGCTTCATATGATACCGCAATGCTGAAAGCCTTTTCCAGCGTAAGGTCCTTTTCAGATAAAAGCCGTTTCTGGGTTCCTTCACTTTGAAGCCCACACACAAACTTGTCCCTTAAGGTATCTGCCAGTCCCACTCCAAACTGGCAGTGATTCGATAGTTTGCGCAGTTCTGTTAAATAATCAGCATTGCTTTCATCCTTATGCTGGTTCTGTTTGTGAAACTTGAATCTTTCTGCTATCAGCAGCGGTGTGGGGTTTAAATGTTCCTTTAATATCATTACTATATTTTCAAAACTCTTTTCCACTGGCTTCGTTGGGGTTACTAGATTTTGTAATAGACCATACGTCTTTGCACCCATTTAATTTAACAATACCAACGCTTTCTTGTCATCTAACACCTCATTTGCCTTGCAGTACACCTCTATTCATTCAACATATGTAGTCCAATCTTCGACTTCATTGTCAAATGCGGTGATACTGCCACTCTTTAGCATTTTGGGTGTGGTTTAAAATGGCGTCTCCCAGTGGCTTAAAATGACGTCTGCCGCACTTTCCTTCCTCGCCTGCTGCTGCCGACGCCACTCCCGGCGGTCCTCGTGGCAATGGCGGTGCCTCACGGGTTTCGGCGCGTCTCTCTCTCCCTCTCTCCGACGCTGCTCGGCCCCTGAACACCGGGTGCTCCCTGTGCACTCTGCCCTCTCTCTCTCTCCCCATTGACGCTGCTCGGCCCTTTGCTCTGCCGCTCGGGCTTTAGCCCGCCGCTGTCCGCGACGGGTCTGCGCACTATCTGTTGCCAGCCCGTTTCACTGGACCACCTCGACTGGAAAGCCAAGCCTGGCTCTCGACAGCCTCCCCCGCAATTCTCGAGTCTCTGCTGGATGACTGGGTGGTTGCCCGTGGTCAACGCCCGAGTCTCTGGCCTTGACCTCCAATCCACTGATCTCCAGGAATGAATCCCCGGGAGGTGATGCAGAGTTGCAGGTAGGTTCGTACCTGCCTCGTCGCCACTGTTATGCCCGTGTATAATAAGAAACGGACTTCGGAGAATGGTACAATAGGTGTTTACTCAACGTGGCTCAAACTGCAACTGATCTGTACAGATTGCTACTCAGTGTTATATACAGGTGTGGACATTGCCGGTACTGCAGTATACATGAGCTGTAAAACATAGTCCCCCCCTTTAAGGTGTAATGTATGTACCTTTAAGAGAGAGAACTACTTTTTACAACTCCTGTATACTGTAGTACCGGCAGTGACCACACCTGTATATAAACCCTGAGTAGTGATCTGTACAGTTAGTTCTAGAGTAACCCTGATTCAGTAAACACCTGTTGTACCGTTTCTCCTGCAGTCTGTGTCTTATTATACAGAGACACAACATTGGTGATGAGCAGATTCGGACCTACCTGCAACTCTGCATCACCTCCCAGGGATTCGCTCCTGGAGAACAGTGGAAGGAGGTCGAGTCCAGAAGCATGGGCATCGACCACGGGCAACCGCCCAGTCATCCAGCGGAGATTTGAGCGTCACAGGGGAGGCTGTCGAGAGCCAGGCTTGGCTCTCCATTCAAGGAGGTCCAGCAAAATGGGCTGGCAACAGGTACTGCGCAGACCCTTCCTGGACAGCGGCGGCTAGAGCTGACCGAGCGGCACAGAAAAAGGCTGAGCAGCATCAACGGGGGAGAGAGAGAGGACAGAGAGCACAGGGCGCAGCTGGTGTTCAGGACCGAGTCACGTCAATGGGGAGAGAGACAAGAGAGAGCAGAGTACATCCGGTTTACAAGGGCCGAGCAGCGTCAACGGGGGAGAGAGGCACGCAGGAAAACATGAGGCGCTGCCATTGCCACGAGGACCGCAGAGAGCGGCATTGGCAGCAGTGCAAGAGCAGTGCATGAAACCCACAGGGCGTCACCATTTGCCACGAGGATCACCGAGAGCGGCGTTGGCAGCAGCGCGGGAGACGCCATTTTAAGTCAGAGCGGGGAAGAAAGGAAAGCATGGGAGATGCCATTTTAAGCCGCAGCGGGGAAGAATGGAAAGCGCGGGAGACTCCATTTTAAGCCAGTCTAACCACACCCAAAAATGCCAAAGAGTGGCAGTATCACAGCGTTCGACAATGAAGTCGAAGATTGGACGACATATGTCGAATGCATAGAAGTATACTGCAAGGCGAATGAAGTGCCAGATGACAAGAAAGCGCTGGTATTGTTGAATTCAATGGGTGTTAAAATGTATGGCTTATTACGAAACCTAGTAACCACAGAGAAGCCAGTAGAAAAGGATTTTGAAAACATAGTGTCAATCCTACAGGACCACTTAAACCCCACACCGCTGCTGATAGCAGAAAGATTTAAGTTTCACAAAAGGAACCAGCATAAAGATGAAAGTAATGCTGAGTATTTAACGGAACTGTGCAAGCTATCGAAACACTGCCAGTTTGGAACGGGACTAGCAGATACTTTAAGGGACAAGTTTGTGTGTGGGCTTCAAAGTGAAGGAACCCTGAAACGGCTTCTATCAGAAAAGGATCTTACGCTGGACAAGGCTTTCAGCATTGCAGTATCACATGAAGCAGCAGCACGGGGCGCTGCAGAGATACAACGGAGACCGTAAGAATATGGCACAAATGAAATGTCGTACGGAACAGTGAAGTGCTATCGCTGCGGCAGAACAACACACGGCCATAATGATTGCTGGTTCAAGGACAAAGTGTGCAGACAGTGTGGAAAAGTAGGACAGATAGCAAGAGTCTGCAGGTCGGGAAAGAAAACCAGCAGCAAGAAATCTCCACAGGAGAAGTACAAGAAGGTACATAAGGTGACAGAGAGCAGTTCAGACAAACAGAAAAGTGATACAGACTCCGGAAGCAAGGAGCTGGGTTGTCAGAAACTACATAATGTGATCAAAATGGAGGATCACCAAACTATCTGGGTCATGCTCAAGATAGCAGGAGTCCAAGTGAAAATGGAATTGAACACAGCATCAGCCCTAACAGTCATAAACCGAAGGGACTACAAGCGGCTATTCTCACATATACCCTTGGGAGATACAAAGATTGTCTTGAAGACATACACGGGGCAAAAAGTCTACCCCAAAGGAAAAATAAGGGTGAACGTTATATATAACGGCAAGGAAACACCAAAAATGGACCTATATGTATTGCCAGATGCAGGACCACCACTACTAGGATGTGAATGGATCCAGAAGATACAGCTAGATTGGCATTCCATACAAGCACTGACTGTAGATGCCAAAAAGGATGACGACGTCACACCTGGACGACTGTCAAAAATGCTAACTGATGCACAAGAAGTGTTCCAGCAGGGACTCAGCACACTAAAAGTCATAACAGCAATGATCAAAATAGAGGAAAATGCAAGCCCAAAGTTTTTTAAGGCCAGACCGGTACCTTATGCGATCCGCCCAGCCGTCGAAGCAGACCTGGAAGGTTTGGAACATTCAGGAGTACTGTCCAAAGTGGACTGGAGCGAATAGGCTACACCCATCATTCCTGTAATGAAAAGGTCATTGAGTAATACGCCTGGGGAACCAAAGAAGGTTTGCATCTGTGGGGACTTTAAAGTGACAGTGAACCCAGTCCTTCACATTGTACAATATCCGCTTCCACGGATTGAAGATATTTTCGCCTCGCTATCTGGAGGGAAACGCTTCACTAAGGTTGATCTGGCCCAGGCGTACCTGCAAATGGAGGTAGAAGGAGCCTCAAAACAGTACCTCACGATCAAAACACATAAAGGTCTCTACCAATACAACCGGCTGGTGTTCGGGGTAGCATCAGCTCCGACTATTTGGCAAAGGGCAATCGAACAAGTCCTGCAAGGGATTCCAGGGACCCAGTGTTATTTAGACGACATCCTGGTCACGGGCGAAAATGAAAGTGATCACCTCGCCAACCTGGAGCAGGTGCTCACTAGATTGAAGGAATATGGGCTCCGAGCTAATCGCCACAAATGCGAGTTTTTCCAGAAGCAGATCTCGTATTGTGGCCACGTTATTGATAAAGAGGGGTTACATAAGTCCCCTGAAAATATTAAGGCAGTAGACAAGGCTCCAGCACCGGAAAATGTGTCACAACTGAGGTCGTTCCTCAGGCTGCTGAACTACTACCATAAGTTCTTGCTGAATATGTCTACAGTACTACACCCACTGAACACCCTACTGCAAACGGGGGTACCATGGAAGTGGAGTGACGAATGTAAACGAGCTTTCCAGAAGAGCAAAGCATTGATCACATCAAAAGAGGTGTTGGCTCATTTCAACCCAGCACTACCAATTAGGTTGGCGTGTGATGCATCAGCCTATGGCATTGGAGCGGTGCTGTCGCACAAATTCCCGGACGGCTCAGAGAGGCCAGTAGCCTTTGCGTCTCGGTCACTAACCTCAGCCGAGCGCAACTACGCCCAGATTGACCGGGAGGTCCTGAGCCTAGTGTGGTGAGTGAAAAAGTTCAATCATTATCTGCACGGGCAGAAGTTCACCTTGCTGATTGACCACCAACCACTTGTCTCCATCTTTAATCCAATGAAGGGCGTTCCGGTGATGACTGCGCAACGGCAAAAAGATGGTCCGTTTTTCTTGGGGTGCACCAATATGAAATCGAGTATAAGGGCACAAAACAGCATGGAAACGCTGATGGGCTATCACGCCTGCCACTGCCTACTGCGGAGGAAGCACCAGCAGTGGATCCTGTCGAAATATTTCATTCGACTATAATTGAATGCTTGCCAGTAACTAACGCTGGTATAGAGAAGGAGACCCAAAATGACCCGACACTGTCTCGGGTATATGATTTGACGGTGAAGGGATGGCCAGCACATGGCGACTCACTGTTGCCAGCATTCTCATCCAGAAGAGAACAGCTGTCAGTATGCCAGGGGACCTAGATGTGTGGATCCCGAGTGGTAATTCCACCCAAGTTAAGGGAGAAAGTGCTCAATGAGCTTCACAAAGGTCATCTGGGAGGGGTGAAAATGAAAAGCCATGCCAGGGCTTATGTGTGGTGTCCGGGGATCGATCAGCAAATCGAGGACCTCAGGATGCCAGAAGGTCCAAAATGCACCACCACATGCCATCTGCACCCATGGGAGTGGCCCTCATCTCCATGGCAACGGGTGCATATTGATTTTGCTGGTCCATTCATGGACTCAATGTTTTTAATAGCCATGGACGCGCACTCGAAATGGCCTGAGGTGATCAAAATGTCCTCCAGCACCACGGAGAAAACTATTGCAGTCCTACGGAACATTTTTGCCAGGAACGGCTTGTCACAGCTGATTTGCTCTGATAATGGACCACAGTTTGTATCCGAATAGTTTCAAAGATTTATGAAAAGGAATGGGGGAAGGCATTACACATCCGCCCCGTATCATCCAGCCACAAATGGATTGGCTGAGAGGTTCGTACAAACCTTTAAAAAAGCAGTAAAGGCCATGTGCGATGACGACATTCCGCTGCAGCATAAGGTGGACAATTTCCTGTTAGCCTATAGAAATGCGACACATGCAGTCACCAACCAGGCCCCGGCCATGATGTTCTTTAATTGATGGTTGAGATCTCGTCTGGATTTGCTCAGACCAAATGTACGAAGAGATGTTGAGAGTAAGCAATTCCAGCACATCAATGAGAAGCTGACAAGGAGCTTCAATGTAGGGCAACGAGTCTTGTCCCGCGACTACCGAACAGAGAAATGGCAACCAGGAACGATATGCACACGGCAGGGGCCATTAATGTACACAGTGGATGTTGGGGAGAACATTGTGAGATGCCATGCTGACCAGATCCTAGTGTCACAGGAATGAGTCAACCCCATGTCTCGGCCATACGTACCTGGTGAGGAACCCGACGTACAGGTCACATCTGCCTCAGAAACAATAGCATTGGAAGCTGATGAATCAACTGATGACAGGGTGCTAGAATCGCCTCCGCACCAAGAGCGAGATACTCGGGAAAGGCGTTATCCAGAAAGAATCAGGAAGCCTCCCCAAAGACTGAATTTATAAATAGACTATTTTCAGCTAATGTTGCATGTTAAAAGTGTTCATTGTAATTAGTTTGATATTTAATTTTTAAATGAGTGTTATGGTACTGTTAATCTAAAAGGGGAGGAATTGTAATGTATATACCTATAAGGGAGAGAACTACTTTTTACAGCTCCTGTATACTGTAGTACCGGCAGTGACCACACCTGTATATAAACCCTGAGTAGTGATCTGTACAGGTGGTTCTAGAGTAACCCTGATTCAGTAAACACCTGTTGTAACGTTTCTCCTGCAGTCTGTGTCTTATTATACACAGACACAACAAAAGTATATACATTACAGATTGGAGATAGTGAAATTATGTCTGTATTGGGAGCAGTGATGGGAGTTAGTGGATTAATGCCGATATTGGGGACAATGATGGGAGATATTGAATTAATGTCTGTATTGGGAGTGATGTGAGATAGTGGATTAAAGTCTCTATTGGGGAAAGTGATGGGAGATAATGGATTAATGTCTGTATTGGTAGCAGTGGGAGATAATGCATTAATGTCTGTATTGGGAGCAGTGATGGGAGATAGTTGATTAATGTCTCTATTGGGAGCAGCAATGGGAGATAGTTTATTAATGTCTGTATTGGGGACAGGGATGGGAGATTATGGATTAATGTCTATATTGGGGACAGTGATGGGAGATAGTGGATTAATGTCTGTATTGGGAGTGATGGGAGGGAGTGGATTAATGTCTGCATTGGGAGCAGTGATGGGAGATAGTGGGGTAATGTCACAATTAGAGACCAGGATGGGAGATAGTTGATTAATGTTAGTATTGGGAGTGATTGGAGAGAGTGGAATTATGTCTGTATTGAGAGCAGTGATGGGATATATTGGATTCCTGTCTATATTGGGGCCAGTGATGGGAGATATTGGTTTAATGTTTTTATTGGTAGCAGTGAGGGGAGAGAGTGGATTAATGTCTGTATTCGGGGAAAATGATGGGAGATAGTGGATTAATGTCTAACTTGGGGACAGTGATGGGAGATTGTGGATTAATGTCTGTATTAGGGAAAGTGATGGGAGATAGTGATTTAGTTTCTGCATTGGGGACAGTGATGGGAGATAGTGGATTAATCTCTGTAATGGGAGTGATGGGAGATAGTGTATTAATGTCTGTATTGGGAGCAGTGCGGGTAGATAGTGGATTAATGTCTATTGGGGACAGTGATGGGAGGTAGTGGATTAATGTCTGTATTGGGGACAGTCATGGGAGTTAGTGGATTAACGTCTGTATTGGGACAGGGATGGGAGATAGTTGATTAATATCTGTTTCGGGGGAAGTGATGGGAGATAGTGGATTAATATCTGTATTGTGAACAGTGATGGGAGATATTGGATTAATGTTTCTAGTGGGAGTGATGGGAGATATCGGATTAATGTCTGTGTTGAGGATAGCGATGGGAGAGAGTGGCTTAATATCAATATTGGAAGTGATGGGAGATAGTGGATTAATGTTTGTATTGGGGACAGTGATGGGAGATAGTGGAGTAATATCTGTATTGGGAGTGATGGGAGAAAGGGGTAAATGTCTCAATTGGGAGCTGTGATGGGAGAAAGTGAATTAATGTCAGTATTAGCGACAGGAATGGGAGATAGTGGATTAATGTCTGTATTGGGAGAGATGCGAGATAGTGGATTAATATCTGTATTGGGAGCAGTGATGGGAGATAGTGGTGTAATGTCTGTATTGGGAGTGATGGGAGATAGGGGATAAATGTCTCTATTGGGAGATAACGGTTTCAAGTCTGTATTAGGAGTGATGGAAGATATTGATTTAATGTCTGTTTGGGGACAGCGATGGGAGATGGTGGATTAACGTCTGTCTTTTGAGTGATGGGACATAGTGGCTTAATGTCTATATTGGGGGCAGTGATGGCAGATAGTGGATTCATGTTTTTATTGGTAGCAGTGATGGGAGATACTGGATTCATGTCTGTATTGGGGACAGTGATGGGAGATATTATATTAATGTCTGTACTGTGAGTGATCGGAGATTGTGGATTAATGTCTGTTTTGGGGCAGGGATTGAAGATAGTAGATTAATGTCTGTATTGTGGACAGTGATTGGAGATAGTGGATTAATGGCTGCATTGGGATTAGTTGGGAGATTGTTGATTAACGTCTTTATTCGGGACAGTGATGGGATATAGCGGATTCAAGTCTGTATTAGGAGTGGTGGAAGATATTGGATTAATGTCTGTATGGGGACAGCAACGGGAGATGGTGGATTAATGTCTGTCTTGGGAGTGATGGGAGATAGTGGATTAATGTCTTAATTGGGAGTGATGGGAGATAGGTAATTAATGTCTGTATTGGGGACAGTAAAGTGAGATACTTGATTAAGGTCGGTATTGGGAGCAGTGATAGGAGATAGTGGATCAATATCTGTATTGGGGAGAGTGATGGGAGACAGTGGATTAATGTCTGTATTGGGAGCGATGGGGGATAGTTGATTAAAGTCTGTATTGGGAATGATGGGAGATAGTGGATTAATGTCTGTATTGTGGCAGTGACGCGAGACAGTGGATTGATGTCTTTATTGGGAGCAGTGATGGGAGATAGTGGATTAATGTCTGTATATTGCGGACAGTGATGGCGATACTTGATAAATGTCTGTATTGGGAAGATTGATGGGTGATAGTGGATTTTTCTTTGTATTGGGGACTGTGACGGAAGATAATGGATTAATGTCTGTGTTGGGAGTGATGGGCAATAGTTGATTTATGTCTCTATTGGCGAAAGTGATGGGAGATAGTTGACTAATGTCTGTATTGGTAGCACTGGGAGATAGTGGAATAATGTCTGTATAGGGAGCAGTGATGGGAGATAATGGATTAATGTCCGTATTGTGGACAGTGATGGGAGATAGTGGATAAATGTATGTATCGGAGTGATGGGATATAGTGGGTAATGTTTGCATTGGGAGCTCGGATGGGAGATAGTTGGATTAATGTCTATGTTCGCGACAGTGATGGCCTATAGTGGATTAATATTTGTTTTGGGAGCAGTGATGGGAGATTTTGGATTAATGTCTATATTCGGGACAGTGATGGGAGATCGTGGATTAATGTCTGTATTGGGAGCGATGGGAGATCGAGAATTAATATCTGTATCAGGAGAGATGGGACATAGTGAATTAATGTCTGTATTGGGAGTGATGTGAGCACAAGGTACATTCTGTAATATGTATGAGAGAGATTCAACTGTTGTAAAGTACAAGGCACATTCTGGAACAGATATGAGAGTTTCACCAGTTGTAAAGCACAAGGCACATTATGGAAAAGGTATGAGACACTTTCATCTTATGTAAAGCACAAGCCACATTCTGGAAAAGGTATGAGAGACTTTCACTTGTTCAAAAGAAAAAGGTACATTCTGGAACAGGTATTAGAGAGTTTCACATGTTGAAAACCACAAGGCATATTCTGGAACAGGTTTGAGAGTTTCACCAGTTGTAAAGCAGAAGACACATTCTGTAACAGGTAAGAGAGAGAAACTCTCTCATACCTGTTCCAGAACGTGCCTTGTGCTTTAGAACTGGGGAAACTCTCTCATACCTGTTCCAGAATGTGCCTTATGCTTTAGAAAAGTTGAAGCTCTCTCATACCTATTCCATAATTTGCGTTCTGCTTTACAACTGATAAAACTCTCATGCCTGTTACAGAATGTGCCTTGTGCTTTAGAACATTTGTTACTCTCTCATAACTGTTCCAGAATATGCCTTCTGCTTTAGAAGAGGCGCATCTCTCTCATACCTGTTCCAGAATGTGCCCTGTGCTTTAGAACAGGTGAAACTCTCGCATACCTGTTCCAGAATATGCCTTGTGCTCTAGAACAGGCGCATCTCTCATACCTGTTCCAGAACGTGCCTTGTGCTTTAGAACAGGCGTATTTCGTCATACCTGTTCCAGAATGTGTCATGTGCTTTAGAACTGGTGAAATTCTCTCATACCTGTTCCAGAATATGCCTGGTGCTTTAGAGCAGGCGCACCTCTCTCATACCTGTTCCAGAATGTGCCTTGCGCTTTACAAAATGCGGAAATCTCATACCTGTTTCAGATTGTGCCTTGTGCTTTAGAACAGGTGAAGGTCTCTCATACCTGTTCCAGAATGTGCCTTGTGCTTTTGAACAGGTGAAAGTCTCCCATACATTTTCCAAAATGTGCCTTGTACGTTCCAAATGGCGAAAATCTCAATGCTGTTCCAGATTGGGCCTATTGCTTTACAACAGGTGAAGGACTCGCATGCCTGTTCCATATTGTCCCCTGTGCTTTAGAAGAGGTGAAACTCTGTCATACCTGTTACAGATTGTGTCTTCTGCTTTAGATAAGGTAAAACTCTCTCACACCTGTTCCAGAATGTGCCTTGTGCTTTACAACTGATGAAAATCTCATACTTGTTCCAAAATGTGCCTTGTGCATTCGAACTCGCATATCTCACTCATACACGTTCTACAATGTGCCTTGTGCTTTAGAACAGGTGAAGCCCTCTCATACCTGTTCCAGAATGTGCCTTGTGCTTTACAACAGGTGAAAGTCTCCAATACTTTTCCAGAATGTGCCTTGTACTTTAGAAAACGTGCCACTTTCTCATACCTTTTCCATAATGTGCCATGTGCTTTAGGACACGTGAAACTCTCTCATACCTGTTCCAGAATGTGCCTTGTGCTTTAAAACTAGAGAAACTCTCTCATACCTGTTCCAGAATGTGCCTTGTGCTTTAAAACTAGAGAAACTCTCTCATACCTGTTCCAGAATGTGCCTTGTGCTATAGAACAGGCGTAACTCACTCATACCTGTTCCAGAATGTGCCTTGTGGTTTAGAAAATGTGAAACTCTCATACCTGTTCCAAAATCTGCCTTGTGCTTCAAAACAGCTGTAACACTCTCGTACCTGTTCCAGAATACGCCTTGTGCTTTTGAACAGGTGAAACATAGAAAACATAGAGATAGGAACAGGAGTAGGCCATTCGGCCCTTCGAGCCTGCTCCGCCATTCAATGAGATCATGGCTGATCCTCGTCTGAGATCATAGCTGATCTTACCAGTTCAGTACCCCGTCCCCGCCTTTTCTCCGTAACCCTTAATCCCCTTAGCCTTCAGAAATATATCCAATTCTCTCTTGAAAATATTTATTGAATTAGCCTTCGCAGCCCTCTGTGGCAGGGAATTCCACAGGCTCACCACTCTTTGAGTGAAGAAATTCTTCCTCATCTCTGTTTTAAATGATTTGCCCGCTATTTTTAGACTGTGGCCCCTGGTTCTGTGCTCCCCGGCCATTGGAAACATTCTCTCTGAATTCAGCCTGTCCAGGCCTGCCATAATTTTATATGTTTCGATGAGATCCCCTCTCAATCTTCTAAACTCCAGTGAGTACAAGCCCAAACGATTTAATCTCTCTTCGTAGGTCATTCCCGCCATTCCAGGTATCAGCCTGGTGAATCGCCGTTGCACTCTTTCCATGGCAAGAACATCCTTCCGCAGATGGGGCGACCAAAACTGTACACAATACTCCAGATGCGGTCTCACCAGCACCTTGTACAGCTGTAGTAAGGTATCCCTATTCCTATACTCGAACCCCCTTGATATGAAGGCCAACATACCATTTGCCTTCTTAATCGCCTGTTGCACCTGCATGCTCTCCTTCAGTGACTGGTGCACAAGAACACCCAGGTCCCTCTGCACTTCCCCATCTCCCAATCTATTGCCATTTAGATAATAATCTACCCTCCTGTTTTTACCCCCAAAGTGGATAACCTCGCATTTATCCACATTATAGTGCATCTGCCACGTATCCGCCCATTCCCCCAACCTGTCCAAATCGCACTGTAGCCTCCTGACATCCTCATCAGAGCCCACCCCTCCTCCTAGTTTAGTGTTGTCAGCGAATTTGGAAATATTGCATCCAATTCCCTGATCCAGATCATTTATATATATTGTGAACAGCTGGGGTCCCAGGACAGATCCTTGCGGCACCCCGCTGGTCACTGCCTGCCACTCCGAAAACGAGCCATTTATTCCAACTCTCTGTTTTCTATCCGCCAGCCAGTTCTCTATCCACGTTAATACTTTGCCCCCAATCCCATGAGCCTTAATTTTGCATGATAATCTTTTGTGTGGAACCTTATCGAAGGCTTTCTGGAAGTCAAGGTACACCACATCCACTGGCTCTCCCCCATCTATTTTACCAGTTACTTCCTCAAAAAATTCCAGCAGATTAGTCAAACACGATTTACCCTTTGTAAATCCATATTGACTCTGTCCGATCCTTTCCCCATTTGTCAAGTGCTCCGCTATTTTATCCTTAATAATGGACTCTAGCATTCTGCCCACAACCGATGTAAGGCTTACTGGTCTATAATTCCCTGCTTTCTCTCTACCCCCCTTTTTAAATATTGGGGTAACATTAGCTACCCTCCAATCCACGGGTACTGTTCCCGAGTCAATGGAGTTCCGGAAGATGATCCTTAGAGCATCTGCTATCTCCAGGGCCACCTCCTTAAGTACCCTAGGATGTAGTTTATCAGGCCCCGGGGATTTGTCGGCCTTCAGTCCCCTCAACTTACCCAACACCATATCCCTAGAGATACTAATTTCTGTCAGCTCCTCCCTCTCATTAGTCCCTATGTTTGCCAATATTCCTGGGAGGTTATTTGTGTCCTCCTTTGTGAATACAGAACCAAAGTATGAGTTTAATTGGTCTGCCATTTCCTTATTCTCCATTATATATTCTCCCGAATCGGACTGCAAGGGACCGACTTGGGATTTTACCAGTCTTTTCCTCCTGATATACCGATAAAAGCTTTTGCAGTCTGTCTTTATGTTTGCTGCAAGTTTACTTTCGTATTCTATTTTCCCCTTCCTGATTAATCCCTTTGTCCTCTTTTGCTGTATCCTGTACTGCCCCCAATCTTCCGGTCTGGTGCTTTTTTTTGCCAGTTGATATGCCCTTTTTTTTGATTTTATGCTGTCCCTAATTTCCCTCGTTATCCACGGTTGAGTCACCTTTTTAGGTTTATTTTTATGCCAAACCGGTATAAACATGTTCTGGAATTCTTCCATTCTATCTTTGAATGCTTGCCATTGTCTATCCACTGTCAATCCCCCCAGAAACACCACCCAATCAATCTTACCCAATTCCCGTCTCATACCCTCGTAATTCCCTTTAATTAAGTTCTGGACCTTAGTCTCTGATTCAATTTCCTCACTCTCCATCTCGACTGAGAGCTCGATCATATTATGATCGCTCTGACCCAAGGGGCCTCTTACAAGAAGATTGCTGATAAGTCCCTTCTCATTGCGCAATACCCAGTCTAAAATGGCCTGATCTCGAGTCGGCTCCTCGACATATTGGTCCAGATAACCGTCCCGAAAACATTCCAGGAATTCCTCCTCCTCAGAATTTTTACTAATTTGGGTAGTCCAATCAATATGTAAATTAAAGTCACCCATGATGACAGCTGTGCTCTTATCGCACGCTTCTCTAATTTCCCTTTTTATGCCTTCCCTCACCTCCATATTACTATTTGGAGGCCTATATATCACACCCACTAACGTTTTCCTCCCCTTGCTATTTCTCATTTCTACCCATACAGATTCCGTTTCATCCGAGTTAATATCCTTCATTTCCATTGCATTAATCCCCTCCTTTACCAGCAATGCTACCCCACCTCCCCTACCTTTTTGCCGATCCTTCCTAAATATTGTATATCCCTGGATGTTAAGTTCCCAGCCTTGCCCACCCTGCAGCCACGTTTCTGTAATCCCAATCAAATCATACTTGTTTACCTCTATTTCCACAACTAATTCATCCACCTTGTTCCTAATGCTTCTAGCATTAAGATACAAAGCCTTCAGGCTTGCTTTTTTCACACTCTCATTATGAATTAGTTTGGCCCTTTGTGTTTCTCTCCTTTGCTTATTGCTTCTCACCTTTCTACCATCTATTTCTGACTTCATATGACTTCCCTCTTTTCCACTACCTAGGTTCCCATCCCCCTGCCAAATTAGTTGAAATCCTCCCGAACCGCCCTAGAAAATATTACCCCGAGGACATCGGCTCCCTCACAGTTCAGGTGTAGACCGTCCCCTTGGTACAGGTCACTCCTCCCCAAGAACTGGTTCCAATGCCTCAAGAATTTAAATCCCTCTCCCTTGCACCACTGCTCAAGCCACGTATTTAGCTTATCTATCTTACTCTCTCTAAACTTATTAGCTCGTGGCACTGGTAGCAATCCAGAGATTACTACCTTTGAGGTCCTACTTTTCAATTTAGCTCCTAACTCCCTAAATTCAGCTTGTAGGACCTCCTCCCTCTTTTTACCTACATCGTTGGTACCTACATGTACCACGACAACTGGCTGATCCCCCTCCCCCTTCAGAATGCTCTGCACCCGCTCCGAGACATCCTTGACCTTTGCACCAGGGAGGCAACATACCATCTTGGAGTCTCGGTCTCGGCCACAGAAACTCCTATCTATCCCCCTTACAATTGAATCCCCTATCACTATAGCCCTATCCCTCTTTTTCCCGCCCTTCTGTGCAGCAGAGCCAGTCATGGTGCCCTGAACCTGGCTGCTGGTGCCTTCCCCTGATAAGTCATCTCCCCCAACAGTACCCAAAACGGTAAACCTGTTTTGGAGGGAGATGACCGCAGGTGACTCCTGCACTACCTTCCTGCCTTTACCCTGCCATTTGGTCACCCATTTACTGTCTGAGCTAGCCTTTACCTGCGGTGTGACCAACTCACTGAATGTGCTATCCACAAGATCCTCAGCATCGCGTATGCTCCAGAGTGAGTCCATTCGCAGCTCCAGCGCCGCCATGCGGTCCGCTAGGAGCTGCAGCTGGACACACTTCCTGCACACATAGTTGTCAGGGACAGTGTCCCTGATTTCCCACATGGCACAGGAGGAGCATGACACGGGTCCGAGCTGCCCTTCCATGACTTAACCCTTACAATACCCTTTTATTTACTACGATTTAGCTTAATTATTGAATTCTACTGATACCTGTTCCAGAATGTGCCTTGTGCTTTAGAACAGTTGAAGAACTCTCATACCTGTTCCATAATTTGCGTTCTGCTTTACAACTGATAAAACTCCCATGCCTGTTCCAGAATGTGCCTTGTGCTTTAAAACATTTGTTACTCTCTCATACCTGTTCCAGAATATGCCTTGTGCTTTAGAACAGGCGCACCTCTCTCATACCTGTTCCAGAATGTGCCTTGTGCTTTACAACTAATGAAACTCTCATACCGGTTCCAGAATGTGCCTTGCACTTTAGAAAATGCGCCCCTTTCTCATACCTGTTCCAGAATGTGCCATGTGCTTTAGGACAGGTGAAAGTCTCTCATACCTGTTCCAGAATGTGCCTTGTGCTTTAGAACTAGAGAAACTCTCTCATACCTGTTCCAGAATGTGACTTGTGCTATAGAGCAGGCGTAACTCACTCATACCTGTTCCAGAATGTGCCTTGTGCTTTAGAAAGTGTGAAACTCTCATACCTGTTCCAAAATCTGCCTTGTGCTTCAAAACAGCTGTCACACTGTCGTACCTGTTCCAGAATACGCCTTGTCCTTTAGAACAGGCGAATCTCGCTCATACCTCTTCCAGAATGTGCCTTATGCTTTAGAACAGTTGAAGCTCTCTCATACCTGTTCCATAATTTGCGCTCTGCTTTACAACTGATAAAACTCTCATGCCTGTTCCAGAATGTGCCTTGTGCTTTAGAACATTTGTTACTCTCTCATACCTGTTCCAGAATATGCCTTCTGCTTTAGAACAGGCGCACCTCTCTCATACCTGTTCCAGAATGTGCCTTGTGCTTTACAACTAATGAAACTCTCATACCGGTTCCAGAATGTGCCTTGCGCTTTACAAAATGCGGAACTCTCATACCTGTTCCAGAATGTGCCTTGTGCTTTAGTACAGGTCAATGTCTCTCATACCGATTCCAGAATGTGCCTTTTGCTTTAGAACAGGTGAAAGTCTCCCATACATTATCCAAAATGTGCCTTGTACGTTCCAAATGGTGAAAATCTCAATGCTGTTCCAGAATGGGCCTATTGCTTTACAACAGGTGAAGGACTCTCATGCCTGTTGCATATTGTACCCTGTGCTATAGAAGAGGTGAAACTCTGTCATACCTGTTACAGATTGTGCCTTGTGCTTTAGATAAGGTAAAACTCTCTCACACCTGTTCCAGAATGTGCCGCGTGCTTTACAACTGATGAAAATCTCATACTTGTTCCAGAATATGCCTTGTGCATTAGAACTGGCGTATCTCACTCATACCCGTTCTACAATGTGTCTTCTGCTTTAGAACAGGTGAAGCACTCTCATACCTGTTCCAGAATGTGCCTTGTGCTTTGCAACAGGTGAAAGTCTCCAATACCTTTTCCAGAATGTGCCTTGCACTTTAGAAAATGCGCCCCTTTCTCATACCTGTTCCAGAATGTGACTTGTGCTATAGAGCAGGCGTAACTCACTCATACCTGTTCCAGAATGTGCCTTGTGCTTTAGAAAATGTGAAACTCTCATACCTGTTCCAAAATCTGCCTTGTGCTTCAAAACAGCTGTCACACTCTCGTACCTGTTCCAGAATACGCCTTGTCCTTTAGAACAGGCGAATCTCGCTCATACCTCTTCCAGAATGTGCCTTATGCTTTAGAACAGTTGAAGCTCTCTCATACCTGTTCCATAATTTGCGCTCTGCTTTACAACTGATAAAACTCTCATGCCTGTTCCAGAATGTGCCTTGTGCTTTAGAACATTTGTTACTCTCTCATACCTGTTCCAGAATATGCCTTCTGCTTTAGAAGAGGCGCATCTCTCTCATACCTGTTCCAGAATGTGCCCTGTGCTTTAGAACAGGTGAAACTCTCGCATACCTGTTCCAGAATATGCCTTGTGCTTTAGAACAGGCGCATCTCTCATACCTGTTCCAGAACGTGTCTTGTGCTTTAGAGCAGGAGTATCTTGATCATACGTGTTCCAGAATGTGTCTTGTGCTTTAGAACAGGTGAAATTCTCTCATACCTGTTCCGGAATGTTCCTTCTGCTTTAGAAAAGGTGAAACTCTCCCACACCTGTTCCAGAATGTGCCTTGTGCTTTACAACTGGAGAAAATCTCATACATATTCCAGAATGTGCCTTGTGCTTTAGAAAAGGTGAAACTCTCATACCTGTTCCAAAATGTGCCGTGAGCTTCAGAACAGCTGTAACATTCTCCTACAAGTTCCAGAATATGCCTTGTGCATTACAACATGTGTATCTCGCTCATACCTGTTCCAGAATGTGCCTTGTGCTTTAGAACAGGTGAAGCTCTCTCATACTTATCCCAGAATGTGCCTTTTGCTTTACAACAGGTGAAAGTCTCCCATACATTTTCCAGAATGTGCCTTGTACTTTCCAACTGGTGAAAATCTCTAAGCTGTTCCTGAATGTGTCTTTTACTTTACAACAGGAAAAACACTCACGTACAAGTGCCAGATTGTACGCTGTGCTTCAGAACAGGCGTAACTCACTCATAACTGTTCCAGAATGTGCCTTGTGCTTTAGAAAAGGTAAAACTCTCATACCTGTTCCAAAATGTGCCTTTTCCTTCAGAAAAGCTGTAACAATCTCATACCTGTACCAGAATACGCCTTGTGCTTTAGAACATGCGTATCTCACTCATACATGTTCCAGAATGTGCCTAGTGCTTTAGTACATTTGAAGCTCTCTCATACCTAATCCAGAATGTGCCTTGTGCTTTACAACTTTCGAAGCTCTCTAAGCTGTTCCAGAATGTGCCTTATCATTTACAACAGGTGAAAGTCTCTCATACCTGTTCCAGAATATGCCTTGTGCTTTACAACAGCCACATCTCTCTCATTCCTTTTCCAGAATGTGCCTTGTGTTTTAGAACAGGTGAAACTTTCTCATAATTGTTTCAGAATATGCCTTTTGCTTTAATGCAGGTGCATCTCCCTCAAACCTGTTCCAGAATGTGCCTTGTGTTTTAGAAGATGTGAAAATGTCACATACGTGTTTCCGAATGTGCCTTGTGCTTCAGAACAGTCTTAACTCACTCATAGATGTTGCAGAATGTGCCTTGTGCTTTAGAAAAGGGGAAAATCTCATACCTTTGCCAAAACATGTCTTTTGCTTCAGAAAAGCCGTAACACTCTCATACCTGTTCCAGAATATGGCTTGTGCTTTAGAACAGGGGAGGCACTCTCATACCTATTCCAGAATGTCCCTTATGCTTTAGATCAGGTGAAAATCTCACATACCTGTTAGAGAATGAGCCTTGTGCTTTAGAACTAGAGAAACTCTCTCATACCTGTTCCAGAATGTGCCAGGTGCTTTGGAACTGGAGACATTCTATCATAACTGTTCCAGAACGTGCCCTGGGCAGTGAAACAGGTGCATCTCTCTCACACCTGTTCCAGAATGTGCCTGGTGCTTTAGAACTGGAGACATTCTATCATACCTGTTCCAGAATGTGCCCTGGGCATTGAAACAGGTGCATCTCTCTCACACCTGTTCCAGAATGTGCCATGAGCTTCAGAAAAGGTGAAACTCTCTCAGACCTGTTCCAGAATGTGCCTTGTGCTTTACAACAGGTGAAAGACTCCCATACCTTTTCCAGAATGTGCCTTGTACTTTACAACTGGCGAACACCCGAAGCTGTTCCAGAATGTGCGTTTTGCTTTCCAATAGGAGAAACACGCTCATACCTGTTCCAGAATGTGCCTGGTGCTTTAATACAGGCATAACTCTCTAACACCTGTTCCAAAATGTGCCTTCTGCTTCAGAACCGCTGTAACACTCTCATACCTGTTCCAGAACACACCTTGTCCATTAGAACATGCGTGTCTCGCTCATAACTGTTCCAGAATGTGCCTTGTGATTTAGAACTGGTGAAGATCTCTCATACATATTCCAGAATGTGCCTTGTGCTTTACAACAGGTGAAAGTCTCCCAATACATTTTCCAGAATGTGCCTTGTACTTTCCAACTGGCGAAACTCCCAAAGCTGTTCCAGAATGTGCTTTTTAATTTACAACAGGTGAAACACTCTCATACAAGTTCCACATTGTAAGTTATGCTTCAGAAGACGTGAAACTCTCTCATACCTGTTCCAGAATGTGCCTTGTGCTTCAGAACAAGTGCAACTCTCTCTCACCTGTTCCAGAATGTGCCTTGTGCCTTGTGCTTTAGAACTAGAGAAATTCTCTCATACCTGTTCCTGAATGTGCCTTGTACTTCAGAACAGGCGTAACTCACTCATAACTGTTCCAGAATGTGCCTTGTGCTTTACAAAAGGTGAAACTCTCATACCTGTTCCAAAATGTGCCTTTTCCTTCAGAATAGCTGTAACAATCTCATACCTGTTCCAGAATACGCCTTGTGCTTTCGAACATGTGTATCTCGCTCATACGTGTTCCAGAATGTGCCTTGTGCTTTACAACTGGGGAAACTCTCAAAGCTGTTCCAGAATATGCCTTGTGCTCTAGAACAGGCGCCTTGTGCTTTACAACTGGTGATATACTCATACGTGTTCCAGAATGTGCCTTTTGCTTTACAGCAGGTGAAGCACTCTCATGCCTGTTGCAGAATGTGCCTTGTGCTTTACAACTGATGAAACTCTCATACCTGTTCCAGAATGTGCCTTGTGCTTTAGAAAAGATGAAACTCTCTCACACCTGTTCCAGAATTTGCCTTGTGCTTTACAAAGGGTGAAAATCGCACACCTGTTCCAGAATGTGCCTTGTGCTTTAGAAAAGGTGCAACACACATACCTATTCCAAAATGTGCCTTTTCCTTCAGAACAGCTGTAACACGCAAATACCTGTTCCAGAATACGCTTTTTGCTTTAGAGCATGCATATCTCGCTCATACATGTTCCAGAATGTGCCTTGTTCTTTAGAAAAGTTGAAGATCTCTCATACCTGTTCCAGATTGTACCTGTGCTTTAGAAGAGGTTAAACTCTCTCATACCTGCTCCAGAATGTGCCTTGGGCTTTAGAACTGGTGAAATTCTCTCATACCTGTTCCAGAATGTGCCTTGTACTTTACAACTGGTGAAACTCTCATACCTGTTCCAGAATGTGCCTTTTGCTTTACAACAGGTGAAAGTCTCCCATACATTTTCCAGAATGTGCCTTGCACTTTAGAACTTGCGAAACTCTCAAAGCTGTTCCAGAATGTGCCTTTTACATTACAACACGTGAAACACTCTCATACAAGTTCCAGATTGTAGGCTTTGCTTTAGATGAGGTGAAACTCTCTCATACCTGTTCCAGAATGTGCCTTGTGCTTTTGAACTGGTGAAACTCTCTCATACCTGTTCCAGATTGTGCCTTGTGCTTTACAACTTTTGACATTCTCTCATACAGTTCCAGAATGTGCCTTATGCTTTAGAACAGGCAAAACTCTCTCATACCTGTTCCAAAATGTGCCTTGTGCTTTACAACAGGTGAAAGTCTCCCATACCTTTCCAGAATGTGCCTTGTACTTTACAACTGGCGAAACTCTCAAAGCTGTTCCAGAATGTGCCTTTTGCTTTAGAACATGCGTATCTCACTCATACATGTTCCAGAATGTGCCTAGTGCTTTAGTACATTTGAAGCTCTCTCATACCTAATCCAGAATGTGCCTTGTGCTTTACAACTTTCGAAGCTCTCTAAGCTGTTCCAGAATGTGCCTTATCATTTACAACAGGTGAAAGTCTCTCATACCTGTTCCAGAATATGCCTTGTGCTTTACAACAGCCACATCTCTCTCATTCCTTTTCCAGAATGTGCCTTGTGTTTTAGAACAGGTGAAACTTTCTCATAATTGTTTCAGAATATGCCTTTTGCTTTAATGCAGGTGCATCTCCCTCAAACCTGTTCCAGAATGTGCCTTGTGTTTTAGAAGATGTGAAAATGTCACATACGTGTTTCCGAATGTGCCTTGTGCTTCAGAACAGTCTTAACTCACTCATAGATGTTGCAGAATGTGCCTTGTGCTTTAGAAAAGGGGAAAATCTCATACCTGTGCCAAAACATGTCTTTTGCTTCAGAAAAGCCGTAACACTCTCATACCTGTTCCAGAATATGGCTTGTGCTTTAGAACAGGGGAGGCACTCTCATACCTATTCCAGAATGTGCCTTATGCTTTAGATCAGGTGAAAATCTCACATACCTGTTAGAGAATGAGCCTTGTGCTTTAGAACTAGAGAAACTCTCTCATACCTGTTCCAGAATGTGCCAGGTGCTTTAGAACTGGAGACATTCTATCATAACTGTTCCAGAACGTGCCCTGGGCAGTGAAACAGGTGCATCTCTCTCACACCTGTTCCAGAATGTGCCTGGTGCTTTAGAACTGGAGACATTCTATCATACCTGTTCCAGAATGTGCCCTGGGCATTGAAACAGGTGCATCTCTCTCACACCTGTTCCAGAATGTGCCATGAGCTTCAGAAAAGGTGAAACTCTCTCAGACCTGTTCCAGAATGTGCCTTGTGCTTTACAACAGGTGAAAGACTCCCATACCTTTTCCAGAATGTGCCTTGTACTTTACAACTGGCGAACACTCAAAGCTGTTCCAGAATGTGCGTTTTGCTTTACAATAGGAGAAACACGCTCATACCTGTTCCAGAATGTGCCTGGTGCTTTAATACAGGCATAACTCTCTAACACCTGTTCCAAAATGTGCCTTCTGCTTCAGAACAGCTGTAACACTCTCATACCTGTTCCAGAACACACCTTGTCCATTAGAACATGCGTGTCTCGCTCATAACTGTTCCAGAATGTGCCTTGTGATTTAGAACTGGTGAAGATCTCTCATACATATTCCAGAATGTGCCTTGTGCTTTACAACAGGTGAAAGTCTCCCAATACATTTTCCAGAATGTGCCTTGTACTTTCCAACTGGCGAAACTCCCAAAGCTGTTCCAGAATGTGCTTTTTAATTTACAACAGGTGAAACACTCTCATACAAGTTCCACATTGTAAGTTATGCTTCAGAAGACGTGAAACTCTCTCATACCTGTTCCAGAATGTGCCTTGTGCTTCAGAACAAGTGCAACTCTCTCTCACCTGTTCCAGAATGTGCCTTGTGCCTTGTGCTTTAGAACTAGAGAAATTCTCTCATACCTGTTCCTGAATGTGCCTTGTACTTCAGAACAGGCGTAACTCACTCATAACTGTTCCAGAATGTGCCTTGTGCTTTACAAAAGGTGAAACTCTCATACCTGTTCCAAAATGTGCCTTTTCCTTCAGAATAGCTGTAACAATCTCATACCTGTTCCAGAATACGCCTTGTGCTTTCGAACATGTGTATCTCGCTCATACGTGTTCCAGAATGTGCCTTGTGCTTTACAACTGGGGAAACTCTCAAAGCTGTTCCAGAATATGCCTTGTGCTCTAGAACAGGCGCCTTGTGCTTTACAACTGGTGATATACTCATACGTGTTCCAGAATGTGCCTTTTGCTTTACAGCAGGTGAAGCACTCTCATGCCTGTTGCAGAATGTGCCTTGTGCTTTACAACTGATGAAACTCTCATACCTGTTCCAGAATGTGCCTTGTGCTTTAGAAAAGATGAAACTCTCTCACACCTGTTCCAGAATTTGCCTTGTGCTTTACAAAGGGTGAAAATCGCACACCTGTTCCAGAATGTGCCTTGTGCTTTAGAAAAGGTGCAACACACATACCTATTCCAAAATGTGCCTTTTCCTTCAGAACAGCTGTAACACGCAAATACCTGTTCCAGAATACGCTTTTTGCTTTAGAGCATGCATATCTCGCTCATACATGTTCCAGAATGTGCCTTGTTCTTTAGAAAAGTTGAAGATCTCTCATACCTGTTCCAGATTGTACCTGTGCTTTAGAAGAGGTTAAACTCTCTCATACCTGCTCCAGAATGTGCCTTGGGCTTTAGAACTGGTGAAATTCTCTCATACCTGTTCCAGAATGTGCCTTGTACTTTACAACTGGTGAAACTCTCATACCTGTTCCAGAATGTGCCTTTTGCTTTACAACAGGTGAAAGTCTCCCATACATTTTCCAGAATGTGCCTTGCACTTTAGAACTTGCGAAACTCTCAAAGCTGTTCCAGAATGTGCCTTTTACATTACAACACGTGAAACACTCTCATACAAGTTCCAGATTGTAGGCTTTGCTTTAGATGAGGTGAAACTCTCTCATACCTGTTCCAGAATGTGCCTTGTGCTTTTGAACTGGTGAAACTCTCTCATACCTGTTCCAGATTGTGCCTTGTGCTTTACAACTTTTGACATTCTCTCATACAGTTCCAGAATGTGCCTTATGCTTTAGAACAGGCAAAACTCTCTCATACCTGTTCCAAAATGTGCCTTGTGCTTTACAACAGGTGAAAGTCTCCCATACCTTTCCAGAATGTGCCTTGTACTTTACAACTGGCGAAACTCTCAAAGCTGTTCCAGAATGTGCCTTTTGCTTTAGAACATGCGTATCTCACTCATACATGTTCCAGAATGTGCCTAGTGCTTTAGTACATTTGAAGCTCTCTCATACCTAATCCAGAATGTGCCTTGTGCTTTACAACTTTCGAAGCTCTCTAAGCTGTTCCAGAATGTGCCTTATCATTTACAACAGGTGAAAGTCTCTCATACCTGTTCCAGAATATGCCTTGTGCTTTACAACAGCCACATCTCTCTCATTCCTTTTCCAGAATGTGCCTTGTGTTTTAGAACAGGTGAAACTTTCTCATAATTGTTTCAGAATATGCCTTTTGCTTTAATGCAGGTGCATCTCCCTCAAACCTGTTCCAGAATGTGCCTTGTGTTTTAGAAGATGTGAAAATGTCACATACGTGTTTCCGAATGTGCCTTGTGCTTCAGAACAGTCTTAACTCACTCATAGATGTTGCAGAATGTGCCTTGTGCTTTAGAAAAGGGGAAAATCTCATACCTGTGCCAAAACATGTCTTTTGCTTCAGAAAAGCCGTAACACTCTCATACCTGTTCCAGAATATGGCTTGTGCTTTAGAACAGGGGAGGCACTCTCATACCTATTCCAGAATGTGCCTTATGCTTTAGATCAGGTGAAAATCTCACATACCTGTTAGAGAATGAGCCTTGTGCTTTAGAACTAGAGAAACTCTCTCATACCTGTTCCAGAATGTGCCAGGTGCTTTAGAACTGGAGACATTCTATCATAACTGTTCCAGAACGTGCCCTGGGCAGTGAAACAGGTGCATCTCTCTCACACCTGTTCCAGAATGTGCCTGGTGCTTTAGAACTGGAGACATTCTATCATACCTGTTCCAGAATGTGCCCTGGGCATTGAAACAGGTGCATCTCTCTCACACCTGTTCCAGAATGTGCCATGAGCTTCAGAAAAGGTGAAACTATCTCAGACCTGTTCCAGAATGTGCCTTGTGCTTTACAACAGGTGAAAGACTCCCATACCTTTTCCAGAATGTGCCTTGTACTTTACAACTGGCGAACACTCAAAGCTGTTCCAGAATGTGCGTTTTGCTTTACAATAGGAGAAACACGCTCATACCTGTTCCAGAATGTGCCTGGTGCTTTAATACAGGCATAACTCTCTAACACCTGTTCCAAAATGTGCCTTCTGCTTCAGAACAGCTGTAACACTCTCATACCTGTTCCAGAACACACCTTGTCCATTAGAACATGCGTGTCTCGCTCATAACTGTTCCAGAATGTGCCTTGTGATTTAGAACTGGTGAAAATCTCTCATACATATTCCAGAATGTGCCTTGTGCTTTACAACAGGTGAAAGTCTCCCAATACATTTTCCAGAATGTGCCTTGTACTTTCCAACTGGCGAAACTCCCAAAGCTGTTCCAGAATGTGCTTTTTAATTTACAACAGGTGAAACACTCTCATACAAGTTCCACATTGTAAGTTATGCTTCAGAAGACGTGAAACTCTCTCATACCTGTTCCAGAATGTGCCTTGTGCTTCAGAACAAGTGCAACTCTCTCTCACCTGTTCCAGAATGTGCCTTGTGCCTTGTGCTTTAGAACTAGAGAAATTCTCTCATACCTGTTCCTGAATGTGCCTTGTACTTCAGAACAGGCGTAACTCACTCATAACTGTTCCAGAATGTGCCTTGTGCTTTACAAAAGGTGAAACTCTCATACCTGTTCCAAAATGTGCCTTTTCCTTCAGAACAGCTGTAACAATCTCATACCTGTTCCAGAATACGCCTTGTGCTTTCGAACATGTGTATCTCGCTCATACGTGTTCCAGAATGTGCCTTGTGCTTTACAACTGGGGAAACTCTCAAAGCTGTTCCAGAATATGCCTTGTGCTCTAGAACAGGCGCCTTGTGCTTTACAACTGGTGATATACTCATACGTGTTCCAGAATGTGCCTTTTGCTTTACAGCAGGTGAAGCACTCTCATGCCTGTTGCAGAATGTGCCTTGTGCTTTACAACTGATGAAACTCTCATACCTGTTCCAGAATGTGCCTTGTGCTTTAGAAAAGATGAAACTCTCTCACACCTGTTCCAGAATTTGCCTTGTGCTTTACAAAGGGTGAAAATCGCACACCTGTTCCAGAATGTGCCTTGTGCTTTAGAAAAGGTGCAACACACATACCTATTCCAAAATGTGCCTTTTCCTTCAGAACAGCTGTAACACGCAAATACCTGTTCCAGAATACGCTTTTTGCTTTAGAGCATGCATATCTCGCTCATACATGTTCCAGAATGTGCCTTGTTCTTTAGAAAAGTTGAAGATCTCTCATACCTGTTCCAGATTGTACCTGTGCTTTAGAAGAGGTTAAACTCTCTCATACCTGCTCCAGAATGTGCCTTGGGCTTTAGAACTGGTGAAATTCTCTCATACCTGTTCCAGAATGTGCCTTGTACTTTACAACTGGTGAAACTCTCATACCTGTTCCAGAATGTGCCTTTTGCTTTACAACAGGTGAAAGTCTCCCATACATTTTCCAGAATGTGCCTTGCACTTTAGAACTTGCGAAACTCTCAAAGCTGTTCCAGAATGTGCCTTTTACATTACAACACGTGAAACACTCTCATACAAGTTCCAGATTGTAGGCTTTGCTTTAGATGAGGTGAAACTCTCTCATACCTGTTCCAGAATGTGCCTTGTGCTTTTGAACTGGTGAAACTCTCTCATACCTGTTCCAGATTGTGCCTTGTGCTTTACAACTTTTGACATTCTCTCATACAGTTCCAGAATGTGCCTTATGCTTTAGAACAGGCAAAACTCTCTCATACCTGTTCCAAAATGTGCCTTGTGCTTTACAACAGGTGAAAGTCTCCCATACCTTTCCAGAATGTGCCTTGTACTTTACAACTGGCGAAACTCTCAAAGCTGTTCCAGAATGTGCCTTTTGCTTTACAACAGGTGAAACTCTCTCATACCTGTTCCAAAATGTGCCTTCTGCTTCAGAGCAGCTGTAACACTCTCAAACCTTTTCCAGAGTACATCTTCTGTATTAGAACATGCGTATCACGCTCATACCTGTTCCAGAATGTGCCTTTTGCTTTAGAACAGGTGAAACTCTCTGATACCTATTCCAGAATGTGCCTTGTGCTTTCCAACTGGCGAAAATCTCAAAGCTGTTGCAGAATGTGTCCTTTGCTTTAGAACAGGTAAATCTCTCTCATACCTGTTCCAGAATATGCCTTATGCTTTACAAAAGGCGCATCTCTCTCATACCTGTTCCAGAATGTGCCTTTGCTTTAGAACAGGTGAAACTCTCTAATATTGCTTCAGGATTTAGGGCAGGCACATTCACCTCAAACACGTTCAAAATGTGCCTTGTGCTTTAGAAGAAGTGAAAATCTCACATACCTGTTCCAGAATGTGCCTTGTGCTTTAGAACAGACTTAAATCCCTCATAACTGTTGCAGAATGTGCCTTGTGCTTTAGAAAAGGGGAACTCTCATACCTGTTCCAAATGTGTCTTTTGCTTCAGAACAGCTGTAACACTCTCATACCTGTTCCAGAATATGCCTTGTGCTTTAGAATAGGTGCACCTCTCTCATACATGTTTCAGATTGTGGTTGGTGCTTTAGAACAGGTGAAACTCTCTCATACCTGTTCCAGAATGTGCCTTGTGCTTTACAACAGGTGAAAGTCAACCGTTCCTTTTCCAGAATGTGCCTTGTACTTTACAACTGGCGAAACTCTCAAAGCTGTTCTGGAATGTGCCTTTTGCTTTACAACAGGTGAAACTCTCTCATACCTGTTCCAAAATGTGCCTTCTGCTTTAGAGCAGCTGTA
The DNA here is from genome assembly GCF_052327205.1 of Somniosus microcephalus. Taxonomy (NCBI): domain Eukaryota; kingdom Metazoa; phylum Chordata; class Chondrichthyes; order Squaliformes; family Somniosidae; genus Somniosus; species Somniosus microcephalus. The sequence continues at coordinate 109,670,034 of NC_140994.1, forward strand.
ACACTCTCAAACCTTTTCCAGAGTACATCTTCTGTATTAGAACATGCGTATCACGCTCATACCTGTTCCAGAATGTGCCTTTTGCTTTAGAACAGGTGAAACTCTCTGATACCTATTCCAGAATGTGCCTTGTGCTTTCCAACTGGCGAAAATCTCAAAGCTGTTCCAGAATGTGTCCTTTGCTTTACAACAGGTGAAACTCTCTCATACTCTCTCTCATGCCTGTTGCAGAATGTGCCTTTTGCATTAGCACTAGAGAAACACCCTCATACCTGTTCCAGAAAGAGCCTGGTGCTTTAGTACAGGGGCAACTCACTCATACATGTTCCAGGATGTGCCTTGTGCTTTGCAACTGGTGAAACACTCATACCTGTTCCAGAATGTGCCTTGTGCATTAAAAAATGTGAAACTCTCTCACACCTGTTCCAGCATGTGCCTTGTGCTTTACAATTGGTGAAAATCTCATACCTGTTCCAGAATGAGCCTTGTGCTTTAGAAAAGGTGAAAATCTCAGAGCTGTTCCAAAATTGCCTTTTCCTTCAGAACAGCTGTAACACTCTCAAACCGGTTCCAGATTATGTCTTGTGCTTTAGAACATGCGTATCTTGCTCATACCTGTTCCAGAAGGTGCCTTGTGCTTTAGAACAGGTGACGCTCTCTCATACCTTTTCCAGATTGTACCTGTGCTTTAGTAGAGGTGAAGCTCTCTCATACCTGATCCATAATGTGCCTTGGGCTTTAGAACTGGTGAAATACTCTCATACATGTTCCAGAATGTGCCTTGTGCATTAGAACTGGTGAAACTCTCATACCTGTTCCAGAATGTGCCTTGTGCTTTAGGAAAGTTGAAACTGTATCATACCTGTTCCAGAATGTGCCTTGTACTTTACAACAGGTGAAAGTCTCCAATACCTTTTCAAGAATGTGCCTTGTACTTTAGAACTGGCGAAACCCTCAAAGATGTTCCTGAATGTGCCTTTTACTTTACAACATGTGAAACGCTCTCATTCAATTTCCAGATTGTACGCTGTGCTTCAGAAGAGGTGAAGCTCTCTCATACCTGTTCCAGAATGTGCATTGTGCTTTGGAAAAATGAAACTCTCTCATACCTTTTCCAGAATGTGCCTTGTGCTTTAGAACTGGTGAAACTCTCTCATACCTGGTCCAGATTGTGCCTTCTGCTTTACAACTGGTGACATTCTCTCATACAGTTCCAGAATGTGCCATATGCTTTAGAACAGGTGAAACTCTCTTATACCTGTTCCAGAATATGCCTTGAATTTTACAATAGGCGCATCTCTGTCATACCTGTTCCAGAATGTGCCTTGTGCTTTAGAACAGGTGAAACTCTCTCATACCTTTTCCAGAATGTGTCTTGTGCCTTACAACAGGTGAAAGTCTCACTTACATTTTCCAGAATGTGCCTTGTAATTTAGAAGTGGCAAAACACTCAAAGCTTTTCCAGAATGTGTCTTGTGCTTTAGAACTGGTGAAATTCTCTCATACCTGTTCCAGAATATGCCTGGTGCTTTAGAACAGGCGCACCTCTCTCATACCTGTTCCAGAATGTGCCTTGCGCTTTACAAAATGCGGAACTCTCATACCTGTTTCAGAATGTGCCTTGTGCTTTAGAACAGGTGAAGGCCTCTCATACCTGTTCCAGAATGTGCCTTGTGCTTTAGAACAGACTTAAATCCCTCATAACTGTTGCAGAATGTGCCTTGTGCTTTAGAAAAGGGGAACTCTCATACCTGTTCCAAATGTGTCTTTTGCTTCAGAACAGCTGTAACACTCTCATACCTGTTCCAGAATATGCCTTGTGCTTTAGAATAGGTGCACCTCTCTCATACATGTTTCAGATTGTGGTTGGTGCTTTAGAACAGGTGAATCTCTCTCATACCTGTTCCAGAATGTGCCTTGTGCTTTACAACAGGTGAAAGTCAACCGTTCCTTTTCCAGAATGTGCCTTGTACTTTACAACTGGCGAAACTCTCAAAGCTGTTCTGGAATGTGCCTTTTGCTTTACAACAGGTGAAACTCTCTCATACCTGTTCCAAAATGTGCCTTCTGCTTCAGAGCAGCTGTAACACTCTCAAACCTTTTCCAGAGTACATCTTCTGTATTAGAACATGCGTATCACGCTCATACCTGTTCCAGAATGTGCCTTTTGCTTTAGAACAGGTGAAACTCTCTGATACCTATTCCAGAATGTGCCTTGTGCTTTCCAACTGGCGAAAATCTCAAAGCTGTTCCAGAATGTGTCCTTTGCTTTACAACAGGTGAAACTCTCTCATACTCTTTCTCATGCCTGTTGCAGAATGTGCCTTTTGCATTAGTACTAGAGAAACACCCTCATACCTGTTCCAGAATGCGCCTGGTGCTTTAGTACAGGGGCAACTCACTCATACATGGTCCAGGATGTGCCTTGTGCTTTGCAACTGGTGAAACACTCATACCTGTTCCAGAATGTGCCTTGTGCGTTAAAAAATGTGAAACTCTCTCACACCTGTTCCAGCATGTGCCTTGTGCTTTACAATTGGTGAAAATCTCATACCTGTTCCAGAATGAGCCTTGTGCTTTAGAAAAGGTGAAAATCTCAGAGCTGTTCCAAAATTGCCTTTTCCTTCAGAACAGCTGTAACACTCTCAAACCGGTTCCAGATTATGTCTTGTGCTTTAGAACATGCGTATCTTGCTCATACCTGTTCCAGAAGGTGCCTTGTGCTTTAGAACAGGTGACGCTCTCTCATACCTGTTCCAGATTGTACCTGTGCTTTAGTAGAGGTGAAGCTCTCTCATACCTGATCCATAATGTGCCTTGGGCTTTAGAACTGGTGAAATACTCTCATACATGTTCCAGAATGTGCCTTGTGCATTAGAATTGGTGAAACTCTCATACCTGTTCCAGAATGTGCCTTGTGCTTTAGGAAAGTTGAAACTGTATCATACCTGTTCCAGAATGTGCCTTGTACTTTACAACAGGTGAAAGTCTCCAATACCTTTTCAAGAATGTGCCTTGTACTTTAGAACTGGCGAAACCCTCAAAGATGTTCCTGAATGTGCCTTTTACTTTACAACATGTGAAACGCTCTCATTCAATTTCCAGATTGTACGCTGTGCTTCAGAAGAGGTGAAGCTCTCTCATACCTGTTCCAGAATGTGCATTGTGCTTTGGAAAAATGAAACTCTCTCATACCTTTTCCAGAATGTACCTTGTGCTTTAGAACTGGTGAAACTCTCTCATACCTGGTCCAGATTGTGACTTGTGCTTTACAACTGGTAACATTCTCTCATACAGTTCCAGAATGTGCCATATGCTTTAGAACAGGTGAAACTCTCTTATACCTGTTCCAGAATATGCCTTGAAATTTACAATAGGCGCATCTCTGTCATACCTGTTCCAGAATGTGTCTTGTGCTTTAGAACAGGTGAAACTCTCTCATACATTTTCCAGAATGTGTCTTGTGCCTTACAACAGGTGAAAGTCTCACTTACATTTTCCAGAATGTGCCTTGTAATTTAGAAGTGGCAAAACACTCAAAGCTGTTCCAGAATGTGTCTTGTGCTTTAGAACTGGTGAAATTCTCTCATACCTGTTCCAGAATATGCCTGGTGCTTTAGAACAGACGCACCTCTCTCATACCTGTTCCAGAATGTGCCTTGCGCTTTACAAAATGCGGAACTCTCATACCTGTTTCAGAATGTGCCTTGTGCTTTAGAACAGGTGAAGGTCTCTCATACCTGTTCCAGAATGTGCCTTGTGCTTTAGAACAGGTGAAAGTCTCCCAGACATTTTCCAAAATGTGCCTTGTACGTTCCAAATGGCGAAAATCTCAATGCTGTTCCAGATTGGGCCTATTGCTTTACAACAGGTGAAGGACTCGCATGCCTGTTCCATATTGTACCCTGTGCTTTAGAAGAGGTGAAACTCTGTCATACCTGTTACAGATTGTGTCTTGTGCTTTAGATAAGGTAAAACTCTCTCACACCTGTTCCAGAATGTGCCTTGTGCTTTACAACTGATGAAAATCTCATACTTGTTCCAAAATGTGCCTTGTGCATTAGAACTCGCATATCTCACTCATACACGTTCTACAATGTGCCTTGTGCTTTAGATCAGGTGAAGCACTCTCATACCAGTTCCAGAATGTGCCTTGTGCTTTACAACAGGTGAAAGTCTCCAATACTTTTCCAGAATGTGCCTTGTACTTTAGAAAATGCGCCACTTTCTCATACCGTTTCCATAATGTGCCATGTGCTTTAGGACAGGTGAAACTCTCTCAGACCTGTTCCAGAATGTGCCTTTTGCTTTAAAACTAGAGAAACTCTCTCATACCTGTTCCAGAATGTGCCTTGTGGTTTAGAAAATGTGAAACTCTCATACCTGTTCCAAAATCTGCCTTGTGCTTCAAAACAGCTGTAACACTCTCGTACCTGTTCCAGAATACGCCTTGTGCTTTAGAACAGGTGAATCTCACTCATACCTGTTCCAGAATGTGCCTTGTGCTTTAGAACAGTTGAATCTCTCTCATACCTGTTCCATAATTTGCGTTCTGCTTTACAACTGATAAAACTCCCATGCCTGTTCCAGAATGTGCCTTGTGCTTTAAAACATTTGTTACTCTCTCATACCTGTTCCAGAATATGCCTTGTGCTTTAGAACAAGCGCACCTCTCTCATGCCTGTTCCAGAATGTGCCTTGTGCTTTACAACTAATGAAACTCTCATACCGGTTCCAGAATGTGCCTTGCGCTTTACAAAATGCGGAACTCTCATACCTGTTCCAGAATGTGCCTTGTGCTTTAGTACAGGTGAATGTCTCTCATACCTGTTCCAGAATGTGCCTTTTGCTTTAGAACAGGTGAAAATCTCCCATATATTATCCAAAATGTGCCTTGTACGTTCCAAATGGCGTAAATCTCAATGCTGTTCCAGAATGGGCCTATTGCTTTACAACAGGTGAAGGACTCTCATGCCTGTTGCATATTGTACCCTGTGCTATAGAAGAGGTGAAACTCTGTCATACCTGTTACAGATTGTGCCTTGTGCTTTAGATAAGGTAAAACTCTCTCACACCTGTTCCAGAATGTGCCGTGTGCTTAACAACTGATGAAAATCTCATACTTGTTCCAGAATGTGCCTTGTGCATTAGAACTGGTGTATCTCACTCATACCCGTTCTACAATGTGTCTTCTGCTTTAGAACAGGTGAAGCACTCTCATACCTGTTCCAGAATGAGCCTTGTGCTTTGCAACAGGTGAAAGTCTCCAATACCTTTTCCAGAATGTACCTTGCACTTTAGAAAATGCGCCCCTTTCTCATACCTGTTCCAGAATGTGCCATGTGCTTTAGGACAGGTGAAAGTCTCTCATACCTGTTCCAGAATGTGCCTTGTGCTTTAGAACTAGAGTAACTCACTCATAGCTGTTCCAGAATGTGCCTTGTGCTTTAGAAAATGTGAAACTCTCATACCTGTTCCAAAATCTGCCTTGTGCTTCAAAACAGCTGTCACACTCTCGTACCTGTTCCAGAATGCGCCTTGTCCTTTAGAACAGGCGAATCTCGCTCATACCTGTTCCAGAATGTGCCTTATGCTTTAGAACAGTTGAAGCTCTCTCATACCTGTTCAATAATTTGCGCTCTGCTTTACAACTGATAAAACTCTCATGCCTGTTCCAGAATGTGCCTTGTGCTTTTGATCATTTGTTACTCTCTCATACCTGTTCCAGAATATGCCTTCTGCTTTCGAAGAGGTGCATCTCTCTCATACCTGTTCCAGAATGTGCGCTGTGCTTTAGAACAGGTGAAACTCTCGCATACCTGTTCCTGAATATGCCTTGTGCTTTAGAACAGGCGCTCTCTCATACCTGTTCCAGAACGTGTCTTGTGCTTTAGAACAGGTGAAATTCTCTCTTACCTGTTCCGGAATGTGCCTTCTACTTTAGAAAAGGTGAAACTCTCCCACACCTGTTCCAGAATGTGCCTTGTGCTTTACAACTGGTGAAAATCTCATACATATTCCAGTTATGGAGCTTGAGACCGAGCTTCGGACACTGTGACACATCAGGGAGGGGGAGAAGTTCCTCGACTCTATGTTTCAGGAGATGGTCACACCTATGAAGTTAATTACTGCAGATGTAGTCCGTGGTCAGGGACAGGATGGTGTGACTACGAGTGAGGAAGGTACAGGGATCCAGGATGTAGTGTTGAAGGAGACGCAGCCCTTGTTCTTGTCCAGCAGGATCGAGGTTCTTACTCCCTGTGAGGACGGGAGCGGGGACTGCAGGGAGGATGAGCAACCTGGCCACAGCACCGTGGTACAGGGGGCCATTCAAGTGGAGGGAGTAAAAAGAAATGTTGTAGTGGTAGTGGATAGTATCTTTAAGGGGATAGATAGGGTTCTCTGCAGTCAAGAGCGGGAGTCCCGAAGGCTGTGTTGCCTGCCTGGTGCCAGGGTTAACGACATCTCTTCTGGGCTGGAAAGAAACTTGCAGTGGGAGGGGGAGGATCCAGTTGCCGTGGTCCATGTTGGTACAAACGACGTAGATAGGACAAGGAAGACGGTTCTGTTAAAGGAGTATGAGCAGCTAGGGGTCAAATTAAAAAGCAGAACCTCAAGGGTAATAATCTCTGGGTTATTACCTGAGCCACGAGCGAATTTGGCTAGGATAAATAAAATTAAAGAGTTAAATGCGTGGCTCAAAGACTGGTGTGGGAGAAATGGGTTTTGCTTCTTGGGACATTGGCACCAGTACTGGGACAGGAGAGAGCTGTTCTGTTGGGACGGACTCCACTTGGCCAGTGCTGGGACTAGAGTCCTGGCGAATCATATAACTAGGGCTGTAGAGAGGGCTTTAAACTAATTAGTGGGGGGGAGGTTTCTAGAGAGCAAATAATAGAAATGACAACAGAGAAGGTCATAGACTTAGGTAGCAGTGGGGGAATTAAAAAACAGAATGTGTCAGGAAGGGAGAGAAGGTATGGAGTAAAAAGTAAAGTACTAAAAAGGGAAAAAACAGGAACTAAGTGTTACAAAACATATTTGAAAGTTCTTTATCTGAATGCATGTAGCATTCGTAACAAAATGAATGAGTTAACGGCACAAATAATGACATATGGGTATGATCTTGTGGCCATTACAGAAACATGGCTGCAGGGTGACCATGACTGGGAATTAAACATACCAGGTTATTTAACAATCAGGAAGGACAGGCAGGAAGGGAGAGGAGGTGGGGTGGCTATGTTAATAAAGGAAGGAATCACTATAATACAGAGAAATGATATTGGTTCAAAGGAGCAGGATAGTGAAACAGTTTGGGTGGAGGTAAGGAATAATAAGGGGAAAAAAACACTAGTGGGTGTAGTCTATAGGCCTCCGAACAGTTGCAACTCTGTTGGACGGAGTATTAATCAGGAAATAGTTGAGGCTTGTAATAAGGGAACAGCTATAATTATGGGGGATTTTAATTATCATATTAACTGGACAAATCAAATTGGGCAGAGCAGCCTTGAGGAAGAGTTCATTGAGTGTATTAGGGATGGGTTTCTTGAGCAGTATGTAACTGAACCGACCAGGGGGCAAGCAGCCTTAGATTTGGTCCTGTGTAATGAGACAGGATTAATTAAAAATGTCCTAGTAAAGGATCCCCTTGGAATGAGTGACCATAACATGGTTGAGTTCCATATTCAATTAGAGGGTGAGAAGGTTGGATCTCAAACAAGCGTGCTGAGCTTGAATAAAGGAGACTATGAAGGTATGAGAGCGGAATTAATTAGAGTGAACTGGGAAAATAGATTAAAGGGTAAGATGGTACATGACCAGTGGTGTACATTTAAGGAGTTATTTTACAACTTCCAAAAAAAATATATTCCACTGAGGAAAAAAGGGTGCAAAAGAAAAGATAGCCATCCGTGGCTAAGTAAAGTAATTAAGGATAGTATCCGACTAAAAACAAGGGCATATAAGGTAGCCAAATCTAGTGGGAGGATGGAAGATTGGGAAGTCTTTAAAAGACAGCAAAAAATAACAAAAAGATTGATTAAGAAAGGGAAGATAGATTATGAAAGTAAATCAGCAAAAAATATAAAAACAGACAGTAAAAGTTTCTAAAGTTATATAAAAAGAAAAAGGGTGGCTAAAGTAAATGTTGGTCCCTTAGAGGATGAGACCGGGAAATTAATGGTGGGAAACATGGAGATGGCAAAAACACTGAACAATTATTTTGTATCAGTCTTTACAGTAGAGGACACTAAGAATATTCCAACACTGGACAAACAGGGGGCTCTAGGGGGGGAGGAACTAAATACAATTAAAATCGCTAAGGAAGTGGTACTTGGTAAAATAATGGGACTCAAGGCGGATAAATCCCCTGGACCTGATGGCTTGCATCCTAGGGTCTTGAGGGAAGTAGCGGTAGGGATTGTGGATGCATTGGTAATAATTTTCCTAAACTCACTGGACTCAGCAAAGGTCCCGGCAGATTGGAAAACTGCTAATGTAACACCCTTATTTAAAAAGGGTAGTAGGCAGAAGGCTGGAAACTATAGACCTGTTAGCCTAACATCTGTGGTTGGTGAAATGTTAGAGTCCATTATTAAGGAGACAGTAACGGGACATTTGGATAAACATAATTTAATAGGGCAAACTCAGCATGGTTTCATGAAGGGGAAGTCATGTTTAACAAATTTGCTTGAGTTTTTTGAGGAAGTAACATACAGGGTGGATAAAGGGGAACCAGTGGACGTAGTGTATTTAGACTTCCAAAAGGCATTTGACAAGGTGCCACACAAAAGATTATTGCTCAAGATAAAAAATCACGGGATTGGGGGTAATATTCTGGCGTGGGTGGAGGATTGGCTCTCTAACAGAAAGCAGAGAGTTGGGATAAATGGTTCGTTCTCAGATTGGCAACCAGTAACTAGTGGTGTTCCGCAGGGGTCAGTGATGGGTCCCCAACTTTTTACAATCTATGTTAATGATTTGGAGGAGGGGACCGAGTGTAACATATCAAAGTTTGCAGATGATACAAAGATGGGACGGAAAGTAGTGAGTGAGGAGGACATAAAAAACCTGCAAAGGGACATAGACAGGCTAAGTAAGTGGGCAGAGATTTGGCAGATGGAATACAATACTGGAAAGTGTGAGGTTATGCACTTTGGCAGGAAAAGTCATAGAGCAAGTTATTATCTTAATGGCAAGAAACTGGAAAGTACTTTAGTACAAAGGGATCTGGGGGTCCTGGTGCACAAAACTCAAAAAGTTAGTATGCAGGTGCAGCAAGTGATTAAGAAGGCCAATGGAATGTTGGCTTTTATTGCTAGGGGGTTGGAATATAAAAACAGGGAGGTATTGCTGCAGTTGTACAAGGTATTGGTGAGGCCGCACCTGGAATACTGCATACAGTTTTGGTGTCCATACTTAAGAAAAGACATACTTGCTCTCGAGTCAGTACAAAGAAGGTTCACTCGGTTAATCCTGGGGATGAGGGGGTGGTCATATGAGGAGAGGTTGAGTAGATTGGGACTCTACGCATTGGAGTTCAGAAGAATGAGAGGCGATCTTATTGAAACATATAAGATTGTGAAGGGGCTTGATCGGATGGATGCGGTGAGGATGTTCCCAATGATGGGTGAAACTGGAACTAGGGGGCATAATCTTAAAATAAGGGGCTGCTCATTCAAAACTGAGATGAGGAGAAACTTCTTCACTCAGAGGGTGGTAGGTTTGTGGAATTTGCTGCCCCAGAAAGCTGTGGAAGCTACATCATTAAATAAATTTAAAACAGAAATAGATAGCTTCCTAGAAGTAAAGGGAATTAAGGGTTACGGGGAGCGGGCAGGAAATTGGACATGAGTCTAGGTTCGGAATGGTCATGGCCCTGTGGGTAGTGGAGTGGGCCCAGGGGCCGTGTAGCCTTGTTCTGCTCCTACTGTGTTCTAATTCTGTTAGATTCCAGGAGATGGTTTTATTCCTGTTCCTGGCTGTGGTGGAGATTGCCTTTACAGAAGGTAAGTACTGTAGAAAATATCGGGACAGAGTGATATCCTGGAAGAATTTCGATCGCCTAGATGGGTCGGAGAGGAATTTCCCAGATTTTTTTCACCCAAATTGGCCATTGGGTCTTTATCTGGTTTTTCGCCTCTCCCGGGAGATCACATGGGTTCGGGTGGATGCAGAGTGATAGAAGATTTGAGGTTAGGATCAGATCAGCCATGATCTTATTGAATGGTGGAGCAGGCTCGAGGGGCCGATTGGCCTACTCCTGCTCCTATTTCTTATGTTCTTATGTTAATGTGCCTTGTGCTTTAGAAAAGGTGAAACTCTCATACCTGTTCCAAAATGTGCCGTGAGCTTCAGAACAGCTGTAACACTCTCCTGCAAGTTCCAGAATATGCCTTGTGCATTACAACATGTGTATCTCGCTCATACCTGTTCCAGAATGTGCCTTGTGCTTTAGAACAGGTGAAGCTCTCTCATACTTATCCCAGAATGTGCCTTTTGCTTTACAACAGGTGAAAGTCTCCCATACATTTTCCAGAATGTGCCTTGTACTTTCCAACTGGCGAAAATCTCAAAGCTGTTCCTGAATGTGTCTTTTACTTTACAACAGGAAAAACACTCACGTACAAGTTCCAGATTGTACGCTGTGCTTCAGAACAGGCGTAACTCACTCATAACTGTTCCAGAATGTGCCTTGTGCTTTAGAAAAGGTGAAACTCTCATACCTGTTCCAAAATGTGCCTTTTCCTTCAGAAAAGCTGTAACAATATCATACCTGTTCCAGAATACGCCTTGTGCTTTAGAACATGCGTATCTCGCTCATACGTGTTCCAGAATGTGCCTAGTGCTTTAGTACATTTGAAGCTCTCTCATACCTATTCCAGAATGTGCCTTGTGCTTTACAACTGTCGAAGCTCTCTAAGCTGTTACAGAATGTGCCTTATCATTTACAACAGGTGAAAGTCTCTCATACCTGTTCCAGAATATGCCTTGTGCTTTACAACAGCCACATCTCTCTCATTCCTTTTCCAGAATGTGCCTTGTGTTTTAGAACAGGTGAAACTTTCTCATACTTGTTTCAGAATATGCCTTTTGCTTTAATGCAGGTGCATCTCCCTCAAACCTGTTCCAGAATGTGCCTTGTGCTTTAGAAGATGTGAAAATGTCACATACGTGTTTCCGAATGTGCCTTGTGCTTCAGAACAGTCTTAACTCACTCATAGATGTTGCAGAATGTGCCTTGTGCTTTAGAAAAGGGGAAAATCTCATACCTGTGCCAAAACATGCCTTTTGCTTCAGAAAAGCTGTAACACTCTCATACCTGTTCCAGAATACGGCTTGTGCTTTAGAACAGGGGAGGCACTCTCATACCTATTCCAGAATGTGCCTTGTGCTTTAGATCAGGTGAAAATCTCACATACCTGTTAGAGAATGAGCCTTGTGCTTTAGAACTAGAGAAACTCTCTCATACCTGTTCCAGAAAGTGCCTGGTGCTTTAGAACTGGAGACATTCTATCATACCTGTTCCAGAATGTGCCCTGGGCATTGAAACAGGTGCATCTCTCTCACACCTGTTCCAGAATGTGCCATGAGCTTCAGGAAAGGTGAAACTCTCTCAGACCTGTTCCAGAATGTGCCTTGTGCTTTACAACAGGTGAAAGACTCCCATACCTTTTCCAGAATGTGCCTTGTACTTTACAACTGGCGAAACACTCAAAGTTGTTCCAGAATGTGCCTTATGCTTTACAATAGGAGAAACACTCTCATACCTGTTCCAGAATGTGCCTGGTGCTTTAATACAGGCGTAACTCTCTAACACCTGTTCCAAAATGTGCCTTCTGCTTCAGAACAGCTGTAACAATCTCACACCTGTTCCAGAACACACCTTGTCCATTAGAACATGCGTGTCTCGCTCATAACTGTTCCAGAATGTGCCTTGTGATTTAGAACTGGTGAAGATCTCTCATACATATTCCAGAATGTGCCTTGTGCTTTACAACAGGTGAAAGTCTCCCAATACATTTTCCAGAATGTGCCTTGTACTTTCCAACTGGCGAAACTCCCAAAGCTGTTCCAGAATGTGCTTTTTACTTTACAACAGGTGAAACACTCTCATACAAGTTCCAGATTGTAAGTTGTGCTTCAGAAGACGTGAAACTCTCTCATACCTGTTCCAGAATGTGCCTTGTGCTTCAGAACAAGTGCAACTCTCTCTCACCTGTTCCAGAATGTGCCTTGTGCCTTGTGCTTTAGAACTAGAGAAATTCTCTCATACCTGTTCCTGAATGTGCCTTGTGCTTCAGAACAGGCGTAACTCACTCATAACTGTTCCAGAATGTGCCTTGTGCTTTACAAAAGGTGAAACTCTCATACCTGCTCCAAAATGTGCCTTTTCCTTCAGAACAGCTGTAACAATCTCATACCTGTTCCAGAATACGCCTTGTGCTTTCGAACATGTGTATCTCGCTCATACGTGTTCCAGAATGTGCCTTGTGCTTTACAACTGGGGAAACTCTCAAAGCTGTTCCAGAATATGCCTTGTGCTCTAGAACAGGCGCCTTGTGCTTTACAACTGGTGATATACTCATACGTGTTCCAGAATGTGCCTTTTGCTTTACAGCAGGTGAAGCACTCTCATGCCTGTTGCAGAATGTGCCTTGTGCTTTACAACTGATGAAACTCTCATACCTGTTCCAGAATGTGCCTTGTGCTTTAGAAAAGATGAAACTCTCTCACACCTGTTCCAGAATGTGCCTTGTTCTTTACAAATGGTGAAAATCGCACACCTGTTCCAGAATGTGCCGTGTGCTTTAGAAAAGGTGCAACACACATACCTATTCCAAAATGTGCCTTTTCCTTCAGAACAGCTGTAACATGCAAATACCTGTTCCAGAATACGCTTTTTGCTTCAGAGCATTCATATCACGCTCATACATGTTCCAGAATGTGCCTTGTTCTTTAGAAAAGTTGAAGATCTCTCATACCTGTTCCAGATTGTACCTGTGCTTTAGAAGAGGTTAAACTCTCTCATACCTGCTCCAGAATGTGCCTTGGGCTTTAGAACTGGTGAAATTCTCTCATACCTGTTCCACAATGTGCCTTGTACTTTACAACTGGTGAAACTCTCATACCTGTTCCAGAATGTGCCTTTTGCTTTACAACAGGTGAAAGTCTCCCATACATTTTCCAGAATGTGCCTTGCACTTTAGAACTTGCGAAACTCTCAAAGCTGTTCCAGAATGTGCCTTTTACATTACAACACGTGAAACACTCTCATACAAGTTCCAGATTGTAGGCTTTGCTTTAGATGAGGTGAAACTCTCTCATACCTGTTCCAGAATGTGCCTTGTGCTTTTGAACTGGTGAAACTCTCTCATACCTGTTCCAGATTGTGCCTTGTGCTTTACAACTTTTGACATTCTCTCATACAGTTCCAGAATGTGCCTTATGCTTTAGAACAGGTAAAACTCTCTCATACCTGTTCCAGAATATGCCTTATGCTTTACAAAAAGCGCATCTCTCTCATACCTGTTCCAGAATGTGCCTTTGCTTTAGAACAGGTGAAACTCTCTAATAATGTTTCAGGATTTAATGCAGGTGCATTCCCCTCAAACACGTTCAAAATGTGCCTTGTGCTTTAGAAGAGGTGAAAATCTCACATACCTGTTCCAGAATGTGCCTTGTGCTTTAGAACAGACATAAATCCCTCATAACAGTTGCAGAATGTGCCTTGTGCTTTAGAAAAGGGGAACTCTCATACCTGTTCCAAATGTGTCTTTTGCTTCAGAACAGCTGTAACACTCTCATACCTGTCCCAGAATATGCCTTGTGCTTTAGAATAGGTGCACCTCTCTCATACATGTTTCAGATTGTGGCTGGTGCTTTAGAACAGGTGAAACTCTCTCATACCTGTTCCAGAATGTGCCTTGTGCTTTACAACAGGTGAAAGTCTCCCATACCTTTTTCAGAATGTGCCTTGTCCTTTACAACTGGTGAAACTCTCAAAGCTGTTCCGGAATGTGCCTTTTGCTTTACAACAGGTGAAACTCTCTCATACCTGTTCCAAAATGTGCCTTCTGCTTCAGAGCAGCTGTAACACTCTCAAACATTTTCCAGAGTACATCTTCTGTATTAGAACATGCGTATCACGCTCATACCTGTTCCAGAATGTGCCTTTTGCTTTAGAACAGGTGAAACTCTCTGATACCTATTCCAGAATGTGCCTTGTGCTTTCCAACTGGCGAAAATCTCAAAGCTGTTCCAGAATGTGTCCTTTGCTTTACAACAGGTGAAACTCTCTCATACTCTTTCTCATGCCTGTTGCAGAATGTGCCTTTTGCATTAGTACTAGAGAAACACCCTCATACCTGTTCCAGAATGTGCCTGGTGCTTTAGTACAGGGGCAACTCACTCATACATGTTCCAGGATGTGCCTTGTGCTTTGCAACTGGTGAAACACTCATACCTGTTCCAGAATGTGCCTTGTGCGTTAAAAAATGTGAAACTCTCTCACACCTGTTCCAGAATGTGCCTTCTGCTTTACGATTGGTGAAAATCTCATACCTGTTACAGAATGAGCCTTGTGCTTTAGAAAAGGTGAAAATCTCAGAGCTGTTCCAAAATTGCCTTTTCCTTCAGAACAGCTGTAACACTCTCAAACCGGTTCCAGATTATGTCTTGTGCTTTAGAACATGCGTATCTTGCTCATACCTGTTCCAGAAGGTGCCTTGTGCTTTAGAACAGGTGACGCTCTCTCATACCTGTTCCAGATTGTACCTGTGCTTTAGTAGAGGTGAAGCTCTCTCATACCTGATCCATAATGTGCCTTGGGCTTTAGAACTATTGAAATACTCTCATACATGTTCCAGAATGTGCCTTGTGCTTTAGAACTGGTGAAACTCTCATACCTGTTCCAGAATGTGCCTTGTGCTTTAGGAAAGTTGAAACTGTATCATATCTGTTCCAGAATGTGCCTTGTACTTTACAACAGGTGAAAGTCTCCAATACCTTTTCAAGAATGTGCCTTGTACTTTAGAACTGGCGAAACCCTCAAAGATGTTCCAGAATGTGCCTTTTACTTTACAACATGTGAAACACTCTCATTCAATTTCCAGATTGTACGCTGTGCTTCAGAAGAGGTGAAGCTCTCTCATACCTGTTCCAGAATGTGCATTGTGCTTTGGAAAAATGAAACTCTCTCATACCTTTTCCAGAATGTGCCTTGTGCTTTAGAACTGGTGAAACTCTCTCATACCTGTTCCAGATTGTGCCTTGTGCTTTACAACTGGTGACATTCTCTCATACAGTTCCAGAATGTGCCATATGCTTTAGAACAGGTGAAACTCTCTTATACCTGTTCCAGAATATGCCTTGAGTTTTACAACAGGCGCATCTCTGTCACACCTGTTCCAGAATGTGTCGTGCTTTAGAACAGGTGAAACTCTCTCATACCTTTTCCAGAATGTGTCTTGTGCCTTACAACAGGTGAAAGTCTCACTTACATTTTCCAGAATGTGCCTTGTAATTTAGAAGTGGCAAAACACTCAAAGCTGTTCCAGAATGTGCCTTTTACTTTACAAAAGGTGAAGCACTCTCATACAAGTTCCAGATTGTACGCTGTGCTTTAGAAGTAGAGAAATTCACTCATACCTGTTCCAGAATGTGCCTTGTGATTTAGAAAAAGTGAAACTCTCTCATACCTTTTCCAGAATGTGCCTTGTGCTTTAGAAATGGTGAAACCGTTTCATACCTTTTCCAGAATGTGCCTTGTGCTTTACAGCTGGTGACATTCTATCATACTTGTTCGAGAATGTGCCCTGTGCTTTAGAACAGGTGAAACGCTCTCATAGCTGTTCCAGATTATGCTTTGTGCTTTAGAATAGGTCCATCTCTCTCATACCTGTTCCAGAACGTGCCTTGTGCTTTAGAACAGGTGAATCTCTCTCATAACCTGTTCCAGAATGTGCCTTGTGCTTTAGAAAAGGCGAAATTCTCATTCCTGTTCCAAAATGTGCTATTTGCTTTACAACAAGTGACATTCTCTC
Source organism: Somniosus microcephalus (assembly GCF_052327205.1). Classification (NCBI taxonomy): domain Eukaryota; kingdom Metazoa; phylum Chordata; class Chondrichthyes; order Squaliformes; family Somniosidae; genus Somniosus; species Somniosus microcephalus. The sequence continues at coordinate 109,686,077 of NC_140994.1, forward strand.
ATACAGTTCCAGAAAGTGCCTTGTACTTTAGCACAGGAGAAACTCTCACATATCTGTTTCAGATGTTCCCTGTGCTTTTGAAGAGGTGACATTCTCTCATACCTGTTCCAGAATGTGCCTTGTGCTTTCGAACAGGCGGAACTCACTCATACCTGTTCCAGAATGTGCCTTGTGCTTTAGAACAGGTGAAACTCTCTCATGCTTGTTCCAGAATATTCCATGTGCTATAGAACTGGCGGAGCACACGCATACCTGTTCCAAAATGTGCCTTGCCCTTTAGAAAAGGTGCATCTCTCCCATACCAGTTCCAGAATAAGCCTTGTGCATTCGAACAGGCGCATCTCTCTCATAACTGTTCCGGAATGTGGCTTGTGCTTTACAAATGGTGACATTCTATCATACCTTTTCCAGAATGTGCCTTGGCATTAGAACAGGTGCATCACTCTCAGACCTGTTCCAGAATGAGTCATGTGCTTCAGAACAGGTGAAGCTCTCTCATACGTATTCGGGAATGTGCCTTGTGCTTTACAACAGTTGAAACTATTATACCTGTTCCAGAATGTGCCTTGTGCTTTAGAACAGGTGAAACACTCTCATACCTGTTCCAGAATGTGCCTTGTGCTATAGAAATAGAGAAACACACTCATACCTGTTCCAGAATGTGCCTGGTGCTTTAGTACAGGCGTAAATCACTCATACATGTTCCAGAATGTGCCTTGTGCTTTAGAAATGGTGAATCTCTCATACCACTTCCAAAATGTGCCTTGTGCATCAGAACAGCTGTAACACACTCATACCTGTTACAGAATACGCCTTGTGCTTTAGAACAGGCGAATCTCGCTCATACCTCTTCCAAAATGTGCCATGTGCTTTACAACAGGTAAAAGTCTCCCATACCTTTTCCAGAATGTGCCTTGTACTTTACAACTTGTGGAACGCTCAAAGCTGTTCCAGTATGTGCCATTTCCTTTACAAATGGTGAAACATTCTCATACCTGTTCCAGATTGTACCCTGTTCTTTAGAAGAGGTGAAACTCTCTCATACCTGTTCCAGAATGTGCTTTGTGCTTTATAAAAAGGGAAACTCTCTCATGCCTGTTCCAGAATGGACCTTGTGCCTCAGAACTGGTGAAAATCTCTCATACCTGTTCCAAAATGTGCCTTCTGCTTCAGAACAGCTGTAACATTCTCATACCTGTTCCAGAATGCACCATGTGCGTTAGAACATGCGTATCTCGCTCATATCCGTTCCAGAATGTGCCTTGTGCTTTATAACAGGTGAATCTCTCTCATACGTATTCCTGAATGTGCCTTGTGCTTTACAACAGGTGAAAGTCTCCCATACATTTTCCAGAATGTGCCTTGTACTTTCCAACTGGCGAAACTCTCAAAGATGTTCCAGAATGTGTCTTTTGCTTTACAACAGGTGAAACACTCTCATGCCTGTTGCAGAATGTGCCTTGTGCATTAGTACTAGAGAAATTCTCTCATACCTGTTCCAGAATGTGCCTGGTGCTTTAGTACAGGCGTAACTCACTCATACATGTACCAGAATGTGCCTTGTGCTTTAGAAAAGTTGAAACTCTCATACCTGTTCCAGAATATGCCTTGTGCTTTAAAACAGTTGCATCTCTCTCATACCTTTTCCAAAATGTGCCTTGTGCTTCAGAACATTTGTAACACTCTCATACCTGTTCCAGAATATGCCTTGTGCTTTAGAACAGGCACATCTCTCTCATACCTTTTCCAGAATGTGCTTTTCACTTTACAACAGGTGAAACACTCTCATACAAGTTCCAGATTGTTCGCTGTGCTTTACAACTGGTGACATTCTATCATACCTGTTCCAGAATGTGCCCTTTGCTTTAGAACAGGTGAACCTCACTCATAGCTGTTCCAGAATATGCCTAGTCCTTTAGAACAGGTGCATCTCTCTCATACCTTTTCCAGAATGTGCCTTGTGCTTTAGAACAGTTGAAACTCTCTCATAGCTTTTCGAGAAATTGCCTTGTGCTTTAGGACAGGCGCACCTATCTCATACCTGTCCCAGAATGTGCCGTGTGCTTTTGAACAGGTGAAACTCTCTCATACCTGTTCCAGAATGTGCCTTTTGCTTCAGAAAATGTTGAACACTCATAGCTGTTCCAAAATGTGCCATTTGCTTAACAACAGGTGAAACACTCTCATACCTGTTCCAGACTGTGCCTTGTGCTTTAGAACTGGTGAAACACTCTCATAACTGTTAGAGAATGTGCCTTGTGCTTCAGAACAGCTGTAACACTCTCATTCCTGACCCGGCTGACCTGGGAGTGGAGTTAGCAACGACGCCCGACCAGAGTGGACCTGCGTGAGGTACAAGCAGCGTGACAAATTTAAAAGGAGGGGCGAGGTGAGGCCCGACCACAGCGGCTGACCTGGGAGTGGAGTGAGCAGTGACACCCGTCCAGAGCGGACCTATGTGAGGTACAAGCAGTGCCGCAAGTTTAAAAGGAGGGGCGAGTCGAGGTGAGCCCCGACCACAGCGGCTGACCTGGGAGTGGAGTGAGCAGCGATGCCCGACCAGAGCGGACCAGCATGAGGTACAAGCAGCACAGCAAGTTTAAAAGGAGGGGCGAGGCGAGGCCCGACCACAGCGGCTGACTTGGGAGTGGAGTGAGCAGCGACGCTCGACCAGAGTGGACCTGTGTGAGGTACAAGCAGTGCGGTAAGTTTAAAAGGAGGGGCGAGGCGAGGCCCGACCACAGCGGCTGACCTGGGAGTGGAATGAGCAGCGACGCCCATCCAGAGCGGACCTGCATGAGGTACAAGCAGCATGGCAAGTTTAAAAGGAGGGGTGAGGCAGCAGTGAGTGAGGTGCGGCCCGACCAGAGCGGACCTGCGTGGGAACACTGAGCATCGGCGGCAGTTTAAAATTGGCGGCAGTGAGTGAGGAACGGCTTACCAATTCACCAGCAGGGGAGAGAGGTAAAAAGTAATCAAAGTGTGACATCACCAGGAAGGAGGTAAGTGATTGGTTGGTGAATATTTCTCTCTTTCTTTTAAACTTTAACTCTTTTTTATATTTTCTAAGGTCTCTCTAGTGTAGCAGGGACTGTTGGTAAACCAGTTAACTGTAGTGTAATTAGTGGGATTGATTGATTTAATTTAAATTCAATTAAGTAAAGGGTAAATCATGGCTGGACAGCTGGGCCCCGTGATCTGCTCCTCCTGTGAAAAGAGGGAACTCAGGGACACTTCCTGTGTCCCTGACAACTAAATGTGCAGGAAGTGCATCCAGCTGCAGCTACTGACAGACCGCATTGCGGTGCTGGAGCTGCGATTGGATACATACTGGAGCATTCACGATGCTCAGGACATCGTGAATAGCATATTTACGGTGTTCGACACACCGCAGGTAGAGGTTGGACAGGAAGAAAGGGAACGGGTGACCAACAGGCAGAGTACTAGGCGCAGGCAGATAGTGCAGGGGTCCCTTGTGGCCATCCCCCTCTCCAACAGATACACCACTTTGAGTGCTGTTGGAGGGGATGGCTTATCAGAGGAAGCCAGCAGCAGCCAACTTCCTGGCACCAGGGGTAGCTCTGCTGCACAGAATGGGAGAAAAAAGAGGTGTAGTGCTACAGTAATAGGGGATTCAATTGTAAGGGGAATAGATAGGCATTTCTGCGGCCGCAAGCGAGACTCCAGGATGGTGTGTTGCCTCCCTTGCGCAAGGGTCAAGGATGTCTTTGAGCGGCTGCAGAACATCTTGGAATGGGAGGGTGAACAACCAGTTGTCATGGTGCATATAGGCACCAACGATATAGGTAAAAAGCGGGATGAGGTCCTAAATGCGGAATATATTGGAGTTAGGAGATAAATTAAAAAACAGGACCTCAAAGGTAGTAATCTCAGGATTGCTACCAGTGCCACGTGCTAGTCAGAGTAGAAGCAGAAGGATACTTCAGATGAATACATGGCTAGAGGAATGGTGCCAGGGGGAGGCATTCAAGTATTTGGGACATTGGAACCGGTTCTGGGGGAGGTGGGACCAGTTCAAACCGTACGGTTTGCACCTGGGCAGGGCTGGAACCCATGTCCTTGGGGGAGTGTTTGCTAGTGCTGTGGGGGAGGGTTTAAACGAAAATGGCAGGGGGTTGGGAACCTGAGCAGGGAGACAGAGGAAAGGGAAACAAGTATAAAAGCAAAAGATAGGAAGGAGAAAAACAAAAGTGGCAGTCAGAGAAATCAACGGTTTAAATCAAACATGGCCACAGTAAATAATAATTCTAATAGGTCTAAGAGCGTTAAAAAAACAAGTCTGAAAGCTTTGTGTCTTAATGCGAAGAGCATTTGTAATAAGGTGGATGAATTGGCTGTGCAAATAGAAGTTAAAAAATACGATTTGGTTGGGATTACGGAAACGTGGCTCAAGGAAGGCCAGGACTGGGAACTCAACATCCAGGGGTATTCGATATTCAGGAAAGATAGGCAAAAGGGAAAGGGAGGTGGGGTAGCATTACTGGTTGAAGAAGGGATTAACACAATTGTAATGAAGGATATTAGCTCTGATGAGGTGGAATCTGTATGGGTAGAATTGAGAAATACTAAGGGGAAAAAACATTAGTGGGAGTGGTTTATAGACCTCCAAACAGTAAGGCGGAGGTTGGGGATGGCATTAAAAGGGAAATTAAAGAAGCGTGCAATAAGGGCACAGTAGTCATCATGAGTGACTTTAATCTACATATAGATTGGGCCAACCAAATTAGCAACAATACTGTGAACGAGGAATTCCTGGAGTGTTTACGGGATGGTTTCCTGGACCAATATGTCGAGGAAACAACCAGAGATCAGGCCATCTTAGACTGGGTATTATGTAACGAGAAAGGATTAATTAGCAATCTTGTTGTATGAGGCTCCTTGGGTCGGAGCGATCATAATATGATCGAATTCTTCATTAAGATGGAGAATGAAGTAGTTGATTCAGAGACAAGGGTCCTCAATTTAAAAAAAGGAAACTACGATGATCTGAGGAGCGAGTTGGGTAGGATTGATTGGGGAATGGCACTCAAAGGGTTGACGGTAGATAGGCAATGGCAAACATTCAAGGACCGAATGGATGAGCTACAGAATTTGTTCATCGCAGTTTGGCATAAAATAAAACAAAAAAGGTGACCCAGCCGTGGCTAACAAGGGAAATTAGGGATAGCATAAGGTCCAAGGAGAGGGCATATAAATTGGCCAGAAAAAGCAAAAATCCTGAGGATTGGGAGCAGTTTAGGATTCAACAAAGGAGGACAAAGGGATTAATTAAGAAAGGGAAAATAGAATATGAGAGTAAGCTTCCAGGAAACATAAAAACTGACTGTCAAAGCTTTTATAGATATGTGAAGAGAAAAAGATTGGTGAAGTCAAGTGTAGGTCCCTTGCAGTCAGAATCGGGGGAATTTTTAATGGGGAACAAAGAAATGGCAGACCAACTAAATACATATTTTGGTTCTGTCTTCACAAAGGAGGACACAAATAACCTCCCAGAGATGCCGGGGAACATAGGGTCTGATGAAAGGGTGGAACTGAAAGAAATCAGTATTTGTATGGAAGTAGTGTTAGGAAAATTGATGGGACTGAAGGCCGATAAATCCACAGGGCTTGATAATCTACATCCCAGGGTATTTAAGGAAGTGGCCCTAAAAATACTAGATGCTTTGCTGGTCATCTTCCAGAACTCGATAGACTCTGGAACGGTACCCATGGATTGGCGGGCAGCTAATGTTTCCCCACTATTCAAAAAAGGTGGTAGAGAAATGGTGGGGAATTATAGACTGGTAAGCTTGACATCGGTAGTGGGGAAAATGCTAGAGTCCATTATAAAAGATGTAATAGCAGAGCACTTGGAAAGCAGTGACTGGATCGGACAAAGTCAACATGGATTTACAAAAGGTAAATCATGCTTGACTAATCTACTGGAATTTTTTGAGGATGTAACTGGTAAGATAGATAAGGGAGAACCAGTGGATGTGATGTATTTGGACTTTCAGAAGGCTTTCGATAAGGTCCCACATAAGAGATTAGCATGCAAAATTAAGGCACATGGGATTGGTGGAATGGTATTGACTTGAATAGAAAACTGGTTGGCGGACAGAAAGCAAAGAGTTGGATTAAACAGGTCATATTCCGAGTGGCAGGTAGTGACTAGTGAGGTACCGCAAGGATCGGTCCTAGGACCCCAGCTTTTCACAATATATATTAATGATCTGGACGAGGGAATTGGATGTACTATCTCCAAATTTGCAGACGACACAAAGCTGGGTGGGATGGTATGCTGTGAGGAGGATGTCGTGAAATTCCAGTACGATTTGGACAGGTTGGGTGATTGGGCAGAAACATGGCAATGCACTACAATGTGGATAAATGTGAGGTTATCCACTTTGGTGGCAAAAACAGGAAGGCAGATTATTATTTGAATGGCAATAGATTGGGAGAAGGGGAAGTGCAAAGAGACCTGGGTGTTCTTGTGCACCAGTCGCTGAAGGTAAGCATGCAGGTGCAGCAGGCGGTTAAGAAGGCAAATGGTATGTTGGCCTTCGTAGCAAGAGGGTTCGAGTACAAGAGCAAGGATGTCTTGCTGCAATTGTACAGGGCCTTGGTGCGACCACACCTTGAGTCTTGTGTGCAGTTTTGGTCACCTTACCTGATGAAGGACGTTCTTGCCATGGAAGGAGTGCAGCGAAGAATCACCAGGCTGATACCTGGGATGGCAGGAATGACGTATGAGGAGAGATTGTGTCGATTGGGCTTATACTCACTGGAGTTTAGAAGATTGAGAGGGGATCGCATCGAAACCTATAAAATTCTGTCAGGCCTGAACAGACTAGATGCAGGAAGGGTGTTTCAGTTGGCCGGGGAGTCCAGAACCAGGGGTCATATTCTAAGGATAAGGGGTAAGCCATTTAGGACTGAAATTAGGAGGAATTTCTTCACCCAGAGAGTGGTGAACCTGTGGAATTCTCTGCCACAGAGGGCGGTGGAGGCCAGTTCATTAAGTATATTCAAGAAAGAGTTGGATATATTTTTTAATGCTAAAGGGATCAAGGGATATGGGGAGAAGGCAGGGACAGGGTACTGAATTTGGATGGCGGAGCAGGCTCGAAGGGCCGAATGGCCTACTCCTGCTCCTATCTTCTATGTTTCTATGTTTCTATGTAAGAATAGCCTTGTGCTTTAGAACATGCATATCTCGCTCACATCTGTTCCAGAATGTGCCTTGTGCTTTAGAACAGGTGACGCTCTCGCATACCTGTTCCAGAATGTGCCTTGTGCTTTTGAACAGGCGTACATCAATCATAAATGTTCCAGAATGTGCCTGGTGCTTTAGGAAGGTGAATCTTTCATACCTGTTCCAAAATGAGCCTAGTTCTTTAGAACTAGAGGAATAATCTCATACCTGTTCCAGAATGTGCCTGGTGCTTTAGAACAGGCGTAACTCACTCATACCTGTTCCAGAATATGCCTTGTTCTTTGGAAAAAGTGAATCTCTCTCATACCTTTTCTAGAATCTGCCTTGTGCTTTAGAACTGGTGAAACACTCTCATACCTGTTCAAGATTGTGCCTTTTGCATTAAAACTGCTGAAACTCTCATACCTGTTCCAGAATGTGCCTTGTGCTTTAGAACTAGAGAAACACTCTCATACCTGTTCCAGAATGTGCCTGGTGCTTTAGAAAATGCGTAACGCACTCATACCTGTTCCAGAATATGCCTTCTGCTTTAGGACAGGCGTATCTCGCTCATAACTGTTCCAGAATGTGCCTTGTGCTTTAGAAAATGTGATACTCACATACCTGTTCCAAAATGTGCCTTGTGCTTTAGAACATGCGTATCTCGCTCATATCTGTTCCAGAATGTGCCTTGTGCTTTAGAACAGTTGAAGCTCTCTCATACCTGTTCTAGAATGTGCCTTGTGCTTTCAAACTGGTGAAACTCCCTCAAACCTTTTCCAGAATGTGCCTTGTGCTTTAGAACAGGCGTACCTCAATCATACATGTTCCAGAACGTGCCTGTTGCTTTAGAAATGTGAATCTCTCCTACCTGTTCCAAAATGTGCCTAGTGCTTTAGAACTAGAGGAAAACTCTCAAAACGGTTCCAGAATGTGTCTGGTGCTTTAGAACAGACGTAACTCACTCATACCTGTTCCAAAATGTGCCTTGTGCTTTAGAAAAAGTGAATCTCACTCATATCATTTCTAGAATCTGCCTTGTGCTTTAGAACTGGTGAAAGTCTCTCATACCTGTTCCAGATTGTGCCTCGAGCTTTACAACTGGAGAAACTCTCATACCTGTTCCAGAATGTGCCTTGTGCTTTAGAACTGGAGAAACACTCTCATACCTGTTCCAGAATGTGCCTTGTGCTTTACAAAAGGTGGAACACTCTTATACAATTTGCAGATTGTAAGCTGTGCTTTAGAAGCAGTGAAAATCTCTCATACTTGTTCCAGAATGTGCCTTGTGCTTCAGAACAGCCACAACACTCTCATACCTGTTCCAGAATGTGCCTTGTGCTTAACAGGTGAAACACTCTCATACAAGTTCCAGATTGTACGCTGTGCTTTAGAAGAGGTGGAACTCTCTCATACCGTATCGTGAAAGTGCCTTGTGCCTTGTACTTTACAACTGGCGAAACTCTCAAAGCTGTTCCAGAATGTTACAACAGGTGAAAGTCTCCCATAACTTTTCCAGAATGTGCCTTGCGCTTTAGAGCAGGCGTAACTCACTCATACCTGTTCCACAATGTGCTTTTTGCTTAACAGGTGAAACACTCTCATACAAGTTCCAGATTGTACGCTGTGATTTAGACGAGGAGAAACTCTCTCATACCTGTTCCAGAATGTGCATTGTGCTTTAGAAAAAGTGAAGCTGTCTCATACGTTTTCCAGATTGTGACTTGTGCTTTACAACTGGTGTAATTCTATCATACCTGTTCCAGAATGTGCCCTGTAATTTAGAACAGGTGAAACTCTCTCATAGCTGTTGCAGAATCTGCCTTGTGCTTTAGAACAGGTGCATATTCCTCATACCTGATCCAGAAAATGCCTTGTGCTTTAGAACAGGCGCAGCTATATCATACCTGTTCCAGAATATGCCTTCTGCTTTAGAACAGGTGAAAATCTCTCATACCTGTTCCAGAATGTGCCATGTGCTTTACAAAAGGCGAAATTCTCATACCTGTTCCAAAATGTGCCATTTGCTTTAAAACAGTTGGAACTCTCTCATAGCTGTTGCAGAATCTGCCTTGTGCTTCAGAACAGGTGCATGTTTCTCATACCTGTTCTAGAATATGCCTTGTGCTTCACAACAGGTGCACCTATTTCATATCTGTTCCAGAATGTGCCTTGTGCTTTAGAACAGGTGAAACCCTCACATACCTTGTCCAGAATGTGCCTCGTGCTTTAGAACTAGAGAAATTCTCTCATACCTGCTCCAGAATGTGCCTGGTGCTCTGGAAAAGGTGAAACTCTCATACCTGTTCCAAAATGTGCCTTGTGCTTCAGAACAGCTGTAACACTCTCATACCTGTTCCAGAATATGCCTTGTGCTTTAGAACAGGTGCATCTCTCTCATAACTGTTGCAGTATGTGCCTTGTGCCTTACAACAGGTGAAACTCCCATACATGTCTAAAATGTGCCTTTTGCTTCAGAATAGGTGAAACTCCCTCATACTTGTTCCAGAATGTGCCTTGTGCTTCATAACAGGCACATCTCTCTCATACCTGTTCCAGAATGTGCGTTTAACATTACAACAGGTGAAACACTCTCATACAAGTTCCAGATTGTAAGCAGTGCTTTAGAAGAGGAGAAACAATCTCATACCTGTTCCAGAACGTGCCTTGTGCTTTTAAAAAGGTGAAGCTCTCTCATAACATTTCCAGAATGTGCCTTGTGCTTTAGAACTGGTGAAACTGTTTCATACATGTTCCAGAATGTGCCTTGTGCATTACAACTAGTGAAAACCTCTTACCTGTTCCAGAATGTGCCCTGTGCTTTAGAACAGGTGAAAACCTCTCTTAGCTGTTCCAGAATGTGCCCTGTGCTTTAGAACAGAAAGAAATCTCTCATACCTGTTCCAGAATATGCCTTGTGCTTTACAACAGGTGAAAATCTCAATAGCTGTTCCAGAATGCGCCTTGTGCTTTAGAACTGGTGAATCTCTTTCATACCTGTTCCATGAATGTGCCTTGTGCTTTAGAAATGTGAAACTCTCATACCTGTTCAAAAATGTACCATTTGCTTTACAACAGGTGAAACACTCATATACCAGTTCCAGACTGTACCCTATGCTTTAGAAGAGGTTAAAATCTCTCATACCTGTTACCGAATGTGCCTTGTGCTTTAAAGCAGGTGAAAGTCTCCCATACATTTTCCAGAATGTGCCTTATACTTTACAACTGGCGAAACTCTCAAAGCTGTTCCGGAATGTGCCTTTTGCTTTACAACTGGTGAAACACACTCATTCCTGTTCCAGAATGTGTCTGGTGCTTTAGTACAGGCGTAGCTCTCTTCTGCCTCTTCCAAAATGTGCATTCTCCTGCAGAACAGATGTAACACTCTCATGCCTGTTCCAGAATACACCTTGTGAGTTATAACATGCGTATCTCGCTCATACCTTTTCCAGAATGTGCCTTGCACTTTAGAACAGGTGAAGCTCTCCGATAGCTATTCCAGAATGTGCCTTGTGCTTTTCAACAGGTGAAACTCTCATATATATGTTCCAAAATGTGCCTTGTGCTTCAGAGCAGCTGTAACACTCACATACCTGTTCCAGAATATGCCTTGTGCTTTAGAACAGGCGCATTTCTCTCATACCTGTTTCCGTATGTGCCTTGTGCTTTAGAACAGGCACACTTATTTCATACCTGTTCCAGAATGTGCCTTGCGCTTTAGAAAAGTTGAAACTCTCTCAAACCTGTTCCAGAATGTGCCTTGTGCTTTATAACAGGCGCATTATCTCATACATGTTCCAGAATGTGTCTTGTGCTTTAGAACAGGTGAAACTCTCTCATACCTTTCCAAATTTTCCATGTTCTTTATAAAAGGTCAATCTCTCATACCTCTTCCAAAATGTGCCATTTGCTTTACAACAGGTGAAACACTCTCATATCTGTTCCAGATTGTAACCTGTGCTTTTGAAGAGGTGAAAATATCTAATAACTGTTCCAGAATGTGCCTTTTGCATTAGAAAAGGTGAAACACTCTCATACCTGTTCCAGAATATGTCTTGTGTTTTAGAACAGGCGTATCTCCCTCATACCTGTTCCAGAATGTGCCTTTTACTTAACAACAGGTGAAAAACTCTCATACAAGTTCCAGATTGTACTCAGTGCTTTAGAAGAGGAGAAACTATATCATACCTGTTGCAGAATGTGCCTTGTTATTTAGATCTGGTGAAACTCTTTCATAATTTTTCCAGATTGTACCCTGTGCTTTAGAAGAAGTGAAAATCTCTCATACCTGTTCCAGAATGTGTCTTGTGCTTCACAACTGGTGACATTCCCTCATACAGTTCCAGAATGTGCCTTGTGCTTTAGAACAGGTGAAACTCTCTCATAACTGTTCCAGAATATGCCTTGTGCTTTACAACAGGCGTATCTCGCTCATACCTGGTTCAGAATGTGCCTTTTGCTTTAGAACAGATGAAACTCCCTCATAGCTGTTCCAGAATGTGCACTGTGCTTTAGAACAGGTGAAAATCTCTCATACCTGTTCCAGAATATGCCTTGTGCTTTACAACACGTGAAAATCTCTCATAGCTGTTCCAGAATGTGCCTTGTGCTTTAGAACTGGTGAATCTCTTTCATACCTGTTCCATGAATGTGCCATATGCTTTAGAAATGTGAAACTCTCTTACCTGTTAAATAATGTACCCTTTGCTTTACAACAGGTGAAACACTCATATACCTGTTCCAGATTGTACCCTATGCTTTAGAAGAGGTGAAAATCTCTCATTCCTGTTCCAGAATGTGCCTTGTGCTTTGCAGCAGGTGAAAGTCTCCCATTACTTTTCCAGAATGTGCCTTGTACTTTCCAACTGGCGAAACTCTCAAAGCTGTTCCGGAATGTGGCTTTGCTTTACAACAGGCGAAACGCTCTCATTCATGTTCCAGAATGTGTCTGCTGCTTTAGTACAGGCGTAGTTCACGCCTGCCTCTTCAGAAAAGTGCCTTCTGCTGCAGAACAGCTGTAACACTCTCATACCTGTTCCAGAATACGGCTTCTGAGTTATAACATGCGTATCTCGCTCATACCTGTTCCAGAATGTGCCTTGCGCTTTAGAACAGGTGAAGCTCTCCGACAGCTATTCCAGAACGTGCCTTGTGCTTTACAACAGGTGAAACTCTCATATATGTTCCAAAATATGACTTGTGCTTCAGAACAGCTGTAACACTCTCATACCTGTTCCAGAATGTGCCTTGTGCTTTAGAACAGGCGCATCTCTCTCACAGCTGTTTCCGTATGTGCCTTGTGCTTTAGAACAGGTGCACTTATCTTATACCTGTTCCAGAATGTGCCTTGCACTTTAGAAAAGTTGAAACTCTCTCAAACCTGTTCCAGAATGTGCCTTGTGCTTTATAACAGGTGCACTTATCTCATACTGTTCCAGATGTGCCTTGTGCTTTAGAACAGGTGAAACACTCTCATATATTTTCCAGAATGTGCCTTGTGCTTTAGAAAAGGTCAAAATCTCATGCCTGTTCCAAAATGTGCCATTTGCTTTACAAAAGGTGAAACACTCTCATACCTGTTCCAGATTGTACCCTGTGCTTTAGCAGAGGTGAAAATCTGCCATAACTGTTCTAGAATGTGCCTTTCGCATTAGAATGGGTGAAACTCTTTCATACCTGTTGCAGAATATGCCTTGTGCTTTAGAACAGGTGCATCTCTCTCATACCTGTTCCAGAATATGCCTTGTGCTTTAGAACAGATGAAACTCTCACATACCTGTTCCAGATTGTACCCTGTTCTTTAGAAGAGGTGAAACTCTCTCATACCTGTTCCAGAATGTGCTTTGTGCTTTAGAAAAAGGGAAACTCTCTCATGCCTGTTCCAGAATGGATCTTGTGCCTCAGAATTGGTGAAAATCTCTCATACCTGTTCCAAAATGTGCCTTCTGCTTCAGAACAGCTGTAACATTCTCATACCTGTTCCAGAATGCACCATGTGCGTTAGAACATGCGTATCTCGCTCATATCCATTCCAGAATGTGCCTTGTGCTTTATAACAGGTGAAACTCTCTCATACGTATTCCTGAATGTGTCTTGTGCTTTACAACAGGTGAAAGACTCCCATACATTTTCCAGAATGTGCCTTGTACTTTCCAACTGGCGAAACTCTCAAAGATGTTCCAGAATGTGTCTTTTGCTTTACAAAAGTTGAAACACTCTCATGCCTGTTGCAGAATGTGCCTTGTGCATTAGTACTAGAGAAACTCTCTCATACCTGTTCCAGAGTGTGCCTGGTGCTTTGGTACAGGCGTAACTCACTCATACATGTACCAGAATGTGCCTTGTGCTTTAGAAAAGGTGAAACTCTCATACCTGTTCCAGAATATGCCTTGTGCTTTAAAACAGGTGCCTCTCTCTCATACTTTTTCCAAAATGTGCCTTGTGCTTCAGAACAGTTGGAGCACTCTCATACCTGTTCCAGAATATGCCTTGTGCTTTAGAACAGGCACATCTCTCTGATGCCTGTTCCAGAATGTGTTTTCACTTTACAACAGGTGAAACACTCTCATACAAGTTCCAGGTTGTACGCTGTGCTTTACAACTGGTGACATTCTATCATACCTGTTCCAGAATGTGCCCTTTGCTTTAGAACAGGTGAACCTCTCTCATAGCTGTTCCAGAATATGCCTTGTCCTTTAGAACAGGTGCATCTCTCTCATACCTGTTCCAGAATGTGCCTTGTGCTTTAGAACAGGTGAAACTCTCTCATAGCTTTTCGAGAAATTGCCTTGTGCTATAGGACAGGCGCACCTATCTCATACCTGTTCCAGAATATGCCGTTTGCTTTTGAACAGGTGAAACTCTCTCATACCTGTTCCAGAATGTGCCTTTTGCTTCAGAAAATGTTGAACTCTCATACCTGTTCCAAAATGTGCCATTTGCTTAACAACAGGTGAAACACTCTCATACCTGTCCCAGACTGTGCCTTGTGCTTTAGAACTGGTGAAACACTCTCATACCTGTTAGAGAATGTGCCTTGTGCTTCAGAACAGCTGTAACACTCTCACTCCTATATCCTTAACACCTGGTAGGCACCAGGAATCTCAAAATTGGCAAAACAAATTTGTGAAAATTGTATTATCTGCCAGACCATGAATGCAGGAAAAAAAATAAAGAAGGTACAGCCCGCATCCCATCCAAACCCCATGGGTCCTTTTGTACACTTTCAAATGGATTTTATTGAACTACCTGTGTGCATGAGCTTTAAATATGTATTAGTTATTGTTGATATGTTTTCAAGATGGATTGAAGCGTTTCCTTGTGGAAAGAGTGACGCCACCACTGTTGCTAAATGTTTATTGAAGGACATTGTGCCTCGCTTTGGGATACCAGCAAAACTGTCAAGTGACAATGGGTCCCATTTTATGGGAACAGTGATTAAGAACTATGCAAAGCCTTACAGATTAACCAGCACCTCCATTGCAGTTATCATCCACAGTCAGCTGGACTAGTGGAAAGATATAACGGGATGCTGAAAAACAAGCTTGCAAAACTGTGTAAAGAAACTGGACTTAAATGGGTTGATTTGCTACCCATAGCATTAATGACAATGCTGTCTGCTTCCAACAGAACTACAGGATTGTCACCTCACGAGATCGTCATGGGAAGACCACAAAGATTGCCCTTTTTGGCACCTTTAACAGCTAAACAAATGGACATCCATAAAATGGAGGAAGATATGTTGAGTTATTGCATTGCACTAACCAAATGCATTTCTAGTTTCCATCAACAGGTGAAGGAAGCCCAGGTCGATCCCGCTGAAGGAAAGTGCCATACTTTCGAGCCAGGAGATAACGTCTACATAAAAATCTTCAAGCAAAAGAATGGCCTTCAACCCAGATTTGAGGGACCCTTCCAAGTACTCCTGACCACAAACACCGCTGTAAAAGTAAAGGAGCGACCAACATGGATACATGCGTCCCATTGTAAGAAGGCATCAGTTGAAGACGATACACTGCCAAGATGAACTGGATTTGGACTTTAACAAGACTGTTCTTTTTGTCAACAATAATTGAAACTGCCATATGGATTTACCCAGATCCTCTGCAAGGCAAACCATGCATAAAAGAATGTGTACTTTTAACCAAAAATCTCTTTTATATTATATGTTATAATGAGACCATGAAATTCCAGCTCCAGGACCATACTATGCAGGTACCCCCGTATCAACCCCTAAATCTTAGGGTAAGACAGGGTAAGATAGTAGAAGAAGATAGTGGACAAAGGCTTGATAAGCTATGGGTCACATGCCCTGATACTGTATTACCAAGTGACAGAACTGCGAACGGAGGGGTTATCTGTAATGGTTATTCAAGAGGAGGACTGGCCCTGACAGCTAAGTCAATGTTTTGTGATAATCCTTTTACACAACGCCTCGTTTCAACATCAATTACTCAGAAAAGAAAAATTAATAGGACCACTAAGAAACAAGGAGGGAGAGGTGGAAGACTGTTAAATAAGCATAACAATCATCATGTTAATACCTTTGTATACATGAGTTATTTGCACCAGATATGGAACAAATTTGAAGCCTATAATAACACCTATTTCATCTGTGGGCATAGAGCATACCCTTGGTTACCACAAAATTGGACTGGGTCATGTTATTTGGGATATGTAGTGCCCTATATACATCATATTTCATCTTTGGATAGCCACCCTGGGACACGAGCAAAACGAGCCATTACAGAAACTGAAAGGTTCTTTGCTATAGCATTCCCCTGGTATGGAACAGGGAAGTTAGCAAGAGAATCTATAAACATGGCAGCAGTGTTGGAACAAATAGCCAATGATACTGCTGATGCTCTTAGTGATGTATATGCAGAAATGATGGCTTTGCGCACTGTTGCCTTACAAAACCGCATGGCTCTGGACTATTTGTTTGCAAAAGAAGGGGGCACATGTGCAATCATAAAAACCGAATGTTGCACCTATATCCCAGATAGCTCAGAGAATATCACCAACCTGGTAAACCACATAAAGGAGGCTGTAGAGAAACTACATCAACCTGAACCGTGGTCCATGTGGGATTGGATTTCAGGATGGGGAAGAGCACTAGGAAAGCAAATTTTGGAAGTCTTAATTGCAATTGTGATGATAATAATTCTAATTAGTTTATTGATTGGTTGTTTAAAATTATTGTGTACAAAAGTTCTTTCCTTATTGACGTCAACTCCTCCAGTACCAATGATGTCTGAATATGAGGATATTAATGGTGAGACCTTTGATGTAGAATTTCTTAAACTTAGCAAAATAGATTGTCCTTAGAAAGGACAAAAGCGGGGAATGAGGAAATCTACATGATATAAGGGGTTAATTTCAAGTGCTTGCTGGGTAAGAGTTTTCAGACTTGACACAGGTAAAAAGTCGATGTGTAACTAGAGCTATTGCACGTACCTGGATTACAGCCAAGAACAGATGTCTGCCCACCTAATGAGAATGTAGAAGTGAAACAAGGGGTTTCGTTTCTGAAATACCCAGTGACCTAATAATTTGTTAGATCTAGTCTCCAGATACATGATTAAGATTAAGGAGGACCTCCGGTTACTCGATTCATAACCTGTTATATCTTAACCGTTGACTTATGTGTCCAGGATCCTTCTGTCAATATGTCATAAGAACTAATGGTTAATCTAAAATGTATCCTGATTGAGGAACAAAGGAATGTCAATTAAACTCTTTTTTACACTGTATAAATATGGAATGATTACGCTGTATCATTGGAATAGTAGCCTCACCCCTTGAGTAGAGGTGCTGATTCCCCTTGCAAGAAGAGAAAATAAAAGGCATGTCCGTCTGACGAATCCAAGTGTGTATTGAGTCATTACCCAGAGCTAAGAAGTAAGGCACTTCTACAATTTGGAGGTCCCACCGAGATGGCTTGCTGTACCAATTGGTGAGTTAACAGACGCCGAGTACGTTGCTCGGTTGGGAAAATCCCATCGGCCGAAGGTGGTGTTTTGTCACATTTTTGGGGCTTTCCCTGCCAGAAGCATAGCTGCGCATAGTCTGTTTATTCCATTGGACAGTACTGCCATCGGGTAATTGACTCACAAGGTTCGGAGGTTAAACTCCCATTGTGACTGTTTCCCTTTCAGAAACGGTACAGAGGATCAGCCATGAGGCGCTGATGCCCCGCGAACAGAATCGTGCAGAAAAGGACTAAAGGTACCAGAGAGAGAAGGTTAAGTCAGG
Source organism: Somniosus microcephalus (assembly GCF_052327205.1). NCBI lineage: Eukaryota > Metazoa > Chordata > Chondrichthyes > Squaliformes > Somniosidae > Somniosus > Somniosus microcephalus. The sequence continues at coordinate 109,703,526 of NC_140994.1, forward strand.
AATTTGATTAACTAAGGAGCTAGCGATTTACTGGAAATTGAACTAGCAAGGTTCCATAAAGGGAGTAGGGTAGAAGGAGAGAGAGTGGGTGAAGTTAGTTGGGACAAATTGAAGGCCCTTTTTGCTAAAAAAATTGGCTAAAGGGAGTAAGGTAGAGGGAAGAAGAGTGGGCGATTGTCTGAAACACAGTGTCAATGTTTAATTTTTATGAAAGTGAGTATTTAACTACTTGTTATTATCAATCAACTTTGTCCAGTAAGGCTGCATAGGTTGGGGATTTAGTAACACTTTGGTTGTTGTTTAACAAGTGTATTGTTTATTGTTTATTGTCATATGTATTAATGTTTAGTCATGTCTGATCTGTAGAGGCGTCCCACGCAGATCATAGAGTGTTACGGAATTGTTGTATGTTTTAACTAAAATATTTAAGCTGAAAAAAAAACTGCAGAAGGGGTTGGAAAAGACCCAAGCCGGGGAAGTGAGTCCCGCGGCGGAATGTATTGTTGAGAAAATAGTGATGTCTTTTACATGATCCACTAAGCTATTGTGGATTCAGTATTTTCCCCAGTTAGAAATACCTTCCACGAGGGTTGAGAACCCTCGAGTTTTAAAGCATAAGGATATGTCTTAATGTGTTGTAAATATTAAAAAAAAACCTTGTTGCAGTCAGTTGACTAAATCCAGTCGGGAAGTGCTGAGTTTCAGTCGCCTAGCCTCAGGCCGGTTATTAAGAGGGCAAATGCCCCACGTGAAGGCCGGGACCATAAAGTAGGTGCCAAAACTCTAAAGTCACTCGGAGTGACAAATGGTCAAGGACTTTGTGACACTGATTTGAAGTAAAGACCAAGAAGATTGGATGTGACTGTAATTTTGATACGTATGTATAGTTTATTAATCTGATCTGCAGGGGCATACAACGCAGATCACGGATTGTCACAGGAGTTTAGATTGTTTTAAGTGAACCATTTAAACTGCTACAATGGGTGCTAGCACCAGTAAGCCACCCGAGAAAGGCTCGCCAGCAGCCTTTATGTTAAAGAACTGTGGGCAATCATCCATTGATCACCTACCAAATTGGTCCAAATGGACTGTAAATAAGACTAGACCCTTTCCCTCAGATGGTTCATTTAACAAAAAAAGAATTACTTGCCTCGAGGAATGTTTAACGGACAAGAGAGAAATAGAGAACAGCCAGATAAAAAGACTGCCTCTATGTTTGTTGAGTCAGAAGAAAAAAAAAATTACACCGAAGAATCACCTTTCTCCTCTATTATGGTAGGATAATAAGGTAACTATAGAAGGATGAATAGAGGGGAATATAGAGAAAGACGTGGTAGAGTAAGAGGGTATGGACGATCTGGTAATTGTTACAATTGCGGACAACCCGGACATTGGGCAAACCAATGCCCTGCGAAAAATTGTCAGAACCAAACCTTCAATAATGGACCTCTGTTAGAGAATAAAGGTCCTAATTTCACTGTCCATAACCCTTTTTCGGACCAGTCAGGAGGTTACCCTACAAATGGACAGGAATTTAGGAGAAATAGAGATCAGAATTACTGACTGACACCAGCAGCCCCAAGCGCCACAGGCCACCAAATGCCCGCTGTTTCTTTAAATTCACGCAGCGAACCTGAAATTAAAATGCAAATAGCTGGGAGACCTATGTCATTTTAGTAGATACAGGAGCAACCTTTTTGGTGTTAGGGAAAGGATATTCTGAAGGAATGCCTATTAATGTAAAAAAGACCCCGATAGCTGGATTGGCTGGAATACTACAACGCTTGAATCAATCGACTCCCCTCACAGTAAAAGTAGATGAATTTGAGGAAGAACACTCCTTTCTGTTATCAGGAGATGTCTCTATGAATTTATGTGAAAGAGACTTGCTGTGCAAAATGAATGCTACAATCATTTGCTCCCCATCAGGAGTAGTGGTAGAAATCCAAGTAGATAAGGCATATGAGTACCCAGTAACAGAAATAAAACACCCTGGCCTAGAAATTCGGTTTTGGCGCAGCGAGGGCTTTAGCGCCGGAAGTTAGTGCCGGCGCTAAGTCCCCCTGCGCGCGCCAAAAATTCAGTAGCGCCGCGCCCAAACGGCTGCCGGCGCTACTGAGGGGTCTCAGCGCCTCAAAACTGGCACCACGCGCCGCATTGCGGTGCTATTCCGGCGCTGCGGCACCCGCTGCGATGCGGCAGGCTCGGGAAGTGCAGGCCTCCTCCTTCCGTTAAGGAGGAGCTGCCTGCACCCGGCCGCAGCCCGCGATAATCTTTTTAAAAATGAGCCCGGCACCTCGGACAAGTGCCGGGCTTGCTTCTGTTCCGGGGGGGGGGGGGAAGTCCGGGGAGGGAGCTGCGGCCAGGCGGCCGGCGCGAAAGCAGCCAGCCGCCGCGGGGCCTTTAATGCGCTGGCGCAAAGTTCTGTAAGGCACCTCTGCCAGAACGTTGCTTGCGGCTGCCACGGGCGAGGCGGCCGCAACTCAATTTCCGAGTTCGGGCGGGTTACCATGGCAACCGGGACGCTGCGCACACCGATGACGTCATCGGTGCCGGCGCAGCGCTACCGGCCTAACGCCGATTTAGGGCCCCTGTCAATTTCTAAACTGGCCATAACTTCGGCGCTAGGCCCTCTAGCGCCTCAAAAGCGGCGCTAAGGCCAGTGAATTTCTAGGCCCCTGTTCTTTACGCATGGGAAATTGCCGACCCAAGTTTGAGTCCCAAACTTGTCAGTCTGTTAGGAGCATGGGGATTCGATACAAGCTCCATAAAACAATACCAGGAATCCCTGAAACTAGGGAAATGGCATCCAAAATTGCACTGCACTGCCTGCTATGACAAAACAGGACAAGATTATCAGCAGTTTTTAAATTTAAAGTACCTGCTAACTATTAGACTGCACAGCCCTCTAAAGTTACAATTAATCCAGCTGCAGCATTACCCAAAAGGTCACAGTATCCATTGTCAGAGAAAGCATAAAAAAGGAATTGAGCCAGTGATGGAATCATTGTTAAAACAGGGAGTTAACGCCGGATAGAATAAAGGTCGTTTGCAACACATCGTTGCCAAAAACTAAAAGAGAAATGAAGCATTTTCTAGGAAGGACTGGCTATTGTAGACAATGAATATTGAACTATTCAGAAATAACCAGACCACTATTGGACATGATTACGGACAGATTTGGAAACTTCGTGGTTTTTTAACATCTTCCGGAACCCAAATTAAAAACGCACAAGAGGTGAAAAACCTTTTATTGGCAATCCAAAAACCTAAACAAGTTGCGATTATTAAGTGCCAAGCAAACACAGGGCATTTGGATGAGGTTGCACCATGTAATGCAGCAGCAGATCAAGCTGCTAAAACCATAGCCTTATCACAGATAGGATCACAGTTTAAGACTTGTCCAGTTAAAGAAAGTATAGATCAACAACAAACCCCATCCCTGAATGATGTGCTAGCCCATCAAGAAAAGGCTAGCCCTGAAGAAATAGCGGAGTGGGATGTTAATCATTGTTTTAAAAACACTGACGGCTTATGGGTTCATCATAACGGCCGCATGGTGGCACCCAAATCATTACTATCACCAATTGCCCGATGTGTTCATAAATTCACCCATGCGAGCAAAGGGGGGATGGCGGACTATATCCTTAAGACTTGGTATGCACCAGGAATCTCAAAATTGGCAAAAACAAATGTGTGAAAATTGTATTATCTGTCAGGCCATGAATGCAGGAAAAAAAATAAAGAAGGTACAGCCCACATCCCATCCAAACCCCATGGGTCCTTTTGTACACTTGCAAATGGATTTTATTGAAATACCTGTGTGCATGAGCTTTAAATATGTATTAGTTGTTGTTGATATGTTTTCAAGATGGATTGAAGCGTTTCCTTGTAGAAAGAGTGACGCCACCACTGTTGCTAAATGTTTATTGAAGGACATTGTGCCTCGCATTGGGAAACCAGCAAATCTGTCAAGTGACAATGGGTCCCACTTTATGGGAACAGTGATTAAGGAACTATGCAAAGCCTTACAGATTAACCAGCACCTCCATTGCAGTTATCATCCACAGTCGGCTGGACTAGTGGAAAGATATAACGGGATGCTGAAAAACAAGCTTGCAAAACTGTGTAAAGAAACTGGACTTAAATGGGTTGATTTGCTACCCATAGCTTTAATGACAATGCGGTCTGCTACCAACAGAACTACAGGATTGTCGCCTCATGAGATCGTCATGGGAAGACCACAAAGATTGCCCTTTTCGGCACCTTTAACAGCTAAACAAATGGACATCCATAAAATGGAGGAAGATATGTTGAGTTATTGCATTGCACTAACCAAATTCATTTCTAGTTTCCATCAACAGGTGAAGGAAGCCCAGGTCGATCCTGCTGAAGGAAAGTGCCATACTTTCGAGCCAGGAGATAACGTCTACATAAAAATCTTCAAGCGAAAGAATGGCCTTCAACCCAGATTTGAGGGACCCTTCCAAGTACTCCTGACCACAAACACTGCTGTAAAAGTAAAGGAGCGACCAACATGGATACATCCGTCCCATTGTAAGAAGGCATCAGTTGAAGATGATACACTGCCAAGATGAACTGGATTTGGACTTTAACAAGTCTGTTCTTTTTGTCAACAATAATTGAAACTGCCATATGGATTTACCCAGATCCTCTGCAAGGCAAACCATGCACACAAGAATGTGTACTTTTAACCAAAAATCTCTTTTATATTATATGTTATAATGAGACCATGATAGTCCAGCTCCAGGACCATACTATGCAGGTACCCCCGTATCAACCCCTAAATCTTAGGGTAAGACAGGGTAAGATAGTAGAAGAAGATAGTGGACAAAGGCTTGATAAGCTATGGGTCACATGCCCTGATACTGTATTACCAAGTGACAGAACTGCGAACGGAGGGGTTATCTGTAATGGTAATTCGAGAGGAGGACTGGCCCTGACAGCTAAGTCAATGTTTTGTGATAATCTTTTACACAACGTCTCGTTTCAACATCAATTACTCAGAAAAGAAAAATTAATAGGACCGCTAAGAAACAAGGAGGGAGAGGTGGAAGACTGTTAAATAAGCATAACTATCATCATGTTAATACCTTTGTATACATGAGTTATTTGCACCAGATATGGAACAAATTTGAAGCATTTAATAACACCTATTTCATCTGTGGGCGTAGAGCATACCCTTGGTTACCACAAAATTGGACTGGGTCATGTTATTTGGGATATGTAGTGCCCTATTTACATCATATTTCATCTTTGGATAGCCACCCTGGGACACGAGCAAAACGAGCCATTACAGAAACTGAAAGGTTCTTTGCTATAGCATTTCCCTGGTATGGAACAGGGAAGTTAGCAAGAGAATCTATAAACATGGCAGCAGTGTTGGAACAAATAGCCAATGATACTGCTGATGCTCTTAGTGATGTAAACGCAGAAATGGTGGCTTTCCGCACTGTTGCCTTACAAAACCGCATGGCTCCGGACTATTTGTTTGCAAGAGAAGGGGGCACATGTGCAATCATAAAAACCGAATGTTGCACCTATATCCCAGATAGCTCAGATAATATCACCAACCTGGTAAACCACATAAAGGAGGCTGTAGAGAAACTACGTCAACCTGAACTGTGGTCCATGTGGGATTGGATTTCAGGATGGGGAAGAGCACTAGGAAAGCAAATTTTGGAAGTCTTATTTGCCATTGTGATGGTAATAAATCTAATTAGTTTATTGATTGGTTGTTTAAAATTATTGTGTACAAAAGTTCTTTCCTTATTGACGTCAACTCATCCAGTACCAATGATGTCTGAATATGAGGATATTAATGGTGAGACCTTTGATGTAGAATTTCTTAAAATTAGCGAAATAGATTGTCCTTAGAAGGACAAAAGGGGGGAATGAGGAAATCTACATGATATAAGGGGTTAATTTCAAGTGCTTGCTGGGTAAAAGTTTTCAGACTTGACACAGGTAAAGAGTCGATGTGTAACTAGAGCTATTGCACGTACCTGGATTACAGCCAAGAACAGATGTCTGCCCACCTAATGAGAATGCAGAAGTGAAACAATGTGTTTCGTTTCTGAAATACCCAGTGACCTAATAATTTGTTAGATCTAGTCTCCAGATACATGATTAAGATTAAGGAGGACCTCCGGTTACACGATTCATATCCTGTTATATCTTAGCCGTTGACTTGTGTGTCCAGGATCCTTCTGCCAATATGTCATAAGACCTAATGATTAATCTAAAATGTATCCTGATTGAGGAACAAAGGAATGTCAATTAAACTTGTTTGTTACACTGTATAAATATGGAACGCTTACGCTGTATCATTGGAATAGTAGCCTCACCCCTTGAGTAGAGGTGATGATTCCCCTTGCAAGAAGAGAAAATAAAAGGCCTGTCCATCTGACAAATCCAAGTGTGTATTGAGTCATTACCCAGAGCTAAGAAGTAAGGCACTTCTGCACCCGGCTGACCTGGTAGTGGAGTGAGCAGCGACGCCTGACCAGAGCGGACCTGCGTGAGGTACAAGCAGCGCGGCAAATTTAAAAGGAGGGGCGAGGCCCGACCACAGCGGCTGACCTGGGAGTGGAGTGAGCAGTGACGCCCATCCAGAGCGGACCTACGTGAGGTACAAGCAGTGCGGCAAGTTTAAAAGGAGGGGCGAGGCGAGGCCCAACCACAGCGGCTGACCTGGGAGTGGAATGAGCAGCGACGCCCGACCAGAGCGGACCTGCATGAGGTACAAGCAGCGCGGCAAGTTTAAAAGGAGGGGCGAGGCAGCAGTGAGTGAGGAGCGGCCCGATCAGAGCGGACCTGCATGGGAGCACTGAGCATCGGCGGCAGTTTAAAATTGGCGGCAGTGAGTGAGGAGCGGCTTACCAATTCACCAGCAGGGGAGAGAGGTAAAAAGTAATCAAAGTGTGACATCACCAGGAAGGAGGTAAGTGATTGGTTGGTAAGTATTTCTCTCTTTCTTTTAAACTTTAACTCTTTTTTATATTTTCTAAGATCTCTCTAGTGTAGCAGGGACTGTTGGTAAACCAGTTAACTGTAGTGTAATTAGTGGGATTGCTTGATTTAATTTAAATTCAATTAAGTAAAGGGTAAATCATGGCTGGACAGCCGGGCCCCGTGATCTGCTCCTCCTGCAAAATGTGGGAACTCAGGGACACTTCCTGTGTCCCTGACAACTAAATGTGCAGGAAATGCATCCAGCTGCAGCTACTGACAGACCGCATTGCGGCGCTGGAGCTGCGATTGGATACATACTGGATCGTTCACGATGCTCAGGACATCGTGAATAGCACATTTACGGAGTTCGACACACCGCAGGTAGAGGTTGGACAGGAAGAAAGGGAACGGGTGACCAACAGGCAGAGTACTAGGCGCAGGAGATAGTGCAGGGGTCCCTTGTGGCCATCGCCCTCTCCAACAGATACACCACTTTGAGTACTGTTGCGGGGGATGGCTTATCAGAGGAAGGCAGCAGCAGCCAACTACCTGGCACCAGGGGTGGCTCTGCTGCACAGAATGGGAGAATAAAGAGGGGTAGAGCTATAGTAATAGGGGATTCAATTGTAAGGGGAATAGATAGGCATTTCTGCGGCCGCAAGCGAGACTCCAGGATGGTGTGTTGCCTCCCTTGTGCAAGGGTCAAGGATGTCTCCGAGCGGCTGCAGAACATCTTGGAATGGGAGGGTGAACAGCCAGTTGTCATGGTGCATATAGGCACCAACTATATGTAAAAAGCGGGATGAGGTCCTAAATGCGGAATATAGTGGAGTTAGGAGATAAATTAAAAAACAGGACCTCAAAGGTAGGAATCTCAGGATTGCTACCAGTGCCACGTGCTAGTCAGAGTAGAAACAGAAGGATACTTCAGATGAACACATGGCTAGAGGAATGGTGCCAGGGGGAGGGATTCATGTTCCTTGGACACTGGAACCGGTTCTGGGGGAGGTGGGACCAGTTCAAACCGGACGGTTTGCACCTGGGCAGTGCTGGAACCAATGTCCTAGGGGGAGTGTTTGCTAATGCTGTGGGGGAGGATTTAAACGAAAATGGCAGGGGGTTGGGAACCTGAGCAGGGAGACAGAGGAAAGGGAAACAAGGATAAAAGCAAAAGAAAGGAAGGAGAAAAAAAAAAGTGGCAGTCAGAGAAATCAACGGTTTAAATCAAACATGGCCACAGTAAATAATTATTCTAATAGGTCTAAGAGCGTTAAAAAAACAAGCCTGAAAGCTTTGTGTCTTAATGCGAGGAGCATTTGTAATAAGGTGGATGAATTGGCTGTGCAAATAGAAGTAAACAAATACGATCTGGTTGGGATTACGGAAACGTGGCTCAAGGAAGGCCAGGACTGGGAACTCAACATCCAGGGGTATTCGATATTCAGGAAAGATAGGCAATAAGGAAAGGGAGGTGGGGTAGCATTACTGGTTGAAGAAGGGATTAACACAATTGTAATGAAGGATATTAGCTCTGATGAGGTGGAATCTGTATGGGTAGAATTGAGAAACACTAAGGGGAAAAAAACATTAGTGGGAGTGGTTTTTAGACCTCCAAACAGTAAGGCGGAGGTTGTGGATGGCATTAAAAGGGAAATTAAAGAAGCGTGCAATAAGGGCACAGTAGTCATCATGGGTGACTTTAATCTACATATAGATTGGGCCAATCAAATTAGTAACAATACTGTGGAGGAGGAATTCCTGGAGTGTTTACGGGATGGTTTCCTGGACCAATATGTCGAGGAAACAACCAGAGATCAGGCCATCTTAGAATGGGTATTATGTAACGATAAAGGATTAATTAGCAATCTTGTTGTATGAGGCTCCTTGGGTCGGAGTGATCATAATATGATCGAATTCTTCATTAAGATGGAGAATGAAGTAGTTGATTCAGAGACTAGGGTCCTCAATTTAAATAAAGGAAACTACGATGATCTGAGGAGCGAGTTGGGTAGGATTGATTGGGGAATGGCACTCAAAGGGTTGACGGTGGATAGGCAATGGCAAACATTCAAGGACCGAATGGATGAACTACAGAATTTGTTCATCGCAGTTTGGCATAAAAATAAAACAAAAAAGGTGACCCAACCGTGGCTAACAAGGGAAATTAGGGATAGCATAAGGTCCAAGGAGAGGGCATATAAATTGGCCAGAAAAAGCAATAATCCTGAGGATTGGGAGCACTTTAGGATTCAACAAAGGAGGACAAAGGGATTAATTAAGAAAGGGAAAATAGAATATGAGAGTAAGCTTCCAGGAAAAATAAAAACTGACTATCAAAGCTTTTATAGATATGTGAAGAGAAAAAGATTGGTGAAGTCAAGCGTAGGTCCCTTGCAGTCAGAATCGGGGGAATTTTTAATGGGGAACAAAGAAATGGCAGAACAACTAAATACATATTTTGGTTCTGTCTTCACAAAGGAGGACACAAATAACCTCCCAGAGATGCCGGGGAACATAGGGTCTGATGAAAGGGTGGAACTGAAGGAAATCAGTATTTGTAGGGAAATAGTGTTAGGAAAATTGATGGGACTGAAGGCTGATAAATCCACAGGGCTTGATAATCTACATCCCAGGGTGCTTAAGGAAGTGGCCATAAAAATAGTAGATGCATTGCTGGTCATCTTCCAGAACTTGATAGACTCTGGAACGGTACCCATGGATTGGCGGGTAGCTAATGTTTCCCCACTATTCAAAAATGGAGAAAGAGAAAAGGCGGGGAATTATAGACTGGTAAGCTTGACATCGGTAGTCCATTATAAAAGATGTAATAGCAGAGCACTTGGAAAGCAGTGACTGGATCGGACAAAGTCAACATGGATTTACAAAAGGTAAATCATGCTTGACTAATCTACTGGAATTTTTTGAGGATGTAACTGGTAAAATAGATAAGGGAGAACCAGTGGATGTGGTATATTTGGACTTTCAGAAGGCTTTCGATAAGGTCCCGCTTAAGAGATTAGCGTGCAAACTTAAGGCACATGGGATTGGGGGAAAGGTATTGACTTGGATAGAAAACTGGTTTGCGGACAGAAAGCAAAGAGTTGGAATAAAAGGGTCATATTCCGAGTGGCAGGTAGTGACTAGTGAGGTACCGCAAGGATCGGTCCTAGGACCCCAGCTGTTCACAATATATATTAATGATCTGGACGAGGGAATTGGATGTACTATCTCCAAATTTGCAGATGACACAAAGCTGGGTGGGAGGGTATGCTGTGAGGAGGATGTCGTGAAATTCCAGTACGATTTGGACAGGTTGGGTGATTGAGCAGAAACAAGGCAATGCACTACAATGTGGATAAATGTGAGGTTATCCACTTTGGTGGCAAAAACAGGAAGGCAGATTATTATTTGAATGGCAATAGATTGGGAGAAGGGGAAGCGCAAAGAGACCTGGGTGTTCTTGTGCACCAGTCGCTGAAGGTAAGCATGCAGGTGCAGCAGGCGGTTAAGAAGGCAAATGGTATGTTGGCCTTCGTAGCAAGAGGGTTCGAGTACAAGAGCAAGGATGTCTTGCTGCAATTGTACAGGGCCTTGGTGCGACCACACCTTGAGTCTTGTGTGCAGTTTTGGTCGCCTTACCTGATGAAGGACGTTCTTGCCATGGAAGGAGTGCAGCGAAGATTCACCAGGCTGATACCTGGGATGGCAGGAATGACGTATGAGGAGAGATTGTGTCGATTGGGCTTATACTCACTGGAGTTTAGAAGATTGAGAGGGGATCGCATCGAAACCTATAAAATTCTGTCAGGCCTGAACAGACTAGATGCAGGAAGGGTGTTTCTGATGGCCGGGGAGTCCAGAACCAGGGGTCATATTCTAAGGATAAGGGGTAAGCCATTTAGGACTGAAATTAGGAGGAATTTCTTCACCCAGAGAGTGGTGAACCTGTGGAATTCTCTGCCACAGAGGGCGGTGGAGGCCAGTTCATTAAGTATACTCAAGAAAGAGTTGGATATACTTTTTAAGGCTAAAGGGATCAAGGGAGATGGGGAGAAGGCAGGGACAGGGTACTGAATTTGGATGATCAGCCATGATCTCTTTGAATGGCGGAGCAGGCTCGAAGGGCCGAATGGCCTACTCCTGCTCCTATCTTCTATGTTTCTATGTTTCTATGTAAGAATAGCCTTGTTCTTTAGAACATGCATATCTCGCTCACACCTGTTCCAGAATGTGCCTTGTGCTTTAGAACAGGTGAAGCTCTCACATACCTGTTCCAGAATGTGCCTTGTGCTTTCGAACAAGTTAAACTCCCTCTTACCTGTCCAGAATGTGCCTTGTGCTTTTGAACAGGCGTACCTCAATCATAAATGTTTCAGAATGAGCCTGGTGCTTTAGGAAGGTGAATCTTTCATACCTGTTCCAAAATGAGCCTAGTTCTTTCGAACTAGAGGAATAATCTCATACCTGTTCCAGAATGTGCCTGGTGCTTTAGAACAGGCGTAACACACTCATACCTGTTCCAGAATATGCCTTGTGCTTTGGAAAAAGTGAATCTCTCTCATACCTTTTCTAGAATCTGCCTTGTGCTTTAGAACTGGTGAAACTCTCTCATACCTGTTCCAGATTGTGCCTTTTGCATTAAAACTGCTGAAACTCTCATACCTGTTCCAGAATGTGCCTTGTGCTTTAGAACTAGAGAAACACTCTCATACCTGTTCCAGAATGTGCCTGGTGCTTTAGAAAAGGCGTAACGCACTCATACCTGTTCCAGAATATGCCTTCTGCTTTAGGACAGGCGTATCTCGCTCATAAATGTTCCAGAATGTGCATTGTGCTTTAGAAAATGTGAAACTCACATACCTGTTCCAAAATGTGCCTTGTGCTTTAGAACATGCGTATCTCGCTCATATCTGTTCCAGAATGTGCCTTGTGCTTTAGAACAGTTGAAGCTCTCTCATACCTGTTCTAGAATGTGCCTTGTGCTTTTGAACTGGTGAAACTCCCTCATACATTTTCCAGAATGTGCCTTGTGCTTTAGAACAGGCGAACCTCAATCATACATGTTCCAGAACGTGCCTGGTGCTTTAGAAAGTTGAATCTCTCATACCTGTTCCAAAATGTGCCTAGTGCTTTAGAACTAGAGGAAAACTCTCAAAATGGTTCCAGAATGTGTCTGGTGCTTTAGAACAGGCGTAACTCACTCATACCTGTTCCAAAATGTGCCTTGTGCATAAGAAAGAATGAATCTCACTCATACCATTTCTAGAATCTGCCTTGTGCTTTAGAACTGGTGAAAGTCTCTCATACCTGTTCCAGATTGTGCCTCGAGCTTTACAACTGGAGAAACTCTCATACCTGTTCCAGAATGTGCCTTGTGTTTTAGAGCTAGAGAAACACTCTCATATCTGTTCCAGAATGTGCCTTGTGCTTTACAAAAGGTGGAACACTCTTATACAATTTCCAGATTGTAAGCTGTGCTTTAGAAGCAGTGAAAATCTCTCATACTTGTTCCAGAATGTGCCTTGTGCTTCAGAACAGGCGCAACACTCTCATACCTGTTCCAGAATGTGCCATGTGCTTAACAGGTGAAACACTCTCATACAAGTTCCAGATTGTACGCTGTGCTTTAGAAGAGGTGGAACTCTCTCATACCTTATCCTGAAAGTGCCTTGTGCCTTGTGCTTTACAACTGGCGAAACTCTCAAAGCTGTTCCAGAACGTTACAACAGGTGAAAGTCTCCCATAACTTTTCCAGAATGTGCCTTGCGCTTTAGAGCAGGTGTAACTCACTCATACCTGTTCCACAATGTGCTTTTTGCTTAACAGGTGAAACACTCTCATACAAGTTCCAGATTGTACGCTGTGATTTAGATGAGGAGAAACTCTCTCATACCTGTTCCAGAATGTGCATTGTGCTTTAGAAAAAGTGAAGCTGTCTCATACGTGTTACAGATTGTGCCTTGTGCTTTACAACTGGTGACATTCTATCATACCTGTTCCAGAAGTTGCCCTGTGATTTAGAGCAGGTGAAACTCTCTCATAGCTGTTGCAGAATCTGCCTTGTGCTTTAGAACAGGTGCATCTTTCTCATACCTGATCCAGAAAATGCCTTGTGCTTTAGAACAGGCACAGCTATATCATACCTGTTCCAGAATTTGCCTTCTGCTTTAGAACAGGTGAAAATCTCTCATATCTGTTCCAGAATGTGCCATGTGCTTTACAAAAGGAGAAATTCACATACCTGTTCCAAAATGTGCCATTTGCTTTAAAACAGTTGAAACTCTCTCATAGCTGTTGCAGAATCTGCCTTGTGCTTTAGAACAGGTGCATGTTTCTCATATCTGTTCTAGAATATGCCTTGTGCTTCACAACAGGCGCACCTATCTCATATCTGTTTAAGAATGTGCCTTGTGCTATAGAACAGGTGAAACCCTCACATACCTGGTCCAGAATGTGCCTTATGCTTTAGAACTAGAGAAATTCTCTCATACCTGCTCCAGAATGTGCCTGGTGCTCTGGAAAAGGTGAAACTCTCATAGCTGTTCCAAAATGTGCCTTGTGCTTCAGAACAGCTGTAACACTCTCATACCTGTTCCAGAATATGCCTTGTGCTTTAGAACAGGCGCATCTCTCTCATAACTGTTCCAGTATGTGCCTTGTGCCTTACAACAGGTGAAACTCCCATACCTGTTCTAAAATGTGCCTTTTGCTTTAGAATAGGTGAAACTCCCTCATACTTGTTCCAGAATGTGCCTTGCGCTTCATCACAGGCGCATCTCTCTCATACCTGTTCCAGAATGTGCCTTTAACTTTACAACAGGTGAAACACTCTCATACAAGTTCCAGATTGTAAGCTGTGCTTTAGAACAGGAGAAACACTCTCATACCTGTTCCAGAACGTGCCTTGTGCTTTTGAAAAAGTGAAGCTCTCTCATAACTTTTCCAGAATGTGCCTTGTGCTTTAGAACTGGTGAAACTGTTTCATACCTGTTCCAGAATGTGCCTTGTGAATTACAACTGGTGAAAATCTCATACCTGTTCAAGAATGTGCCCTGTGCTTTAGAACAGGTGAAAACCTCTCATAGCTATTCCAGAATGTGCCCTGTGCTTTAGAACAGATAAAAATCTCTCATACCTGTTCCAGAATATGCCTTGTGCTTTACAAAAGGTGAAAATCTCAATAGCTGTTCCAGAATGCGCCTTGTGCTTTAGAACTGGTGAATCTCTTTCATACCTGTTCCATGAATGTGCCTTGTGCTTTAGAAATGTGAAACTCTCATACCTGCTCAAAAATGTACCATTTGATTTACAACAGGTGAAACACTCATATACCTGTTCCAGACTGTACCCTATCCATTAGAAGAGGTGAAAATCTCTCATACCTGTTACAGAATGTGCCTTGTGCTTTACAGCAGGTGAAGGTCTCCCATACATTTTCCAGAATGTGCCTTGTACTTTACAACTGGCGAAACTCTCAAAGCTGTTCCGGAATGTGCCTTTTGCTTTACAACAGGTGAAACACACTCATTCCTGTTCCAGAATGTGTCTGGTGCTTTAGTACAGGCGTAGCTCTCTTCTGCTTCTTCCAAAATGTGCATTCTTCTGCAGAACAGATGTAACACTCTCATACCTGTTCCAGAATACACCTTGTGAGGTTTAACATGTGTATCTCGCTCATACCTTTTCCAGAATGTGCCTTGCACCTTAGAACAGGTGAAGTTCTCCGATAGCTATTCCAGAATGTGCATTGTGCTTTACAACAGGTGAAACTCTCATATATATGTTCCAAAATGTACCTTGTGCTTCAGAACAGCTGTAACACTCACATACCTGTTCCAGAATTTGCCTTGTGCTTTAGAACAGGCGCATCTTTCTCATACTGGTTTCCGTATGTTCCTTGTGCTTTAGAATAGGCACACTTATCTCATACCTGTTCCAGAATGTGCCTTGCGCTTTAGAAAAGTTGAAACGCTCTCAAACCTGTTCCAGAATGTGCCTTGTGCTTTATAACAGGCGCATTTTCTCATACCTGTTCCAGAATGTGTCTTGTGCTTTAGAACAGGTGAAACTCTCTCATACCTTTCCAAATTTTCCTTGTGCTTTATAAAAGGTCAATCTCTCATACCTCTTCGAAAATGTGGCATTAGCTTTACAACAGGTGAAACACTCTCATATCTGTTCCAGATTGTAACCTGTGCTTTAGAAGAGGTGAAAATCTCTAATAACTGTTCCAGAATGTGCCTTTTGCATTAGAAAAGGTGAAACACTCTCATACCTGTTCCAGAATATGCCTTGTGTTTTAGAACAAGCGCATCTCCCTCATACCTGTTCCAGAATGTGCCTTATACTTAACAACAGGTGAAAAACTCTCATACAAGTTCCAGATTGTACGCTGTGCTTTAGAAGAGGAGAAACTATCTCATACCTGTTGCAGAATGTGCCTTGTTATTTAGATCTGGTGAAACTCTTTCATAATTTTTCCAGATTGTACCCTGTGATTTAGAAGAAGTGAAAATCTCTCATACCTGTTCCAGAATGTGTCTTGTGTTTTACAACTGGTGACATTCCCTCATACAGTTCCAGAATGTGCCTTGTGCTTTAGAACAGATGAAACTCTCTCATAACTGTTCCAGAATATGCCTTGTGCTTTAGAACAGGCGTATCTCGCTCATATCTGGTTCAGAATGTGCCTTTTGCTTTAGAACAGATGAAACTCCCTCATAGCTGTTCCAGAATGTGCACTGTGCTTTAGAACAGGTGAAAATCTCTCATACCTGTTCCAGAATATGCCTTGTGCTTTACAACAGGTGAAAATCTCTCATAGCTGTTCCAGATTGTGCCTTGTGCTTTAGAACTGGTGAATCTCTTTCATACCTAATCCATGAATGTGCCATGTGCTTTAGAAATGTGAAACTCTCATACCTGATCAAAAATGTACCCTTTGCTTTACAACAGGTGAAACACTCATAAAGCTGTTCCAGATTGTAACCTATGCTTTAGAAGAGGTGAAAATCTCTCATTCCTGTTCCAGAATGTGCCTTGTGCTTTGCAGCAGGTGAAAGTCTCCCATACCTTTTCCAGAATGTGCCTTGTACTTTACAACTGGCGAAACTCTCAAAGCTGTTCTGGAATGTGCCTTTTGCTTTACAACAGGTGAAACACCCTCATTCATGTTCCAGAATGTGTCTGCTGCTTTAGTACAGGCGTAGTTCTCTCCTGCCTCTTCGGAAATGTGCCTTCTGCTGCAGAACAGCTGTAACACTCTCATACGTGTTCCAGAATACGGCTTGTGAGCTATAACATGCGTATCTCGCTCATACCTGTTCCAGAATGTGCCTTGCGCTTTAGAACAGGTGAAGCTCTCCGATAGCTATTCCAGAACGTACCTTGTGCTTTACAACAGGTGAAACTCTCATATATGTTCCAAAATGTGACTTGTGCTTCAGAACAGCTGTAACACTCTCATACCTGTTCCAGAATATGCCTTGTGCTTTAGAACAGGTGAACCTATCTTATACCTGTTCCAGAATGTGCCTTGCGCTTTAGAAAAGTTGAAACTCTCTCAAACCTGTTCCAGAATGTGCCTTGTGCTTTATAACAGGTGCACTTATCTCATACCTGTTCCAGATGTGCCTTGTGCTTTAGAACAGGTGAAACACTCTCATATATTTTCCAGAATGTGCCTTGTGCTTTAGAAAAGGTCAAACTCTCATAACTGTTCCAAAATGTGCCATTTGCTTTACAAAAGGTGAAACACCCTCATACCTGTTCCAGATTGTACCCTGTGCTTTAGAAGAGGTGAAAATCTGTCATTATTGTTCTAGAATGTGCCGTTCGCATTAGAATGGGTGAAACTCTTTCATACCTGTTGCAGAATATGCCTTGTGCTTTAGAACAGGTGCATCTCTCTCATACCTGTTCCAGAATGTGCCTTGTGCTTTAGAACAGGCGCATCTCTCTCATACCTGTTCCAGAATGTGCCTTTTACTTTACAGCAGGTGAAAAGCTCTCATACAAGTTCCAGATTTTATGCCATGCTTTAGAAGACGAGAAACTCTCTCATACCTGTTCCAGAATGTTCCTTGTGCTTTAGATCTGGTGAAACTCTTTCATACCTGTTCCAGAATGTGCCCTTTGATTTAGAAAAGGTGAAACTCTCATACCTGTTGCAAAATGTGCCATGTGCTTTCTGGTGACATTCCCTCATATAGTTCCAGAATGTGCATTGCGCTTTAGAACAGGTGAAACTCTCTCATAACTGTTCCAGAATATGCCTTGTGCTTTAGAACAGGTGCATCCCTCTCATACCTGTTCCAGAATGTGCCTTTTGCTTTAGAACAGATGAAACTCTCACATACCTGTTCCAGAATGTGCGTTGTGCTTTAGAACTAGAGAAACTCCCTCAGACCTGTTACAGAATGTGCCTGTTTCTTTCGGACTGGTGTAACACACTCATACCTATTCCAAAATGTACCTCTTCCTTTAGAACAGGCGCATCTCTCTCATACCTGTTCCGGAATGTGCCTTGTGCTTTACAACAGGTGAAAGACTCTCATACCTGTTCCAGAATATGCCTTGTTCTTTAGAACAGGTGCATCGCTCTCATACATGTTCCAGACTTTGACTTGTGCTTTTCAACTGGTGACATACTATCATACCTGTTCCAGAATGTGCCTTGGGCATTAAAACAGGTGCAACTCTCTCATTCCAATTCGAGAATGTGTCGTGTGATTTACAACAGGAGAAACTCTCATACCAGTTCCAGAATGAGCCTTGTGCTTTAGAAATAGAGAAACACTCTCATACCTTTTCCAGAATGTGCCTGGTGCTTTAGTACAGGTGTAACTCTCTCATACCTGTTCAAAAATGTGCCTAGTGCTTTAGAACTAGAGAAACACTCTCATACCTGTTCCAGAATGTGCCTCGTGCATTAGAACAGGTGAAACTCTCTCATACCTGTTCAAGAATGTGCCTTGTGCTTTAGAACAGGTGAAACTCTCTCATACCTGTTCCAGAATGTGCCTTGTGCTTTAGAACAGGCATAAATCAATCATCCTTGTTCCAGAATGTGCCTGGTGCTTTAGAAAAGGTGAAACTCTCATACCTGTTCCAAAATGTGCCTAGTGCTTTAGAACTAGGGAAACAATCTCATACCTGTTCCAGAATGTGCCTTGTGCTTTAGAAAAGTTGAAACTCTCATACCTGTTCCAAACCTGCCGTGGGCATCAGAACAGCTGTAACACTCTCATACATGTTCCAGAATATAACTTTTCCTTTAGAACAGGCGTATCTAGCTCATATCTGTTCCAGAATGTGTCTTGTGCTTTAGAACAGGTGAAGCACACTCATACCAGTTCCAGAATGTGCCATTTGCTTTACAACAGGTGAAACACTTGTAAACAAGTTCCAGATTGTAACCCGTGCTTTAGAATCGGTGAAAATCTCTCATACTTGTTCCAGAATATGCCTTTTCTTTAGAAAACGTGAAACTCTCTCATACATTTTCAGAATGTGCCTTGTGCTTTAGAACTGGTGAAGCACTCTCATACCTGTTGCAGAATGTGCCGTGTGCTTCAGAACAGCTGTAACACTCTCATTCCTGTTCCAGAATAGGCCTTGTGCATTAGAAAATGCGTATCTCGCTCATATCTGTTCCAGAAAGTGCCTTGTGGTTTAGAACAGGTGAAGCTCTCTCATACCTGTTCCAGAATGTGCCTGCTGCTTTAGAACGGGTGAAACACTATGATACCTGTTCCAGGTTATGCCTTGTACTTTACAACTGGTGAAACTCTCATACCTGTTCCAGAATGTACCTTGTGCTTTAAAAATGGTGAAAGTCTTTGATACATTTTCCAGAATGTGCCTTGTGCTTTACAACTGGTGAAACTCTCATACCTGTTCCAGAATGTGCCTTGTGCTTTGCAACTGATGAAATGCTATCATAACTGTACCAGAATATGCATTGTGCTTTAGAACAGGTGCACCTCTCTCGTACCTTTTCCAGAATGTGCCTTGTCGTTTAGAACAGGTGAAACACTCTCATACCTGTTCGAGAAAGTGCCTTGTGCTTTAGAACTATAGAAACACTCTCATACCTTTTCCAGAATGAGCCTTGTACTTTACAACTGGTGAAACTATCAAAGCTGTTACGGAAGGTGCCTTTTGCTTTACAGCAGGTGAAACACTCTCATACCTGTTCCAAAATGTGCCTTCTGCTTCAGAACAGCTGTGGCACTCTCATACCGGTTCCGGAATACACCTTGTGCATTAGAACATGCGTATCTCGCTCATAACCATTCCAGAATGTGCCTTGTGCTTTATAACAGGTGAAGCTCTCGCATACCGATTCCTGAATGTGCCTTGTGCTTTACAACAGGTGAAAGTCTCCCATACATTTTCCAGAATGTGCCTTGTACTTTCCAACTGGCGATACTCTCAAAGTTGTTCCAGAATGTGTCTTTTGCATTACAACAGGTGAAACACTCGCATGCCTGTTGCAGAATGTTCCTTGTGCATTAGTACTAGAGAAACTCTCTCATACCTGTTCCAGAATGTGCCTGGTGCATTAGTACAGGCGTAACTCACTCATACATTTTCCAGAATGTGTCTTGTGCTTTAGAAAAGGTGAAACTCTCATACCTGTTCCAGAATATGCCTTGTGCTTTAGAACAGTCACATCTCTCTCATACCTGTTCCAGAATGTGCCTTTTACAGTACAACAGGTGACATTCTATCATACCTGTTCCAGAATGTGCCCTGTGCTTTAGAACAGGTGCATCTCTCTCATACCTGTTCCAGAATGTGCCTTGTGAACAGGTGAAACTCTCTCATACCTTTTCGAGAAATTGCCTTGTGCTTTAGGACAGGCGCACCTGTCTCATACCTGTTCCAGAATGTGCCGTTTGATTTTGAACAGGTGAAACTCTCTCATGCCTGTTTCAGAATGTGCCTTTTGCTTCAGAAAATGTGGCACTCTCATACCTGTTCCAAAATGTGGCATTTGCTTAACAACAGGTGAATCACTCTCATACCTGTTCCAGATTGTAAGCTGTGCTTTAGAAGCAGTGAAAATCTCTCATATTTTTCCAGAATGTGCCTTGTGCTTCAGAATAGGCGCAACTCTCTCCTACCTGTTCCCGAATGTCCATTGTGCTTAACAGGTGAAACACACTCATACAAGTTCCAGATTGTACGCTGTGCTTTAGAAGAGGTGAAACTCTCTCATACCTTATCCTGAAAGAGCCTTCTTCTATACAAGTGGCGAAACTCTCAAAGCTGTTCCTGAATGTGCCTTGTATTTTACAAAAGGTGAAAATTTCCCGTAACTTTTCGAGAATGTCCCTCGTGCTTTAGAACTGGCGTAACACACTCATACCTGTTCCTGAATGTGCCTTCTGCTTTTGAACGAGAGAAACTCTCTCATACATGTTCCAGAATGTCCCTGGTGCTTTAAAAAAGGTGAAACACTCATACCTGTTCCAAAATGTGCCTTGTGCTTCAGAACAACTTTAACACTCTCATACCTGTTCCAGAATATGCCTTGTGCTTTAAAACAGGCGCATCTCTCTCAAACCTGTTCCAGTATGTGCCTTGTGCTTTACAACTGGTGAAACTCTCATATCTGTTCCAGAATGTGCCTTGTGCTTTACAACAGGGGAAACAATCTTATACAAGTTCCAGATTGTAAGCTGTGCTTTAGAACTGGTGAAACACTCTCATACCTGTTCCAGGATGTGCCTTCTGCTTCAGAACAGCTGTAACACTCACATTCCTGTTCCAGAATACGCCTTGTGCTTTAGAACATGCGTTTCTCGCTCATATCTCTTCCACAATTTGCCTTGTACTTTAGAACATGTGAAGCTCTCTCACACCTGTTCCAGAATGTGCCTTGTGCTTTAGAGCAGGTGAAACTCTCTCATACATGTTCCAGAATGTGTCTTGTGCTTTACAACAGGTGAAAGTCTCCAATACATTTTCCAGAATGTGCCTTGTACGTTAGAAGTGGCGAAACACTCAAAGCTGTTCCAGAATGTGCCTTTTACTTTACAACAGGTGAAACACTCTCATACAAGTTCCAGATTGTAAGCTGTGCATTAGAATAGGAGAAAATGTCTCATACCTGTTCCAGAATGTGCCTTGTGCTTTAGAAAAGTGAAGCTCTCTCAAACCATTTCCAGAGTGTGCCTTGTGCTTTAGAACTGGTGAAAACCTTTCATATCTGTTCCAGAATGTGCCTTGTGCTATACAACGGGTGAAACACTCATTCCTGTTCCAGAATGTGCCTTGTGCTTTACAACTGGTGACATTCTATCATACCTGTTCCAGAATATGACTTGTGCTTAGAGCAGGCGTACCTCTCTCATAAATGCTCCAGAATGTGCCTTGTACTTTAGAACAGCAGAATCTCTCTCATACCTGTTCCAGAATGTGCCTTGTGCTTTACAACATGTGAAAGTCTCCCAGACCTTCTCCAGAATGAGCCTTGTACATTAAAACTGGCGGAACTCTCTCATACATATTCCAGAATGTGCCTTGTGCCTTACAACAGGTGAAACTCTCATACCTGTTCCAAAATGTGCCTTTTGCATTAGAGTAGCTGAAACTCTCTCATTCCTGTTCCAGAATATGCCTTGTGCTTCTGAACAGACGCAGCTCTCTCATACCTGTTCCAGAATGTGCCTTGTGCTTTAGAACAGGCGCATCTCTCTCATACCTGCTTTAGAACTGGTGAAACAGTTTCATACCTGTTCCAGAATGTGCCTTGTGCTTTACAACTGGAGAAACTCTCATACCTGTTCCAGAATGTGCCCTGTGCTTTAGAACAGGAGACAATCTCTCATAGCTGTTCCAGAATATGCCCTGTGCTTTAGAACAGGTGAAAATCTCTCATACCTGTTGCAGAATGTTCCTTGTGCTTTACAACAGGTGAACATCTCTCATAGCTGTTCCAGAATGTGCCTTGTGCTTTAGAACTGGTGAATCTCTTTCATACATGTTGCATGAATGTGCCTTGTGCTTTAGAAAATGTGAAACTCTCATACCTGTTCCAAAATGTACCATTTGCTTTACAACAGGTGAAACACTCTCATACGTGTTCCAGAATGTGTCTGGCGCTTTCGTACAGGTGTAGCTCTCTCATGCCTCTTCCAAAATGTGCCTTCCGCTGCAGAACAGCTGTAACACTCTCATACCTGTTCCAGAATAAGCCTTGTGAGTTATAACATGTGTATCTCGCTCATACCTGTTCCAGAATGTGCCTTGCACTTTAGAAGAGGTGAAGCTCTCTCATAGCTATTCCAGAGTGTGCCTTGTGCTTTACAACAGGTGAAACTCTCATACATGTTCCAAAATGTCCCTTGAGCTTCAGAATAGCTGTAACACTCACATACATTTTCCAGAATGTGCCTTGTGCTTTGGAAAAGGTGAAACTCTCATACCTGTTCCAGAATGTGCCTTTTCTTGGCAAAAAGTGAAACCCTCTCTAACCAGTTCCAGAATGTGCCTGGTGCTTTAGAACAGCCGCATCTATTTCATACCTGTTCCAGAATGTGGCTTTTGCTTTAGAACAGGTGCAACTCTCACATACCTGTTCCAGAATATGCCTTGTGCTTTACAACATATGAAAGACTCTCATACCTGTTCCAGAATACGCTTTGTGCTTTAGGACAGGGTTAACTCACTCATACCTGTTCCAAAATGTGCCTTGTGCTTTAGAAAAAGTGAATCTCTCTCATACCTTTTCTAGAATCTGTTTTGTGCTTTAGTACGGGTGAAACACACTCATACCTGTTCCATATTGTGCCTTTTGCTCTACAACTGGTGAAAATCTCATACCTGTTCCAGAATGTGCCTTGTGCTTTAGAACAGGTGTAACTCGCTCATACCTGTTCCAGAATATGCCTTGTGCTTTAGAGCAGGTGTATCACGCTCATAACTGTTCCAGACTGTGTCTTGTGCTTTAGAACAGGTGAAGCTCTCTCATGCCTGTTCCAGAATGTGTCTTGTGCATTACAACAGGGGAAAGTCTCCCATACGTTTTGCAGAATGTGCATTGTACTTTAGAAGTGGCGAAACACTCAAAGCTCTTCCAGAATGTGCCTTTTACATTACAACAGGTGAAACACTCTCATACAAGTTCCGGATTGTACCCTGTGCTTTTGAAGAGGAGAAACTCTTTCATACCTGTGACAGAATGTGCCTTGTGCTTTAGAAAAGGTGAAGCTCTCTCATAACTTTTCCAGCATGTGCCTTGTGCTTTAGAACTGGTGAAACCCTTTCATACCTGTTCCAGAATGTGCCTTGTGCTTTACAACGGGTGAAAATCTCATACCTGTTCCAGAATGTGCCTTGTGCTTTACAACTGGTGACATTCTATCACACCTGTTCCAGAATATGCCTTGTGCTTTAGAGCAGGTGCACCTCTCTCATACATGTTCCAGAATGCGCCTTGTGCTTTAGAACAGGTGAAACTCTCACATATCTGTTCCAGAATGTGCCTTGTGCTTTACAACAGGTGAAAATCTCCCACACATTTTCCAGAATGTGCCTTGTACTTTACAACTGGCGAAACTCTCAAAGCTGTTCCAGAATGTGCCTTTTGCTTTACAACAGGGGAAACACTCTCATACCTGTTCCAGAATATGCCTGGTGCTTTATTACAGGCGTAGCTCTCTTATATCTGTTCCAAAATGTGCCTTCTGCTTCAGAACAGCTGTAACACTCTCATACCTGTTCCAGAATGCGCCTTGTGAGTTATAACATGCGTATCTCGCTCATATCTGTTCCAGAATGTGCCTTTTGCTTTTGAACAGGTGAAGCTCTCTCATACCTATTCCAGAACATGCCTTGTGCTTTACAACAGGTGAAAATCTCATATCTGTTCCAAAATGTGCCATGTGCTTCAGAACAGCTCTAACACACACACACGTTTTCCAGAATATGCCTTGTGCTTTAGAACAGGCGCATCTCTCTCATACCTGCTTCAGTATGTGCCATGTGCTTTACAACTAGGGAAACTCTCATACCTGTTCCAGAATGTGCCTTGTGCTTTTGAACTGGCGTAACTCACTCATAACTGTTCCAAAATATGCCTTTTCCTTTCTAACAGGCGCATCTCTCTCATACCTGTTCCAGAATGTGCCTGGTGCTTTAGAACTGGCGTTACTCACTCATACGTTGTTCCAAAATTTTCCTTGTTCTTTAGAACAGGCGCATCTCTCTCATACCTCTTCCAGAATGTGCCTTGCACTTTATAATAGTTGAAAATCTCTCATACCTCGTCCAGAATATACCTTGTGCTTTAGAACAGGTGTATTTCTCACATACCTTTTCCTGAATGTGCCTTTTGCTTTACAACTAGTGACATTCTATCATACTTGTTCCTGAATATGCCTTGTGCTTTAGAGCAGGCGCAGCTATCTCATACATGTTCCAGAATGTGCCTTGTTCTTTAGAACAGAGGAAAGTCTCTCATACCTATTCCAGGATGTGACTTGTGCGTTACCACTGGCGAAACTGTCAAAGCTGTTCCGGAATGTGCCTTTTCCTTTACAACAGGTGAAACACTCTCATACCTGTTCCAGAATGTCCCTGGTGCTTTAGTACAGGCGTAGCTCTCACATACCTGTTCCAAAATGTGCCTTCTGCTTCAGAACAGCTGTAACACTCTCATACCTGTTCCAGAATACGCCTTGTGAGTTATAACATGCATATCTCGCTCATATCTGTTCCACAATGTGCCTTGTGCTTTAGAACAGGTGAAGCTCTCTCATACCTATTCCAGAATGTGCCTTGTGCTTTAAAAAAGGTGAAAGTCTCCCATACATTTTCCAGAAAGTGCCTTGTACTTTCCAACTGGAGAAACTCCCAAAGCTGTTCCAGAATGTGCCGTGTGCATTAGCACTAGAGAAACGCTCTCATGCCTATTCCAGAATGTGCCTGGTGCTTTAGTACAGGCGTAATACACCCATACATGTTCCAGAATGTGTCTTATGCTTTAGGTAAGGTGAAAATCTCATACCTGTTCCAAAATGTGCCTTTTGCTTCAGAACAGCTGTAAAACTCTCATACCTGTTCCAGAATATGCCTTGTGCTTTAGAACAGGTGCACCTCTCTCATACCTGTTTCAGTATATGCCTTGTGCTTTACAACTGGTGAAAATCTCATACCTGTTCCGGAATGTGCCTTGTGCTTTAGAAAAGGTGAAACTCTCTCACACCTGTTCCAGAATGTGCCTTGTGCTTTACAACTGGTGAAAATCTCCTACCTGTTCCAGAATGTGCCTTGTGCTTTAGAAAAGGCGAAGCTCTCATACCTGTTCCAAACGTGCCGTGGGCATCAGAACAGCTGTAACACTCTCATACATGTTCCAGAATATAACTTTTGCTTTAGAACAGGCGTATCTCGCTCATATCTGTTCCAGAATGTGTCTTGTGCTTTAGAACAGGTGAAGCACACTCATACCAGTTCCAGAATGTGCCATTTGCTTTACAACAGGTGAAACACTTTTAAACAAGTTCCAGATTATAAACTGTGCTTTAGAAGCGCTGAAAATCTCTCATACCCGTTCCAGAATGTGCCTTGTGCTTTAGAAAAAGTGAAACGCTCTTATACATTTTCAGAATGTGCCTTGTACTCTAGAACTGGTGAAGCACTCTCATGCCTGTTCCAGGATGTGCCTTGTGCTTCAGAACAGCTGTAATACTCTCATTCCTGTTCCAGAATAGGCCTTGTGCATTTGAAAACGCGTATTTCGCTCATATCTGTTCCAGAAAGTGCCTTGTGGTTTAGAACAGGTGAAGCTCTCTCATACCTGTTCCAGAATGTGCCCTGTGCTTTAGAACAGGCGAAACTCTCTCATACCTGTTCCAGAATGTGCCTTGTGCTTTAGAACAGGCGTAACTCAATCATACATGTTCCAGAATGTGCCTGGTGCTTTAGAAAAGGTGAAACTCTCATACCTGTTCCAAAATGTTCCGAGTGCTTTAGAACTAGAGAAACAGTCTCATACCTGTTCCAGAATGTGTCTGGTGCTTTGGAACAGGCGTAACTCACTCATAACTGTTCCAAAATGCGCCTTGTGCTTTAGAAAAAGTGAATCTCTCTCATACCTTTTCCAGAATCTGCCTTGTGCTTTAGAACTGGTGAAATTCTCTCATGCCTGTTCCTGATTGTGCCTTGTGCTGTACAACTGGTGAAACACTCATATCTGTTCCAAAGTGTGCCTTGTGCTTTAAAAATGGTGAAAGACCCTCATACATTTTTCTGAACGTGCCTTTTGCTTTACAACTGGTGAAAATCTCATACCTGTTCCAGAATGTGCCTTGTGCTTTACAACTGGTGATACTCTCATATCTGTTTCAGAATGTGCCCTGTGCTTTACAACTGGTGACATTCTATCATACCTGTTCCAGAATGTGCACTGTGCCTTAGAACAGGTGAAACTCTCTCATACCTGTTCCAGGATATGCCTTGTGCTTTATAACAGGCGCGTCTCTCTCATACCTGTTCCAGAATGTGACTTGTGCATTACAACTGGTGACATTCTATCATACCTGTTCCAAAATGTGCCTTGTGCTTTAAAAATGTTGAAAGACTCTCATACATTTTTCTGAACGTGCCTTGTGCTTTACAACTGGTGAAAATCTCATACCTGTTCCAGAATGTGCTTTTTGCTTTACAACTGGTAACATTCTATCATACCTGTTCCAGAATGTGCACTCTGCCTTAGAACAGGTGAAACTCTCTCATACCTGTTCCAGAATATGCCTTGTGCTTTATAACAGGCGCATCTCTCTCATACCTGTTCCAGAATGTGACTTGTGCATTACAACTGGTGACATTCTATCATACCTGTTCCAGAACGTGCCTTGGGCATCAGAAGAGGTGCATCTCTCTCATACCTGTTCCAGAATGTGCCTTGTGCTTCAGAACAGGTGAATCTCTCCCATGCATATTCGAGAATGGGCCTTGTGCTTTACAACAGGTGAAAATCTCATACTTGTTCCAAAAGGTGCCTTGTGCTTTAGAACAGGTGAAACTCTCTCATACCTGTTCCAGAATGTGCCTTGTGCTTTACAAATAGAGAAACACTCTCATACCTTCTCCAGAATGTCCGTGGTGCTTTAGCACAGGCATAACTCACTCATACATGTTACAGAATGTGCCTTGTGCTTTAGAAAAGGTGAAACTCTCATACCTGTTCCAAAATGTGCCTTGTGCTTCAGAACAGCTGTAACACTCTCATACCTGTTCCAGAATACGCCTTGTGCTTTAGAACAGGCGAATCTCGCTCATACCTTTTCCAGAATGTGCCTTGTGCTTTGCAACAGGTGAAAATCTCCCTTACATTTTCCAGAATATGCCTTGTACTTTAGAACTTGCAAAACGCTCAAAGCTGTTCCAGAATGTGCCATTTCCTTTACAAATGGTGAAGCCCTCTCATACCTGTTACAGATTGTAACCTGTGCTTTAGAAAATGGGAAACTCTCTCATACCTGTTCCATAATTTGCCTTGTGCTGTACAACTGTTGAAACACTCATACCTGTTCCAGAATGTGCCTTGTGCTTTAGAACAGGTTAAGGTCTCTCTTACCTGTTCCAAAATGTGCCTTCTGCTTTAGGACACGTGAAACTTTCTCATACCTGTTGCAGAATACGCCTTGTGCTTTAGAACAGGCGCATCTCTCTCATACCTGTACCAGAATGTGCCCTGTGCTTTACAACTGGTGAAACTCTCATACCTATTCCAGAATGTGCCTTGTGCTTTAGAAATGGTGGAAGTCTCTCCTACCTTTTCCTGAATGTGTGTTCTGGACCATGGTTACATGCAGATAGCACCCTCTGGTGGTGGTTATTGTGTTAGTAGTGTTTTTGTAAGAAGCAGAGGTCATTTGACCTTTATTCCTTTCTTCCTGTGTGATGTCATTTGACCTTTGTTCCTTTCTTCCTGTGAGAGGTCATTTGACCTTCGTTCCTTTCTTCCTGTGAGAGGTCATTTGACCTTCGTACCATTCTTCCTGTGTAACCCAGGAAGTAGAGTCCCAGGAAGTAGAATTCCAGGAAGTACCTGCCAGTAATGGAGGATTCCATAAGAGTTTCACAATCCAATGTAATCTGATTTCATTTTAGGCAAAGCGCAATATCTGTGAGTATCTTTGTTTGTTAGTATAATAGCAACGTTGTCAGAGTAGTATTTTGACAATAATATGTTTATAAAAGGTTAATATTTTATAGTTACAGAAGTGAGCCCAAATGTTAGTTAGTTATACAATTGGTCTATTATACTGTTGTAAATATGTTATATCTTATGTCATATCGAATGTATAGTACTCAGTTTATGTACAAAACATACCTTGTCTTTGTTTACAGTTTCACAAAAATTGTTCAAGTAAAGGCTTCAAACAGCAAACAGCTTCACGAAGAATGATTTTGAATAAGTGTTTAACTTGCTGGATAACTAGATAGGAGCATGTCTAGCTTGGCCAGTACAGTGAAAAGATAGCAATACGGCTAGCTGTGAAGAGCGGAGCAGGAGGAAACCAGTGTAAGCCTTAACCTCGTAGAGCACATCTACCTCACATCAACATGTCAGAAGATAATAACGAAAATGCTTTGCAGTGAGGAGAAGACCTTAAACAGGCAGACGAAACTGTAGAAGGTGACAATCGGTCTATAAGCTCCAGTTACGTCAGATCGCAAGCTGGTTCACGGTCATCGGGTGTTTCTAGAATAAGCGTGACTATCGCCAGAGCATGGGCTAAGCTAGTGGCAGCTCAAGCCACAGCTGCGCATGCGAAAAGTGAAATAGAAATAAAAGTAAGACAGGCCCATCTCCAAGCTGAACCCCAAGCAGAACAGGCCCGACTCCAAGCAGAATAGGCCCAATTCCAAGCAGAACAGGCCCGATTCCAAGCAGAACAGGCCTGACTCCAAGCAGAACAGGCCCGAATCATAGCTGAATTCCAAGCAGAACAGGCCCGTCACCAAGCCACATTAGACGCTCTACAGCAACAAAAAGAGATAGATGCTGCATTAGCCGAGACACAAGTATTCAAGGCAATTTTGGAGGGAGCTGATCCCGAGACAGCTTACAAACCTTTAATTCCCGTTTCGTGGCAGAGTCCACGACAGTGCACCATAGATTACGTGAGCGACCATGCCGACATTCAGTTTACAGGAGAAAGGGATGGAGGCCCGCACATCTCTACAGACGCAAGCACTTCGTATAACATGCCACAAGTTGCCAATCAATGTCAAAGCAGATGGCATGCCTCAAGCCGCAGAGTCTCCGCTAGCAGAACGGAAGACACGGTGAAGAGGAATAGGAGGCTGAATAGAGAAAGTCAGAGGCAAATTCCCTCTCGGTTCCTTGAGACCCCCAACGGAGCCCCTAGCCAAGGCAACCCTGGCACAGGTCCAAGCACCTACGATCTCGCCAAATACCTTGCACGCACCCAGCTGGTGACTTCGGGGTTAATTAAGTTTGATGACAGGCCGGAGAATTATCGGGCTTGGAAGTCCTGCTTCCACGATGCCATGTCGGGCTTAGGCCTGTCGGCAGGAGAAGAGCTCGGCCTCCTTATCAAATGGCTCAGCCCAGAGTCCGCCGGACAGGCCTGCAGGATAAAAACGGCCAACGTGGGACAGCTGCCAGAGGGGTTGAAAAAGGCATGAGCGAGGCTGGATGAAAGCTACAGCTCGCCCGAAGCCATTGAAAGGGCTCTCTTTGACAGGTTGGAAAACTTTCTGAAGTTGACGAGTAAGGAACCCCAGATGCTCCGCGACCTTGGAGATCTGCTGTTGGAACTCAAGCCGCAAAGCAGGATGGCTACCTACCCGGTCTGTCGTACTTAGGCACTTCCAGAGGGGTAACTCCTATCATTGAGAAGCTTCCATTTAACCTGCAGGAGAACTGGATAACGTTTGGATCAAAGTTCAAGCTAAAGCACAACGTGGCATTCCCACCATTCTCTGCGTTTGTTAAATTCATCTGTAAAGAAGCCAAAGCCAGGAACGACCCCAGCTTCAACTTCATCTCCTTCCACCCAGCACTTGCCAGAAGAGACAAGTTCGACAGACATGGAAAGACACCAATATCTGTCCACAAAATGCAAGTGTCCTCAACTGAGCACACAAAGATTCAGAAGAAACCTGAGGATATGAGCAAACAATGCCCTATCCACAACAAGCCCCATCCTTTAAAGAAGTGCAGAGGCTTCAGGGAGATGTCCCTGGAAGATTGGAAACAATATCTTAAAGTGAACTCTATATGTTTTAAGTGCTGCTCTTCCATGAGCCATCTCGCCAAGGACTGCAAGGTAGATGCAAAATGCACAGAAGGCGAAAGTGATCGGCACGTTTCAGCACTACACCCAGGCCCAGCTCCACGGAAGTCAGAGATGCCTCCTCCCACTTCAGAGCACAGCGGGGAGAGAGAAGGAGCTGCTAGTCCGGAGATTACATGCAGGTGCACCGAGGTGTGTGGCAAAGGAGTGAGCACAAGAGCATGCTCCAAGATATGCCTCGTTAATGTGTACCCTGTAGGACGTCACCAGGAATCTGAAAAGATGAAAGTACAATTCCTAGAATTTGTCAAGAAAATGCTTGTCAACGATTATGCAGAGATAGCTCCTCCGCTCCAGGAAGGCCAAGAGTGTTGGTACCTCCCTTCCTTCGGAGTCTATCACCCCAAAAAGCCGGAACAGATCCGCGTGGTGTTTGACTCCAGTGCATCATTTCAGGGAGTCTCTCTCAATGACATACTCCTCACAGGGCCCGATCTTAACAACAGCCTCTTGGGAGTGCTCATGAGTTTCAGGAAAGAGCCCATCACCATCCCTGCCGATGTCCAGCACATGTTTCATTGCTTCGTGGTGAGAGAAGACCACAGAGACTTCCTCCGCTTCCTGTGGTATCGGGACAATGACCCCAATAGAGACATTGTGGACTACAGAATGCGTGTCCATATCTTTGGGAATAGCCCATCTCCTGCTGTCACCATATACGGACTAAGGAGGGCTGCCAAGGAAGAAGACGACGACTTTGGCAGTGATGTGAAAGGTTCATCGAACGAGAGTTCTATGTCGACGACGCACTGAAGTCCTTCCCGACTGAAGCAGAGGCCATTAGTACCCTCGGACAAGCCCAGGAACTACTTGCACTATCCAACCTCAGGCTGCATAAGATAGCCTCTAACAGACCAGCAGTGATGGAGGTATTACCCCCTGAAGATTGTGCTAAAGACGTCAAAGACCTAGACCTCTTCACTGATGACCTTCCTCCACAGCGTAGCCTAGGAGTGTCATGGAACATAGCAACAGGCACGTTCATGTTCCAAGTCTTAGATGCCAAGAATCCCTTCACACGTAGAGGAATGTTCTCTACAGTCAACAGCCTATACGACCTTCTCGGCTTCTTAGCCCCTGTCACCATACAAGGCAGGCTGCTCCTCAGGGAACTCTCCACATGTGCTGAAGAGTGGGATTCACCTCTCCCTGAAGAGATGGAAGCAGAGTGGGACAGATGGAGAGACTCACTCCAAGACTTCCAGGAGATCCGAATACCTCGCTGCTATTCGTCTTTCTCTCCCTTAAATGCCCAATTCAAAGAGCTTTGCATCTTTGCAGATGCATCCGCTAAGGCCATTGCAATTGTGGCTTATCTGAAGATCACCACTCAAGAAGGACAAAGCAAAATCGGCTTCATCTTTGATAGAGGCAAGTTGGCGCCCCAGCCAGACCTCACCATACCCAAATTGGAACTGTGCGTAGCAGAATGCAACCTACCCCCTCACAGCAGTCTAATGAAGCTGCATCTTATCATCGACACCGACGGACTGTCTCTGAGGTGCTTCTTCTTTTGTCGCCAGAGGACTCCAGTGACAAGTAGATTTCGGACTATGTGGAGTCATTAACGACCCCAGATGGGGAGTGTTCTGGACCATGTTTACATGCAGATAGCACCCTCTGGTGGTGGTTATTGTGTTAGCAGTGTGTTTGTATTAAGCAGAGTTCATTTGACCTTTGTTCCTTTCTTCCTGTGTGAGGTCATTTGAACTTTGCTCCTTTCTTCCTGTGAGAGGTCATTTGACCTTTGTACCTTTCTTCCTGTGTAACCCAAGAAGTAGAATCCCAGGAAGTAGAATTCCAGGAAGAACCTGGCAGTAATGGAGGATTCCATAAGGGTTTCACAATCCAATGTAATCTGATTACATATTTTAGGCCAAGCGCAATATCTGTGAGTATCTTTGTTTGTTAGTATAATAGCAACGTTGTCAGAGTAGTATTTTGACAATAATATGTTTATAAAGGTTAATATTTGATAGTTACAGATGTGAGTCCAAATGTTAGTTAGTTATACAATAAGTCTATTCTACTGTTGTAAATATGTTACATCTTATGTAATATCGAGTGTGTAGTATTCAGTTGATGTACAAAACATGCTTTGTCTTTGTTTGCAGTTTCACAAACATTGTTCAAGTAAAGGCTTCAAACAGCAAACGGCTTCACGAAGAATTAAATTGAATAAGTGTTTAACTTGCTGGATGACTAGATAGGAGCACGTCTAGCGTGGCCAGTACAATGTGCCTTCTGCTTTACATCTGGTGAAAATCTCATACCTGTTCCAGAATGTGCCTTGTGCTTTACAACTGGTGACATTCTATCATACCTCTTCCAGAATATGCCTTGTGCTTTAGAGCAGGCACACCTCTCTCATACATGTTCCAGTATGTGCCTTGTGCATTAGAACAGGTGAAAGTCTCCCACACCTTTTCCAGAATGTGCCTTGTACTTTACAACTGGTGAAACACTCAAAGCTGTTACGGAATGAGCCTTTTGCTTTTCAACAGGTGAAACACTCTCATACCTGTTCCAGAATGCGCCTGGTGCTTTAGTACAGGCGTAGCTCACTCATACCTGTTTGAAAATGTGCCTTCAGCTTCAGAACAGCTGTAATACTCTCATACCTGTTCCAGAATATGCCTTGTGCGTTAGAACTTGCGTATCTCGCTCATAACCATTCCAGAAATTGCCTTGTGCTTTAGAACAGCTGAATCTCTCATACCTATTCCAGAATGTGCCTTGTGCTTTACAAAAGCTGAAAGTCTCCCATACATTTTACAGAATGTGCCTTGTACTTTCCAACTGGCGATAACCTCAAAGCTGTTCCAGAATTTGTCTTTTGCTTTACAACAGGTGAAACACTCTCATGCCTGTTGCAGAATGTGCCTTGTGCATTAGTACTAGAGAAATTCGCTCATACCTGTTCCAGAATGTGCCTGGTGCTTTAGTACATGCGTAACTCACTCATACATGTTCCAGAATGTGCCTTTTGCTTTAGAAAAGGTGAAAATCTCATACCTGTTCCGAAGTGTGCCTTGTGCTTCAGAACAACTGTAACACTCTCAAACCTGTTCCAGAATATGCCTTGTGCTTTAGAGCAGGCGCATTTCTCTCATACCTGTTCCAGAATGTGCCTTTTACTTTACAACGGGTGAAACACTCTCATACAAGTTCCAGATTGTAAGCTATGATTTAGTAGAGGAGAAACTCTCTCATACATGTTCCAGAATGTGCCTTGTGCTTTAGAAAACGTGAAGCTCTCTCATGCCTTTTCCATAATGTGCCTTCTCATTTAGAACTGGTGAAACTCTTTCATACCTTTTCCAGAATGTGCCTTGTGCTTTACAACTGGTGAAACTCTCATACCTGTTCCAGAATGTGCCTTGTGCTTTACAACTGGTGACATTCTATCATACCTGTTCCAGAATGTGCTTTGTTCTTTAGAACAGGTGAAACTCTCTCATAGCTGTTCCAGAATATGCCTTGTGCTTTAGAACAGGTGCATCTCTCTCATACATGTTCCAGAATGTGCCTTGTTCTTTAGAACAGGTGAAACTCTCATTCCAGTTCCAAAATGTGCCATTTGCTTTACAACAGGTGAAACAATCTCATACCTGTTCCAGGTTGTACCCTGTGCTTTACCGGGGCTGAAAAGCTCCTGTACCTGTTCCAGAATATGCCTTGTGCTTTACATCTGCTAAAATTCTCTCATACAGTTCCAGCATGTGCCTTGTGCTTTAGAACAGGTGAAACTCTCTCATACCTGTTCCAGAATATGCCTTGTGCTTTCGAACAGGCGCATCTCTCTCATACCTGTTCCAGAATGTGCCTTGTGCTTTAGAACAGGTGAAACTCTCACATGCCTGTTCCAGAATGTGCCTTGTCTTCTGCAGAACTAGAGAAACTCTCTCATACCTGTTCCAGAATGTGCCTGGTGCTTTAGAACTGGCGTAACTCATTCATAACTGTTCTAAAATTGGCCTTGACGTTTAGAACAGGCCCATCTCTCTCATACCTGTTCCAGAATGTGCCTTGCGATTTACAACACGTGAAAGTCTCTGATACCTCTTCCAGAATATGCCTTTTGCTTTAGAACAGGCGCATCTCTCTCATACCTGTTCCAGAATGTGACTTGTGCTTTACAACTGGTGACATACTATCATATCTGCTCCAGAATGTGCCTTGCGCTTCAGAACAGGTGAAGCTCTCTCATAACTATTCCAGAATGTATCTTGTGCTTTACAACAGGTGAAACTCTCATACCTGTTCCTGAATGTGCCTTGTACTTTAGAACATGTGAAACTGTCTCATACTTGTTCCAGAACGTGCCTTCTGCTTTAGAAATGGAGAAACACACTCATACCTGTTCCAGAATGTGCCTGGTGCTTTAGTACAATCGGAACTCACTCATACGTGTTCCAGAATGTGACTTGTGCTTTAGACAAGGTGAAACACTCATACCTGTTGCAAAATGTGCCTTTGCTTCAGAACAGATGTAACACTCTCACACCTGTTCCAGAATAAGCCTTGTTGATGCGCTATCAATAACTCAAAAGACTGAGTTTAAGCGAGTAATTAACAGGCTTGTATTAACAAGAGAATGAAGGTGTGCCTTGAGTGGCTGACCGGTCCAGAATACAGAGGGACTGTGGAGCAGTCACCTTTATACCTGGACTCGTGGGAGGAGTCAGCCGAGATATGTACAGGCATGTACACAGTGGAAAAATGAGTCCGGCGGGGTGAAGTGTATTAAAAGTTAGTGTATTGGAGTCTCTCCAGAGGTCTTGTCTGCCACTGTGATCGACGTGGCGACAGCAGGGGTAGTGAAGCTTCCGGTGTCGAGTCCCGCATAGGCTGGGGCACTGGTGTGTAGTCCTTGTAGGTGTCGAGCGGGTCGCAGGGCCCAGGCCCGCCATCTGCTGGGGCTGGATATCGGGTCATGGGGGGGTTGGTAGTGGGTAGTTGGTTACTGCGGCCCCCGAGGGTGCGAGGTCTCGTATGGAGACTGTTTCCTCCCGCCCGTCTGGGTACGCAATGTAAGCATACTGGGGGTTGGCGTGGAGGAGTTCGACCCTTTCGACCAGTGGTTCCGTTTTATGGGTCCTCACGTGTCTTCTCAGTAGGACTGGCCCTGGGGACATCAGCCATGGTGGTAGTGATGTCCCCGATGTGGACTTCCTTGGGAAGACAAACATTTTCTCATGAGGGGTGGCATTAGTGGCAGTGCAGAGCAGTGACCGAATAGAGTGGAGCGCATCGGGGAGCACATCCTGCCAGCGGGAGGTCAGAAGGCCCCTAGACTTTAAAGCTAGCAGGGCAGCCTTCCAAACTGTCGGATTCTCTCTTTCCATCTGTCCGTTCCCCCGGGGGTTGTAACTGGTGGTCCTGCTTGTGGCAATACCCCTAGCGAGCAGGTACTGACGGAATTCGTTGCTCATAAATGATGAGCACCGGTCCCTATGGATATAGCTGGGGAAACCGAACAGGGTGAAGAGGTCGTTCAGACATTTAATGACCGTGGCACTGGTCATGTCCGGTCAGGGGATGGCGAATGGGAAACGGGAGTACTCATCAATAATGTTGAGGAAGTACACATTGCGGTCGGAGGAGGGGAGAGGCCCTTTAAAATCAACGCTCAGGCGCTCGAAGGGGCGAGTGGCTTTTATCAGGTGAGCCCTGTCTGGTCTATAAAAGTGTGGTTTGCACTCAGCGCAGACTTGGCAGTTCCTGGTCATGGTCCTGACCTCCTCAATGGAGTAAGGCAGGTTGCGGGCCTTGATGAAGTGGAAGAACCTGGTGACCCCCGGGTGGCAGAGGTCATTGTGGAGGGCCCGCAGTCTATCGATCTGCGCGCTGGTGCAGGTGCCACGCGATAGAGCATCCGGGGGTTCATTGAGCTTCCCGGGCCGGTACAAGATCTCGTAGTTGTAGGTGGAAAGTTCGATTCTCCACCTCAAGATCTTGTCGTTTTTGATTTTGCCCCTCTGCTTCTGTTAAACATAAACGCAACTGAACGCTGGTCAGTGAGTAGGGTGATTCGTTTTCCGGCCAGGTAGTGCCTCCAATGACACACAGCCTCCACAATAGCCTGGGCCTCCTTTTCAATGGCGGAGTGTCTGGTCTCCAGGCCCTGGAGGGTTCGTGAAATGAAGGCCACGGGTCTCCCCACCTGATTGAGGGTAGCGGTCAGGGCAAAGTCGGACGCGTCGTTTTCCACCTGGAAGGGGATGGATTCGTCCACTGCGTGCATGGTGGCTTTGGCAATGTCTTCCTTGATACGGTGGAAGGCTAAGCGGGCCTCTGCCGTCACGGGAAAAGAGGTGGACTTGATCAGCGGACGGGCCTTGTCCGCATAGTAGGGGACCCAATGGGCATAATAAGAGAAAAACCCTAGGCACCTCTTCAGGGCCTTTAGGCAGTGGGGCAGTGGGAGTTCCATAAGGGGACACACCCGGTCGGAGTCGGGACCGATGACTCCGTGTTCCACAACACAGCCAAGGATGGCGAGGCGGGTTGTGCGGAATATGCACTTCTCCTTGTTATACGTCAGGTTGAGGACTTTGGCGGTGCAGATGAATTTTTTGAGGTTTGCGTCATGGTCCTGCAAGTCATGGCCGCAGATGGTCACATTGTCCAGATATGGGAAGGTGGCCTGCAACACATTTTGATCGACCATCCGATCCATCCCCCTTTGGAAGACGGAGACCCCATTGGTGACGCCAAAGGGAACCCTAAGGAAGTGATAGAGGCGGCCGTTTGCCTCAAAGGCAGTATACTGGTGGTCCTCAGGGCGGATAGGGAGCTGGTGGTATGCTGATTTCAGGTCAATGGTCGAGAAGACGCGGTACTGCGTGATCTGGTTGACCATATCAGCTATACGGGGGAGTGGGTAAGCGTCCAGCAGGGTGTAGCAATTTATTGTCTGGCTGTAGTCGATGACCAGGCGCTGCTTCTCACCGGTCTTAACGATCACAACCTGGGCTCGCCAGGGGCTGGTGCTGCCCTCAATAATCCCCTCCTTCAGGAGCCGCTCCACTTCGGTTTTAATGAAAACCCTGTCCCCGGCACTGTATCGCCTGCTCTTTGTGGTGATGGGCTTACAGTCGGGGGTGAGGTTAGCAAACAGTCGGGGGGGGTGACTCTGAATGTGGAGAGGTTGCACCTGGTGTGTGGCGGGCATTTTGGAAGCTGCTGGCTGCGGACTGTGAGTGGGGGGAGGGGCCCACCGTACGCCATCGTAACACTTTTAAGGTGGCACTGAAAATCTAACCCCAGTTGAACAGCAGCACAGAGGTGGGGCAGGACCAGAAGTTTTAAATTATCGTACACAGTCCCGTCTACTATGAGTGTCACCACGCAGTAGCCGCCAATGTCCGCCGACTGGGACTCACAGGCCATAGAAATCTGCTGGTGCACAGGCAGGACTGGGAGAGAGCAATGCCGCACTGTGTCGGGGTGGATGAATCTCTCCGTGCTCCCAGAGTCAAAAAAGCAGGTTGTTTCGTGACCATTTACCTTAATGTCCATTGTGGACCGGGCCAGCTGGTGCGGTCTCGCTTGGTCCAGCGTAACAGAGGCCAGCGTAGGGGTCGGTGTGTCGCTGCGGGTATCAGATGAGGCGGTGTTGGAGGCCTGCTGCGTCCCGGCTGTTGTCCAAGATGGCGGCATCCATGATCCCCATGTGGCTGGAGGCATCCAAAATGGCTGCTGTTCCGGTGGTTCGCACATGGCTGGGGAGGCCCAAGATGGCGGCCCGCACGGCCCACACGCGGCGCTGCTGGGGTTCGGGGTGGCTTTGGCCCTGCAGATGCTGGCGTAGTGTCCTTTCTTCCCCCAGCCCGAGCAGATCACATTTTTCGCCGGGCAGCGCGCTCTGGGGTGTTTGGCCTGGCCACAGAAGTAGCATTTCTTGCCTTGGGGCACTGCTGTCTGGCCTTTGGACACTGCTGCGGTAGTTGGGCCGTTGCTGGGATGTGGCTGGGGTGGCACGGTGCTATGAGACAGTCCTACCGTGTCCCAGGCTGTCATTCCCTGCGGCATCCACGGTGCAGAGGAGTAGGCGTCCATGCCCCGGTAGGCTGCGTCCAAAGATAATGCGAGTTCAGAGGCCTTGTTGAGATCGAAGTCACTCTGCTCCAACAGTCGCTGTCGGGTGTAATTGGACCTGTGGCCCGCTACAAAAGCGTCTCGGATAAGTTCCTCTGTGTACACGGCGGCCTTTACATCCTTACAACAACAGGCCCGGCCAAGCACAGACAGTGCCTGAAGGTATTCCTCGGTCGATTCCCCAGGTTGTTGTTTACGACTCCCCAGGAGGTGCCTAGCATACACCTCGTTCACTGGGCGCGTGCACTGGTCCTTGAGGAGTTTGATAGCATCCGCATATGAGGTCACGTCCTGGATGACCGAGTACACTCGGTGGTTCACTTTGGAGGTCAGGACATCCAGTTTGTCCTCGTCCGATTTGACCGTTTCAGCGGAGGCGATCAGAAATTTTTCAAAACAACTAAGCCAGTAAGTAAACTTGGTGGATGAGTCCGCCTCCAGATGATCTAAGTCCAGGCATGCTGGTGTGAGGATCTTCTCCATTATAAAATCTTGTTAATAAAATTGATGCCCTATCAATAACTCAAAAGACTGAGATTAAGCGAGTAATTAACAGGCTTTTATTAACAAGAGAATGAAGGTGTGCCTCGAGTGGTCGACCGGTCCAGAATACAGAGGGACTGTGAAGCAGTCACCTTTATACCTGGACTCGTGGGAGGAGTCAGCCGAGACATGTACAGGCATGTACACAGTGGAATACAAACAGTGATTTACCACACTTGTGCTTTAGAACAGGCGAATATCGCTCATACCTGTTCCAGAATGTGCCTTGTGCTTTACAACAGGTGAAAGTCTCCCATACCTTTTCCAGAATGTTCCATTTCCTTTACAAAAGGTGGAACACTCTCATAGATGTTCCGGATTGTAACCTATGCTTTACAAGAGGTGAAACTCTGCCATACCTGTTCCAGAATGTGTTTTGTGCTTTAGAAAAAGTGAAGCACTCTCATACCTGTTCCAGAATGTGACTTGTGCCTCAGAACTTGTGAAAATCTCTCATACCTGTTCCATAATTTGCCTTTTGCTTTACAACTGTTGAAACTCTCATACCTATTCCAGAATGTGCCTTGTACTTTAGAACAGGTTAAGGTCTCTCATACCTGTTCCAGAATGTGCCTTGTGCTATAGAACACGTGAATTTCTCTCATACCTGTTCCAGCATACGCCTTGTGCTTTAGACCAGGCGCATATCTCTCATACCTGTTCCAGAATGTGCCTTGTGCTTTACAACTGGCGAAATTCTCATACCTGTTCCAGAAAGTGCCTTGTGCTTTAGAAATGGTGAAAGTCTCTCATACCTTTTCCTGAATGTGCCTTGTGCTTTACAACTGGTGAACTCTCATACCTGTTCCAGAATGTGCCTTGTGCTTTACAACAGGTGACATTCTATCATAACTGTTCCACAATATGCCTTGCTCTTCAGAGCAGGCGCACCTCTCTCATACATGTTCCAGTATGTACCTTGTGCTTCAGAATAGGTGAAAATCTCTCATACCTGTTCCAGAATGTGCTTTGTGCTTCAGATAAAGGGAAACTCTCTCCTACCTGTTCCAGAATGTGACTTGTGCCTCAGAACTTGTGGAAATCTCTCAAACCTGTTCCATAATTTGACTTGTGCTTTACAACTGGTGAAAATTTCATACCTGTTCCAGAATGTGCATTATGCTTTAGAAATGGTGAAAGTCTCTCATACGTTTTCCTGAATGTGCCTTGAGCTTTACAACTGGTGAAACACTCATACCTGTTCCAGAATGTGCCTGGTTCTTTACAACAGGTGACATTCTATTATACCTGTTCCAGAATATGCCTTGTGCTTTAGAGCAGTCACACCTCTCTAATACATGTTCCAGAATGTATCTTGTGCTTTAGAACAGGTAAAACTCTCTCATACCTGTTCCAGAATGTACCTTGTGCTTTACAACTGGTGAAATTCTCATACCAGTTCCAGAATGCGCTTTGTGCTTTAGAAATGGTGAAAGTCTCTCATACCTTTTCCTGAATGTGCCTTTAGCTTTACAACTGTTGAAACTCTGATACCTGTTCCAGAATGTGCCTTGTGCTTTAGAACTGGTGACATTCTATCATACCAGTCCCAGAAGATGCCTTGTGCTTTAGAGAAGGCGCACCTCTCTCGTACATGTTCCAGTATGTACCTTGTGCTTTAGAACAGGTGAAACTCTCTCATACCTGTTCCAGAATGTGCTTTGTGCTTTAGATTAAGGGAAACTCTCTCCTACCTATACCAGAGTGTGACTTGTGCCTTAGAACTGGTGAAAATCTCTCATACCTGTTCCATAATTTGCATTGTGCTTTACAAATGTTGAAAATCTCATACCTGATCAAGAATGTGCCTTTGCTTTAGAACAGGTGAAACTCCCTCATACTTGTTCCAGAATGTGCCTTGTGCTTCATAACAGGCACATCTCTCTCATACCTGTTCCAGAATGTGCGTTTAACATTACAACAGGTGAAACACTCTCATACAAGTTCCAGATTGTAAGCAGTGCTTTAGAAGAGGAGAAACAATCTCATACCTGTTCCAGAACGTGCCTTGTGCTTTTAAAAAAGTGAAGCTCTCTCATAACTTTTCCAGAATGTGCCTTGTGCTTTAGAACTGGTGAAACTGTTTCATACATGTTCCAGAATGTGCCTTGTGCATTACAACTAGTGAAAACCTCTTACCTGTTCCAGAATGTGCCCTGTGCTTTAGAACAGGTGAAAACCTCTCTTAGCTGTTCCAGAATGTGCCCTGTGCTTTAGAACAGATAAAAATCTCTCATACCTGTTCCAGAATATGCCTTGTGCTTTACAACAGGTGAAAATCTCAATAGCTGTTCCAGAATGCGCCTTGTGCTTTAGAACTGGTGAATCTCTTTCATACCTGTTCCATGAATGTGCCTTGTGCTTTAGAAATGTGAAACTCTCATACCTGTTCAAAAATGTACCATTTGCTTTACAACAGGTGAAACACTCATATACCAGTTCCAGACTGTACCCTATGCTTTAGAAGAGGTTAAAATCTCTCATACCTGTTACCGAATGTGCCTTGTGCTTTAAAGCAGGTGAAAGTCTCCCATACATTTTCCAGAATGTGCCTTATACTTTACAACTGGCGAAACTCTCAAAGCTGTTCCGGAATGTGCCTTTTGCTTTACAACTGGTGAAACACACTCATTCCTGTTCCAGAATGTGTCTGGTGCTTTAGTACAGGCGTAGCTCTCTTCTGCCTCTTCCAAAATGTGCATTCTCCTGCAGAACAGATGTAACACTCTCATGCCTGTTCCAGAATACACCTTGTGAGTTATAACATGCGTATCTCGCTCATACCTTTTCCAGAATGTGCCTTGCACTTTAGAACAGGTGAAGCTCTCCGATAGCTATTCCAGAATGTGCCTTGTGCTTTTCAACAGGTGAAACTCTCATATATATGTTCCAAAATGTGCCTTGTGCTTCAGAGCAGCTGTAACACTCACATACCTGTTCCAGAATATGCCTTGTGCTTTAGAACAGGCGCATCTCTCTCATACCTGTTTCCGTATGTGCCTTGTGCTTTAGAACAGGCACACTTATTTCATACCTGTTCCAGAATGTGCCTTGCGCTTTAGAAAAGTTGAAACTCTCTCAAACCTGTTCCAGAATGTGCCTTGTGCTTTATAACAGGCGCATTATCTCATACATGTTCCAGAATGTGTCTTGTGCTTTAGAACAGGTGAAACTCTCTCATACCTTTCCAAATTTTCCATGTTCTTTATAAAAGGTCAATCTCTCATACCTCTTCCAAAATGTGCCATTTGCTTTACAACAGGTGAAACACTCTCATATCTGTTCCAGATTGTAACCTGTGCTTTTGAAGAGGTGAAAATATCTAATAACTGTTCCAGAATGTGCCTTTTGCATTAGAAAAGGTGAAACACTCTCATACCTGTTCCAGAATATGTCTTGTGTTTTAGAACAGGCGTATCTCCCTCATACCTGTTCCAGAATGTGCCTTTTACTTAACAACAGGTGAAAAACTCTCATACAAGTTCCAGATTGTACTCAGTGCTTTAGAAGAGGAGAAACTATATCATACCTGTTGCAGAATGTGCCTTGTTATTTAGATCTGGTGAAACTCTTTCATAATTTTTCCAGATTGTACCCTGTGCTTTAGAAGAAGTGAAAATCTCTCATACCTGTTCCAGAATGTGTCTTGTGCTTCACAACTGGTGACATTCCCTCATACAGTTCCAGAATGTGCCTTGTGCTTTAGAACAGGTGAAACTCTCTCATAACTGTTCCAGAATATGCCTTGTGCTTTACAACAGGCGTATCTCGCTCATACCTGGTTCAGAATGTGCCTTTTGCTTTAGAACAGATGAAACTCCCTCATAGCTGTTCCAGAATGTGCACTGTGCTTTAGAACAGGTGAAAATCTCTCATACCTGTTCCAGAATATGCCTTGTGCTTTACAACACGTGAAAATCTCTCATAGCTGTTCCAGAATGTGCCTTGTGCTTTAGAACTGGTGAATCTCTTTCATACCTGTTCCATGAATGTGCCATATGCTTTAGAAATGTGAAACTCTCATACCTGTTAAATAATGTACCCTTTGCTTTACAACAGGTGAAACACTCATATACCTGTTCCAGATTGTACCCTATGCTTTAGAAGAGGTGAAAATCTCTCATTCCTGTTCCAGAATGTGCCTTGTGCTTTGCAGCAGGTGAAAGTCTCCCATTACTTTTCCAGAATGTGCCTTGTACTTTCCAACTGGCGAAACTCTCAAAGCTGTTCCGGAATGTGGCTTTGCTTTACAACAGGCGAAACGCTCTCATTCATGTTCCAGAATGTGTCTGCTGCTTTAGTACAGGCGTAGTTCACGCCTGCCTCTTCAGAAAAGTGCCTTCTGCTGCAGAACAGCTGTAACACTCTCATACCTGTTCCAGAATACGGCTTCTGAGTTATAACATGCGTATCTCGCTCATACCTGTTCCAGAATGTGCCTTGCGCTTTAGAACAGGTGAAGCTCTCCGACAGCTATTCCAGAACGTGCCTTGTGCTTTACAACAGGTGAAACTCTCATATATGTTCCAAAATATGACTTGTGCTTCAGAACAGCTGTAACACTCTCATACCTGTTCCAGAATGTGCCTTGTGCTTTAGAACAGG
Source organism: Somniosus microcephalus (assembly GCF_052327205.1). NCBI lineage: Eukaryota > Metazoa > Chordata > Chondrichthyes > Squaliformes > Somniosidae > Somniosus > Somniosus microcephalus. The sequence goes on from NC_140994.1 coordinate 109,747,097, forward strand.
CGCATCTCTCTCACAGCTGTTTCCGTATGTGCCTTGTGCTTTAGAACAGGTGCACTTATCTTATACCTGTTCCAGAATGTGCCTTGCACTTTAGAAAAGTTGAAACTCTCTCAAACCTGTTCCAGAATGTGCCTTGTGCTTTATAACAGGTGCACTTATCTCATACTGTTCCAGATGTGCCTTGTGCTTTAGAACAGGTGAAACACTCTCATATATTTTCCAGAATGTGCCTTGTGCTTTAGAAAAGGTCAAAATCTCATGCCTGTTCCAAAATGTGCCATTTGCTTTACAAAAGGTGAAACACTCTCATACCTGTTCCAGATTGTACCCTGTGCTTTAGCAGAGGTGAAAATCTGCCATAACTGTTCTAGAATGTGCCTTTCGCATTAGAATGGGTGAAACTCTTTCATACCTGTTGCAGAATATGCCTTGTGCTTTAGAACAGGTGCATCTCTCTCATACCTGTTCCAGAATATGCCTTGTGCTTTAGAACAGATGAAACTCTCACATACCTGTTCCAGATTGTACCCTGTTCTTTAGAAGAGGTGAAACTCTCTCATACCTGTTCCAGAATGTGCTTTGTGCTTTAGAAAAAGGGAAACTCTCTCATGCCTGTTCCAGAATGGATCTTGTGCCTCAGAATTGGTGAAAATCTCTCATACCTGTTCCAAAATGTGCCTTCTGCTTCAGAACAGCTGTAACATTCTCATACCTGTTCCAGAATGCACCATGTGCGTTAGAACATGCGTATCTCGCTCATATCCATTCCAGAATGTGCCTTGTGCTTTATAACAGGTGAAACTCTCTCATACGTATTCCTGAATGTGTCTTGTGCTTTACAACAGGTGAAAGACTCCCATACATTTTCCAGAATGTGCCTTGTACTTTCCAACTGGCGAAACTCTCAAAGATGTTCCAGAATGTGTCTTTTGCTTTACAAAAGTTGAAACACTCTCATGCCTGTTGCAGAATGTGCCTTGTGCATTAGTACTAGAGAAACTCTCTCATACCTGTTCCAGAGTGTGCCTGGTGCTTTGGTACAGGCGTAACTCACTCATACATGTACCAGAATGTGCCTTGTGCTTTAGAAAAGGTGAAACTCTCATACCTGTTCCAGAATATGCCTTGTGCTTTAAAACAGGTGCCTCTCTCTCATACTTTTTCCAAAATGTGCCTTGTGCTTCAGAACAGTTGGAGCACTCTCATACCTGTTCCAGAATATGCCTTGTGCTTTAGAACAGGCACATCTCTCTCATGCCTGTTCCAGAATGTGTTTTCACTTTACAACAGGTGAAACACTCTCATACAAGTTCCAGGTTGTACGCTGTGCTTTACAACTGGTGACATTCTATCATACCTGTTCCAGAATGTGCCCTTTGCTTTAGAACAGGTGAACCTCTCTCATAGCTGTTCCAGAATATGCCTTGTCCTTTAGAACAGGTGCATCTCTCTCATACCTGTTCCAGAATGTGCCTTGTGCTTTAGAACAGGTGAAACTCTCTCATAGCTTTTCGAGAAATTGCCTTGTGCTATAGGACAGGCGCACCTATCTCATACCTGTTCCAGAATATGCCGTTTGCTTTTGAACAGGTGAAACTCTCTCATACCTGTTCCAGAATGTGCCTTTTGCTTCAGAAAATGTTGAACTCTCATACCTGTTCCAAAATGTGCCATTTGCTTAACAACAGGTGAAACACTCTCATACCTGTCCCAGACTGTGCCTTGTGCTTTAGAACTGGTGAAACACTCTCATACCTGTTAGAGAATGTGCCTTGTGCTTCAGAACAGCTGTAACACTCTCACTCCTATATCCTTAACACCTGGTAGGCACCAGGAATCTCAAAATTGGCAAAACAAATTTGTGAAAATTGTATTATCTGCCAGACCATGAATGCAGGAAAAAAAATAAAGAAGGTACAGCCCGCATCCCATCCAAACCCCATGGGTCCTTTTGTACACTTTCAAATGGATTTTATTGAACTACCTGTGTGCATGAGCTTTAAATATGTATTAGTTATTGTTGATATGTTTTCAAGATGGATTAAAGCGTTTCCTTGTGGAAAGAGTGACGCCACCACTGTTGCTAAATGTTTATTGAAGGACATTGTGCCTCGCTTTGGGATACCAGCAAAACTGTCAAGTGACAATGGGTCCCATTTTATGGGAACAGTGATTAAGAACTATGCAAAGCCTTACAGATTAACCAGCACCTCCATTGCAGTTATCATCCACAGTCAGCTGGACTAGTGGAAAGATATAACGGGATGCTGAAAAACAAGCTTGCAAAACTGTGTAAAGAAACTGGACTTAAATGGGTTGATTTGCTACCCATAGCATTAATGACAATGCTGTCTGCTTCCAACAGAACTACAGGATTGTCACCTCACGAGATCGTCATGGGAAGACCACAAAGATTGCCCTTTTTGGCACCTTTAACAGCTAAACAAATGGACATCCATAAAATGGAGGAAGATATGTTGAGTTATTGCATTGCACTAACCAAATGCATTTCTAGTTTCCATCAACAGGTGAAGGAAGCCCAGGTCGATCCCGCTGAAGGAAAGTGCCATACTTTCGAGCCAGGAGATAACGTCTACATAAAAATCTTCAAGCAAAAGAATGGCCTTCAACCCAGATTTGAGGGACCCTTCCAAGTACTCCTGACCACAAACACCGCTGTAAAAGTAAAGGAGCGACCAACATGGATACATGCGTCCCATTGTAAGAAGGCATCAGTTGAAGACGATACACTGCCAAGATGAACTGGATTTGGACTTTAACAAGACTGTTCTTTTTGTCAACAATAATTGAAACTGCCATATGGATTTACCCAGATCCTCTGCAAGGCAAACCATGCATAAAAGAATGTGTACTTTTAACCAAAAATCTCTTTTATATTATATGTTATAATGAGACCATGAAATTCCAGCTCCAGGACCATACTATGCAGGTACCCCCGTATCAACCCCTAAATCTTAGGGTAAGACAGGGTAAGATAGTAGAAGAAGATAGTGGACAAAGGCTTGATAAGCTATGGGTCACATGCCCTGATACTGTATTACCAAGTGACAGAACTGCGAACGGAGGGGTTATCTGTAATGGTTATTCAAGAGGAGGACTGGCCCTGACAGCTAAGTCAATGTTTTGTGATAATCCTTTTACACAACGCCTCGTTTCAACATCAATTACTCAGAAAAGAAAAATTAATAGGACCACTAAGAAACAAGGAGGGAGAGGTGGAAGACTGTTAAATAAGCATAACAATCATCATGTTAATACCTTTGTATACATGAGTTATTTGCACCAGATATGGAACAAATTTGAAGCCTATAATAACACCTATTTCATCTGTGGGCATAGAGCATACCCTTGGTTACCACAAAATTGGACTGGGTCATGTTATTTGGGATATGTAGTGCCCTATATACATCATATTTCATCTTTGGATAGCCACCCTGGGACACGAGCAAAACGAGCCATTACAGAAACTGAAAGGTTCTTTGCTATAGCATTCCCCTGGTATGGAACAGGGAAGTTAGCAAGAGAATCTATAAACATGGCAGCAGTGTTGGAACAAATAGCCAATGATACTGCTGATGCTCTTAGTGATGTATATGCAGAAATGATGGCTTTGCGCACTGTTGCCTTACAAAACCGCATGGCTCTGGACTATTTGTTTGCAAAAGAAGGGGGCACATGTGCAATCATAAAAACCGAATGTTGCACCTATATCCCAGATAGCTCAGAGAATATCACCAACCTGGTAAACCACATAAAGGAGGCTGTAGAGAAACTACATCAACCTGAACCGTGGTCCATGTGGGATTGGATTTCAGGATGGGGAAGAGCACTAGGAAAGCAAATTTTGGAAGTCTTAATTGCAATTGTGATGATTATAATTCTAATTAGTTTATTGATTGGTTGTTTAAAATTATTGTGTACAAAAGTTCTTTCCTTATTGACGTCAACTCCTCCAGTACCAATGATGTCTGAATATGAGGATATTAATGGTGAGACCTTTGATGTAGAATTTCTTAAACTTAGCGAAATAGATTGTCCTTAGAAAGGACAAAAGCGGGGAATGAGGAAATCTACATGATATAAGGGGTTAATTTCAAGTGCTTGCTGGGTAAGAGTTTTCAGACTTGACACAGGTAAAGAGTCGATGTGTAACTAGAGCTATTGCACGTACCTGGATTACAGCCAAGAACAGATGTCTGCCCACCTAATGAGAATGTAGAAGTGAAACAAGGGGTTTCGTTTCTGAAATACCCAGTGACCTAATAATTTGTTAGATCTAGTCTCCAGATACATGATTAAGATTAAGGAGGACCTCCGGTTACTCGATTCATAACCTGTTATATCTTAACCGTTGACTTATGTGTCCAGGATCCTTCTGTCAATATGTCATAAGAACTAATGGTTAATCTAAAATGTATCCTGATTGAGGAACAAAGGAATGTCAATTAAACTCTTTTTTACACTGTATAAATATGGAATGATTACGCTGTATCATTGGAATAGTAGCCTCACCCCTTGAGTAGAGGTGCTGATTCCCCTTGCAAGAAGAGAAAATAAAAGGCATGTCCGTCTGACGAATCCAAGTGTGTATTGAGTCATTACCCAGAGCTAAGAAGTAAGGCACTTCTACAATTTGGAGGTCCCACCGAGATGGCTTGCTGTACCAATTGGTGAGTTAACAGACGCCGAGTACGTTGCTCGGTTGGGAAAATCCCATCGGCCGAAGGTGGTGTTTTGTCACATTTTTGGGGCTTTCCCTGCCAGAAGCATAGCTGCGCATAGTCTGTTTATTCCATTGGACAGTACTGCCATCGGGTAATTGACTCACAAGGTTCGGAGGTTAAACTCCCATTGTGACTGTTTCCCTTTCAGAAACGGTACAGAGGATCAGCCATGAGGCGCTGATGCCCCGCGAACAGAATCGTGCAGAAAAGGACTAAAGGTACCAGAGAGAGAAGGTTAAGTCAGGAATTTGATTAACTAAGGAGCTAGCGATTTACTGGAAATTGAACTAGCAAGGTTCCATAAAGGGAGTAGGGTAGAAGGAGAGAGAGTGGGTGAAGTTAGTTGGGACAAATTGAAGGCCCTTTTTGCTAAAAAAATTGGCTAAAGGGAGTAAGGTAGAGGGAAGAAGAGTGGGCGATTGTCTGAAACACAGTGTCAATGTTTAATTTTTATGAAAGTGAGTATTTAACTACTTGTTATTATCAATCAACTTTGTCCAGTAAGGCTGCATAGGTTGGGGATTTAGTAACACTTTGGTTGTTGTTTAACAAGTGTATTGTTTATTGTTTATTGTCATATGTATTAATGTTTAGTCATGTCTGATCTGTAGAGGCGTCCCACGCAGATCATAGAGTGTTACGGAATTGTTGTATGTTTTAACTAAAATATTTAAGCTGAAAAAAAAACTGCAGAAGGGGTTGGAAAAGACCCAAGCCGGGGAAGTGAGTCCCGCGGCGGAATGTATTGTTGAGAAAATAGTGATGTCTTTTACATGATCCACTAAGCTATTGTGGATTCAGTATTTTCCCCAGTTAGAAATACCTTCCACGAGGGTTGAGAACCCTCGAGTTTTAAAGCATAAGGATATGTCTTAATGTGTTGTAAATATTAAAAAAAAACCTTGTTGCAGTCAGTTGACTAAATCCAGTCGGGAAGTGCTGAGTTTCAGTCGCCTAGCCTCAGGCCGGTTATTAAGAGGGCAAATGCCCCACGTGAAGGCCGGGACCATAAAGTAGGTGCCAAAACTCTAAAGTCACTCGGAGTGACAAATGGTCAAGGACTTTGTGACACTGATTTGAAGTAAAGACCAAGAAGATTGGATGTGACTGTAATTTTGATACGTATGTATAGTTTATTAATCTGATCTGCAGGGGCGTACAACGCAGATCACGGATTGTCACAGGAGTTTAGATTGTTTTAAGTGAACCATTTAAACTGCTACAATGGGTGCTAGCACCAGTAAGCCACCCGAGAAAGGCTCGCCAGCAGCCTTTATGTTAAAGAACTGTGGGCAATCATCCATTGATCACCTACCAAATTGGTCCAAATGGACTGTAAATAAGACTAGACCCTTTCCCTCAGATGGTTCATTTAACAAAAAAAGAATTACTTGCCTCGAGGAATGTTTAACGGACAAGAGAGAACTAGAGAACAGCCAGATAAAAAGACTGCCTCTATGTTTGTTGAGTCAGAAGAAAAAAAAAATTACACCGAAGAATCACCTTTCTCCTCTATTATGGTAGGATAATAAGGTAACTATAGAAGGATGAATAGAGGGGAATATAGAGAAAGACGTGGTAGAGTAAGAGGGTATGGACGATCTGGTAATTGTTACAATTGCGGACAACCCGGACATTGGGCAAACCAATGCCCTGCGAAAAATTGTCAGAACCAAACCTTCAATAATGGACCTCTGTTAGAGAATAAAGGTCCTAATTTCACTGTCCATAACCCTTTTTCGGACCAGTCAGGAGGTTACCCTACAAATGGACAGGAATTTAGGAGAAATAGAGATCAGAATTACTGACTGACACCAGCAGCCCCAAGCGCCACAGGCCACCAAATGCCCGCTGTTTCTTTAAATTCACGCAGCGAACCTGAAATTAAAATGCAAATAGCTGGGAGACCTATGTCATTTTAGTAGATACAGGAGCAACCTTTTTGGTGTTAGGGAAAGGATATTCTGAAGGAATGCCTATTAATGTAAAAAAGACCCCGATAGCTGGATTGGCTGGAATACTACAACGCTTGAATCAATCGACTCCCCTCACAGTAAAAGTAGATGAATTTGAGGAAGAACACTCCTTTCTGTTATCAGGAGATGTCTCTATGAATTTATGTGAAAGAGACTTGCTGTGCAAAATGAATGCTACAATCATTTGCTCCCCATCAGGAGTAGTGGTAGAAATCCAAGTAGATAAGGCATATGAGTACCCAGTAACAGAAATAAAACACCCTGGCCTAGAAATTCGGTTTTGGCGCAGCGAGGGCTTTAGCGCCGGAAGTTAGTGCCGGCGCTAAGTCCCCCTGCGCGCGCCAAAAATTCAGTAGCGCCGCGCCCAAACGGCTGCCGGCGCTACTGAGGGGTCTCAGCGCCTCAAAACTGGCGCCACGCGCCGCATTGCGGTGCTATTCCGGCGCTGCGGCACCCGCTGCGATGCGGCAGGCTCGGGAAGTGCAGGCCTCCTCCTTCCGTTAAGGAGGAGCTGCCTGCACCCGGCCGCAGCCCGCGATAATCTTTTTAAAAATGAGCCCGGCACCTCGGACAAGTGCCGGGCTTGCTTCTGTTCCGGGGGGGGGGGGAAGTCCGGGGAGGGAGCTGCGGCCAGGCGGCCGGCGCGAAAGCAGCCGGCCGCCGCGGGGCCTTTAATGCGCTGGCGCAAAGTTCTGTAAGGCACCTCTGCCAGAACGTTGCTTGCGGCTGCCACGGGCGAGGCGGCCGCAACTCAATTTCCGAGTTCGGGCGGGTTACCATGGCAACCGGGACGCTGCGCACACCGATGACGTCATCGGTGCCGGCGCAGCGCTACCGGCCTAACGCCGATTTAGGGCCCCTGTCAATTTCTAAACTGGCCATAACTTCGGCGCTAGGCCCTCTAGCGCCTCAAAAGCGGCGCTAAGGCCAGTGAATTTCTAGGCCCCTGTTCTTTACGCATGGGAAATTGCCGACCCAAGTTTGAGTCCCAAACTTGTCAGTCTGTTAGGAGCATGGGGATTCGATACAAGCTCCATAAAACAATACCAGGAATCCCTGAAACTAGGGAAATGGCATCCAAAATTGCACTGCACTGCCTGCTATGACAAAACAGGACAAGATTATCAGCAGTTTTTAAATTTAAAGTACCTGCTAACTATTAGACTGCACAGCCCTCTAAAGTTACAATTAATCCAGCTGCAGCATTACCCAAAAGGTCACAGTATCCATTGTCAGAGAAAGCATAAAAAAGGAATTGAGCCAGTGATGGAATCATTGTTAAAACAGGGAGTTAACGCCGGATAGAATAAAGGTCGTTTGCAACACATCGTTGCCAAAAACTAAAAGAGAAATGAAGCATTTTCTAGGAAGGACTGGCTATTGTAGACAATGAATATTGAACTATTCAGAAATAACCAGACCACTATTGGACATGATTACGGACAGATTTGGAAACTTCGTGGTTTTTTAACATCTTCCGGAACCCAAATTAAAAACGCACAAGAGGTGAAAAACCTTTTATTGGCAATCCAAAAATCTAAACAAGTTGCGATTATTAAGTGCCAAGCGCACACAGGGCATTTGGATGAGGTTGCACCATGTAATGCAGCAGCAGATCAAGCTGCTAAAACCATAGCCTTATCACAGATAGGATCACAGGTTAAGACTTGTCCAGTTAAAGAAAGTATAGATCAACAACAAACCCCATCCCTGAATGAAGTGCTAGCCCATCAAGAAAAGGCTAGCCCTGAAGAAATAGCGGAGTGGGATGTTAATCATTGTTTTAAAAACACTGACGGCTTATGGGTTCATCATAACGGCCGCATGGTGGCACCCAAATCATTACTATCACCAATTGCCCGATGTGTTCATAAATTCACCCATGCGAGCAAAGGGGGGATGGCGGACTATATCCTTAAGACTTGGTATGCACCAGGAATCTCAAAATTGGCAAAAACAAATGTGTGAAAATTGTATTATCTGTCAGGCCATGAATGCAGGAAAAAAAATAAAGAAGGTACAGCCCACATCCCATCCAAACCCCATGGGTCCTTTTGTACACTTGCAAATGGATTTTATTGAAATACCTGTGTGCATGAGCTTTAAATATGTATTAGTTGTTGTTGATATGTTTTCAAGATGGATTGAAGCGTTTCCTTGTAGAAAGAGTGACGCCACCACTGTTGCTAAATGTTTATTGAAGGACATTGTGCCTCGCATTGGGATACCAGCAAATCTGTCAAGTGACAATGGGTTCCACTTTATGGGAACAGTGATTAAGGAACTATGCAAAGCCTTACAGATTAACCAGCACCTCCATTGCAGTTATCATCCACAGTCGGCTGGACTAGTGGAAAGATATAACGGGATGCTGAAAAACAAGCTTGCAAAACTGTGTAAAGAAACTGGACTTAAATGGGTTGATTTGCTACCCATAGCTTTAATGACAATGCGGTCTGCTACCAACAGAACTACAGGATTGTCGCCTCATGAGATCGTCATGGGAAGACCACAAAGATTGCCCTTTTCGACACCTTTAACAGCTAAACAAATGGACATCCATAAAATGGAGGAAGATATGTTGAGTTATTGCATTGCACTAACCAAATTCATTTCTAGTTTCCATCAACAGGTGAAGGAAGCCCAGGTCGATCCTGCTGAAGGAAAGTGCCATACTTTCGAGCCAGGAGATAACGTCTACATAAAAATCTTCAAGCGAAAGAATGGCCTTCAACCCAGATTTGAGGGACCCTTCCAAGTACTCCTGACCACAAACACCGCTGTAAAAGTAAAGGAGCGACCAACATGGATACATCCGTCCCATTGTAAGAAGGCATCAGTTGAAGATGATACACTGCCAAGATGAACTGGATTTGGACTTTAACAAGTCTGTTCTTTTTGTCAACAATAATTGAAACTGCCATATGGATTTACCCAGATCCTCTGCAAGGCAAACCATGCATAAAAGAATGTGTACTTTTAACCAAAAATCTCTTTTATATTATATGTTATAATGAGACCATGATAGTCCAGCTCCAGGACCATACTATGCAGGTACCCCCGTATCAACCCCTAAATCTTAGGGTAAGACAGGGTAAGATAGTAGAAGAAGATAGTGGACAAAGGCTTGATAAGCTATGGGTCACATGCCCTGATACTGTATTACCAAGTGACAGAACTGCGAACGGAGGGGTTATCTGTAATGGTAATTCGAGAGGAGGACTGGCCCTGACAGCTAAGTCAATGTTTTGTGATAATCTTTTACACAACGCCTCGTTTCAACATCAATTACTCAGAAAAGAAAAATTAATAGGACCGCTAAGAAACAAGGAGGGAGAGGTGGAAGACTGTTAAATAAGCATAACTATCATCATGTTAATACCTTTGTATACATGAGTTATTTGCACCAGATATGGAACAAATTTGAAGCATTTAATAACACCTATTTCATCTGTGGGTGTAGAGCATACCCTTGGTTACCACAAAATTGGACTGGGTCATGTTATTTGGGATATGTAGTGCCCTATTTACATCATATTTCATCTTTGGATAGCCACCCTGGGACACGAGCAAAACGAGCCATTACAGAAACTGAAAGGTTCTTTGCTATAGCATTTCCCTGGTATGGAACAGGGAAGTTAGCAAGAGAATCTATAAACATGGCAGCAGTGTTGGAACAAATAGCCAATGATACTGCTGATGCTCTTAGTGATGTAAACGCAGAAATGGTGGCTTTCCGCACTGTTGCCTTACAAAACCGCATGGCTCCGGACTATTTGTTTGCAAGAGAAGGGGGCACATGTGCAATCATAAAAACCGAATGTTGCACCTATATCCCAGATAGCTCAGATAATATCACCAACCTGGTAAACCACATAAAGGAGGCTGTAGAGAAACTACGTCAACCTGAACTGTGGTCCATGTGGGATTGGATTTCAGGATGGGGAAGAGCACTAGGAAAGCAAATTTTGGAAGTCTTATTTGCCATTGTGATGGTAATAAATCTAATTAGTTTATTGATTGGTTGTTTAAAATTATTGTGTACAAAAGTTCTTTCCTTATTGACGTCAACTCATCCAGTACCAATGATGTCTGAATATGAGGATATTAATGGTGAGACCTTTGATGTAGAATTTCTTAAAATTAGCGAAATAGATTGTCCTTAGAAGGACAAAAGGGGGGAATGAGGAAATCTACATGATATAAGGGGTTAATTTCAAGTGCTTGCTGGGTAAAAGTTTTCAGACTTGACACAGGTAAAGAGTCGATGTGTAACTAGAGCTATTGCACGTACCTGGATTACAGCCAAGAACAGATGTCTGCCCACCTAATGAGAATGCAGAAGTGAAACAATGTGTTTCGTTTCTGAAATACCCAGTGACCTAATAATTTGTTAGATCTAGTCTCCAGATACATGATTAAGATTAAGGAGGACCTCCGGTTACACGATTCATATCCTGTTATATCTTAGCCGTTGACTTGTGTGTCCAGGATCCTTCTGCCAATATGTCATAAGACCTAATGATTAATCTAAAATGTATCCTGATTGAGGAACAAAGGAATGTCAATTAAACTTGTTTGTTACACTGTATAAATATGGAACGCTTACGCTGTATCATTGGAATAGTAGCCTCACCCCTTGAGTAGAGGTGATGATTCCCCTTGCAAGAAGAGAAAATAAAAGGCCTGTCCATCTGACAAATCCAAGTGTGTATTGAGTCATTACCCAGAGCTAAGAAGTAAGGCACTTCTGCACCCGGCTGACCTGGTAGTGGAGTGAGCAGCGACGCCTGACCAGAGCGGACCTGCGTGAGGTACAAGCAGCGCGGCAAATTTAAAAGGAGGGGCGAGGCCCGACCACAGCGGCTGACCTGGGAGTGGAGTGAGCAGTGACGCCCATCCAGAGCGGACCTACGTGAGGTACAAGCAGTGCGGCAAGTTTAAAAGGAGGGGCGAGGCGAGGCCCAACCACAGCGGCTGACCTGGGAGTGGAATGAGCAGCGACGCCCGACCAGAGCGGACCTGCATGAGGTACAAGCAGCGCGGCAAGTTTAAAAGGAGGGGCGAGGCGGCAGTGAGTGAGGAGCGGCCCGATCAGAGCGGACCTGCATGGGAGCACTGAGCATCGGCGGCAGTTTAAAATTGGCGGCAGTGAGTGAGGAGCGGCTTACCAATTCACCAGCAGGGGAGAGAGGTAAAAAGTAATCAAAGTGTGACATCACCAGGAAGGAGGTAAGTGATTGGTTGGTAAGTATTTCTCTCTTTCTTTTAAACTTTAACTCTTTTTTATATTTTCTAAGATCTCTCTAGTGTAGCAGGGACTGTTGGTAAACCAGTTAACTGTAGTGTAATTAGTGGGATTGCTTGATTTAATTTAAATTCAATTAAGTAAAGGGTAAATCATGGCTGGACAGCCGGGCCCCGTGATCTGCTCCTCCTGCAAAATGTGGGAACTCAGGGACACTTCCTGTGTCCCTGACAACTAAATGTGCAGGAAATGCATCCAGCTGCAGCTACTGACAGACCGCATTGCGGCGCTGGAGCTGCGATTGGATACATACTGGATCGTTCACGATGCTCAGGACATCGTGAATAGCACATTTACGGAGTTCGACACACCGCAGGTAGAGGTTGGACAGGAAGAAAGGGAACGGGTGACCAACAGGCAGAGTACTAGGCGCAGGAGATAGTGCAGGGGTCCCTTGTGGCCATCGCCCTCTCCAACAGATACACCACTTTGAGTACTGTTGCGGGGGATGGCTTATCAGAGGAAGGCAGCAGCAGCCAACTACCTGGCACCAGGGGTGGCTCTGCTGCACAGAATGGGAGAATAAAGAGGGGTAGAGCTATAGTAATAGGGGATTCAATTGTAAGGGGAATAGATAGGCATTTCTGCGGCCGCAAGCGAGACTCCAGGATGGTGTGTTGCCTCCCTTGTGCAAGGGTCAAGGATGTCTCCGAGCGGCTGCAGAACATCTTGGAATGGGAGGGTGAACAGCCAGTTGTCATGGTGCATATAGGCACCAACTATATGTAAAAAGCGGGATGAGGTCCTAAATGCGGAATATAGTGGAGTTAGGAGATAAATTAAAAAACAGGACCTCAAAGGTAGGAATCTCAGGATTGCTACCAGTGCCACGTGCTAGTCAGAGTAGAAACAGAAGGATACTTCAGATGAACACATGGCTAGAGGAATGGTGCCAGGGGGAGGGATTCATGTTCCTTGGACACTGGAACCGGTTCTGGGGGAGGTGGGACCAGTTCAAACCGGACGGTTTGCACCTGGGCAGTGCTGGAACCAATGTCCTAGGGGGAGTGTTTGCTAATGCTGTGGGGGAGGATTTAAACGAAAATGGCAGGGGGTTGGGAACCTGAGCAGGGAGACAGAGGAAAGGGAAACAAGGATAAAAGCAAAAGAAAGGAAGGAGAAAAAAAAAAGTGGCAGTCAGAGAAATCAACGGTTTAAATCAAACATGGCCACAGTAAATAATTATTCTAATAGGTCTAAGAGCGTTAAAAAAACAAGCCTGAAAGCTTTGTGTCTTAATGCGAGGAGCATTTGTAATAAGGTGGATGAATTGGCTGTGCAAATAGAAGTAAACAAATACGATCTGGTTGGGATTACGGAAACGTGGCTCAAGGAAGGCCAGGACTGGGAACTCAACATCCAGGGGTATTCGATATTCAGGAAAGATAGGCAATAAGGAAAGGGAGGTGGGGTAGCATTACTGGTTGAAGAAGGGATTAACACAATTGTAATGAAGGATATTAGCTCTGATGAGGTGGAATCTGTATGGGTAGAATTGAGAAACACTAAGGGGAAAAAAACATTAGTGGGAGTGGTTTTTAGACCTCCAAACAGTAAGGCGGAGGTTGTGGATGGCATTAAAAGGGAAATTAAAGAAGCGTGCAATAAGGGCACAGTAGTCATCATGGGTGACTTTAATCTACATATAGATTGGGCCAATCAAATTAGTAACAATACTGTGGAGGAGGAATTCCTGGAGTGTTTACGGGATGGTTTCCTGGACCAATATGTCGAGGAAACAACCAGAGATCAGGCCATCTTAGAATGGGTATTATGTAACGATAAAGGATTAATTAGCAATCTTGTTGTATGAGGCTCCTTGGGTCGGAGTGATCATAATATGATCGAATTCTTCATTAAGATGGAGAATGAAGTAGTTGATTCAGAGACTAGGGTCCTCAATTTAAATAAAGGAAACTACGATGATCTGAGGAGCGAGTTGGGTAGGATTGATTGGGGAATGGCACTCAAAGGGTTGACGGTGGATAGGCAATGGCAAACATTCAAGGACCGAATGGATGAACTACAGAATTTGTTCATCGCAGTTTGGCATAAAAATAAAACAAAAAAGGTGACCCAACCGTGGCTAACAAGGGAAATTAGGGATAGCATAAGGTCCAAGGAGAGGGCATATAAATTGGCCAGAAAAAGCAATAATCCTGAGGATTGGGAGCACTTTAGGATTCAACAAAGGAGGACAAAGGGATTAATTAAGAAAGGGAAAATAGAATATGAGAGTAAGCTTCCAGGAAAAATAAAAACTGACTATCAAAGCTTTTATAGATATGTGAAGAGAAAAAGATTGGTGAAGTCAAGCGTAGGTCCCTTGCAGTCAGAATCGGGGGAATTTTTAATGGGGAACAAAGAAATGGCAGAACAACTAAATACATATTTTGGTTCTGTCTTCACAAAGGAGGACACAAATAACCTCCCAGAGATGCCGGGGAACATAGGGTCTGATGAAAGGGTGGAACTGAAAGAAATCAGTATTTGTAGGGAAATAGTGTTAGGAAAATTGATGGGACTGAAGGCTGATAAATCCACAGGGCTTGATAATCTACATCCCAGGGTGCTTAAGGAAGTGGCCATAAAAATAGTAGATGCATTGCTGGTCATCTTCCAGAACTTGATAGACTCTGGAACGGTACCCATGGATTGGCGGGTAGCTAATGTTTCCCCACTATTCAAAAATGGAGAAAGAGAAAAGGCGGGGAATTATAGACTGGTAAGCTTGACATCGGTAGTCCATTATAAAAGATGTAATAGCAGAGCACTTGGAAAGCAGTGACTGGATCGGACAAAGTCAACATGGATTTACAAAAGGTAAATCATGCTTGACTAATCTACTGGAATTTTTTGAGGATGTAACTGGTAAAATAGATAAGGGAGAACCAGTGGATGTGGTATATTTGGACTTTCAGAAGGCTTTCGATAAGGTCCCGCTTAAGAGATTAGCGTGCAAACTTAAGGCACATGGGATTGGGGGAAAGGTATTGACTTGGATAGAAAACTGGTTTGCGGACAGAAAGCAAAGAGTTGGAATAAAAGGGTCATATTCCGAGTGGCAGGTAGTGACTAGTGAGGTACCGCAAGGATCGGTCCTAGGACCCCAGCTGTTCACAATATATATTAATGATCTGGACGAGGGAATTGGATGTACTATCTCCAAATTTGCAGATGACACAAAGCTGGGTGGGAGGGTATGCTGTGAGGAGGATGTCGTGAAATTCCAGTACGATTTGGACAGGTTGGGTGATTGAGCAGAAACAAGGCAATGCACTACAATGTGGATAAATGTGAGGTTATCCACTTTGGTGGCAAAAACAGGAAGGCAGATTATTATTTGAATGGCAATAGATTGGGAGAAGGGGAAGCGCAAAGAGACCTGGGTGTTCTTGTGCACCAGTCGCTGAAGGTAAGCATGCAGGTGCAGCAGGCGGTTAAGAAGGCAAATGGTATGTTGGCCTTCGTAGCAAGAGGGTTCGAGTACAAGAGCAAGGATGTCTTGCTGCAATTGTACAGGGCCTTGGTGCGACCACACCTTGAGTCTTGTGTGCAGTTTTGGTCGCCTTACCTGATGAAGGACGTTCTTGCCATGGAAGGAGTGCAGCGAAGATTCACCAGGCTGATACCTGGGATGGCAGGAATGACGTATGAGGAGAGATTGTGTCGATTGGGCTTATACTCACTGGAGTTTAGAAGATTGAGAGGGGATCGCATCGAAACCTATAAAATTCTGTCAGGCCTGAACAGACTAGATGCAGGAAGGGTGTTTCTGATGGCCGGGGAGTCCAGAACCAGGGGTCATATTCTAAGGATAAGGGGTAAGCCATTTAGGACTGAAATTAGGAGGAATTTCTTCACCCAGAGAGTGGTGAACCTGTGGAATTCTCTGCCACAGAGGGCGGTGGAGGCCAGTTCATTAAGTATACTCAAGAAAGAGTTGGATATACTTTTTAAGGCTAAAGGGATCAAGGGAGATGGGGAGAAGGCAGGGACAGGGTACTGAATTTGGATGATCAGCCATGATCTCTTTGAATGGCGGAGCAGGCTCGAAGGGCCGAATGGCCTACTCCTGCTCCTATCTTCTATGTTTCTATGTTTCTATGTAAGAATAGCCTTGTTCTTTAGAACATGCATATCTCGCTCACACCTGTTCCAGAATGTGCCTTGTGCTTTAGAACAGGTGAAGCTCTCACATACCTGTTCCAGAATGTGCCTTGTGCTTTCGAACAAGTTAAACTCCCTCTTACCTGTCCAGAATGTGCCTTGTGCTTTTGAACAGGCGTACCTCAATCATAAATGTTTCAGAATGAGCCTGGTGCTTTAGGAAGGTGAATCTTTCATACCTGTTCCAAAATGAGCCTAGTTCTTTCGAACTAGAGGAATAATCTCATACCTGTTCCAGAATGTGCCTGGTGCTTTAGAACAGGCGTAACACACTCATACCTGTTCCAGAATATGCCTTGTGCTTTGGAAAAAGTGAATCTCTCTCATACCTTTTCTAGAATCTGCCTTGTGCTTTAGAACTGGTGAAACTCTCTCATACCTGTTCCAGATTGTGCCTTTTGCATTAAAACTGCTGAAACTCTCATACCTGTTCCAGAATGTGCCTTGTGCTTTAGAACTAGAGAAACACTCTCATACCTGTTCCAGAATGTGCCTGGTGCTTTAGAAAAGGCGTAACGCACTCATACCTGTTCCAGAATATGCCTTCTGCTTTAGGACAGGCGTATCTCGCTCATAAATGTTCCAGAATGTGCATTGTGCTTTAGAAAATGTGAAACTCACATACCTGTTCCAAAATGTGCCTTGTGCTTTAGAACATGCGTATCTCGCTCATATCTGTTCCAGAATGTGCCTTGTGCTTTAGAACAGTTGAAGCTCTCTCATACCTGTTCTAGAATGTGCCTTGTGCTTTTGAACTGGTGAAACTCCCTCATACATTTTCCAGAATGTGCCTTGTGCTTTAGAACAGGCGAACCTCAATCATACATGTTCCAGAACGTGCCTGGTGCTTTAGAAAGTTGAATCTCTCATACCTGTTCCAAAATGTGCCTAGTGCTTTAGAACTAGAGGAAAACTCTCAAAATGGTTCCAGAATGTGTCTGGTGCTTTAGAACAGGCGTAACTCACTCATACCTGTTCCAAAATGTGCCTTGTGCATAAGAAAGAATGAATCTCACTCATACCATTTCTAGAATCTGCCTTGTGCTTTAGAACTGGTGAAAGTCTCTCATACCTGTTCCAGATTGTGCCTCGAGCTTTACAACTGGAGAAACTCTCATACCTGTTCCAGAATGTGCCTTGTGTTTTAGAGCTAGAGAAACACTCTCATATCTGTTCCAGAATGTGCCTTGTGCTTTACAAAAGGTGGAACACTCTTATACAATTTCCAGATTGTAAGCTGTGCTTTAGAAGCAGTGAAAATCTCTCATACTTGTTCCAGAATGTGCCTTGTGCTTCAGAACAGGCGCAACACTCTCATACCTGTTCCAGAATGTGCCATGTGCTTAACAGGTGAAACACTCTCATACAAGTTCCAGATTGTACGCTGTGCTTTAGAAGAGGTGGAACTCTCTCATACCTTATCCTGAAAGTGCCTTGTGCCTTGTGCTTTACAACTGGCGAAACTCTCAAAGCTGTTCCAGAACGTTACAACAGGTGAAAGTCTCCCATAACTTTTCCAGAATGTGCCTTGCGCTTTAGAGCAGGTGTAACTCACTCATACCTGTTCCACAATGTGCTTTTTGCTTAACAGGTGAAACACTCTCATACAAGTTCCAGATTGTACGCTGTGATTTAGATGAGGAGAAACTCTCTCATACCTGTTCCAGAATGTGCATTGTGCTTTAGAAAAAGTGAAGCTGTCTCATACGTGTTACAGATTGTGCCTTGTGCTTTACAACTGGTGACATTCTATCATACCTGTTCCAGAAGTTGCCCTGTGATTTAGAGCAGGTGAAACTCTCTCATAGCTGTTGCAGAATCTGCCTTGTGCTTTAGAACAGGTGCATCTTTCTCATACCTGATCCAGAAAATGCCTTGTGCTTTAGAACAGGCACAGCTATATCATACCTGTTCCAGAATTTGCCTTCTGCTTTAGAACAGGTGAAAATCTCTCATATCTGTTCCAGAATGTGCCATGTGCTTTACAAAAGGAGAAATTCACATACCTGTTCCAAAATGTGCCATTTGCTTTAAAACAGTTGAAACTCTCTCATAGCTGTTGCAGAATCTGCCTTGTGCTTTAGAACAGGTGCATGTTTCTCATATCTGTTCTAGAATATGCCTTGTGCTTCACAACAGGCGCACCTATCTCATATCTGTTTAAGAATGTGCCTTGTGCTATAGAACAGGTGAAACCCTCACATACCTGGTCCAGAATGTGCCTTATGCTTTAGAACTAGAGAAATTCTCTCATACCTGCTCCAGAATGTGCCTGGTGCTCTGGAAAAGGTGAAACTCTCATAGCTGTTCCAAAATGTGCCTTGTGCTTCAGAACAGCTGTAACACTCTCATACCTGTTCCAGAATATGCCTTGTGCTTTAGAACAGGCGCATCTCTCTCATAACTGTTCCAGTATGTGCCTTGTGCCTTACAACAGGTGAAACTCCCATACCTGTTCTAAAATGTGCCTTTTGCTTTAGAATAGGTGAAACTCCCTCATACTTGTTCCAGAATGTGCCTTGCGCTTCATCACAGGCGCATCTCTCTCATACCTGTTCCAGAATGTGCCTTTAACTTTACAACAGGTGAAACACTCTCATACAAGTTCCAGATTGTAAGCTGTGCTTTAGAACAGGAGAAACACTCTCATACCTGTTCCAGAACGTGCCTTGTGCTTTTGAAAAAGTGAAGCTCTCTCATAACTTTTCCAGAATGTGCCTTGTGCTTTAGAACTGGTGAAACTGTTTCATACCTGTTCCAGAATGTGCCTTGTGAATTACAACTGGTGAAAATCTCATACCTGTTCAAGAATGTGCCCTGTGCTTTAGAACAGGTGAAAACCTCTCATAGCTATTCCAGAATGTGCCCTGTGCTTTAGAACAGATAAAAATCTCTCATACCTGTTCCAGAATATGCCTTGTGCTTTACAAAAGGTGAAAATCTCAATAGCTGTTCCAGAATGCGCCTTGTGCTTTAGAACTGGTGAATCTCTTTCATACCTGTTCCATGAATGTGCCTTGTGCTTTAGAAATGTGAAACTCTCATACCTGCTCAAAAATGTACCATTTGATTTACAACAGGTGAAACACTCATATACCTGTTCCAGACTGTACCCTATCCATTAGAAGAGGTGAAAATCTCTCATACCTGTTACAGAATGTGCCTTGTGCTTTACAGCAGGTGAAGGTCTCCCATACATTTTCCAGAATGTGCCTTGTACTTTACAACTGGCGAAACTCTCAAAGCTGTTCCGGAATGTGCCTTTTGCTTTACAACAGGTGAAACACACTCATTCCTGTTCCAGAATGTGTCTGGTGCTTTAGTACAGGCGTAGCTCTCTTCTGCTTCTTCCAAAATGTGCATTCTCCTGCAGAACAAATGTAACACTCTCATACCTGTTCCAGAATACACCTTGTGAGGTTTAACATGTGTATCTCGCTCATACCTTTTCTAGAATGTGCCTTGCACCTTAGAACAGGTGAAGTTCTCCGATAGCTATTCCAGAATGTGCATTGTGCTTTACAACAGGTGAAACTCTCATATATATGTTCCAAAATGTACCTTGTGCTTCAGAACAGCTGTAACACTCACATACCTGTTCCAGAATTTGCCTTGTGCTTTAGAACAGGCGCATCTTTCTCATACTGGTTTCCGTATGTGCCTTGTGCTTTAGAATAGGCACAGTTATCTCATACCTGTTCCAGAATGTGCCTTGCGCTTTTGAAAAGTTGAAACGCTCTCAAACCTGTTCCAGAATGTGCCTTGTGCTTTATAACAGGCGCATTTTCTCATACCTGTTCCAGAATGTGTCTTGTGCTTTAGAACAGGTGAAACTCTCTCATACCTTTCCAAATTTTCCTTGTGCTTTATAAAAGGTCAATCTCTCATACCTCTTCGAAAATGTGGCATTAGCTTTACAACAGGTGAAACACTCTCATATCTGTTCCAGATTGTAACCTGTGCTTTAGAAGAGGTGAAAATCTCTAATAACTGTTCCAGAATGTGCCTTTTGCATTAGAAAAGGTGAAACACTCTCATACCTGTTCCAGAATATGCCTTGTGTTTTAGAACAAGCGCATCTCCCTCATACCTGTTCCAGAATGTGCCTTATACTTAACAACAGGTGAAAAACTCTCATACAAGTTCCAGATTGTACGCTGTGCTTTAGAAGAGGAGAAACTATCTCATACCTGTTGCAGAATGTGCCTTGTTATTTAGATCTGGTGAAACTCTTTCATAATTTTTCCAGTTTGTACTCTGTGATTTAGAAGAAGTGAAAATCTCTCATACCTGTTCCAGAATGTGTCTTGTGCTTTACAACTGGTGACATTCCCTCATACAGTTCCAGAATGTGCCTTGTGCTTTAGAACAGATGAAACTCTCTCATAACTGTTCCAGAATATGCCTTGTGCTTTAGAACAGGCGTATCTCGCTCATATCTGGTTCAGAATGTGCCTTTTGCTTTAGAACAGATGAAACTCCCTCATAGCTGTTCCAGAATGTGCACTGTGCTTTAGAACAGGTGAAAATCTCTCATACCTGTTCCAGAATATGCCTTGTGCTTTACAACAGGTGAAAATCTCTCATAGCTGTTCCAGATTGTGCCTTGTGCTTTAGAACTGGTGAATCTCTTTCATACCTAATCCATGAATGTGCCATGTGCTTTAGAAATGTGAAACTCTCATACCTGATCAAAAATGTACCCTTTGCTTTACAACAGGTGAAACACTCATAAAGCTGTTCCAGATTGTAACCTATGCTTTAGAAGAGGTGAAAATCTCTCATTCCTGTTCCAGAATGTGCCTTGTGCTTTGCAGCAGGTGAAAGTCTCCCATACCTTTTCCAGAATGTGCCTTGTACTTTACAACTGGCGAAACTCTCAAAGCTGTTCTGGAATGTGCCTTTTGCTTTACAACAGGTGAAACACCCTCATTCATGTTCCAGAATGTGTCTGCTGCTTTAGTACAGGCGTAGTTCTCTCCTGCCTCTTCGGAAATGTGCCTTCTGCTGCAGAACAGCTGTAACACTCTCATACGTGTTCCAGAATACGGCTTGTGAGCTATAACATGCGTATCTCGCTCATACCTGTTCCAGAATGTGCCTTGCGCTTTAGAACAGGTGAAGCTCTCCGATAGCTATTCCAGAACGTACCTTGTGCTTTACAACAGGTGAAACTCTCATATATGTTCCAAAATGTGACTTGTGCTTCAGAACAGCTGTAACACTCTCATACCTGTTCCAGAATATGCCTTGTGCTTTAGAACAGGTGAACCTATCTTATACCTGTTCCAGAATGTGCCTTGCGCTTTAGAAAAGTTGAAACTCTCTCAAACCTGTTCCAGAATGTGCCTTGTGCTTTATAACAGGTGCACTTATCTCATACCTGTTCCAGATGTGCCTTGTGCTTTAGAACAGGTGAAACACTCTCATATATTTTCCAGAATGTGCCTTGTGCTTTAGAAAAGGTCAAACTCTCATAACTGTTCCAAAATGTGCCATTTGCTTTACAAAAGGTGAAACACCCTCATACCTGTTCCAGATTGTACCCTGTGCTTTAGAAGAGGTGAAAATCTGTCATTATTGTTCTAGAATGTGCCGTTCGCATTAGAATGGGTGAAACTCTTTCATACCTGTTGCAGAATATGCCTTGTGCTTTAGAACAGGTGCATCTCTCTCATACCTGTTCCAGAATGTGCCTTGTGCTTTAGAACAGGCGCATCTCTCTCATACCTGTTCCAGAATGTGCCTTTTACTTTACAGCAGGTGAAAAGCTCTCATACAAGTTCCAGATTTTACGCCATGCTTTAGAAGACGAGAAACTCTCTCATACCTGTTCCAGAATGTTCCTTGTGCTTTAGATCTGGTGAAACTTTTTCATACCTGTTCCAGAATGTGCCCTTTGATTTAGAAAAGGTGAAACTCTCATACCTGTTGCAAAATGTGCCATGTGCTTTCTGGTGACATTCCCTCATACAGTTCCAGAATGTGCATTGCGCTTTAGAACAGGTGAAACTCTCTCATAACTGTTCCAGAATATGCCTTGTGCTTTAGAACAGGTGCATCCCTCTCATACCTGTTCCAGAATGTGCCTTGTGCTTTAGAACAGATGAAACTCTCACATACCTGTTCCAGAATGTGCGTTGTGCTTTAGAACTAGAGAAACTCCCTCAGACCTGTTACAGAATGTGCCTGTTTCTTTCGGACTGGTGTAACACACTCATACCTATTCCAAAATGTACCTCTTCCTTTAGAACAGGCGCATCTCTCTCATACCTGTTCCGGAATGTGCCTTGTGCTTTACAACAGGTGAAAGACTCTCATACCTGTTCCAGAATATGCCTTGTTCTTTAGAACAGGTGCATCGCTCTCATACATGTTCCAGACTTTGACTTGTGCTTTTCAACTGGTGACATACTATCATACCTGTTCCAGAATGTGCCTTGGGCATTAAAACAGGTGCAACTCTCTCATTCCAATTCGAGAATGTGTCGTGTGATTTACAACAGGAGAAACTCTCATACCAGTTCCAGAATGAGCCTTGTGCTTTAGAAATAGAGAAACACTCTCATACCTTTTCCAGAATGTGCCTGGTGCTTTAGTACAGGTGTAACTCTCTCATACCTGTTCAAAAATGTGCCTAGTGCTTTAGAACTAGAGAAACACTCTCATACCTGTTCCAGAATGTGCCTCGTGCATTAGAACAGGTGAAACTCTCTCATACCTGTTCAAGAATGTGCCTTGTGCTTTAGAACAGGTGAAACTCTCTCATACCTGTTCCAGAATGTGCCTTGTGCTTTAGAACAGGCATAAATCAATCATCCTTGTTCCAGAATGTGCCTGGTGCTTTAGAAAAGGTGAAACTCTCATACCTGTTCCAAAATGTGCCTAGTGCTTTAGAACTAGGGAAACAATCTCATACCTGTTCCAGAATGTGCCTTGTGCTTTAGAAAAGTTGAAACTCTCATACCTGTTCCAAACCTGCCGTGGGCATCAGAACAGCTGTAACACTCTCATACATGTTCCAGAATATAACTTTTCCTTTAGAACAGGCGTATCTAGCTCATATCTGTTCCAGAATGTGTCTTGTGCTTTAGAACGGGTGAAACACTATGATACCTGTTCCAGGTTATGCCTTGTACTTTACAACTGGTGAAACTCTCATACCTGTTCCAGAATGTACCTTGTGCTTTAAAAATGGTGAAAGTCTTTGATACATTTTCCAGAATGTGCCTTGTGCTTTACAACTGGTGAAACTCTCATACCTGTTCCAGAATGTGCCTTGTGCTTTGCAACTGATGAAATGCTATCATAACTGTACCAGAATATGCATTGTGCTTTAGAACAGGTGCACCTCTCTCGTACCTTTTCCAGAATGTGCCTTGTCGTTTAGAACAGGTGAAACACTCTCATACCTGTTCGAGAATGTGCCTTGTGCTTTAGAACTATAGAAACACTCTCATACCTTTTCCAGAATGAGCCTTGTACTTTACAACTGGTGAAACTATCAAAGCTGTTACGGAAGGTGCCTTTTGCTTTACAGCAGGTGAAACACTCTCATACCTGTTCCAAAATGTGCCTTCTGCTTCAGAACAGCTGTGGCACTCTCATACCGGTTCCGGAATACACCTTGTGCATTAGAACATGCGTATCTCGCTCATAACCATTCCAGAATGTGCCTTGTGCTTTATAACAGGTGAAGCTCTCGCATACCGATTCCTGAATGTGCCTTGTGCTTTACAACAGGTGAAAGTCTCCCATACATTTTCCAGAATGTGCCTTGTACTTTCCAACTGGCGATACTCTCAAAGTTGTTCCAGAATGTGTCTTTTGCATTACAACAGGTGAAACACTCGCATGCCTGTTGCAGAATGTTCCTTGTGCATTAGTACTAGAGAAACTCTCTCATACCTGTTCCAGAATGTGCCTGGTGCATTAGTACAGGCGTAACTCACTCATACATTTTCCAGAATGTGTCTTGTGCTTTAGAAAAGGTGAAACTCTCATACCTGTTCCAGAATATGCCTTGTGCTTTAGAACAGTCACATCTCTCTCATACCTGTTCCAGAATGTGCCTTTTACAGTACAACAGGTGACATTCTATCATACCTGTTCCAGAATGTGCCCTGTGCTTTAGAACAGGTGCATCTCTCTCATACCTGTTCCAGAATGTGCCTTGTGAACAGGTGAAACTCTCTCATACCTTTTCGAGAAATTGCCTTGTGCTTTAGAACAGGCGCACCTGTCTCATACCTGTTCCAGAATGTGCCGTTTGATTTTGAACAGGTGAAACTCTCTCATGCCTGTTTCAGAATGTGCCTTTTGCTTCAGAAAATGTGGCACTCTCATACCTGTTCCAAAATGTGGCATTTGCTTAACAACAGGTGAATCACTCTCATACCTGTTCCAGATTGTAAGCTGTGCTTTAGAAGCAGTGAAAATCTCTCATATTTTTCCAGAATGTGCCTTGTGCTTCAGAATAGGCGCAACTCTCTCCTACCTGTTCCCGAATGTCCATTGTGCTTAACAGGTGAAACACACTCATACAAGTTCCAGATTGTACGCTGTGCTTTAGAAGAGGTGAAACTCTCTCATACCTTATCCTGAAAGAGCCTTCTTCTATACAAGTGGCGAAACTCTCAAAGCTGTTCCTGAATGTGCCTGGTATTTTACAAAAGGTGAAAATTTCCCGTAACTTTTCGAGAATGTCCCTCGTGCTTTAGAACTGGCGTAACACACTCATACCTGTTCCTGAATGTGCCTTCTGCTTTTGAACGAGAGAAACTCTCTCATACATGTTCCAGAATGTCCCTGGTGCTTTAAAAAAGGTGAAACACTCATACCTGTTCCAAAATGTGCCTTGTGCTTCAGAACAACTTTAACACTCTCATACCTGTTCCAGAATATGCCTTGTGCTTTAAAACAGGTGCATCTCTCTCAAACCTGTTCCAGTATGTGCCTTGTGCTTTACAACTGGTGAAACTCTCATATCTGTTCCAGAATGTGCCTTGTGCTTTACAACAGGGGAAACAATCTTATACAAGTTCCAGATTGTAAGCTGTGCTTTAGAACTGGTGAAACACTCTCATACCTGTTCCAGGATGTGCCTTCTGCTTCAGAACAGCTGTAACACTCACATTCCTGTTCCAGAATACGCCTTGTGCTTTAGAACATGCGTTTCTCGCTCATATCTCTTCCACAATTTGCCTTGTACTTTAGAACATGTGAAGCTCTCTCACACCTGTTCCAGAATGTGCCTTGTGCTTTAGAGCAGGTGAAACTCTCTCATACATGTTCCAGAATGTGTCTTGTGCTTTACAACAGGTGAAAGTCTCCAATACATTTTCCAGAATGTGCCTTGTACGTTAGAAGTGGCGAAACACTCAAAGCTGTTCCAGAATGTGCCTTTTACTTTATAACAGGTGAAACACTCTCATACAAGTTCCAGATTGTAAGCTGTGCATTAGAATAGGAGAAAATGTCTCATACCTGTTCCAGAATGTGCCTTGCGCTTTAGAACAGGTGAAGCTCTCCGATAGCTATTCCAGAACGTACCTTGTGCTTTACAACAGGTGAAACTCTCATATATGTTCCAAAATGTGACTTGTGCTTCAGAACAGCTGTAACACTCTCATACCTGTTCCAGAATATGCCTTGTGCTTTAGAACAGGTGAACCTATCTTATACCTGTTCCAGAATGTGCCTTGCGCTTTAGAAAAGTTGAAACTCTCTCAAACCTGTTCCAGAATGTGCCTTGTGCTTTATAACAGGTGCACTTATCTCATACCTGTTCCAGATGTGCCTTGTGCTTTAGAACAGGTGAAACACTCTCATATATTTTCCAGAATGTGCCTTGTGCTTTAGAAAAGGTCAAACTCTCATAACTGTTCCAAAATGTGCCATTTGCTTTACAAAAGGTGAAACACCCTCATACCTGTTCCAGATTGTACCCTGTGCTTTAGAAGAGGTGAAAATCTGTCATTATTGTTCTAGAATGTGCCGTTCGCATTAGAATGGGTGAAACTCTTTCATACCTGTTGCAGAATATGCCTTGTGCTTTAGAACAGGTGCATCTCTCTCATACCTGTTCCAGAATGTGCCTTGTGCTTTAGAACAGGCGCATCTCTCTCATACCTGTTCCAGAATGTGCCTTTTACTTTACAGCAGGTGAAAAGCTCTCATACAAGTTCCAGATTTTACGCCATGCTTTAGAAGACGAGAAACTCTCTCATACCTGTTCCAGAATGTTCCTTGTGCTTTAGATCTGGTGAAACTCTTTCATACCTGTTCCAGAATGTGCCCTTTGATTTAGAAAAGGTGAAACTCTCATACCTGTTGCAAAATGTGCCATGTGCTTTCTGGTGACATTCCCTCATACAGTTCCAGAATGTGCATTGCGCTTTAGAACAGGTGAAACTCTCTCATAACTGTTCCAGAATATGCCTTGTGCTTTAGAACAGGTGCATCCCTCTCATACCTGTTCCAGAATGTGCCTTGTGCTTTAGAACAGATGAAACTCTCACATACCTGTTCCAGAATGTGCGTTGTGCTTTAGAACTAGAGAAACTCCCTCAGACCTGTTACAGAATGTGCCTGTTTCTTTCGGACTGGTGTAACACACTCATACCTATTCCAAAATGTACCTCTTCCTTTAGAACAGGCGCATCTCTCTCATACCTGTTCCGGAATGTGCCTTGTGCTTTACAACAGGTGAAAGACTCTCATACCTGTTCCAGAATATGCCTTGTTCTTTAGAACAGGTGCATCGCTCTCATACATGTTCCAGACTTTGACTTGTGCTTTTCAACTGGTGACATACTATCATACCTGTTCCAGAATGTGCCTTGGGCATTAAAACAGGTGCAACTCTCTCATTCCAATTCGAGAATGTGTCGTGTGATTTACAACAGGAGAAACTCTCATACCAGTTCCAGAATGAGCCTTGTGCTTTAGAAATAGAGAAACACTCTCATACCTTTTCCAGAATGTGCCTGGTGCTTTAGTACAGGTGTAACTCTCTCATACCTGTTCAAAAATGTGCCTAGTGCTTTAGAACTAGAGAAACACTCTCATACCTGTTCCAGAATGTGCCTCGTGCATTAGAACAGGTGAAACTCTCTCATACCTGTTCAAGAATGTGCCTTGTGCTTTAGAACAGGTGAAACTCTCTCATACCTGTTCCAGAATGTGCCTTGTGCTTTAGAACAGGCATAAATCAATCATCCTTGTTCCAGAATGTGCCTGGTGCTTTAGAAAAGGTGAAACTCTCATACCTGTTCCAAAATGTGCCTAGTGCTTTAGAACTAGGGAAACAATCTCATACCTGTTCCAGAATGTGCCTTGTGCTTTAGAAAAGTTGAAACTCTCATACCTGTTCCAAACCTGCCGTGGGCATCAGAACAGCTGTAACACTCTCATACATGTTCCAGAATATAACTTTTCCTTTAGAACAGGCGTATCTAGCTCATATCTGTTCCAGAATGTGTCTTGTGCTTTAGAACAGGTGAAGCACACTCATACCAGTTCCAGAATGTGCCATTTGCTTTACAACAGGTGAAACACTTGTAAACAAGTTCCAGATTGTAACCCGTGCTTTAGAATCGGTGAAAATCTCTCATACTTGTTCCAGAATATGCCTTTTCTTTAGAAAACGTGAAACTCTCTCATACATTTTCAGAATGTGCCTTGTGCTTTAGAACTGGTGAAGCACTCTCATACCTGTTGCAGAATGTGCCGTGTGCTTCAGAACAGCTGTAACACTCTCATTCCTGTTCCAGAATAGGCCTTGTGCATTAGAAAACGCGTATCTCGCTCATATCTGTTCCAGAAAGTGCCTTGTGGTTTAGAACAGGTGAAGCTCTCTCATACCTGTTCCAGAATGTGCCTGCTGCTTTAGAACGGGTGAAACACTATGATACCTGTTCCAGGTTATGCCTTGTACTTTACAACTGGTGAAACTCTCATACCTGTTCCAGAATGTACCTTGTGCTTTAAAAATGGTGAAAGTCTTTGATACATTTTCCAGAATGTGCCTTGTGCTTTACAACTGGTGAAACTCTCATACCTGTTCCAGAATGTGCCTTGTGCTTTGCAACTGATGAAATGCTATCATAACTGTACCAGAATATGCATTGTGCTTTAGAACAGGTGCACCTCTCTCGTACCTTTTCCAGAATGTGCCTTGTCGTTTAGAACAGGTGAAACACTCTCATACCTGTTCGAGAATGTGCCTTGTGCTTTAGAACTATAGAAACACTCTCATACCTTTTCCAGAATGAGCCTTGTACTTTACAACTGGTGAAACTATCAAAGCTGTTACGGAAGGTGCCTTTTGCTTTACAGCAGGTGAAACACTCTCATACCTGTTCCAAAATGTGCCTTCTGCTTCAGAACAGCTGTGGCACTCTCATACCGGTTCCGGAATACACCTTGTGCATTAGAACATGCGTATCTCGCTCATAACCATTCCAGAATGTGCCTTGTGCTTTATAACAGGTGAAGCTCTCGCATACCGATTCCTGAATGTGCCTTGTGCTTTACAACAGGTGAAAGTCTCCCATACATTTTCCAGAATGTGCCTTGTACTTTCCAACTGGCGATACTCTCAAAGTTGTTCCAGAATGTGTCTTTTGCATTACAACAGGTGAAACACTCGCATGCCTGTTGCAGAATGTTCCTTGTGCATTAGTACTAGAGAAACTCTCTCATACCTGTTCCAGAATGTGCCTGGTGCATTAGTACAGGCGTAACTCACTCATACATTTTCCAGAATGTGTCTTGTGCTTTAGAAAAGGTGAAACTCTCATACCTGTTCCAGAATATGCCTTGTGCTTTAGAACAGTCACATCTCTCTCATACCTGTTCCAGAATGTGCCTTTTACAGTACAACAGGTGACATTCTATCATACCTGTTCCAGAATGTGCCCTGTGCTTTAGAACAGGTGCATCTCTCTCATACCTGTTCCAGAATGTGCCTTGTGAACAGGTGAAACTCTCTCATACCTTTTCGAGAAATTGCCTTGTGCTTTAGAACAGGCGCACCTGTCTCATACCTGTTCCAGAATGTGCCGTTTGATTTTGAACAGGTGAAACTCTCTCATGCCTGTTTCAGAATGTGCCTTTTGCTTCAGAAAATGTGGCACTCTCATACCTGTTCCAAAATGTGGCATTTGCTTAACAACAGGTGAATCACTCTCATACCTGTTCCAGATTGTAAGCTGTGCTTTAGAAGCAGTGAAAATCTCTCATATTTTTCCAGAATGTGCCTTGTGCTTCAGAATAGGCGCAACTCTCTCCTACCTGTTCCCGAATGTCCATTGTGCTTAACAGGTGAAACACACTCATACAAGTTCCAGATTGTACGCTGTGCTTTAGAAGAGGTGAAACTCTCTCATACCTTATCCTGAAAGAGCCTTCTTCTATACAAGTGGCGAAACTCTCAAAGCTGTTCCTGAATGTGCCTGGTATTTTACAAAAGGTGAAAATTTCCCGTAACTTTTCGAGAATGTCCCTCGTGCTTTAGAACTGGCGTAACACACTCATACCTGTTCCTGAATGTGCCTTCTGCTTTTGAACGAGAGAAACTCTCTCATACATGTTCCAGAATGTCCCTGGTGCTTTAAAAAAGGTGAAACACTCATACCTGTTCCAAAATGTGCCTTGTGCTTCAGAACAACTTTAACACTCTCATACCTGTTCCAGAATATGCCTTGTGCTTTAAAACAGGTGCATCTCTCTCAAACCTGTTCCAGTATGTGCCTTGTGCTTTACAACTGGTGAAACTCTCATATCTGTTCCAGAATGTGCCTTGTGCTTTACAACAGGGGAAACAATCTTATACAAGTTCCAGATTGTAAGCTGTGCTTTAGAACTGGTGAAACACTCTCATACCTGTTCCAGGATGTGCCTTCTGCTTCAGAACAGCTGTAACACTCACATTCCTGTTCCAGAATACGCCTTGTGCTTTAGAACATGCGTTTCTCGCTCATATCTCTTCCACAATTTGCCTTGTACTTTAGAACATGTGAAGCTCTCTCACACCTGTTCCAGAATGTGCCTTGTGCTTTAGAGCAGGTGAAACTCTCTCATACATGTTCCAGAATGTGTCTTGTGCTTTACAACAGGTGAAAGTCTCCAATACATTTTCCAGAATGTGCCTTGTACGTTAGAAGTGGCGAAACACTCAAAGCTGTTCCAGAATGTGCCTTTTACTTTACAACAGGTGAAACACTCTCATACAAGTTCCAGATTGTAAGCTGTGCATTAGAATAGGAGAAAATGTCTCATACCTGTTCCAGAATGTGCCTTGCACTTTAGAACAGGTGAAGCTCTCCGATAGCTATTCCAGAACGTACCTTGTGCTTTACAACAGGTGAAACTCTCATATATGTTCCAAAATGTGACTTGTGCTTCAGAACAGCTGTAACACTCTCATACCTGTTCCAGAATATGCCTTGTGCTTTAGAACAGGTGAACCTATCTTATACCTGTTCCAGAATGTGCCTTGCGCTTTAGAAAAGTTGAAACTCTCTCAAACCTGTTCCAGAATGTGCCTTGTGCTTTATAACAGGTGCACTTATCTCATACCTGTTCCAGATGTGCCTTGTGCTTTAGAACAGGTGAAACACTCTCATATATTTTCCAGAATGTGCCTTGTGCTTTAGAAAAGGTCAAACTCTCATAACTGTTCCAAAATGTGCCATTTGCTTTACAAAAGGTGAAACACCCTCATACCTGTTCCAGATTGTACCCTGTGCTTTAGAAGAGGTGAAAATCTGTCATTATTGTTCTAGAATGTGCCGTTCGCATTAGAATGGGTGAAACTCTTTCATACCTGTTGCAGAATATGCCTTGTGCTTTAGAACAGGTGCATCTCTCTCATACCTGTTCCAGAATGTGCCTTGTGCTTTAGAACAGGCGCATCTCTCTCATACCTGTTCCAGAATGTGCCTTTTACTTTACAGCAGGTGAAAAGCTCTCATACAAGTTCCAGATTTTACGCCATGCTTTAGAAGACGAGAAACTCTCTCATACCTGTTCCAGAATGTTCCTTGTGCTTTAGATCTGGTGAAACTCTTTCATACCTGTTCCAGAATGTGCCCTTTGATTTAGAAAAGGTGAAACTCTCATACCTGTTGCAAAATGTGCCATGTGCTTTCTGGTGACATTCCCTCATACAGTTCCAGAATGTGCATTGCGCTTTAGAACAGGTGAAACTCTCTCATAACTGTTCCAGAATATGCCTTGTGCTTTAGAACAGGTGCATCCCTCTCATACCTGTTCCAGAATGTGCCTTGTGCTTTAGAACAGATGAAACTCTCACATACCTGTTCCAGAATGTGCGTTGTGCTTTAGAACTAGAGAAACTCCCTCAGACCTGTTACAGAATGTGCCTGTTTCTTTCGGACTGGTGTAACACACTCATACCTATTCCAAAATGTACCTCTTCCTTTAGAACAGGCGCATCTCTCTCATACCTGTTCCGGAATGTGCCTTGTGCTTTACAACAGGTGAAAGACTCTCATACCTGTTCCAGAATATGCCTTGTTCTTTAGAACAGGTGCATCGCTCTCATACATGTTCCAGACTTTGACTTGTGCTTTTCAACTGGTGACATACTATCATACCTGTTCCAGAATGTGCCTTGGGCATTAAAACAGGTGCAACTCTCTCATTCCAATTCGAGAATGTGTCGTGTGATTTACAACAGGAGAAACTCTCATACCAGTTCCAGAATGAGCCTTGTGCTTTAGAAATAGAGAAACACTCTCATACCTTTTCCAGAATGTGCCTGGTGCTTTAGTACAGGTGTAACTCTCTCATACCTGTTCAAAAATGTGCCTAGTGCTTTAGAACTAGAGAAACACTCTCATACCTGTTCCAGAATGTGCCTCGTGCATTAGAACAGGTGAAACTCTCTCATACCTGTTCAAGAATGTGCCTTGTGCTTTAGAACAGGTGAAACTCTCTCATACCTGTTCCAGAATGTGCCTTGTGCTTTAGAACAGGCATAAATCAATCATCCTTGTTCCAGAATGTGCCTGGTGCTTTAGAAAAGGTGAAACTCTCATACCTGTTCCAAAATGTGCCTAGTGCTTTAGAACTAGGGAAACAATCTCATACCTGTTCCAGAATGTGCCTTGTGCTTTAGAAAAGTTGAAACTCTCATACCTGTTCCAAACCTGCCGTGGGCATCAGAACAGCTGTAACACTCTCATACATGTTCCAGAATATAACTTTTCCTTTAGAACAGGCGTATCTAGCTCATATCTGTTCCAGAATGTGTCTTGTGCTTTAGAACAGGTGAAGCACACTCATACCAGTTCCAGAATGTGCCATTTGCTTTACAACAGGTGAAACACTTGTAAACAAGTTCCAGATTGTAACCCGTGCTTTAGAATCGGTGAAAATCTCTCATACTTGTTCCAGAATATGCCTTTTCTTTAGAAAACGTGAAACTCTCTCATACATTTTCAGAATGTGCCTTGTGCTTTAGAACTGGTGAAGCACTCTCATACCTGTTGCAGAATGTGCCGTGTGCTTCAGAACAGCTGTAACACTCTCATTCCTGTTCCAGAATAGGCCTTGTGCATTAGAAAACGCGTATCTCGCTCATATCTGTTCCAGAAAGTGCCTTGTGGTTTAGAACAGGTGAAGCTCTCTCATACCTGTTCCAGAATGTGCCTGCTGCTTTAGAACGGGTGAAACACTATGATACCTGTTCCAGGTTATGCCTTGTACTTTACAACTGGTGAAACTCTCATACCTGTTCCAGAATGTACCTTGTGCTTTAAAAATGGTGAAAGTCTTTGATACATTTTCCAGAATGTGCCTTGTGCTTTACAACTGGTGAAACTCTCATACCTGTTCCAGAATGTGCCTTGTGCTTTGCAACTGATGAAATGCTATCATAACTGTACCAGAATATGCATTGTGCTTTAGAACAGGTGCACCTCTCTCGTACCTTTTCCAGAATGTGCCTTGTCGTTTAGAACAGGTGAAACACTCTCATACCTGTTCGAGAATGTGCCTTGTGCTTTAGAACTATAGAAACACTCTCATACCTTTTCCAGAATGAGCCTTGTACTTTACAACTGGTGAAACTATCAAAGCTGTTACGGAAGGTGCCTTTTGCTTTACAGCAGGTGAAACACTCTCATACCTGTTCCAAAATGTGCCTTCTGCTTCAGAACAGCTGTGGCACTCTCATACCGGTTCCGGAATACACCTTGTGCATTAGAACATGCGTATCTCGCTCATAACCATTCCAGAATGTGCCTTGTGCTTTATAACAGGTGAAGCTCTCGCATACCGATTCCTGAATGTGCCTTGTGCTTTACAACAGGTGAAAGTCTCCCATACATTTTCCAGAATGTGCCTTGTACTTTCCAACTGGCGATACTCTCAAAGTTGTTCCAGAATGTGTCTTTTGCATTACAACAGGTGAAACACTCGCATGCCTGTTGCAGAATGTTCCTTGTGCATTAGTACTAGAGAAACTCTCTCATACCTGTTCCAGAATGTGCCTGGTGCATTAGTACAGGCGTAACTCACTCATACATTTTCCAGAATGTGTCTTGTGCTTTAGAAAAGGTGAAACTCTCATACCTGTTCCAGAATATGCCTTGTGCTTTAGAACAGTCACATCTCTCTCATACCTGTTCCAGAATGTGCCTTTTACAGTACAACAGGTGACATTCTATCATACCTGTTCCAGAATGTGCCCTGTGCTTTAGAACAGGTGCATCTCTCTCATACCTGTTCCAGAATGTGCCTTGTGAACAGGTGAAACTCTCTCATACCTTTTCGAGAAATTGCCTTGTGCTTTAGAACAGGCGCACCTGTCTCATACCTGTTCCAGAATGTGCCGTTTGATTTTGAACAGGTGAAACTCTCTCATGCCTGTTTCAGAATGTGCCTTTTGCTTCAGAAAATGTGGCACTCTCATACCTGTTCCAAAATGTGGCATTTGCTTAACAACAGGTGAATCACTCTCATACCTGTTCCAGATTGTAAGCTGTGCTTTAGAAGCAGTGAAAATCTCTCATATTTTTCCAGAATGTGCCTTGTGCTTCAGAATAGGCGCAACTCTCTCCTACCTGTTCCCGAATGTCCATTGTGCTTAACAGGTGAAACACACTCATACAAGTTCCAGATTGTACGCTGTGCTTTAGAAGAGGTGAAACTCTCTCATACCTTATCCTGAAAGAGCCTTCTTCTATACAAGTGGCGAAACTCTCAAAGCTGTTCCTGAATGTGCCTGGTATTTTACAAAAGGTGAAAATTTCCCGTAACTTTTCGAGAATGTCCCTCGTGCTTTAGAACTGGCGTAACACACTCATACCTGTTCCTGAATGTGCCTTCTGCTTTTGAACGAGAGAAACTCTCTCATACATGTTCCAGAATGTCCCTGGTGCTTTAAAAAAGGTGAAACACTCATACCTGTTCCAAAATGTGCCTTGTGCTTCAGAACAACTTTAACACTCTCATACCTGTTCCAGAATATGCCTTGTGCTTTAAAACAGGTGCATCTCTCTCAAACCTGTTCCAGTATGTGCCTTGTGCTTTACAACTGGTGAAACTCTCATATCTGTTCCAGAATGTGCCTTGTGCTTTACAACAGGGGAAACAATCTTATACAAGTTCCAGATTGTAAGCTGTGCTTTAGAACTGGTGAAACACTCTCATACCTGTTCCAGGATGTGCCTTCTGCTTCAGAACAGCTGTAACACTCACATTCCTGTTCCAGAATACGCCTTGTGCTTTAGAACATGCGTTTCTCGCTCATATCTCTTCCACAATTTGCCTTGTACTTTAGAACATGTGAAGCTCTCTCACACCTGTTCCAGAATGTGCCTTGTGCTTTAGAGCAGGTGAAACTCTCTCATACATGTTCCAGAATGTGTCTTGTGCTTTACAACAGGTGAAAGTCTCCAATACATTTTCCAGAATGTGCCTTGTACGTTAGAAGTGGCAAAACACTCAAAGCTGTTCCAGAATGTGCCTTTTACTTTACAACAGGTGAAACACTCTCATACAAGTTCCAGATTGTAAGCTGTGCATTAGAATAGGAGAAAATGTCTCATACCTGTTCCAGAATGTGCCTTGTGCTTTAGAAAAGTGAAGCTCTCTCAAACCATTTCCAGAGTGTGCCTTGTGCTTTAGAACTGGTGAAAACCTTTCATATCTGTTCCAGAATGTGCCTTGTGCTATACAACGGGTGAAACACTCATTCCTGTTCCAGAATGTGCCTTGTGCTTTACAACTGGTGACATTCTATCATACCTGTTCCAGAATATGACTTGTGCTTAGAGCAGGCGTACCTCTCTCATAAATGCTCCAGAATGTGCCTTGTACTTTAGAACAGCAGAATCTCTCTCATACCTGTTCCAGAATGTGCCTTGTGCTTTACAACATGTGAAAGTCTCCCAGACCTTCTCCAGAATGAGCCTTGTACATTAAAACTGGCGGAACTCTCTCATACATATTCCAGAATGTGCCTTGTGCCTTACAACAGGTGAAACTCTCATACCTGTTCCAAAATGTGCCTTTTGCATTAGAGTAGCTGAAACTCTCTCATTCCTGTTCCAGAATATGCCTTGTGCTTCTGAACAGACGCAGCTCTCTCATACCTGTTCCAGAATGTGCCTTGTGCTTTAGAACAGGCGCATCTCTCTCATACCTGCTTTAGAACTGGTGAAACAGTTTCATACCTGTTCCAGAATGTGCCTTGTGCTTTACAACTGGAGAAACTCTCATACCTGTTCCAGAATGTGCCCTGTGCTTTAGAACAGGAGACAATCTCTCATAGCTGTTCCAGAATATGCCCTGTGCTTTAGAGCAGGTGAAAATCTCTCATACCTGTTGCAGAATGTTCCTTGTGCTTTACAACAGGTGAACATCTCTCATAGCTGTTCCAGAATGTGCCTTGTGCTTTAGAACTGGTGAATCTCTTTCATACATGTTGCATGAATGTGCCTTGTGCTTTAGAAAATGTGAAACTCTCATACCTGTTCCAAAATGTACCATTTGCTTTACAACAGGTGAAACACTCTCATACGTGTTCCAGAATGTGTCTGGCGCTTTCGTACAGGTGTAGCTCTCTCATGCCTCTTCCAAAATGTGCCTTCCGCTGCAGAACAGCTGTAACACTCTCATACCTGTTCCAGAATAAGCCTTGTGAGTTATAACATGTGTATCTCGCTCATACCTGTTCCAGAATGTGCCTTGCACTTTAGAAGAGGTGAAGCTCTCTCATAGCTATTCCAGAGTGTGCCTTGTGCTTTACAACAGGTGAAACTCTCATACATGTTCCAAAATGTCCCTTGAGCTTCAGAATAGCTGTAACACTCACATACATTTTCCAGAATGTGCCTTGTGCTTTGGAAAAGGTGAAACTCTCATACCTGTTCCAGAATGTGCCTTTTCTTGGCAAAAAGTGAAACCCTCTCTAACCAGTTCCAGAATGTGCCTGGTGCTTTAGAACAGCCGCATCTATTTCATACCTGTTCCAGAATGTGGCTTTTGCTTTAGAACAGGTGCAACTCTCACATACCTGTTCCAGAATATGCCTTGTGCTTTACAACATATGAAAGACTCTCATACCTGTTCCAGAATACGCTTTGTGCTTTAGGACAGGCTTAACTCACTCATACCTGTTCCAAAATGTGCCTTGTGCTTTAGAAAAAGTGAATCTCTCTCATACCTTTTCTAGAATCTGTTTTGTGCTTTAGTACGGGTGAAACACACTCATACCTGTTCCATATTGTGCCTTTTGCTCTACAACTGGTGAAAATCTCATACCTGTTCCAGAATGTGCCTTGTGCTTTAGAACTAGAGAAACACTCTCATACCTCTTCCAGAATGTGCCTGGTGCTTTAGAACAGGTTTAACTCGCTCATACCTGTTCCAGAATATGCCTTGTGCTTTAGAGCAGGTGTATCACGCTCATAACTGTTCCAGACTGTGTCTTGTGCTTTAGAACAGGTGAAGCTCTCTCATGCCTGTTCCAGAATGTGTCTTGTGCATTACAACAGGGGAAAGTCTCCCATACGTTTTCCAGAATGTGCATTGTACTTTAGAAGTGGCGAAACACTCAAAGCTCTTCCAGAATGTGCCTTTTACATTACAACAGGTGAAACACTCTCATACAAGTTCCGGATTGTACCCTGTGCTTTTGAAGAGGAGAAACTCTTTCATACCTGTGACAGAATGTGCCTTGTGCTTTAGAAAAGGTGAAGCTCTCTCATAACTTTTCCAGCATGTGCCTTGTGCTTTAGAACTGGTGAAACCCTTTCATACCTGTTCCAGAATGTGCCTTGTGCTTTACAACGGGTGAAAATCTCATACCTGTTCCAGAATGTGCCTTGTGCTTTACAACTGGTGACATTCTATCACACCTGTTCCAGAATATGCCTTGTGCTTTAGAGCAGGTGCACCTCTCTCATACATGTTCCAGAATGCGCCTTGTGCTTTAGAACAGGTGAAACTCTCACATATCTGTTCCAGAATGTGCCTTGTGCTTTACAACAGGTGAAAATCTCCCACACATTTTCCAGAATGTGCCTTGTACTTTACAACTGGCGAAACTCTCAAAGCTGTTCCAGAATGTGCCTTTTGCTTTACAACAGGGGAAACACTCTCATACCTGTTCCAGAATATGCCTGGTGCTTTATTACAGGCGTAGCTCTCTTATATCTGTTCCAAAATGTGCCTTCTGCTTCAGAACAGCTGTAACACTCTCATACCTGTTCCAGAATGCGCCTTGTGAGTTATAACATGCGTATCTCGCTCATATCTGTTCCAGAATGTGCCTTTTGCTTTTGAACAGGTGAAGCTCTCTCATACCTATTCCAGAACATGCCTTGTGCTTTACAACAGGTGAAAATCTCATATCTGTTCCAAAATGTGCCATGTGCTTCAGAACAGCTCTAACACACACACACGTTTTCCAGAATATGCCTTGTGCTTTAGAACAGGCGCATCTCTCTCATACCTGCTTCAGTATGTGCCATGTGCTTTACAACTAGGGAAACTCTCATACCTGTTCCAGAATGTGCCTTGTGCTTTTGAACTGGCGTAACTCACTCATAACTGTTCCAAAATATGCCTTTTCCTTTCTAACAGGCGCATCTCTCTCATACCTGTTCCAGAATGTGCCTGGTGCTTTAGAACTGGCGTTACTCACTCATACGTTGTTCCAAAATTTTCCTTGTTCTTTAGAACAGGTGCATCTCTCTCATACCTCTTCCAGAATGTGCCTTGCACTTTATAATAGTTGAAAATCTCTCATACCTCGTCCAGAATATACCTTGTGCTTTAGAACAGGTGTATTTCTCACATACCTTTTCCTGAATGTGCCTTTTGCTTTACAACTAGTGACATTCTATCATACTTGTTCCTGAATATGCCTTGTGCTTTAGAGCAGGCGCAGCTATCTCATACATGTTCCAGAATGTGCCTTGTTCTTTAGAACAGAGGAAAGTCTCTCATACCTATTCCAGGATGTGACTTGTGCGTTACCACTGGCGAAACTGTCAAAGCTGTTCCGGAATGTGCCTTTTCCTTTACAACAGGTGAAACACCCTCATACCTGTTCCAGAATGTCCCTGGTGCTTTAGTACAGGCGTAGCTCTCACATACCTGTTCCAAAATGTGCCTTCTGCTTCAGAACAGCTGTAACACTCTCATACCTGTTCCAGAATACGCCTTGTGAGTTATAACATGCATATCTCGCTCATATCTGTTCCACAATGTGCCTTGTGCTTTAGAACAGGTGAAGCTCTCTCATACCTATTCCAGAATGTGCCTTGTGCTTTAAAAAAGGTGAAAGTCTCCCATACATTTTCCAGAAAGTGCCTTGTACTTTCCAACTGGAGAAACTCCCAAAGCTGTTCCAGAATGTGCCGTGTGCATTAGCACTAGAGAAACGCTCTCATGCCTATTCCAGAATGTGCCTGGTGCTTTAGTACAGGCGTAATACACCCATACATGTTCCAGAATGTGTCTTATGCTTTAGGTAAGGTGAAAATCTCATACCTGTTCCAAAATGTGCCTTTTGCTTCAGAACAGCTGTAAAACTCTCATACCTGTTCCAGAATATGCCTTGTGCTTTAGAACAGGTGCACCTCTCTCATACCTGTTTCAGTATATGCCTTGTGCTTTACAACTGGTGAAAATCTCATACCTGTTCCGGAATGTGCCTTGTGCTTTAGAAAAGGTGAAACTCTCTCACACCTGTTCCAGAATGTGCCTTGTGCTTTACAACTGGTGAAAATCTCCTACCTGTTCCAGAATGTGCCTTGTGCTTTAGAAAAGGCGAAGCTCTCATACCTGTTCCAAACGTGCCGTGGGCATCAGAACAGCTGTAACACTCTCATACATGTTCCAGAATATAACTTTTGCTTTAGAACAGGCGTATCTCGCTCATATCTGTTCCAGAATGTGTCTTGTGCTTTAGAACAGGTGAAGCACACTCATACCAGTTCCAGAATGTGCCATTTGCTTTACAACAGGTGAAACACTTGTAAACAAGTTCCAGATTGTAACCCGTGCTTTAGAATCGGTGAAAATCTCTCATACTTGTTCCAGAATATGCCCTTTCTTTAGAAAACGTGAAACTCTCTCATACATTTTCAGAATGTGCCTTGTGCTTTAGAACTGGTGAAGCACTCTCATACCTGTTGCAGAATGTGGCGTGTGCTTCAGAACAGCTGTAACACTCTCATTCCTGTTCCAGAATAGGCCTTGTGCATTAGAACAGGCGTATCTCGCTCATATCTGGTTCAGAATGTGCCTTTTGCTTTAGAACAGATGAAACTCCCTCATAGCTGTTCCAGAATGTGCACTGTGCTTTAGAACAGGTGAAAATCTCTCATACCTGTTCCAGAATATGCCTTGTGCTTTACAACAGGTGAAAATCTCTCATAGCTGTTCCAGATTGTGCCTTGTGCTTTAGAACTGGTGAATCTCTTTCATACCTAATCCATGAATGTGCCATGTGCTTTAGAAATGTGAAACTCTCATACCTGATCAAAAATGTACCCTTTGCTTTACAACAGGTGAAACACTCATAAAGCTGTTCCAGATTGTAACCTATGCTTTAGAAGAGGTGAAAATCTCTCATTCCTGTTCCAGAATGTGCCTTGTGCTTTGCAGCAGGTGAAAGTCTCCCATACCTTTTCCAGAATGTGCCTTGTACTTTACAACTGGCGAAACTCTCAAAGCTGTTCTGGAATGTGCCTTTTGCTTTACAACAGGTGAAACACCCTCATTCATGTTCCAGAATGTGTCTGCTGCTTTAGTACAGGCGTAGTTCTCTCCTGCCTCTTCGGAAATGTGCCTTCTGCTGCAGAACAGCTGTAACACTCTCATACGTGTTCCAGAATACGGCTTGTGAGCTATAACATGCGTATCTCGCTCATACCTGTTCCAGAATGTGCCTTGCGCTTTAGAACAGGTGAAGCTCTCCGATAGCTATTCCAGAACGTACCTTGTGCTTTACAACAGGTGAAACTCTCATATATGTTCCAAAATGTGACTTGTGCTTCAGAACAGCTGTAACACTCTCATACCTGTTCCAGAATATGCCTTGTGCTTTAGAACAGGTGAACCTATCTTATACCTGTTCCAGAATGTGCCTTGCACTTTAGAAAAGTTGAAACTCTCTCAAACCTGTTCCAGAATGTGCCTTGTGCTTTATAACAGGTGCACTTATCTCATACCTGTTCCAGATGTGCCTTGTGCTTTAGAACAGGTGAAACACTCTCATATATTTTCCAGAATGTGCCTTGTGCTTTAGAAAAGGTCAAACTCTCATAACTGTTCCAAAATGTGCCATTTGCTTTACAAAAGGTGAAACACCCTCATACCTGTTCCAGATTGTACCCTGTGCTTTAGAAGAGGTGAAAATCTGTCATTATTGTTCTAGAATGTGCCGTTCGCATTAGAATGGGTGAAACTCTTTCATACCTGTTGCAGAATATGCCTTGTGCTTTAGAACAGGTGCATCTCTCTCATACCTGTTCCAGAATGTGCCTTGTGCTTTAGAACAGGCGCATCTCTCTCATACCTGTTCCAGAATGTGCCTTTTACTTTACAGCAGGTGAAAAGCTCTCATACAAGTTCCAGATTTTACGCCATGCTTTAGAAGACGAGAAACTCTCTCATACCTGTTCCAGAATGTTCCTTGTGCTTTAGATCTGGTGAAACTCTTTCATACCTGTTCCAGAATGTGCCCTTTGATTTAGAAAAGGTGAAACTCTCATACCTGTTGCAAAATGTGCCATGTGCTTTCTGGTGACATTCCCTCATACAGTTCCAGAATGTGCATTGCGCTTTAGAACAGGTGAAACTCTCTCATAACTGTTCCAGAATATGCCTTGTGCTTTAGAACAGGTGCATCCCTCTCATACCTGTTCCAGAATGTGCCTTTTGCTTTAGAACAGATGAAACTCTCACATACCTGTTCCAGAATGTGCGTTGTGCTTTAGAACTAGAGAAACTCCCTCAGACCTGTTACAGAATGTGCCTGTTTCTTTCGGACTGGTGTAACACACTCATACCTATTCCAAAATGTACCTCTTCCTTTAGAACAGGCGCATCTCTCTCATACCTGTTCCGGAATGTGCCTTGTGCTTTACAACAGGTGAAAGACTCTCATACCTGTTCCAGAATATGCCTTGTTCTTTAGAACAGGTGCATCGCTCTCATACATGTTCCAGACTTTGACTTGTGCTTTTCAACTGGTGACATACTATCATACCTGTTCCAGAATGTGCCTTGGGCATTAAAACAGGTGCAACTCTCTCATTCCAATTCGAGAATGTGTCGTGTGATTTACAACAGGAGAAACTCTCATACCAGTTCCAGAATGAGCCTTGTGCTTTAGAAATAGAGAAACACTCTCATACCTTTTCCAGAATGTGCCTGGTGCTTTAGTACAGGTGTAACTCTCTCATACCTGTTCAAAAATGTGCCTAGTGCTTTAGAACTAGAGAAACACTCTCATACCTGTTCCAGAATGTGCCTCGTGCATTAGAACAGGTGAAACTCTCTCATACCTGTTCAAGAATGTGCTTTGTGCTTTAGAACAGGTGAAACTCTCTCATACCTGTTCCAGAATGTGCCTTGTGCTTTAGAACAGGCATAAATCAATCATCCTTGTTCCAGAATGTGCCTGGTGCTTTAGAAAAGGTGAAACTCTCATACCTGTTCCAAAATGTGCCTAGTGCTTTAGAACTAGGGAAACAATCTCATACCTGTTCCAGAATGTGCCTTGTGCTTTAGAAAAGTTGAAACTCTCATACCTGTTCCAAACCTGCCGTGGGCATCAAAACAGCTGTAACACTCTCATACATGTTCCAGAATATAACTTTTCCTTTAGAACAGGCGTATCTAGCTCATATCTGTTCCAGAATGTGTCTTGTGCTTTAGAACAGGTGAAGCACACTCATACCAGTTCCAGAATGTGCCATTTGCTTTACAACAGGTGAAACACTTGTAAACAAGTTCCAGATTGTAACCCGTGCTTTAGAATCGGTGAAAATCTCTCATACTTGTTCCAGAATATGCCTTTTCTTTAGAAAACGTGAAACTCTCTCATACATTTTCAGAATGTGCCTTGTGCTTTAGAACTGGTGAAGCACTCTCATACCTGTTGCAGAATGTGCCGTGTGCTTCAGAACAGCTGTAACACTCTCATTCCTGTTCCAGAATAGGCCTTGTGCATTAGAAAACGCGTATCTCGCTCATATCTGTTCCAGAAAGTGCCTTGTGGTTTAGAACAGGTGAAGCTCTCTCATACCTGTTCCAGAATGTGCCTGCTGCTTTAGAACGGGTGAAACACTATGATACCTGTTCCAGGTTATGCCTTGTACTTTACAACTGGTGAAACTCTCATACCTGTTCCAGAATGTACCTTGTGCTTTAAAAATGGTGAAAGTCTTTGATACATTTTCCAGAATGTGCCTTGTGCTTTACAACTGGTGAAACTCTCATACCTGTTCCAGAATGTGCCTTGTGCTTTGCAACTGATGAAATGCTATCATAACTGTACCAGAATATGCATTGTGCTTTAGAACAGGTGCACCTCTCTCGTACCTTTTCCAGAATGTGCCTTGTCGTTTAGAACAGGTGAAACACTCTCATACCTGTTCGAGAATGTGCCTTGTGCTTTAGAACTATAGAAACACTCTCATACCTTTTCCAGAATGAGCCTTGTACTTTACAACTGGTGAAACTATCAAAGCTGTTACGGAAGGTGCCTTTTGCTTTACAGCAGGTGAAACACTCTCATACCTGTTCCAAAATGTGCCTTCTGCTTCAGAACAGCTGTGGCACTCTCATACCGGTTCCGGAATACACCTTGTGCATTAGAACATGCGTATCTCGCTCATAACCATTCCAGAATGTGCCTTGTGCTTTATAACAGGTGAAGCTCTCGCATACCGATTCCTGAATGTGCCTTGTGCTTTACAACAGGTGAAAGTCTCCCATACATTTTCCAGAATGTGCCTTGTACTTTCCAACTGGCGATACTCTCAAAGTTGTTCCAGAATGTGTCTTTTGCATTACAACAGGTGAAACACTCGCATGCCTGTTGCAGAATGTTCCTTGTGCATTAGTACTAGAGAAACTCTCTCATACCTGATCCAGAATGTGCCTGGTGCATTAGTACAGGCGTAACTCACTCATACATTTTCCAGAATGTGTCTTGTGCTTTAGAAAAGGTGAAACTCTCATACCTGTTCCAGAATATGCCTTGTGCTTTAGAACAGTCACATCTCTCTCATACCTGTTCCAGAATGTGCCTTTTACAGTACAACAGGTGACATTCTATCATACCTGTTCCAGAATGTGCCCTGTGCTTTAGAACAGGTGCATCTCTCTCATACCTGTTCCAGAATGTGCCTTGTGAACAGGTGAAACTCTCTCATACCTTTTCGAGAAATTGCCTTGTGCTTTAGGACAGGCGCACCTGTCTCATACCTGTTCCAGAATGTGCCGTTTGATTTTGAACAGGTGAAACTCTCTCATGCCTGTTTCAGAATGTGCCTTTTGCTTCAGAAAATGTGGCACTCTCATACCTGTTCCAAAATGTGGCATTTGCTTAACAACAGGTGAATCACTCTCATACCTGTTCCAGATTGTAAGCTGTGCTTTAGAAGCAGTGAAAATCTCTCATATTTTTCCAGAATGTGCCTTGTGCTTCAGAATAGGCGCAACTCTCTCCTACCTGTTCCCGAATGTCCATTGTGCTTAACAGGTGAAACACACTCATACAAGTTCCAGATTGTACGCTGTGCTTTAGAAGAGGTGAAACTCTCTCATACCTTATCCTGAAAGAGCCTTCTTCTATACAAGTGGCGAAACTCTCAAAGCTGTTCCTGA
Organism: Somniosus microcephalus; assembly: GCF_052327205.1. NCBI lineage: Eukaryota > Metazoa > Chordata > Chondrichthyes > Squaliformes > Somniosidae > Somniosus > Somniosus microcephalus. The sequence goes on from NC_140994.1 coordinate 109,791,682, forward strand.
ATGTGCCTTGTATTTTACAAAAGGTGAAAATTTCCCGTAACTTTTCGAGAATGTCCCTCGTGCTTTAGAACTGGCGTAACACACTCATACCTATTCCTGAATGTGCCTTCTGCTTTTGAACGAGAGAAACTCTCTCATACATGTTCCAGAATGTCCCTGGTGCTTTAAAAAAGGTGAAACACTCATACCTGTTCCAAAATGTGCCTTGTGCTTCAGAACAACTTTAACACTCTCATACCTGTTCCAGAATATGCCTTGTGCTTTAAAACAGGCGCATCTCTCTCAAACCTGTTCCAGTATGTGCCTTGTGCTTTACAACTGGTGAAACTCTCATATCTGTTCCAGAATGTGCCTTGTGCTTTACAACAGGGGAAACAATCTTATACAAGTTCCAGATTGTAAGCTGTGCTTTAGAACTGGTGAAACACTCTCATACCTGTTCCAGGATGTGCCTTCTGCTTCAGAACAGCTGTAACACTCACATTCCTGTTCCAGAATACGCCTTGTGCTTTAGAACATGCGTTTCTCGCTCATATCTCTTCCACAATTTGCCTTGTACTTTAGAACATGTGAAGCTCTCTCACACCTGTTCCAGAATGTGCCTTGTGCTTTAGAGCAGGTGAAACTCTCTCATACATGTTCCAGAATGTGTCTTGTGCTTTACAACAGGTGAAAGTCTCCAATACATTTTCCAGAATGTGCCTTGTACGTTAGAAGTGGCGAAACACTCAAAGCTGTTCCAGAATGTGCCTTTTACTTTACAACAGGTGAAACACTCTCATACAAGTTCCAGATTGTAAGCTGTGCATTAGAATAGGAGAAAATGTCTCATACCTGTTCCAGAATGTGCCTTGTGCTTTAGAAAAGTGAAGCTCTCTCAAACCATTTCCAGAGTGTGCCTTGTGCTTTAGAACTGGTGAAAACCTTTCATATCTGTTCCAGAATGTGCCTTGTGCTATACAACGGGTGAAACACTCATTCCTGTTCCAGAATGTGCCTTGTGCTTTACAACTGGTGACATTCTATCATACCTGTTCCAGAATATGACTTGTGCTTAGAGCAGGCGTACCTCTCTCATAAATGCTCCAGAATGTGCCTTGTACTTTAGAACAGCAGAATCTCTCTCATACCTGTTCCAGAATGTGCCTTGTGCTTTACAACATGTGAAAGTCTCCCAGACCTTCTCCAGAATGAGCCTTGTACATTAAAACTGGCGGAACTCTCTCATACATATTCCAGAATGTGCCTTGTGCCTTACAACAGGTGAAACTCTCATACCTGTTCCAAAATGTGCCTTTTGCATTAGAGTAGCTGAAACTCTCTCATTCCTGTTCCAGAATATGCCTTGTGCTTCTGAACAGACGCAGCTCTCTCATACCTGTTCCAGAATGTGCCTTGTGCTTTAGAACAGGCGCATCTCTCTCATACCTGCTTTAGAACTGGTGAAACAGTTTCATACCTGTTCCAGAATGTGCCTTGTGCTTTACAACTGGAGAAACTCTCATACCTGTTCCAGAATGTGCCCTGTGCTTTAGAACAGGAGACAATCTCTCATAGCTGTTCCAGAATATGCCCTGTGCTTTAGAACAGGTGAAAATCTCTCATACCTGTTGCAGAATGTTCCTTGTGCTTTACAACAGGTGAACATCTCTCATAGCTGTTCCAGAATGTGCCTTGTGCTTTAGAACTGGTGAATCTCTTTCATACATGTTGCATGAATGTGCCTTGTGCTTTAGAAAATGTGAAACTCTCATACCTGTTCCAAAATGTACCATTTGCTTTACAACAGGTGAAACACTCTCATACGTGTTCCAGAATGTGTCTGGCGCTTTCGTACAGGTGTAGCTCTCTCATGCCTCTTCCAAAATGTGCCTTCCGCTGCAGAACAGCTGTAACACTCTCATACCTGTTCCAGAATAAGCCTTGTGAGTTATAACATGTGTATCTCGCTCATACCTGTTCCAGAATGTGCCTTGCACTTTAGAAGAGGTGAAGCTCTCTCATAGCTATTCCAGAGTGTGCCTTGTGCTTTACAACAGGTGAAACTCTCATACATGTTCCAAAATGTCCCTTGAGCTTCAGAATAGCTGTAACACTCACATACATTTTCCAGAATGTGCCTTGTGCTTTGGAAAAGGTGAAACTCTCATACCTGTTCCAGAATGTGCCTTTTCTTGGCAAAAAGTGAAACCCTCTCTAACCAGTTCCAGAATGTGCCTGGTGCTTTAGAACAGCCGCATCTATTTCATACCTGTTCCAGAATGTGGCTTTTGCTTTAGAACAGGTGCAACTCTCACATACCTGTTCCAGAATATGCCTTGTGCTTTACAACATATGAAAGACTCTCATACCTGTTCCAGAATACGCTTTGTGCTTTAGGACAGGCTTAACTCACTCATACCTGTTCCAAAATGTGCCTTGTGCTTTAGAAAAAGTGAATCTCTCTCATACCTTTTCTAGAATCTGTTTTGTGCTTTAGTACGGGTGAAACACACTCATACCTGTTCCATATTGTGCCTTTTGCTCTACAACTGGTGAAAATCTCATACCTGTTCCAGAATGTGCCTTGTGCTTTAGAACTAGAGAAACACTCTCATACCTCTTCCAGAATGTGCCTGGTGCTTTAGAACAGGTTTAACTCGCTCATACCTGTTCCAGAATATGCCTTGTGCTTTAGAGCAGGTGTATCACGCTCATAACTGTTCCAGACTGTGTCTTGTGCTTTAGAACAGGTGAAGCTCTCTCATGCCTGTTCCAGAATGTGTCTTGTGCATTACAACAGGGGAAAGTCTCCCATACGTTTTCCAGAATGTGCATTGTACTTTAGAAGTGGCGAAACACTCAAAGCTCTTCCAGAATGTGCCTTTTACATTACAACAGGTGAAACACTCTCATACAAGTTCCGGATTGTACCCTGTGCTTTTGAAGAGGAGAAACTCTTTCATACCTGTGACAGAATGTGCCTTGTGCTTTAGAAAAGGTGAAGCTCTCTCATAACTTTTCCAGCATGTGCCTTGTGCTTTAGAACTGGTGAAACCCTTTCATACCTGTTCCAGAATGTGCCTTGTGCTTTACAACGGGTGAAAATCTCATACCTGTTCCAGAATGTGCCTTGTGCTTTACAACTGGTGACATTCTATCACACCTGTTCCAGAATATGCCTTGTGCTTTAGAGCAGGTGCACCTCTCTCATAAATGTTCCAGAATGCGCCTTGTGCTTTAGAACAGGTGAAACTCTCACATATCTGTTCCAGAATGTGCCTTGTGCTTTACAACAGGTGAAAATCTCCCACACATTTTCCAGAATGTGCCTTGTACTTTACAACTGGCGAAACTCTCAAAGCTGTTCCAGAATGTGCCTTTTGCTTTACAACAGGGGAAACACTCTCATACCTGTTCCAGAATATGCCTGGTGCTTTATTACAGGCGTAGCTCTCTTATATCTGTTCCAAAATGTGCCTTCTGCTTCAGAACAGCTGTAACACTCTCATACCTGTTCCAGAATGCGCCTTGTGAGTTATAACATGCGTATCTCGCTCATATCTGTTCCAGAATGTGCCTTTTGCTTTTGAACAGGTGAAGCTCTCTCATACCTATTCCAGAACATGCCTTGTGCTTTACAACAGGTGAAAATCTCATATCTGTTCCAAAATGTGCCATGTGCTTCAGAACAGCTCTAACACACACACACGTTTTCCAGAATATGCCTTGTGCTTTAGAACAGGCGCATCTCTCTCATACCTGCTTCAGTATGTGCCATGTGCTTTACAACTAGGGAAACTCTCATACCTGTTCCAGAATGTGCCTTGTGCTTTTGAACTGGCGTAACTCACTCATAACTGTTCCAAAATATGCCTTTTCCTTTCTAACAGGCGCATCTCTCTCATACCTGTTCCAGAATGTGCCTGGTGCTTTAGAACTGGCGTTACTCACTCATACGTTGTTCCAAAATTTTCCTTGTCCTTTAGAACAGGCGCATCTCTCTCATACCTCTTCCAGAATGTGCCTTGCACTTTATAATAGTTGAAAATCTCTCATATCTCGTCCAGAATATACCTTGTGCTTTAGAACAGGTGTATTTCTCACATACCTTTTCCTGAATGTGCCTTTTGCTTTACAACTAGTGACATTCTATCATACTTGTTCCTGAATATGCCTTGTGCTTTAGAGCAGGCGCAGCTATCTCATACATGTTCCAGAATGTGCCTTGTTCTTTAGAACAGAGGAAAGTCTCTCATACCTATTCCAGGATGTGACTTGTGCGTTACCACTGGCGAAACTGTCAAAGCTGTTCCGGAATGTGCCTTTTCCTTTACAACAGGTGAAACACTCTCATACCTGTTCCAGAATGTCCCTGGTGCTTTAGTACAGGCGTAGCTCTCACATACCTGTTCCAAAATGTGCCTTCTGCTTCAGAACAGCTGTAACACTCTCATACCTGTTCCAGAATACGCCTTGTGAGTTATAACATGCATATCTCGCTCATATCTGTTCCACAATGTGCCTTGTGCTTTAGAATAGGTGAAGCTCTCTCATACCTATTCCAGAATGTGCCTTGTGCTTTAAAAAAGGTGAAAGTCTCCCATACATTTTCCAGAAAGTGCCTTGTACTTTCCAACTGGAGAAACTCCCAAAGCTGTTCCAGAATATGCCGTGTGCATTAGCACTAGAGAAACGCTCTCATGCCTATTCCAGAATGTGCCTGGTGCTTTAGTACAGGCGTAATACACCCATACATGTTCCAGAATGTGTCTTATGCTTTAGGTAAGGTGAAAATCTCATACCTGTTCCAAAATGTGCCTTTTGCTTCAGAACAGCTGTAAAACTCTCATACCTGTTCCAGAATATGCCTTGTGCTTTAGAACAGGTGCACCTCTCTCATACCTGTTTCAGTATATGCCTTGTGCTTTACAACTGGTGAAAATCTCATACCTGTTCCGGAATGTGCCTTGTGCTTTAGAAAAGGTGAAACTCTCTCACACCTGTTCCAGAATGTGCCTTGTGCTTTACAACTGGTGAAAATCTCCTACCTGTTCCAGAATGTGCCTTGTGCTTTAGAAAAGGCGAAGCTCTCATACCTGTTCCAAACGTGCCGTGGGCATCAGAACAGCTGTAACACTCTCATACATGTTCCAGAATATAACTTTTGCTTTAGAACAGGCGTATCTCGCTCATATCTGTTCCAGAATGTGTCTTGTGCTTTAGAACAGGTGAAGCACACTCATACCAGTTCCAGAATGTGCCATTTGCTTTACAACAGGTGAAACACTTTTAAACAAGTTCCAGATTATAAACTGTGCTTTAGAAGCGCTGAAAATCTCTCATACCCGTTCCAGAATGTGCCTTGTGCTTAAGAAAAAGTGAAACGCTCTTATACATTTTCAGAATGTGCCTTGTACTCTAGAACTGGTGAAGCACTCGCATGCCTGTTCCAGGATGTGCCTTGTGCTTCAGAACAGCTGTAATACTCTCATTCCTGTTCCAGAATAGGCCTTGTGCATTAGAAAACGCGTATTTCGCTCATATCTGTTCCAGAAAGTGCCTTGTGGTTTAGAACAGGTGAAGCTCTCTCATACCTGTTCCAGAATGTGCCCTGTGCTTTAGAACAGGCGAAACTCTCTCATACCTGTTCCAGAATGTGCCTTGTGCTTTAGAACAGGCGTAACTCAATCATACATGTTCCAGAATGTGCCTGGTGCTTTAGAAAAGGTGAAACTCTCATACCTGTTCCAAAATGTTCCGAGTGCTTTAGAACTAGAGAAACAGTCTCATACCTGTTCCAGAATGTGTCTGGTGCTTTGGAACAGGCGTAACTCACTCATAACTGTTCCAAAATGCGCCTTGTGCTTTAGAAAAAGTGAATCTCTCTCATACCTTTTCCAGAATCTGCCTTGTGCTTTAGAACTGGTGAAATTCTCTCATGCCTGTTCCTGATTGTGCCTTGTGCTGTACAACTGGTGAAACACTCATATCTGTTCCAAAGTGTGCCTTGTGCTTTAAAAATGGTGAAAGACCCTCATACATTTTTCTGAACGTGCCTTTTGCTTTACAACTGGTGAAAATCTCATACCTGTTCCAGAATGTGCCTTGTGCTTTACAACTGGTGATACTCTCATATCTGTTTCAGAATGTGCCCTGTGCTTTACAACTGGTGACATTCTATCATACCTGTTCCAGAATGTGCACTGTGCCTTAGAACAGGTGAAACTCTCTCATACCTGTTCCAGGATATGCCTTGTGCTTTATAACAGGCGCGTCTCTCTCATACCTGTTCCAGAATGTGACTTGTGCATTACAACTGGTGACATTCTATCATACCTGTTCCAAAATGTGCCTTGTGCTTTAAAAATGTTGAAAGACTCTCATACATTTTTCTGAACGTGCCTTGTGCTTTACAACTGGTGAAAATCTCATACCTGTTCCAGAATGTGCTTTTTGCTTTACAACTGGTAACATTCTATCATACCTGTTCCAGAATGTGCACTCTGCCTTAGAACAGGTGAAACTCTCTCATACCTGTTCCAGAATATGCCTTGTGCTTTATAACAGGCGCATCTCTCTCATACCTGTTCCAGAATGTGACTTGTGCATTACAACTGGTGACATTCTATCATACCTGTTCCAGAACGTGCCTTGGGCATCAGAAGAGGTGCATCTCTCTCATACCTGTTCCAGAATGTGCCTTGTGCTTCAGAACAGGTGAATCTCTCCCATGCATATTCGAGAATGGGCCTTGTGCTTTACAACAGGTGAAAATCTCATACTTGTTCCAAAAGGTGCCTTGTGCTTTAGAACAGGTGAAACTCTCTCATACCTGTTCCAGAATGTGCCTTGTGCTTTACAAATAGAGAAACACTCTCATACCTTCTCCAGAATGTCCGTGGTGCTTTAGCACAGGCATAACTCACTCATACATGTTACAGAATGTGCCTTGTGCTTTAGAAAAGGTGAAACTCTCATACCTGTTCCAAAATGTGCCTTGTGCTTCAGAACAGCTGTAACACTCTCATACCTGTTCCAGAATACGCCTTGTGCTTTAGAACAGGCGAATCTCGCTCATACCTTTTCCAGAATGTGCCTTGTGCTTTGCAACAGGTGAAAATCTCCCTTACATTTTCCACAATATGCCTTGTACTTTAGAACTTGCAAAACGCTCAAAGCTGTTCCAGAATGTGCCATTTCCTTTACAAATGGTGAAGCACTCTCATACCTGTTACAGATTGTAACCTGTGCTTTAGAAAATGGGAAACTCTCTCATACCTGTTCCATAATTTGCCTTGTGCTGTACAACTGTTGAAACACTCATACCTGTTCCAGAATGTGCCTTGTGCTTTAGAACAGGTTAAGGTCTCTCTTACCTGTTCCAAAATGTGCCTTCTGCTTTAGGACACGTGAAACTTTCTCATACCTGTTGCAGAATACGCCTTGTGCTTTAGAACAGGCGCATCTCTCTCATACCTGTACCAGAATGTGCCCTGTGCTTTACAACTGGTGAAACTCTCATACCTATTCCAGAATGTGCCTTGTGCTTTAGAAATGGTGGAAGTCTCTCCTACCTTTTCCTGAATGTGTGTTCTGGACCATGGTTACATGCAGATAGCACCCTCTGGTGGTGGTTATTGTGTTAGTAGTGTTTTTGTAAGAAGCAGAGGTCATTTGACCTTTATTCCTTTCTTCCTGTGTGATGTCATTTGACCTTTGTTCCTTTCTTCCTGTGAGAGGTCATTTGACCTTCGTTCCTTTCTTCCTGTGAGAGGTCATTTGACCTTCGTACCATTCTTCCTGTGTAACCCAGGAAGTAGAGTCCCAGGAAGTAGAATTCCAGGAAGTACCTGCCAGTAATGGAGGATTCCATAAGAGTTTCACAATCCAATGTAATCTGATTTCATTTTAGGCAAAGCGCAATATCTGTGAGTATCTTTGTTTGTTAGTATAATAGCAACGTTGTCAGAGTAGTATTTTGACAATAATATGTTTATAAAAGGTTAATATTTTATAGTTACAGAAGTGAGCCCAAATGTTAGTTAGTTATACAATTGGTCTATTATACTGTTGTAAATATGTTATATCTTATATCATATCGAATGTATAGTACTCAGTTTATGTACAAAACATACCTTGTCTTTGTTTACAGTTTCACAAAAATTGTTCAAGTAAAGGCTTCAAACAGCAAACAGCTTCACGAAGAATGATTTTGAATAAGTGTTTAACTTGCTGGATAACTAGATAGGAGCATGTCTAGCTTGGCCAGTACAGTGAAAAGATAGCAATACGGCTAGCTGTGAAGAGCGGAGCAGGAGGAACCCAGTGTAAGCCTTAACCTCGTAGAGCACATCTACCTCACATCAACATGTCAGAAGATAATAACGAAAATGCTTTGCAGTGAGGAGAAGACCTTAAACAGGCAGACGAAACTGTAGAAGGTGACAATCGGTCTATAAGCTCCAGTTATGTCAGATCGCAAGCTGGTTCACGGTCATCGGGTGTTTCTAGAATAAGCGTGACTATCGCCAGAGCATGGGCTAAGCTAGTGGCAGCTCAAGCCACAGCTGCGCATGCGAAAAGTGAAATAGAAATAAAAGTAAGACAGGCCCATCTCCAAGCTGAACCCCAAGCAGAACAGGCCCGACTCCAAGCAGAATAGGCCCAATTCCAAGCAGAACAGGCCCGATTCCAAGCAGAACAGGCCTGACTCCAAGCAGAACAGGCCCGAATCCAAGCTGAATTCCAAGCAGAACAGGCCCGTCACCAAGCCACATTAGACGCTCTACAGCAACAAAAAGAGATAGATGCTGCATTAGCCGAGACACAAGTATTCAAGGCAATTTTGGAGGGAGCTGATCCCGAGACAGCTTACAAACCTTTAATTCCCGTTTCGTGGCAGAGTCCACGACAGTGCACCATAGATTACGTGAGCGACCATGCCGACATTCAGTTTACAGGAGAAAGGGATGGAGGCCCGCACATCTCTACAGACGCAAGCACTTCGTATAACATGCCACAAGTTGCCAATCAATGTCAAAGCAGATGGCATGCCTCAAGCCGCAGAGTCTCCGCTAGCAGAACGGAAGACACGGTGAAGAGGAATAGGAGGCTGAATAGAGAAAGTCAGAGGCAAATTCCCTCTCGGTTCCTTGAGACCCCCAACGGAGCCCCTAGCCAAGGCAACCCTGGCACAGGTCCAAGCACCTACGATCTCGCCAAATACCTTGCACGCACCCAGCTGGTGACTTCGGGGTTAATTAAGTTTGATGACAGGCCGGAGAATTATCGGGCTTGGAAGTCCTGCTTCCACGATGCCATGTCGGGCTTAGGCCTGTCGGCAGGAGAAGAGCTCGGCCTCCTTATCAAATGGCTCAGCCCAGAGTCCGCCGGACAGGCCTGCAGGATAAAAACGGCCAACGTGGGACAGCTGCCAGAGGGGTTGAAAAAGGCATGAGCGAGGCTGGATGAAAGCTACAGCTCGCCCGAAGCCATTGAAAGGGCTCTCTTTGACAGGTTGGAAAACTTTCTGAAGTTGACGAGTAAGGAACCCCAGATGCTCCGCGACCTTGGAGATCTGCTGTTGGAACTCAAGCCGCAAAGCAGGATGGCTACCTACCCGGTCTGTCGTACTTAGACACTTCCAGAGGGGTAACTCCTATCATTGAGAAGCTTCCATTTAACCTGCAGGAGAACTGGATAACGTTTGGATCAAAGTTCAAGCTAAAGCACAACGTGGCATTCCCACCATTCTCTGCGTTTGTTAAATTCATCTGTAAAGAAGCCAAAGCCAGGAACGACCCCAGCTTCAACTTCATCTCCTTCCACCCAGCACTTGCCAGAAGAGACAAGTTCGACAGACATGGAAAGACACCAATATCTGTCCACAAAATGCAAGTGTCCTCAACTGAGCACACAAAGATTCAGAAGAAACCTGAGGATATGAGCAAACAATGCCCTATCCACAACAAGCCCCATCCTTTAAAGAAGTGCAGAGGCTTCAGGGAGATGTCCCTGGAAGATTGGAAACAATATCTTAAAGTGAACTCTATATGTTTTAAGTGCTGCTCTTCCATGAGCCATCTCGCCAAGGACTGCAAGGTAGATGCAAAATGCACAGAAGGCGAAAGTGATCGGCACGTTTCAGCACTACACCCAGGCCCAGCTCCACGGAAGTCAGAGATGCCTCCTCCCACTTCAGAGCACAGCGGGGAGAGAGAAGGAGCTGCTAGTCCGGAGATTACATGCAGGTGCACCGAGGTGTGTGGCAAAGGAGTGAGCACAAGAGCATGCTCCAAGATATGCCTCGTTAATGTGTACCCTGTAGGACGTCACCAGGAATCTGAAAAGATGAAAGTACAATTCCTAGAATTTGTCAAGAAAATGCTTGTCAACGATTATGCAGAGATAGCTCCTCTGCTCCAGGAAGGCCAAGAGTGTTGGTACCTCCCTTCCTTCGGAGTCTATCACCCCAAAAAGCCGGAACAGATCCGCGTGGTGTTTGACTCCAGTGCATCATTTCAGGGAGTCTCTCTCAATGACATACTCCTCACAGGGCCCGATCTTAACAACAGCCTCTTGGGAGTGCTCATGAGTTTCAGGAAAGAGCCCATCACCATCCCTGCCGATGTCCAGCACATGTTTCATTGCTTCGTGGTGAGAGAAGACCACAGAGACTTCCTCCGCTTCCTGTGGTATCGGGACAATGACCCCAATAGAGACATTGTGGACTACAGAATGCGTGTCCATATCTTTGGGAATAGCCCATCTCCTGCTGTCACCATATACGGACTAAGGAGGGCTGCCAAGGAAGAAGACGACGACTTTGGCAGTGATGTGAGAGGGTTCATCGAACGAGAGTTCTATGTCGACGACGCACTGAAGTCATTCCCGACTGAAGCAGAGGCCATTAGTACCCTCGGACAAGCCCAGGAACTACTTGCACTATCCAACCTCAGGCTGCATAAGATAGCCTCTAACAGACCAGCAGTGATGGAGGTATTACCCCCTGAAGATTGTGCTAAAGACGTCAAAGACCTAGACCTCTTCACTGATGACCTTCCTCCACAGCGTAGCCTAGGAGTGTCATGGAACATAGCAACAGGCACGTTCATGTTCCAAGTCTTAGATGCCAAGAATCCCTTCACACGTAGAGGAGTGTTCTCTACAGTCAACAGCCTATACGACCTTCTCGGCTTCTTAGCCCCTGTCACCATACAAGGCAGGCTGCTCCTCAGGGAACTCTCCACATGTGCTGAAGAGTGGGATTCACCTCTCCCTGAAGAGATGGAAGCAGAGTGGGACAGATGGAGAGACTCACTCCAAGACTTCCAGGAGATCCGAATACCTCGCTGCTATTCGTCTTTCTCTCCCTTAAATGCCCAATTCAAAGAGCTTTGCATCTTTGCAGATGCATCCGCTAAGGCCATTGCAATTGTGGCTTATCTGAAGATCACCACTCAAGAAGGACAAAGCAAAATCGGCTTCATCTTTGATAGAGGCAAGTTGGCGCCCCAGCCAGACCTCACCATACCCAAATTGGAACTGTGCGTAGCAGAATGCAACCTACCCCCTCACAGCAGTCTAATGAAGCTGCATCTTATCATCGACACCGACGGACTGTCTCTGAGGTGCTTCTTCTTTTGTCGCCAGAGGACTCCAGTGACAAGTAGATTTCGGACTATGTGGAGTCATTAACGACCCCAGATGGGGAGTGTTCTGGACCATGTTTACATGCAGATAGCACCCTCTGGTGGTGGTTATTGTGTTAGCAGTGTGTTTGTATTAAGCAGAGTTCATTTGACCTTTGTTCCTTTCTTCCTGTGTGAGGTCATTTGAACTTTGCTCCTTTCTTCCTGTGTGAGGTCATTTGAACTTTGCTCCTTTCTTCCTGTGAGAGGTCATTTGACCTTTGTACCTTTCTTCCTGTGTAACCCAAGAAGTAGAATCCCAGGAAGTAGAATTCCAGGAAGAACCTGGCAGTAATGGAGGATTCCATAAGGGTTTCACAATCCAATGTAATCTGATTACATATTTTAGGCCAAGCGCAATATCTGTGAGTATCTTTGTTTGTTAGTATAATAGCAACGTTGTCAGAGTAGTATTTTGACAATAATATGTTTATAAAGGTTAATATTTGATAGTTACAGATGTGAGTCCAAATGTTAGTTAGTTATACAATAAGTCTATTCTACTGTTGTAAATATGTTACATCTTATGTAATATCGAGTGTGTAGTATTCAGTTGATGTACAAAACATGCTTTGTCTTTGTTTGCAGTTTCACAAACATTGTTCAAGTAAAGGCTTCAAACAGCAAACGGCTTCACGAAGAATTAAATTGAATAAGTGTTTAACTTGCTGGATGACTAGATAGGAGCACGTCTAGCGTGGCCAGTACAATGTGCCTTCTGCTTTACATCTGGTGAAAATCTCATACCTGTTCCAGAATGTGCCTTGTGCTTTACAACTGGTGACATTCTATCATACCTCTTCCAGAATATGCCTTGTGCTTTAGAGCAGGCACACTTCTCTCATACATGTTCCAGTATGTGCCTTGTGCTTTAGAACAGGTGAAAGTCTCCCACACCTTTTCCAGAATGTGCCTTGTACTTTACAACTGGTGAAACACTCAAAGCTGTTACGGAATGAGCCTTTTGCTTTTCAACAGGTGAAACACTCTCATACCTGTTCCAGAATGCGCCTGGTGCTTTAGTACAGGCGTAGCTCACTCATACCTGTTTGAAAATGTGCCTTCAGCTTCAGAACAGCTGTAATACTCTCATACCTGTTCCAGAATATGCCTTGTGCGTTAGAACTTGCGTATCTCGCTCATAACCATTCCAGAAATTGCCTTGTGCTTTAGAACAGCTGAATCTCTCATACCTATTCCAGAATGTGCCTTGTGCTTTACAAAAGCTGAAAGTCTCCCATACATTTTACAGAATGTGCCTTGTACTTTCCAACTGGCGATAACCTCAAAGCTGTTCCAGAATTTGTCTTTTGCTTTACAACAGGTGAAACACTCTCATGCCTGTTGCAGAATGTGCCTTGTGCATTAGTACTAGAGAAATTCGCTCATACCTGTTCCAGAATGTGCCTGGTGCTTTAGTACATGCGTAACTCACTCATACATGTTCCAGAATGTGCCTTTTGCTTTAGAAAAGGTGAAAATCTCATACCTGTTCCGAAGTGTGCCTTGTGCTTCAGAACAACTATAACACTCTCAAACCTGTTCCAGAATATGCCTTGTGCTTTAGAGCAGGCGCATTTCTCTCATACCTGTTCCAGAATGTGCCTTTTACTTTACAACGGGTGAAACACTCTCATACAAGTTCCAGATTGTAAGCTATGATTTAGTAGAGGAGAAACTCTCTCATACATGTTCCAGAATGTGCCTTGTGCTTTAGAAAACGTGAAGCTCTCTCATGCCTTTTCCATAATGTGCCTTCTCATTTAGAACTGGTGAAACTCTTTCATACCTTTTCCAGAATGTGCCTTGTGCTTTACAACTGGTGAAACTCTCATACCTGTTCCAGAATGTGCCTTGTGCTTTACAACTGGTGACATTCTATCATACCTGTTCCAGAATGTGCTTTGTTCTTTAGAACAGGTGAAACTCTCTCATAGCTGTTCCAGAATATGCCTTGTGCTTTAGAACAGGTGCATCTCTCTCATACATGTTCCAGAATGTGCCTTGTTCTTTAGAACAGGTGAAACTCTCATTCCAGTTCCAAAATGTGCCATTTGCTTTACAACAGATGAAACAATCTCATACCTGTTCCAGGTTGTACCCTGTGCTTTACCGGGGCTGAAAAGCTCCTGTACCTGTTCCAGAATATGCCTTGTGCTTTACATCTGCTAAAATTCTCTCATACAGTTCCAGCATGTGCCTTGTGCTTTAGAACAGGTGAAACTCTCTCATACCTGTTCCAGAATATGCCTTGTGCTTTCGAACAGGCGCATCTCTCTCATACCTGTTCCAGAATGTGCCTTGTGCTTTAGAACAGGTGAAACTCTCACATGCCTGTTCCAGAATGTGCCTTGTCTTCTGCAGAACTAGAGAAACTCTCTCATACCTGTTCCAGAATGTGCCTGGTGCTTTAGAACTGGCGTAACTCATTCATAACTGTTCTAAAATTGGCCTTGACGTTTAGAACAGGCCCATCTCTCTCATACCTGTTCCAGAATGTGCCTTGCGATTTACAACACGTGAAAGTCTCTGATACCTCTTCCAGAATATGCCTTTTGCTTTAGAACAGGCGCATCTCTCTCATACCTGTTCCAGAATGTGACTTGTGCTTTACAACTGGTGACATACTATCATATCTGCTCCAGAATGTGCCTTGCGCTTCAGAACAGGTGAAGCTCTCTCATAACTATTCCAGAATGTATCTTGTGCTTTACAACAGGTGAAACTCTCATACCTGTTCCTGAATGTGCAATGTACTTTAGAACATGTGAAACTGTCTCATACTTGTTCCAGAACGTGCCTTCTGCTTTAGAAATGGAGAAACACACTCATACCTGTTCCAGAATGTGCCTGGTGCTTTAGTACAATCGGAACTCACTCATACGTGTTCCAGAATGTGACTTGTGCTTTAGACAAGGTGAAACACTCATACCTGTTGCAAAATGTGCCTTTGCTTCAGAACAGATGTAACACTCTCACACCTGTTCCAGAATAAGCCTTGTTGATGCGCTATCAATAACTCAAAAGACTGAGTTTAAGCGAGTAATTAACAGGCTTGTATTAACAAGAGAATGAAGGTGTGCCTTGAGTGGCTGACCGGTCCAGAATACAGAGGGACTGTGGAGCAGTCACCTTTATACCTGGACTCGTGGGAGGAGTCAGCCGAGATATGTACAGGCATGTACACAGTGGAAAAATGAGTCCGGCGGGGTGAAGTGTATTAAAAGTTAGTGTATTGGAGTCTCTCCAGAGGTCTTGTCTGCCACTGTGATCGACGTGGCGACAGCAGGGGTAGTGAAGCTTCCGGTGTCGAGTCCCGCATAGGCTGGGGCACTGGTGTGTAGTCCTTGTAGGTGTCGAGCGGGTCGCAGGGCCCAGGCCCGCCATCTGCTGGGGCTGGATATCGGGTCATGGGGGGGTTGGTAGTGGGTAGTTGGTTACTGCAGCCCCCGAGGGTGCGAGGTCTCGTATGGAGACTGTTTCCTCCCGCCCGTCTGGGTACGCAATGTAAGCATACTGGGGGTTGGCGTGGAGGAGGTCGACCCTTTCGACCAGTGGTTCCATTTTATGGGTCCTCACGTGTCTTCTCAGTAGGACCGGCCCTGGGGACATCAGCCATGGTGGTAGTGATGTCCCCGATGTGGACTTCCTTGGGAAGACAAACATTTTCTCATGAGGGGTGGCATTAGTGGCAGTGCAGAGCAGTGACCGAATAGAGTGGAGCGCATCGGGGAGCACATCCTGCCAGCGGGAGGTCAGAAGGCCCCTAGACTTTAAAGCTAGCAGGGCAGCCTTCCAAACTGTCGGATTCTCTCTTTCCATCTGTCCGTTCCCCCGGGGGTTGTAACTGGTGGTCCTGCTTGTGGCAATACCCCTAGCGAGCAGGTACTGACGGAATTCGTTGCTCATAAATGATGAGCACCGGTCCCTATGGATATAGCTGGGGAAACCGAACAGGGTGAAGAGGTCGTTCAGACATTTAATGACCGTGGCACTGGTCATGTCCGGTCAGGGGATGGCGAATGGGAAACGGGAGTACTCATCAATAATGTTGAGGAAGTACACATTGCGGTCGGAGGAGGGGAGAGGCCCTTTAAAATCAACGCTCAGGCGCTCGAAGGGGCGAGTGGCTTTTATCAGGTGAGCCCTGTCTGGTCTATAAAAGTGTGGTTTGCACTCAGCGCAGACTTGGCAGTTCCTGGTCATGGTCCTGACCTCCTCAATGGAGTAAGGCAGGTTGCGGGCCTTGATGAAGTGGAAGAACCTGGTGACCCCCGGGTGGCAGAGGTCATTGTGGAGGGCCCGCAGTCTATCGATCTGCGCGCTGGTGCAGGTGCCACGCGATAGAGCATCCGGGGGTTCATTGAGCTTCCCGGGCCGGTACAAGATCTCGTAGTTGTAGGTGGAAAGTTCGATTCTCCACCTCAAGATCTTGTCGTTTTTGATTTTGCCCCTCTGCTTCTGTTAAACATAAACGCAACTGAACGCTGGTCAGTGAGTAGGGTGATTCGTTTTCCGGCCAGGTAGTGCCTCCAATGACACACAGCCTCCACAATAGCCTGGGCCTCCTTTTCAATGGCGGAGTGTCTGGTCTCCAGGCCCTGGAGGGTTCGTGAAATGAAGGCCACGGGTCTCCCCACCTGATTGAGGGTAGCGGTCAGGGCAAAGTCGGACGCGTCGTTTTCCACCTGGAAGGGGATGGATTCGTCCACTGCGTGCATGGTGGCTTTGGCAATGTCTTCCTTGATACGGTGGAAGGCTAAGCGGGCCTCTGCCGTCACGGGAAAAGAGGTGGACTTGATCAGCGGACGGGCCTTGTCCGCATAGTAGGGGACCCAATGGGCATAATAAGAGAAAAACCCTAGGCACCTCTTCAGGGCCTTTAGGCAGTGGGGCAGTGGGAGTTCCATAAGGGGACACACCCGGTCGGAGTCGGGACCGATGACTCCGTGTTCCACAACACAGCCAAGGATGGCGAGGCGGGTTGTGCGGAATATGCACTTCTCCTTGTTATACGTCAGGTTGAGGACTTTGGCGGTGCAGATGAATTTTTTGAGGTTTGCGTCATGGTCCTGCAAGTCATGGCCGCAGATGGTCACATTGTCCAGATATGGGAAGGTGGCCTGCAACACATTTTGATCGACCATCCGATCCATCCCCCTTTGGAAGACGGAGACCCCATTGGTGACGCCAAAGGGAACCCTAAGGAAGTGATAGAGGCGGCCGTTTGCCTCAAAGGCAGTATACTGGTGGTCCTCAGGGCGGATAGGGAGCTGGTGGTATGCTGATTTCAGGTCAATGGTCGAGAAGACGCGGTACTGCGTGATCTGGTTGACCATATCAGCTATACGGGGGAGTGGGTAAGCGTCCAGCAGGGTGTAGCAATTTATTGTCTGGCTGTAGTCGATGACCAGGCGCTGCTTCTCACCGGTCTTAACGATCACAACCTGGGCTCGCCAGGGGCTGGTGCTGCCCTCAATAATCCCCTCCTTCAGGAGCCGCTCCACTTCGGTTTTAATGAAAACCCTGTCCCCGGCACTGTATCGCCTGCTCTTTGTGGTGATGGGTTTACAGTCGGGGGTGAGGTTAGCAAACAGTCGGGGGGGTGACTCTGAGTGTGGAGAGGTTGCACCTGGTGTGTGGCGGGCATTTTGGAAGCTGCTGGCTGCGGACTGTGAGTGGGGGGAGGGGCCCACCGTACGCTATCGTAACACTTTTAAGGTGGCACTGAAAATCTAACCCCAGTTGAACAGCAGCACAGAGGTGGGGCAGGACCAGAAGTTTTAAATTATCGTACACAGTCCCGTCTACTATGAGTGTCACCACGCAGTAGCCGCCAATGTCCGCCGACTGGGACTCAGAGGCCATAGAAATCTGCTGGTGCACAGGCAGGACTGGGAGAGAGCAATGCCGCACTGTGTCGGGGTGGATGAATCTCTCCGTGCTCCCAGAGTCAAAAAAGCAGGTTGTTTCGTGACCATTTACCTTAATGTCCATTGTGGACCGGGCCAGCTGGTGCGGTCTCGCTTGGTCCAGCGTAACAGAGGCCAGCGTAGGGGTCGGTGTGTCGCTGCGGGTATCAGATGAGGCAGTGTTGGAGGCCTGCTGCGTCCCGGCTGTTGTCCAAGATGGCGGCATCCATGATCCCCATGTGGCTGGAGGCGTCCAAAATGGCTGCTGTTCCGGTGGTTCGCACATGGCTGGGGAGGCCCAAGATGGCGGCCCGCACGGCCCACACGCGGCGCTGCTGGGGTTCGGGGTGGCTTTGGCCCTGCAGATGCTGGCGTAGTGTCCTTTCTTCCCCCAGCCCGAGCAGATCACATTTTTCGCCGGGCAGCGCGCTCTGGGGTGTTTGGCCTGGCCACAGAAGTAGCATTTCTTGCCTTGGGGCACTGCTGTCTGGCCTTTGGACACTGCTGCAGTAGTTGGGCCGTTGCTGGGATGTGGCTGGGGTGGCACGGTGCTATGAGACAGTCCTACCGTGTCCCAGGCTGTCATTCCCTGCGGCATCCACGGTGCAGAGGAGTAGGCGTCCATGCCCCGGTAGGCTGCGTCCAAAGATAATGCGAGTTCAGAGGCCTTGTTGAGATCGAAGTCACTCTGCTCCAACAGTCGCTGTCGGGTGTAATTGGACCTGTGGCCCGCTACAAAAGCGTCTCGGATAAGTTCCTCTGTGTACACGGCAGCCTTTACATCCTTACAACAACAGGCCCGGCCAAGCACAGACAGTGCCTGAAGGTATTCCTCGGTCGATTCCCCAGGTTGTTGTTTACGACTCCCCAGGAGGTGCCTAGCATACACCTCGTTCACTGGGCGCGTGCACTGGTCCTTGAGGAGTTTGATAGCATCCGCATATGAGGTCACGTCCTGGATGACCGAGTACACTCGGTGGTTCACTTTGGAGGTCAGGACATCCAGTTTGTCCTCGTCCGATTTGACCGTTTCAGCGGAGGCGATCAGAAATTTTTCAAAACAACTAAGCCAGTAAGTAAACTTGGTGGATGAGTCCGCCTCCAGATGATCTAAGTCCAGGCATGCTGGTGTGAGGATCTTCTCCATTATAAAATCTTGTTAATAAAATTGATGCCCTATCAATAACTCAAAAGACTGAGATTAAGCGAGTAATTAACAGGCTTTTATTAACAAGAAAATGAAGGTGTGCCTCGAGTGGTCGACCGGTCCAGAATACAGAGGGACTGTGAAGCAGTCACCTTTATACCTGGACTCGTGGGAGGAGTCAGCCGAGACATGTACAGGCATGTACACAGTGGAATACAAACAGTGATTTACCACACTTGTGCTTTAGAACAGGCGAATATCGCTCATACCTGTTCCAGAATGTGCCTTGTGCTTTACAACAGGTGAAAGTCTCCCATACCTTTTCCAGAATGTTCCATTTCCTTTACAAAAGGTGGAACACTCTCATAGATGTTCCGGATTGTAACCTATGCTTTACAAGAGGTGAAACTCTGCCATACCTGTTCCAGAATGTGTTTTGTGCTTTAGAAAAAGTGAAGCACTCTCATACCTGTTCCAGAATGTGACTTGAGCCTCAGAACTTGTGAAAATCTCTCATACCTGTTCCATAATTTGCCTTTTGCTTTACAACTGTTGAAACTCTCATACCTATTCCAGAATGTGCCTTGTACTTTAGAACAGGTTAAGGTCTCTCATACCTGTTCCAGAATGTGCCTTGTGCTATAGAACACGTGAATTTCTCTCATACCTGTTCCAGCATACGCCTTGTGCTTTAGACCAGGCGCATATCTCTCATACCTGTTCCAGAATGTGCCTTGTGCTTTACAACTGGCGAAATTCTCATACCTGTTCCAGAAAGTGCCTTGTGCTTTAGAAATGGTGAAAGTCTCTCATACCTTTTCCTGAATGTGCCTTGTGCTTTACAACTGGTGAACTCTCATACCTGTTCCAGAATGTGCCTTGTGCTTTACAACAGGTGACATTCTATCATAACTGTTCCACAATATGCCTTGCTCTTCAGAGCAGGCGCACCTCTCTCATACATGTTCCAGTATGTACCTTGTGCTTCAGAATAGGTGAAAATCTCTCATACCTGTTCCAGAATGTGCTTTGTGCTTCAGATAAAGGGAAACTCTCTCCTACCTGTTCCAGAATGTGACTTGTGCCTCAGAACTTGTGGAAATCTCTCAAACCTGTTCCATAATTTGACTTGTGCTTTACAACTGGTGAAAATTTCATACCTGTTCCAGAATGTGCATTATGCTTTAGAAATGGTGAAAGTCTCTCATACGTTTTCCTGAATGTGCCTTGAGCTTTACAACTGGTGAAACACTCATACCTGTTCCAGAATGTGCCTGGTTCTTTACAACAGGTGACATTCTATTATACCTGTTCCAGAATATGCCTTGTGCTTTAGAGCAGTCACACCTCTCTAATACATGTTCCAGAATGTATCTTGTGCTTTACAACTGGTGAAATTCTCATACCAGTTCCAGAATGCGCTTTGTGCTTTAGAAATGGTGAAAGTCTCTCATACCTTTTCCTGAATGTGCCTTTAGCTTTACAACTGTTGAAACTCTGATACCTGTTCCAGAATGTGCCTTGTGCTTTAGAACTGGTGACATTCTATCATACCAGTCCCAGAAGATGCCTTGTGCTTTAGAGAAGGCGCACCTCTCTCGGACATGTTCCAGTATGTACCTTGTGCTTTAGAACAGGTGAAACTCTCTCATACCTGTTCCAGAATGTGCTTTGTGCTTTAGATTAAGGGAAACTCTCTCCTACCTATACCAGAGTGTGACTTGTGCCTTAGAACTGGTGAAAATCTCTCATACCTGTTCCATAATTTGCATTGTGCTTTACAAATGTTGAAAATCTCATACCTGTTCAAGAATGTGCCTTTGCTTTAGAACAGGTGAAAGTCTCTCATACATGGTCCAGAATGTGCCTTGTGCTTTAGAACACGTGTATTTCTCTCATAACTGTTCCAGAATATGCCCTGTGCTTTAGACCAGGCGCATCTCTCTCATACCTGTTTCAGAATGTGCCCTGTGCTTTACAACTGGCGAAACTCTCATACCTGTTCCAGAATGTGCCTTGTGCTTTAGAAATGGTGAAAGTCTCTCATACCTGTTCCAGAATGTGCCTTGTGCTTTACAACAGGTAAAAGTCTCCCATACCTTTTCCAGATTGTGCCTTGTTCTTTACAACTGATGAAACACTCAAAGCTGTTCTGATTTGTGCCTTTTGCTTTACAACAGGTGAAACACTCTCATGCCTGTTCCAGAATGTGTCTGGTGCTTTAGTATAGGCGTACCTCCCTCATACCTGTTCCAAAATGTGCCATCTTCTTCAAAACAGTTGTAACACTCTCATACCTGTTCCAGAATACGCTTTGTGCGTTTGAACATGCGTCTCTCGCTCATACCTGTTCCAGAATGTGCCTTGTGCTTTAGAATAGGTGAAGCTCTCTCATACCTATTCCAGAAAGTACCTTGTGCTTTACAACAGGTGAAAGTCTCCCATACATTTTCCAGAATGTGCCTTGTACTTTCCAACTGGCCAAATGCTCAAAGCTGTTCCAGAATGTGTAATTTGGTTTACAACAGGTGAAACACACTCATGCCTGTTGCAGATTGTGCCTTGTGCATTATTACTAGAGAAACTCTCTCATGCCTGTTCCAAAATGTGCCTGGTGCTTTAGTACAGGTGTAACTCACTCATGCATGGTCCAGAATGTGTCTTGTGCTTTAGAAAAGGTGAAACTCTCATACATGTTCCAGAATATGCCTTGTGCTTTAGACCAGGCGCAACTCTCTCATACCTGTTCCAGAATGTGCCCTGTGCTTTACAAATGGTGAAACTCTCATACCTGTTCCAGAATGTGCTTTGTGCTTTACAACAGATGAAAGTCTCCCATACCTTTTCCAGAATGTGCCTTTTTCTTTACAACTGGCGAAACTCTCAAAGATGTGCAAGAATGTGCCTTTTGCTTTACAACAGGTGACACACTCTCATACCTGTTCCAGAATGTGCCTGGTGTTTTATTATAGGCGCAGCTCCCTCATACCTGTTCCAAAATGTGCCATCTGCTTCAAACAGCTGTAAACTCTCATATCTTTTCCTGAATACGCTTTGTGCGTTACAACATGCGTATCTCGCTCATACCTGTTCCAGATTGTGCCTCGCGCTTTAGAACAGGTGAAACACTCTCATACCTATTCCAGAATGTGCCTTGTGCTTTACAACAGGTGATCATCTCACATACATTCTCCAGAATGTGCCTTGTACTTTCCAACTGGCGAAAATCTCAAAGCTGTTCCAGAATGTGTCTTTTGCTTTACAACATGTGAAACACTCTCATGCCTGTTGCAGAAAGTGCCTTGTGCATTAGTACTAGAGAAACTCTCCCATACCTGTTCCAAAATGTGCCTGGTGCTTTAGTACAGGCGTAACTCACTCATACATGTTCCAGAATGTGCCTTTTGCTTTAGAAAAGATGAAACTCTCATACCTGTTCCAAAATGTGCCTTGTGCTTCAGAACACCTGTAACAAGCTCATACCTGTTCCAGAATATGCCTTGTGCTTTAGAACAGGCGCATCTCTCTCATATCTGTTCCAGTATGTGCCTTGTGCTTTACAACTGGTGAAACACTCATACCTGTACCAAAATGTGACTTGTGCTTTAGAAAAAGCGAATCTCTCTCATACCTTTCTTTGATCTGCCTTGTGCTTTAGAACTGGTGAAACTCTCTCATACATGTTCCAGATTGTGCCTTGTGCTCTACAACTGGTGAAAATGTCATACCTGTTCCTGAATGTGCATTGTGCTTTACAAAAGATGAAATTATCATACCTGTTCCAGAATAGGCCTTGTGCTTTTGAACAGGCGCACCTCTCTCATACCTGTTCCAGAATGTGCCTTGTGCCTCAGAACTTATGGAAATCTCTCACACCTTTTCCTTAATTTGCCTTGTGCTTTACAACTGTTGAAAATCTCATACCTGTTCCAGAATGTGCCTTGTGCTTTATAATAGGTGAAGGTCTCTCATACTTGTTCCAGAATGTGTCTTGTGCTTTAGAACACGTGCACTTCTCTTAAACCTGTTGCAGAATACGCCTTGAGCTTTAGACCAGGCGCATCTCTCTCATACATGTTCCAGATTGTGCCCTGTGCTTTGCAAATGGTGAAACTCTCATACCTGTTTCAGAATGTGCCTTGTGCTTTACAACAGGTGAAAGTCTCCCATACATTTTCCAGAATGTGCCTTGTACTTTACAACTGGCGAAACTCTCAACGATGTGCTGGAATGTGCCATTTGCTTTACAACAGGTGATACACTCTCACACCTGTTCCAGAATGTGCCTGGTGCTTTAGCATAGGCGCAGCTCTCTCACAACTTTTCCAAAATGTGCCATCTGCTTCAAAACAGCTGTAACACTTTCATACCTGTTCCAGAATACGCTTTGTGCATTACAACATGAGTATCTCACTCATACCTGTTCCAGATTGTGCCTTGTGCTTTAGAACAGGTGGAGCACTCTCATACCTATTCCAGAATGTGCCTTGTGCTTTACTAAAGGTGATCATCTCCCATACATTCTCCAGAATGTGCCTTGTACTTTCCAACAGGCGAAAATCTCAATGCTGTTCCAGAATGTGTCTTTTGCTTTACAACATGTGAAACACTCTCATGCCTGTTGCAGAAAGTGCCTTATGCATTAGTACTGGAGAAACTCCCTCATACCTGTTCCACAAAGTGCCTGGTGCTTTAGTACAGGTGCATCTCTCACATACCTGTTCCAGTATGTGCCTTGTGCTTTACAACTGGTGAAACACTCATACATGCTCCAATATGTGCCTTGTGCTTCAGAACAGCTGTAACACTCTCATTCCTGTTCCAGAATACGCCTTGTGCTTTAGAACATGCGTATCTCGTTCATATCTGTTCCAGAATGTGCCTTGTGCTTTAGAACCGGTGAAACTCTCTCATACCTGTTGCAGGATGTGCCTTGTGTTTAGAACAGGTGTAACTCAATAATACATGTTCCAGAATGTGCATGGTGCTTTAGAAAAGACGGAACTCTCATACCTGTTCCAAAATGTGCCTGGTGCTTTAGAACAGGTGTAACTCACTCATACCTGTACCAAAACGTGCCTTGTGCTTTAGAAAAAGTGAATCTCTCTCATACCTTTCTAGGATCTGCTTTCTGCTTTAGAACGGGTGAAACTCTCTCATACATGTTCCAGATTTTGCCTTGTGATCTACAACTGGTGAAAATCTCATACCTTTTCCAGAATAGGCCTTCTGCTTTAGAACAGGTGCACCTCTCTCATACCTGTTCCAGAATGTGCCATGTTGTTTCGAACAGGTGAAACTCCCTCATACCTGTTCCAGAATGTGCCTTGTGCTTTAGAACTAGAGAAAAACTCTCATACCTGTTCCAGAATATGCCTTGTGCTTTAGAACAGGCATATCTCGCTCATAACTATTCCAGAATGTGTCTTTTGCTTTAGAGCAGGTGCAGTGCTCTCATACCTGTTCCAGAATGTGCCTTGTGCTTTACAACAGGTTAAAGTCTCCCATACATTTTTCACAATGTGCCTTGTACTTTAGAAGTGGTGAAACACTCAAAGCTGTTCCAGAATGTGCCTTTTACTTTACAACAGGTGAAACACTCTCATACAATTTCAAGATTGCACGCTGTGCTTTAGAGGAGGAGAAACTCTCTCATACCTGTTTCAGAATGTGCCTTGTGATTTAAAAAAAGTGAAGCTCTCTCATACCTGTTCCAGAATGTGCCTTGTGATTTAAAAAAAGTGAAGCTCTCTCATACATTTTCCAGAATGTGCCTTATTCTTTAGAACTGGTGAAACTCTCGTACCTGTTCTAGAATGTGCCTTATGCTCTACAACGGGTGACATTCTATCATACCTGTTCCAGAATGTGCCCTGTGCTTTAGAACAGGTGAAAGTCTCTCATAGCTTTTCCAGAATGTACGTTGTTCATTAGTACAGGTGAAATTCTCTCATACCTTTTCCAGAATGTGCCCTGAGCTTTACAACTGGTGAAACTCTCATACATGTTCCAGAATATGCCTTGTGCTTTAGAGCAGGTGCATCTCTTTCATACCTGTTCCAGAATGTGCCTTGTGCTTTAGAACAGGTGAACTTTCTAATACCAGTTCCAGAATGGGTCTTGTTCTTTAGAACTGGTGAAGCTCTCTCATACCTGTTCCAGAATGTGCCTTGTGCTTTTGAACAGTTGAAACTCTCTCACACATGTTCCAGAATATGCTATTGCGCTTTAGAACAGGTGTAACTCTCTCATACCTGTTACAGAATGTGCCATGTGCTTTACAACAGGCAAAATTCTGTAATAACTTTTCCAGAATATAACTTTTGCTTTACAACTGCTGAAACATCTCATACCTGTTCCAGAATGTGCCTTTTGCACTACAACAGGTGAAACTCTATCATACCTGTTCCAGATTGTGCCCTCTGCATTAGAACAGATGTTACTCTCTCATACCTGTTGCAGAGTATGCCTTGTGCTCTAGAGCAGGCGTATCTCTCCCATACCTTTTCCAGAATGTGCCTTGTACTTTAGAACATTTGAAACTCTCTCATGCCTGTTCCAGAATGTACCATGTGCTTTAGAACAGGTGAAACTCTCTCATAACTGTTGCAGAAGGTGCCATTTGCTTTAGAACAGGCAAAATTCTCTAATAACTTTACCAGAATGTTCCTCGTGCTTTACAACTGCTGAAATATCTCATACCTGTTCCAGATTGTACCCTCTGCATTAGAACAGGTGATTCTCTCTCATACCTGTTCCAGAATATGCCTTGTGCTTTAGAACAGGTTTATCTCTCTCATACCTTTTCCAGAATGTAATTGTGCTTTTGAAAATATGAAACTCTCTCATACTTTTTTCAAAATGTACCTATTTCCTTAGAACTGGTGAAACCCTCTCATTCCTGTTCCACAATGTGCCTTTTGCTTTAGAACATCTGAAACTCTCTCATACCAGTTCCAGAATGTACCATGTGCTTTAGAACAGGTGAAACACACTCATACCTGTTGCAGAATGTGCCTTGTGTTTAGAACAGGCGTAACTCAATCATACACGGTCCAGAATGTGCCTAGTGCTTTAGAAAAGATGAAACTCTCATACCTGTTCCAAAAGTGTGCCTAGTGCTTTAGATCTAGAGAAACACTCTCATACCTGTTCCAGAATGTGCCTGGTGCTTTAGAACACACGTAACTCACTCATATCTGTTCCAAAATGTGTCTTTTGCTTTAGAAAAAGTGAATCTCTCTCATAACTTTCCAGAATCTGCCATGAGCTTTATAACTGGTGAAACTCTCTCATACCTGTTCCAGATTGTGCCTTGTGCTTTACAACTGGTTGAAACTCTCATAACTGTTCCAGAATGTACCTTGTGCTTTAGAAATGGTGGAAGTCTCTCATACCTTTTCCTGAATGTGCCTTGTGCTTTACAACAGGTGAAACGCTCATACCTGTTCCAGAATGTGCCTTGTGCTTTACAACAGGTGAAATTATATCACAACTGTTCCAGAATATGCCTTGTGCTTTAGAACATGCGCACCTCTCTCATACCTGTTCCAGAATGTGCCTTGTGCTTTAGAACTAGATAAACATTCTCATACCTGTTCCAGAATGTGCCTGGTGCTTTAGAACAGGCGTAACTCACTCATACCTGTTCCAGAATATGCCTTGTGCTTTAGAACAGGCACATCTCGCTCATGACTGTTCCAGAATGTGTCTTTTGCTTTAGAACAGGTGAAAGTCTCTCATACCTGTTCCTGAATGTGCCTTGTGCTTTACAACTGGTTGAAACTCTCATAACTGTTCCAGAATGTGCAATTTGCTTTAGAAATGGGGGAAGTCTCTCATACCTTTTCCTGAATGTGCCTTGTGCTTTACAACAGACGAAACGCTCATACCTGTTCCAGAATGTGCCTTGTGCTTTACAACTGGTGAAATTCTATCACACCTGTTCCAGAATGTGCCTTGTGCTTTAGAAAAAGTGTAGCTCTCTCATACATTTTCCAGAATGTGCGTTGTGCTTTAGAACTGGTGAAATTTTTCATACCTGTTCCAGAATGTGCCTTGTGATTTACAACGGGTGAAACTCTCATACTTGTCCAACAATGTGCCTTGTGCTTTACAACTGGTGACATTCTATCATACCTGTTCTAGAATGTGCACTGTGCTTTAGAACAGGTGAAACACTCTCATAGGTGTTCCAGAATGTACCTTGTTCTTTAGAATAGGTGAAATTCTCTCATCCCTTTTCCAGAATTTGCCCTGAGCTTTACAACTGGTGAAACACTCATACCTGTTCCAGAATATGCCTTGCGCTTTAGAACATGTGCATCTCTCTCATACCTGTTCCAGAATGTGCCTTATGCTTTTGAACAGGTGAAACTCTCTCATACCTGTTCCAGAATGAGCTATTGCACTTTAGAACAGGTGTAACTCTCTAATACTAGTTCCAGAATGGGCCTTGTGATTTAGAAAAGGTGAAACTCTCTCACGCCTGTTCCAGAATGTGCCTTGTGCTTAAGAACAGTTGAAATTCTTTCATACCTGTTCCAAAAAATGCTACTGCGCTTTAGAACTGGTGCAACTCTCTCGTACCTGTTACAGAATGTGCCATGTGCTTTAGAACAGGCGAAATTATCTAATAACTTTTCCAGAATGTTCCTTGTGCTTTACAACTGCTGAAACATCTCATACCTGTTCCAGAATGTGCCATTTGCACTACAACAGGTGAAACTCTTTCATACCTTTTCCAGATTGTGCCCTCTGCATTAGAACAGATGATACTCTCTCATAACTGTTGCAGAGTATGCCTTGTGCTCTAGAGCAGGCGTATCTCTCCCATACCTGTTCCAGAATGTGCCTTGTACTTTAGAACATTTGAAACTCTCTCATACCTGTTCCAGAATGTGCCATATGCTTTAGAACAGGTGAAACTCTCTCATAACTGTTGCAGAAGGTGTCATTTGCTTTAGAACAGGCAAAATTCTCTAATAACTTTAGCAGAATGTTCCTCGTGCTTTACAACTGCTGAAACATCTCATACCTGTTCCACATTGTACCCTCTGCATTAGAACAGGTGATTCTCTCTAATACATGTTCCAGAATATGCCTTGTGCTTTAGAACAGGTTTATCTCTCCCATACCTGTTCCAGAATATGCCTTGTGCTTTACAACAGGTTTATCTCTCTCATACCTTTTCCAGAATGCAATTGTGCTTTTGAAAATATGAAACTCTCTCATATTTTTTCCAAAATGTACCTATTTCCTTAGAACTGGTGAAACTCTCTCATTCCTGTTCCACAATGTGCCTTGTGCTTTAGAACAACTGAAACTCTCTCATACCAGTTCCAGAATGTACCATGTGCTTTAGAACAGGTGAAACACTCTCATACCTGTTGCAGAATGTGCCTTGTGTTTAGAACAGGCGTAACTCAATCATACACGGTCCAGAATGTGCCTAGTGCTTTAGAAAAAATGAAACTCTCGTACCTGTTCCAAAAGTGTGCCTAGTGCTTTAGATCTAGAGAAGCACTCTCATACCTGTTCCAGAATGTGCCTGGTGCTTTAGAACACACGTAACTCACTCATATCTGTTCCAAAAAGTGTCTTTTGCTTTAGAAAAAGTGAATCTCTCTCATAACTTTCCAGAATCTGCCATGAGCTTTATAACTGGTGAAACTCTCTCATACCTGTTCCAGATTGTGCCTTGTGCTTTACAACTGGTTGAAACTCTCATAACTGTTCCAGAATGTACCTTGTGCTTTAGAAATGGTGGAAGTCTCTCATACATTTTCCTGAATGAGCCTTGTGCTTTACAACAGGTGAAACGCTCATACCTGTTCCAGAATGTGCCTTGTGCTTTACAACAGGTGAAATTATATCACAACTGTTCCAGAATATGCCTTGTGCTTTAGAACATGCGCACCTCTCTCATACCTGTTCCAGAATGTGCCTTGTGCTTTAGAACTAGAGAAACATTCTCATACCTGTTCCAGAATGTGCCTGGTGCTTTAGAACAGGCGTAACTCACTCATACCTGTTCCAGAATATGCCTTGTGCTTTAGAACAGGCACATCTCGCTCATGACTGTTCCAGAATGTGCCTTGTGCTTTACAACTGGTGAAATTCTATCACACCTGTTCCAGAATGTGCCTTGTGCTTTAGAAAAAGTGTAGCTCTCTCATACATTTTCCAGAATGTGCGTTGTGCTTTAGAACTGGTGAAATTTTTCATACCTGTTCCAGAATGTGCCTTGTGATTTACAACGGGTGAAACTCTCATACTTGTCCAACAATGTGCCTTGTGCTTTACAACTGGTGACATTCTATCATACCTGTTCTAGAATGTGCACTGTGCTTTAGAACAGGTGAAACACTCTCATAGGTGTTCCAGAATGCACCTTGTTCTTTAGAATAGGTGAAATTCTCTCATCCCTTTTCCAGAATTTGCCCTGAGCTTTACAACTGGTGAAACACTCATACCTGTTCCAGAATATGCCTTGCGCTTTAGAACATGTGCATCTCTCTCATACCTGTTCCAGAATGAGCCTTGTGCTTTTGAACAGGTGAAACTCTCTCATACCTGTTCCAGAATGAGCTATTGCACTTTAGAACAGGTGTAACTCTCTAATACTAGTTCCAGAATGGGCCTTGTTATTTAGAAAAGGTGAAACTCTCTCACACCTGTTCCAGAATGTGCCTTGTGCTTAAGAACAGTTGAAATTCTTTCATACCTGTTCCAAAAAATGCTACTGTGCTTTAGAACTGGTGCAACTCTCTCGTACCTGTTACAGAATGTGCCATGTGCTTTAGAACAGGCGAAATTATCTAATAACTTTTCCAGAATGTGCCTTGTGCTTTACAACTGCTGAAACATCTCATACCTGTTCCGGAATGTGCCATTTGCACTACAACAGGTGAAACTCTTTCATACCTGTTCCAGATTGTGCCCTCTGCATTAGAACAGATGATACTCTCTCATACCTGTTGCAGAGTATGCCTTGTGCTCTAGAGCAGGCGTATCTCTCCCATACCAGTTCCAGAATGTGCCTTGTACTTTAGAACATTTGAAACTCTCTCATACCTGTTCCAGAATGTGCCATATGCTTTAGAACAGGTGAAACTCTCTCATAACTGTTGCAGAAGGTGTCATTTGCTTTAGAACAGGCAAAATTCTCTAATAACTTTAGCAGAATGTTCCTCATGCTTTACAACTGCTGAAACATCTCATACCTGTTCCACATTGTACCCTCTGCATTAGAACAGGTGATTCTCTCTAATACCTGTTCCAGAATATGCCTTGTGCTTTAGAACAGGTTTATCTCTCCCATACCTGTTCCAGAATATGCCTTGTGCTTTACAAAAGGTTTATCTCTCTCATACCTTTTCCAGAATGCAATTGTGCTTTTGAAAATATGAAACTCTCTCATATTTTTTCCAAAATGTACCTATTTCCTTAGAACTGGTGAAACTCTCTCATTCCTGTTCCACAATGTGCCTTGTGCTTTAGAACAACTGAAACTCTCTCATACCAGTTCCAGAATGTACCATGTGCTTTAGAACAGGTGAAACACTCTCATACCTGTTGCAGAATGTGCCTTGTGTTTAGAACAGGCGTAACTCAATCATACACGGTCCAGAATGTGCCTAGTGCTTTAGAAAAAATGAAACTCTCGTACCTGTTCCAAAAGTGTGCCTAGTGCTTTAGATCTAGAGAAGCACTCTCATACCTGTTCCAGAATGTGCCTGGTGCTTTAGAACACACGTAACTCACTCATATCTGTTCCAAAATGTGGCTTTTGCTTTAGAAAAAGTGAATCTCTCTCATAACTTTCCAGAATCTGCCGTGTGCTTTAGAACTGGTGAAACTCTCTCATACCTGTTCCAGATTGTGCCTTGTGCTTTACAACTGGTTGAAACTCTCATAACTGTTCCAGAATGTGTCTTGTGCTTTAGAAATGGTGGAAGTCTCTCATACCTTTTCCTGAATGTGCCTTGTGCTTCACAACAGGTGAAACGCTCATACCTGTTCCAGAATGTACCTTGTGCTTTACAACTGGTGAAATTCTATCACAACTGTTCCAGAATATGCCTTGTGCTTTAGAACATGTGCAGCTCTCTCATACCTGTTCCAGAATGTGCCTTGTGCTTTAGAACTAGAGAAACATTCTCATACCTGTTCCAGAATGTGCCTGGTGCTTTAGAACAGGCGTAACTCACTCATACCTGTTCCAGAATATGCCTTGTGCTTTAGAACAGGCACATCTCGCTCATAACTGTTCCAGAATGTGTATTTTGCTTTAGAACAGGTGAAAGTCTCTCATACCTGTTCCTGAATGTGCCTTGTGCTTTACAACTGGTTGAAACTCTCATAACTGTTCCAGAATGTGCCTTTTGCTTTAGAAATGGGGGAAGTCTCTCATACCTTTTCCTGAATGTGCCTTGTGCTTTACAACAGGCGAAACGCTCATACCTGTTCCAGAATGTGCCTTGTACTTTACAACTGGTGAAATTCTATCACAACTGTTCCAGAATATGCCTTGTGCTTTAGAACAGGCGCACCTCTCTCATACCTGTTCCAGAATGTGCCTTGTGCTTTAGAACTAGAGAAACATTCTCATACCTGTTCCAGAATGTGCCTGGTGCTTTAGAACAGGCGTAACTCACTCATACCTGTTCCAGAATATGCCTTGTGCTTTAGAACAGGCACATCTCGCTCATAACTGTTCCAGAGTGTGTCTTTTGCTTTAGAACAGGTGAAAGTCTCTCATACCTGTTCCTGAATGTGTCTTGTGCTTTACAACAGGTGACAGTCTCCCATTCCTTTTCCAAAATGTGCCTTGTACTTTAGAAGTGTTGAAACACTCAAAGCTGTTCCAGAATGTGCCTTTTACTTTACAACTGGTGAAACACTCTCATACCAGTTCCAAATTTTACGCTGTGCTTTAGAGGAGGAGAAAATCTCTCACACCTGTTCCAGAATGTGCCTTGTGCTTTAGAAAAAGTGAAGCTCTCTCATACATTTTCCAGAATGTGCCTTGTGCTTTAGAACTGGTGAAATTTTTCATACCTGTTCCAGAATGTGCCTTGTGATTTACAACGGGTGAAACTCTCATACTTGTTCAACAATGTGCCTTGTGCTTTACAACTGGTGACATTCTATCATACCTGTTCTAGAATGTGCACTGTGCTTTAGAACAGGTGAAACACTCTCATAGCTGTTCCAGAATGTACCTTGTTCTTTAGAATAGGTGAAATTATCTCATCCCTTTTCCAGAATGTGCCCTGAGCTTTACAACTGGTGAAACTCTCATACCTGTTCCAGAATATGCCTTGTGCTTTAGAACATGTGCATCTCTCTCATACCTGTTCTAGAATGTGCCTTGTGCTTTTGAACAGGTGAAACTCTCTCATACCTTTTCCAGAATGAGCTATTGCACTTTAGAACAGGTGTAACTCTCTAATACTAGTTCCAGAATGGGCCTTGTGATTTAGAAAAGGTGAAACTCTCTAACACCTGTTCCAGAATGTGCCTTGTGCTTAAGAACAGTGGAAATCTCTCATACCTGTTCCAAAAAATGCTACTGCGCTTTAGAACTGGTGCAACTCTCTCGTACCTGTTACAGAATGTGCCATGTGCTTTAGAACAGGCGAAATTATCTACTAACTTTTCCAGAATGTGCCTTGAGCTTTACAACTGCTGAAACATCTCATACCTGTTCCGGAATGTGCCATTTGCATTACAACAGGTTAAACTCCTTCATACCTGTTCCAGATTGTACCCTCTGCATTAGAACAGATGTTACTCTCTCATACCTGTTCGAGAATATGCCTTGTGCTTTAGAACAGGTGTATCATGCCAATACCTGTTCCAGAATATGCCTTGCACTTTAGAACATGTGAAAATCTCTCATACATTTTCCAGAATGTCATTCTGCTTTTCAACATATGAAACTCCCTCATACCTTTTTCAGAATGTACCTTGTTCCTTAAAACTGTTGAAACTCTTTCACTCCTGTTCCACAATGTGCCTTGTGCTTTAGAACATGTAAAACTCTCTCCTACCTGTTCCAGAATGTACCATGTTCTTTAGAACAGGTGAAACTCTCTCATAACTATTCCAGAATGTGCCATGTGCTTTAGAACAGGCAAAATTCTCTAATAACTTTTCCAGAATGTGCATTGTGCTTTACAACTGCTGAAACATCTCATACCTGTTCCAGAATGTGCATTTTGCATTACAACAGGTGAAACTCTCTTATACCTGTTCCAGATTGTACCCTCTGCATTGAACAGGTGATTCTCTCTCATACCTGTTCCAGAATACGTCTTGTGCTTTAGAACAGGCGTATCTCTCCCATAGCTGTTCCAGAATGTGCCTTGTAATTTAGAAAATGTGAAAATCTCTCGTACATTTTCCGGAATGTAATTGTACTTTGATCATTTGAAACCCTCGCATACTTTTTTCAGAATGTATCTTGTTCCTTAGAACTGGTGAAACTCTTTCATTCCTGTTCCACAATGTGCACTGTGGTTTAGAACATCTGAAACTCTCTCATACCTGTTCCAGAATGTACCATGTGCTATAGAACAGGTGACACTCTCTCATATCTGTTCCAGAATGTACCATGTGCTATAGAACAGGTGAAACTCTCTCATACCTTTTCCAGAGTGTGTATTGTGCTTTACATAATTTAAAAGTTTCTGATACCTTTCCAAAATATGCCTTGTGTATTACAAAAGTTGAATCTCTCTCATACATGATCCAGAATGTGCCTTGTGCTTTACAACTGGTTCAATCCACTCATTCCTGTTCCACAATGTGCCGTGTGCTTTAGAACATGTGAAATTCTCTCATACCTGTTCCAGAATGTACCATGTGCTTTAAAACAGATGAAACTTTCTCATACCTGTTACAGAGTGAGCCTTGTGCTATAGAACAGGTGAAAATCAATAATACCTGTTCCAGAACGTGCTATTGTGCTTTAGAACAGGCATAACTCTCTAATACCTTTTCCAGAATATGCCTTGTACATTTGAACGGGTGAAAGTCTCTCATACTTGTTCCAGAATGTGCCTTCTGCTTGACAACTGGTGAAACTCACATACCTGTTCCCGAATATGCCTTTTGCTTAAGAACAGGTTCATCTTTCTCATACCTGTTCCAGAATGCGCCTCATACTTCAGAATAGGTGTAACTCTCTAATACCAGTTCCAGAATGGGCCTTTTGCTTTAGAACAGGTTAAACTCTCTCATGCCTGTTCCAGAATGTGGCTTGTGCTTTAGGACAGCTGAAACTCTCTCATTTGTGTTCCAGAATGTGCCTTGTGCTTTAGAAGATGTGAAGCACTCTCATACCTGTTCGAGAATGTGTCGTGTGCTTTAGAACAGGTGTTGCTCTCTTATATATTTTCCGAATGTGCCTTGTAATTTACAACTGGCGAAACTCTCGTACACGTTCCAGACTGTACCCTGTACTTTAGAAGGGTGAATATCTCTCATTCCTGTTCCAGTATGTGCTATTGCACTTTAGAACAAGCGTAACTCTCTCATACCTGTTCCAGAACGTGCCATGTGCTTTACAACTGGTGAAAGACTCATACCTGTTCCAGGATTAGCCTTGTGCTTTAGAACTTGCAAAACTCTCAAAGCTGTTCCAGAATGTGCCATTTACATAACAACAGGTGAAACTCTCTCATACCTGTTCCAGATTGTACCCTTTGCATTAGAACAGGTGATTCTCTCTCATACCTGTTCCAGAATATGCCTTGTGCTTTAGAACAGGCGTATCTCTCCCATACCTGTTCCAGAATGTGCCTTGTACTTCAGAACATGTGAAAATCTCTCATAACTTTTCCAGAATGCAATTGTGCTTTTGAACATATGAAACTCGCTCATACTTTTTTCAGAATGTACCTTGTTCCTTAGAACTGGTGAAACTCTCTCATTCCTGTTCCACAATGTGCCTTGTGCTTTAAAACATGTGAAACTCTCTCATACCTGTTCCAGAATTAGTTAAAGTGTAAGTCATGGCTGGACAGCCCAGCCCCGTAGTGTGCTCCTCCTGCTCTATGTGGGAATTCAGGGACACTTCCTGCGTCCCTGACGACCATGTGTGCGGGAAGTGTGTCCAGCTGCAGCGACAGACAGACTGCATTGCGTCACTGGAGCTGTGGATGGATTCATGTTGGAGCATTCGCGATGCTGAGGACATCATGAATATCACATATAGCGAGTTGGTCACACCGCAGGTAAAGGGTGTACAGGCAGGAAGGGAATGGGTGACCAGCAGGCAGAGTAAGAGGCACAGGCAGGGAGTGCAAGAATCCCCAGCGGCCATCCCCCTCTCCAACAGATATACCACTTTAAATACTGTTGGGGGGGATGACTTATCAGGGGAAGGCAGCAGCAGCCAACTTCCTGGCACCAAGGGTGGCTCTGCTGCACAGGCTGGGAGAAAAAATAGTGGAAGAGCTATAGTGATAGGGGACTCAATTGTAAGGGGAATAGATAGGCGTTTTTGCAGCCGCAATCGAGACTCCAGGGTGGTGTGTTTCCTCCCTGGTGCAAGGGTCAAGGATGTCTCAGAGTGGCTGCAGAACATTTTGGAGGGGGAGGGCGAACAGCCAGTTGTCGTGGTGTACATAGGCACCAACGATATAGGTAAAAAACGGGATGATGTCCTAAAAGCAGAATTTAGGGAGTTAGGAGGTAAATTAAAAAACAGGACCTCAAAGGTAGTAATCTCAGGATTGCTACCAGTGCCACGTGCTAGCCAGAGTAGAAATAGGAGGATATTTGAAATGAATACATAGCTAGAGGAATGGTGCAAGGGGGAGGAATTCAAATTCCTTGGACATTGGAACTGGTTCTGCGAGAGGTGGGACCAGTACAAACGGGACGGTTTGCACCTGGGCAGGGCCGGGACCGATGTCCTAGGTGGAGTGTTTGCTAGTGCTGTTGGGGAGGGTTTAAACTAAAGTGGCAGGGGGTTGGGAACCTGAGCAGGGAGACAGAGGAAAGGGAAACAAGGAAAAAAGAATAAGACAGGAAGGAGAAAAATTAAATTAGAAGGCAAAGAACTCAACGGTTTAAATCAAACATGGTCACAGTAAATAATAATTAATGTCGGTCTGAGAGCATTAAAAAAACAAGCCTGAAGGCTTTGTGTCTTACTGCAAGGAGCATTCGAAACAAGGTGGATGAATTAGCTGCACAAATAAAGGTAAATGAATATGATTTGATTGGGATTACAGAATCATGGCTCAAGGATGGCCAAGGCTGGGAACTCAACATCCAGGGGTATTCAATATTTTAGAAGGATAGGCAAAACAGAAAGGGAGGTGGGGTAGCATTGCCGGTTAAAGAGGGGATTAATACAATTGAAAGGGAGGGTATTAACTCTGATGATGCGGAATCTGTATGGGTAGAACTGAGAAATATCAAGGGGCAGAAAATGTTAGTGGGAGTGGTATATAGACCTCCAAACAGTAATAAGAAGGTTGGGGATGGCATTACACGTGAAATTAGAGATGCGTGCAATAAGGGCACAGCAGTCATCATGGGGGACTTTAATTTACATATAGATTGGGCTAAAGAAATTAGTAAAAATACTGTGGAGGAGGAATTCCTAAAACGCTTACGGGATGGTTTTCTGGAACAATATGTCGAGGAACCAACCAGAGATCAGGCCATCTTAGACTGGGTATTATGTAATGAGAGAGGATTAATTAGAAATCTTGTTGTACGAGGCCCCTTGGGTCAGAACGATCATAATATGATAGAATTCTTCATTAGGATGGAGAATGAAATAGTTGACTCGGAGACTAGGGTCCTGAATTTAAATAAAGGAAACTACGATGGTATGAGACGCGAATTGGGTAGGATTGATTGGGGAATGCCACTCAAAGGGTTGATGGTGGATAGGCAATGGCAAACATTCAAAGACTGCATGAATGAACTACAGAAGTTGGTCATCCCAGTTTGGGATAAGAATAAAACAAAAAGGGTGACTCAACCGTGGCTAACAAGGGTAATTAGGGATAGCATAAGATCCAAGCAGAGGGCATATAAATGGGCCAGATAAAGCAGTAACCCTGAGGATTGGGAGCTGTTTAGGATTCAACAAAGGAGGTCAAAGGGATTAATTAAGAAGGGGAAATAGAATATGAAAGTAAGCTTGCAGGGAACATAAAAACTGACTTTAAGAGCTTTTATAGATATGTAAAGAGAAAAAGATTAGTGAAATCAAGTGTAGGTCACTTGCAGTCAGGAGCAAGGGAAGTTATAATGGGGAACAAAGAAATGGCAGATCAATTAAATGCATATTTTGGTTCTGTCTTCACAAAGGAGGACAAAAATAACCTCCCAGAGATGTTGGGGAGCATAGGGTCTGATGAGAGGGAGGAACTGAAAGAAATCAGTATTTGTAGGGAAATGGTGTTGGGGAAATTGCTGGGATTGAAGGCTGATAAATCCCCAGGGCCTGATAATCTACATCCTAGGGTACTTATGGAAGTGGCCCTAGAAATTAAATAGTAGATGTATTGCTGATCATCTTCCAAAATTCGCTGGAATCTGGAACTTTACCCATGGATTGGAGGGTAGCTAATGTTAACCCACTATTCAAAAAGGGTGGTAGAGAGAAAGCAGGGAATTACAGACCGGTAAGCCTGACATCGGTAGTGGGGAAAATGCTAGAGTCCATTATAAAGGATGTAATAACTGAGCACTTGGAAAACAGTGACAGGATCGGACAAAGTCAACATGGATTTACAAAAGTTAAATCGTGCTTGACTAATCTACTGGAAATTTTTGAGGATGTAACTGGGAAAATAGGTAAGGGAGAACCAGTAGATGTGGTGTATTTGGACTTTCAAAAGGCTTTCAATAAGGTCCCGCATAAGTGATTAGCATGTAAAGTTAAGGCACATGTGATTGGGGGCAAGGTATTGACTTGGATAGAGAACTGGTTGGCGGACAGAAAGCAGGGAGTAGGAATTAATGAGTCTTTTTCTGAGTGGCAGGCAGTGACTAGTGGGGTACCGCAGGGATCGGTCCTTGGACCCCAGCTATTCACAATACACATTAATGATCTAGATAAGGGAACTAGATGTAATATCTCCAAGTTTGCAGACGACAGAAAGCTGGGTGGGCGTGTGTGCTGCGAGGAGGATACCGAGAAACTCCAGGATGATTTGGACAGATTGGGTGATTGGGCAGAAGCGTGGCAGATGCAATATAACGTGGATAAATGCGAGGTTATCCACTTTGGTGTCAAAAACAGAAAGGCAGACTATTATCTGAATGGCAATAGATTGGGAGAAGGGGAAGTGTAATGAGA
This sequence comes from Somniosus microcephalus, assembly GCF_052327205.1. Classification (NCBI taxonomy): domain Eukaryota; kingdom Metazoa; phylum Chordata; class Chondrichthyes; order Squaliformes; family Somniosidae; genus Somniosus; species Somniosus microcephalus. The sequence continues at coordinate 109,829,749 of NC_140994.1, forward strand.
CCTGGGTCTCCTTGCGCACGTGTCACCGAAGGTAAGCATGCAGGTGCAGCAGGCGGTGAAGAAGGCAAATGGTATGTTGGCCTTCATAGCAAAAGGGTTTGAGTACAGGAGCAAGGATGTCCTGCTGCAGTTGTACAGGGCCTTTGTGAGACCACACCTTGAGTACTGTGTGCAGTTTTGGTCACCTTATCTGAGGAAGGATGTTCTTGCCATGGAAGGAGTTCAGCGAAGATTCACAAGGCTGATCCCTGGGATGGCAGGAATGACGTATGAGGAGAGATTGGGTCGATTGGGCTTATACTCGCTGGAGTTTAGAAGAATGAGAGGGGATCTCATCGAAACTTATAAAATTCTGACAGGTCTGGACAAACTAGATGCAGGTAGAATGTTCCCGATGGTCGGAGAGTCCAGAACCAGGGGTCATAGTCTAAGGATAAGGGGTAAGCCATTTAGGACAGAGATGAGGAAGAATTTATTCACCCAGAGAGTGGTGAACCTGTGGAATTCTCTACCACAGAAGGCGGTTGAGGCCAAGTCTTTAAATATATTCAAGAAGGAGTTAGATATATTTCTTGGAGCTGAAGGTGTCAAGGGATATGGGGAGAGGGCAGGTACGGGGTGCTGAGTTTGGATGATCAGCCATGATCTCATCGAATGGCGGAGCAGGCTCGAGGGGCCGAATGGCCAACTCCTGCTCCTATCATCTATGTTTCTATGCTTATCATGTGCTTTAGAACAGGTGAAACTCTCTCATACCTGTTGCAGAATGTGCCTTGTGTTTAGAACTGGTGTAACTCAAACATATATGTTCCAGAATGTGCCTGGTGTTTTCGAAAAGATGAAACTCTCATACCTGTTACAAAATGTGCCTAGTGCTTTAGAACTAGAGAAACACTCTCATACCTGTTCCAGAATGTGCCTGGTGCTTTAGAATAGGCGTAACTCAGTCATATCTGTTCCAAAATGTGCCTTGTGCTTTAGAAAAAATGAATCTCTCTCATACCTTTCTAGAATATGCCTTGTGCTTTAGAACTGGTGAAACACTCTCATACCTGTTCCAGATTGTGCCTTGTTCTTTACAATTGGTGAAACTCTCACACCTGATCCAGAATGTGCCTTGTGCTTTAAAAATGGTGAAAGTCTCTCATGACTTTTCCTGAATGTGCCTTGTGTTAGGTCCGTGTATCTTGATGCTGTGTCCTTCAATAATTAGACAGGAGACTGCAGGGAACGATCAACAGGTGTTTACTGAATGAGGGTTACTCTGGAACTAACTTAACAGATCCCTACTCAGGGTTTATATACAGGTGTGGTCACTGTCGGTACTACAGTATACAGGAGCTGTAAAAAGCTGTTCTCCCCTTAAAGGTACATACATTACAATTCCTCCCCTTTTAGATTAACAGTACCATAACACTCATTTAATAATTAAATATCAAACGAATTACAATTAACACTTTTAACATGCAACATTACTGAAAATAATCTATTTATAAATTCAGTCTTTGGGGAGCCTTCCTGATCCTTTCTGGATAGCGCCTTTCCCGAGTGTCTTGCTCTTGGTGCAGAGGCGCTTCTCACCCCCTGTCATCGGTTGGTTCATCCGCTTCCGATGCTACTGTTTCTGGGGTAGATGCTACCTGCACATCGGGTTCATTGCCAGGTACGTATGGGCGAGACATGGTGTTGACTCATTCCTGTGACTCTAGGATCTGGTCAACATGGCGTCTCACATTGTTCTCCCCAACATCCACTGTGTACATTAGTGGCCCCTGCCGTGTGCATATCGTTCCTGGTTGCCATTTCTCTGTTCGGTAGTCGCGGGCCAAGACTGGTTGCCCTACATTGAAGCTCCTTGTTGGCTTCTCATTGATGTGCTGGAATTGCTTATTCTCAACATCTCTTCATACATTTGGTCTGAGCAAATCCAGACGAGATCTCAACCTTCGGTTAAAGAACATCATGGCCGGGGTCTGGTTGGTGACTGCATGTGTTGCATTTCTGTAGGCTAACAGGAAATTGTCCACCTTATGCTGCAGTGGAATGTAATCATCACACATGGCCTTCACGGCTTTTTTAAAGGTTTGTATGAACCTCTCAGCCAATCCATTTGTGGCTGGATGATACGGGACGGATGTGTAATGCCTTACCCCATTCCTTTTCATAAATCTTTAAAACTCTTTGGACACAAACTGTGGTCCGTTATCAGAGCAAATCTGCTCTGGCAAGCCGTTCCTGGCAAAAATGGTCCGTAGGACTGCAATAGTTTTCTCCGTGGTGGTGGACGACATTTTGATCACCTCAGGCCATTTCGAGTGCGCATCCACGGCTATTAAACACATTGAGTCCATGAATGGACCAGCAAAATCAATATGCACCCGTTGCCATGGAGATGAGGGCCACTCCCATGGGTGTAGAGGGGCATGTGGTGGTACATTTTGGACCTTCTGGCATCTTGAGCAGCTCTTTGTCAGGTCCTCGATCTGCTGATCGATCCCCGGCCACCACACATAAGCCCTAGCAAGGCTTTTCATTTTCACCCCTCCCAGATGACCTTTGTGAAGCTCATTGAGCACTCTCTCCCTTAACTTGTGTGGAATTACCACTCGGGATCCACACATCAAGGTCCCCTGGCAGACTGACAGCTGTTCTCTTCTGGCTGAGAATGCTGGCAACAGTGAGTCGCCATGTGCTGGCCATCCCTTCACCGTCAAATCATATACCCGAGACAGTGTCGGGTCTTTTCAGGTCTCCTTCTCTATACCAGCATTAGTTACTGGCAAGCATTCAATTATAGTCGAATGAAATATTTCGACAGGATCCACTGCTGGTGCTTCTTCCGCAGTAGGCAGTGGCAGGCGTGATAGCCCATCAGCGTTTTTATGCTGTTTCGTGCCCTTATACTCAATTTCATATTGGTGCACCCCTAGAAAAAGGGACCATCTTTGTAGCCTTTGCGCAGTCATCACCGGAACAACCTTCTTTGGATTAAAGATGGAGACAAGTGGTTGGTGGTCAGTCAGCAAGGTGAACTTCTGCCCGTGCAAATAGCGGTTGAACTTTTTCACTCCCCACACTAGGCTAAGGGCCTCCCTGTCAATCTGGGCATAGTTACGCTCGGCTGAGGTTAGTGACTGAGGCACAAAGGCTACTGGCCTCTCCGAGCTGTCTGGGAATTGGTGCGACAGCACCGCTCCAATGCCATAGGGTGATGCATCACACGCCAACCGAATTGGTGTGCTGGGTTGAAATGAGCCAACACCTCTTTTGATGTGATCAATTCTTTGCTCTTCTGGAAAGCTCGTTTACATTCGTCATTCCACTTCCATGGTACCCCCGTTTGCAGTAGGGTGTTCAGTGGGTGTAGTACGGTAGACAAATTCGGCAAGAACTTATGGTAGTAGTTCACCAGCCCGAGGAACGACCCCAGTTGTGACACATTTTCTGGTGCTGGAGCCTTGACTACTGCCTCAATCTTTTCAGGGGACTTATGTAACCCCTCTTTATCAATAACGTGGCCACAATACGAGATCTGCTTCTGGAAAAACTCGCATTTGTGGCGATTAGCTTGGAGCCCATATTCCTTCAGTCTAGTGAGCACCTGCTCCAGGTTGGCGAGGTGATCACTGTCATTTTCGCCCGTGACCAAGATGTCATCCAAATAACACTGGGTCACTGGAATCCCTTGCAGGACTTGATCCATTGCCCTTTGCCAAATAGCCGGAGCTGATGCTAACCCAAACACCAGCCGGTTGTATTGCTAGAGACCCTTATGAGTGTTGATCGTGAAGTACTGTTTCGAGGCCTCTTCTACCTCCATTTGCAGGTACGCCTGGGTCAGATCAATCTTAGTGAAGTGTTTCCCTCCAGATAGCGAGGCGAAAATATCTTCAATCCGTGGAAGCGGATATTGTACAGTGTAAAGGATTGGGTTCACTGTCACCTTAAAGTCCCCACAGATGTGAACCTTCTTTGGTTCCCCAGGCATATTACTCAATGACCTCTTCATTACAGGAACGATGGGTGTAGCCCACTCGCTCCAGTCCACTTTGGACAGTACTCCTGAACGTTCCAAACCTTCCAGCTCTGCTTTGACGGCTGGGCGGATGGCATAAGGTACCGGTCTGGCCTTAAAACATTTTGGGCTTGCATTTTCCTCTATTTTGATCATCGCTGTTATGCCTTTTAGTGTTCCAAGTCCCTGCTGGAACACTTCTTGTGCATCAGATAGCATTTTTGACAGTCGTCCAGGTGTGACATCGTCATCCTTTTTGGCATCTACAGTTAGTGCTTGTATGGAATGCCAATCTAGCTGTATCTTCCGGATGCATTCACGTCCTAGTAGTGTTGGTCCTCCATCTGGCAATACATATAGGTCCATTTTTGGTGTTTCTTTGCCATTATATATAACGTTCACCCTTATTTTTCCTTTTAGTTAGACTTTATCCCCTGTGTACGTCTTCAAGACAATCTTTGTGTCTCTCCAGTGTATATGTGAGAATAGCCGCTTGTAGTCCCTTCGGTTTATGACTGTTAGAGCTGATCCTGTGTCCAATTCCATTTTCACTTGGACTTCTGCTATCTTGAGCGTGACACAGATAGTTTGGTGATCCTCCATTTTGATCACTTTATGTAGTTTCTGACAACCCAGCTCCTTGCTTCCGGAGTCTGTATCACTTTTCAGTTCATCTAAACTACTCTCCGTCACCTTATGTACCTTCTTGTACTTCTCCTGTGGAGATTTCTTGATGCTGGTTTTCTTTCCCGACCTGCAGACTCTTGCTATGTGTCCTACTTTTCCACACTGTCTGCACACTTTGTCCTTGAACCAGCAATCCTTATGGTCGCGTGCTGTTCTGCTGCAGCGACAGCACTTCACTGTTCCGTATGACATTTCATTTGTGCCATATTCTTGCAGTCTCTGTTTATACTCTGCCATGCCCCGTGCTGCTGCTTCATGTGATACTGCAATGCTGAAAGCCTTGTCCAGCGTAAGATCCTTTTCTGATAAAAGCCGTTTCTGGGTTCATTCACTTTGAAGCCCACACACAAACTTGCCCCTTAAAATATCTGCTAGTCCCGTTCCAAACTGGCAGTGTTTCGATAGCTTGCGCAGTTCCGCTAAATACTCAGCATTACTTTCATCTTTATGCTGGTTACTTTTGTGAAACTTGAATCTTTCTGCTATGAGTAGCGGTGGGGTGTTTAAGTGGTCCTGTAGGATTGACACTATGTTTTCAAAATCCTTTCTACAGGCTTCTCTGGGGTTACTAGGTTTTGTAGTAAGCCATACGTTTTTGCACCCAATAAATTCAACAATACCAGCGCTTTCCTGTCACCTGGCACTTCATTCGCCTTGCAGTACATTTCTATGCCTTCGACATATGTCGTCCAATGTTCGACTTCATTGTCGAACGCTATGACACTGCCACACTTCGGCATCCCTGGGTGTGGTTAGACTGGCTCAAAATGGCATCTCCTGCGCTCTCCCTTCTTCCCCGCTGCGGCTCATAATGTTGTCTCCCTTGCTTTCCTTTCTTCCCCGCTGACGCTGCTCGGCCCTTCAACATTGGCTGCATTCTGTGCAGTTTCCTGCACGCCTCTCTCCCCCATTGACGCTGCTCAGCCCTTGACCACCAGCTGCACTCTGCGCATTTTCCAGTGTGCCTCTCACCCCCGTTGATGCTGCTCGGCCCTTGAACACCGGCTGCGCTCTGCTCTCTCTCATTGACGCCACTCGGTCCTGAACACCGGCTGCACCCTGTGTGCTCTACCCTCTCTCTCTCTCCCGTCGATGCTGCTCGGCCTTTTTCTGTGCCATCGGTTGGCTCTAGCTGCTGCTGTCTGGGAAGGGTCTGCGCAGTACCTGTTGCCAGCCCGTTTCGCTGGACCACCGTGACTGGAAAGCCAAGCCTGGCTCTCGACAGCCTCCCCTGCGATGCTCAGATCTCTGCTGGATGACTGGGGGGTTTCCCGTGGACAACGCCCGTGCTTCTGGACTCGGCCTTCTTCCACTGTTCTCCAGGAGTGAATCCCTGGGAGATGATGCAGAGTTGCAGATAGGTTTGAATCTGCTCGTCGCCAATGTTAGATCTGTGTACCTTGATGTTGTGTCCTTCAATAATTAGACAGGGTACTGCAGGGAATGATCAACAGGTGTTTACTGAATGAGGGTTACTCTAGAACTAATTTTACAGATCTCTATTCAGGGTTTATATACAGGTGTGGTCACTGCCGGTACTACAGTATACAAGAGCTGTAAAAAGCAGTTCTCCCCTTAAAGGTACATACATTGCACCTTGCGCTTTACAACAGGAGAATCTCTCATACCTGTTCCAGAATGTGCCTTGTGCTTTCCAACTGCTGAAAATCCCAATGCTTTTCCAGAATGTGCCTTGTACTTTACAACTGGCAAAACTCTCATACCTGTTCCAGGTTGTACCCTGTGGTTTAGAAGAGGTGAATATCTCTCATAACTCTTCCAGAATGTGCTATTGCACTTTTGAACAGGCATAACTCTCTCATCCCTGTTTCAGAATATGCCATGTGCTTTACAACTGGTGAAACACTCATACCTGTTCCAGGATGAGCCTGGTGCTTTAGAAATTGCGAATCTCTCATAGCTGTTCCAGATTGTGCCATTTACATTACAACAGGTGAAACTCTCTCATACCTGTTCCAGATTGTACGTTGTGCTTTAGAACAGGTGATACACTATCATACCTGTTCCAGAATATGACTTGTGCTTTAGAACAGGCGTATCTCTCTCATACCTGTTCCAGAATGTGCCTTGTGCTTTGGAACATGTAAAAATCTGTCATACATGTTCTAGAATGTGCCTTGTGCTTTTCAACATGTGAAGATCTCTCATACCTTTTCCAGATAGTACATTGTTCTTTAGAACAGGTGAAAATCTCTCATTCCAGTTGCACTATTTTTCTTGTGCATTAGAACAGTTGAAACGCTCTCATACCTGTTCCAGAATGTACCATGTGCTTGAGAACAGGTTGAACTCTCTCATTCCTGTTCCAGAATGTGCCTTGTGCTTTACCTCAGATGAAAGTCTTTCATACATTTTCCAGGATGTCCCTGGTGCTTTACAACTGGTGAAACTCGCATACCCATTCCAGAAGGTGCCTTGTGCTTTACAACAATTGAATCTCTCTCATACATGTTCCAGAACGTACCTTGTGCTTTACAACAGGGGATTCTCTCTCATTCATATTCCATAATGTGCCTTGTGCTTCAGAACAGGTGACAATCTTGCATACCTGTTCAAGAATGTGCAATTGTGCTTTAGAACAGGCATAACTCCCTCCTAACTGTTCCAGAATGTGCCCTGTGCTTTACAAATAGTGAAACACTCATGCCTGTTCCAGAATGTGCTTTGTGCTTTACAACTGGTGAAATACTCTCATACATGTTGCAGAATATGCCTTGTGCTTTAGAACAGGCGCGTGTCTCTCTCATACCTGTTGCAGAATGTGCCTTTTGCTTTAGGACAGGTGAAACGCTCTCATACCAGTTCTAGAAAATGCCTTGTGCTTTAGAAACGGAGAAAATCTCGCATACCTGTTCCAGCATGTGCCTGTTGCTTTAGAACAGGTGTAACTCACACATCCCTGTTCCAGATAGTGCCTTCTGCTTCATAAAAGGGGACACTTCAGAAGAGCTGTAACACTCTCATACCTGTTCCAGAATATGCCTTGTGATTTAGAACAGTTGAAACTCTCTCATACCTGTTCCAGAATATGCTATTGCGCTTTAGAACAGGTGTAACTCTCTCGTACCTGTTCCAGAATGTGCCATGTACTTTAGAACAGGCGAAATTCTCTAATAAGTTTTCCAGAATGTGCCTTGTGCTTTACAACTGCTGAAACATCTCATACCTGTTGCAGAATGTGTCTTTTGCATTACAACAGGTGAAACTCTCTCATACCTGTTCCAGAATGTGCCATGTGCTTCAGAACAGTTGCAACTCTCTCATACCTCTTCCAGAGTGTGTCTTGTGCTTTACATAAGTTAAAATCTCTGATACCTTTCCAGAAAATGGCTTGTGTATTACAACAGTTGAATCTCTCTCATACATGTTCCAGAATGTACCTTCTGCTTTAAAACAGGTGAAACTCTCTCATTCCTGTTCCAGAACGTGCCTTGTGCTTTAGAAAAGCTGACAGTCTCTCATACCTGTTCCAGAATGTGCCTTGTGCTTTACAACTGGTTCAATTCACTCATACCTGTTCCAGAATGTGCCGTGTGCATTAGAACAGGTGTTGCTCTCTTATACCTGCTCCAGAATGTGCCCTATGCTTTAGAACATGTGAAACTCTCTCATACCTGTTCCAGAATGTGCCTTGAGCTTTACCACAGGAGAAAGTCTCCCAAACCTTTTCCAGAATGTGCCTTGCACTTTACAACTCACGAATTTCTCATACCCATTCCTGATTTTACAACGTGCTTTAGAAGAGGTGAATCTCTCTCTCATCTGTTCCAGAATGTGCTATTGCGCTTTAGCACAGGCTTAACTCTCTCATAACTGTTCCAGAACGTGCCATGTGCTTTACAACTGGTAAAACTTCAGATCTGTTCCAGAATGATCCTTGTGCTTTACAATGGTGAAGTGCTCACATACCTGTTCCAGAATGTGCCTTGTGCTTTAGAACAGGTGAAACTTTTTCATACCTGTTACAGAATGAGCCTTGTGCTATAGACCAGGGGACAATCTATGATACATGTTCCAGAACGTGCTATTGTGCTTTAGAACTGGCATAACTCTATAATACCTTTTCCAGAATATGCCTTGTACTTTAGAACGGGTGAAAGTCTCTCATACTTTTTCCAGAATGTGCTTTCTGCTTGACAACTGGTGAAACTCACATACCTGTTCCAGAATATGCCTTGTGCTTTAGAACAGGCGCATCTCTCTCATACCTGTTCCAGAATGTGGCTTGTGCTTCAGGACAGGTGAAACTCTCTCATTCGTGTTCCTGAATGTGGCTTGTGCTTTAGAACAATTCCAATTCACCCATACCTGTTCCAGAATGTGCCTTGTGCTTTAGACCAGTAGAATCAATCTCGTACCTGTTCAAGAATGTGGGCCAGAAATTCAGTGGGCTTTGCGCCCAGTTACCACCCAAAGAGGGCTTCTGCGCAAGTGTAAGAGGGTGCGCTGATATTTAGCGCTGCGGTAATGGCGGCGGTAGCCGGTAGCGCTGCGCCGACACTGATGACGTCATCGGTGTGCGCAGTGCCCCGGTTCCGCCCCGCTTCCGGCCCAAACCCCATATTTAGTTGTGGCCGCCTCTTCTGCAGCAGCCGCAAACAGCGATTGAAAAACGGGGCCGTACTGCTGCGCTACTGGGACGCTTTAAGGTGGAGGTGCGGCCGGCCGCTTTTTCAGCGGCCGCCTGCCCGCACCTCCTTCCCCGGCCTCCTCCACCCCACCCCGCGGCATTGCCGGCTGCTTTCCGTGAGCCCGGCACTTCTGCTTGGTGCCGGGCTCATTTGCCGGCACAATCCAGCAGCGATCTCACTGTTGCAGGCACCTCCACCTTAAGAGAAGGAGGAGGCCTGCAGTACCGCAGCCTGCCACACCGCATCGGGTGGCGCCGCGGCACTTAGAGTGCTGAAATTCAGTTTCAGCGCCCCAAGCGGGGGTGAGCACACCCTGGAATAGCGGCCGGTTCCGACTTGGGGCGCAAAAGCCGAATATCTGACAGGTGCACCTGGCTCCGCGCGCAGCGCTAACTTTTGGGCCTTAGCCTGCTGGCGGGCCTTAACTGAATTTCTAGGCCTGTGTCTGGTGCATTAGAAAAGGTGAAGCACTCTCATACCTGTGCGAGAATGTGTCGTATGCTTTAGAACAAATGTTGCTCTCTTATACATTTTCCAGAATTTGCCTTGAGCTTTACAACTGGCGAAATTCCCAAAGCTTTTCCAGAATGTGCCTTGTACTTTACAACTGGCGAAACACTCAAAGCTGTTCCAGATTGTACCCTGTACTTTAGAAGAGGTGAATGTCTCTCATACCTCTTCCAGAATGTGCTATTGCACTTTAGAACAGGCGTAACTCTCTCATACCTGTTCCAGAATATGCCATGAGCTTTACAACTGGTGAAACACTCATACCTTTTCCAGGATGAGCCTCGTGCTTTAGAACTTGTGAAACTCTCAAAGCTGTTCCAGAAAGTGCCATTTAAATTTCAACAGGTGAAAATCTCTCATACCTGTTCCAGATTGTACCTTGTGCTTTAGAAAAGGTGAAACTTTCTCATACCTTTTCCAGATTGTACCTTGTGCTTTAGAACAGGTGATACACTCTCATTAATGTTCCAGAATATGCCTTGTGCTTTAAAACAGGCGTATCTCTCTCATACAAGTTCCAGAATGTGCCTTGTGCTTTAGAACATGTGAAAATCTCTCATACATGTTCCAGAAAGTGCCTTCTGCTTTACAGCTTGTGAAACTCTCAGACCTGTTAAAGAATGTGCCTTGTGCTTTTCAACATGTGAAAATATCTCATACCTGTTCCAGATAGTATATTGTTCTTTAGAACAGGTGAAAATCTCTCATTCCGGTTGCACTATTTGTCTTGTGCATTAGAACAGTTGAAACGCTCTCATACCTGTTCCAGAATGTACCATGTGCTTGAGAACAGGGGAAACTCTCTCATACCTGTTCCAGTACGTGCCTTCTGCTTTACCTAAGATGAAAGACTTTCATACATTTTGCAGGATGTGCCTGGTGCTTTACAACTGGTGAAACTCGCATACCTGTTCCAGAATGTGCCTTCTGCTTTACAGCTTGTGAAACTCTCAGACCTGTTAAAGAATGTGCCTTGTGCTTTTCAACATGTGAAAATCTCTCATACCTGTTCCAGATAGTATATTGTTCTTTAGAACAGGTGAAAATCTCTCATTTCGGTTGCACTATTTGTCTTGTGCATTAGAACAGTTGAAACGCTCTCATACCTGTTCCAGAATGTACCATGTGCTTGAGAACAGGGGAAACTCTCTCATACCTGTTCCAGTACGTGGCTTCTGCTTTACCTAAGATGAAAGACTTTCATACATTTTCCAGGATGTGCCTGGTGCTTTACAACTGGTGAAACTCGCATACCTGTTCCAGAATGTGCCTTGAGCTTTACAACAGTTGAATCTCTCTCATACATGTAGCAGAATGTATCTTGTGATTTACAACAGGGGATACTCTCTCATTCATAATCCAGATTGTACCTTGTGCTTTAGAACAGGTGAAACTCTCTCATACCTGTTCCAAAATGTGCCTTGTGCTTTACAACAGGAGAAATTCTCCCAAAGCTTTTCCAGAATATGCCTTGTTCTTTACATCTGGTGAAAATCTGAAAACTGTTCCAGAATGCTCCTTTTGCATTACAACAGGGGAAACACTCTCATACCTGTTCCACATTGTGCCTTGTGCTTTACAACTGGTGAAAGTCTCATACCTGTTCCAGAGTGTGCCTTGTGCTTTACAACTGATGAAATACTCTCATACCTGTTGCAGAATATGCCTTGTGCTTTAGAACAGGCGTGCTCTCTCGTACCTGTTCCAGAATGTGCCTTGTGCTTTAGAACAGGTGAAACACTCTCATACCAGTTCCAGAGAGTGCCTTGCGCTTTAGAACTGGAGAATGTCTCACATACCTGTTCCAGAATGTGCCTGTTGCTTTAGAACAGGTGTAACTCACACATCCCTGTTCCAGATTGTGCCTTCTGCTTCAGAAAAGGGGAAACTCTCATACCTGTTCCATAATGTGCCTTCTGCTTCAGAGCAGCTGTAACACCCTCATAACAGTTCCAGAATATGCATTGTGCTTTAGAACATGTGTATCTCACATATACTTGTTCCAGAATGTGCCTTGTGCTTTTGACCAGGCGTATCTCGCTCATACCTGGTTCAGAATGTGCCTTGTGCTTTGGAACAGGTGAAGCTCTCTCATACCTGGTCCAGAATGTGCCTTGTGCTTTAGAACAGGTGAAAGTCTATCATACCATTTCCAGAGTGTGCCTTGTGCTTTACAAACTGGTGAAACTCTCATAACTGTTCCAGAATATGCCTTGTGCTTTACAACTGGTGACATTCTCTCTTTTAGAAAAGGTGAAACACTCATACCTGTTCCAAAATGTGCCTTTTACTTTAGAAAAGCTGTAACACTCTCATACCTGTTCCAGAATACGCCTTGTGCTTTTGAACAGGTGTATCTCGCTCATACCTGTTCCAGAATGAGTCTTGTGCTTTAGAAAATGTGAAGCTCTCTCATACCTGTTCCAGAATGTGCCTCGTGCTTTACAACAGGTGAAAGTCTCCCATACCTTTTCCAGAATGTGCCTTGTATTTTACAACTGCTGAAACTCTCAAAGCTGTGTCAGAATGTGCCTTTTACTTTACAACAGGTGAGACACACTCATACCTGTTCCAGATTGTACCTGTGCTTTAGAAGGGGTGAAACTCTCTTATACCTATTCCAGAATTTGCCTTGCACTTTAGAAAAAGGGAAACTCCCTCATACCTGTTCCAGAACGTGACTTGTGCTTCAGAACAGGTGTCAATCTCTGTAAGCTGTTCCAGAATGTGCCTTGTACTTTACAACTGGTGAAACTCTCATACATGTTCCAGATTGTACCCTGTGCTTTAGAAGAGGTGATTATCTCTTATACCTGTTCCAGAATGTGCTGTTGCACTTTATAACAGGCATAACTCTCTCATACCTGTTCCAGAACGTGCCATGTGCTTTACAACTGGTGAACCACTCGTACATGTTCCAGGAAGCGCCTTGTGCTTTAGAACTTGCGAAAGACTCAAAGCTGTTCCAGATTGTGCCATTTACATTACAATAGGTGAAACTCTCTCATACCTGTTTCAGATTGTACCTTGTGCTTTAGTACAGGTGACACACTCTCATACCTGTTCCAGAATATGCCTTGTGCTTTAGAACAGGCGAATCTCTCTCACACAAGTTCCAGAATGTGCCTTGTGCTTTAGAACATGTGAAAATCACTCATACATGTTCCAGAAGGTGCCTTCTGCTTTACAACTTGTGAAACTCTCAGACCAGTTACAGAATGTGCCTTGTACTTTTCAACATGTCAAATTCTCTCATAATTGTTGCAGAACGTGCCTTATGCTTTACAACATTTGGATCTCTCTCATATATGGTCCAAAATGTGCCTTGTGCTTTACAACAGGAGAAATTCACCCAAAGCTTTTCCAGAATATGCCTTGTTCTTCACATCTGGCGAAACTCCGAAAGCTGTTCCAGAATGCTCCTTTTGCTTTACAACAGGTGAAACACACTCATACCTGTTCCACATTGTGCCTTGTGCTTTACAACTGGTGAAACTCTCATACCGCTTCCAGAATGGGCCTTGTGCTTTACAACTGTTGAACCTGTCTCATACATGTTCCAGAATGTATCTCGTGTTTTACAACAGGTGATACTCTGTCATTCCTATTCCAGAATGTGCCTTGTTCTTCAGTACAGGCGACAATCACTCATACCTGTTCAAGAGTGTGCTATTGTTCTTTAGAAAAGGCAGAACTCTCTCATACCTGTTCCAAATTGTGCCTTGTGCTTTAGAAACGGTGAAAGTCTCTCATACCTTTTCCAGAATGTGCCTTGTGCTTTACCACTGGTAGAAATCCCATACCTGTTCCAGAATGTGCCTTGTGCTTTAGAACAGGTGAAAGTCTATCATACCATTTCCAGAGTGTGCCTTGTGCTTTACAAACTGGTGAAACTCTCATAACTGTTCCAGAATATGCCTTGTGCTTTACAACTGGTGACATTCTCTCTTTTAGAAAAGGTGAAACACTCATACCTGTCCCAAAATGTGCCTTTTACTTTAGAAAAGCTGTAACACTCTCATACCTGTTCCAGAATACGCCTTGTGCTTTTGAACAGGTGTATCTCGCTCATACCTGTTCCAGAATGAGTCTTGTGCTTTAGAAAATGTGAAGCTCTCTCATACCTGTTCCAGAATGTGCCTCGTGCTTTACAACAGGTGAAAGTCTCCCATACCTTTTCCAGAATGTGCCTTGTATTTTACAACTGCTGAAACTCTCAAAGCTGTGCCAGAATGTGCCTTTTACTTTACAGCAGGTGAGACACACTCATACCTGTTCCAGATTGTACCTGTGCTTTAGAAGGGGTGAAACTCTCTTATACCTATTCCAGAATTTGCCTTGCACTTAGAAAAAGGGAAACTCCCTCATACCTGTTCCAGAACGTGACTTGTGCTTCAGAACAGGTGTCAATCTCTGTAAACTGTTCCAGAATGTGCCTTGCGCTTTACAACAGTTGGATCTCTCCCATACCTGTTCCAGAATGTGCCTTGTGCTTTAGAACAGCTGGCATCTCTCATACCTGTTCCAGAATATGCCCTGTGCTTCACAACTGGTTAAGTTCACTCATAACTGTTCCAGAATGTGCCTTGTGCTTTAGATCATTTGAATATCTCTCATACAGGTTCCAGAATGTGCCTTGTACTTTACAACTGGCGAAACTCTCATACATGTTCCAGGTTGTACCCTGTGCTTTAGAAGAGATGATTATCTCTTATACCTGTTCCAGAATGTGCTGTTGCACTTTATAACAGGCATAACTCTCTCATACCTGTTCCAGAACGTGCCATGTGCTTTACAACTGGTGAACCACTCGTACATGTTCCAGGAAGCGCCTTGTGCTTTAGAACTTGCGAAAGACTCAAAGCTGTTCCAGATTGTGCCATTTACATTACAATAGGTGAAACTCTCTCATACCTGTTTCAGATTGTACCTTGTGCTTTAGTACAGGTGACACACTCTCATACCTGTTCCAGAATATGCCTTGTGCTTTAGAACAGGCGAATCTCTCTCACACAAGTTCCAGAATGTGCCTTGTGCTTTAGAACATGTGAAAATCACTCATACATGTTCCAGAAGGTGCCTTCTGCTTTACAACTTGTGAAACTCTCAGACCAGTTACAGAATGTGCCTTGTACCTTTCAACATGTCAAAATCTCTCATACCTGTTCTGGACAGTAAAATGTGCTTTAGAACAGGTGAAAATCTCTCATTAAGGTTGCACTATTTGTCTTGTGCTTTAGAACAGTTGAAACGCTCTCATACCTGTTCCAGAATGTACCATGTGCTTGAGAACAGGTGAAACTCTCTCATACCTGTTCCAGAATGTGACTTGTGCTTTACCTAAGATGAAAGTCTTTCATATATTTTCCAGGATATGCCTGGTGCTTTACAACTGGTGAAATTCGCATACCTGTTCCAGAATTTGCCTTGTGCTTTAACAACAGTTGAATCTCTCTCATACATGTTCCAGAATTTACCTTGTGCTTTACAACAGGGGATTCTCACTCATTCATATTCCATAATGTGCCTTCTGCTTCAGAACAGGTGACAATCTCGCATTCCTTTTCAAGAATGTGCTATTGTGCTTTAGATCAGGCGAAACTCCCTCATAACTGTTCCAGAATGTGCCCTGTGCTTTACAAATAGTGAAACTCTCATACCTGTTCCAGAATGTGCCTTGTGCTTTACAATTGGTGAAATACTCTCATACATGTTGCAGAATATGCCTTGTGCATTAGAACAGGTGCGTCTCTCTCATACCTGTTCCAGAATGTGCCTTGTGCTTTAGAACAGGTGAATCTCTCTCATACCAGTTCCCGAAAGTGCCTTGTGCTTTAGAACCGGAGAAACTCTCTCATATCTGTTCCAGAATGTGCCTGGTGCTTTAGAACAGGTGTAACTCACACATCCCTGATCCAGATAATGCCTTCTGCTTCAGAAAAGGGGAAACTCTCATACCTGTTCCAAAATGTGCCTCTTCTTCAGAACAGCTGTAACACTCTCATACCTGTTCCAGAATATGCCTTGTGCTTTAGAACAGGTGAAACTCTCTTATACCTCTTCCAGAATGTACCTGGTGCTTTAGAACAGGTGTAACTCACACACCCCTGTTCCAGATAGTGCCTTCTGCTTCAGAAAAGGGGAAACTCTCATACATGTTCCAGAATGTGCCTTGTGCTTTAGAACAGATGAAATTCTCTCACACCTGTTCCAGAATGTGCTTTGTGCTTTAGAACAGTTGAAACTCTATCATACCTGTTCCAGAATATGCTACTGCGCTTTATAACTGGAGTAACTCTCTCATACCTGTACCAGAATGTGCCAAGTGCTTTAGAATAGGCGAAATTCTCTAATACGTTTTCCAGAATGTGCCTTGTGCTTTACAACTGCTGAAACATCTCACACCTGTTCCAGAATGTGCCTTTTGCATTACAACAGGTGAAACTCTTTCATATCTGTTCCAGATTGTAACCTTTGCATTAGAACAGGTGCTACTCTCTCATACCTGTTCCAGAATATGCCTTGTGCTTTAGTACAGGCGTATCTCTCCCATACCTGTTCCAGAATGAGCCTTGTACTTTAGAACATGTGTAAATCTGTCATACATTTTCCAGAATGTAATTGTGCTTTTCAACATATGAAACTCTCTCATACCTTTCTCAGAATGTACCTTGTTCCTTAGAACTGGTGAAAATCTCTCACTACTGTTCCACAATGTGCCTTGTGCTTTAGAACATGTAAAACTCTCTCATACCTCTTCCAGAATGCACGATGTGCTTTAGAACAGGTGAAAATCTCTCATACCTGTTCCAGAATGTACCATGTGCTTTAGAACAGGAGAAATTCTCCAATAACTTTTCCAGAATGTGCCTTATGCTTTACAACTGCTGAAACATCTCATACGTGTTCCAGAATGTGCCTTTTGCATTACAACAGTCCGTCGTCGTCATACGTGTCTTCATACTGTTCCCTTTGGGGAACTGTATGAAGTGGTGGAAGGATTTCTGGCCGCGATTAATGCTCCTTCCATGACCATGACCATCTTCACACCAGCCATTAGGTTGGTTAATCCTATGGCAGGAGTGTTATACGGGCTCCCACAATCCATACGAGGTGGGGCTGCACCCACACCCACGGACGCAACCATCCCACTGGATGTCAACCCAGAATTTAGAGCCGGAGCTCCGACTCCACTTGCCGGGACTGTCTGGAGCGGGGTTCGAAACCCTATGCCTCATGGGCCAGTGGCGGGTAGGCTACCACTACGCCAAAGGCCCACTCCTACTACAACAGGTGAAACTCTCTCATACCTGTTCCACATTGTACCCTCTGCATTAGAACAGGTGATTCCCTCTCATACCTGTTCCAGATTATGCCTTGTGTTTAGAACATGTGTATCTCTCTCATACCTGTTCCAGAATGTGCCTTGTACATTAGAACATGTGAAACTCTCTCATACCTGTTCCAGAATATGCCATGAGCTTAACAACTGGTGAAACTCCATACCTGTTCCAGAATGTGCCCTGTGCTTTACAACGGTGACGCTCTCTCGTACCTGTTCCAGATTGTGTCTTGTGCTTTAGAACAGGTGAAACTTTCTCATACCAGTTAAAAAATGAGCCTTGTGCTATAGAACAGGTGAGAATCTATTACACCTTTTCCAGAACGTGCTATTGTGCTTTAGAGCAGGCGTAACACTCAAATACCTTTTCCAGAATATGCCTTGTACTTTAGAACGGCTGAAAGTCTCTCATACTTGTTCCAGAATGAGCATTCTGCTTGACAACTGGTGTAACTCACATACCTGTTCCAGAATATGGCTTGTGCTTTAGAATAGGCGCATCTCTCTCATACCTGTTCCAGAATGTGCCTCGTACTTTAGAACAGGTGAAACTCTCTTCTCTCATACCTGTTCCAGAATGTGCTCTTGCACATTAGAACAAGTGTAACTCTCTAATACCAGTTCCAGTATGGGCCTTTTGCTTTAGAACAGGTGAAACTCTCTCATACCTGTTCCAGAATGTGGCTTGTTCTGTAGGACAGGTGAAATTCACTCATACCTGTACCAGAATGTGCCTTTTGCTTTACAACTGGCGAAACTCCCAAAGCATTTCCAGAATGTGCCTTGTACTTTACAACTGGTGAAACTCATACCTGTTCCAGATTGTATCCTGTGCTTTAGAAGAGGTGAATATCTCTAATTTGTTTCAGATTGTGCTATTGCACTTTAGAACAGGCCTAGCCCTCTCATACCTGATCCAGAATATGCCATGTGCTTGAGAACATGCGAAATTCTCACATACCTGTTCCAGAATGTGCCTTGTGCTTAACAACAGTTGAATCTCTCTCATATAAGTACCAGAGTGAACCTTGTGATTTACAACAGGGGATTCTCTCTCATTCATATTCCATAATGTGCCTTGTGCTTCAGAACAGGTGACAATCTCGCATACCTGTTCAAGAATGTGCTATTGTGCTTCAGAACAGGCGTAACTCCCTCATACCTGTTCCAGAATGTGCCCTGTGCTTTACAAATAGTGAAACTCTCATACCTTTTCCAGAATGTGCCTTGTCCTTCAAAACTGGTGAAATAGTCTCATACCTGTTGCAGAATATGCCTTGTGCTTTAGAACAGGCGTGCTCTCTCATATCTGTTCCAGAATGTGCCTTCTGCTTCAGAAAAGGGGAAACTCTCATTCCTGTTACAAATGTGCCTTCTGCTTCAGAACAGCTGTAACACTCTCATACCTGTTCCTAAATATGCCTTGTGCTTTAGAACATGTGCATCTCGCTCATACCTGGTTCAGAATCTGCCTTGTGCTTTAGGACAGGTGAACTCTCTCATACCTGTTGCAGAACGTGCCTTGAGCTTTACAACAGTTCGATCTCTCTCATATATGTTCCAGATTGTGCCTTCTCCTTTACTACTGGTGTAACTCTCTCATCCCTGTTCCAGAATGTGCCTTGTGCTTTAGAACTGGTGACAATCTCTGGTACCTGCTTGAATGCGCTATTGTGATTTAGGTCAGGTGTAACATTCTCATACCTGTCCCAAAATGTGCCTTTTACTTTAGAAAAGCTGTAACACTCTCATACCTGTTCCAGAATACGCCTTGTGCTTTTGAACAGGTGTATCTCGCTCATACCTGTTCCAGAATGAGTCTTGTGCTTTAGAAAATGTGAAGCTCTCTCATACCTGTTCCAGAATGTGCCTCGTGCTTTACAAAAGGTGAAAGTCTCCCATACCTTTTCCAGAATGTGCCTTGTATTTTACAACTGCTGAAATTCTCAAAGCTGTGCCAGAATGTGCCTTTTACTTTACAGCAGGTGAGACACACTCATACCTGTTCCAGATTGTACCTGTGCTTTAGAAGGGGTGAAACTCTCTTATACCTATTCCAGAATTTGCCTTGCACTTTAGAAAAAGGGAAACTCCCTCATACCTGTTCCAGAACGTGACTTGTGCTTCAGAACAGGTGTCAATCTCTGTAAACTGTTCCAGAATGTGCCTTGCGCTTTACAACAGTTGGATCTCTCCCATACCTGTTCCAGAATGTGCCTTGTGCTTTAGAACAGCTGGCATCTCTCATACCTGTTCCAGAATATGCCCTGTGCTTCACAACTGGTTAAGTTCACTCATAACTGTTCCAGAATGTGCCTTGTGCTTTAGATCATTTGAATATCTCTCATACAGGTTCCAGAATGTGCCTTGTACTTTACAACTCGCGAAACTCTCATACATGTTCCAGATTGTACCCTGTGCTTTAGAAGAGGTGATTATCTCTTATACCTGTTCCAGAATGTGCTGTTGCACTTTATAACAGGCATAACTCTCTCATACCTGTTCCAGAACGTGCCATGTGCTTTACAACTGGTGAACCACTCGTACATGTTCCAGGAAGCGCCTTGTGCTTTAGAACTTGCGAAAGACTCAAAGCTGTTCCAGATTGTGCCATTTACATTACAATAGGTGAAACTCTCTCATACCTATTTCAGATTGTACCTTGTGCTTTAGTACAGGTGACACACTCTCATACCTGTTCCAGAATATGCCTTGTGCTTTAGAACAGGCGAATCTCTCTCACACAAGTTCCAGAATGTGCCTTGTGCTTTAGAACATGTGAAAATCACTCATACATGTTCCAGAAGGTGCCTTCTGCTTTACAACTTGTGAAACTCTCAGACCAGTTACAGAATGTGCCTTGTACCTTTCAACATGTCAAAATCTCTCATACCTGTTCTGGACAGTAAAATGTGCTTTAGAACAGGTGAAAATCTCTCATTAAGGTTGCACTATTTGTCTTGTGCTTTAGAACAGTTGAAACGCTCTCATACCTGTTCCAGAATGTACCATGTGCTTGAGAACAGGTGAAACTCTCTCATACCTGTTCCAGAATGTGACTTGTGCTTTACCTAAGATGAAAGTCTTTCATATATTTTCCAGGATATGCCTGGTGCTTTACAACTGGTGAAATTCGCATACCTGTTCCAGAATTTGCCTTGTGCTTTAACAACAGTTGAATCTCTCTCATACATGTTCCAGAATTTACCTTGTGCTTTACAACAGGGGATTCTCACTCATTCATATTCCATAATGTGCCTTCTGCTTCAGAACAGGTGACAATCTCGCATTCCTTTTCAAGAATGTGCTATTGTGCTTTAGATCAGGCGAAACTCCCTCATAACTGTTCCAGAATGTGCCCTGTGCTTTACAAATAGTGAAACTCTCATACCTGTTCCAGAATGTGCCTTGTGCTTTACAATTGGTGAAATACTCTCATACATGTTGCAGAATATGCCTTGTGCATTAGAACAGGTGCGTCTCTCTCATACCTGTTCCAGAATGTGCCTTGTGCTTTAGAACAGGTGAATCTCTCTCATACCAGTCCCCGATAGTGCCTTGTGCTTTAGAACCAGAGAAACTCTCTCATATCTGTTCCAGAATGTGCCTGGTGCTTTAGAACAGGTGTAACTCACACATCCCTGTTCCAGATAATGCCTTCTGCTTCAGAAAAGGGGAAACTCTCATACCTGTTCCAAAATGTGCCTCTTCTTCAGAACAGCTGTAACACTCTCATACCTGTTCCAGAATATGCTTTGTGATTTAGAACAGGTGCATCACTCTCATACCTGTTCCAGAATGTGCCTTGTGCTTTAGAACAGGTGAAACTCTCTTATACCTCTTCCAGAATGTACCTGGTGCTTTAGAACAGGTGTAACTCACACACCCCTGTTCCAGATAGTGCCTTCTGCTTCAGAAAAGGGGAAACTCTCATACATGTTCCAGAATGTGCCTTGTGCTTTAGAACAGATGAAATTCTCTCACACCTGTTCCAGAATGTGCTTTGTGCTTTAGAACAGTTGAAACTCTATCATACCTGTTCCAGAATATGCTACTGCGCTTTATAACTGGAGTAACTCTCTCATACCTGTACCAGAATGTGCCAAGTGCTTTAGAATAGGCGAAATTCTCTAATACGTTTTCCAGAATGTGCCTTGTGCTTTACAACTGCTGAAACATCTCACACTTGTTCCAGAATGTGCCTTTTGCATTACAACAGGTGAAACTCTTTCATATCTGTTCCAGATTGTAACCTTTGCATTAGAACAGGTGATACTCTCTCATACCTGTTCCAGAATATGCCTTGTGCTTTAGTACAGGCGTATCTCTCCCATACCTGTTCCAGAATGAGCCTTGTACTTTAGAACATGTGTAAATCTGTCATACATTTTCCAGAATGTAATTGTGCTTTTCAACATATGAAACTCTCTCATACCTTTCTCAGAATGTACCTTGTTCCTTAGAACTGGTGAAAATCTCTCACTACTGTTCCACAATGTGCCTTGTGCTTTAGAACATGTAAAACTCTCTCATACCTCTTCCAGAATGCACGATGTGCTTTAGAACAGGTGAAAATCTCTCATACCTGTTCCAGAATGTACCATGTGCTTTAGAACAGGAGAAATTCTCCAATAACTTTTCCAGAATGTGCCTTATGCTTTACAACTGCTGAAACATCTCATACGTGTTCCAGAATGTGCCTTTTGCATTACAACAGTCAGTAATCGTCGTACGTGTCTTCATACTGTTCCCTTTGGTGAACTGTATGAAGTGGTGGAAGGATTTCTGGCCGTGATTAATGCTCCTTCCATGACCATGACCATCTTCACACCAGCCATTAGGTTGTTTAATCCTATGGCAGGAGTGTTATACGGGCTCCCACAATCCATACGAGGTGGGGCTGCACCCACACCCACGGACGCAACCATCCCACTGGATGGCAACCCAGAATTTAGAGCCGGAGCTCCGACTCCACTTGCCGGGACTGTCTGGAGCGGGGTTCGAAACCCTATGCCTCATGGGCCAGTGGCGGGTAGGCTACCACTACGCCAAAGGTCACTCCTACTACAACAGGTGAAACTCTCTCATACCTGTTCCACATTGTACCCTCTGCATTAGAACAGGTGATTCCCTCTCATACCTGTTTCGGATTATGCCTTGTGTTTAGAACATGTGTATCTCTCTCATACCTGTTCCAGAATGTGCCTTGTACATTAGAACATGTGAAACTCTCTCATACCTGTTCCAGAATATGCCATGAGCTTAACAACTGGTGAAACTCCATACCTGTTCCAGAATGAGCCCTGTGCTTTACAACGGTGACGCTCTCTCATACCTGTTCCAGATTGTGTCTTGTGCTTTAGAACAGGTGAAACTTTCTCATACTAGTTAAAAAATGAGCCTTGTGCTATAGAACAGGTGAGAATCTATGACACCTTTTCCAGAACGTGCTATTGTGCTTTAGAGCAGGCGTAACACTCAAATACCTTTTCCAGAATATGCCTTGTACTTTAGAACGGGTGAAAGTCTCTCATACTTGTTCCAGAATGAGCATTCTGCTTGACAACTGGTGTAACTCACATACCTGTTCCAGAATATGGCTTGTGCTTTAGAATAGGCGCATCTCTCTCATACCTGTTCCAGAATGTGCCTCGTACTTTAGAACAGGTGAAACTCTCTTCTCTCATACCTGTTCCAGAATGTGCTCTTGCACATTAGAACAAGTGTAACTCTCTAATACCAGTTCCAGTATGGGCCTTTTGCTTTAGAACAGGTGAAACTCTCTCATACCTTTTCCAGAATGTGGCTTGTGCTGTAGGACAGGTGAAATTCACTCATACCTGTACCAGAATGTGCCTTTTGCTTTACAACTGGCGAAACTCCCAAAGCATTTCCAGAATGTGCCTTGTACTTTACAACTGGTGAAACTCATACCTGTTCCAGATTGTATCCTGTGCTTTAGAAGAGGTGAATATCTCTAATTTGTTTCAGATTGTGCTATTGCACTTTAGAACAGGCCTAGCTCTCTCATACCTGATCCAGAATATGCCATGTGCTTGAGAACATGCGAAATTCTCACATACCTGTTCCAGAATGTGCCTTGTGCTTAACAACAGTTGAATCTCTCTCATATAAGTACCAGAGTGAACCTTGTGATTTACAACAGGGGATTCTCTCTCATTCATATTCCATAATGTGCCTTGTGCTTCAGAACAGGTGACAATCTCGCATACCTGTTCAAGAATGTGCTATTGTGCTTCAGAACAGGCGTAACTCCCTCATACCTGTTCCAGAATGTGCCCTGTGCTTTACAAATAGTGAAACTCTCATACCTTTTCCAGAATGTGCCTTGTCCTTCAAAACTGGTGAAATAGTCTCATACCTGTTGCAGAATATGCCTTGTGCTTTAGAACAGGCGTGCTCTCTCATATCTGTTCCAGAATGTGCCTTCTGCTTCAGAAAAGGGGAAACTCTCATTCCTGTTCCAAATGTGCCTTCTGCTTCAGAACAGCTGTAACACTCTCATACCTGTTCCTAAATATGCCTTGTGCTTTAGAACATGTGCATCTCGCTCATACCTGGTTCAGAATCTGCCTTGTGCTTTAGGACAGGTGAACTCTCTCATACCTGTTGCAGAACGTGCCTTGAGCTTTACAACAGTTCGATCTCTCTCATATATGTTCCAGATTGTGCCTTCTCCTTTACTACTGGTGTAACTCTCTCATCCCTGTTCCAGAATGTGCCTTGTGCTTTAGAACTGGTGACAATCTCTGGTACCTGCTTGAATGCGCTATTGTGATTTAGGTCAGGTGTAACATTCTCATACCTGTTCCAGAATGGGCCTTGTGCTTTACAACCGGTTAAATTCACTCAAACCTGTTCCAGAACGTGCCTTGTGCTTTAGACCATTTGAATCTCTCTCATACATGTTCCAGAATGTGCCTTGTGCTTTAGAAGAGTTGAAACATTCTCATACCTCTTCCAGAATGTGCCATGTGTTTCAGAACAGGTGTTGCTCTCTTATAACTGTTCCAGAATGTGACTTGTGCTTTAGAACAGGTGAAACTCATACCTGTTCCAGATTGTACCTTGTGCTTTAGAACAGGTGAAACTCTGTCATACCGGTTCCAAAATGTGCCTTGTGCTTTACAACAGGAGAAAGCTCCCAAAGCTTTTCCAAAATGTGCCTTGTTCTTTACATCTGGCGAAACTCCCAAAGCTGTTCCAGAATGTTCCTTTTGCTTTGCAACAGGTAAAACACTCTCATACCAGTTCCAGAATGTAACTTGTGCTTTACAACAGGTGATACTCCCTCATTCCTATTCCAGAATGTGCCTTGTGCTTCAGAAAAGGGGAAACTCTCATACCTGTTCCAAAATGTGCCTTGTGCTTCAGAGCAGCTGTAACACCCTCATAACTGATCCAGAAAATGACTTGTGCTTTAGAGCACACGTATCTCGCACATGCCTGTTCCAGAATGTGCCATGTGCTTTAAAACAGGTGAAGCTCTCTCATACCTGTTCCAGAGTGTGCCTTGTGTTTTAGCACAGGTGAACTCTCTCAAACCTGTTGCAGAGTGTGCCTTGCACTTTACAACATGTGACAATCTCTGGTACATGTACCAGAATGTGCTATTGTGCTTTAGAACAGGCGTAACTCGCTTATACCTGTTCCAGAATCTGCCTTGTGCTTTAGAACTGTTGACAGTTTCTCATAACTGTTCCAGAATGTTCCATTTGCTTTACAACTGGTTAAATACACTCACACCTGTTCCAGAATGTGCCGTGCACTTTAGAACAGGTGTTGGTCTCTTATACCTGTTCCAGAATGTGACTTGGTGCTTTAGTGCAGGTGAAACTCTCATACTTATTACAGAATGTGCCTTGTGCTTTACAACTGGTGAAACATCCAAAGCTGTTCCAGAATGTGTCTGTTACTTTAGAAAAGCTGAAACACTCTCATACCTGTTCCAGGTTGTATCTTGTGCTTTAGAACGGGTGAAACGCTCTCATACCTGTTCCAAAATGTGCCTTGTGCTTTACAACAGGAGAAGTTCTCCCAAAGCTTTTCAAGAATATGCCTTGTTCCTTATATCTGGTGAAACTCTCAAAGCTGTTCCAGAATGTTCATTTTGCTTTACAACAGGTGAAACACTCTCATACCTGTTCCACATTGTGCCTTGTGCTTTACAACTGGTGAAACTCTCATACTGCTTCCAGACTGTGCCTTGTGCTTTACAACACTTGAACCTCTGTCATACATGTTCCAGAATGTACCTCGTGCTTTACAACAGGAGATACTCTCTCATTCCTATTGCAGAATGTGCCCTGTGCTTCAGTGCAGGCGACAATTACGCATGCCTGTTCAAGAATGTGCTATTGTGCTTCAGAACAGGCGAAACTCTCATACCTTTTCCAGAATGTGCCTTGTGCTTTACAACTGGTGAAACTCCCATACCTGTTCCAGAATGTGCCTTGTGCTTTAGAACAGGTAAAAGTCTCTCATACCATTTCCAGAGTGTGCCTTGTGCTTTACAAGCTGGTGAAACTCTCATAACTGTTCCAGAATATGCCTTGTGTTTTACAACTGGTGACATTCTCTCTTTTAGAAAAGGTGAAACACTCATACCTTTTCCAAAATGTGCCTTTTACTTTAGAAAAGCTGTAACACTCTCATACCTGTTCCAGAATACGCCTTGTGCTTTTGAACAGGTGTATCTCGCTCATACCTGTTCCAGAATGAGTCTTTTGCTTTAGAAAATGTGAAGCTCTCTCATACCTGTTCCAGAATGTGCCTTGTGCTTTACAACAGGTGAAAGTCTCCCATACCTTTTCCAGAATGTGCCTTGTATTTTACAACTGCTGAAACTCTCAAAGCTGTGTCAGAATGTGCCTTTTGCTTTACAAATAGTGAAACTCTCATACCTTTTCCAGAATGTGCCTTGTGCTTCAAAACAGGTGAAATAGTCTCATACCTGTTCCAGAATGTGCCTTCTGCTTCAGAAAAGGGGAAACTCTCATACCTGTTCCAAAATGTGCCATCTGCTTCAGAACAGCTGTAACACTCTCATACCTGTTCCTGAATATGCCTTGTGCTTTAGAACATGTGCATCTCGCTCATACCTGGTTCAGAATCTGCCTTGTGCTTTAGAACAGGTGAACTCTCTCATACCTGTTGCAGAACGTGCCTTGAGCTTTACAACAGTTCGATCTCTCTCATATATGTTCCAGATTGTGCCTTCTCCTTTACTACTGGTGTAACTCTCTCATTCCTGTTCCAGAATGTGCCTGGTGCTTTAGAACTGGTGACAATATCTGGTACCTGCTTGAATGCGCTATTGTGATTTAGATCAGGCGTAACACTCTCATACCTGTTCCAGAATGGGCCTTGTGCTTTACAACTGGTTCAATTCACTCACACCTGTTCCAGAACGTGCCTTGTGCTTTAGACCATTTGAATCTCTCTCGTACATGTTCCAGAATGTGCCTTGTGCTTTAGAAGAGTTGAAACATTCTCATACCTCTTGCAGAATGTGCCATGTGTTTCAGAACAGGTGCTGCGCTCTTATAACTGTTCCAGAATGTGACTTGTGCTTTAGAAC
This sequence comes from Somniosus microcephalus, assembly GCF_052327205.1. Taxonomy (NCBI): domain Eukaryota; kingdom Metazoa; phylum Chordata; class Chondrichthyes; order Squaliformes; family Somniosidae; genus Somniosus; species Somniosus microcephalus. Next base: position 109,856,556 of record NC_140994.1, read on the forward strand.
AGGTGAAACTCTCATACCTGTTCCAGATTGTACCTTGTGCTTTAGAACAGGTGAAACTCTCTCATATTGGTTCCAAAATGTGCCTTGTGATTTACAACAGGAGTAATCTCCCAAAGCTTTTCCAAAATGTGACTTGTTCTTTACATCTGGCAAAACTCCCAAAGCTGTTCCAGAATGTTCCTTATGCTTCGCAACAGGTAAAACGCTCTCATACCAGTTCCAGAATGTAACTTGTGCTTTACAACAGGTGATACTCCCTCATTCCTTTTCCAGAATGTGCCTTGTGCTTCAGAAAAGGGGAAACTATCATACCTGTTCCAAAGTGTGCCTTGTGCTTCAGAGCAGCTGTAACACCCTCATTACTGTTCCAGAATATGCCTTGTGCTTTAGAGCACACGTATCTTGCACATACCTGTTCCAGAATGTGCCATGTACTTTAAAACAGGTGAAGCTCTCTCATACCTGTTCCAGAATGTGACTTGTGTTATAGCACAGGTGAACTCTCTCAAACCTGTTGCAGACTGTGCCTTGTGCATTAGAACAGGTGACAATCTCTGAACCCTGTTCCAGAATGTGACATGCACTTTACAACTGGTTAAATTCACTCAAACCTGTTCCAGAATTTGCCTTGTGCTTTAGAACAGGTGTTGATCTCTTATACCTGTTCCAGAATGTAACTTGTGCTTTAGTACAGGTGAAACTCTCATACCTGTTACAGAATGTACCTTGTGCTTTACAACTGGCGAAACACCCAAAGCTGTTCCACAATGTGTCTTTTGCTTTAGAAAAGCTAAAACTCTCTCATATCTGTTCCAGATTGTACCTTGTGCATCAGAAAAGGTGAAATTCTCTCATACCTGTTCCAAAGTGTACCTTGTGCTTTACAACAGGAGAAATTCCCCCAAAGCTTTTCAAGAATATGCCTTGTTCTTTACATCTGGCGAAACTCACAAAGCTGTTCCAGAATGTTCCTTTTGCTTTACAACAGGTGGAAAACTCTCATACCTGATCCACATTGTGCCTTGTGCTTTACAACTGGTGAAAATCTCATACCGCTTCCAGAATGTGCCTTGTGCTTTACAACAGTTGAACCTCTCTCATACATGTTACAGAATGTACCTCGTGCTTTACAACAGGTGACACTCTCTCATTCCTATTGCAGAATGTGCCTTGTGCTTCAGTGCAGGCGACAATTACTCATACCTGTCCAAGAATGTGCTATTGTGCTTTGGAATAGGCAAAACTCTCTCGTACCTGGTCCAGATTGTGCCTTGTGCTTTAGAAATGGTGAAAGTCTCTCATACCTTTTCCAGAATGTGCCTTGTGCTTTACAACTGGTGAAACTCCCATACCTGTTCCAGAATGGGCCTTGTGCTTTAGAACAGGTGAAAGTATCTCATACCATTTCCAGAGTGTGCCTTGTGCTTTACAAACTGGTGAAGCTCTCATAACTGTTCCAGAATATGCCGTGTGCTTTACAACTGGTGACATTCTCTCTTTTAGAAAAATGAATCACTCATACCTGTTCCAAAATGTGCCTTTTACTTTAGAACAGCTGTAACACTCTCATACCTGTTCCAGAATATGCCTTGTGCTTTTGCATAAGCGTATCTCGCTCATACCTGTTCCAGAATGTGTCTTGTGCTTTAGAAAATGTGAAGCTCTCTCATACCTGTTCCTGAATGTGCCTTGTGCTTTTCAAAATGTGAAAGTCTGCCATATGTTTTCCAGAATGTGCCTTGTATTTTACAACTGCTGAAACTCTCAAAGCTGTGTCAGGATGTGCCTTTTGCTTTACAACAGGTGAGACACACTCATACCTGTTCCAGATTGTACCCGGTGCTTTAGAAGGGGTGAAACTCTCTCATACCTGTTCCAGAAAGTGCCTTGCACTTTAGAAAAAGCGAAACTCCCTCATACAATTCCAGAACGTGACTTGTGCTTCAGAACAGGTGTCAATCTCTGATACCTGTTCCAGAATGTGCCTTGTGCTTTACAACAGTTGAATCTCTCCCATTCCTGTTCCAGAATGTGCCTTGTGCTTTAGAACAGCTGAAATCTCTCATGCCTGTTTCAGAATGTGCCCTGTGCTTCACAACTGGTTAAACTCACTCATACCTGTTCGAGAATGTGCCTTGTGCTTTAGACCATTTGAATACCTCTCATACATGTTCCAGAATGTGCCTTTTGCTTTCGAACAGGTGAAACACTCTCATACCTGTTCCAGAATGTGCCGTGTGCTTTAGAACAGGTGAAACTCTCATACCTGTTACAGAATGTGCCTTGTGCTCTACAACTGGCGAAACACTCAAAGCTGTTGCAGATTGTGTCTTTCACTTTACAAAAGCTTAAACTCTCTCATACCTGTTGTAGTTTCTACCCTGTGCTTGAGAAGGCGTAATTCTCTCATACCTGCTCCAGAATGTGCCATGTGATTTAGAACAAGCGAATGTCTTCCATAACTTTTCCAGAATGTGCCTTGTGCTTTACAACTGGTGAAACTCCCATACTTGTTCCAGAATGTGCCTTCTGCTTTAGAACAGGTGAAAGTCTCTCATACCATTTCCATAGTGTGTCTTGTGCTTTACAAATTGGTGAAACACCCATACCTGTTACAGAATGTGCCTTGTGCTTTAGAATAGGTGAAAGTCTCTCATACCATTTCCAGAGTGTGCCTTGTGCTTTACAAATGGGTGAAACTTTCATAACTGTTACAGAATATGCCTTGCGCTTTACAACTGGTGACATTCTCTCCTTTAGAAAAGGTGAAACACTCATACCAGTTGCAAAATGTGCCTGGTGCTTTAGAAGATGTGTAACTCACACATCCCTTTTCCAGATTGTGCCTTCTGCTCCAGAGAAGGGGAAACTCTCATACCTGTTCCAAAATGTGCCTTCAGCTTCAGAACAGTTGTAACATTCTCATACCTGTTCCAGAATATGCCTTGTGCTTTAGAACAGGCGTATCTCACATATACCTGTTCCAGAATGTGCCTTGTGCTTTAGAACAGGCGTAACTCGCTCATACCTTGTTCAGAATGTGCCTTGTGCTTTCGAACAGGTGAACTCTCTCATTACTGTTGCAGAACGTGCCTTGAGCTTTACAACAGTTGGAGCTCGCTTATATATGTTCCAGATTGTGCCTTCTCCTTTACTACTGGTGAAACTCTCTCATTCCTGTTCCCGAATGTGCCTTGTGCTTTAGAGCAGGTGACAATCTCTGATACCTGTTCCAGAATGTGCTATTCTGCTTTAGAACAGGCGTAACACTCTCATACCTGTTCTAGAATGTGCCTTGTGCTTTAGAACAGGCGTAACACTCTCATACCTGTTCTAGAATGTGCCTTGTGCTTTAGAAAAGTTGAAAGTCTCTCATTACTCTTCCAGAATGTAACTTTGCTTTGCAACAGGTGACAATCCCTCATTCATTTTCCAGAATGTGCCTTGTGCTTCAGAAAAGTGGAAACACTCATACCTGTTCCAAAATGTGCCTTGTGCTTCAGAGCAGCTGGCACACCCTCATAACTGTTCCAGCCTTGTGCTTTAGAACATGCTTATCTCGCACATACCTGTTCCAGAATGTGCCTTGCGCTTTAGAACAGGCGTATCTCGCTCATACCTGTTCCAGAATGTGCCTTGTGTTTTAGCACAGGTGAACTCTCTCATACATGTCGCAGAATGTGCCTTGCACTTTACAACATGTGACAATCTCTGATACCTGTTCCAGAATGTGTTATTGTGCTTTAGAACAGGCGCAACTCGCTTATACCTGTTCCAGAATCTGCCTTGTGCTTTAGAACTGTTGACAGTTTCTCATAACTGTTCCAGAATGTGCCATGTGCTTTACAACTGGTTAAATTCACTCACACCTGTTCCAGAATGTGCCGTGCACTTTAGATCAGGTGTTGCTTTATTATACCTGTTCCAGAATGTGACTTGGTGCTTTAGTTCAGGTGAAACTCTCATACCTATTACAGAATGTGCCTTCTGCTTTACAACTGGTGAAACACCCAAAGCTGTTCCAGAATGTGTCTGTTGCTTTAGAAAAGCTGAAACACTCTCATACCTGTTCCAGATTGTACCTTGTGCTTTAGAACGGGTGAAACGCTCTCATGCCTGTTCCATAATGTGCCTTGTGCTTTACAACAGGAGAAATTCTCCCAAAGCTTTTCAAGAATATGCCTTTTTCTTTATATCTGGCGAAACTCTCAAAGCTGTTCCAGAATGTTCCTTTTGCTTTACAACAGGTGAAACACTCTCATACCTGTTCCACATTGTGCCTTGTGCTTTACAACTGGTGAAACTCTCATATTGCTTCCAGAATGTGCCTTGTGCTTCACAACAGTTGAACCTCTGTCATACATGTTCCAGAATGCACCTCGTGCTTTACAACAGGTGATACTCTCTCATTCCTATTGCAGAATGTGCCCTGTGCTTCAGTGCAGGCGACAATTACTCATACCTGTTCAAGAATGTGCTATTGTGATTCAGAACAGGCGAAACTCTCATACCTATTCCAGAATGTGCCTTGTGCTTTACAACTGGTGAAACTCCCATACATGTTCCAGAATGTGCCTTGTGCTTTAGAACAGGTGAAAGTCTCTCATACCATTTCCAGAGTGTGCCTTCTGCTTTACAAGCTGGTGAAACTCTCATAACTGTTCCAGAATATGCCTTGTGCTTTACAACTGGTGACATAGTCTCTTTTAGAAAAATGAAACACTCATACCTGTTCCAAAATGTGCCTTGTACTTTAGAACAGCTGTAACACTCTCATACCTGTTCCAGAATACGCTTTGTGATTTTGAACAGGCGTATCTCGCTCATACCTGTTCCAGAATGTGTCTTGTGCTTTAGAAAATGTGAAGCTCTCTCATACCTGTTCCAGACTGTGCCTTGTGCTTTACAACAGGTGAAAGTCTCCCATACCTTTTCCAGAATGTGCCTTGTATTTTACAACTGCTAAAACTCTCAAAGCTGTGTCAGAATGTGCCTTTTGCTTTACAACAGGTGAGACACACTCATACCTGTTCCAAATTGTACCTGTGCTTTAGAAGGGGTGAAACTCTCTCATACCTGTTCCAGAATGTGCCTTGCTCTTTAGAAAATGCGAAAATCCCTCATTCCTGTTCCAGTACGTGACTTGTGCTTCAGAACAGGTGTCAATCTCTGATGCCTGTTCTAGAATGTGCCTTGTGCTTTAGAACAGCTGAATCCTCTCATACATGTTCCAGAATGTGCCCTGTGCTTCACAACTGGTTAAATTCACTCATACCTGTTCGAGAATGTGCCTTGTGCTTTAGACCATTTGAATATCTCTCATACATCTTCCAGAATGTGCCTTTTGCTTTCGAACAGGTGAAACACTCTCATACGTGTTCCAGAATGTGCCGTGTGCTTTAGAACAGGTGAAACTCTCATACCTGTTCCAGAATGTGCCTTGTGTTTTAGCACAGGTGAACTCTCTCATACCTGTTGCAGAATGTGCCTTGTGCTTTAGAACAGGTGACAATCTCTGATAACTGTTCCAGAATGTGCCTTCACAGAAATCACAGGGACCCCACAGTGCAGATAGAGGCCATTTCGGCCCATCGAGCCTGCACCGACACATATCCCACCCGATCCCCGTAACCCCTACACCAACACATATCCCACCCTATCCCCGTAACCCCACATATTGTAATCCCCCTAACACTAAGGGTCAATTTATCATAGCCAATCAACCTAACCTGCACATCTTTGGACTGTGGGAGGAAACCGGAGCACCCGGAGAAAACCCACGCAAACACGGGGAGAATGTGCAAACTCCACACAGACAGTCACCCGAGGCCGGATTCGAACCCGGGTCCCTGGCGCTGTGAGGCAACAGTGCTAACCACTATGCCACCATGCTGCCTTGTGCTCTACAACTGGCGAAACACTCAAAGATGTTCCAGAATGTGTCTTTTGCTTTAAAAAACCGGAAACTCTCTTATACCTGTTGTTGATTCTACCCTGTGCTTTAGAAGAGGTGAAACTCTCATACTTGTTACAGAATGTGCCTTGTGATTTACAACTGGCAAAACACTCAAAGCTGTTCCAGAATGTGTCTTTTGCTTTACAAATGCTTAAACTCTCTCATGCCTGTTGTAGATTCTACCCTGTGCTTGAGAAGGCATAATTCTCTCACACCTGCTCCAGAATATGCCTTGTGCTTTCGAACAGGCGTGCTCTCTCATACCTGTCCCAGAATGTGCCTTCTGCTTCAGAAAAGGGGATACTCTCATACCTGTTCCAAAATGTGCCTTCTGCTTCAGAACAGCTTTAACACTCTCATACCTGTTCCTGAATATGCCTTGTGCTTTAGAACATCTGCATCTCCCTCATACCTGGTTCAGAATGTGCCTTGCGCTTTAGAACAGGTGATCTCTCTCATACCTGTTGCAGAACGTGCCTTGAGTTTACAACAGTTGGATCTCTCTCATATATGTTCCAGATTGTGCCTTTTCCTTTACTACTGGTGAAACTCTCTCATTCCTGTTCCAGAATGTGCCTTGTGCTTTAGAACTGGTGACAATCTCTGATACCTGCTTGAATGCGCTATTGTGATTTAGAACAGGCGTAACACTCTCATACCTGTTCTAGAATGTGCCTCGTGCTTTACAACTGGTAAAATTCACTCACACCTGTTCCAGAACGTGCCTTGTGGTTTAGACCATTTGAATCTCTCTCATACATGTTCCAGAATGTGCCTTGTGCTTTAGAAGAGTTGAAACAGTCTCCTAACTCTTCCAGAATGTGCCATGTGTTTCAGAACAGGTGTTGCTCTCTTATAATTGTTCCAGAATGTGACTTGTGCTTTAGAACAGGTGAAACTCTCATTCCTGTTCCAGATTGTACCTTGTGCTTTAGAACAGGTGAAACTCTCTCATACTGCTTCCAAAATGTGCCTCGTGCTTTGCAACAGGATAAATCACCCAAAGCTTTTCCAAAATGTGCCTTGTTCTTTACATCTGGTGAAACTCCCAAAGCTGTTCCAGAATGTTCCTTTTGCTTCGCAATAGGTAAAGCACTCTCATACCAGTTCCAGAATGTAACATGTGCTTTACAACAGGTGATACTCCCTCATTCCTATTCCAGAATGGGCCTTGTGCTTCAGAAAAGGGGGAACTCTCATACCTGTTACAAAATGTGCCTTGTGCTTCAGAGCAGCTGTAACACCCTCATAACTGTTCCAGAATATGCCTTGTGCTTTAGAACACACGTATCTCACACATACCTGTTCCAGAATGTGCCTTGTGATTTAAATCAGGTGAAGCTCTCTCATACCTGTTCCAGAATGTGCCTTGTGTTTTAGCACAGGTGAACTCTCTCATTACTGTTGCAGAACGTGCCTTGAGCTTTACAACAGTTGGAGCTCGCTTATATATGTTCCAGATTGTGCCTTCTCCTTTACTACTGGTGAAACTCTCTCATTCCTGTTCCCGAATGTGCCTTGTGCTTTAGAGCAGGTGACAATCTCTGATACCTGTTCCAGAATGTGCTATTCTGCTTTAGAACAGGCGTAACACTCTCATACCTGTTCTAGAATGTGCCTTGTGCTTTAGAAAAGTTGAAAGTCTCTCATTACTCTTCCAGAATGTAACTTTGCTTTGCAACAGGTGACAATCCCTCATTCATTTTCCAGAATGTGCCTTGTGCTTCAGAAAAGTGGAAACACTCATACCTGTTCCAAAATGTGCCTTGTGCTTCAGAGCAGCTGGCACACCCTCATAACTGTTCCAGCCTTGTGCTTTAGAACATGCTTATCTCGCACATACCTGTTCCAGAATGTGCCTTGCGCTTTAGAACAGGCGTATCTCGCTCATACCTGTTCCAGAATGTGCCTTGTGTTTTAGCACAGGTGAACTCTCTCATACATGTCGCAGAATGTGCCTTGCACTTTACAACATGTGACAATCTCTGATAACTGTTCCAGAATGTGTTATTGTGCTTTAGAACAGGCGCAACTCGCTTATACCTGTTCCAGAATCTGCCTTGTGCTTTAGAACTGTTGACAGTTTCTCATAACTGTTCCAGAATGTGCCATGTGCTTTACAACTGGTTAAATTCACTCACACCTGTTCCAGAATGTGCCGTGCACTTTAGATCAGGTGTTGCTTTATTATACCTGTTCCAGAATGTGACTTGGTGCTTTAGTTCAGGTGAAACTCTCATACCTATTACAGAATGTGCCTTCTGCTTTACAACTGGTGAAACACCCAAAGCTGTTCCAGAATGTGTCTGTTGCTTTAGAAAAGCTGAAACACTCTCATACCTGTTCCAGATTGTACCTTGTGCTTTAGAACGGGTGAAACGCTCTCATGCCTGTTCCATAATGTGCCTTGTGCTTTACAACAGGAGAAATTCTCCCAAAGCTTTTCAAGAATATGCCTTTTTCTTTATATCTGGCGAAACTCTCAAAGCTGTTCCAGAATGTTCCTTTTGCTTTACAACAGGTGAAACACTCTCATACCTGTTCCACATTGTGCCTTGTGCTTTACAACTGGTGAAACTCTCATATTGCTTCCAGAATGTGCCTTGTGCTTTACAACAGTTGAACCTCTGTCATACATGTTCCAGAATGCACCTCGTGCTTTACAACAGGTGATACTCTCTCATTCCTATTGCAGAATGTGCCCTGTGCTTCAGTGCAGGCGACAATTACTCATACCTGTTCAAGAATGTGCTATTGTGATTCAGAACAGGCGAAACTCTCATACCTATTCCAGAATGTGCCTTGTGCTTTACAACTGGTGAAACTCCCATACATGTTCCAGAATGTGCCTTGTGCTTTAGAACAGGTGAAAGTCTCTCATACCATTTCCAGAGTGTGCCTTCTGCTTTACAAGCTGGTGAAACTCTCATAACTGTTCCAGAATATGCCTTGTGCTTTACAACTGGTGACATTGTCTCTTTTAGAAAAATGAAACACTCATACCTGTTCCAAAATGTGCCTTGTACTTTAGAACAGCTGTAACACTCTCATACCTGTTCCAGAATACGCTTTGTGATTTTGAACAGGCGTATCTCGCTCATACCTGTTCCAGAATGTGTCTTGTGCTTTAGAAAATGTGAAGCTCTCTCATACCTGTTCCAGACTGTGCCTTGTGCTTTACAACAGGTGAAAGTCTCCCATACCTTTTCCAGAATGTGCCTTGTATTTTACAACTGCTAAAACTCTCAAAGCTGTGTCAGAATGTGCCTTTTGCTTTACAACAGGTGAGACACACTCATACCTGTTCCAAATTGTACCTGTGCTTTAGAAGGGGTGAAACTCTCTCATACCTGTTCCAGAATGTGCCTTGCTCTTTAGAAAATGCGAAAATCCCTCATTCCTGTTCCAGTACGTGACTTGTGCTTCAGAACAGGTGTCAATCTCTGATGCCTGTTCTAGAATGTGCCTTGTGCTTTAGAACAGCTGAATCCTCTCATACATGTTCCAGAATGTGCCCTGTGCTTCACAACTGGTTAAATTCACTCATACCTGTTCGAGAATGTGCCTTGTGATTTAGACCATTTGAATATCTCTCATACATCTTCCAGAATGTGCCTTTTGCTTTCGAACAGGTGAAACACTCTCATACGTGTTCCAGAATGTGCCGTGTGCTTTAGAACAGGTGAAACTCTCATACCTGTTCCAGAATGTGCCTTGTGTTTTAGCACCGGTGAACTCTCTCATACCTGTTGCAGAATGTGCCTTGTGCTTTAGAACAGGTGACAATCTCTGATAACTGTTCCAGAATGTGCCTTCACAGAAATCACAGAGACCCCACAGTGCAGATAGAGGCCATTTCGGCCCATCGAGCCTGCACCGACACATATCCCACCCGATCCCCGTAACCCCTACACCAACACATATCCCACCCTATCCCCGTAACCCCACATATTGTAATCCCCCTAACACTAAGGGTCAATTTATCATAGCCAATCAACCTAACCTGCACATCTTTGGACTGTGGGAGGAAACCGGAGCACCCGGAGAAAACCCACGCAAACACGGGGAGAATGTGCAAACTCCACACAGACAGTCACCCGAGGCCGGATTCGAACCCGGGTCCCTGGCGCTGTGAGGCAACAGTGCTAACCACTATGCCACCATGCTGCCTTGTGCTCTACAACTGGTGAAACACTCAAAGATGTTCCAGAATGTGTCTTTTGCTTTAAAAAAACGGAAACTCTCTTATACCTGTTGTTGATTCTACCCTGTGCTTTAGAAGAGGTGAAACTCTCATACCTGTTACAGAATGTGCCTTGTGATTTACAACTGGCAAAACACTCAAAGCTGTTCCAGAATGTGTCTTTTGCTTTACAAATGCTTAAACTCTCTCATGCCTGTTGTAGATTCTACCCTGTGCTTGAGAAGGCATAATTCTCTCACACCTGCTCCAGAATATGCCTTGTGCTTTCGAACAGGCGTGCTCTCTCATACCTGTCCCAGAATGTGCCTTCTGCTTCAGAAAAGGGGATACTCTCATACCTGTTCCAAAATGTGCCTTCTGCTTCAGAACAGCTTTAACACTCTCATACCTGTTCCTGAATATGCCTTGTGCTTTAGAACATCTGCATCTCCCTCATACCTGGTTCAGAATGTGCCTTGTGCTTTAGAACAGGTGATCTCTCTCATACCTGTTGCAGAACGTGCCTTGAGCTTTACAACAGTTGGATCTCTCTCATATATGTTCCAGATTGTGCCTTTTCCTTTACTACTGGTGAAACTCTCTCATTCCTGTTCCAGAATGTGCCTTGTGCTTTAGAACTGGTGACAATCTCTGATACCTGCTTGAATGCGCTATTGTGATTTAGAACAGGGGTAACACTCTCATACCTGTTCTAGAATGTGCCTCGTGCTTTACAACTGGTAAAATTCACTCACACCTGTTCCAGAACGTGCCTTGTGGTTTAGACCATTTGAATCTCTCTCATACATGTTCCAGAATGTGCCTTGTGCTTTAGAAGAGTTGAAACAGTCTCCTAACTCTTCCAGAATGTGCCATGTGTTTCAGAACAGGCGTTGCTCTCTTATAATTGTTCCAGAATGTGACTTGTGCTTTAGAACAGGTGAAACTCTCATTCCTGTTCCAGATTGTACCTTGTGCTTTAGAACAGGTGAAACTCTCTCATACTGCTTCCAAAATGTGCCTCGTGCTTTACAACAGGATAAATCACCCAAAGCTTTTCCAAAATGTGCCTTGTTCTTTACATCTGGCGAAACTCCCAAAGCTGTTCCAGAATGTTCCTTTTGCATCGCAATAGGTAAAACACTCTCATACCAGTTCCAGAATGTAACATGTGCTTTACAACAGGTGATACTCCCTTATTCCTATTCCAGAATGGGCCTTGTGCTTCAGAAAAGGGGGAACTCTCATACCTGTTACAAAATGTGCCTTGTGCTTCAGAGCAGCTGTAACACCCTCATAACTGTTCCAGAATATGCCTTGTGCTTTAGAACACACGTATCTCACACATACCTGTTCCAGAATGTGCCTTGTGATTTAAATCAGGTGAAGCTCTCTCATACCTGTTCCAGAATGTGCCTTGTGTTTTAGCACAGGTGAACTCTCTCATACCTGTTGCAGAATGTGCCTTGTGCTTTAGAACAGGTGACAATCTCTGATACCTGTTCCAGAATGTGACATGCACTTTACAACTGCTTAAATTCACTCAAACCTGTTCCAGAATTTGCCGTGTGCTTTAGAACAGGTGTTGCTCTCTTATACATGTTCCAGAATGTAACTTGTGCTTTAGTACAGTTGAAATTCTCATACCTGTTACAGAATGTGCCTTGTGCTTTTCAACTGGCGAAACACCCAAAGCTGTTCCACAATGTGTCTATTGCTTTAGAAAAGCTGAAACTCTCTCATATCTGTTCCAGATTGTACCTTGTGCTTCAGAACAGGTGAAACTCTCTCATACCTGTTCCAAAATGTGCCTTGTGCTTTACAACAGGAGAAATTCTCCCAAAGATTTTCCAGAATATGCCTTGTTCTTTACATCTGGCGAAACTCTCAAAGCTGTTCCAGAATGTTCCTTTTGCTTTACAACAGGTGAAACACTCTCATACCTGTTCCACATTGTGCCTTGTGCTTTACAACTGGTGAAACTCTCATACCGCTTCCAGAATGTGCCTTGTGCTTTACAACAGGTGATACTCTGTCATTCCTATTGCCGAATGTGCCTTGTGCTTCAGTGCAGGCGACAATTACTCATACCTGTTCAAGAATGTGCTATTGTGCTTTAGAATAGGCGAAACTCTCTCATACCTGTTCCAGTTTGTGCCTTTTGCTTTAGAAATGGTGAAAGCCTCTCATACCTATTCCAGAATATGCCTTGTGCTTTGCAACTGGTGAAACTCCTATACCTGTTCCAGAATGTGCCTTGTGCTTTAGAAAAGGTGAAAGTATCTCCTACCATTTCCAGAGTGTGCCTTGTGCTTTACATACAGGTGAAACTCTCATAACTGTTCCAGTATATGCCTTTTGCTTTACAACTGGTGACATTCTCGCTTATAGAAAAATGAAACACTCATACCTGTTCCAAAATGTGCCTTTTACTTTAGAACAGCTGTAACACTCTCATACCTGTTCCAGAATGTGCCTTGTGCTTTACAACAGTTGAACCTCTCTCATACATGTTACAGAATGCACCTCGTGCTTTACAACAGGTGACACTCTCTCATTCCTATTGCAGAATGTGCCTTGTGCTTCAGTGCAGGCGACAATTACTCATACCTGTCCAAGAATGTGCTATTGTGCTTTGGAATAGGCAAAACTCTCTCGTACCTGGTCCAGATTGTGCCTTGTGCTTTAGAAATGGTGAAAGTCTCTCATACCTTTTCCAGAATGTGCCTTGTGCTTTACAACTGGTGAAACTCCCATACCTGTTCCAGAATGTGCCTTGTGCTTTAGAACAGGTGAAAGTATCTCATACCATTTCCAGAGTGTGCCTTGTGCTTTACAAACTGGTGAAGCTCTCATAACTGTTCCAGAATATGCCTTGTGCTTTACAACTGGTGACATTCTCTCTTTTAGAAAAATGAATCACTCATACCTGTTCCAAAATGTGCCTTTTACTTTAGAACAGCTGTAACACTCTCATACCTGTTCCAGAATATGCCTTGTGCTTTTGCATAAGCGTATCTCGCTCATACCTGTTCCAGAATGTGTCTTGTGCTTTAGAAAATGTGAAGCTCTCTCATACCTGTTCCTGAATGTGCCTTGTGCTTTTCAAAATGTGAAAGTCTGCCATATGTTTTCCAGAATGTGCCTTGTATTTTACAACTGCTGAAACTCTCAAAGCTGTGTCAGGATGTGCCTTTTGCTTTACAACAGGTGAGACACACTCATACCTGTTCCAGATTGTACCCGGTGCTTTAGAAGGGGTGAAACTCTCTCATACCTGTTCCAGAAAGTGCCTTGCGCTTTAGAAAAAGCGAAACTCCCTCATACTAGTTCCAGAACGTGTCTTGTGCTTCAGAATAGGTGTCAATCTCTGATACCTGTTCCAGAATGTGCCTTGTGCTTTACAACAGTTGAATCTCTCCCATTCCTGTTCCAGAATGTGCCTTGTGCTTTAGAACAGCTGAAATCTCTCATGCCTGTTTCAGAATGTGCCTTGTGCTTTAGAAGAGTTGAAACAGTCTCCTAACTCTTCCAGAATGTGCCATGTGTTTCAGAACAGGTGTTGCTCTCTTATAATTGTTCCAGAATGTGACTTGTGCTTTAGAACAGGTGAAACTCTCATTCCTGTTCCAGATTGTACCTTGTGCTTTAGAACAGGTGAAACTCTCTCATACTGCTTCCAAAATGTGCCTCGTGCTTTGCAACAGGATAAATCACCCAAAGCTTTTCCAAAATGTGCCTTGTTCTTTACATCTGGTGAAACTCCCAAAGCTGTTCCAGAATGTTCCTTTTGCTTCGCAATAGGTAAAGCACTCTCATACCAGTTCCAGAATGTAACATGTGCTTTACAACAGGTGATACTCCCTCATTCCTATTCCAGAATGGGCCTTGTGCTTCAGAAAAGGGGGAACTCTCATACCTGTTACAAAATGTGCCTTGTGCTTCAGAGCAGCTGTAACACCCTCATAACTGTTCCAGAATATGCCTTGTGCTTTAGAACACACGTATCTCACACATACCTGTTCCAGAATGTGCCTTGTGATTTAAATCAGGTGAAGCTCTCTCATACCTGTTCCAGAATGTGCCTTGTGTTTTAGCACAGGTGAACTCTCTCATTACTGTTGCAGAACGTGCCTTGAGCTTTACAACAGTTGGAGCTCGCTTATATATGTTCCAGATTGTGCCTTCTCCTTTACTACTGGTGAAACTCTCTCATTCCTGTTCCCGAATGTGCCTTGTGCTTTAGAGCAGGTGACAATCTCTGATACCTGTTCCAGAATGTGCTATTCTGCTTTAGAACAGGCGTAACACTCTCATACCTGTTCTAGAATGTGCCTTGTGCTTTAGAAAAGTTGAAAGTCTCTCATTACTCTTCCAGAATGTAACTTTGCTTTGCAACAGGTGACAATCCCTCATTCATTTTCCAGAATGTGCCTTGTGCTTCAGAAAAGTGGAAACACTCATACCTGTTCCAAAATGTGCCTTGTGCTTCAGAGCAGCTGGCACACCCTCATAACTGTTCCAGCCTTGTGCTTTAGAACATGCTTATCTCGCACATACCTGTTCCAGAATGTGCCTTGCGCTTTAGAACAGGCGTATCTCGCTCATACCTGTTCCAGAATGTGCCTTGTGTTTTAGCACAGGTGAACTCTCTCATACATGTCGCAGAATGTGCCTTGCACTTTACAACATGTGACAATCTCTGATAACTGTTCCAGAATGTGTTATTGTGCTTTAGAACAGGCGCAACTCGCTTATACCTGTTCCAGAATCTGCCTTGTGCTTTAGAACTGTTGACAGTTTCTCATAACTGTTCCAGAATGTGCCATGTGCTTTACAACTGGTTAAATTCACTCACACCTGTTCCAGAATGTGCCGTGCACTTTAGATCAGGTGTTGCTTTATTATACCTGTTCCAGAATGTGACTTGGTGCTTTAGTTCAGGTGAAACTCTCATACCTATTACAGAATGTGCCTTCTGCTTTACAACTGGTGAAACACCCAAAGCTGTTCCAGAATGTGTCTGTTGCTTTAGAAAAGCTGAAACACTCTCATACCTGTTCCAGATTGTACCTTGTGCTTTAGAACGGGTGAAACGCTCTCATGCCTGTTCCATAATGTGCCTTGTGCTTTACAACAGGAGAAATTCTCCCAAAGCTTTTCAAGAATATGCCTTTTTCTTTATATCTGGCGAAACTCTCAAAGCTGTTCCAGAATGTTCCTTTTGCTTTACAACAGGTGAAACACTCTCATACCTGTTCCACATTGTGCCTTGTGCTTTACAACTGGTGAAACTCTCATATTGCTTCCAGAATGTGCCTTGTGCTTTACAACAGTTGAACCTCTGTCATACATGTTCCAGAATGCACCTCGTGCTTTACAACAGGTGATACTCTCTCATTCCTATTGCAGAATGTGCTCTGTGCTTCAGTGCAGGCGACAATTACTCATACCTGTTCAAGAATGTGCTATTGTGATTCAGAACAGGCGAAACTCTCATACCTATTCCAGAATGTGCCTTGTGCTTTACAACTGGTGAAACTCCCATACATGTTCCAGAATGTGCCTTGTGCTTTAGAACAGGTGAAAGTCTCTCATACCATTTCCAGAGTGTGCCTTCTGCTTTACAAGCTGGTGAAACTCTCATAACTGTTCCAGAATATGCCTTGTGCTTTACAACTGGTGACATTGTCTCTTTTAGAAAAATGAAACACTCATACCTGTTCCAAAATGTGCCTTGTACTTTAGAACAGCTGTAACACTCTCATACCTGTTCCAGAATACGCTTTGTGATTTTGAACAGGCGTATCTCGCTCATACCTGTTCCAGAATGTCTTGTGCTTTAGAAAATGTGAAGCTCTCTCATACCTGTTCCAGACTGTGCCTTGTGCTTTACAACAGGTGAAAGTCTCCCATACCTTTTCCAGAATGTGCCTTGTATTTTACAACTGCTAAAACTCTCAAAGCTGTGTCAGAATGTGCCTTTTGCTTTACAACAGGTGAGACACACTCATACCTGTTCCAAATTGTACCTGTGCTTTAGAAGGGGTGAAACTCTCTCATACCTGTTCCAGAATGTGCCTTGCTCTTTAGAAAATGCGAAAATCCCTCATTCCTGTTCCAGTACGTGACTTGTGCTTCAGAACAGGTGTCAATCTCTGATGCCTGTTCTAGAATGTGCCTTGTGCTTTAGAACAGCTGAATCCTCTCATACATGTTCCAGAATGTGCCCTGTGCTTCACAACTGGTTAAATTCACTCATACCTGTTCGAGAATGTGCCTTGTGCTTTAGACCATTTGAATATCTCTCATACATCTTCCAGAATGTGCCTTTTGCTTTCGAACAGGTGAAACACTCTCATACGTGTTCCAGAATGTGCCGTGTGCTTTAGAACAGGTGAAACTCTCATACCTGTTCCAGAATGTGCCTTGTGTTTTAGCACCGGTGAACTCTCTCATACCTGTTGCAGAATGTGCCTTGTGCTTTAGAACAGGTGACAATCTCTGATAACTGTTCCAGAATGTGCCTTCACAGAAATCACAGAGACCCCACAGTGCAGATAGAGGCCATTTCGGCCCATCGAGCCTGCACCGACACATATCCCACCCGATCCCCGTAACCCCTACACCAGCACATATCCCACCCTATCCCTGTAACCCCACATATTGTAATCCCCCTAACACTAAGGGTCAATTTATCATAGCCAATCAACCTAACCTGCACATCTTTGGACTGTGGGAGGAAACCGGAGCACCCGGAGAAAACCCACGCAAACACGGGGAGAATGTGCAAACTCCACACAGACAGTCACCCGAGGCCGGATTCGAACCCGGGTCCCTGGCGCTGTGAGGCAACAGTGCTAACCACTATGCCACCATGCTGCCTTGTGCTCTACAACTGGCGAAACACTCAAAGATGTTCCAGAATGTGTCTTTTGCTTTAAAAAAACGGAAACTCTCTTATACCTGTTGTTGATTCTACCCTGTGCTTTAGAAGAGGTGAAACTCTCATACCTGTTACAGAATGTGCCTTGTGATTTACAACTGGCAAAACACTCAAAGCTGTTCCAGAATGTGTCTTTTGCTTTACAAATGCTTAAACTCTCTCATGCCTGTTGTAGATTCTACCCTGTGCTTGAGAAGGCATAATTCTCTCACACCTGCTCCAGAATATGCCTTGTGCTTTCGAACAGGCGTGCTCTCTCATACCTGTCCCAGAATGTGCCTTCTGCTTCAGAAAAGGGGATACTCTCATACCTGTTCCAAAATGTGCCTTCTGCTTCAGAACAGCTTTAACACTCTCATACCTGTTCCTGAATATGCCTTGTGCTTTAGAACATCTGCATCTCCCTCATACCTGGTTCAGAATGTGCCTTGTGCTTTAGAACAGGTGATCTCTCTCATACCTGTTGCAGAACGTGCCTTGAGCTTTACAACAGTTGGATCTCTCTCATATATGTTCCAGATTGTGCCTTTTCCTTTACTACTGGTGAAACTCTCTCATTCCTGTTCCAGAATGTGCCTTGTGCTTTAGAACTGGTGACAATCTCTGATACCTGCTTGAATGCGCTATTGTGATTTAGAACAGGCGTAACACTCTCATACCTGTTCTAGAATGTGCCTCGTGCTTTACAACTGGTAAAATTCACTCACACCTGTTCCAGAACGTGCCTTGTGGTTTAGACCATTTGAATCTCTCTCATACATGTTCCAGAATGTGCCTTGTGCTTTAGAAGAGTTGAAACAGTCTCCTAACTCTTCCAGAATGTGCCATGTGTTTCAGAACAGGCGTTGCTCTCTTATAATTGTTCCAGAATGTGACTTGTGCTTTAGAACAGGTGAAACTCTCATTCCTGTTCCAGATTGTACCTTGTGCTTTAGAACAGGTGAAACTCTCTCATACTGCTTCCAAAATGTGCCTCGCGCTTTACAACAGGATAAATCACCCAAAGCTTTTCCAAAATGTGCCTTGTTCTTTACATCTGGCGAAACTCCCAAAGCTGTTCCAGAATGTTCCTTTTGCTTCGCAATAGGTAAAACACTCTCATACCAGTTCCAGAATGTAACATGTGCTTTACAACAGGTGATACTCCCTTATTCCTATTCCAGAATGGGCCTTGTGCTTCAGAAAAGGGGGAACTCTCATACCTGTTACAAAATGTGCCTTGTGCTTCAGAGCAGCTGTAACACCCTCATAACTGTTCCAGAATATGCCTTGTGCTTTAGAACACACGTATCTCACACATACCTGTTCCAGAATGTGCCTTGTGATTTAAATCAGGTGAAGCTCTCTCATACCTGTTCCAGAATGTGCCTTGTGTTTTAGCACAGGTGAACTCTCTCATACCTGTTGCAGAATGTGCCTTGTGCTTTAGAACAGGTGACAATCTCTGATACCTGTTCCAGAATGTGACATGCACTTTACAACTGCTTAAATTCACTCAAACCTGTTCCAGAATTTGCCGTGTGCTTTAGAACAGGTGTTGCTCTCTTATACATGTTCCAGAATGTAACTTGTGCTTTAGTACAGTTGAAATTCTCATACCTGTTACAGAATGTGCCTTGTGCTTTTCAACTGGCGAAACACCCAAAGCTGTTCCACAATGTGTCTATTGCTTTAGAAAAGCTGAAACTCTCTCATATCTGTTCCAGATTGTACCTTGTGCTTCAGAACAGGTGAAACTCTCTCATACCTGTTCCAAAATGTGCCTTGTGCTTTACAACAGGAGAAATTCTCCCAAAGATTTTCCAGAATATGCCTTGTTCTTTACATCTGGCGAAACTCTCAAAGCTGTTCCAGAATGTTCCTTTTGCTTTACAACAGGTGAAACACTCTCATACCTGTTCCACATTGTGCCTTGTGCTTTACAACTGGTGAAACTCTCATACCGCTTCCAGAATGTGCCTTGTGCTTTACAACAGGTGATACTCTGTCATTCCTATTGCCGAATGTGCCTTGTGCTTCAGTGCAGGCGACAATTACTCATACCTGTTCAAGAATGTGCTATTGTGCTTTAGAATAGGCGAAACTCTCTCATACCTGTTCCAGTTTGTGCCTTTTGCTTTAGAAATGGTGAAAGCCTCTCATACCTATTCCAGAATATGCCTTGTGCTTTGCAACTGGTGAAACTCCTATACCTGTTCCAGAATGTGCCTTGTGCTTTAGAAAAGGTGAAAGTATCTCCTACCATTTCCAGAGTGTGCCTTGTGCTTTACATACAGGTGAAACGCTCATAACTGTTCCAGTATATGCCTTTTGCTTTACAACTGGTGACATTCTCGCTTATAGAAAAATGAAACACTCATACCTGTTCCAAAATGTGCCTTTTACTTTAGAACAGCTGTAACACTCTCATACCTGTTCCAGAATACGCCTTGTGCTTTTGAACAAGCGTATCTCGCTCATACCTGTTCCAGAATGTGTCTTCTGCTTTAGAAAATGTGAAGCTCTCTCATACATGTTCCAGAATGTGCCTTGTGCTTTGCAACAGGTGAAAGTCTCCCATACATTTTCCAGAATGTGCCTTGTATTTTACAACTGCTGAAACTCTCAAAGCTGTGTCAGAATGTGCCTTTTGCTTTACAACAGGTGAGACACACTCATACCTGTTCCAGATTGTACCCTGTGCTTTAGAAGGGGTGAAACGCTCTCATACCTGTTCCAAAGTGTACCTTGTGCTTTACAACAGGAGAAATTCTCCCAAAGCTTTTCAAGAATATGCCTTGTTCTTTACATCTGGCGAAACTCACAAAGCTGTTCCAGAATGTTCCTTTTGCTTTACAACAGGTGAAAAACTCTCTTACCTGATCCACATTGTGCCTTGTGCTTTACAACTGGTGAAAATCTCATACCGCTTCCAGAATGTGCCTTGTGCTTTACAACAGTTGAACCTCTCTCATACATGTTACAGAATGCACCTCGTGCTTTACAACAGGTGACACTCTCTCATTCCTATTGCAGAATGTGCCTTGTGCTTCAGTGCAGGCGACAATTACTCATACCTGTCCAAGAATGTGCTATTGTGCTTTGGAATAGGCAAAACTCTCTCGTACCTGGTCCAGATTGTGCCTTGTGCTTTAGAAATGGTGAAAGTCTCTCATACCTTTTCCAGAATGTGCCTTGTGCTTTACAACTGGTGAAACTCCCATACCTTTTCCAGAATGTACCTTGTGCTTTAGAACAGGTGAAAGTATCTCATACCATTTCCAGAGTGTGCCTTGTGCTTTACAAACTGGTGAAGCTCTCATAACTGTTCCAGAATATGCCTTGTGCTTTACAACTGGTGACATTCTCTCTTTTAGAAAAATGAATCACTCATACCTGTTCCAAAATGTGCCTTTTACTTTAGAACAGCTGTAACACTCTCATACCTGTTCCAGAATATGCCTTGTGCTTTTGCATAAGCGTATCTCGCTCATACCTGTTCCAGAATGTGTCTTGTGCTTTAGAAAATGTGAAGCTCTCTCATACCTGTTCCTGAATGTGCCTTGTGCTTTTCAAAATGTGAAAGTCTGCCATATGTTTTCCAGAATGTGCCTTGTATTTTACAACTGCTGAAACTCTCAAAGCTGTGTCAGGATGTGCCTTTTGCTTTACAACAGGTGAGACACACTCATACCTGTTCCAGATTATACCCGGTGCTTTAGAAGGGGTGAAACTCTCTCATACCTGTTCCAGAAAGTGCCTTGCGCTTTAGAAAAAGCGAAACTCCCTCATACTAGTTCCAGAACGTGTCTTGTGCTTCAGAACAGGTGTCAATCTCTGATACCTGTTCCAGAATGTGCCTTGTGCTTTACAACAGTTGAATCTCTCCCATTCCTGTTCCAGAATGTGCCTTGTGCTTTAGAACAGCTGAAATCTCTCATGCCTGTTTCAGAATGTGCCCTGTGCTTCACAACTGGTTAAACTCACTCATACCTGTTCGAGAATGTGCCCTGTGTTTTAGACCATTTGAATACCTCTCATACAAGTTCCAGAATGTGCCTTTCACTTTCGAACAGGTGAAACACTCTCATACCTGTTCCATAATGTGCCGTGTGCTTTAGAACAGGTGAAACTCTCATACCTTTTACAGAATGTGCCTTGTGCTCTACAACTGGCGAAACACTCAAAGCTGTTGCAGATTGTGTCTTTCACTTTACAAAAGCTTAAACTCTCTCATACCTGTTGTAGTTTCTACCCTGTGCTTGAGAAGGCGTAGTTCTCTCATACCTGCTCCAGAATGTGCCATGTGATTTAGAACAAGCGAATGTCTTCCATACCTTTTCCAGAATGTGCCTTGTGCTTTACAACTGGTGAAACTCCCATACTTGTTCCAGAATGTGCCTTCTGCTTTAGAACAGGTGAAAGTCTCTCATACCATTTCCAGAGTGTGTCTTGTACTTAACAAATTGGTGAAACACCCATACCTGTTACAGAATGTGCCTTGTGCTTTAGAATAGGTGAAAGTCTCTCATACCATTTCCAGAGTGTGCCTTGTGCTTTACAAATGGGTGAAACTTTCATAACTGTTACAGAATATGCCTTGCGCTTTACAACTGGTGACATTCTCTCCTTTAGAAAAGGTGAAACACTCATACCAGTTGCAACATGTGCCTGGTGCTTTAGAAGATGTGTAACTCACACATCCCTTTTCCAGATTGTGCCTTCTGCTCCAGAGAAGGGGAAACTCTCATACCTATTCCAAAATGTGCCTTCAGCTTCAGAACAGTTGTAACATTCTCATACCTGTTCCAGAATATGCCTTGTGCTTTAGAACAGGCGTATCTCACATATACCTGTTCCAGAATGTGCCTTGTGCTTTAGAACAGGCGTAACTCGCTCATACCTTGTTCAGAATGTGCCTTGTGCTTTCGAACAGGTGAACTCTCTCATTACTGTTGCAGAACGTGCCTTGAGCTTTACAACAGTTGGAGCTCGCTTATATATGTTCCAGATTGTGCCTTCTCCTTTACTACTGGTGAAACTCTCTCATTCCTGTTCCCGAATGTGCCTTGTGCTTTAGAGCAGGTGACAATCTCTGATACCTGTTCCAGAATGTGCTATTCTGCTTTAGAACAGGCGTAACACTCTCATACCTGTTCCAGAATGTGCCTTGTGCTTTAGAAAAGTTGAAAGTCTCTCATTACTCTTCCAGAATGTAACTTTGCTTTGCAACAGGTGACAATCCCTCATTCATTTTCCAGAATGTGCCTTGTGCTTCAGAAAAGTGGAAACACTCATACCTGTTCCAAAATGTGCCTTGTGCTTCAGAGCAGCTGGCACACCCTCATATCTGTTCCAGCCTTGTGCTTTAGAACATGCTTATCTCGCACATACCTGTTCCAGAATGTGCCTTGTGCTTTAGAACAGGCGTATCTCGCTCATACCTGTTCCAGAATGTGCCTTGTGTTTTAGCACAGGTGAACTCTCTCATACATGTTGCAGAATGTGCCTTGCACTTTACAACATGTGACAATCTCTGATACCTGTTCCAGAATGTGTTATTGTGCTTTAGAACAGGCATAACTCGCTTATACCTGTTCCAGAATCTGCCTTGTGCTTTAGAACTGTTGACAGTTTCTCATAACTGTTCCAGAATGTGCCATGTGTTTTTCAACTGGTTAAATTCACTCACACCTGTTCCAGAATGTGCCGTGCACTTTAGATCAGGTGTTGCTTTATTATACCTGTTCCAGAATGCGACTTGGTGCTTTAGTTCAGGTGAAACTCTCATACCTATTGCAGAATGTGCCTTCTGCTTTACAACTGGTGAAACACCCAAAGCTGTTCCAGAATGTGTCTGTTGCTTTAGAAAAGCTGAAACACTCTCATACCTGTTCCAGATTGTACCTTGTGCTTTAGAACGGGTGAAACGCTCTCATGCCTGTTCCAAAATGTGCCTTGTGCTTTACAACAGGAGAAATTCTCCCAAAGCTTTTCAAGAATATGCCTTTTTCTTTATATCTGGCGAAACTCTCAAAGCTGTTCCAGAATGTCCCTTTTGCTTTACAACAGGTGAAACACTCTCATACCTGTTCCACATTGTGCCTTGTGCTTTACAACTGGTGAAACTCTCATATTGCTTCCAGAATGTGTCTTGTGCTTTACAACAGTTGAACCTCTGTCATACATGTTCCAGAATGCACCTCGTGCTTTACAACAGGTGATACTCTCTCATTCCTATTGCAGAATGTGCCCTGTGCTTCAGTGCAGGCGACAATTACTCATACCTTTTCCAGAATGTGCCTTGTGCTTTACAACTGGTGAAACTCCCATACATGTTCCAGAATGTGCCTTGTGCTTTAGAACAGGTGAAAGTCTCTCATACCATTTCCAGAGTGTGCCTTCTGCTTTACAAGCTGGTGAAACTCTCATAACTGTTCCAGAATATGCCTTGTGCTTTACAACTGGTGACATTGTCTCTTTTAGAAAAATGAAACACTCATACCTGTTCCAAAATGTGCCTTGTACTTTAGAACAGCTGTAACACTCTCATACCTGTTCCAGAATACGCTTTGTGATTTTGAACAGGCGTATCTCGCTCATACCTGTTCCAGAATGTGTCTTGTGCTTTAGAAAATGTGAAGCTCTCTCATACCTGTTCCAGACTGTGCCTTGTGCTTTACAACAGGTGAAAGTCTCCCATACCTTTTCCAGAATGTGCCTTGTATTTTACAACTGCTAAAACTCTCAAAGCTGTGTCAGAATGTGCCTTTTGCTTTACAACAGGTGAGACACACTCATACCTGTTCCAAATTGTACCTGTGCTTTAGAAGGGGTGAAACTCTCTCATACCTGTTCCAGAATGTGCCTTGCTCTTTAGAAAATGCGAAAATCCCTCATTCCTGTTCCAGTACGTGACTTGTGCTTCAGAACAGGTGTCAATCTCTGATGCCTGTTCTAGAATGTGCCTTGTGCTTTAGAACAGCTGAATCCTCTCATACATGTTCCAGAATGTGCCCTGTGCTTCACAACTGGTTAAATTCACTCATACCTGTTCGAGAATGTGCCTTGTGCTTTAGACCATTTGAATATCTCTCATACATCTTCCAGAATGTGCCTTTTGCTTTCGAACAGGTGAAACACTCTCATACGTGTTCCAGAATGTGCCGTGTGCGTTAGAACAGGTGAAACTCTCATACCTGTTCCAGAATGTGCCTTGTGTTTTAGCACAGGTGAACTCTCTCATACCTGTTGCAGAATGTGCCTTGTGCTTTAGAACAGGTGACAATCTCTGATAACTGTTCCAGAATGTGCCTTCACAGAAATCACAGAGACCCCACAGTGCAGATAGAGGCCATTTCGGCCCATCGAGACTGCACCGACACGTATCCCACCCGATCCCCGTAACCCCTACACCAACCCATATCCCACCCTATCCCCGTAACCCCACATATTGTAATCCCCCTAACACTAAGGGTCAATTTATCATAGCCAATCAACCTAACCTGCACATCTTTGGAATGTGGGAGGAAACCGGAACACCCGGAGAAAACCCACGCAAACACGGGGAGAATGTGCAAACTCCACACAGACAGTCACCCGAGGCCGGATTCGAACCCGGGTCCCTGGCGCTGTGAGGCAACAGTGCTAACCACTATGCCACCATGCTGCCTTGTGCTCTACAACTGGCGAAACACTCAAAGATGTTCCAGAATGTGTCTTTTGCTTTAAAAAAACGGAAACTCTCTTATACCTGTTGTTGATTCTACCCTGTGCTTTAGAAGAGGTGAAACTCTCATACCTGTTACAGAATGTGCCTTGTGATTTACAACTGGCAAAACACTCAAAGCTGTTCCAGAATGTGTCTTTTGCTTTACAAATGCTTAAACTCTCTCATGCCTGTTGTAGATTCTACCCTGTGCTTGAGAAGGCATAATTCTCTCACACCTGCTCCAGAATATGCCTTGTGCTTTCGAACAGGCGTGCTCTCTCATACCTGTCCCAGAATGTGCCTTCTGCTTCAGAAAAGGGGATACTCTCATACCTGTTCCAAAATGTGCCTTCTGCTTCAGAACAGCTTTAACACTCTCATACCTGTTCCTGAATATGCCTTGTGCTTTAGAACATCTGCATCTCCCTCATACCTGGTTCAGAATGTGCCTTGCGCTTTAGAACAGGTGATCTCTCTCATACCTGTTGCAGAACGTGCCTTGAGTTTACAACAGTTGGATCTCTCTCATATATGTTCCAGATTGTGCCTTTTCCTTTACTACTGGTGAAACTCTCTCATTCCTGTTCCAGAATGTGCCTTGTGCTTTAGAACTGGTGACAATCTCTGATACCTGCTTGAATGCGCTATTGTGATTTAGAACAGGCGTAACACTCTCATACCTGTTCTAGAATGTGCCTCGTGCTTTACAACTGGTAAAATTCACTCATACCTGTTCCAGAACGTGCCTTGTGGTTTAGACCATTTGAATCTCTCTCATACATGTTCCAGAATGTGCCTTGTGCTTTAGAAGAGTTGAAACAGTCTCCTAACTCTTCCAGAATGTGCCATGTGTTTCAGAACAGGTGTTGCTCTCTTATAATTGTTCCAGAATGTGACTTGTGCTTTAGAACAGGTGAAACTCTCATTCCTGTTCCAGATTGTACCTTGTGCTTTAGAACAGGTGAAACTCTCTCATACTGCTTCCAAAATGTGCCTCGTGCTTTGCAACAGGATAAATCACCCAAAGCTTTTCCAAAATGTGCCTTGTTCTTTACATCTAGTGAAACTCCCAAAGCTGTTCCAGAATGTTCCTTTTGCTTCGCAATAGGTAAAACACTCTCATACCAATTCCAGAATGAAACATGTGCTTTACAACAGGTGATACTCCCTCATTCCTATTCCAGAATGGGCCTTGTGCTTCAGAAAAGGGGGAACTCTCATACCTGTTACAAAATGTGCCTTGTGCTTCAGAGCAGCTGTAACACCCTCATAACTGTTCCAGAATATGCCTTGTGCTTTAGAACACACGTATCTCACACATACCTGTTCCAGAATGTGCCTTGTGATTTAAATCAGGTGAAGCTCTCTCATACCTGTTCCAGAATGTGCCTTGTGTTTTAGCACAGGTGAACTCTCTCATACCTGTTGCAGAATGTGCCTTGTGCTTTAGAACAGGTGACAATCTCTGATACCTGTTCCAGAATGTGACATGCACTTTACAACTGCTTAAATTCACTCAAACCTGTTCCAGAATTTGCCGTGTGCTTTAGAACAGGTGTTGCTCTCTTATACATGTTCCAGAATGTAACTTGTGCTTTAGTACAGTTGAAATTCTCATACCTGTTACAGAATGTGCCTTGTGCTATACAACTGGCGAAACACCCAAAGCTGTTCCACAATGTGTCTATTGCTTTAGAAAAGCTGAAACTCTCTCATATCTGTTCCAGATTGTACCTTGTGCTTCAGAACAGGTGAAACTCTCTCATACCTGTTCCAAAATGTGCCTTGTGCTTTACAACAGGAGAAATTCTCCCAAAGATTTTCCAGAATATGCCTTGTTCTTTACATCTGGCGAAACTCTCAAAGCTGTTCCAGAATGTTCCTTTTGCTTTACAACAGGTGAAACACTCTCATACCTGTTCCACATTGTGCCTTGTGCTTTACAACTGGTGAAACTCTCATACCGCTTCCAGAATGTGCCTTGTGCTTTACAACAGGTGATACTCTGTCATTCCTATTGCCGAATGTGCCTTGTGCTTCAGTGCAGGCGACAATTACTCATACCTGTTCAAGAATGTGCTATTGTGCTTTAGAATAGGCGAAACTCTCTCATACCTGTTCCAGTTTGTGCCTTTTGCTTTAGAAATGGTGAAAGCCTCTCATACCTATTCCAGAATATGCCTTGTGCTTTGCAACTGGTGAAACTCCTATACCTGTTCCAGAATGTGCCTTGTGCTTTAGAAAAGATGAAAGTATCTCCTACCATTTCCAGAGTGTGCCTTGTGCTTTACATACAGGTGAAACTCTCATAACTGTTCCAGAATATGCCTTTTGCTTTACAACTGGTGACATTCTCTCTTATAGAAAAATGAAACACTCATACCTGTTCCAAAATGTGCCTTTTACTTTAGAACAGCTGTAACACTCTCATACCTGTTCCAGAATACGCCTTGTGCTTTTGAACAAGCGTATCTCGCTCATACCTGTTCCAGAATGTGTCTTCTGCTTTAGAAAATGTGAAGCTCTCTCATACATGTTCCAGAATGTGCCTTGTGCTTTGCAACAGGTGAAAGTCTCCCATACATTTTCCAGAATGTGCCTTGTATTTTACAACTGCTGAAACTCTCAAAGCTGTGTCAGAATGTGCCTTTTGCTTTACAACAGGTGAGACACACTCATACCTGTTCCAGATTGTACCCTGTGCTTTAGAAGGGATGAAACTCTCTCATGCCTTTTCCAGAATGTGCCTTGCACTTTAGAAAAAGCGAAACTCCCTCATACTAGTTCCAGAACGTGACTTGTGCTTCAGAACAGGTGTCAATCTCTGATACCTGTTCCAGAAAGTGCCTTGTGCTTTGCAACAGTTGAATCTCTCCCATACCTGTTCCAGAATGTGACTTCTGCTCTAGATCAGATGAAATCTCTCATACCTTTTCCAGAATGTGCCCTGTGCTTCATAACTGGTTAAATTCACTCATACCTGTTCGAGAATGTGCCTTGTGCTTTAGACCATTTGAATACCTCTCATACATGTTCCAGAATGTGCCTTTTGCTTTCGAACAGGTGAAACACTCACATACCTGTTCCAGAATGTGCCGTGTGCTTTAGAACAGGTGAAACTCTCATACCTGTTACAGAATGTGCCTTGTGCTCTGCAACTGGCGAAACACTTAAAGCTGTTCCAGAATGTGTCTTTTGCTTTACAAAAGCTGAAACCCTCTTATACCTGTTGCAAATTCTACCCTGTGCTTTAGAAGAGGTGAAACTCTCATACCTGTTACAGAAGGTGCCTTGTGATTTACAATGGGCGAAACACTCAAAGCTGTTCCAGAATGTGTCTTTTGCTTTACAAATGCTTAAACTCTCTCATACCTGCTGTAGATTCTACCCAGTGCTTGAGAAGGCGTAATTCTCTCATACCTGCTCCAGAATGTGCCATGTGATTTAGAAGAAGCGAATGTCTTCCATACCTTTTCCAGAATTTGCCTTGTGATTTACAACCGGTGAAATCCCATACCTGTTCCAGAATGTGCCTTGTGCTTTAGAACAGGTGAAAGTCTCTCATACCATTTCCAGAGTGTGCCTTGTGCTTTACAAATTGGTGAAACTTTCATAACTGTTACAGAATATGTCTTGTGCTTTACAATTGGTAAAATTCTCTCCTTTAGAATTGGTGAAATACTCATATCTGTTGCAGAATGTGCCTGGTGCTTTAGAAGAGGTGTAACTCACACATCCCTGTTCCAGATTGTGCCTTCTGCTCCAGAAAAGGGGAAACCCTCATACCTGTTCCAAAATGTGCCTTCAGCTTCAGAACAGCTGTAACATTCTCATACCTGTTCCAGGATATGCCTTGTGCTTTAGAACAGGCGTATCTCGCACATACCTGGTTCAGAATGTGCCTTTTGCTTTAGAACAGGTGAACTCTCTCATACCTGTTGCAGAATGTGCCTTGAGCTTTACAACAGTTGGATCTCTCTCATATATGTTCCAGATTGTGCCTTCTCCTTTACTACTGGTGAAGCTCTCTCATTCCTGTTCCAGAATGTGCCTTGTGCTTTAGAACAGGTGACAATCTCTGATACCTGTTCCAGAATGTGCTATTCTGCTTTAGAACAGGCGTAACACTCTCATACCTGTTCCAGAATGTGCCTTGTGCTTTTGTAAAAGTTGAAAGTCTCTCATACCTCTTCCAGAATGTAACTTTGCTTTGCAACAGGTGACACTCACTCATTCCTATTCCAGATTGTGCCTTGTGCTTCTGAAATTTGGAAACACTCATACCTGTTCCAAAATGTGCCTTGTGCTTCAGAGCAGCTTGCACACCCTCATAACTGTTCCAGAATATGCCTTGTGCTTTAGAACACGCTTATCTCGCACATACCTGTTCCAGAATGTGCCTTGCACTTTTGAACAGGCATATCTCGCTCATACCTGTTTCAGAATGTGACTTCAGCTTTAGAACAGACGAGGATCTCTCATACCTGTTCCAGAATGTGCCTTGTGTTTTAGCACAGGTGAACTCTCTCATACCTGTTGCAGAATGTGCCTTGCAATTTACAACATGTGGCAATCTCTGATACCTGTTCCAGAATGTGCAATTGTGCTTTAGAACAGGCGTAACTCGCTTATACCTGTTCCAGAATCTGCCTTTTGCTTTAGAACTGTTGAAAGTCTCTCATACCTGTTCCAGAATGTTCCATGTGCTTTACAACTGGTTAAATTCACTCACACCTGTTCCAGAATGTGCCGTGTGGTTTAGAACAGGTGTTGCTCTCTTATACCTGTTCCAGAATGTGACTTGTGCTTTAGTACAGGTGGAACTCTCATACCTGTTACAGAATGTGCCTTGCGCTTTACAACTGGCGAAACACCCAAAGCTGTTCCAGAATGTGTCTGTTGCTTTAGAAAAGCTGAAACACTCTCATACCTATTCCAGATTGTACCTTATTCTTTAGAACGGGTGAAACGCTCTCATACCTGTTCCAAAATGTGCCTTGTGCTTTGCAACAGGAGAAATTCACCCACAGCTTTTCCAGAATATACCTTGTTCTTTACATCTGGCGAAACTCTCAAAGCTGTTCCAGAATATTCCTTTTGCTTTACAACAGGTGAAACACTCTCATACCTGTTCCACATTGTGCCTTGTGCTTTACAACTGGTGAAACTCTCATACCGCTTCCAGAATGTGCCTTGTGCTTTACAACAGTTGAACCTCTCTCACACATGTTCCAGAATGTACCTCGTGCTTTACAACAGGTGATACTCTCTCATTCCTATTGCAAAATATGCCTTGTGCTTCAGTGCAGGTGACAATTACTCATACCTGTTCAAGACTGTGCTATTGTGCTTCAGAATAGGCGAAACTCTCTCATACCTGTTCCAGATTGTGCCTTGTGCTTTAGAAACGGTGAAAGTCTCTCATACCTTTTCCAGAATATGCCTTCTGCTTTACAACTGGTGAAACTCCCATACATGTTCCAGAATGTGCCTTGTGCTTTAGAACAGGTGAAAGTATCTCATACCATTTCCAGAGTGTGCCTTGTGCTTTACAAACTGGTGAAACTCTCATAACAGTTCCTGAATATGCCTTGTGCTTTACAACTGGTGACATTCTCTCTTTTAGAAAAATGAAACACTCATACGTGTTCCAAAATGTGCCTTTTACTTTAGAACAGCTGTAACACTCTCATACCTGTTCCAGAATACGCTTTGTGCTTTTGAACAAGCGTATCTCGCTCATACCTGTTCCAGAATGTGTCTTCTGCTTTAGAAAATGTGAAGCTCTCTCATACCTGTTCCAGAATGTGCCTTGTGCTTTACAACAGTTGAAAGTCTCCCATACCTTTTCCAGAATGTACCTTGTATTTTACAACTGCTGAAACCCTCAAAGCTGTGTCAGAAAGTGCCTTTTGCTTTACAACAGATGAGACAAACTCATACCTGTTCCAGATTGTACCCTGTGCTTTAGAAGGGGAGAAAATATCTCATAACTGTTCCAGAATGTGCCTTGCACTTTAGAAAAAGCGAAACTCCCTCATACTAGTTCCAGAACGTGACTTGTGCTTCAGAACAGGTGTCAATCTCTGATAACTGTTCCAGAATGTGCCTTGCGCTTTACAACAGTTGAACCTCTCCCATACCTGTTCTAGAATGTGCCTTGTGCTCTAGAGCAGCTGAAATCTCTCATACCTGTTCCAGAATGTGCCCTGTGCTTCACAACTGGTTAAATTCACTCATACCTGTTCGAGAATGTGCCTTGTGCTTTATACAATTTGAATACATCTCATACATGTTCCAGAATGTGCCTTTTGCTTTCGAACAGGTGAAACACTCTCATACCTGTTCCAGAATGTGCCGTGTGCTTTAGAACAGGTGAAACTCTCATACCTGTTCCAGAATGTGCCTTGTGCTCTACAAGTAGCGAAACACTCAAAGCTGTTCCAGAATGTGTCTTTTGCTTTACAAAAGCTGAAACTCTCTTATACCTGTTGCAGATTCTACCCTGTGCTTTAGAAGAGGTGAAACTCTCATACATGTTACAGAATGTGCCTTGTGATTTACAATGGGCGAAACACTCAAAGCTGTTCCAGAATGTGTCTTATGCTTCACAAATGCTTAAACTCTCTCATACCTGTTGTAGATTCTAACCAGTGCTTGAGAAGGCATAATTCTCTCATACCTGCTCCAGAATGTGCCATGTGATTTAGAACAAGCGAATGTCTTCCATACCTTTTCCAGAATGTGCCTTGTGCTTTACAACTGGTGAAACTCCCATACCTGTTCCAGAATGTGCCTTGTGCTTTAGAACAGGTGAAAGTCTCTCATACCATTTCCAGAGTGTGCCTTGTGCTTTACAAATTGGTGAAACTTTCATAACTGTTCCAGAATATGCCTTATGCTTTACAACTGGTGAAATTCTCTCCTTTAGAAAAGGTGAAACACTGATACCTGTTGCAGAATGTGCCTGGTGCATCAGAACAGGTGAAACTCACACATCCCTGTTCCAGATTGTGCCTTCTGCTCCATAAAAGGGGAAACACTCATACCTGTTCCAAAATGTGGCTTCAGCTTCAGAACAGCTGTAACATTCTCATACCTGTTCCAGAATATGCCTTGTGCTTTAGAACAGGCGTATCTCGCACATACCTATTGCAGAATGTGCCTTGTGCTTTAGAACAGGCGTATCTCGCACATACCTGGTTCAGAATGTGCCTTTTGCTTTAGAACAGGTGAACTCTCTCATACCTGTTGCAGAATGTGCCTTGAGCTTTAAAACAGTTGGATCTCTCTCATATATGTTCCAGATTGTGCCTTCTCCTTTACTACTGTTGAAACTCTCTCATTCCTGTTCCAGAATGTGCCCTGTGCAGCACAAGTGACAATCTCTGATACCTGTTCCAGAATGTGCTATTCTGCTTTAGAACAGGCGTAACACTCTCATACCTGTTCCAGAATGTGCCTTCTGCTTTAGAAAAGTTGAAAGTCTCTCATACTTCTTCCAGAATGTAACTTTGCTTTGCAACAGGTGATGCTCCCTCATTGCTATTCCAGAATGTGCCTTGTGCTTCAGAAAAGCGGAAACACTCATATCTGTTCCAAAATGTGCCTTGTGCTTCAGAGCAGCTGGAACACCCTCATAACTGTTCCAGAATGTGCCTTCTGCTTTAGAACAGGCGTATCTCGCTCATACCTGTTTCAGAATGTGCCTTGCGTTTTAGAACAGATGAAGCTCTCTCATACCTTTTCCAGAATGTGCCTTGTGTTTAGCACAGGTGAACTCTCTCATACCTGTTGCAGAATATGCCTTGCACTTTACAACATGTGACAATCTCTGATACCTGTTCTAGAATGTGCTATTGTGCTTTAGAACTGGTGTAACCCGCTTATACCTGTTCCAGAATCTGCCTTGTGCTTTAGAACTGTTGAAAGTCTCTCATACCTGTTCCAGAATGTTCCATGTGCTTTACAACTGGTTAAATTCACTTACACCTGTTCCAGAATGTGCCGTGCGCTTTAGAACAGGTGTTGCACTCTTATACCTGTTCCAGAATGTGACTTGTGCTTTAGTACAGGTGAAACTCTCATACCTGTTAAAGAATGTGCCTTGTGCATGACAACTGGCGAAACACCCAAAGCTGTTCCAGAATGTGTCTGTGGCTTTAGAAAAGCTGAAACACTCTCATACCTGTTCCAGATTGTACCTTGTGCTTTAGAACGGGTGAAACGCTCTCATACCTGTTCCAAAATGTGCCTTGTGCTTTACAACAGGAGAAATTCTCCCAAAGCTTTTCAAGAATATGCCTTGTTCTTTACATCTGGCGAAACTCTCAAAGCTGATCCAGAATGTTCCTTTTGCTTTACAACAGGTGAAACACTCTCATACCTGTTCCACATTGTGCCTTGTGCTTTACAACTGGTGAAACTCTCATACCGCTTCCAGAATGTACCTCGTGCTTTACAACAGGTGCTACTCTCTCATTCCTTTTGCAGAGTGTGCCTTGTGCTTCAGTGCAGGCGACAATTACTCATACCTGTTCAAGAATGTGCTATTGTGCTTCAGAACAGGCGAAACTCTCAAAGCTGTTACAGATTGTGCCTTGTGCTTTAGAAACGGTGAAAGACTCTCATACCTTTTCCAGAATGTGCCTTGTGCTATACAACTGGTGAAACTCCCATACCTGTTCCAGAATGTTACTTGTGCTTTACAAACTGGTGAAACTCTCATAACTGTTCCAGAATATGCCTTGTGCTTTACAACTGCTAACATTCTCTCTTTTAGAAAAATGAAACACTCATACCTTTTCCAAAATGTGCCTTCTACCTTAGAACAGCTGCAACACTCTCATACCTGTTCCAGAATACGCCTTGTGATTTTGAACAGGTGTATCTCACTCATACCTGTTCCAGAATGTGTCTTGTGATTTAGAAAATGTGAAGCTCTCTCATACCTGTTCCAGAATGTGCCTTGTGCTTTACAACAGGTGAAAGTCTCCCATACCTTTTCCAGAATGTGCCTTGTATTTTACAACTGCTGAAACTCTCAAAGCTGTGTCAGAATGTGCCTTTTGCTTTACAAGAGGTGAGACACTCTCATCCCTGTTCCAGATTGTACCCTGCGCTTTAGAAGGGGTGAAACTCTCTCAAACCTGTTCCAGAATGAGCCTTGCTCTTTAGAAAAAGCGAAAATCCCTCATACCTGTTCCAGTACGTGACTTCTGCTTCAGAACAGGTGTCAATATCTGATACCTGTTCCAGAATGTGCCTTCTGCTTTACAACAGTTGAATCTCTCCCATACCTGTTCTAGAATGTGCCTTGTGCTTTAGAACAGCTGAAACCTCTCATACATGTTCCAGAATGTGCCCTGTGTTTCACAACTGGTTAAATTCACTCATACCTGTTCGAGAATGTGCCTTGTGCTTTAGGCCATTTGAATATCACTCATACATGTTCCAGAATGTGCCTTTTGATTTCAAACAGGTGAAACACTCTCATACCTGTTCCAGAATGTGCCGTGTGCTTTAGGACAGATGAAACTCTCATACCTGTTACAGAATGTGCCTTGTGCTCTACAACTGGCGAAACACTCAAAGCTGTTCCAGAATGTGTCATTTGCTTTACAAAAGCTGAAACTCTCTTATACCTGTTGCAGATCCTACCCTGTGCTTTGGAAGAGGTGAAACTCTCATACCTGTTACAGAATGTGCCTTGTGATTTACAACTGGCGAAACACTCAAAGCTGTTCCAGAATGTGTCTTTTGCTTTACAAATGCTTAAACTCTCTCAAACATGTTGTCGATTCTACCCCGTGCTTGAGAAGGTGTAATTCTCTCATACCTGTTCCAGAATGTGCCATGTGATTTAGAACAAGCGGAAGTCTTCCATACCTTTTCCAGAATGTGCCTTGTGCTTTACAACTGGTGAAACACTCATACCTGTACCAGAATGTGCCTTGTGCTTTACAACAGGTGGAACTCTATCATTCTTTTCCAGAATGTGCCATTTGTTTTTCAACTGGAGAAACTCTCATACCGGTTCCAGAATGTGCCTTGTGCTTCAGAAAAGGTGAAACACTCATACCTGTTCCAATATGTGCCTTGTGCTTCAGAACAGCTGTAACACTCTCATACCTGTTCCAGAATATGCCTTGTGCTTTAGAACAGGCGTATCTCACACATACCTGTTCCAGAATGTGCCTTGTGCTTTACAACAGGCGTACCTCACTGCTACCTGTTCCAGGATGTGCCTTTTGCTTTGGAACAAGTGAAGCTCTCTCATACCTGTTCCAGAAAGTGCCTTGTGTTTTAGAACAAGTGAACTCTCTCATACCTGTTCCAGAATGTGCCTTGTGCTTTGCAACAGTTGAATCTCTCTCATACATGTTCCCGATTGTGCCTTATGCTTTACTACTGGTGAAACTCTCTCATTCCTGTTCCAGCATGTGCCTTGTGCTTTACAACAGTTGAATCTCTCTCATACATGTTCCCGATTGTGCCTTGTGCTTTACTACTGGTGAAGCTCTCTCATTCCTGTTCCAGAAAGAAGGTAGAATAGGAAGATTCAAGATGGCGTCCGTGGCGGTCGCAGGGTAAGTGCTCTCCCTGAGTCAGTCGGCCCACTCCCGCTACAGACGCTGTGCATTGGCACTGAGGAGTTCGGTGAGTTGGCGGGGAGACAGCAGAAGCAGCGATGGAGGCCACGACGACCCGCTGTAGCACGGCAGCCGGCAGCTCCTCAGCGGGAGGCTTGGAGGTTGAACCAGTAGGAGGGGAGGCGGCCAGTGGAGCGAGGGTGGGAAAAGCAGGCCCTGGAAGGTCGGACACCATGGGAGGCTAGGAGGTCAGACCGGGAGTTAGGAGAGCCAGGGAGAAGCAGGCCCCGGAACGTCGGTACCACGGCGGCTGAAGATTGTCAGGCAGGAGTGCGGGAAATGTGGAGCGAGGCGAGAGCGGACCCAATTGTGATGGCGCCGATGAAGACGGCTGCTGTCCTTGCGGGCTCCATGCGTACCAGTCAGCTAAGTGTCCTTTGCTGCTTGGTGCACTCGGCTCGTTAAGAAAAAAGCATTTCACTGACTGGATTTCATGTGTTGTATTTGGTTATGTGACAAATAAAATTGAAATTGAAATTGAAATTGAACGTGGCTTGTGCTTCACAACTGGCTGAATTCACTCATACCTGTTCCAGAATGTGCCTTGTGCTTTATTCCATCTTAATCACTCTCATACATGTTCCAGAATGTGCCTTGTGCTTTAGAACAGGTGAAACTCTAATACCTGTTACAGAATGTGCCTTGTGCTTTACAACTGGTGAAACACTCAATTCTGTTCCAGAATGTGTCTCTTGCTTTACAAAAGCTGAAACTCTCTCATACCTGTTCCAGATTGTACCCTGTGCTTTAGAAGAGTGAAACTCTCTCATACCTGTTCCAAAATGTGCCTTGTGCTTTACAACAGGAGAAAGTCTCCTGAAGGTTTTCCAGAATGTGCCTTGTTCCATTCATTTGGTGAATCTCTCAAAGCTGTTCCAGAATGTTAACATAAGAAATAGGAGCAGGAGTAGGCCAATCGGCCCCTTGAGCCTGCTCCACCATTCAATAGGTTCATGGCTGATCGGATCCTAACCTCAAATCTTCGATCACTCTCCATCCCACCTGAAACCATGTGATCTCCCGGGAGAGGCAAAAAACCAGATAAAAAAGCCAATGGCCAATTTGGGAGAAAAAATCTGGGAAATTCCTCTCTGACCCATCTAGGCGATCGAAACTCGTCCAGGAGATCACTCTGTCCCTATATTTTCTACAGTACTTACCTTCTGTAAAGGCGATCTCCACCCCAGCCAGGAACAGGAATAAAACCATCTCCTGAAATCTAACACAGAATTAGAACACAAGAAGTAGGAGCAGAACCAGGCTACATGGCCCCTGGGCCCGCTCCACTACCAACAGGGCCATGACCATTCCGAACCTAGACTCATGTCCAATTTCCGGCCTGCTCCCCGTAACCCTTAATTCCCTTTACTTCTAGGAAACTATCTATTTCTGTTTTAAATTTATTTAATGATGTAGCTTCCACAGCTTTCTGGAGCAGCAAATTCCACAAACCTACAACCATCTGAGTGAAGAAGTTTCTCCTCATCTCAGTTTTGAAAGAGCAGCCCCTTATTCTAAGATTATGCCCCCTAGTTCTAGTTTCACCCATCATTGGGAACATCCTCACCGCATCCACCCGATCAAGCCCCTTCACAATCTTATATGTTTCAATAGGATCGCCTCTCATTCTTCTGAACTCCAATGAGTAGATTCCCAATCTACTCAACTTCTCCTCATATGACCACCCCCTCATCCCCGGGATTAACCGAGTGAACCTTCTTTGTACTGACTCGAGAGCAAGTATGTCTTTTCTTAAGTATGGACACCAAAACTGTATGCAGTATTCCAGGTGCGGTCTCACCAATACCTTGTACAACTGCAGCAATACCTCCCTGTTTTTATATTCTATCCCCCTAGCAATAAAAGCCAACTTTCCATTGGCCTTCTTGATCACTTGCTGCACCTGCATACTAACTTTTTGAGTTTTGTGCACCAGGACCCCCAGATCCCTTTGTACCACAGTACTTTCCAGTTTCTTGCCATTATGATAATAACTTGCTCAATGATTTTTCCTGCCAAAGTGCATAACC
Organism: Somniosus microcephalus; assembly: GCF_052327205.1. Taxonomy (NCBI): domain Eukaryota; kingdom Metazoa; phylum Chordata; class Chondrichthyes; order Squaliformes; family Somniosidae; genus Somniosus; species Somniosus microcephalus. Next base: position 109,894,013 of record NC_140994.1, read on the forward strand.
TCACACTTTCCAGTATTGTATTCCATCTGCCAAATCTCTGCCCACTTACTTAGCCTGTCCATGTCCCTTTGCAGGTTTTTTATGTCCTCCTCACTCACTACTTTCCCTCCCATCTTAGTATCATCTACAAACTTTGATATGTTACACTTGGTCCCCTCCTCCAAATCGTTAATATAGTTTGTAAAGAGCTGGGGACCCAGCACTGACCCCTGCGGAACACCACTAGTTACTGATTGCCAGTCTGAGAATGAACCATTTATCCCAACTCTCTGCTTTCTGTTAGAGAGACAATCCTCCACCCACACCAGAATATTATCCCCAATCCCGTGATTTTTTATCTTGAGCAATAATCTTTTGTGCGGCACCTTGTCAAATGCCTTTTGGAAGTCTAAATACACTACGTCCACTGGTTCCCCTTTACCCACCCTCTATGTTACTTCCTCAAAGAACTCAAACAAATTTGTCAAACATGACTTCCCCTTCATGAAACCATGCTGAGTTTGTCCTATTAAATTATGTTTATCCAAATGTCCCGTTACTGTCTCCTTAATAATGGACTATAACATTTCACCAACCACAGATGTTAGGCTAACAGATCTATAGTTTCCAGCTGTCTGCCTACTACACTTTTTAAATAAGGGTGTTACATTAGCAGTTTTCCAATCTGCCAGGACCTTTGCTGAGTCCAGGGAGTTTTGGAAAATTATTACCAATGCATCCACAATCCCTACCGTCACTTCCCTCAAGACCCAAGGATGTAAGCCATCAGGTCCAGGGGATTAATCCACCTTGAGTCCCATTATTTTAGCAAGTACCACTTCCTTAGTGATTTTAATTGTATTTAGCTCTTCCTCCCCAGAGCCCCCTGTTTGTCCAGTGTTGGGATATTCTTAGTGTCCTCTACCGTAAAGACTGATACAAAATATTTGTTCAGCATTTTTGCCATCTCCATGTTTCCCACCATTAATTTCCCGGTCTCATCCTCTAAGGGACCAACATTTACTTTAGCCACCCTGTTACTTTTTATATAACAATAGAAAACTTTGCTATCTGTTTTTATATTTTTTGCTAATTTACTTTCATAATCTATCTTCACTTTCTTAATCAATCTTATCGTTAATTTTTGCTGTGTTTTAAAGACTTCCCAATCTTCTATCCTCCCACTAGATTTGGCAACTTATATGCCCTTGTTTTTAGTCAGATAATATCCTTAATTACTTTACTTAGCCACGGATGGCTATCTTTTCTTTTACGCCCTTTTTTCCTCAGTGGGATATATATTTTTTGGAAGTTGTAAAATAACTCCTTCAATGTACACCACTGATCATGTACCATCTTACCCTTTAATCTATTTTCCCAGCCCAATCTAATCAATTCCGCTCTCATACCTTCATAGTCTCCTTTATTCAAGCTCAGCACGCTTGTTTAATAACATAAGAACATAAGAAATAGGAGCAGGAGTAGGCCAATCGGCCCCTGGAGCCTGCTCCGCCATGCAATAAGATCATGGCTGATCTGATCCTAACCGCCAATCTACTATCACAGAACCATCTCCTGAATCTAACAGAATTAGACACATGAAATAGGAGCAGGATCAGGCTACACGTTCCCTGGGCCCGCTCTGCTACCCACAGGTCCATGTCCGATCCGAACCTAAACGCACGTCCAAATTCCTGCCCGCTCCCCGTAAACCTTAATTCCCTTTACTCCTAGGAAACTGTCTATTTCTGTTTTAAATTTAAGTAATGATGTAGCTTCTACAGCTTTTTGGGGCAACATATTCCATGGACCTACAACCCTCTGAGTGAAGTAGTTCCTCCTCATCACAGTTTAGAAAGAGCAGCCCTTTATTCTAAGACTATGCCCCCTCGTTCTAGTTTCACTCATCATCGGGAACATCCTCCCCGCATCCACCCGATCCAACCCCTTCACAATCTTATATGTTTCAATAAGATCGCCTCTCATTCTTCTGAACTCCAATGAGTAGAGTCCCAATCTGCTCAACCTCTCCTCATCTGTCCATCCCCTCATCCCCGGGATTAACCGAGTGAACCTTCTTTGTACTGACTCGAGAGCAAATATGTCTTTTCTTAAGTATGGACACCAAAACTGTATGCAGTATTCCATGTGCGGTCTCACCAACACCTTGTACAACTGAAGCAATACCTCCCTATTTTTATATTCTATCCCCCTAGCAATGAAAGCCAACATTCCATTGGACTTCGTAATCACTTGCTGCACCTGCATACTAACTATTGAGTTTCGTGCACCAGGACCCCCAGATCCCTTTGTACTTCAGTAATTTCCAGTTTCTTGCCATTAAGATAATAACTTGCTCTACGATTTTTCCTGCCGAAGTGCATAACCTCACACTTTCCAGTATTGTATTCCATCTGCCAAATCTCTGCCCACTTACTTAGCCTGTCTATGTCCCCTTGCAGGTTTTTTATGTCCTCCTCACTCACTACTTTCCCTCCCATCTTAGTATCATCTACAAACTTTGATATGTTACACTTGGTCCCCTCCTCCAAATCGTTAATATAGATTGTAAAGAGTTGGGGACCCAGCACTGACCCCTGTTGAACACCACTAGTTACTAATTGCCAGTCTGAGAATGAACCATTTATCCCAACTCTCTGCCTTCTATTAGATAGCCAATCCTCTATCCATGCCAGAATATTACCCCCAATCCCGTGATATTTATCTTAAGCAATAATCTTTTGTGTGGCACCTTGGCAAATGCCTTTTGGAAGTCTAAATACACTACGTCCACTGGTTCTGCTTTATTCACCCTATATGTTACTTCCTCAAAGAACTCCAGCAAATTTGTCAAACATGACTTCCCCTTCATAAAACCATGCTGACTTTGTCCTATTAAATTATGATTATCCAAATGTCCTGTTACTGTCTCCTTAATAATGGACTCCAAAATTTTACCTACCACAGATGTTAGGCTAACCGGTCTATAGTTTCCAGCCTTCTGTCTACTGCCCTTTATAAATAAGGGTGTTACATTAGCAGTTTTCCAGTCTGCCGGGACCTTTGCTGAGTCCAGGGAGTTTTGGAAAATTATTACTAATGCATCTGCAATCCCTACCGCCACTTCCCTCAAGGCCCTAGGATGTAAGCCATCAGGTCCATGTAATTTATCCACCTTGAGTCCCATTTTTTTACCAAGTACCACTTCCTTAGTGATTTTGATCGTGTTTAGCTCCTCCCCCCCTATAGCCCCCTGTTTGTCCAGTGTTGGGATATTCTTAGTGTTCTCTACTGTAAAGACTGATAGAAAATATTCATTCAGTGTTTTTGCCATCTCCATATTTCCCATCATTAATTTCCCGGTCTCATCCTCTAAGGGACCAACATTTACTTTAGCCGCCCTTTTTCTTTTTATATAACTATAAAAACTCTTACTATCTGTTTTTATATTTTTTGCTCATTTACTTTCATAGTCAATCTTCCCTTTCTTAATCAATCTTGTTGTTATTTTTTGCTGTCTTTTAAAGTTTTCCCAATCCTCTATCCTCCCACTAGATTTGGCTACCTTATATGCCCTTGTTTTTAGTCGAATACTATCCTTAAGTTCTTTACTTAGCCATGGATGGCTGTCTTTTCTTTTACACCCTTTTCTTCTCAGTGGAATATATTTTTTTTGGAAGTTGTAAAATAACTCCTTAAATGTACACCACTGATCATGTATCGTCTTACCCTTTAATCTATTTTCCCAATCCACTCTACTCAATTCCGCATTCATACCTTCATAGTCTCCTTTATTCAAGCTTAGCATGCTTGTTTGAGATCCAATCTTCTCACCCTCTAATTCAACATGGAATTCAACCATGTTATGGTCACTCATTCCAAGTGGATCCTTTTCTAGGACATTTTTAATTAATCCTGTCTCATTACACAGGACCAGATCTAAGGTTGCTTGCCCCCTGGTCGGTTCAGTTATATACTGCTCAAGAAACCTATCCCTAATACACTCAATGAACTCATCCTCAAGGCAGCCCTGCCCAATTTGATTTGTCCAATTAATATGACAGTTAAAATCCCCCATAATTATAGATGTTCCCCTATTACAAGCCTCAACTATTTCCTGATTGATACTCCCTCCAACAGAGTTGCAACTGTTCGGAGGCCTATAGACTACGCCCACTAGTGTTTTTTTCCCCTTATTATTCCTTATCTCCGCCCAAACTGTTTCATTATCTTGATCTTTTGACCCAATATTATTTCTCTGTATTACAGTGATTCCTTCCTTTATTAACATAGCCACCCCACCTCCCCTTCCTTCCTGCCTGTCCTTCCTGATCGTTAAATAACCTGGTATGTTTAATTCCCAGGCATTGTCACCCTGCAGCCATGTTTCTGTAATGGCCACAAGATCATACCCATATGTCGTTATTTTTGTCATTAACTCATCTATTTTTTTACGAATGCTACGTGCATTCAGATAGAGTGCTTTCAAATATGTTTTGTGACACTTAGATCCTGCTTTTGCCCTTTTTATTACTTTACCTTTTACTCCATACCTTCTGCCCCTTCCTCACACGCTCTGGTTTTTAATTTCCCCACTGCTACCTAAGTCTATGACCTTGTCTGTTGTCATTTTTATTATTTGCTCTCTAGGAACCTCCCTCCCACTAGTTAGTTTAAAGCCCTCTCTACAGCCCTAGTTATATGATCCGCCAGTACTCTAGTCCCAGCACTGGCCAAGTGAAGCCCATCCCAATGGAACAGCTTCCTCCTGCCCCAGTACTGGTGCCAATGTCCCAGGAAGCAAAACCCATTTCTCCCACACCAGTCTTTGAGCCACGCATTTAACTCTCTAATTTTATTTGTCCTAGCCAAATTCGCTCGTGGCTCAGGTAATAATCCAAAGATTATTAGCCTTGAGGTTCTGTTTTTTAATTTGACCCCTAGCTGCTCATACTCCTTTAACAGAACCAGCTTCCTAGTCCTATCTACTTCATTTGTACCAACATGGACCACGACAACTGGATCCACCCCCTCCCACTGCAAGTTTCTTTCCAGCCCAGAGGAGATGTCCTTAACCCTGGCACCAGGTAGGCAACACAGCCTTCGGGACTCTCGCTCTCGGCTGCAGAGAACTCTCTCTATCCCCCTAATAATACTATCCCCTACCACTGCAACATTTCTATTTACTCCCACCTCTTGAATGGCCCCCGTTCCATGGTGCTGTGGCCAGGTTGCTCATCCTCCCTGCAGTCCCTGCTCCTGTCCTCACAGGGAGTAAGAACCTCAGACCTGTTGGACAAAAGCAAGGGCTGCGGCTCCTCCAACACCACCTCCTGGATCCCCGCACCTGCCTCACTCATAGTCACACCGTCCTTTCCCTGACCATGGGCTACATCTGAATTAATTAACATCATATGTGTGACCACCTCCTGAAACACAGAGTCCAGGTACTTCTCCCCCTCCCTGATGTGTCGCAGTGTCCGAAGCTCAGACTCCAGCTCATCAACACGGAGCTGGAGTTCCTGCAGCAGCAGACACTTGTCACAGACGTAATCACCGTGAGCCTCAATGGGGTCCACTGGCTCCTTCATCTCGCAACAGTAACACATCACCTCCTCCATTCTATGTAATAAATTAAATTTTTTATTGTTAGTGATGGACACCCTCTGCACGATTTTAGATGCTAGAATCCCCTTTAATTAATTGGATTTAAAATAAATCAATCCCTTTAATTACACCAGTTAAATGGTTTACCAACAGTCACTCTGCACCTGAAGGGCCTTATTAACTACAACCCACAGAGTTAAAGTTTGAAAAGAGCACCTAACACCCAACTTACCCAAACTCACACTTACCAAACTCACAGCACTCTCTGCTGACTCGCACTCAGTGCTTGCTCACACTAGCACTGGTCTTTTTATACTGTTTGTTTGTTTACAGCCAAATGAGTCACCCCTGCTGATTGGTTAGAAAACTGGTTTCCACTGCCTGCTGTGCCAATTTACTCCTACTGCAGTGTAACCTTGTTTTACTCTTCTTAAACCAACAGAATCCCAAATATTTAACTTTTCCCCTTTACTTAAACTGCTTAAGTAAAGGAATGAATGGAGAGTGAGAGCCAACCTTCTCACCCTCTAATTCAATATGGAATTCAACCATGTTATGGTCACTCATTCCAAGGGGATCCTTTACTAAGACATTTTTAATTAATCCTGTCTCATTACACAGGACCAAATCTAAGGTTGCTTGCCCCCAGTCGGTTCAGTTACTTACTGCTCAAGAAACTCAATGAACTCATCCTCAAGGCTGCTCTGCCCAATATGATTTGTCCAGTTAATATCATAGTTAAAATCCCCCATAATTATAGCTGGTCCCTTATTACAAGCCTCAACTATTTCCTGATTAATACTCCATCCAACAGAGTTGCAACTGTTTGGAGGCCTATAGACTATGCCCACTAGTGTTTTTTTCCCCTTATTATTCCTTATCTCCACCCAAACTGTTTCACTATCCTGCTCCTTTGACCCAATATCATTTCTCTGTATTATAGTGATTCCTTCCTTTATTAACATAGCCACCCCACCTCCCCTCCCTTCCTGCCTGTCCTTCCTGATTGTTAAATAACCTGGTATGTTTAATTCCCAGTCATGGTCACCCTGCAGCCTTGTTTCTGTAATGGCCACAAGATCATACACATATGTAGTTATTTGTGCCATAAACTCATTCATTTTGTTACGAATGCTACGTGCATTCGGATAAAGAACATTCAAATAAGTTTTGTGACACTTAGTTCCTGTTTTTTCCCCTTTTACTACTTTACCTTTTACTCCATACCTTCTGTCCCTTCCTGACACGTTCTGTTTTTTAATTCCCCCACTGCTACCTAAGTCTATGACCTTCTCCGTTGTCATTTCTATTAGTTGCTCTCTAGAAACCTCCCCCCACTAATTAGTTTAAAGCCCTCTCTACAGCCCTAGTTATATGATTTGCCAGGACTCTAGTCCCAGCACTGGCCAAGTGGAGTCCATCCCAAAGGAACAGCTCCCTCCTGTCGCAGGACTGGTGCCAGTGTCCCAAGAAGCAAAACCCATTTCTCCCACACCAGTCTTTGAGCCACGCATTTAAATCTCTAATTTTATTTATCCTAGCCAAATTCGCACGTGGCTCATGTAATAACCCAGAGATTATTACCCTTGAGGTTCTGTTTTGTAATTTGACCCCTAGCTGCTCATACTCTTTTAAAAGAACCTTCTTCCTTGTCCTATCTACATCGTTTGCACCAACATGGACTACGACAACTTGATCCTCCCCCTCCCACTCCAAGTTTCTTTCCAGCCCAGAAGAGATGTCCTTAACCCTGGCACCGGGCAGGCAACACAGCCTTTGGGACTCCCGCTCTTGACTGCAGAGAACCCTATCTATCCCCCTAATGATACAATCCCCTACCACTACTACATTTCTTTTTACTTCCTCCACTTGAATGGCCCCCTGTACCACGGTGCTGTGGCCAGATTGCTCATCCTCCCTGCAGTCCCCGCTCCCGCCCTCACAGGGAGTAAGAACCTCGATCCTGCTTGACATGAGCAAGGGCTGCGGCTCCTTCAACAGTACCTCCTGGATCCCTGTACCTGCCTCACTCGTAGTCACACCGTCCTGTCCCTGACCATGGGCTACATCTGCATTAATTAATTTAATAGGTGTGACTACCTCCTGAAACATATAGTCCAGGAACTTCTCCCCCTCCCTGATGTGTCGCAGTGTCTGAAGCTCGGTCTCAAGCTCTTTAACATGGAGCTTGAGTTCCTCTAGCAGCAAACACTTATCACAAATGTAATCACCGTGAGACTCAATGGGGTCCACCAGCTCCCACATTTTGCAACAGTGGCACATCACCTGTTCACCCATATCTATGTAATTAATTACATTTCTTATTATTAGTTATGAAGACCCTCTGCCCCGATATAGATGATAATAATACATCACTATTTAATATGACTTACCAATTTAAAAATATAGAAGAGAAGGAAGAGGACCTACCAACCAGCTGATCACTAACCACCCTCGAGAATGCTGTCTGGGGGACCTGTCCAGTTGAATTGTCTCACTGCTCCGCTTCCGCAGTGTTGGATTAGCCTGAGAGTGGGAAGCAAAACAGAGTAAAAAGCACCCCCTCACCTCCCATTGCCCGAACTCTCCCACTTACCAAACTCTACTTACACTCAATGCGACCGCACTCAGCGCTACCGCACTAAGCCCGCCCCTTTTTATACCCGGATTCTACTTCCGGTTTAAACTCCCCAACAGCTTAATTTACTCTAAAAAATTTAACTTACTTCAAATAAATAACTTTTTTACTCACTAAAATTCAGTAAATGCACATAAAAGACGTTTTTTGCCACTTACCAAACTCTGCTTAAACTCAATGCGAGTTGCACTTTTGCTTTACAGCAGAGGAAACACTCTCATACCTGTTCCAGATTGTGGCTTGTGCTTTACAACTGGTGAAACTCTCATACCTGTTCCAGAATGTGCCTGGTGCTTTACAACAGTTGAACCTCACTCATACATGTTCCAGAATGTACCTTGTGCTTTAGAACAGGTGAAAGTCTCTCATACCTTTTCCAGAATATGCCTTGTGCTTTACAACTGGTGAAACTCTCATACCTGTTCCAGAATGTGCCTAGTGCTTTAGAAAGGTGAAAGTCTCTCAGTACATAATAATTCCAAAAAATCTAAGAGCATTCAAAAAACAAGCCTGAAGGCTTTGTGTCTTAATGCAAGGAGCATTCGTTATAAGATGGATGAATTAGCAGCGCAAAGAGAGGTAAATGAATATGATATGATTGGAATTACGGAAACATGGCACCAGAGGGACCAAGGCTGGGAAGTCAACATCCAGGGGTATGCAATATTCAGGAAAGATAGGCAAAAGGGAAAAGGAGGTGGGGTAGCATTTCTGGTTAAAGAGTGGATTAACACAATTGTAAGGAAAGATTTTAGCTCTGATGATGTCGAATCTGTATGGGAAGAAATGAGAAATACCGAAGGGCAGAAAACATTAGTGGGAGAGGTCTATAGACCCACAAACAGTAATGCAGAAGTTGGGGATGGCATGAAAAGGGAAATTAAAGAAGCATGCAATAAGGGCACAGCAGTCATCAGTCTACATATAGATTGGGCTAACCAAATTAGTAACAATACTGTGGAGGAGGAATTCCTGGAGTGTATACGGGATGGTTTCCTGGACCAATATGTCGAGGAACCAACGAGGGATCAGGCCATCTTAGAATGGGTATTATGCAATGAGAAAGGATAAATAAGCGAGGCCACTTGGGTCAGAGCGATCATAATATGATAGAATTGTTCATTAAGATGGACAGTGAAGTAGTTGCCTCAGAGACTAAGGTCCTGAATTTAAATAAAGGGAACTATGATGGCATGAGGTGCAAGTTGGGTAGAATTGATTGGGTAATGTCACTCAAAGGGTTGACGGTGGATAGGCAATGGCAAACATTCAAAGATCGCATGGATGAACTACAGAATTTGTTTATCCCAGTTTGGCATAAAAATAAATCAAAAAGGGTGATACAACCGTGGCTAACAAGTAAATTGGGGAAAACATATGATCCAAAGAGAGGACATATAAATTGGCCAAATAAAGCAGCAAACCTGAGGATAGGGAGCAGTTTAGGCTTCAGCAAAGGAGGACAAAGGGATTAATTAAGAGTGGGAAAATAGATTATGAAAGTAAGCTTGCAGGGAACATAAAAACTGACTGGAGAAGCTTTTATAGATATGTGAAGAGAAAAAGATTGCTGAAGTCAAATGTAGGTCCCTTACAGTCAGAATCAGGGGAATTTATAATGGGGAACAAAGAAATGTCCGACCAATTAAATACATATTTTGGTGCTGTCTTCACAAAGGAGGACACAAATAACCTCCCAGGGATGTCGGGGAACATAGGGAGGAACTGAAAGAAATCAGTATTTGTAGGGAAATGGTGTTGGGGAAGTTGACGGGATTGAAGGCTGATAAATCCCCAGGGCCTGATAATCTACATCCTAGGGTACCAAAGGAATTGGCCCTGGAGATAGCAGATGCATTGCTGGTCATCTTCCAGAACTCAATAGACTCTGGAACAGTACCCATGGATTGGAGGGTAGCTAAAGTTACCCCACTATTCAAAAAAGGTGATAGAGAAAAAGAGGGGAATTATAGACCGGTAAGCCTGACATCAGTAGTGGGGAAAATGTTAGAGTCCATTATAAAACATGTAATAGCTGAGCACTTGGAAAGCAGTGACAGGATCGGACAAAGTCAACATGGATTTCCAAAAGGTAAATCGTGCTTGACTAATCTACTGGAAATTTTTGAGGATGTAACTGGTAAAATAGATAAGGGAGAACCAGTGGATGTGGTGTATTTGGACTTTCAGAAGGCTTTCGATAAGGTCCCGCATAAGAGATCAGCATGCAAAATTAAGCCACATGGGATTGGGGGCAAGGTATTGATTGGATAGAGAACGGGTTGGCAGATAAAACACAAAGAGTTGGAATAAACGGGTTGTTTACCTAGTGGCAGGCAGTGACTAGTGGGGTACCGCAAGGATCGATTCTAGGACCCCAGCTGTTCACAATATATTTGAATGATCTGGACGAGGGAATTGGACATAGTATCTCCAAATTTGCAGATGACACAAAGCTGGGTGGACGTGTATGCTGTGAGGAGGATGTCATGAAACTCCAGTAGGATTTGGACAGGTTGACTGATTGGGCAGAGACATGACAACTGCACTATAATGTGGATAAATGTGAGGTTATCCACTTTGGTGGCAAAAACAGGAAGGCAGATAATTATTTGAATGTCAATGGATTGGGAGAAGGGGATGTACAAAGAGACCTGGGTGTTCTTGAGCATGCAGGTGCAGCAGACGGTTAAGAAGGCAAATGGAATGTTGGCATTCGTAGCAAGAGGGTTCGAGTACAGCAACAAGGATGCCTTGCTGCAGTTGTACAGGGCCTTGGTGAGACCGCACCTTGAGTATTGTGTGCAGTTTTGGTCGCCTTATCTGAGGATGGATGTGCTTGCCATGGAAGGAGTGCAGCGAAGATTCACTAGGCTGATACCTGGGATGGCAGGAATGAAGTATGAGGAGAGATTGTGTCGATTGGGCTTATACTCAATGGAGTACCTGTTCCAGAATGTGCCTTGTTTTTAGAACAGGAGAAAATCTCTCATAACTGTTCCAGAATGTTCCTTGTGCTTTAAACTAAAGAAACATCCTCATACTTGTTCCAGAATGTGCGTGGTGCTTTTGAACAGGCATATCTCACTCATACCTGTTCCAGAATGTGCCTTGTGCTTTAGAAAAGGTGCAAAACTCAAACCTGTTCCAGAATGTGCCTTGTGCTTTAGAACAGGTGAAACACTTGCATACCTCTTCCAGAATGTGCCTTGTGCTTTAGAACTGGTGAAACTCTCTCATACCTGTTCCAGAATGTGCTTTGTGCTTTACAACAGGTGAAAGTCTCTCATACCTTTTCCAGAATGCGCCTTGTACTTTACAACTGGCAAAAATCTCAAAGCTGTTCCAGAACGTGTCTTCTGCTTTAGAACAGCTGAAACCCTCTCATACCTGTTCCAGATTGTACCTTTTGCTTTAGAACAGGTGATACACTCTCATACCTGTTCCAGAATATGCCTTGTGCTTTAGAACAGGCGTATCTCTCTCATACCTGTTCAAGAATGTGGCTTGTGCTTTAGAACATGTGAAACTCTCTCATACCTGTTCCAGAATGTGCCTTGTGCTTTAGAACATGTGAAACTCTCTCATACCTGTTCCGGAATGTGCCTTGTGCTTTAGGGCCAGTGGTGCACCCTCATACATGTTTCAGAATGTGCCTTCTACTTTACAACCGATGCAACTCACACACCTGTTCCAGTATGTGCCTTGCAAATTTCAACACGTGAAAGTCTCTCTTAGCTGTTCCAGAATGTACCTTGTTCTTTAGAAAAGGTGAAAATCTCTCGTACCTGTTCCAGAATGAGCCTTGTGCTCTATAACTTGCGAAATTCTCAAAGCTGTTCCAGAAAGTGCCTTTTGAATTACAACAGGTGAAACCCTCTCGTACCTCTTCCAGAATGTAGCTTGTGCTTTAGAAGAGGTGATACTCTCTCATACCTCTTCCAGAATATGCCTTGAGCTTTAGCACAGGTGAAAATCTCTCATACGTGTTCCAGAATGTGCGTTCTGCTTTACAACTGGTGAAACTCTCCTTCCTGTTCCAGTATGTGCCTTGTGATTGAGAGCAGTTTGTAAATCTCTCTAACTTGCTCCAGAATATGCCTTGTGCTTTAGAAAAGGTGAAACAATCATACCTGTTCCAGAATGGGCCTTTTGATTTAGAACTGGGGAAACTCTCTCAATCCTGATCCAGAACGTGCCCTTTGCTTTAGTACAGCTGAAACTCTCTCAGACCTGTTCCAGAATGTGCCTTGCGCTTTTCAACAGGTGAAACTCTCTCATACCTGTTCCAGCATGTGCCTGGTTTGTTAGAACAGGTGAAACGCTCTCATGCCTGTTCCGGAATGTGCCTTGTTTGTTAGAGCAGGAGAAAATCTCTCATAACTGTTCTGGAACATGCCTTGTGATTTAAGACAAGGGAAAATATTTCATAACTTTTCTGGAATAGGCCTTGTGCTTCTGAACTGGGGAAATTCTATCATACCTGTTCCAAAAGGTGCATTGTGCTTTAGAACAGTTGAAACTCTAATACATGTTCCAAAATGTGCCTTGTGCTTTACAAAAGGTGAAAGTCTCCCAAACCTTTTCCAGAATGTGCCCTGTACTTTGCAACTGGCGAAAATCTCAAAGCTGTTCCAGAATGTGTATTTTCCTTTACAAAAGGTGACACTCTCTCATACCTGTTACAGATGGTAACCTGTGCTTTAGAACAATTGAAACTCTCTCATACCTGTACCAGAATGTGCCTTGTGCTTTAGAACAGGTGAAATTTTAATACCAGTTCCAGAATGGGCCTTGAGCTTTAGAACAGTTGAAATTCTCTCATACCTCTTCCAGAATATGCCTTGACCTTTAGGACAGATGAGACTCTCTCATACCTGTTCCAGAATGTGCCTTGTGCTTTAGAACAGGTGAAACTCCAATACCAGTTCCAGAATTGGCCTTGAGCTTTAGAACAGGTGAAAATCTATCATACCTCTTCCAGAATATGTCTTCTGCTTTATGATGGGTGAAACTCTCTCATAGCTGTTGCGGAATGTGTCTTGTGCTTTAGAACTGGTGAAACACTCTCATGCCTAGTCAAGAAGGTGCCTTGTCCTTTAGAGCTGGTGAAACACTTTCATACCTGGAACAGGTATGAGAGAGTTTCACCTGTTCTAAAATACAAGGCACATTAAGCCTTGCGTTTTAGAACAGGTGAAACTCTCTCATAACTGTTCCAGAATGTGCCTGGTGCTTTAGAAGAGGCGAAATACTCTCATACCTGTCCCAGAATGTGCATTGTGTTTTAGAAGATGTGAACTCTCTCATACCTGTTCCAGAATGTGCCTTGTGCTGCACATAACTTGAAGGAATCTCAAACCTTTCCAGAATGTGCCTTGTGCTTTACAACTGGTGAAATTCTCATACCTGTTCCAGAGTGGGCCTTGTGCTTTAGAACTGGGGAAACTCTCTCAGTCCTCTTCCAGCATGTGCCATGTGCTTTAGGACAGCTGAAACTCTCTCATACCTGTTCCAGAATGTGCTTTTTGCAATAGAACAGGTGAAAATATCTCTTACCTGTTCCAGAATTTGACCTGTGCTTTAGGACAGGTGAAACTCTCTCATACCTGTTCCGGAATGTGCCTTGTGCTTTTGAACTGGGGCAACTCTATCATACCTGTTCCTGAAGGTGCATTTTGCTTTAGAACAGTTGAAAATCTAATACCTGTTCCAGAATCTGCCTTGTACTTTACAACAGGTGAAAGTCTCCCAAACTTTTCCAGAATGTGCCTTGTACTTTACAACTGGCAAAACAATCAAAGCTGTTCCAGAATGTGCCTTTTCCTTTACAACAGGTGATACTCTCTCATACCTGCAACAGATTGTATCATGTGCTTTAGAAGAGGTGAAACTCTCTCATACCTGTTCCAGAATGGGCCTTGTGCTTTAGAACAGGTGAAACTCTAATACAACTTCCTGATTGGGCCTTGAGCTTTAGAACATGTGAAACTCTCTCATACCTCTTCCAGAATATGCCTTGTCCTTTAGGATAGGTGAAACTCTGTCATACCTGTTCCAGAATGTGTCTTTTGTTTTCGAACAGGTGAAACTCTAATACCAGTTACTGAATGGGCCTTGAGCTTTAGAAATGGTGAAACTATCTCATGCCTATTGCAGAATGTGCCATGTGCTTTAGAGCTGGTGAAAATCTTTCATACGTGGAACAGGTATGAGAGAGTCTCTCCTGTTCTAAATGACAAGGCACATTAAGCCTTGTGTTTTAGAACAGGGGAAACTCTCTTATAACTGTTCCAGAATGTGCCTGTTGCTTTAGAACAGGCTAAACTTTCGCATACCTGTTCCAGAATGTGGCATTTGCTTTACAACAGGTGAAACGCACTCATTCACACACACAGAATCACACACACACAGAATCCCAACAGTGCAGATAGAGGCCATTTCGGCCCATCGAGCCTGCACCGACACATATCCCACCCTATTCCCGTAACCCCATGTATTTAATCCCCTAACACTAAGGGTCAATTTTTCACAGCCAAATCAACCTAACCCGCATATCTTTGGACTGTGGGAGGAAACCGGAGCATTAGAACAGGTGAAAATCTCTCATATCTGTTCCAGAATGTGTTCTTGTGTTTTGAACAGTTGTAACTCTCTCATACCTGTTCCAGAATGTGCCTTGTGCTATTCAATAAGGTGAAAGTCTCCCACAGCTTTTCCTGAATGTGCCTAGTACGTTACAACTGGCGAAACTCTCAAAGCAGTTCCAGAATGTGATTTTTGCTTTACAACAGGCGTACCTCACACCTACGTGCTCCAGAATGTGCCTTGTTCTTTAAAACAGGTTTAGCTCTCTTACACCTGTTCCAGAATGTGCCTGTGCTTCAGAACAGGAGAACATTTCATACCTCTTCCAGAATGTGCCTAGTAATTTACAGCTGGCAAAAATCTCTAAGCTGTTCCAGAAGGTGCGTTTTGCATTACAACAGGTGAAACTCTCTCATACCAGTTCCAGATTGTACCCTATGCCTTATAAGAGATGAAGCACTCTCATACCTGTTCCAGAATGTGTCTTGTGCTTTAGAAAAGTGAAACTCTCTCACACCTGTTCCAGAATATGCCTTGTGCATTGGAACCGGTGAAACTCTGTCATACCTCTCATACATCTTCCAGATTGCACACTGTGCTTTCGAAGAGGTGAAACTCTCTCATACATGTTCCAGAATGTGCCTTGTGCTTTTAAACTGGGGAAATTCTATCATACCTGTTCCAGAAGGCGCATTTTGCTTTAGAACAGGTGGAACTCTAATACCTGTTCCAGAATGTGCCTTATGCATTACAACAGGAGGAAAGCCTCCCAAACCTTTTCCAGAATGTGCCTTGTTTTTTACAACTGGCGAAATACTCAAAGCTGTTCCAGAATGTGGCTTCTCCTTTACAACAGGTGAAACTCTCTCTTACCTGTTACAGATTGTACCGTGTACTTTAGAAGAGGTGAAACTCTCTCATACCTGTTGCAGAATGTGCCGTGAGCTTTAGAACAGGTGAAACTCTAATACCAGTTCCAGAATGGGTCTTGAGCTTTAGAACATGTGAAATTTTCCCATACCTCTTCCAGAATATGCCTTATGCTTTAGGAGAGGTGAAACTCTCTCATACCTCTTCCAGGATGTGCCTTGTTCTTTACGACTGGTGAAACGTTCTCATCCCTGTTCCAGAATGTGCCTTGTGCTTTAGAACAGGTGAAAATCCAATACTATTCCAGAATGGGCCTTGAGCTTTAGAACAGGTTAAACTCTCTCATACCTCTTCCAGAATATGTCTTGTGCTTTAGGACGGGTGAAACTCTCTCATACCTGTTCCGGAATGTGCCTTGTGCTTTAGAACTGGTGAAACTCGCTCACACCTATTCCAGAAGGTGACTTGTGCATTAGAGCTGGCGAAACTCTTTCATACCTGGAACAGGTATGTGGGAGTTTCACCTGTTCTAAAACGCAAGGCACATTAAGCCTTGAGTTTTAGAACAGGTAAAATTCTCCCATAACTGTTCCAGATTGTATCTTTTGCTTTACAACATGTGATACTCTCTCATACCTTTTCCAGAATATGCCTTGTGCTTCAGAACAGGCGTATTTCTTGCATACCTCTTCCATGAAGTGGAGATGCCGGTGTTGGACTGGGGTGGAAAAATGTGAGAAGTCTCACAACAGCAGGTTATATACCTGTTCCATAAAATGCCTTGTGCTTTAGAATATGTGAAAATCTCTCAAACCTTTTCCAGAAAGTAACTGTGCCTTAGTACAGGTGAAACTCTCTAATAGCAGTACCAGAATGTGCCTTTTGCTTTACAACTGGCGAAACTCTCATACCTGTTCCAGAACGTGCCTGGTGCTTCAGAAATGGCATAACTCTCTCATACATGTTGCAGATAGTTCCTTATGATTTTCAACAGGTGTATCTCGCTCAAACCTGTTCCAGAATGTGCCTTGTTGCTTAGAACAGGGGTAGCTCTCTTATGCCTGTTCCAGAATGTGCCTTGTGCTTTAGCGCAGGTGAAACTCTCATACCATTTCCAGAATGAGCCTTCTACTTTACAAGTGACGAAACACTCAAAGCTGTTCCAGAATGTGCCTTTTGCTTTAAAACAGGTGAAACTCTCTCATACCAGTTCCAAATTGTACCCTGTGCTTTAGAAGAAGTGAAACTCTCTCTTTCCTGTTCCAGAATGTGTCGTGTCCTTTAGAAAAAGTGAAACCCTCTCATACCTGGTCCAGCATGTGTCTTGTGCTTCAGAACAGTTGAAACTCTCTCATACCTGTTCCAGAAGGTGCTATTGTGCTTCAGAACAGGTGGAACTCTCTCATACCTGTTCCAGAATGTGCCTTGTGCTTTACAACAATAGAAAGTGATCCAAAGTTTTCCAGATTATGCCTTGTACTTTAAAAATGGCGAAACTCTCAAAGCTGTTCCAGAATGTGCCTTGTGCTTTACAACAGGTGAAAATCTATCATTCCTGTTCCAGTATGTGCCTTGTACTTTAGAACAGGTGAAGCTCTGTCATACCTGTTCCAGAATGAGCCTTATGCTTTACAACAGGTGAAAGCCTCCCCAAACTTTTCCAGAATGTGCCTTGTTCTTTACAACTGGCAAAACTCTCAAAGCCGTTCTAGAATGTGCCTTTTACTTTACAACAGGTGAAACTCTCTCATACCTGTTCCAGAATGTGCATTGTGCTTTACAACAGGTGAAACTCTAATACAAGTTCCAGAATGGGCCTTGAGCTTTAGAACAAGTGAAACTCTCTCATACCTCTTCCAAAATATGACTTGTGCATTAGGACAGGTGCAACTCTCTCATACCTGTTCCAGAATGTGCCTTTTGCTTTAGAGCAGGTGAAACTCTAATACCAGTTCCAGAATGGGCCTTGAGCTTTAGAACAGGTGAAACTCTCTCATTCCTCTTCCCGTATATGCATTGTGCTTTAGGACGGGTGAAACTCTCTCATACCTGTTCTGGAATGTGCCTTATGCTTTAGAACTGGTGAAACTCTCTCATGCCTCTTCCAGAAGGTGCCTTTTGCTTTAGAGCTAGTGAAACTCTTTCATACCTGGAACAGGTGTGAGAGAGTTTCACCTGTTCTAATACACAAGGCACATTAAGCATTGTGTTTTAGAACAAGTGAAACTCTCTCATAACTGATCCAGAATGTGCATGGTGCTTCAGAACAGGCAAACCTCTCTCATACCTGTTCCAGAATGTGCCTTATGCTTTACAACAGGTGAAACTCACTCATTCCTTTTCCAGAATGTGCCATGTGCGTTAGAACAGGTGAAAATCTCTCATATCTGTTCCAGAAAGTGTTCTTGTTTTTTGAACAGGTGTAACTCTCTCATACCTGCTCCAGAATATGCCTTGTGCTTTAGAAAAGGTGAAGATCTCACATACCTGTTCCAGAATGAGCCTTCTGCGTTACAACAGGTGAAAATTTCCTATAGCTTTTCCAGAATGTGCCTTGTACTTTACAGCAGAGTGATTGGGACAGATGGAGAGATAGACCAAGTGAATGGGACAAATGGATAGAGAGACAGAGAGATTGGGAAAGATGGATAGAGAGACAGAGAAATTGGGAGAGATGGAGAGAGAGATATAGAGATTGGAACAGAAGGATAGAGAGACAGAGTGGTTGGAACAGATGGATGGAGAGGTAGAGTGATTGGCACAGAATGATAAAGAGGCAGATTGATTGGGACAGACTGAGAGAGAGAAATACTGATTGGGACAGACGGATAAAGAGGCATGGTGATTGGGAAAGACGATAGAGAGACAAAGAGTTTGGGACAGATGGATAGAGAGACAGAGAGATTGGGAAAGACGATAGAGAGACAAAGAGTATGGACAGACGGATAGGGAGTCAGAGATATTAGGATAGATGGATAGAGAGACAGAATATTTGGGACAGACAGATAGAGAGACAGAGATTGGGACAGATGGATGGAGAGACCGAGAGATTGGGACAGACAGATAGAGAGACAGAGAGATTGGGACGGACAGATAGAGAGACAGAGATATTAGGACAGATGATAGAGAAGCAGCGAGAATGGGACAGACGGATAGAGTGAGAGAGATAGATTGGGACTGATGGGAAGAGAGACAGTGAGTATTGGGACAGATGGACAGAGAGTGAGATTGGGACAGATAGATGGAGTGGCAGAGTGATTCAGACAGATATATAGAGAGACAGAGATTGGGATAGACGGATAGAGAGGCAGAGTGATTGGCACAGATGCACAGAGGGGAAGAGAGATTGGGACAGATGGATAGAGAGACAGAGAGTTTGGAACAGATGGATAGAGAGGCAGAGAATTTGGGAGAGGCGATAGAGAGACAAAGAGATTGGGACAGACGGAGAGAGAGTGAGAGAGATTGGGAAAGACAGATAGAGAGACAGAGAGATTGGGGCAGATGGATAGAGAGACAGAGAGATTGGGACAGACGGATTGAGAGACAGAGATAACAACAGGAAATGCTGGAATAACTCAGCAGGCCAGGCAACATCCGTGGAGAGAAAATAGAGCCAACGTTTCAAGTCAAACTCTTTGTCAAGACTGGAAAGGCACAGGAAATGAAATAGATTGAGAGCCCAGGCTGGGAGAGAACAAAAGAGAAGTGAAGAGACATTAAGAGGTATTCAAAACGAGACGAAATGATGATAGGACTAGTAGCTTCACCTGTTCTAAAGCACAAGGCACATTCTGGAACAGGAATGATAGAGTTTCACCCGTATTAAAGCATAAGGCACATTCTGGAACAGGTATGAGAGTTTCACCAGTTGTAAAGAGCAAGGCACATTCTGGAAAATGTATGGGAGACTTTCACTGGTTCTAAAGCACATGGCACATTCTGGAGCAGGTAAGAGAGTTTTACGCATGTTCAAAAGCACAATAGCACATTCTGGAACAGTTATGAGGGAGATTCA
The DNA here is from genome assembly GCF_052327205.1 of Somniosus microcephalus. Lineage (NCBI taxonomy): Eukaryota > Metazoa > Chordata > Chondrichthyes > Squaliformes > Somniosidae > Somniosus > Somniosus microcephalus. Next base: position 109,913,713 of record NC_140994.1, read on the forward strand.
CCAGTTCTAATGCACAGGGTACAATCTAGAACAGGTATGAGAGTGTTTCAGCTGCTGTAAATCAAAAGAACATTTCTGGAACAGCTTTGAGAGTTTCGCCAGTTGTAAAGTACAAATACATTCTGGAAAAGCTTTGGGAGACTTTCTCCTGTTGTAAAGCACAAGGTACGTTCTGGAACAGGTGTGAGAGTTTCACCTGTTGTAAAGCACAAGGCACATTCTGGAACAGGTATGAGAGTGTTTCACCTGTTCTAAAGGACACGGCACATTCTGGAACAGGTATGAGAGTGTTTCACCTGTTCTAAAGTGCAAGGCACATTCTGGAACATGTATGAGAGAGATTCAACTGTTATTAATCGCAAGGCACATTCTGGAACACATATGAGAGAGTTTCAACTTTTGAAAAGCACAAGGTCCATTCTGGAACAGGTATGAGAATTTCACCAGTTGTAAAGCACAAGGCACATTCTGGAAAGACATGAGAGACTTTCAACTTATGTAAAGCACAAGACACATTCTGGGACAGGTGTGAGAGAGATTCACCTGTTCTAAAGCACAAGATACATTTTGTACAGGTATGAGAGAGTTTCCAGAATGTGCCTTGTGCTTTACAACAGTTGAATCTCTCTCATACATGTTCCAGAGTGTACCTTGTGCTTTACAACAGGTGATACTCTCTCATTCCTGTTCCAGAATGTGCCTTTTGCGGCAGAACAGATGACAATCTCTCATACCTGTTCAAGAATATGCTATTATGCTTTAGAACAGGCATAACTCTCTCATACATGGTCCAGAATGTGCCTTGTGCTTTAAAACAGGTGAAAGTCTCTCATACTAGGTGCAGGCAGGTAGTGCAGTGGTCCCCTGTGGACATCCCCCTCTCAAACAGATAAAGCACTTTGAGTACTGTTGGGAGGGATGTCTCACCAGAGGAAGGCAGCCGCAGCCAAATTCCTGGCACCAGGGGTGGTTCTGCTGCACAGGACGGGAGGAAAAAGAGGGGTAGTGCTGTAGCAATAGGGGATTCTATTGTAAGGGGAATAGATAGGTGTTTCTGCAGCCGCAAATGAGACTCCAGGATGGTGTGTTGCCTCCCTGGTGCAAGGGTCAAGGATGTCTCAGAGCGGCTGCAGAACATATTGGAAGGGGAGGGCGAACAGCCAGTTGTCGTGGTACATATAGGTACCAACGATATAGTTAAAAAGTGGGATGAGGTCCTAAAGGTGGATTATGGCATGTTAGGAGGTAAATTAAGAAATACGACATCAAAGGTAGTAATCTCAGGATTGCTACCAGTGCCACGTGCTAGTCAGAGTAGAAATAGAAGGATATTTCAGATGAATACATGGCTTGAGGAATGGTGCAAGGGGGAGGGATTCAAATTCCTAGGACATTGGAAACGGTTCTGGGCGAGGTGGGACCAGTTCAAACCGGATGGTTTGCACCTGGGCAGGGCCGGGACCGATGTCCTAGGGGGACTGTTTGCTAATGCTCCGGGGGAGGGTTTAAACTAAAATGGCAGGGGTTTGGGAACCTGAGCAAGGGGACAGAGGAAAGGGAAACAAGAATAAAAGCAAAAGATAGGAAGGAGACAAACAAAAGTGGCAGTCAGAGAAATCATCTGTTTAAATCAAACATGGCCACAGTAAATAATATTTCTAATAGGTGTAAGAACATTAAAAAAACAAGCCTGAAGGCTTTGTGTCTTAATGCGAGGAGCATTCGTAATAAGATGGATGAATTAGCTGTGCAAATAGAGGTAAACGAATATGATTTGATTGGGATTACGGAAACATGGCTCCAGGGTGGCCAAGGCTGGGAACTCAACGTCCAGGGGTATTCAATTTTCAGGAAAGATAGGCAGAAAGGGAAGGGAGGTGGGGTAGCATTGCGGGTTAAAGAAAGGATTAACACAATTGTAAGGAAGGATATTAGCTCTGATGATGTACAATCTGTATGGGTAGAACTGAGAAATACCAAGGGGCAGAAACGTTAGTGGGAGTGCTATATAGATCTCCAAATAATAATGCGAAGGTTGGGGATGGCATTAAAAGGGAAATTAGAGAAGCGTGCAATAAGGGCACAGCAGTTATCATGGGTGACTTTAATGTACATATAGATTGGGCTAACCAAATTAGTAAAAATACTGTGAAGGAGAAATTCCTGGAGTGTTTAAGGGATGGTTTCCTGGACCAATATGTCGAGGAACCAACCAGAGATCAGGCCATCTTAGACTGGGTATTATGTAATGAGAAAGGATTAATTAGCAATCTTGTTTATGAGGCCCGTTGGGTCGGAGCGATCATAATATGATCAAATTCTTCATTAAGATGGAGAATGAAGTTGTCGACTCAGAGACTAGGGACCTAAATTTAAATAATGGAGACTACGATGGTCTGAGGTGCGAGTTGTGTAGGACTGATTGGGGAATGTCAATCAAAGGGTTGACGGTGGATAGGCAATGGCAAACATTCAAAGACCGCATGGACGAACTACAGAATTTGTTCATCCCAGTTTGGCATAATAAAAAACAAAAAAGGTGACTCAATCGTGGCTAACAAGGGAAATTAGGGATAGCATAAGATCTAAGTAGAGGACATATAAATTGGCCAGAAAAAGCAGTAAATCTGAGGAGTGGGAGCAGTTTAGGATTCAACAAAGGAGGACAAAGAGATTAATTAAGAAATGGAAAACAGAATATGAGAGTAAGCTTGCCGGGAACATAACTGACTGTAAAAGCTTTTATAGATATGTGAAGAGAAAAAGTTTGGTGAAGTCAAACGTAGGTCTCTTGGAGTCAGAATCAGGGGAATTTATAATGGGGAACAAAGAAATGGCAGACCAATTAAATACATATTTTGGTTCTGTCTTCACAATGGAGGACACAAATAACCTCCCAGAGATGTCGGGGATCATAGGGTCTGATGAAAGGGAGGAACTGAAAGAAATCAGTATTTGTAGGGAAATGGTGTTAGGGAAATTGATGGTATTGAAGGCCGATAAATCCCCAGGGCCTGATAATCTACATCCTAGTGTACTTAAGGAAGTGGCCCTACAAATAGTTGATCCTTTGCTAATCATCTTCCAGCATTCGATGGAATCTGGAACAGTACCCATGGATTGGAGGGTAGCTAATGTTAACCCACTGTTCAAAAAAGGTGGTAAAGAGAAAATGGGGAATTAAAGACCGGTAAGCCTGACATCGGTAGTGGGGAAAATGCTAGAGTCCATTATAAAAGATGTAATAGCAGAGCACATGGAAAACAGTGACAGGATCGGACAATGTCAACATGGATTTACAAAAGGTAAATTGTGTTTGACTAATCTACTTGAATTTTTTGAGGATGTAACTGGTAAAATAGATAAGGGAGATCCAGTGGATGTGGTGTATTTGGACTTACAGAAGGCTTTTGATAAGGTCCCGCATAAGAGATTAGCATGTAAAGTTAAGGCACATGGGATTGGGGGCAAGGTATTGACTTGGATAGAGAACTGGTTGGCAGGCAGAAAGCAAAGAGTTGGAATAAATGAGTCTTCTTCTGAGTGGCAAGCCGTGGCTAGTGGGGTACCACAGGGATCGGTTCTTGGGCCCCAGCTATTGACAATATATATTAATGATCTAGACAAGGGAACTAGATGTAATATCTCCAAATTTGCCGACGACACTAAGCTGGGTGGGCGTGTGTGCTGTGAGGAGGATGCCGAGAAGCTCCAGGATGATTTGTACAGGTTTGTGATTGGGCAAAAGCATGGCAGATGCAATATAACATGGATAAATGCGAGGTTATCCACTTTGGTGGCAAAAACTGGAAGGCAGATTATTACATCAATGGTAATAGATTGCAAGAATGGGAAGTGCAACAAGACCTGGGTGTCCTTGTGCACCAGTCGCTGAAGGTAAGCATGCAGGTGCAGCAGACGGTTAAGAAGGCAAATGGCATGTTGGCCTTCGTAGCGAGAATTTTGAGTACAGGAACAAGGATGTCTTGCTGCAGTTGTACAGGGTCTTGGTGAGACCACATCTTGAGTATTGTTTGCAGTATTGCTCGCCTTATCTGAGGAAGGATGTTATTGCCATAAAGGAGTTCAGCGAAGATTCACCAGGTTGATACCTGGAATGGCAGGAATGACATGTGAGGAGAGATTGGGTGGATTGGGCTTGCACTCGCTGGAGTTTAGAAGAATGAGAGGGGATCTCATTGAAACTTATAAAATTCTGACAGGACTGGACAGACTGGATGCAGGAAGGATGTTCCCGATGGTCGGGGAGTCCAGAACAAGGTGTCATAGTCTAAGGATAAGGGGTAGGCCATTTATGACAGAAATGACGAGGAATTTCTTCACCCAGAGAGTGGTGAACCTGTGGAAATCTCTACAACAGAAGGCAGTAGAGGCCAATACATTAAATATATTCAAGAAGGAGTTGGATATATTTCTTAAGGCTAAAGGGATCAAGGGGTATGGGAGAAAGCAGGGACCAGGTACTGAATTTGGATGATCAGCCATGATCACGTTGAATGGTGGAGCAGGCTCGAGGGGCCGAATGGCCTAAACCTGCTCCTATCTTCTATGTTTCTATACATTTTCCAGAATGTGCCTTGTGCTTTACAACTGGTGAAACTCTCATACCTGTTCCAGAATGTGCCTTGTGCTTTAGAACAGGTGAAACTCTCTCATACCTATTCCAGAATGTGCCTTGTGCTTTAGAACAGGAGAAATTCTCTCAGACCTGTTCCAAAATGTGCCTGGTGCTTCAGGAAGGGCGTAACTCATTCATAATTGTTCCAGAATGTGCCTTGAGCTTCAGAAACGGTGAAAATCTCAAGTTTTGCCTTGTGCTTCAGAACAGCTGTAACACTTTCATAACTGTTCCAGAATATGCCTTGTGGATTAGAACAGGTGTATCTCGCTCATACCTGTTCCAGAATGTGCCTTGTGTTTTAGAACAGGTGAAATCTCTCATACTTGTTCCAGAATGTGCCTTGTGCTTTACAAATCTTGAAAGTCTCTCACACCTTTCCAGAATGTGCCTTTTGCTTTACAACTGGTGAAAGTCTCATACCTGTTCCAGAAGGTGCCTGCTGCTTTCGAAATGGTGTAACTCTTTCATACCTGTTGAAGAATGTTCCTTGTGCTTCACAACAGGAGAAACCCTCCCATTCCTGTTCTAAAATGTGCCTTGTGCTTTAGATCAGCTGTAACTCTCTCATACCTGTTCCAGAATATGCCTTGTGGTTTACAACAGGAGTATCTCGCTCTTACCTGTTCCAGAATGTTCCTTGTTCTTTAGAACAGGTGTAGCTCTCTTATTCCTGTTTCAGAAAGTGCCTTGTGCTTTAGGACAGGTGAAACACTCATACATTTTCCAGAATGTGCCTTGCACTTTATAACTGGCAAAACAATGCAAGCCATTCCAGAATGTGCCTTTTGCTTTACAACAGGTGAAACACTCTCATACCTGTTCCAGATTGTACCCTGTGCTTTAGAAGAGGTGAATCTCTCTCATACCTGTTCCAGAATGTGCTATTGCGCTTTGCAACAGGTGCATTTCTCTCATAACTGTTCCAGAATGTGCCATGTGTGTTAGAACAGGTGGAAGTCTCCCTTAACTTTTCCAGAATGTGACTTATGCTTTACAACTGGTGAAAATCTCATATCTGTTCCAAAATGTGCCTTGTGCTTCACAACAGGTGAAACTCTATCATTCCTGTTCCAGAATGTGCCTTGTGCTTTATAATAGGTGAAGCTCTGTCATATCTGTTCCAGAATGTGCCAGCGGGAGAGTCGCGACTCCAGTCCGGACACCTTCACCTCGGAGGAGGTGCGGAAGCTGGATAAGATGGCCGACGATTCGGACCGGCGCCACACGGAGCTCATGAGCGTGGTGGGGCGCATGCCTGAGGCCATCGAGTCGCTGGCGACCAGTGTGCGCGAGTTCAGGGCAGCAACTGCCGCGAGTGGCCGCATGCTGACTGATGTGATCAAGACCCTGGCGGCTGTGATGCGCGCGCACAGCAGGACCACAGTGGCACTCACTGCTGCCACACGCGCTGTCTCAGGCAGGCATCGCCAGGGCAGCCACCGCGCTGGACCTTCCCAGCAAGCCGCCTCTTGGCTGATTGTTGCGTATCCTGCAGTGCGGGCCCGGCCGAGTGCCACCGCACCACAGCACCAGCCAGCACATCCCAGACGCCAGCTGGCCCACATTGCGCCATCCGTCGCTGCCATTCCCCCACTGGGGCATCAAGGGCAAGCGGCTGCAGCTGATGGTGGCCTGGCTCAGGTGCGCCACTCAGCAGACGGCTCTCGAGGCCCAAACGGCGTGTAGGCCGCCCCCCAGCGGCATCTGGCGGAAGGGCATCTGAGCCTCAGGCGCCTTCCTCCAGCCTCGCAGCAGCCACTGGGCAGAGCTTGCAAAGGAGCAGCAGGCCGGGCAGGGGAGGCAAAAGGCTGGGCAAGGTCTCGCCCTTGCTGGCCACTCAGTAGAGGGTGTGGGCAGCTTTCCTTTTATATGGCGGTGGCCATCTTTATTTTGCCCATGGTTGTGTTGTTGGAGGGCTTATTTTTTGCGTTAGGCCGATGTTGAGGCCCGGTTTGAAGAAAGGTGGAGTGACTCCTCCTCAGTTTGTGGGAGTGAGTCGTTTGTTGGGCTTTTTGTGGGGCCCGTTTATTGTTTTTGGGGATTCATGTGGGAAGGGCTTTTCATTTTTGTGTAATAAAAAATTATTTTTATTCATGCAGTCTCCATGGTTGTTCTTCTTAGTGTTTGTTGGCTTCGCCGGCTGAGGGCTTGCGGAGCGGCTGCATTCATCTTCCCTCATGGCCCCTGGCCATTCCCTGACAGGGGGCTTAGAAGTACCGTGTAATAAGGTGGCGTCGTGTGGCCCTTGGCCCTGGTTGCTCCCTCCTGGGAACGTACTCCTGCTCCTCCTCCTCCTCCTCCTCCTGCTCCTCCTGCTCCTCCTCCTAAGGTGCTGGTCCAACGTCAGGTGGCAGTGCCTGAGTCCTGCGGATAGCCAGGTTGTGTAGCATGCTGCAAACCACCACAAATTGGGAGACCCGGTCCGGCGAATACTGGAGAGCTCCTCCGGAGCGATCAAGGCAGCGGAACCGCTGCTTGAGGACCCCAATAGTTAGTTCGATGATGTTGCGGGTGGTTTGATGGCTCTCGTTGTAGGCCTCTTCAGCAGCGGTCCTGGGCGCGCGGAGCGGGGTCATGAGCCAGGTGCACAAAGGATAGCCTTTGTCCCCGAGTAGCCATCCTCTTGGGGGAGGCTGTGCCTGGAACATGTCATGCACATTACTCTGCCGCAGGATAAAGGCATCGTGGCTGCTGCCTGGGAAGCTGGCATTGACTGCCATGATGCACTGCTTGTGGTCACAGACCAGCTGCACATTCAGAGAATGGTAGCCCTTCCTGTTGCGATACTGCTCGCCATGCTCCAGAGGGGCCCGCAAAGCCACATGCGTACAGTCAATGGCGCCCTGCACCAAGGGGAATTCCCCGAGTCTGGAAAATCCCAATGCGCGCTGATGCTGGCTCTCCAGGGCCATGGGGAAGGAGATGAATTGGCTTCTCCTTCTGAACAGTGCTTCGGTCACCTGGTGGATGCAGCGATGTGCGCCGTACTGGGAGATGTTTGCTATGTCCCCAGCAGCGTATTGGAAGGAGCCGGTGGCAAAAAAGTTCAATGCCACCGTCACCTTCACTTCCACCGACAGAGACGTCCTGCACCTGAGCTTTGGCTGCAGATCTCGGCGAAGCAGGTGGCAGATCTCTGCAATCACCTCCTTTCGGAATCGGAGCCTTTTAACACATCACGCAGCACTCATGTTTAGGTAGGAGCGCTGCTGGCGGTATAGCCTGACTGGGTAAGGCCTACGTGGCCGACGCCTGTAGCCCCCTCTGCCTCTAGCCAGGGCTGCCCCTCTCACAATGCGTCTGCGAGCCCTACGGACATGGAGCTGCAGCTCCGCGTTGGCACCCCATGCAACCCCCATCAAATCCTGGCAAACACTCTAATTTCAAAAGGCCACTTGCAGCGCTCTGGCCTGAGTCCAAAAATACCTGGCTCTTGCTGCTTGAAACCAGTTAGCTATCCTCCTTGTTGTGTCTCCAGAAATGCGTTGCACAAGAGTGTTTTCTGAAAAAAGGCTAGCCTTTATACTGGAGAGAACGTCCCCTTTAATTTGCGCCCCCCGGGGCCCGCGCTGGTTGTGTTGCGTTCCTTTTTCCAAACGCTCCGGCCGCCAGCCGCACAATGGGGCGGTCCGACTGAAGTTTGGAATCGAGGCGCACAAAGTGCGTTGCACGAGGATGTGACGTCATTTTCTGCGCGCGCATACGGGCAGGCGCTAAACTTTGCACCGGCGCTAACGGGCAACTTAATTTGGGGCGGGGTGCAAACTGCGCTGCGCCCGGGCGCTACACGCATAGCGCCCGAAAAACACTTCTCTTAAGGCGCTAACTGCTGGCGCAAGCGACTGAAAATCTAGCCCATAGAGTCATAGAGTAATACAGCACGGATAGAGGCCCTTCGGCCCATTGTGTCCGCGCTGGCCATCAAGCCCTGTCTAATCTAATCCCATATTCCAGCATTTGGCCCGTAGCCTTGTATGCTATGGCATTTCAAGTGCACATCCAAATGCTTCTTAAATGTTGTGAGGGTTTCTGCCTCCACAACCCTTTCAGGCAGTGAGTTCCAGACTCCAACCACCCTCTGGGTGAAAAAGTTCTTTCTCAAATCCCCTCTAAACCTCCCGCCCTTTACCTTGAATCTATGCCCCCTAGTTATTGACCCCTCTACTAAGCGAAAAAGCTCCTTGGCATCCATCCTATCTATGCCCCTCATAATTTTGTACACCTCAATCATGTCCCCCCTCAGCCTCCCCTGCTCCAAGGAAAACAAACCCAATCTGCCCAGTCTCTCGTCATAGCTGAAGCGCTCCAGCCCTGGTAACATCCTGGTGAACCTCCTCTGCACCCTCTCTAACGCGATCACATCCTTCCTGTAGTGTGGCGACCAGAATTGCACACAGTATTCCAGCTGTGGCCGAACCAATGTTTTATACAGCTCCATCATAACCTCCTTGCTCTTATATTCAATGCCTCGGCTAATGAAGGCAAGTATCCCATATGCCTTTTTTACCACCTTATCCACCTGTTCCACCACCTTCAGGGATCTGCGTACTTGCACACCCAGATCCCTCTGACCCTCCGTCTTGCCTAGGGTCTTTCCATTCATTGTGTATTCCTTTGCCTTGTTAGTCCCCCCAAAGTGCATCACCTCACACTTTTCCGGGTTAAATTCCATTTGCCACTGTTCCGCCCATCTGACCAACCCATCTATATCGTCCTGCAGAATGAGGCTACCCTCCTCGCTATTTACCACCCTACCAATTTTTGTATCATCCGCGAACTTACTGATCATACCCTTTAAATTCATATCCAAGTCATTAATGTAGACCACAAACAGCAAGGGACCCAGCACCGATCCCTGTGGTACCCCACTGGCCACAGACTTCCAGTCACAAAAACAACCTTCGACCATCACCCTCTGCCTTCTGGCACTAAGCCAGTTTTGTATCCAATGTGCCAAGGCACCCTGGATTCCATGGGCTCTTACCTTCTTGACCAGTCTCCTGTGCGGTACTTTATCGAAGGCCTTACTGAAATCCATGTATACCACATCCACTGCGTTACCCTCATCCACACACCTAGTCACCCCCTCAAAAAATTCAATCAAATTAGTCAGACATGACCTTCCCTTGACAAAGCCATGTTGACTATCCCTGATTAATCCTTGCATCTCCAAGTGGAGACAAATTTTGTCCCTCAGGATTTTTTCCAATAATTTTCCTACCACTGATGTTAGGCTCACTGGCCTGTAGTTCCCCGGTTTTTGCCTACTACCCTTCTTGAATAATGGTACTACATTAGCAGTTCTCCAGTCCTCTGGCACATCCCCTGTGGCCAGAGAGGTCCTGAATATATGTGTTAGAGCCCCCGCAATCTCCTCCTTTGCCTCACACAGCAGCCTGGGATACATTTCATCTGGGCCTGGGGATATATCCATTTTTAGGCCAGCTAAAACCGCCAATACCTCCTCCCTCTCGATGTTAATATGTTCGAGCATATCACAGTCCCCCCGCCCTATTTCTATGTCTACATTGTCCTTCTCCATAGTGAAAACAGATGCAAAAAATTCATTTAGAACCCCTCCTACATCTTCCGGCTACACACACAGATTGCCACTTTTGTCCCTAATGGGCCCTATTTTTTCCCTAGTTATCCTCTTACCCTTAATATACTTATAAAACATCTTCGGATTTTCCTTTATTTTGCTCGCCAGTGTTATTTCATGGCCCCTCCTTGATCTCCTAATTCCTTTTTTAAGTATCCCCCTGCACTTTTTGTACTCCTCTAGGGCTTCCTCTGCCTTTAACCTTTTGTATCTACCAAAAGCCCTCCTTTTTTTCCTAATCGGCCTTTTTGAGCCAGCATGTAGAAAGTCCTACAAGAGAGAGGGTGGTACTGGACCTAATTCTTGGGAATGTGGCCGGCCAAGTGGAAAAAGTGCTAGTAGGTGAGCACTTTGGTGATAGTGACCATAATATGGTAAGATTTAAGGTGGTCATGGAAAAGGACAGGGATGGGCCAGAAATAAAGGTTCTAAATTGGGGGAAGGCCGATTTTAATAGGATAAGGCAGGATCTGGCCAAAATGGACTGGGATCAGCTACTTGTAGGAAAATCCGCATCTGAGCAATGGGAGGCTTTCAGAAGGGAGATTGAGGTCATACAATGGCAACATGTTCCCGTAAAGGTCAAGGGTGGTTCCAAAAACCACAGGGAACCTTGGATGTCAGGGGATATACGAGAATGGATTAGGAAAAAAAGGAGGGCTTTTGGTAGATACAAAAGGCTAAAGACGGAGGAAGCCCTAGAGGAGTACAAAAAGTGCAGGGGGATACTTAAAAAAGAAATTAGGAGATCAAGGAGGGGCCATGAAATAACACTGGCGAGCAAAATAAAGGAAAATCCGAAGATGTTTTATAAGTATATTAAGGGTAAGAGGATAACTAGGGAAAAAATAGGGCCCATTAGGGACAAATGCGGCAATCTGTGTGTGGAGCCGGAAGATGTAGGAGGGGTTCTAAATGAATTTTTTGCATCTGTTTTCACTATGGAGAAGGACGATGTAGACATAGAAATAGGGCGGGGGGACTGTGATATGCTCGAACATATTAACATCGAGAGGGAGGAGGTATTGGCAGTTTTAGCTGGCCTAAAAATGGATAAATCCCCAGGCCCAGATGAAATGTATCCCAGGCTGCTGTGTGAGGCAAAGGAGGAGATTGCGGGGGCTCTAACACATATATTCAGGACCTCTCTGGCCACAGGGGATGTGCCAGAGGACTGGAGAACCGCTAATGTAGTACCATTATTCAAGAAGGGTAGTAGGGAAAACCCGGGGAACTACAGGCAAGTGAGCCTAACATCAGTGGTAGGAAAATTATTGGAAAAAATCCTGAGGGACAAAATTTGTCTCCACTTGCAGAGGCAAGGATTAATCAGGGATAGTCAACATGGCTTTGTCAAGGGAAGATCATGTCTGACTAATTTGATTGAATATTTTGAGGGGGTGACTAGGTGTGTGGATGAGGGTAACGCAGTGGATGTGGTATACATGGATTTCAGTAAGGCCTTCGATAAAGTCCCGCACAGTAGACTGGTCAAGAAGGTAAGAGCCCATGGAATCCACGGTGCCTTGGCACACTGGATACAAAACTGGCTTAGTGGCAGAAGGCAGAGGGTGATGGTCGAAGGTTGTTTTTGTGACTGGAAGCCTGTGGCCAGTGGGGTACCACACGGATCGGTGCTGGGTCCCTTGCTGTTTGTGGTCTACATTAATGACTTGGATATGAATGTAAAGGGTATGATCAGTAAGTTCGCGGATGATACAACAATTGGTAGGGTGGTAAATAGTGAGGAGGGTAGCCTCGGTCTGCAGGATGATATAGATGGGTTGGTCAGATGGGCGGAACAGTGGCAAATGGAATTTAACCCGGAAAAGTGCGAGGTGATGCACTTTGGGGGGACTAACAAGGCAAAAAGAATACACAAAGAATGGAAAGACCCTAGGCAAGACGGAGGGTCAGAGGGATCTGGGTGTGCAAGTACACAGACCCCTGAAGGCGGTGGAACAGGTGGATAAGGTGATAAAAAAGGCATATGGGATACTTGCCTTCATTAGCCGAGGCATTGTATATAAGAGCAAGGAGGTTATGATGGAGCTGTACTGGTTAGGCCACAGCTGGAATACTGTGTGCAGTTCTGGTCGCCACATTACAGGAAGGATGTGATCGCGTTAGAGAGGGTGCAGAGGAGGTTCACCAGGATGTTACCAGGGCTGGAGTGCTTCAGCTATGAAGAGAGACTGGGCAGATTGGGTTTGTTTTCCTTGGAGCAGAGGAGGCTGAGGGGGGACATGATTGAGGTGTACAAAATTATGAGGGGCATAGATAGGATGGATGCTGAGGAGCTTTTTCCCTTAGTAGAGGGGTCAATAACTAGGGGGCATAGATTCAAGGTAAAGGGCGGGAGGTTTAGAGGGGATTTGAGAAAGAACTTTTTCACCCAGAGGGTGGTTGGAGTCTGGAACTCACTGCCTGAAAGGGTTGTGGAGGCAGAAACCCTCACAACATTTAAGAAGCATTTGGATGTGCACTTGAAATGCCATAACATACAAGGCTACGGGCCAAATGCTGGAATATGGGATTAGATTAGACAGGGCTTGATGGCCGGCGTGGACATGATGGGCCGAAGGGCCTCTATCCGTGCTGTATTACTCTATGACTCTATGACTCTATGACCCCGGCTCGGTAGAAGAGATAAAAACAAACTGAAGAAGCGATGGAAGCCAGCCCAAGGCTCCTCTGACCAGGGTTGAGCTGACGATCCTCGACCCCGCCGACATCCAGGCCTGCCGATGTCCAGCCGCCCCGACTCCCAGCTCAGGAGGAAGGTGTGACGCAGCTCGCAGGTGTTCCACAATCCACGAGGAGACGGAGCGCCTGAAGGGATCAAAACACAGACTTGATTTCAAAACCTTGCACTTCCTAGTGTCATTGGTGAGCATGTTTCTGGCCCTTCACAATCAGATATAGATAGGTTTAATGAGGGGGTGGATTTAAGGGTACAATTAACATGAGTTGTTGTCCCTCGATGTTCCGTGTGTTTCCTTATTTCATGATGATCTTTGTAGAGTATTAAGATGCCTGTATTTGCCTTAGTTAGTATTGTGTCATTATGATTTGTTTGTGTTTTCCCTCCCATGTACTCTCTTATCTGCTTGCATTTGATTTGATATTTTTCCTTATGCAATAAAATTTCATTTTGTTTCATCAAACTTGGTCTACAAGAGTTTTTTCGACATTGTAGTTCCTGCCCCAAAGTCCAGAGTATAGATTCTAACGGGCGAGTGTCCTCTAGAGAGAGAAACCTCAGAGACATCTCTCAAGGAAAACCCTTACAGAAAATGGCGACCACGGCAGGACCCTGGCAGCAGGATTGCAATGTAGTAGATCCAAGTTTGAATGGTCGAAATGCAATGGATGAGAGGATAGCGGATTATGTCTTTGGCAAGGTAAATCTCACTAAACAGCGGATTTCCGATCTGTTGCTGGATGGGCGTCCGGTGGACGCAGCCATCAGGTGGACAGAGAGCAAAGAGCATAAGAAGTCAGTCGAGAAGTTAGTGTGGCTGATGTGTTACAAGGAGCAGGTCCAGATCTTGGACCGGGTCGTTGCAGCACAGGCAGCCAGGATAACAACCCAGGCAGCAGAGATAGAGGAAAAGGATATGGGAGGGGAAAAACTCATCACAGCAATTCACACGCTGAATCAGGAACGCCAAGTGGCAGCTAGTCAACATTCTTATGTTCATTAATAAATAGACATTCTTATTGTGAACACAGCTAGCTTTTGCTAGACACTTTTATTGAGCACATGTGGACTAGGTACAGTATCTGTAGAGGCATCCATCTTGACTGCTGCCTTGTGGGTAGCCTAGTGCCTCATTGGTAATGTAGTCTTAATATACATACAGCTGGGTAGTGTAGTCTTATACATACATCTATATACAGCTCTACACAGCTCTACGGCTCCACCTAGTGTCCACTATAGAATGACATGTTATTGATCATTACATCCCCCTTTCTTTGAGGTTTAACAAAATCAATATCAATCAACTTTCAAGAAAACAGTAAAGATAATATCAGTAACACTTTTGTTAGCGCTCTATAAACATTGGTTCCTTTGCTTGTTTGTTTTGGTGTTTCTGACATGTCTCACGTTTGCCTATCATGTTCACAATGTCCTTATTTATGCCAGGCCAATAAACAGTGGGCTAGATTTTCAGTATAGACAGTTTTGGGGTGCTAACCTTAGCGCCCGCCCGAAGTTAGCGCCCGCCACAAAGTAGCGCCCCGTTGCTGGAAATTCAGTGGCTTCACCCTAAGAGGTTGGTGGAGCGCTAAAAGAGGCGTTCCATTACTATCTTTAGGCGCTAAGCCGGTGGTGCAGAGCGCAACACCCGAGCTCGGGCGCAGCGCACGGCAGACACTCTGGTGCCAGTGAGCTCTTAAAGGGGAAGGGTGCATGTGTTTTTTTCAAAGGCAGAGTCTGGGGGGGAAGACGGGAACAGGGGGAAGAGGAGGAGGAGGAGGAGGAGGAGGAGGAGGAGGAGGAGGTGGTGGTCGGAAACATAAATACACCGTTCACAACAACACACTGGATCCTTCCACACAACACATGCAGACTGCCTTTTATAGTGCAGGAGGAGTGCCCTTTAATTTGCGCTCCCCAGGGTGTGTTGCGTTCCATTTTACAAACGCTCTGGATGCCAGCCGCACAATGGGGCGGTCCGACTGAAGTTTGTATTCGGGGCGGCCAAAGGGCGTTGCACGAGGATGTGACGTCATTTTCTGCGCGCGCATCCGGGCAGCCGCTAAACGTTGCGCCGGCGCTAACAGGCAACTTAATTTGGGGCGGGGCGCAAACTGCGCTGCGCCCGGGAGCTACACGCATAGCGCCCGAAAATCACTTCTCTTAAGGTGCTAACTGCTGGCGCAAGCATGGGAGGCAGTGCACACTACATCAGGGCTTCACTCTGGCCAAGCTATTCCACCATAGGAGGCAGTGCACACTACATCAGGGCTTCACTCTGGCCAAGCTATTCCACCATGGGAGGCAGTGCACACGACATCAGGGCTTCACTCTGGCCAAGCTATTCCACCATGGGTGGCAGTGCACACTACATCAGGGCTACACTGCGCACTTACAGCCAGTCCTTTCTCTTGCAGGCTAAAGTAGCCTTTAATTGCCAGGCCCGTGCCAGGGGTGGCCGCGCCAAGCTGCAGAAGCTCACTCGGCTGGAGGAGCGCGTGTGTGTGCTCATGGGAGCACGTGTGATCGTCTCCACAGCGTGCGGAGTAGCCAACCCTCCACTGCCCGGCAATGATAAGGACCTCGCCTTTTGGCCCTCTCGCGTCGCACTGGCCCATCCGAGCTACCTCCTTTACCACTGTCCCACCAATGCGCTGAATGCCACCAGTCCTAACTCCCTCGCTGACGCCGTCTCCTCACTCTGAAGCTACTCTTGTGCATTCCTGCTTTCAGCTGGTGATGACCAGGACCCTGAAGCTGCCAGTGACAGCACCTCCGAGCAGGAGGAGGAGGAGGAGCAAGCCGGACCATCGGGGGAACAGTCACGTCCCGCAGGAGAGGAGGAAATGCTTGACACCTCCTCACTGGACGAGTGCCTGGAGGAACTGTCGCAGGGCAATGCAGCTTCTGGGACCAGTGGCGTCCAGCCACCCAGGAGCCATGCGCGTGGCCCGCGGCCTTCCCCCCAAAGGGGGGAATGATCTGAGGGGAGTGCTGCTGATCGGCACACTCGCCGCCACCAACGTGGCAAGGGTCCCCTAGTTCGGCCCCCTCCTCCCCAGCGGGAGAGTCGCGACTCCAGTCAGGACACCTTCACCTCGGAGGAGGTGTGGAAGCTGGATAAGATGGCCGAGGATTCGGACCGGCGCCACACGGAGCTCATGAGCGTGGTGGGGCGCATGCCTGAGGCCATCGAGTCGCTGGCGAACAGGGTGCGCGAGTTCGGGGCAGCAACTGCCGCGAGTGGCGGCATGCTGACTGATGCCGTCAAGACCCTGGCGGATGTGATGCGGGCGCACTCCAGGACAACAGGGGCACTCACTGCTGCCACACGCGCTGCCTCAGGCAGGCATCGCCAGGGCAGCCGCCGCGCTGGACCATCCCAGCAAGCCACCCCTCGGCTGACTGTTGCGGATCCTGCAGTGCGGGCCCGGCCGAGTGCCACCATGCCACAGCACCAGCCAGCGCATCCCAGACGCCAGCTGGCCCACATTGCGCCATCCGTCGCCGCCATTTCCCCACTGGGGCGTCAAGGGCAAGCGGCTGCAGCTGATGGTGGCCAGGCTCAGGTGCGCCACTCAGCAGACGGCCCCTCGAGGCCCAAACGCCGTGTAGGCTGCCCCCCAGCGGCATCTGGCGGAAGGGCATCTGAGCCTCAGGCGCCTTCCGCCAGCCTCGCAGCAGCCACTGGGCAGAGCTTGCGAAGGAGCAGCAGGCCGCGCAGGGGAGGCAAAAGGCTGGTCAAGGTCTCGCCCTCGTGGGCCACTCAGTAGAGGGTGTGACCAGCCTTCCTTTTATATGGTGGTGGCCATCTTTATTTTGCCCATGGTTGTGTTGTTGGAGGGCTTATTTTTTGCGTTAGGCCGACGTTGAGGCCCGGTTTGAAGAAATGTGGAGTGACTCCTCCCCAGTTTGTGGGAGTGAGTCGTTTGTTGGGCTTTTTGTGGGGCCCGTTTATTGTTTTTGGGGATTCATGTGGGAAGGGATTTTCATTTTTGTGTAATAAATAATTATCTTTATTCATGCAGGCTCCATGGTTGTTCTTCTTAGTGTTTGTTGGCTTCACCGGCTGAGGGATTGCAGAGCGGCTGCATTCATCTTCCCTCATGGCCCCTGGTCATTCCCTGACAGGGGGCTTAGAAGTACCGTGTAATAAGGTGGCGTCATGCGGCCCTTGGCCCTGGTCGCTCCCTCCTGGGAACGTACTCCTGCTCCTCCTCCTCCTCCTCATGCTCCTCCTGCTCCTCCTCCTGAGGTGCTGGTCCAACGTCAGGTGGCAGTGCCTGAGTCCTGCGGATAGCCAGGTTGTGTAGCATGCAGCAAACCACCACAAATTGGGAGACTCGGTCCGGCGAATACTGGAGAGCTCCTCCAGAGCGATCAAGGCAGCGGAACCGCTGCTTGAGCACCCCAATAGTTTGCTCGATGATGTTGCGGGTGGTTTGATGGCTCTCGTTGTAGGCCTCTTCAGCAGCGGTCCTGGGCGCGCGGAGCGGGGTCATGAGCCAGGTGCACAAAGGATAGCCTTTGTCCCCGAGTAGCCATCCTCTTGGGGGAGGCTGTGCCTGGAACATGTCGTGCACAGTACTCTGCCGCAGGATAAAGGCATCGTGGCTGCTGCCTGGGAAGCTGGCATTGACTGCCATGATGCGCTGCTTGTGGTCACACACCAGCTGCACATTCAGAGAATGTTAGCCCTTCCTGTTGCGATACTGCTCGCCATGCTCCAGAGGGGCCCGCAAAGCCACATGCGTACAGCCAATGGCGCCGTGCACCAAGGGGAATTCCCCGAGTCTGGAAAATCCTAATGCGCGCTAATGCTGGCTCTCCAGGGCCATGGGGATGGAGATGAATTGGCTTCTCCTTCTGAACAGTGCTTCGGTCACCTGGTGGATGCAGCGATGCGCGCCATACTGGGAGATGTTTGCTATGTCCCCAGCAGCGTATTGGAACGAGCCGGTGGCATAGAAGTTCAATGCCACCATCACCTTCACTTCCACCGACAGAGACGTCCTGCACCTGATCTTTGGCCGCAGATCTCGGTGAAGCAGGTGGCAGATCTCTGCAATCACCTCCTTTCGGAATCGGAGCCTTTAACACATCGCGCGGCACTCATGTTTAGGTAGGAGCGCTGCTGGCGGTATAGCCTGACTGGGTAAGGCCTACGTGGCCGACGCCTGTAGCCCCCTCTGCCTCTAGCCAGGGCTGCCCCTCTCACAATGCGTCTGCGAGACCTTCGGTCATGGAGCTGCAGCTCCGCGTTGGCACCCCATGCAACCCCCATCAAATCCTGGCAAACACTCAAATTTCCAAAAGGCCACTTGCAGCGCTCTGGCCTGAGTCCAAAAATACCTGAGCTCTTGCTGCTTGAAACCAGTTAGCTATCCCCCTTGTTGTGTCTCCAGAAATGCGTTGCACAAGAGTGTTTTCTGAAAAAAGGCTGGCCTTTATACTGGAGAGCACGTCCCCTTTAATTTGCGCCCCCCGGGGCCCGCGCTGGTTGTGTTGCGTTCCTTTTTCCAAACGCTCCGGCCGCCAGCCGCACAATGGGGCGGTCCGACTGAAGTTTGGAATCGGGGCGGCCAAAGGGCGTTGCACGAGGATGTGACGTCATTTTCTGCGCGCGCATCCGGGCGGGCGCTAAACTTTGCGCCGGCGCTAACGGGCAACTTAATTTGGGGCAGGGCGCAAACTGCACTGCACATGGGCGCTACACGCATAGTGCCCGAAAATCACTTCTCTTAAGGCGCTAACTGCTGGCGCTAGCAACTGGAAATCTAGCCCTATGTATTTGCCTGGTGTGTAGATCAGTTCAAAGTCATATCTTTGCAGCTTCATCATTAGTCGTTGAATCCTTGGAGACATCTCATTCAGGTTTTTTTTTTATGATGGCAACCAAAGGGCTGTGGTCTGTCTCAACTGTGAAGGTGGGAAGTCCATATATGTAGCCATGAAACAATTCTAGTCCAACTACCAATCCTAGACATTCTTTTTCAATCTGGGCATATCGACACTCAGTATCAGTCATAGACCTGGAGGCATAGGCAAAAGGCTACCAATCTTCACCCTCTGCTTGTAGCAAGACCGCACCTAGGCCATCTTTTGATGCATCCATTGACACTTTGATTCTTTTTGTTGGTTCAAAGAAGGTGAGTACAGGTGTGGTTATCAGCACTGTTTTGAGGTTTATCCACTCTTGTTCATGTCTTTCTGTCCATGCGAACTCATTTGTTTTACATTGCAGGTCTTGCAGACAGGCTGTCTTGGCTGACAAGATATGAATGAACTTTCCAATGAAGTTTATTATACCCATGATGTGTAGCACTCCTTTTTTGTCAGTGGGTCGGGGCATTTTGAGTATGGCGTTTACTTTTTCCATATCTGGCTCTATTCCTTTACCAGATAGATTATCTCCTAGGAAAGTGACGTCCTGGACGCCAAAGTGACACTTGGCTTTGTTGAGCTTCAATCCATTCCGGCGTATGCTCTGTAGCACTTTAGTCAGTCTCTCATTGTATTCTTTCAGTGTGGAGCCCCAGATGATGATGTCATCAACATAGACCCGAACTCCTTCCAGACCTTCAATTATGTGTTCCATCGCTCTATGAAAGATTTCAGATGCAGATATTATCCCGAAAGGCATTCTGAGGAAACAATACCTGCCAAATGGTGTGTTGAAGGTACAGTATTTGGTGCTCTCTTCATCCAGTTTTAGTTGCCAAAATCCTTGTGAGGTATCGAGCTTTGTAAAGTATCTGGCTCGTGACATTTCACTGGTGATTTCTTCTCGCTTGGGAATCTGGTAGTGTTCACGTTTTATGTTTGCATTTAAGTCCTTTGGATCCATGCATATTCTTAGATCATTGGTCTTTTTCTTTACACATACCATGGAGTTAACCCAGTCTGTTGGCTCTTCGACTTTCCTGATGGCTCCTAGTGTGGTCATTCTGTCCACTTCATTCTTGAGCCGGTCACGCAGGGGTGCTGGAACTCTTCGTGGAGCATGTACCACTGGCTGAGCATCCTCCTTTAGCTGGATCTTGTAATTGAATGGTAGAACTCCAAATCCTTTGAACACATCCTGGAAATTATTCACTACAGAATCTACCGAGTCATCTGGTCTGCTTATGGCACAGTTTATACGGTAGACTCTATTGACCAGTTCTAAGTCCTCACAAGCATTGTCACCCAGTAGTGAATCAAGTGTTTCAGCAACAACAGAAAACATGAGATGATGCACTTTGTCTTTGACTGTCACTTTAAGTCTGCATACACCTAAGCTATCTATTTTCTGTCCATTATAGTCCTTCAGAAGTACTGACTTTTTCTGTATTTTGGGCTTTTCTTTCATATTGTTAATGTCACTCATACTGATTAAGTTTGCTTTTGCCCCAGTGTCTAGTTTCAAGGTAACTAATGCTCCATTTACCTGCAGTGGGATCGTCCATTTGTCCTCTGTTACTGCATTAACTTTATGTTCACATTGTCCATTTCTGAGGGCTGCACATTTTCTGTATCCTTTTTGATATTGTCACATGACACCATTCCTACAAAAAATGCCTCACTTAAATCAGTGTCCTCAATTATATTAACTCGTTGCCCTTTCTTTGTTTTTACTTTTGAAAAGCATTGTTTGGCAAAGTGATTCTTTCCATTACACTTTGTGCACATTTTTCCAAACGCTGGGCATTGTCTTAACTGGTGTTTGTAACCACAGCATTTACAATTAAAAATTTCATCCTCCGATTGCTTTTCATTTCTGTTCTGCCCACATTTCTTCCCCTTGTAGGACACAGCACCGACAGCAGAATTATCACTCATTACAATCGCATCATTATTGATTTCACTGAAAGTCTTCACGTGCTTTTGAGCTAGCTCGCTGGCTTGCCATATTTTCACCGCATTTTCCAAATTTAGTTCGGTTTCTCTCAACAGACGTTCCCTGACATTTTTATCATGAATACCAAACACAATCTGGCCACGAATCATGGATGGTTTGAGCTCAGAGAAATTACATGTCTGTGCTTTCAGTTTCAGATCAGTTATAAAGCTATCAAAAGTCTCATTTTGCTGCTGTGTCCGAGAATGGAAGATGTATCTTTCATAGGTCTCATTCTTTTTGGGAGAGCAATGTGCATCAAATTTTTTTAGCACATCTTCTAATTTTTCTCTCTTCTCCTCTGGATTAAATACAAATGTATTAAATACCTCTATCGCCTGTGGGCCTGCAACCGTAAGCAGCAGCACTATCTTCCTTGCGTCTGACTTCATACCGAATCCGATGGCTGGAATGTAGAGTTCGAATTGTTGTTTAAGAGTCTGCCAATTGTAGTCGATATTTCCTGTGAGTTTCAAACGCTCTGGTTGCTTCAGATTCTCCATGTCGCTTTTCACAATTTTCAGCAGATCTTCACCACCCTGGTACCATCTTATGTTCATTAATACATAGACATTCTTATTATGAACACAGCTAGTTTTTGCTAGAAACTTTTATTGAGCACATGTGGACTAGGTACAGTATCTCTAGTGGCATCCATCTTGACTGCTGCCTTGTGGGTAGCCTAGTGCCTCATGGGTAATGTAGTCTTAATATACATACAGCTGGGTAGTGTAGTCTTATACATACAGCTATATACAGCTCTACACAGCTTTACGGCTCCACCTAGTGTCCACTATAGAATGACATGTTATTGATCATTACAAACATCAGGGCAGGATAGAGTACCTGGAGTGCCAGGTTACTGAGGCAAAGATCAATGAAACGAGGATACGGGAGAAAAACGCCCACCTCACACAACAGCTAAGAGCACAGGAGGAGAGAGTAGTGAAGGTTAAGGCAGCTTACAAGGTAGCCCTCGATCACGGGTTTGAGAGCACAGACCGCAGCCCCTGCCAAAAGACCATAAAGGACCTAAGAACGGCCCTGGTTAAGGCAAAAGGCATGGTGTGTCTCGTCAGCCCGAAAGCTAGTCACATGGACTTTTTAAAGGAATCAAAACAGCCGATTCCAGCTGAGGTAATTGTGGTACCAGCCACCGAGCCATCAGCACTGCCGAACTATAGTGAGACTTGGCCGGAAAAGGAGGGGGTAGCGAAAGAGGAGGTAGCTGAGGTGGAGTGAGAGGAAGAACCACTGGTCGCAAAGCTAGGACTGGCACCAATGTGTCCCGCTCGGCACCAGAGGTTCGGTCCCAACGCTGCCGATGGCAGTATCGGACCTCACCAGAACGAGCTCGTGGTGCCCTACGCTGGCCCACAATTAAGGTCCATGGTGAGCCACCTCGCACGACTCACAGTAAAGGGAGATCCCTCGCATCATTTCAGGGAGATAGAGGAAACAGCAGCCATTAATGACTGTGGTGATCAGGAACAGGTAAAACTGTTGCTTTTCTCCCTGGATTGCACAATCCTTCAGTGCCTCTCAGAGCATAGTAAGAGGGGATGGAAAGTTTATGCGGATCTCAGGGAGGAAGTTTTAGAAGTAATGGGAGTGGACGACGGTAGTCCATTCGACCATGTGGAAGGGACAGTGCAGCTATCTGGAGAACCCCCACGGGTTTTCGCAGAAAGGCTGTGGTCAGTGTATCGACGCAACTGTCCGGGTATGCCTGAACGGGCTGTAATGAGCGACGAACAGCAGGTTCATTGGCTCCGTTGCTTGGTTACCAACAGCTTGCCAGAGATACAGGCCCTAGCCAGATCTTGGTTTGATCCCCAAGGTCCCAGTGTCACGGAGGAGACGGTACTCCATCAGCTAAATGTAGTGTACAAGAATTGTAGAGCTCAGGAAACACCTCCCCAGAAAGGAAATGTGCATGAGGCAAAACCCGCAGCCCCAAGCAAGAAGGAGTGGTGTCAGGAGGGGACTCGCCCTGTCCAAGCCAAGCTCAATTGCTACCGGTGTGGGAAGGATGGCCATTGGCACAAGGACTGTAGAAATCCGTGGAAGGACAGTAAAGGGAGATTACCTGCAGCCCAAGTCAAAGCCCAGACCGCCACCCCAGCACCAGCCCAAACCCAAGCCATAGCTCCTGCCCCAGCACAAGGAGCTGGTGCAGTTATGGATCCCGCTGCGATTGAATCAATCATAGAGACAATGCGGTCTCTGATGATTTCGCAGGGCAAAATAGCTTTCACCACCGGTCTTCTCGCTCCTGAAGCCCCGACCGCTGTGCCCAAATGACTAGAGTCAACGCAGCCCATCTACCTGTGTGCGCTGCGATATGATGTATGGAGACGACCCCTCGTGGAGATGGAAGTGGAGGAGGTGAAAGGGACCTATCTGTTGGATACGGGAGCATCATGCACCGTAATACATGCAGATAACCCCACCGCCTCACCTCTGTCCACCGGGGTCCCATACCTTCTGTCGGGCTTCACGGGCGAAGAACAGGCTGGCGCACATTCGCTTCCCCTCTCCATTCGTTTAGGACCACTCCGCACCACGTGAAAGTGTACACTAATGAAGTGGGAGGTGGCAGGTGGAACGGGAGCCCTGGGGTCTGATTTCTTGGTAGCCCATGGGATCCACGTGGACCTGAGAAATCATTGTCTCTGGGGAGCGGGTACGAGTGTGAAGGAGATAGAGAGTGTTAAGGAAAACCCTACGAAGGCGTGGGTTGGCCGGCGAGAAGTAAATTCTTGGGTCTAACACTATGCGCTGGCGAGAGAGCCATAGACCAGGAGGATAGACCGGAATCAGTGGAAAATCCACCAGTCTACGCCACTCGCACAGTGGAGGTGTACCGAGGCAACAAGTGGTTTCGCATGAAGCGGTGCAATCTGTTTAAACCGGGTGCGAGAACATCAGCAACCGAAGCCAGGTCTGAGGGTAAAGATCCTCAGCCTGAGGCGCGCGATGAGTCACAGACCACACAAGCTGGCCTTGTAGCCTGCTTGGAAGGAGAAGCTGTCCCACCCACCTGGGGGGAGCTTTCCCCGATGGCCTGGGACTCGGACGAGGATGGGCCCGAACAAACAAGGTCCCATCCTCGACACGATTCTGGAGGAGGTGGAGTCGGAGGACGGAGGTCCCGCCCTCGACTCAAGCGTGGGGGAGGTAGAAATTGAGGGCAGAGATTCTCCACCTGTAGGGACAGGTGAGGAGGAGCCGTCTGCCACAGGCCCAATTCCCAAAGGGGCGGAGACTGAGGGGAGGGAGCCGAAGCCCACAGTCGTGGAAGAGCCACGGGCTGTGGGAGCTAAAGTCCCACCCGAAGTTCCACTCACCAAGGGAGCCTGCCCAAATCCCAAAGGGGCGCAGCCTGAGGGAATGGTGCCGAAGTCCACAGTCGTGGAAGAGCCATGGGCTGTGAGAGCTATAGTCCCACCCGAAGTTCCACTCGCCAAGGGAGCCTGCCCAAATCCCAAAGGGGCGCAGCCTGAGGGAATGGAGCCGAAGCCCACAGTCGTGGAAGAGCCACGGACTGTGAGAGCTAACGTCCCACCCAAAGGTCCACTCGCTAAGGGAGCCACGCCCAAAGCACCTTTTTGCAGGTCGACTCGTACGCCTCAGCCAGTAAAACCTTGGCCCAAGTCCCCCGTTCTCAGTAAACGCCAACTTCAGAAATCCATGAAAAAACACAGTCCCCGATTAACAGCAAAAGGCTGCGGGGGACCCAAGCCACAGGTCACTGCAGCCCCGCCACAGGGAGCGGCGAGCTGCAGTCCAATCAGGGATTAGGTAAGCCGCCCGGGGACGGGCGGCGCTGTTCATAAGTTTAGGTTTAAGCTTAAGGTGTGTAAATATTAAGGGGATTAGAGTTTAAGTAGTTTTAAATCTGCCCAGTAGGTGTGTGTTTTTGGATCGAGGTCGAAAGACCCGATCATGTCGTCACCCAAGCCAGAATCTCTCAGGAGCCTGGCTATATTGTCTGATTTATTACAGAAGCCAGGTAAGATGAGAGGGATCCTCATTTCGTTCGTGACGATCGGGTGGAGCTGGGCCTATCGGGGCCGCACTAAGGACTCTACCATCTACGGGTGCTCTGGCAACAGACGCCCCATCGCGACTGATGGAACCGGCTCACGGGACGCAGAAGATGCTGCTGCCTACTTCCATGAAGGAAGATGGCCAGGCTGGCTAGGGTCGAACTCTACTGAATACTCCAGCCAGACGGGGATCGCATACAGAGAAACATCTCTGATGTGCCCCAGGGTGCAGATCATTGCACCCAGGGTCAGCGTCACCGTGGGCAAGAAGATTTGCCCTGTTTGCCACGGACATGTACCTTTGGATCATTGGTGGTGGCTGTGCAAGTTGAGCAGCACCATGAAAAACTCCACTGTGGAATGGGAGAGATTGGGTAATAACACCCATCGGACAATTACGGGAACTCACGGGAGGTTGAGTGTCTGTTGGGACAAATGGTGGGAACCAGATGAGGGGATCTACATCTGTATGTGGGGTGCAGAACGCGCTTGCCCCAGAGGCGTCTCCATCTTTTTCCAAAGTCAGTGGCAGGATGCTGGACAAGAATGAGGTGGGACGTCAGCACACGGGCGTGCGGATCCCCATACTCTCAGATCCCAGTAAACGCCACGGAGCTCATCACCCGACCCCGCAAGCCCCTGCCCACAGTTCCAGTATCTAAAGCCCTCAAGGAAGGGTGCCCCACCACGACAAAGGGACCCGGGAATGGATTGGTATTGGCACCCACAGGTCAGGTACTGTACCAAGGGGTCCACTACATGGTGGCTTCGGTGATTTTAAACCTCACCGAGGTACGATTGCCATGGTGGTGTCCCAGGGAAATGGAGCAATTATACCATGTCCTGTTAACAAACATGTTTAAACAGTTTTACGAATTCGACTTTGCCGATGTCGACAGAGCTGAATTGTACACCACACCACATGAGGTCTTGGACAGTGTAGGGAGACAAAGAAGGGGTGCAGTAAATGATATTTTCACAGCTTTTAATACAGGAACTTCCGTCATCAACACTGGATGACGTGAGGCTGCAAACCCAAATCAATGGTTTAAAAACACAGCTAAGAAAGATGCTGACTGATGAGAATAAGGTAGTGGGTTCTGAGTTACATGAGGACCAGGCCATGACACTACACTTAATAGAGATTATAGCTGAGCTGGAGAAACATGCCAGAACGGTAAATGGTCTCATCAGGGAGGATCGGAATGCATCCGATCAGGCTGTGCAGAACGAAGCTTGTGTGCTATACGGGGCATGGTTACTGGGCGAGGGCCGCAGTAATCTGGAGGATTTAAAGCAAGGTTTAGTCCCCTCCTGGATCAGCAACAAGCACCTCGCAGCCCTCCACCCTTTTGAGAATGCATTGAGTCCATGCCAGCTCAGACTAGCTTCAGAGGCCTACCCAGTCCCAGTGGACTGTGGATGGTCTAATCACACCATTATGTGTATAGTGGTAAGAATGCCGGTGATGGGAAAGACAGCAAAACCCGCTCCGGTATACAGGGTGGAGAACATTGGAGTCATTCAGTGGGGTGTGCACATTCGCTACACAGGGGTCCCACCTTATGTCATTCGATGGGAGCATGCAATGACGGGTCCCGACCTCTCGGGGTGCTGGAGCCGGGGAGCACACATCATCCTGTGTCCCCAGCACTTGAATGCCCATTCAAAACCACAGTGCGGTTTCAGAAATGCTGGCGTGAAGCCTATAAATTACACCATGGAGGAAATGGCACAGGGCCATGTGCCCCCGCAGGTGGCATATATAGGAGGTGGGACATACTGTGTCACCACTGCAGCGCCCCACTACCAACATGGACAGCACGGTTGGTGTCCGGTTAGTGACAGCAGCTTCTGTTTCAAGCCCAGGGCAGAAGTTCAAGTGGCCCAAGAGCGAATTGTCCCCATTCCTGAACCTTCCACTGTTCACATCACTGTGAAAGAGAATTTCACCGATCTGCAGCGATTCATTGCACATTTTGGATATATCATTCCCCCTCTCCCTGAACACCTCACCCAGACATTAAAAGCCGCTGTTGTTTCACAGAAACAGTTCTACACACTGGAGCAGAAGACTTTAGAGATAGGGGCAGACATATTGGATATAGTGACCCCACCGTAGTGGGACCTGTTCACTAATATAGAAGTCCCTTCTTGGATTAGGTTAGCCTCCCACATTCTTGTAGTATGCCAGGTTGTCATTGTAGTTTATTTGCTGTTTGTACACTGTAAAAAGGTTAAACATTTGCAAAGGTATGAGAATAGAGGGTAATGGAGGGAGCATTATGTGCGGGTAGAAGAAGAGACACCTGTTTAGATTTTGCTGCTGTGTATAAAGTTAAAGTTTTCCCTCCCTCCTCTGTATTATTTTACATGTATTCATGCGCATTGAAATTTTCGTGTGTGTACTTTATTTTCTTATTGCATTTGAATTAGATGTGATCTTATTATTAGAAGGTAATGTATATGCACTAGGTGATGTAGGGGTATAAGGACCCCCTCCACGCCTGGAAGTAAGTTGTTAGATTTTTAACTCCAAGGTATTGCCATCTATAGATACGTAATGTACACTAGATTTTTCTGAAATGGGAAATGCATGTATCGTGGAGTCATAGATAGATAAATACTGGGGATGGTTAGATTGTGGAAAGTCAGAAAATTTTGCTCACCCAGAATTATGATACTTCAAGCAAGTTACAGCATCAGGGGGGACTGTAAGATTCGCAAAATTGGACTTTGTATTAATAAGGGTCAAATGGCAGAAGAGGCCATGATTTTAAAGACTGTTTTAAAAGAAGCCCGGAAAAAGGGGCATACAAAATGGCCACCATACCATGTGACCAGCTTATTGGGACACTTTAAAATGGTTCCTGCGAATCCTCAGACAGCTTTGTGGATTCAACCCACAGCAAGTTCTGGAAACCGTTTCTGAGAGAATGAAACCAGACCCACAAATATACATATGGATTAGATGCAGATCCAGTCAAGATCAGCCTGGAGACAGAGGCCATCTAAATGTTGACCCAGACAAAAGGGGACAATTTCATATTCATGAGAAGAACACCAAGGACTAGATAACGAGATCAGCAGGACATTAAAAACAATGAAGGTCATTCCAGACCAGAGATGGGACTTTACCGGACATCGAAAACATTTTAAAATATAATAACTACCCCGCTGTGCTCCCAGCCTGCCAAAAGTTAAACAAAGACTAAACTGATTTTGGGTGGGAAGTGGAGACTGCTGAAGAAAGGTATAACTGGAGGAGTTGGAGTGGTAGGGGCACTCACTCAGAGGACGCAGAGCTCACGCAGACTCGGGAAACTCTGAAGGAGACACCGGAGTTGTAGTTGCAGAAACAGCGGTGGGTGAAGAGGAGTTGCTTCGGGAGAAGATCAGCAAACTCCTCTCCACCATCAGAGGAGGAAGAAGAATCAAGCCAACATCAAGAAGGCCGTTTCGAAGCCGGCGTCCCGCCCCAGGGAAACACATCGGGAGATCATCGACCATCCCCGGACCGTTGCCGAAATGAGAGGCCTTCGACCCAACTTGGGAGAAGAAACAAAAAAATAAAACCCCAAGGGAAGAAAACTTCCAGCCACCCCGGCTCGGGAGAAGAGATAAAAACAAACTGAAGAAGCGATGTGATCCAGCCCAAGGCTCCTCTGACCAGGGTTGAGCCGACGATCCTCGACCCCGCCGACATCCAGGCCCGCCGGTGTCCAGCCGCCCCGACCCCCACCTCAGGAGAGAGGTGTGGCGCAGCTCACAGGGGTTCCTCGATCCACGAGGAGACGGAGCGCCTGAAGGGATCAAAACACAGACTTGATTTCAAAACCCTGCACTTCCTAGTGGGATTGGTGAGCATGTTTCTGGCCCTTCACAATCAGATCTAGATAGGTTTAATAAGGGGGTGGATTTAAGGGTACAATTAACATGAGTTATTTTCCCTCGATGTTCCGTGTGTTTCCTTATTTCATGATGATCTTTGTAGAGTATTAAGATGCCTGTATTTGCCTTAGTTAGTATTGTGTCATTATGATTTTATTTGTGTTTTTCCCTCCCATGTACTCTCTTTTCTGCTTGCATTTGATTTGATATTTTTCCTTATGCAATAAAATTTCATTTTGTTTCATCAAACTTGGTCTACAAGAGTTTTCTCGACATTGTAGTTCCTGCCCCAAAGACCAGAGTATAGAATCTAAGGTGCGAGTGGGTCGAACCACTCAAGGTTTTACTGTGCAAGAGAGAGAGGCCTCTAGAGAGAGAAACCTCATAGACACCTCTCGCGGAAAACCCCTTACACATCCATCTGTCCCAATCTCTCTGCCTCTCTATCGCCTGTCCCAATCTCTCTGTCTCTCTATCCGTTTGTCGCAATCTCTCTTTCTCTCCATTCATCTTTCCCAATCTCTCTGTCTCTCTATCCATCTCTCCCATCTCTCTGTCTCTCTATCCATCTCCCCCAATCTCTCTCTCTCTCTATTCGTCTGTCCCAATCTCTCCCTCTCTATCTGTCTTTCACAATCTCACTGCCTCAACATATATCTGTCCCAATCTCTCTGTCTCTCCATCCGTATTTCCAAATCTCTTTCTATCTGTCTGTACCAATCTCTCTCTCTATCCATCTGTCCCAATCTCTCTCTCTCTATCTGTCAGTCCCAATTTCTCTGCCTCTCCATCTATCTGTCCCAGTCTCACTGTCTCTCTATCCATCTGTCCCAATCTCTCAATTCAATTTTTTTTTTTTTTTTTCAATTCAAATGCTTTATTGGCATGAAAGTTTACAGAGAACCATATTGCCAAAGCTTACATAGCAAAAAGGTACAGTTTTCCAACATTCTGTAGGTGTCAATCGATTTGACATTTGTTGGGTACATACAATATTACTTTTAAACAATATTAATTTTAAACAGTCTTTGTACTTCATTTGGTACGTTCAATATTAATTTTAAACAGTCTTAATTTTAAACAGTCCTCAGGTTGTGACATGTTGTTACATATTTGGCCCCAAGGTATGGTCTGTCTCCTTCTCCTAGTACTAATCTCAATTTTGACAGGTCATCCAATTCCTTGAAATCTGGGGTTGTTTGGCTTAGCTTGTTGAATAATATGTTTCTTGATGTGTTGAATTTTTCGCATTTTAGGAGGAAATGCATCTCTGTTTCAACCTCGCCGGCCAGACATTGATCTCTCTCTCTCTCTATTTGTCTCTCCCAATCTCTCTGTCTGTCTATCCCTCTGTCCCAATCTCCCTCTCTCTATCCGTCTGTCCCAATCTCTCTATCCGTCTGTCCCAATCTCTCTCTGTCTGTCTGTCCTAGTCTCTCTGTCTCTCCATCCATCTGTCCCAATCTCTCTCTCTCTCTATCCTTCTGTCCCAATCACTCTGTCTCTCTATCCGTCTGTCCCAATCTGTCTGCCTCTCTATTCATCTCTCCCAATCTCTCTCTCTCCATCTATTTGTCCAAACCACTCTGTCTCTCTGTCCGTCTGTCCCAATCTCTCTGCCTCTCTATCCATCTGTCCCTATCTCTCTGTCTCTCTATCTGTATGTTGTAATCTCTCTGTCTCTCTATCCGTCTGTCACCATCTCTCTGTCTCTCTATCATCTGTCCCAATCTCTCTCTCTCTATCCATCTGTCCCAATCTCTCTGTCTCTCTATCCATCTGTCCCAATCTCGCTGCTTCTCTATCATCTGTCCCAATCTCTCTGTCTCTCTATTCGTCTGTCACAATCTATCTCCCTCTATCTGTCTGTGCCAATCTCTCTGCCTCTCTATCCGTCTGTCCCAATCTCTCTGTCACTCTATCCGTCTGTCACAATCTCTGTCCTTCTACCTGTCTGTCCCAATCTCTCAGCCTCTCCATCTATCTGTCCCAATCTCTCTCACTCTCTATCCGTGTGTCCCAATCACTTTGTCTCTCTGTCACCTTTCCCAAACTCTCTGCCTCTCTATCCATCTGTCCCAATCTCTCTGTCTCTCTATCCGTCTGTCCCAATCTCTGTCCCACGTTATATCTGTGTGAGTCACTCTGTCACTCCATCCATTTGTTCCAATCTCTCCCTCTGTCCATCTGTCCCAATAATCACTGTCTCTCTTCCCATCTGTCCCAATCTCTCCATCTCTCTATCCATCTGTCCCAATCTCTCTGTCTCTCTATCCGTCTGTCCCAATCTCTCTGTCTCTCTATTTGTCTGTCCCAATCTCTCTCTCTCTATCTCTATGTCCCAATTTCTCTGCCTCTCCATCTTTCTGTCCCAATCACTCTGCCTCTCTATCCGTCTGTCGTAATCTCTCTGCCTCTCCATCTATCTAAACCAACCTCTCTGTCTCTCTATCCGTCTGCCCCAATCTCTCTGCCTCTCCATCTATCTAAACCAATCTCTCTGTCGCTCTATCGTCTGTTCCATTCTCTCTCTCTCTATCCATCTCTTCCAATCTCTCTCTCTCTATCCATCTGTCCCAATCTTTCTCTCTATCCGTCTGTCCCAATCTCTCTGTCTCTGTCTGTCTGTCCTTGTCTCTCTGTCTCTCCAACCATCTGTCCCAATCTTTCTGTCTCTCTATCCGTGTGTCCCAATCTCTCACTCTCTCTATCCATCTGTCCCAATCTCTCTGCCTCTCTATCCATCTGTCCCAATCTCTCTGCCTCTCTATCCATCTGTCCCAATCTCTCTGCCTCTCTATCCGTGTGTCCCAATCTCTCTGCCTCTCTATCCATCTGTCCCAATCTCTCTGCCTTTCTATCCCTCTGTCCCAATCTCTCTGCCTCTCTATCCATCTGTCCCAACCTCTCTGCCTCTCTATCCATCTGTCCCAACCTCTCTGCCTCTGTATCCATCTGTCCCAATCTCTCTGCCTCTCTATCCGTGTGTCCCAATCTCTCTGCCTCTCTATCCATCTGTTCCAATCTCTCTGCCTCTCTATCCCTCTGTCCCAATCTCCCTGCCTCTCTATCCATCTGTCCCAACCTCTCTGCCTCTCTATCCATCTGTCCCAATCTCTCTGCCTCTCTATCCGCGTGTCCCAATCTCTCTGCCTCTCTATCCCTCTGTCCCAATCTCTCTGTCTCTCTATCCCTCTGTCCCAATCTCTCTGTCTCACTATCCGTCTGTCGCAATCTCTCTGTCTCCCTATCCATCTGTCCCAATCACTCTGTCTATCTA
Organism: Somniosus microcephalus; assembly: GCF_052327205.1. Taxonomy (NCBI): domain Eukaryota; kingdom Metazoa; phylum Chordata; class Chondrichthyes; order Squaliformes; family Somniosidae; genus Somniosus; species Somniosus microcephalus. Next base: position 109,945,763 of record NC_140994.1, read on the forward strand.
TCAGCCTGTCCCAATCATTGTGCCTCTCGACCCGTCTGTCCCAAGCTCCCTCTATATCCATCTGTCCCAAATTCTCTGTCTCTCTACCCGTCTGTCCCAATCTCTCTGTATCTCTATCCATCTGTCCCAATCTCTTCACCTCTCTATCCATCTGTCCCAATCTCTCTGTCTTTCTATACCTCTGTACCTATCTCTCTCTCTCTATCCATCTTTCGCAATGTCTCTCTCAAACCGTCTGCCCAATCTCTCTTTCTCTCTGTCTCTCTGTCCTAGTCTCTCTGTCTCTCCATTGCCTGTCCCCATCTCTCTGTCTCTCTTGCCGTCTGTCCCAATCTCTGTCTCTATTCGTCTGTCCCAATCTCTCTGCCCCTCTATCAATCTGTCCCGATCTCACTACCTCTCCATCCATCTGTTCCAAGCTCTCTCTCTCTATCCGCCTGCCCCACTACTCCCTGTCTCTCTACCCAACTGACCCAATCTCTCTGCCTCTCCTCCCTCTGTCCCAAACTCTATCTTTCTATCCATCTTTCCCAATCTCACTGTCTCTCCATCCGTCTGCTGCAAGCTCTCTGCCTCTCTATTAGTCTGTCCCAATCTCTCCCTCTCTATCTGTCTATCACAATCCCACTGCCTCTCCATATATCTGTCCCAATCTCTCTGTCTCTCCATCCGTCTTTCCCAATCTCTCTTTCTAGCTGTATGTTCCAACCTCTCTCTCTATCCATCTGTCCCAATCTCTCTGTCTCTCTATCCGTCTGTCCCAATCTCTCTGTCTCTCTATCCATCTGTCCCAATCTCTCTCTCTCTCTATCCGTTTGTCCCAATCTCTCTGTCTCTCTATCCATCTGTCGCAAACTCTCTGTCTCTCCATCTGTCTGTCCCAAACTCTCTGTCTCTCTATCTGTCTGTCCCAATCTCTCTGCCTCTCCATCTATCTGTCCCAATCTCTCCGCCTCTCCATCTATCTGTCCCAATCTCTCTGTCTCTCTATCCCTCTGTGCCAATCTCTCTCTCTCTATCCATCTGTCCCAATCTCTCCCTCTATCCATCTGTCCCAATCTCTCTCTCTCTCTATCCTTCTGTCCCAATCTCTCTGTCTCTCTATCCATCTGTCCCAATCTCTCTGCCTCTCTATCCGTCTGTCCCAATCTCTCTGTCTCTCTATCCTTCTGTCCCAATCTCTCTGTCTCTCTATCCGTCTGCCCCAATCTCTCTGTCTCTCTATCCGTCTGCCCCAATCTCTCTGCCTCTCTATCCGTCTGTCCCTCTCTCTGTCTCTCTATCTGTATGTCCTAATCTCTCTGTCTCTCTATCCGTCTGTCCCAATCTCTCTCTCTCAATCCGTCTGTCCCAATTTATCTGTCTCTTTACCCATCTGTCCCAATCTCGCTGCTTCTCTATCGTCTGTCCCAATCTCACAGTCTCTCTATCCATCCATCCCAAAGTCTTTGGGCTAGATTTTCAGTTGCTTGCGCCAGCAGTTAGCTCCTTAAGAGAAGTGAATTCCGGACGCTATGCGTGTAGCGCCCGGGCGCAGCGCAGTTTGCACCTCGCCCCAAATTAAGTTGGCCGTTAGCGCCGGCGCAATGTTTAGCGCCCGCCCGGATGCGCACGCAGAAAATGACGTCACATCCTTGTGCAACGCCCTTTGGCCGCCCCGATTCTAAACTTCAGTCGGACCGCCCCATTGTGCGGCTGGCGGCCGGAGCGTTTGAATAAAGGAACGCAACACAACCAGCTCGGGCCCCGGGTGGCGCAAATTAAAGGGGACGTGCCCTCCAGTATAAAGGCCAGCCACTTTTCAGCAAACACTCTTATGCAACGCATTTCTGGACACACAACAAGGAGGATAGCTAACTCGTTTCAAGCAGCAACAGCTCAGGTATTTCTGGATTCAGGCCAGAGCGCTGCAAGTGGCCTTTTGGAAATTTGAGTGTTTGCCAGGATTTGATGGGGGTTGCATGGGGTGCCAACGCGGACGTGCAGCGCCATGTCCGTAGGGCTCGCAGACGAATTGTGAGAGGGGCAGCCCTGGCTAGAGGCAGAGGGGGCTACAGGCATCGGCCACGTAGGCCTTACCCAGTCAGGCTATACCGCCAGCAGCGCTCCTACCTAAACATGAGTGCCTTGCGATGTGTTAGAAGGCTCCGATTCCGAAAGGAGATGATTGCAGAGATCTGCCACCTGCTTCGCAGAGATCTGCGGCCAAAGCTCAGGTGCAGGACGTCTCTGTCGGTGGAAGTGAAGGTGACGGTGGCATTGAACTTCTATGCCACCGGCTCCTTCCAATCCGCTGCTGGGGACATAGCAAACATCTCCCAGTACGGCGCACATCGCTGCATCCGCCAGCTGACCGAAGCACTGTTCAGAAGGAGAAGCCAATTCATCTCCTTCCCCATGGCCCTGGAGAGCCAGCATCAGCGCGCATTGGGATTTGCCAGACTCGGGGACTTCCCCTTGGTGCAGGTTGCCATTGACTGTACGCATGTGGCTTTGCGGGCCCCTCTGGAGCATGGCGAGCAGTATCGCAACAGGAAGGGCTACCATTCTCTGAATGTGCAGCTGGTCTGTGACCACAAGCAGCGCATCATGGCTGTCAATGCCAGCTTCCCAGGCAGCAGCCACGATGCCTTTATCCTGCGGCAGAGTACTGTGCATGACATGTTCCAGGCACAGCCTCCCCCAAGAGGATGGCTACTCGGGGACAAAAGCTATCCTTTGTGTACCTGGCTCATGACCCCGCTCCGCGCGCCCAGGACCGCTGCTGAAGAGGCTTACAACGAGAGCCATCAAACCACCCGCAACATGATCGAGCAAACTATGGGGTCCTCAAGCAGTGCTTCCGCTGCCTTGATCGCTCCGGAGGAGCTCTCCAGTATTCGCCGGACCGGGTCTCCCAATTTGTGGTAGTTTGCTGCATGCTACACAACCTGGCTATCCGCAGGACTCAGACACTGCCACCTGACGTTGGAGCAGCACCTCAGGAGGAGGAGCAGGAGGAGCATGAGGAGGAGGAGGAGGTGCAGGAGTACGTTCCCAGGAGGGAGCTAACAGGGCCAAGGGCCGCACGACGCCACCTTATTACACGGTACATCTAAGCCCCCTGTCAGGGAATGCCTTGGGGCCATGAGGGAAGATGAATGCAGCCGCTCCGCAAGCCCTCAGCCGGCAAAGCCAACAAACACTAAGAACAACCATGGGGACTGCCTGAATAAAGATAACTATATATTACACAAAAATGAAAACCCCTTCCCACATGAATCCCCAAAAACAATCATCAGGCCCCACAAAAAGCCCAACAAACGACTCACTCCCACAAACTGGGGAGGAGTCACTCCACATTTGAACAACCCAGGCCTCAACCTCGGCCCAAACGCAAAAAATAAGCCCACGAACCATACAACCATGGGCAAAAGGAAGATGGCCACCGCCATATAAAATGAAAGCTGGCCACACCCTCTACTGAGTGGCCCACGAGGGCGAGACCTTGCCCAGCCTTTTGCCTCCCCTGCCCGGCCTGCTGCTCCTTCGCAAGCTCTGCCCAGTGGCTGCTGCGAGGCTGGGGGAAGGTGCCTGAGGCTCAGATGTCCTTCCGCCACATGCCGCTGGGGGGCGGCCTACATGGCCTTTGGGCCTCGAGGGGCCGTCTGCTGAGTGGCGCACCTGAGCCTGGCCAACATCAGCTCCAGCCGCTTGCCCTTGATGCCCCAGTGGGAGAATGGCGGCGACGGATGGTGCAATGTGGGCCAGCTGGCGTCTGGGATGCGCTGGCTGGTGCTGTGGTGCGCTGGCACTCGGCTGGGCCCGCACTGCAGGATCCGCAACAATCAGCTGAGGGGCGGCTCGCTGGGATGCTCCAGCGCGGCGGTTGCCCTGGTGATGCCTGCCTGAGACAGCGCGTGTGGCAGCAGTGAGTGCCCCTGTTGTCCTGGTGTGCGCCCGCATCACACCCGCCAGGGTCTTGACGGCATCAGCCAGCATGCGGCCACTCACGGAAGTTGATGCCCCGAACTCGCGCACACTGGTCGCCAGCGACTCGATGGCCTCAGGCATGCACCCCACCACGCTCATGAGCTCCGTGTGGCGCTGGTCCGAATCCTCAGCCTTCTTATCCAGCTTCCGCGGCTCCTCCGAGGTGAAGGTGTCCGGACTGGATTCACGACTTTCCCGCTGGGGAGGAGGGGACCGAAGTAGGAGAAACTTGCCACGTTGGTGGCGGCGAGTGTGCCGATCAGCAGCACTCCCCTCTGATACTTCCCCCCTTTGGGGGGAAGGCCGTGGGCCACGCGCACGGCTCCTGGGTGGCTGGACGCCACTGGTCCCTGAAGCTGCATTCCCCTGCGACAGCTCGTCCAGGCACTCGTCCAGTGAGGACGTGTCAAGCATTTCATCCTCTCCTGCGGGACCTGAGTGTTCCCCCAATGGTCCAGCTTGCTGTTGCTCCTCCTCCTCCTCCTCCTCCTCCTGCTTGGAGGGGCTGTCACTGACAGCTTCAGGGTCCTGGTCGTCACCAGCTGAAAGCAGGAATGCACAAGAGTAGCTTCAGAGTGAGGAGACGGTGTCAGAGAGGGAGTTAGGACTGGTGGCATTCAGTGCATTGGTGGGACAGTGGCAAAGGAGGTAGCTCAGATGCGCAAGTGCGACGCGAGAGGGCCAAAAGGCGAGGTCCTTACCATTGCCGGGCAGTGGAGGCTCGGCTACTCCGCACGCTGTGGGGATGATCAGCCGGGCTCCCATGAGCACACACACGTGCTCCTCCAGCCGAGTGAACTTCTGCAGCTTGGCGCATCCTCCCCTGGCCCTGGCATGGGCCTGGCGATTATAAGCAACTTTAGCCTGCAAGAGAAAGGACGGGCTGTAAGTGCGCAGTGTAGCCCTGATGTAGTGTGCAATGCCTCCCATGGTGAAATAGCTTGGCCAGAGTGTAGCCCTGATGTAGTGTGCACTGCCACCCATGGTGGAATAGCTTGGCCAGGGTGTAGAGTGCAGAATGGCCAATTGATGCTCATGCCTGTCCCAATGCTGCTGGCTGAGGGCTGGCCATTAGCACTTTGAGCTCCCTTTGCCCATCATGTCAGGTGTACATGCAAGAATGAGGAGGAGACTGGAAAGGGTACTCACCCTGACAATCCTGGTCAGGTCGTTGTATTTTTTACGACATTGTTTGTGGGTCCTGGGGGCATCGCCGGTGAACGTCACCCTGTGGGCGATCTGCTTCCAGGCTCTGGTGTAATCGTGGTGGTTCAGATTCCTCCCACTCTCTGGGAACAAGATCCTGCGCCTCTTCTCCAGAGCTGTGACCATTAGTTCCAGATCACCCTCTGAGAAGCGCAGGGCACGCTCACGGGCCTTCTCTGGCATTGCCATGACTCCCTGGGGCTGAGCAGCAGTGTTGAGGCCTCTTTGCAAGACTGCAGTGTGCAGGGCGTGGCAGCAGACCAATTCGTCCCTTCCCCCTTTAAGAGCTGGTCGGCGCCACGGGGTCTGCTGTCAATCAAAAAATGACCGCACCCGCGCTGCGCCCTGCCTGGGCGCTATCCCTCTGGACCGCCGGCTTAGCGCCTAAAGATAGTAGTGGAACGCCTTTTTTAGCGCTCCAACAACCTCTTAGGGCGAAGCCACTGAAGTTCCGGCAACGGGGCGCAACTTATGGGCGGGCGCTAACTTCGGGTGGGCGCTAAGGTTAGCGCCCCAAAACTGGCTATACTGAAATTCTAGGGCCTAGAATTTCAGTATAGCCAATTTTGGGGCGCTAACGTTAGCGCCCGCCCGTAGTTAGCGCCCGCCCCAAAGTTGCGCCCCCTTGCCGGAAACTCAGTGGCTTCGCCCTAAGAGGTTGCTGGAGTGCTAAAAGAGGCATTCCACTACTATCTTTAGGTGCTAAGCCGGCGGTGCAGAGCGCAACACCCGAGTTCGGACGCAGCGCACGGCAGACACTCTGGTGCCAGTGAGCTCTTAAAGGGGAAGGGCGCATGTGTTTTTTTCAAAGGCCGAGTCTGGGGGTGAAAACAGCAGGAGGAGGAGGAGGAGGAGGAGGAGGAGGAGGAGGAGGTGGTGGTGGTGGTCGGAAACAGAAATACACGGTTCACAACAACACACTGGACCCTTCCACACAACACATGCAGAGTGCCTTTTATCGTGCAGGAGGAGTGCCCTTTAATTTGCGCTCCTAGGGGTGTGTTGCGTTCCATTTTACAAACGCTCTGGACGCCAGCCGCACAATGGGGCGGTCCGACTGAAGTTTGGAATCGGGGCGGCCAAAGGGCGTTGCACGAGGATGTGACGTCATTTTCTGCGTGCGCATCCGGGCGGGCGCTAAACTTTGCGCTGGCGCTAATGGCCAACTTAATTTGGGGCGAGGCGCAAATTGCGCTGCGCCCGGGCGCTGCACGCATAGCGCCCGAAATTCACTTCTCTTAAGGCGCTAACTGCTGGCGCAAGCAGCTGAAAATCTAGCCCTAGGCCTTTGTCTCTCTGTCGTCTTTCCCAATCACTCTCTCTAACTGCCTTTTCCAATCTCTCTCTCTATCCATCTGTCCCAATCTCTCTGTCTCTCTATTCATCTGTCACAATCTCTCTCCCTCTATCTGTCTGTCCCAATCTCTCTGCCTCTCCATCTATCTGTCCCAATCTCTCTCCCTCTCTATCTGTCTGTCCCAATCTCTCTTGCTCTCGATCCGTCTGTCCCAATCACTTTGTCTCTCTACCGCCTTTACCAAACTCTCTCCCTCTCTATCCATCTGTCCCAAACTCTCTGTCTCTCTTCCCATCTGTTCCAATCTCTCCGTCTCTCTATCCATCTGTCCCAATATCTCTGTCTCTCTATCCATCTGTCCCAATCTCTCTGTCGCTCTATCGTCTGTTCCAAACTCTCTCTCTCTATCCATCTGTTCCAATCTGTTCACCTCTCTATGCATGTGCCCCAATCTCTCTGTCTCTCTATACCTCTGTCCCAATCTCTCTCTCTATCCATCTGCCCCAATCTTTCTCTTTATCCGTCTGTCCCAATCTCTCTGTCTCTCTGTCTGTCTGTCCTAGTCTCTCTGTCTCTCCAACCATCTGTCCCAATCTCTCTGTCTCTCTAGCTGTCTGTCCCAACCTCTGTCTCTATTCGTCTTTCCCAATCTCTCTGCCCCTCAATCTGTCTGTCCCGATCTCACAACCTCTCCATCAATCTGTTCCAAGCTCTCACTCTCTATCCGCCTGTCCTAAAACTCCCTGTCTCTCTACCCAACTGACCCAAACTCTCTGCCTATCCTCCATCTGTCTCAAGCTCTATCTCTCAATCCGTCTTTCACAATCTCTCTATCTCTCCATCTATCTGTCCCAAACTCTCTCTCTCTCTATCCGTCTGTCCCAATCTCTCTGCCTCTCTATCCATCTGTCCCAATCTCTCTGCCTCTCTATCCGTGTGTCCCAATCTCTCTGCCTCTCTATCCATCTGTCCCAATCTCTCTGCCCCTCAATCTGTCTGTCCCGATCTCACAACCTCTCCATCAATCTGTTCCAAGCTCTCACTCTCTATCCGCCTGTCCCAAAACTCCCTGTCTCTCTACCCAACTGACCCAAACTCTCGGCCTATCCTCCATCTGTCTCAAGCTCTATCTCTCAATCCGTCTTTCACAATCTCTCTATCTCTCCATCTATCTGTCCCAAACTCTCTCTCTCTCTATCCGTCTGTCCCAATCTCTCTGCCTCTCTATCCATCTGTCCCAATCTCTCTGCCTCTCTATCCATGTGTCCCAATCTCTCTGCCTCTCTATCCATCTGTCCCAATCTCTCTGCCTCTCTATCCATCTGTCCCAATCTCTCTGCCTCTCTATCCATCTGTCCCAATCTCTCTGCCTCTCTATCCATCTGTCCCAATCTCTCTGCCTCTCTATCCATCTGTCCCAATCTCTCTGCCTCTCTATCCGTGTGTCCCAATCTCTCTGCCTCTCTATCCATCTGTCCCAATCAGTCAGTCTATCTCAGTCTGTCCCAATCACTGTGCCTCTCGATCCGTCTGTCCCAATCTCTCTGTCTCTCTATCCGTCTGTCCCAATCTCTCTCTCTATCCATCTGTCCCAAATTCTCTGTCTCTCTGCCCATCAGTCCCAATCTCTCTGTCTCTCTATCCATCTGTCCCAATCTCTCTGTCTTTCAATACCTCTGTACCTATCTCCCTCTCTCTATCCATCTTTTGCAATCTCTCTCTCTAGCCGTCTGTCCCAATCTCTCTTTCTCTCTGTCTGTCTGTCCTAGTTTCTCTGTCTCTCTATCCGTCTGTCCCAATCTCTCTCTCTGTGTCGGTCTGTCCCAATCTTTCTGTCTCTCTTTCCATCTCTCCCAATCACTCTGTCTCTCTCTCCATCTGTCCCAATCAATCCGCCTATTTATCCTTCTGTCCCAATCACTCTGCCTCTCCATCCTTCTGTTCCAAGCTCTGTCTCTGTCTCCATCTGTCCCAATTTCTCTGTCTCACTCTCCGTTTGTCCCAATCACTTTGTTGTAACGTACAAGGCATATTCTGGAAAAGCTATGGGAAACTTTCCCCTGTTGTAATGTACAAGGCACATTCTGGAACAGGTATGATAGAGATTCACCTGTTCTAAAGCACAAGGCGCATTCTGGAACAGGTATGAGTGCGAAACGCCTTTTCTAAAGCGCAAGGCTTATTCTGGAACAGGTATGAGAGTGTTACACCTGTTCTAAAGCACAAGGCACGTTCTGGAAAAGGTGTGAGAGAGTTACACCTGTTCAAAAAACAAGAACACATTCTGGAACAGATATGAGAGAGTTTCACCTGTTCTAACAAACATGGCACATTCTGGAACCGGAATGAGTGAGTTTCACCTGTTGTAAAGCATAAGGCACATTCTGGATCAGTTATGAGAGAGTTTCACCTGTTCTAAAACACAAGCCTTAATGTGCCTTGTGTATTAGAACAGGTGAAACTCTCTCATACCTGTTCCAGGTATGAAAGAGTTTTACTATCTCTAAAGCAAAAGGCACCTTCTGGAATAGGCATGAGAGAGTTTCACCAGTTCTAAAGCACAAGGCACATTCCAGAACAGGTATGAGAGAGTTTCGCCCGTCCTAAAGCACAATGCAAATACGGGAAGAGGTATAAGAGAGTTTCACCTGTTCTAAAGCTCAGGGCCCATTCTGGAACTGGTGTTAGAATTTCACCGGTTATAAAGCACAAGGCACATTCTGGAACAGGTATGCGAGAGTTTCACCTGTCCTAAAGCAAAGGCATGTTCTGGAAGAGGTATGAGAGAGTTTCATCTGGGCTAAAGCTCAACGCCCATTCTGGAACAGGTATGAGAGAGTTTCACCAGTTGTAAAGCACAAGGCACATTCTGGAACAGGTATGAGAGAGTTGCTCCTGTCCTAAAGCACAAGACATATTCTGGAAGAGGTATGAGAGAGTTTCACATGTTCTAAAGCTCAAGGCCCATTCTGGAACTGGTATTAGAATTTCACCTGTTGTAAAACACAATGCACATTCTGGAACAGGTATGAGAGAGTTTCACCTCTTCTAAAGCACAGGGTACAATCAGGAACAGGTATGAGAGACTTTCACCTGTTGTAAAGGAAAATGCACATTCTAGAATGGCTTTGAGAGTTTCGCCAGTTGTAAAGAACAAGGCACATTCTGGAAAAGTTTGGGAGGCTTTCCCCTGTTGTAAAGCATAAGGCTCATTCTGGAACAGGTATGATAGAGCTTCACCCGTTGTAAAGCAAAAGGCACATTCTGGAACAGCTTTGAGAGTTTCGCCATTTGCAAAGTACAAGGCATATTCTGGAAATATTTGGATCACTTTCTCCTGTTGTAAAGCAGAAGGCACATTCTGGAACAGGTATGAGAGAGTTCCACCTGTTCTGAAGAGCAATAGCTCATTCTGGAACAGGTATGAGAGAGTCTCAACTGTTCTAAAGCACAAGGCACATGCTGGAACAGGTATGAGAGAGTTTCACATTTTCTAAAGCACAAGGCACATTCTGGAAAAGGAATGAGTGAGTTTCACCTCTTCTAAAGAACAGGGTACAATCTCGAACTGGTATGAGAGAGTTTCATCTGTTGTAAAGCAAAAGGTTCATTCTGGAACAGGTATAAGAGAGCTGCACCTGTTCTAAAGAACAAGGCACATTTTGGAACAGGTTTGAGCGTGATACGCTTGTTGTAAAGCAAACGGAACTATCTGCAACATGCATGAGAGAGTTATGCCATTTCTAAAGCACCAGGCACGTTCTGGAACAGCTTTGAGTGTTTCACCAGCTGTAAAGTTCAAGGCACATTCTGGAAATTGTATGAGAGTTTCATCTGTGCTAAAGCACAAGGCACATTCTGGAACAGGTATAAGAGAGCTACACCTGTTCTAAAGAACAAGGCACATTCTGGAACAGGTTTGAGCGTGATACGCTTGTTGTAAAGCAAACGGAACTATCTGCAACATGCATGAGAGAGTTATGCCATTTCTAAAGCACCAGGCACGTTCTGGAACAGGTTTGAGAGTTTCACCATTTTTAAAGCAAAAGGCACATTCTGGTACTGCTATGAGAGATTTTCACCTGTACTAAAGCAAAATTACATTCTGGATAAGTTTTGAGAAATTTTCACATGTTCTAAAGCACAAGGCACATTCTGGAACAGGTATGCGAGAGATACGCCTGTTCTGAAGAACAAGGCCTATTCTGGAAAAGGTGTGAGAGAGTATCACCTGTTCTAAAGCAAAAGATACAATCCGGAACAGGTATGAGAGACTTTCACCTGTTGAAATGCAAAAGGCACATTCTGGAACAGCTTTGAGAGGTTCGCAAGTTGTAAAGCACAAGGCTCATTCTGGAAATGGTATGAGAAAGTATCACCTGTTCTAAAGCAGAAGGCACGTTCTGGAACAGGTATGAGAGAGCTTCACCTGTTCTAAAGCACAAGGCACATTCTGGAACAGGAATGATAGAGTTTCACCTATTGTAAATCACAAGGCACATTCTGGAACAGGTATGAGAGTTTCACCAGTTGTAAAGTACAAGGCACATCCTGTAAAAGGTAAGGGAGACTTTCACCTGTTCTAAAGCACATGGCACATTCTGGAACAGTTATGAGAGAATTACACCTGTTCTAAAGCGCAATAGCACATTCTGGAACAGTTATGAGAGAGATTTACCTCTGCTAAAGCACAGGGTACAATCTGGAACAGGTATGAGAGTGTTTCACCTGTAGTAAAGCTAGAGGAACATTCTGGAACAGCTTTGAGTATTTTGCCAGTTGTAAAGAACATGGCACATTCTGGAAAATCTTTGGGAGAGTTTCTCCTGTTGTAAAGTACAAGGCACATTCTGGAACAGGTATGAGAGCGTTTCACCTCTTCTAAAGCACAGGTTACAATCTGGAACTGGTATGAGAGAATTTCACCTCTTGAAAAGCAAAAGGCACATTCTGGAACAGCTTTGAGAGTTTTGCCAGTTGTATAGTTCAAGGCACATTCTGGAAAATGTATGAGAGTTTCTCTTGTTCTAAAGCACAAGGCACGTTCAGGAACAGGAAAATGTAGCTACACCTGTTCTAAATAACAAGGCACATTCTGGAACAGGTATGAGAGATTTACAGCTGTTCTAAAGCACAAGGCACATTCTAGAATAGGAATGGGAGCGTTCTCTTGTTGTGAAGAACAAGGAACATTCTGCAACAGTTATGAGAGAGTTACACCGTTGCTGTAGCACCAGGCACGTTCTGGAACAGGTATGAGAGTTTTCACCAGTTGTAAAGCAAAAGGCTCATTCTGGTACTGCTATTAGAGATTTTCACCTGTACTAAAGCACAGTTACATTCTGGAAAAGGTTTGAGAGATTTTCACATATTCTAAAGCACATGGCACATTCTGGAACAGGTATATAACCTGCTGTTGTGCGACTTCTCAAATTTTTCCACCCCAGTCCAACAGTTCCAGGTATGAAAGAGTTTCACCAGCTCTAATGCACAAGACACCTTCTGGAATAGGCGTGAGTGAGTTTCACCAGTTCTACAGCACAAGGCACATTCCGAAACAGGTATGAGAGAGTTTCACCCATCCTAAAGCACAAGGCCTATTCTGGAAGAGGTATGAGAGAGTTTAACCTGATCTAAAGCTCAGGACCATTCTGGAACTGGTGTTAGAGTTTCACCTATTCTAAAGCACAAGGCATATTCTCGAAGAGGTATGAGAGAGTTTCACCAGTTCTAAAGTTCAAGGCCCATTCTGGAATAGTATTAGATTTTCACCTGCTCTAAAGCACAAGGCACATTCTGGAACAGGTATGAGAAAATGTCACCAGTCGTAAAGCACAAGACACATTCTGGAACAGTTATGAGGGTGTTACAGCTGCTCTGAAGCACAAGGCATATTCTGGAAGAGGTATGAGAGAATTTCACATGTTCTAATGCTCAAAGCCCATTCTGGAACTGGTATTAGTGTTTCACCTGCTCTAAAGAACAAGGCACATTCTGGAAAAGGTATGAGAGACTTTCACCTCTTCTAAAGCACACGGTGAAATCTGGAGAGAGTTTCACCTGTTGTAAAGGAAAAGCCACATTCTGGAACAGCTTTGAGAGTTTCACCAGTTGTATAGTACAGGCACATTCCGGAACAGCAGGGTAATTATTGGGGCAGTAATTCCTCCCCAAACGCATGAGTATGGAAGGGGTACTCACGCGTCTGGCCAGAGGAAATGCCAGTTTTCAGCATGCACAACGCATGCACTGAAAACCAGCATTTCCTCTCCTCTAACCCAAGAGGTGAAGAGACTAGCACGTGCGCTGTAGGGGGCAGTGCGTGTGTCTTGGATTTCCTCTGTTTTGGGGGATTTGCGCATGTGTAAAGGCCTCCGGTCTTTACGCTTGTAAAAAGCACACGTAAGTATTTATTTTTACAGGTAAGTGGTGTATTAGTGCAATTTAGAATTTTTTTCCCCACAGGTTTATTATTTTAAAGAACCTACAATAAGGTAAGTTTAGTTTTAGACTCTTTTTATTCAAAATTTATTTTTTTCAAAAAAAAAATTATTGTTTAAATTATTTTTTTAATCATATTTATACTTAATTTAATGATTGGGATGCTTTTTAAAATTTTATTTAAAGTTTAAGTAGTGTTTTGGAGTGCAGTACTTTTCATGAGTTTGACAGTTCTTAACCTCAAACTTACGAATGAAGTTTCCCCTCCCCTGATTGGCTGAACAGTGCTCACCTGAGCCCAGCCGGCACATCGCACTAACTATGGTGCTGGGTCAGGTTAGCACAGCGTGCCGACATCAGAACCGGGCCACTGACAGGAAATCCACTGCGGGCCAGGTTTCAGATGTCGGTGCGCTGGGTAAGTGCACATCGGGGGCTTGCACGCGCGGCAAGCCCCCGACACCAAGTTCTCGGTGATTATATTTTTTAATGATTTCGATGGCTGGTAAAGGCCCATATCTGGTCTGGAATGACCTTCATTTTTTTTAATGTCCTGCTGATCTCGTTATCTACTCCTTGGTGCTGTTCTTATGAATATGAAATTGTCCCCTTTTGTCTGGGTCAACATTTAGATGGCCTCTGTCTCCAGGCCGATCTTGACTGGATCTGCATCTAATCCATATGTATATATGTGGGTCTCGTTTTGTTCTCTCAGAAACGGCTTCCAGAACTTGCTGTGGGTTGAATCCACAAAGCTGTCTGAGGATTCGCAGGAACAATTTAAAAGTGTCCCAATAAGCTGGTCCCATGGTATGGTGGCCATTTTTTTTGCGCCTTTTTCTGGGCTTCTTTTAAAACAGTCTTTAAAATCACGGCTTCTTCTGCCATTTGACCCTCAGTAATACAAAGTCCAATTTTGCAAATCCTACAGATGGAGAGACCGAGAGAAAGGACAGACAGACAGAGAGACAGAGAGAATGGGACAGATGGTTAGAGAGAGAGAGATTGGGACAGAGGGATAGAGAGGCATAGCGATTGGGACAGATGGATAGATAGACAGAGAGATTGGGACAGATGGATAGAGAGGCAGAGAAATTGGGACAGATAGATAGAGAGGCAGAGAAATTGGGACAGATGGATAGAGAGGCAGAGAGATTGTGACAGATGGATAGAGAGCCAAAGAGATTGGGAGAGATAGATGGAGAGGCAGAGAGATTGGGACAGACGGATAGAGAGCGAGAGATTGGGACAGACGGATAGATAGACAGGGAGATTGGGACAGATAGATGGAGAGGCAGAGAAATTGGGACAGATGGATAGAGAGGCAGAGAGATTGTGACAGACGGATAGAGACACAAAGAGATTGGGAGAGATTGATGGAGACGCAGAGAGATTGGGACAGACGGATAGAGAGCGAGAGATTGGGACAGACGGATAGATAGACAGGGAGATTGGGACAGATAGATGGAGAGGCAGAGAAATTGGGACAGATGGATAGAGAGGCAGAGAGATTGTGACAGACGGATAGAGACACAAAGAGATTGGGAGAGATTGATGGAGACGCAGAGAGATTGGGACAGACGGATAGAGAGAGAGAGATCGGGACAGATGATTAGAGAGACAGAGAGATTGTGACAGATGGATATAGAGGCAGAGAGATTGGGACAGGTAGATGGAGAGGCAGAGACATTGGGACAGATGGATAGAGAGAGAGAGATTGTGACAGATGAATAGAGAGACAGAGAGATTCGCACAAACGATAGAGCAACAGAGAGATTGGGACAGACAGAGAGACAGTGATTGGGACAGATGGATAGAGAGACACAGAGATTGGTTTAAATAGATGGAGAGGCAGAGAAATTGGGACAGACGGATAGAGAGAGTGAAACTGGGCCAGACAAATAGAGAGACAGAGACATTTGGACAGATGGATAGAGAGGCAGAGAGATTGGGACAGACGGATAGAGAGATAGAGAGATTGGGACAGACGGCTAGAGAGAGAGATTGGAACAGTCAGCTAGAGAGAGAGGTTGGGAAAGACGATAGTGACAAAGAGTTTGGAAGAGACGGATAGAGAGACATCGAGATTGGGACAGGTGGATAGACAGACAGAGAGATTGGTACAGAAGGATAGAGAGACATCGAGATTGGGACTGGCGGATAGACAGACAGAGAGATTGGTACAGAAGGATAGAGAGAGAGAGATTGGGACAGACATATAGAGAGACAGAGAGATTGGGACAGATGGATAGAGAGGCAGAGAGATTGAGACAGATGTATAGAGAGACAGAGAGATTGGGACAGATGGCTAGAGAGACAGAGAGATTGAGACAGATGTATAGAGAGACAGAGAGATTGGGACGGATGGCTAGAGAGACAGAAAGATTTGGACAGATGGATAGAGAGAGAGAGAAATGGGAAGAGATGGTTCGAGAGACAGAGAGCTTGGGAGAGATGTATAGAGATACAGAGAGATTAGGACAGGCGAATAGAGACAGAGATTGGGACAGATGGATAGTGAGACAGAGAGATTGGAACAGATGGAGGGAGAGACAGAGAGATTGGGACAGATAGATGGAGAGGCAGTGAAATTGCGAATGACGGATAGAGAGAGAAATTTTGGGACAGATGAATAGAGAGACAGAGAGATTGGGACAGATGGCTAGAGAGACAGAGAGACTGGGACAGACAGATAGAGAGAGAGAGAAATGGGGAGAGATGGATAGAGAGGCAGAGAGATTGGGACAGACGGCTAGAGAGAGAGATTGGAACAGTCAGCTAGAGAGAAAGGTTGGGAAAGACGATAGTCACAAAGAGTTTGGAACAGACGGATAGAGAGACATCGAGATTGGGACAGGCGGATAGACAGACAGAGAGATTGGTACAGAAGGATAGAGAGAGAGAGATTGGGACAGACATATAGAGAGACAGAGAGATTGGGACAGATGGATAGAGAGTGGCTGGAATGTTTCTTCTCTTGGGGTTTTATTTTTTTGTTTCTCCTCCCAAGTTGGGTCAATGGCCTTTCGTTTCGGCAACGGCCCAGGGATGGTCGATGATCTCCCGATGTGTTTCCCCGGGGCGGGACTTCGGCTTCGAAACGGCCTTCTTGATGTTGGCTTGATTATTCTTCCTCCTCCGATGGTGGAGAGGAGTTTGCTGATCTTCTCCCGAAGCGACTCCTCTTCACCCACCGCTGTCTCTGCAACTACAACTCCGGAGTCTCCTTCAGAGTTTCCCGAGTCTGCGTGAGCTCTGCATCCTCTGAGTGAGTGCCCCTACCACTCCAACTCCTCCAGTTATAACTTTCTTCAACAGTCTCCATTTACCGCCCAAAATCAGGTTAGTCTTTGTATAACTTTTGGCGGGCTGGGAGCACAGCAGGGTAATTATTGGGGCAGTAATTCCTCCCCAAACGCATGAGTATGGAAGGGTTACTCACGCGTCTGGCCGGAGGAAATGCCAGTTTTCAGCATGCACAGTGCATGCACTGAAAACCAGCATTTCCTCTCCTCTAACCCAAGAGGTGAAGAGACTAGCACGTGCGCTGTAGGGGGCAGTGCGTGTGTCTTGGATTTCCTCTGTTTTGGGGCATTTGCGCGTGTGTAAAGGCCTCCGGTCTTTACGCTTGTAGAAAGCACACGTAATTATTTATTTTTACAGGTAAGTGGTGTATTAGTGCAATTTAGAATTTTTTTCCCCACAGGTTTATTATTTTAAAGAATCTACAATAAGGTAAGTTTAATTTTAGACACTTTTTATTAAAAATTTACGTTTTTCCAAAAAAAAATTATTGTTTGAATTATTTTTTAAATCATATTTATACTTAATTTAACGATTGGGATGCTTTTTAATATTTTATTTAAAGTTTAAGTAGTGTTTTGGGGTGCAGTACTTTTCATGAGTTTGACAGTTCTAAACCTCAAACTTATGAATGAAGTTTCCCCTCCCCTGATTGGCTGAACAGTGCTCACCTGAGCCCAGCCGGCACATCGTACTAACTATGGCGCTGGGTCAGGTTAGCACAGCGTGCCGACATCAGAACCGGGCCACTGACAGGAAATCAACTGCGGCCCAGGTTTCAGATGTCGGCGCGCTGGGTAAGTGCACATCGGGGGCTTGCACGCGCGGCAAGCCCCCGACACCAAGTTCTCGGCGATTATATTTTTTAATGATTTCGATGGCTGGTAAAGGCCCATATCTGGTCTGGAATGAGCTTCATTTCTTTTAATGTCCTGCTAATCTCGTTATCTACTCCTTGGTGCTGTTCTTATGAATATGAAATTGTCCCCTTTTGTCTGGGTCAACATTTAGATGGCCTCTGTCTCCAGGCCGATCTTGACTGGATCTGCATCTAATCCATATGTATATATGTGGGTCTGGTTTTGTTCTCTCAGAAACGGCTTCCAGAACTTGTTGTGGGTTGAATCCACAAAGCTGTCTGAGGATTCGCAGGAACAATTTTAAAGTGTCCCAATAAGCTGGTCCCATGGTATGGTGGCCATTTTTTTTGCCCCTTTTTCTGGGCTTCTTTTAAAACAGTCTTTAAAATCACGGCTTCTTCTGCCATTTGACCCTTATTAATAAAAAGTCCAATTTTGCGAATCCTACAGATGGTGAGACCGAGAGAAAGGACGGGCAGACAGAGAGACAGAGAGAATGGGACAGATGGTTAGAGAGAGAGAGATTGGGACAGAGGGATAGAGAGACAGAGAGATTGGGACAGATGGATAGAGAGGCAGAGAAATTGGGACAGATGAATAGAGAGGCAGAGAGATTGTGACAGATGGGTAGAGAGACAAAGAGTTTGGGAGAGATAGATGGAGAGGCAGAGAGATTGGGACAGACGGCTAGAGAGAGAGAGATTGGGACAGACGGATAGATGGACAGGGAGATTGGGACAGATAGATGGAGAGGCAGAGAAATTGGGACAGATGGATAGAGAGGCAGAGAGATTGTGACAGATGGATAGAGACACAAAGAGATTGGGAGAGATAGATGGAGACGCAGAGAGATTGGGACAGACGGATAGAGAGAGAAAGATTGGGACAGATGATTAGAGAGACAGAGAGATTGTGACAGATGGATATAGAGGCAGAGAGATTGGGACAGGTAGATGGAGAGGCAGAGACATTGGGACAGATGGATAGAGAGAGAGAGATTGTGACAGATGAATAGAGAGACAGAGAGATTCGCACAAACGATAGAGCAACAGAGAGATTGGGACAGACAGAGAGACAGTGAATGGGACAGACGGATAGAGAGGCACAGTGATTGGGACAGACTGATAGAGAGACAGAGAGATTGGGACAGATGGATAGAGAGACACAGAGATTGGTTTAAATCAATGGAGAGGCAGAGAGATTGGGACAGACGGATAGAGAGAGTGAAATTGGGCCAGACAAATAGAGAGACAGAGACATTTGGACAGATGGATAGAGAGGCAGAGAGATTGGGACAGACGGATAGAGAGATAGAGAGATTGGGACAGGCGGCTAGAGAGAGAGATTGGAACAGTCAGCTAGAGAGAGAGGTTGGGAAAGACGATAGTCACAAAGAGTTTGGAACAGACGGAAAGAGAGACATCGAGATTGGGACAGTCGGATAGACAGACAGAGAGATTGGTACAGAAGGATAGAGAGACATCGAGATTGGGACTGGCGGAGAGACAGACAGAGAGATTGGTACAGAAGGATAGAGAGAGAGAGATTGGGACAGACATATAGAGAGACAGAGAGATTGGGACAGATGGATAGTGAGGCAGAGAGATTGAGACAGATGGATAGAGAGACAGAGAGATTGCAACGGATGGCTAGAGAGACAGAAAGATTTGGACAGATGGATAGAGAGAGAGAGAAATGGGAAGAGATGGTTCGAGAGACAGAGAGCTTGGGAGAGATGTATAGATATACAGAGAGATTAGGACAAACGAATAGAGACAGAGAGATTAGAACAGACGGATAGTGAGACAGAGAGATTGGAACAGATGGAGGGAGAGACAGAGAGATTGGGACAGATTGATGGAGAGGCAGTGAAATTGTGAAAGACGGATAGAGAGAGTAATTTTGGGGCAGACAAATAGAGAGACAGAGAGATTGGGACAGATGGCTAGAGAGACAGAGAGATTTGGACAGACGGATAGAGAGAGAGAGAAATGGGGAGAGATGGCTAGAGAGACAGAGAGATTGTGACAGATGGATAGTGAGACAGAGAGTTTGGGACAGAAGGATAGAGAGACTGAGAGATTGGGACAGATGGATAGTGAGGCAGAGATATTGGGTCAGACGGATAGAGAGACAGCGAGATGGGGACAGACGGATAGAGAGACAGAGAGATTGGGACAGACGGACAGAGAGACAGAGAGATTGGGGCAGATGGGTAGAGAGACAGAATGATTGGGACAGATGGACCGTGAGATAGAGTTTGGGACAGATGGAGGATAGTCAGAGAGGTTGGGTCAGTCGGATAGAAAGAGAGAGAGATTGGGACAGATGGATGGAGAGGCAGTGAGATCGGGACAGACGAATAGAGAGACAGAGTGATTGGGACAGATGGCTAGAGAGACAGAGAGACTAGGACAGAGAGATAGAGAGACAGAGAGATTGGGACAGAAGGATAGAGAGACAGATTGGGACAGACAGATAGAGAGAGAGAGATTGGGTCAGAGGGATAGAGAGACAGAGAGATAGGGACAGATGGGTAGAGAGCAAATGAGATTGGGACAGACGGATATAGAGAGAGATTGGGACAGATGAATAGAGAGACAGAGAGATGGGGACAGACGGCTGGAGAGACAGAGAAATTGGGACAGATGGATAGAGAGACGGAGAATTTGGATAGACGGATAGAGAGATAGAGAGATTTGGACAGACGGATAGAGAGAGAGAGAGATTGGGAGAGATGGATAGAGAGAGAGAGATTGTGACAAAAAATAGAGAGACAGAGAGTATGGGGCAGACGGATAGAGAGACAGAGAGATTGGGGCATGCGTTAGAGAGAAAGAGAGATTGGAACAGATGGATAGAGAGACAGAGAGATTGGGACAGACGGATAGAGGGACTGAGTTTTTGTGACAGAGTGATAGGGAGGCACAGAGATTGGGACAGATGGATAGAGAGACAGAGAGACTTGGACAGATAGATGGAGAGACAGAGAGATTGGGATAGGCGGATAGAGAGATACATTGGGACAGACAGATAGAGAGAGAGAGATTGGGTCAGAGAGATGAGTGACAGAGAGATTGGGACAGCTAGAGGGAGTGGCAGAGAGATTGGGATAGAAGGATAGAGAGCGAAAGCTTGAGACAGACGAATAGAGAGACAGAGAGATTGGGACAGACAGCTAGAGAGACAGAGAGATTGGGGCAAATGGATACAGAGGCAGAGAGATTGGGACAGACGGATAGAGAGACAGAGAGATTGGGACAGATGGGTAGAGAGGAAATGAGATTGGGACAGACGGATATAGAGAGAGATTGTGACAGATGAATAGAGAGACAGAGAGATTGGGACAGATGGCTGGAAAGACAGAGAGATTGGGACAGCTGGGTCGAGAGACTGAGAGATTGGCATAGACGGATAGAGAGACAGAGAGATTTGGACCGAAAGATAGAGAGAGAGAGAGATTGGGAGAGATGGATAGAGAGAGATAGATTGGGACAAACGAGTAGAGAGACAGAGAGATTGGGACAGATGGATAGAGAGACAGAGAGATTGGGAGAGACTGATAGAGAGACAGAGAGATTGGGACAGAAGGATAGAGAGACTGAGTGATTGGGACAGATGGATAGTGAGACAGAGAGATGGACAGACGGATAGAGAGACAGAGAAATGGGGCAGACAGATAGAGAGACAGAGAGATTGGGTCAGATGGATAGAGAGACAGAGAGATTGGGGCAGATGGATAGAGAGAGAGATTGGGACAGATGGATGCAGAGGCAGTGAGATCGGGACAGAAGAATAGAGAGAGACCGAGTGATTCGGACAGACGGCTAGAGAGACAGGGAGACTAGGACAGACAGATGGAGAGACAGAGAGATTGGGACAGCTGGATAGAGAGATAGATTGAGACAGACAGATAGAGAGAGAGAGATTGGGTCTGAGGGATAGAGAGACAGATAGATTGGGACCGATGGGTAGAGAGGAAATGAGATTGGGACAGATGACTAGAGAGACAGAGAGTTTGGGACAGACGGCTGGAGAGACAGAGAGATTGGGACAGACAGATAGAGAGATGGAGAGTTTTGGAAAGACAGATAGAGAGACAGAGTGATTTGGACATGCGTTAACGAGACAGAGAGATTGGGACAGATGGATAGAGAGACAGAGAGATTGGGACAGATGGATAGAGGGACTGAGTTTTTGGGACAGAGGGATTGGGAGGCACAGAGATTGGGACAGATGGATAGAGAGACAGAGAGATTTGGACAGATAGATGGAGAGACAGAGAGATTGGGACAGATGGATAGAGAGAAAGAGAGATTTGGACAGGTAGCTGGAGAGGCAGTGAGATTGTGAAAGACGGATAGAGAGAGAGAGATTGAGACAGACGAATAGAGAGAACGAGAGATTGGGACAGCCGACTAGAGAGACAGAGAGATTTGGACAGACGGGTAGAGAGAGAGAGATTGGGAGAGATGGATAGATAGGAAGAGAGCTTGGGAGAGAGGGATAGAGAGACAGAGAGATTGTGACAGATGGATAGTGAGACAGAGAGATTGGGACAGAAGGATAGAGAGACTGGGAGATTGGGTCAGATGGATAGAGAGACAGAGAGATTGGGACAGATGGATAGAGAGAGAGAGATTGGGACAGATGGATGGAGAGGCAGTGAGATCGGGACAGACGAATAGTGAGACCGAGTGATTGGGACAGACGGCTAGAGAGACAGGGAGACTAGGACAGACAGATAGAGAGACACAGAGGTTGGGACAGCTGGATAGAGAGATAGATTGAGACAGACAGATAGAGAGAGAGAGATTGGGTCAGAGGGATAGAGAGACAGATAGATTGGGACAGATAGATAGAAAGGCAGTTAGATTGGGAAGGATGGATAGAGAGACAGTGAGATTGGGACGACGGATAGAGAGACAGAGAGATTGGAACAGACAGATAGAGGGACAGAGAGATTGGGACAGATGGACAGAGAGACAGAAAGATTGGGACAGATGGATAGAGAGACTGAGTGATTGGGACAGAGGGATAGGGAGGCAGAGAGATTGGGACAGATGGATAGAGAGACAGAGAGATTAGGACTGACAAGTAGAGAGACAGAGAGATTGGGATAGACGGATAGAGAGGTAGATTGTGACAGACGGATAGAGATAGAGAGTGATTGGGACAGATAGATGGAGAGGCAGAAAGATTGGGATAGATGGGTAGAGAGAGAGAGGTTGGGACAGACGAATAGAGATACAGAGAGATTGGCACAGAGGGAGAGAGAGACAGGGAGATTGGGACAGATGGATAGAGAGACAGAGAGATTGGGACAGACGGATACAGAGAGAGAGAGATTGGGAGAGATGGATAGAGAGAGAGAGATAGTGACACACAGATAGAGAGACAGAGAGATTTGGACAGACGGATAGAGAGAGAGAGAGATTGGGAGAGATGGATAGAGAGAGAGAGATAGGGACACACAGAGCGACAGAGAGATTGGGACAGACGGATGGAGAGACAGAGAGGTTGGGACAGATGGATGGAGAGACAGAGAGATTTGGACAGGCGGATAGAGAGAGAGAGAGATTGGGAGAGATGGATAGAGAGACACAGAGATTGGGAGAGACGGCTAGAGAGACAGAGAGATTGGGACAGATGGAGAGAGGGACAGAGAGATTAGGACAGACAGATAGAGAGACAGATAGATTGGGAAAGATGAATATAGAGAGAGATTGGGAAAGACGGATAGACAAAGAGAGATTGGGACAAAGGGATAGAGAGACAGAGAGATTGGGACAGCTGGATAGAGAGGCAAAGAGACTGGGACAGACGGATAGAGAGACAGAGATTGGGATAGATAGATGGAGAGACAGAGAGATTGGGACACACGGATAGAAACCGAAATCTTGGGACAGATGGATAGAGAGGCAGACAGATTGGGAGAGACGGATAGAGGGACAGAGAGATTGGGACAGATAGATGGAGAGGCAGAGAGATTGGGACAGATGGATAAAGAGAGAGAGATTGGGACAGATGGATAGAGAGAGAGAGATTGGAACAGATGGAGAGGGAGGCAAAGAGACTGGGACAGACGGATAGAGAGACAGAGATTGGGACAGATGGATAGAGAGGCAGAGAGATTGGGACAGACGATGGAGTGACAGAGAGATTGGGACAGATGGATAGGGAGATAGAGTTTGGGACAGATGGAGG
Source organism: Somniosus microcephalus (assembly GCF_052327205.1). Classification (NCBI taxonomy): domain Eukaryota; kingdom Metazoa; phylum Chordata; class Chondrichthyes; order Squaliformes; family Somniosidae; genus Somniosus; species Somniosus microcephalus. Next base: position 109,969,049 of record NC_140994.1, read on the forward strand.
AGAGGCAGAGTGATTGGGTCTGTCGGATAGAGAGACAGGGAGTTTTGGGACAGGTGGAAACAGACAGAGAGATTGGGACAGATGGGTTGAGATAGAGATTGGGACAGGCACCTAGTGAGGCAGAGATATTGGGACAGGCGATAGACAGAGAGAGAGATTGGGACAGACGGAGAGAGGGACAGAGAGACTAGGACAGACAGATAGAGAGACAGAGAGATTGGGAAAGATGGATAGAGAGAGAGATTGGGACAGACGGATAGCGAGAGAGAGATTGAGACAAAGGGATAGAGAGATAGAGAGATTGGCACAGCTGGACAGAGAGGCAAAGAGGCTGGGACAGACGGATAGAGAGACAGAGCCCGACCCTGTTCAACATATACATAAATGAACTAGCAGACAGGCTGGAGCAAAGCGAGTCACCGGGTATATATCTCCTGGATGGAGAAGTGAAATCCCTGTTCTATGCGGACGACCTGGTTCTGCTGTCTCCCACAGAACAGGGATTACAGCAACAACTAGACCTACTCGACAAATACTGCCAAAATTGGGCCCTAACAGTAAATCTAAAGAAAACCAACATCATGATTTTTCAAAAAAGGCCCAGGTGTCAGGAAAACAAATACCAGTTTACTCTCAGTGATACCATCATAGGACACACTATGAGCTACACTTAACTTGGTCTAACCATTACAGCATCAGGGAGCTTCAGCATAGCACTAAAAGAAAAAGCCCGAAGAGCCCTATATGCAATAAAAAGAAAATTCTACAACATCCAAATCCCAATCAAAATCTGGCTAAAAATGTTTGACAGCGTAATCCTGCCGATTGCGCTGTACAGTAGTGAAGTATGGGGCCCGCTCAATCACCATAGCTACACTAAATGGGAAAAACACACAATAGAAGCCCTACATGCAGAATTTTGCCGAAGCATCCTTCGCACCCAAAGGAAAACACCAACAAATGCATGCAGAGCTGAACTAGGCAGATACCCACTGATAATAAACATCCAAAAACGAGCACTAAACTTCCTAAATCACCTCAAATCTAGCTCCCCAGACACCCTTCATTTTAAAGCCTTCCAGATCCAAGAGCTAAACCCAGAAAAGAGTCCCCTGAGTCAGCTGCTACTGAAACTATGTACTCCTACTCAGCCAGACCCTGACCAGTCCTAGACCAACACTGCCATCCAAACACCAATCCGAGTGAACCAAATCATTAAACAAAGCAAAGAAACCTACCTGGAACATTGGAACAAAATAACCAAAAGCCAAAGCAGATTAGAATGTTACCGGGCCCTAAAAAGAGAATATAAACTGGCAGACTATCTCTCGACCATCAGAGACACAAAACAGAGACAGACCCTCACCAGGTACAGACTAAGCGACCACCAACTGGCAATTGAAAAAGAAAGATACAAGAAATCCTGGCAGCCTAGAGAGAATAGAATATGTGATCAATGTCTGGCCGGCGAGGTTGAGACAGAGATGCATTTCCTCCTAAAATGCGAAAAATTCAACACATCAAGAAACATATTATTTGACAAGCTCAGCCAAACAACCCCAGATTTCAAGGAATTGGATGACCTGTCAAAATTAAGATTAGTCCTGGGAGAAGGAGACAGACCATACCTTGGTGCCAAATATGTAACAACATGTCACAACCTGAGGACTGTTTAAAATTAATACTGAATATACCCACTGATGTACAAAGACTGTTTAAATTAATATTGTTTAAAGTAATATTGTATGTACCCAACGAAGGTCAAAATTGTTTGACACCTACAGAATGTTGGAAAACTGTACTTTTTGTTATGTAAGCTTTGGCAATATGGTTCCCTGTAAACTTTCATGCCAATAAAGCATTTGAATTGAAATTGAATTGAATTGAATTGATTGACAGAGATTGGGACAGACAAATAGAGAGACAGAGAGATTGGGACAGATGGATAGAGAGAGAGAGATTGGAACAGATGGATAGAGAGACAGAGAGATTGGGACAGATGTATAGAGAGAGAGATTGGGACAGACGGATAGAGTGACAGAGAGACTAGGACAGACAGATAGAGAGACAGAGAGATTGGGAAAGGTGGATAGAGAGAGAGATTGGGAAAGACGGATAGAGAGAGAGAGATTGAGACAAAGGGATAGAGAGATTGAAAGACTGGGACAGCTGGATAGAGAGGCAAAGAGACTGGGACAGACGGATAGAGAGGCAGAGATTGGGGCAGACAAATAGAGAGACAGAGAGATTGGGACAGATGGCTAGAGAGACAGAGAGATTTGGACAGTTAGATGAAAAGTCGGAGAGAATGGGACAGACGGATAGTGAGAGAGAGATTGGGACAGGCGATAGACAGAGAGAGAGAATGGGACAGAAAAATAGAATGACAGAGAGATTGGGAAAGATGGATAGAGAGAGAGATTGGGACAGATGGATCGAGAGAGAGAGATTGAGACAAAGGGATAGAGAGATAGAGAGACTGGGACTGCTGGATAGAGAGGCAAAGAGACTGGGACAGACAGATAGCGAGACAGAGATTGGGACAGACAAATAGAGAGACAGAGAGATTGGGACAGATGGATAGAGAGGCAGAGAGATTGGGACAGACGGCTAGTGAGACAGAGAGATCGGGACAGTTAGATGAAAAGTCAGAGAGAATGGGACAGACGGATAGTGAGAGAGAGATTGGGACAGACGGATAGAGTGACAGAGTGATTGGGACAGACAGAGAGACCAGAGATATTGGGACAGATGCATAGACAGACAGTGAGTATATGGAAAGACGGATAGAGAGACAGAGATGGGGACAGATGGAAAAAGAGACAGAGTGATTGGGACAGATGGAGAGAGAGGCACAGAGATTGAGACAGATGGATAGACAGACAGAGAGATTTGGACAGATAGATGGAGAGACAGAGAGATTGGGACAGATGGATAGAGAGACAGAGAGATTGGGACAGGTAGATGGAGAGGCAGTGAGATTGTGAAAGACGGATAGAGAGAGAGAGATTGAGACAGACGAATAGAGAGAAAGAGAGATTGGGACAGATGACTAGAGAGACAGAGAGATTTGGACAGACGGGTAGAGAGAGAGAGAGATTGGGAGAGATGGATAGATAGGAAGAGAGCTTGGGAGAGACGGATAGAGAGACAGAGAGATTGTGACAGATGGATAGTGAGACAGAGAGTTTGGGACAGAAGGATAGAGAGACTGAGAGATTGGGACAGACGGATAGTGAGACAGAGATATTGGGTCAGATGGATAGAGAGACAGAGAGATGGGGACAGACGGATAGAGAGACAGAGAGATTGGGACAGACGGACAGAGAGACAGAGAGATTGGGGCAGATGGGTAGAGAGACAGAGAGAGTGGGACAGATGGACTGAGAGATAGAGTTTGGGACAGATGGAGGATAGGCAGAGAGGTTGGGTCAGTCGGATAGAAAGAGAGAGAGATTGGGACAGATGGATGGAGAGGCAGTGAGATCGGGACAGATGAATGGAGAGACAGAGTGATTGGGACAGATGGCTAGAGAGACAGAGAGACTAGGACAGACAGATAGAGAGACAGAGAGATTGGGGCAGAAGGATAGAGAGACAGATTGGGACAGACAGATAGAGAGAGAGAGACTGGGTCAGAGGGATAGAGAGACAGAGAGATAGGGACAGATGGGTAGAGAGGAAATGAGATTGGGACAGACGGATATAGAGAGAGATTGGGACAGAAGAATAGAGAGACAGAGAGATGGGGACAGACGGCTGGAGAGACAGAAATTGGGACCGATGGATAGAGAGACGGAGAATTTGGATAGACGGATAGAGAGACAGAGAGATTTGGACAGACGGATAGAGAGAGAGAGAGATTGGGAGAGATGGATAGAGAGAGAGAGATTGGGACAAAAAATAGAGAGACAGAGAGTTTGGGACAGACGGATAGAGAGACAGAGAGATTGGGGCATGCGTTAGAGAGACAGAGAGATTGGGACAGATGGATAGAGAGACAGAGGGATTGGGACAGACGGATAGAGGGACTGAGTTTTTGTGACAGAGTGATAGGGAGGCACAGAGATTGGGACAGATGGATAGAGAGACAGAGAGACTTGGACAGATAGATGGAGAGACAGAGAGATTGGGATAGACGGATAGAGAGATACATTGGGACAGACAGATAGAGCGAGAGAGATTGGGTCAGAGAGATAGAGTGACAGAGAGATTGGGACAGCTAGATGGAGTGGCAGAGAGATTGGGATAGAAGGATAGAGAGCGAAAGCTTGAGACAGACGACTAGAGAGACAGAGAGATTGGGACAGACAGCTGGAGAGACAGAGAGATTGGGGCAAATGGATACAGAGGCAGAGAGATTGGGACAGACGGATAGAGAGACAATGAGATTGGGACAGACGGATATAGAGAGAGATTATGACAGATGAATAGAGAGACAGAGAGATTGGGACAGATGGCTGGAGAGACAGAGAGGTTGGGACAGCTGGGTAGAGAAACTGAGAGATTGGGATAGACAGATAGAGAGACAGAGAGATTTGGACCGACAGATAGAGAGAGAGAGAGATTGGGAGAGATGGATAGAGAGAGATAGATTGGGACAAACGAGTAGAGAGACAGAGAGATTGGGACAGATGGATAGAGAGACAGAGAGATTGGGAGAGACTGATAGAGAGACAGAGAGATTGGGACAGAAGGATAGAGAGACTCAGTGATTGGGACAGATGGATAGTGAGACAGAGAGATGGACAGACGGATAGAGAGACAGAGAAATGGGGGCAGACGGATAGAGAGACAGAGAGATTGGGTCAGATGGATAGAGAGACAGAGAGATTGGGACAGATGGATCGAGAGAGAGAGATTGGGACAGATGGATGGAAAGGCAGTGAGATCGGGACAGACGAATAGAAAGACCGAGTGATTGGGACAGACGGCTAGAGAGATAGGGAGACTAGGACAGACAGATAGAGAGACAGAGAGATTGGGGCAGCTGGATAGAGAGATAGATTGAGACAGAGAGATAGAGAGAGAGAGATTGGGTCAGAGGGATAGAGAGACAGATAGATTGGGACAGATGGGTAGAGAGGAAATGAGATTGGGACAGATGACTGGAGAGACAGAGAGTTTGGGACAGACGGCTGGAGAGACAGAGAGATTGGGACAGACAGATAGAGAGACGGAGAGTTTTGGAAAGACAGATAGAGAGACAGAGTGATTTGGACATGCGTTAACGAGACAGAGAGATTGGGACAGATGGATAGAGAGACAGAGAGATTGAGACAGACGGATAGAGTGACTGAGTTTTTGGTACAGAGGGATTGGGAGGCACAGAGATTGGGACAGATGGATAGAGAGACAGAGAGATTTGGACAGATAGATGGAGAGACAGAGAAATAGGGACAGACGGATAGAGAGACAGAGAGATTGGGAGAGACAGATAGAGAGACAGAGGGATTGGGACAGACAGATGGAGAGACAGAGAGATTTGGACAGACGGATAGCGAGACAGAGTGATTGGGACAGACGGATAGAAAGACAGAGAGATTGGGAACGACGGATAGGGAGATAGATTTTAGGACAGATGCAGGAGGGGCAGAGAATTTGGGTCAGTTGGATAGAGAGAGAGGGATTATTGGGACAGACAGATAGAGAGAGAGAGATTGGTTCAGAGGGATAGAGAGACAGAGAGATTGGGACAGATGGGTAGAGAGACAGAGAGATTGGGACAGACGGATAGAGAGACAGAGAGATTGGGACAGATGGACAGAGAGACAGAAAGATTGGGACAGACGGATAGAGAGACTGAGTGATTGGGACAGAGGGATAGGCAGGCAGAGAGATTGGGACATGCGATAGAGAGACAGAGTTATTGGGATAGACAGATAGAGAGACAGAGAGATTTGTACAGATAGATGGAGAGACAGAGAATTTGGGAGAGGCAGATAGAGAGGCAGAGAGATTTGGACAGATAGATGGAGAGACAGAGAGATTGGGACAGATGGATAGAGAGACAGAGAGATTGGGACAGATGGATAGAGAGACAGAGAGATTAGGACTGACAAATAGAGAGACAGAGAGATTGGGACAGACAGATAGAGAGGTACATTGTGACAGACGGATAGAGATAGAGAGAGATTGGGACAGATAGATGGAGAGGCAGAAAGATTAGGATAGACGGATAGAGAGAGAGAGTTTGGGACAGACAAATAGAGAGACAGAGAGACTGGGACAGACAGCTAGAGACGCAGAGAGATTGGGACAGACGGATAGAGAGACAGAGAGATTGGGACAGATGGAGAGAGAGACAGAGAGATTCGGAAAGACGGATAGAGAGACAGAGAATTTGGGACAGACGGATAGAGAGACAGAGAGATTGGGATATGCGATAGAGAAACAGAGAGATTGGGACAGATGGGTACAGAGGAAATGAGATTGGGACAGGCGGATATAGAGAGAGAGAGATTGGGACATACGGATAGAGAGAAAGAGAGATTTGGACAGACAGATAGAGAGATAGAGAATTTGGGACAGACGGAAAGAGAGACATAGAGATTGGGATATGCGATAGAGAGACAGAGAGATTGGGACAGATGAATAGTGAGAGAGAGAGACTAGGACAGACGGACAGAGAGACTGAATGATTGGGACAGAGGGATAGAGAGACAGAGAGATTGGGACAGAAGGATAGAGAGACAGAGAGATTGGGACAGACGGATAGAGAGACGGAGTGATTGGGACAGATGGATAGAGAGACAGAGAGATTGGGACAGATGTGTAGAGAGGAAATGAGATTGGGACAGATGACTAGAGAGACAGAGAGTTTGGGACAGACGGCTGGAGAGACAGAGAGATTGGGACAGACAGATAGAGAGACGGAGAGTTTTGGAAAGACAGATAGAGAGACAGAGTGATTTGGACATGCGCTAATGAGACAGAGAGATTGGGACAGATGGATAGAGAGACAGAGAGATTGGGACAGATGGATAGAGTGACTGAGTTTTTGGGACAGAGGGATTGGGAGGCACAGAGATTGGGACAGATGGATAGAGAGACAGAGAGATTTGGACAGATAGATGGAGAGACAGAGAAATAGGGACAGACGGATAGAGAGACACAGAGATTGGGAGAGACAGATAGAGAGACAGAGGGATTGGGACAGAGAGATGGAGAGACAGAGAGATTTGGACAGATGAATAGCGAGACAGAGACATTGGGATAGACGGATAGAAAGACAGAGAGATTGGGACAGATGGATAGGGAGATAGATTTTAGGACAGATGCAGGACGGGCAGAGAATTTGGGTCAGTTGGATAGTGAGAGAGGGATTATTGGGACAGACAGATAGAGAGAGAGAGATTGGTTCAGAGGAATAGAGAGACAGAGAGATTGGGACAGATGGGTAGAGAGACAGAGAGATTGGGACAGACGGATAGAGAGACAGAGAGATTGGGACAGATGGACAGAAAGACAGAAAGATTGGGACAGATGGATAGAGACACTGAGTGATTGGGACAGAGGGATAGGCAGGCAGAGAGATTGGGACATGCGATAGAGAGACAGAGTTATTGGGACAGACAGATAGAGAGACAGAGAGATTTGGACAGATAGATGGAGAGGCAGAGAAACTGGGAGAGGCAGATAGAGAGACAGAGAGATTTGGACAGATAGATGGAGAGACAGAGAGATTGGGACAGACGGATAGAGAGACAGAGAGATTGGGACAGATGGATAGAGAGACAGAGAGATTAGGACTGACAAATAGAGAGACAGAGAGATTGGGATAGACGGATAGAGAGGTAGATTGTGACAGCCGGATAGAGATAGAGAGAGATTGGGACAGATAGATGGAGAGGCAGAAAGATTGGGATAGACGGATAGAGAGAGAGAGGTTGGGACAGACAAATAGAGAGACAGAGAGACTGGGACAGACAGCTAGAGACGCAGAGAGATTGGGACAGATGGATAGAGAGACAGAGAGATTGGGACAGATGGAGAGAGAGACAGAGAGATTGGGACAGATGGATAGAGAGACAGAGAATTTGGGACAGACGGATAGAGAGACAGAGAGATTGGGATATGCGATAGAGAGACAGAGAGATTGGGACAGATGGGTACAGAGGAAATGAGATTGGGACAGGCGGATATAGAGAGAGAGAGATTGGGACATACGGATAGAGAGAGAGAGATTTGGACAGACGGATAGAGAGTTGGAGAATTTGGGACAGACGGAAAGAGAGACAGAGAGATTGGGATATGCGATAGAGAGACAGAGAGATTGGGACAGATGGATAGTGAGAGAGAGAGACTAGGACAGACGGATAGAGAGACTGAATGATTGGGACAGAGGGATAGAGAGACAGAGAGATTGGGACAGAAGGATAGAGAGACAGAGAGATTGGGACAGACGGATAGAGAGACTGAGTGATTGGGACAGATGGATAGAGAGACAGAGAGATTGGGACAGATGGATAGGGAGATAGATTTTAGGACAGATGGAGGAGAGGCAGAGAGCTTCGGTCAGTCGGATATAGAGACAGGGAATATTGGGACAGACGGATAGAGAGACAGAGAGATTGGGACAGGCGGTAGTGAGACAGAGAGATTGGGACAGACGGATAGAGAGAGAGAGAGCTTGGGACAGACAAATAGAGAGACACAGAGATTGGGACAAATAGATAGAGAGGCAGAGAGATTGGGACAGACGTATAGAGAGAGAGACAGATTGGAACAAATGAATAGAGAGACTGAGAGATTGGGACAGATGGATAGAGAGACAGAGAGATTGTGACAGATAGATGGAGAGGCAGTGAGATTGTGAATGATGGATAGAGAGAGAGAGATTGGGACAGACGTATAGAGAGACAGAGAGATTGGGACAGATAGATAGAGAGGCAGAGAGATTGGGACAGACGGATAGAGAGACAGTGAGTTTGGGACAGACGGATAGTGAGACAGAGAGATTGGGACAGGTGGACGGAGAGACAGAGAGATTGGGACAGATAGATGGAGAGGCAGTGAGATTGTGAAAGATGGATAGAAAGAGAGAGACTGGAACAGATGAATAGAGAGACAGAGAGATGTGTACAGACGGATAGAGGGACAGAGAGATTGGGACAGATGGATGGAGAGACAGAGAAATTGGACAGATAGATGGAGAGGCAGTGAGATTGTGAAAGATGGATAGAGAGAGAGAGATTCGGACAGGCGAATAGAGAGACAGAGAGATTGGGACAGATGGCTAGAGAGACAGAGAGATTAGGTCAGACGGATAGATGGAGAGATTGGGACAGACGGATAGAGCGAGAGTGATTGGGACAGACGGATAGAGAGGCAGAGAGGTTGGGACAGATGGATAGAATGGAAAAGAGATTGTGACAGATGGCTAGAGAGACAGAGAGATTGGGACAGACAAATAGAGAGACAGAGAGATTGGGACAGACGGCTAGAAAGACAGAGAGATTGGGACAGATAGATGGAAAGGCAGAGAGATTGGCACAGACGGATAGTGAGAGAGAGATTGGCACAGACGAATACAGAGACAGAGAGCTTTAAAGTTCGCAAGAACAAACCTAAAACAAAAAGCTATGAAAAATGGTTTGACTCAGATTGCCATAACATGAGGAAAAAACTAAAAAAAAATCTAACCTAGAACACAGACAGCCAGAAAATGAGGAATTACACCTTACTTATTGTCAGGCACTAACACAATACAAAAACACACTCAGAACCAAGAAAGAGCAGTATATTAAGAATACACTCAGCTCCATTGAGGAATCTATTGATTCTAATTCTTTCTGGGACAACTGGAATACATTGCACAAAAAACAACACGAAGAATTGGCCATTCAAAATGGAGACACATGGGATAACCATTTTGAAAAATTATACCAGAAAAACACACTGAGCCCAGAGCAATGTCAAATATGCAAAAAACTGGAAAAGCTCGAATTGGCCATAAAAGATAACCAAAACCCGCTAGAGCCCCTAATAACTTAAAAAAGAGAGTTTTGAAAAACTCAAGGACCTGTGACCAGGACAAGCTTACGGTGCAGATGGCATCCTAAGCGCAATGATTAAACACACGGATGATAAAATGAAATTGGCTATCCTAAAACTCGTCAACTTGGTTCTGAGTGTCGGTTACTTCCGTGATATCTGGAACAAAGGACTCATAATGCCCATATACAAAAGTGGAGACAAAGTTGACCCAAATAACTATCGAGGCATCTGTGTAAACAGTAACCTGGGGAAGGTATTCTGTAGTATCATAAACAAAAGACTTATAAACTTCCTTGAGGAGCACAATGTCTTGAGTAAAAGCCAAATATGATTCCTACCAAACTATAGAACATTGGATCATATCTTCACCCTACACACTCTAATTGACAAACATGTTCATCAAAACAAAAGCAAAATTTTTGCCTGCTTTATAGATTTCCAGAAGGCTTTCGATTCCATTTGGCATGACAGTCTATTCTTGAAACTTATTGAAAGTGGTGTAGGGGGAAAAATATATGATGTAATTAAATCAATGTACACAAACAATAAATGTGCAGTTAAAATTGGAGACAAACCAACAAAATACTTCCCACAGGGGCGTGGTGTGACGCAGGGCTCGCCCATCTCACCGACACCCTTTAATATTTACATAAATGAATTGGCAAAACTACTTGAACAATCTGCAGCACCCGGCCTCACCCTATATGAATCCAAGGTTAAATTTCTCCTCTATGCAGGTGACCTGGTTCTGCTGTCACCAACTAAGGAGGGTCTACAGCAGAACCTGGATCTGCTAGAGTCATTCTGTCAGACCTGGGCCCTGACAATAAACCCCCAAAAAACCAAAGTTCTTGTGTTCCAGCAAAGATCCAGACATCAGGGACCCAGAATAAATTTCACACTAGGAACAACTAAAATTGAACAAACCACTAACTACACATACTTAGGCTTAAAAATCAATTCTACGGGAAATTTTCATCTGGCTGTGAATGAACTGAAAGAGAAAGCAAGAAGGGCTTTGTATGCAATTAAAAACTCAATCCAAATAGAAATCCCAATTGGCATCTGGATCAAAATTCTTAAATCAGTAATTGAACCAATTTCACTCTATGGCATTGAGGTGTGGGGATCGCTAACACAACAAGAATTTGCAAAATGGGACAAACATCCAATTGAGATCCTACATGCAGAATTCTGTAAAAGTATCCTCCGGACTCAAAGGAAAACCGCAAACAATGCATGCAGGGCAGAACCAGGCCAATATCCACTATTAATTACTATCCAAAAAAATGCCAGCAAATTTTGGAAACACCTAAAAATGAGCAATCCCCACTGCTATCATTACGAAGCCCTGAAATGCCAAGAGAGGATCATAAAGAAGAATACCCTCAGTCAACTTGTCCTGGGACTCAGTGAAGTAAATACTAACACTACTAACAATAACCAGCCCCAGGACAGTGTCTTCATAGCACAGAGAATTCGACCCAACACAATTGTCACTAAGCAAAAGGAAAAATATCTGTCATATTGGGCAGAAACAACAAAAACCCAAAACAAACTCAATTGCTACTTGGCCCTAAACAGACAATACAACATGGCTGAATACCTGACCACGGTAAAAGATAGCAAATTGAGAAAAACCTTGACTATGTACAGACTTACTGAGCATAGCCTGGCTATCGAAAAAGGCAGACACAGACAGACCTGTCTGCCAAGAGAGGACAGGATATGCTCTCACTGCAGTCAGGGAGTGGTGGAGACAGAGATGCACTTCCTCACAGCTTGTGGAAAATATCAGGGCATAAGGGGGAATTTCTACCCAAAATTCACAAAAATATGCCCTGAATTCAAAAATTTGAATGACGACCAAAAACTCCCATACCTATTAGGGGAACAGAGAAATTGTGTAACCTTAGCAGCACAGTATGTTACAGCTTGCCATAAACAGAGGGACAACCATTAAATCTAAGAATAGAGTGTATACAAATTATATGAATGTATATTTATACACTCAGGGATATATCTGTTTATACACTGTATGGATAGATCTGCGTTTATGCGTTCAACCATAACTGTTTTTTCGATGCTTTGGCAACATAAGATGTACCTTGTCATGCCAATAAAGCGATTTGAATTGAATTGATTTGAATTGATTGGGACAGACAGATAGAGAGACAGAGAGATTGGGACAGACAGATAGAGAGACAGAGAGATTGAGACAGACGGATAGAGAGACAGAGAGATTGGGACAGATGGATAGAGAAACAGAGAGATTGGGACAGATGGATAGAGAGACAGTGAGATTGGGAGAGAAGGATAGAGAGGCAGAGAGATTGGGACAGATGGATAGAGAGAGAGAGAGATTGGGACAGATGGATGGAGAGAGAGAGAGATTGGAACAGATAGATGGAGATGCAGTGAGATTGGTTAAGATGGATAGAGAGAGAGAGATTGCAGAGATGGGTAGATAGACAGAGTGATTGGGACAGATGGATAGAGAGACAGAGGGATTGGGACAGATGGAGAGAGAGGCAGAGAGTTTGGGACAGATGGATGGAGAGGCAGAGTGATTAGGACAGACAGATAAAGAGGCAGAGTGATTGAGACAGACGGATAAAGAGGCAGAGTGATTGGGACAGACAGATAAAGAGGCAGAGTGATTGGGACAGACAGATAAAGAGGCAGAGTGAATGAGACAGACGGATAAAGAGGCAGAGTGATTGGGACAGACGGAAAGAGAGACAGTGATTGTGAAAGTGTTGCGTTTGCAAAGATAATCCAGAGACCGTAATCAGAGTTCAGTTCATGTTGCTTTTTTAATGGCTGCTCCACACACACACTCCCAGGCAAAAGCAATCAAATACCTATACACAATACCATGATAACAGCACTATCAAACTCCAAGTGCACAGGCCAAGGCAATCGTGTACCTATCACCAATGTCAGACATAACATTTCCTCCCCCCTCACAGAATTTCAAACATGAAATGTAGTGACAAAGTCCTGTAGGTGGCCAGGGCGAGAACGTGTACGAACAGGCTGAGGTGCGGACTGGTGAAGAGAAGGCCGAAGTGGGGACTGGTGAGGAGCAGGCTGAGGCACAATATCTGCTTGAGGGTTGGCTGGCTGAGCCACATGTGCATCCCACCACTCTGGGGGTAAGGCTTGGGGATTAGGTCCATATAATCCCGCATCCGGAGTTGCTGGCACCTTCCGAAGGCGGCTGGCATGCCACCGAGAACTGTCAGTGAGGCAGAAAGTGGCTGGTCCAAGTTGACTGCTGATTTGAAGAGGGGAGGACCAGAATGACGCCATCTTATTGTTGCGGTGAGGCCTGCGGACTCTGACCCAATCGGAGACAGAGATGTTGGGTGCCTTGGCCCTCTTCGACTGGTCGAAGCGGAGTTTCATCTTCTCCTGCTGTCTAGCGACTGTGGCTTGAGCTGGTGGAGCAGGGCACTGAGCTCGCGAGGGGCGGAGCCTGCCAAGGGGCGGCATGAGCTCACGGCCTAGCATGAGGGATGCGGATGAGACCCCTGTAGTGGAATGCTGGGAGGCTCGGTAGTGCAGCAGTGTTTGGAGGAGGGCCTTGTCAAACGTACACCCCTGGGATAGGTGTGCTCTGAGGCCATTTTTCAGTGTCTGGTTAAAACGCTCCACCCCCCCATTTAACTCGGGGAGGTAGTTGTGTGTATGTGACGAATGCCCTTGCTCTAAAGGTAAGAGGAGAGTTCCGAAGAGACCATTTGGGGGCCATTGTCTGTGGTGATGCCCTTTGGATGACCCCAGCGGGAGAAGAGGGACTCAAGGATATCAATGATGACCTGAGAGGTGACGGAGCCCACGGCAGTGACCTCTGGCCATTTTGAGTGCAGGTCATAGGTCACCACTAGGAACCGTTGATCGTGGGGGACACCATGGATCTCCCCGCAGATATCCAACTGCAGGTGCTCCCAGGGCTGAGAGGGCCAGGCAAGGGGTTGCAGGGATGGAGGAGCTTGGTGGCCAGTCTTGCCACTTACAAGGCAGGCTGCACAGTCCTTGACCAGGGCCTCGATTTCCCTGTCGATACCCGGCCACCACACTAGGACTCAGCATCTTTGTTTGAGCTTCACTATGCCCAAGTGGCCCTCATGCACCATGGATAAACACGCACATGAAGGGCACTTGGGACCACAGTGCAGAGCCCACGTGCAACACAGGAGTCATTCGAGCAGCAGAGCTCCTCTTTAACTCTGGAGTAGGCAGACAGTTCCTCAGGCACCTTGCGAGGCCAGCCATCTCTGATGAAGGTGCACAGCTGGGAGAGGGCCGGATCCTGTTCAGAGGCCTCTTTGAGCTCCTGGAGAGAGACTGTGGTTTGGAGAGGCATGTGCAGCATTTGGACGATATCCTGTTCCACATGGTCAGACCCGACGAGTGGGGCTGGGACAGAGACAGTGCGGGAGAGCAGATTTGCAACAACATTGTCAATCCTGGTGTGAACTGGAGACTGAAATTGTATTGACGGAGGCGGTCAGACCAGCGGTGTAGACGCAGTGGTCTATGGCCTGTGCCGGATGTCGGCAGCAGGGCAGTGAGAGCCTGGTGATCGGTTTGCAGGGTGAAGGCACGGCCATGCGTGTACAAGTGCCGCCGCTCACATGCCCGACGCACGCCAGCGCCTCACGCTCGCCTACTGAGTACTTCTGTTCGGTGGGGCTAAGAGCTCGGGAGGCAAAGGCAATTGGTTTCTCCACTCCATTCTGTATCTGCGATAACACCACCCCCACAGCTGCAGCGGATGCGTCGGAGTTGACGAGGGTGGGGCTGGCGACGTCAAAGTGAGGCAACACTGGAGGCGACGTGAGCTGCGATTTGAGGAGGCGAACAGCTTCCGTACAGGCTTGTGACCAGACCCAGGGCTCATCCTTTCGCAGGAGCTGGCGCAGTGGGGCTGTGGTGGCTGAGTACTGGGGCAAAAACTTCAGGTAGCACCCAGTCATGTCAAGGAAGGAGGCAACCTGTGCTGCAGAGCTGAGTTCTGGGATGCTGTGAATGGCATCCACATTTGACTGGAGTGGGTTATACCATCAGCCGACAACCGAAACCCCACAAATTCGATCTCTGAAACAGCAAAGACACACTTTTCGCCATTCAGTGTGAGCTTGTGCTTTGCTAGAGCCGTGAAAACTCTGTGAAGGCATTCATCGTGAGTGGAGGTCGAGGGCCCATGCACAATGATGTCATCCAGGTAGATGCCCACCCCAGGAATGCCCGCGAGCACAGAGGACATCACCTTTTGGAAGCAGCTGGGTGCAGAACTAAGTCCAAATGGCATCCTGGTGTACCGAAAGATGCCAGCATGTGTCACAAAAGCAGTGAGGTCCCTGCTGCTGGAGTGGAGGGGAACCTGTGGATAGCCCTGTCGAAGGTCCAGTTTCGAGAACAGGAAGGAACCATAGAACTGCGCTGTGAGTTCCTCTGCCGTGGGCAGTGAATATTTGTCAGGGATTACGGCCTTATTCACTGCTCGATGATCGACACAGATGCGTAGACCACCTGACTTTTTCGTTGCGACCACCAGGTTGGAGACCCATGGGGAGGCATCAACTGGTTCGATGATGCCAGCTTCCAGTAGCTGCTTTAGTTCAGCTGTGACCCCATCACGGAGAGCAAGCGGGATGCGGCGCAGTGGCTGAATGATGTGGGTAATGGTGGAGTCAAGCATGGGCTGGTGGGTGAAGGCAGTCAGGCAGCCCAGACCCTCGAAGAGTGCTGGCCATGTTTGGAAGCATGGTGAGGCGACATGCAGAATCGCAGACCCGCCTGTGTCCAAGAGAGAAAAACCCAGGTCAGTGAAAAGATCCAGTCCCATCAGGTTAGCTCCTTGGCGTGCCACATGAAAACAAAAATCTGGTAGAACTTTTGTTCCATAGCGTACAGTGCGGTTGACTGAGCCCACTAGTCCAATTTTTGAATTACCATACCCGCAAAGGGCATTGGAGGGCGCAGAGAGTGGCAGGGAGCTGAAAAAGCGTTTGAATGTGTCCACATTCAGCAGTGAGATGCTGGCACTGGTATCCAACAACAGCGGAATGCACACATCATTCAGGTTAATTGTGCATGACTTGAAAGCCAATACTGGCCCAGAGCTTACGTTGTGAATTATAGTGCTTGAGGACTGAGAGTGTTCATTTGTAGCAACCGGGGCAGAGCAGCAGGCATTGGCAAAGTGATTTTGTTTTCCACAATTGCAACAGGCTTGGCCGCGCGCGGGGCAATTCTGCGCTCTGGTAGCATGTGAACGAGATTCGCAGTTTCCACACTGTTGCCGCGGTAGTGCGCATTGCTGCCATCGCGCGAGCATTACCATGTCAGAGCTGTCGGGGCCGAGGGCACTGTCACTGGGTGTGTGTGCTAGTTTTGCTGCACATTCGGCTGCAGACTCCACTTGAAAGGCAATGTTGACTGCCTGTGACAACGACAGATCATCGGACTCGAGTAACAGTCTTTCACGCACTCTCACATTGTTGGTGTGCTCTATTAGTTGATCATGCACCATCTCATCTTGTAGTGCACTGAACTTGCACGAGCTAGCTAACCCCCTCAAATTAGCCACATATTGATGCACAGACTTGCCGGGGAGTTGGTGCCACTGTCTAAAAATGAATCGCCGCAGGAGGGCACTTTGTGGGGCAGAGAAGTGTGTGCTTAACAGAGTCACAGCCTCATCATATGTTTGAATTGAGTCTGCTGTGCATAATGTCCCAAGAACACGCTGGCCCTCCGCTACCAAGCAATGGGATAACAGTGCCTTTTTCCATGATGTACCCACATTTTCTAGTCCAAGAGCAATGAGATAGGTTTCAAAGGACTGTAACCAGTGAAACCATGGGATCAGTGGCTCACCGGGTAGTGCAAGGAAGGGAGGAGGTGGTGGGAGAGAGATTTCAGCCATCCTTGTTGCCAAATGTTGCGTTTGTAAAGATAATCCAGAGACCGTAAGCAGAGTTCAGTTCATGTTGCTTTTTTAATGGCTGCTCCACACACACACTCCCAGGCAAAAGCAATCGAATACTGTTAAGTCTGTGTGTTCCAGTTGTATTAAGATTAATTACTGACACAGACTACAAGAATAAAGTTCAACAGGTCTTTACTAGTTGGAGGTCAGGACTATACTAAATACAATATCACTACACAGTACTTATATACCGGTGGTCACCACCGGTATTACGTATACAGCAGCCAGAGAAAATAGTACATCTCTTAAGGTGGAACAGGCTTAAGTTCTCTGAAGGTGGAACAGGTTACATACACCACAATCCTCCCTTTTTAGCTTAACAGTCATATCCCCATTTAACATAACATCATAACATATTATACATATATAAATTCAGGTATAAACAGTTCAAAGGTTCAGTCTCTCAGGAGGCCTTCTGATTCGGTTTGGATAACGCCTTTCAGTGGTCTCTGATTCTTGTTGCTGAAGTGACTCTTCTTGTTGGTTTCCTATGTATTGGATGTCATCATCAGGTACAGTCCCTGCCGAGGTAGATGCTTCAGGTTCATTAACGTCTTCCACAGTTGTCTCTGTCGCAACCATGGGTTCGACCCTTGCTCTTGATTCTACCAGTTGATCCGCATGACGCCTTATCACATTGTTACCAATATCTACTGTGTACATCAGAGGTCCTTGTCTGGCCCGATTTGTTCCGGACTGCCATTTTTCATTTCCATAGCCCCTTGCCAACACTGGTTGTCCTACGTCGAAACTTCGAGTGGACTTGTTATTAATATGCCGGAACTGTTTGTTTTCCACTTCCCTCCGCACATTTGGTTTTAACAAGTCCAACCTGGACCGCAACCTCCTGTTATAAAGCATCATGGCAGGACTTTGGTTAGTCACTGCATGAGCGGCGTTTCGATATGCCATTAGGAAATTGTCCACCTTGTGTTGTAACGGAATCTGATCATCGTTCATGGCCTTTATTGCATTTTTGAATGTTTGGACAAATCTCTCGGCCAACCCGTTTGTCGCCGGATGATATGGGGCAGAGGTATAATGTTTCGCCCCATTATTCTTTAAGAATTTTTGGAATTCTTCCGACACGACCTGTGGTCCGTTGTCCGAACATATCTGTTCTGGCAATCCGTTCCTTGCGAATATTGTTCTTAACACCGCAATTGTCTTTTCTGAAGTAGTGGTATTCATCTTGATCACTTCTGGCCATTTGGAATGTGCGTCCACCGCAATTAGGAACATGGAGTCCATGAATGGACCAGCAAAGTCAATATGTATGCATTGCCATGGGGCTGAAGGCCATTCCCATGGGTGTAGCGGTGCAATCGGAGGTGCATTTTGCACTTTTTGGCACCCAGCGCAGCTTTTTGTCAACTCCTCTATCTGTTGGTCAATGCTCGGCCACCATACATAAGCCCTAGCAAGACTTTTCATCTTTACTCCCCCCAGATGACCTTCATGCAGTTCCTTTAGAACTCTTTCCCGTAACTTGGGAGGAATAATCACTCTTGTCCCGTACATCAAAGTACCATGGCAGACGGACAGCTGGTCTCGCCTTGCCGAGAATGCCGGTAACAGAGGATCACCATGTGTTGGCCATCCCTTCACTGTCACCTCGTAAACTCGGGACAGTGTCGGGTCGTTCCTGGTTTCTCTTTCAATACTTGCATTGGTGACTGGTAAACACTCGATGACGGTCGAATGAAATAACTCAACAGGGTCAACTTTTGTCGTCTCTTCTGCTTCAGGTAGTGGCAGGTGCAACAGCCCATCAGCATTGCCATGCTGCTTTGTACCTTTGAATTCTATTTGATATTGATGTGCCCCTAGGAAAAGGGACCATCTCTGGAGTCGCTGTGCTGTCATCACCGAAACACCCTTCTTAGGGTTAAAAATGGATACCAACGGCTGATGGTCTGTCAGAAGTGTGAATTTTTGGCCCTGTAGGTAATGATTAAACTTCTTCACTCCCCATACAAGGCTGAGAGCCTCCCTATCGATCTGCGCATAGTTGCGCTCAGCGCAGGTCAATGATCTGGATGCAAACGCGACTGGCCTTTCCGTGCCATTTGGCAACTTGTGTGAGAGTACTGCCCCAATACCATATGGAGAAGCATCACAAGCCAACTGAATAGGCAGTGTCGGGTTGAAGTGAGCCAACACTTCCTCTGAGGTGATCAATTCTTTGCTTTTGCGAAATGCCTTCTTACAATTTTCGCTCCATTCCCATGGTACCCCCTTCTGTAAAAGAGCGTTCAGTGGGTGCAGTACCGTGGATAGATTCGGTAGAAACTTATGGTAATAGTTAATCAATCCCAGAAACGACCTCAACTGAGAGACATTATCCAGAGCGGGAGCCTTTACAACTGCCTCTATCTTGTCAGGAGACTTACGAAGCCCCTCCCTGTCAATGACATGACCACAGTACGAGATCCGCTTCTGAAAGAACTCACACTTCTGCCAATTAACTCTAAGTCCATACTCTTTCAGTCTGTTGAGCACCAGTTCCAAATTTGCGAGGTGTTCTTCATCACCATCACCTGTAATCAGAATATCGTCCAGGTAACATTGTGTGCCTGGAATTCCCTGTAATACCTGATCCATGGCCCTCTGCCAATTTGCCGGAGCCGATGCCACTCCAAAAACCAGCCTATTATACCGGTACAAACCTCTATGCGTGTTGATCGTGAGGTACTGGCGTGACTCTTCTTCAACCTCCATCTGCAAGTATGCCTGCGCCAGGTCTATCTTGGTGAAGTGTTTCCCGCCAGACAATGAAGCAAAAATATCCTCAATCCGCGGAAGCGGGTACTGCACCGTGTGAAGCACCGGATTAACGGTGATCTTGAAATCTCCACAGATGCGAACCTTCCCTGGTTCTCCTGGCTTGTTGCTCGAAGGACGTTTCATAACGGGGACAATGGGCGTAGCCCACTCACTCCAATCTACCTTAGACAGTACACCTGAACATTCTAGCGCTTCCAGTTCCGCTTCTACAGTAGGTCGTATTGCATAGGGTACTGGTCTGGCTTTGAAAAATTTTGGTTGTGCATGTTCATCAATCTTGATGTTTGCCGTAATTCCTTTCAGTGTTCCCAGTCCTTGCTGGAACACCTCTTTAGCATCATCCAATATTTTGGACAATCGCTTAGGTTTGACATCTGTTTCCCCAGAATCTACCGTTAGTGCTTTTAAGGAGTGCCAGTCCATATTCATTTTCCTAATCCACTCCCATCCCAGTAGTGGTGGGCCTCCTTCAGGTAGCACATATAAGTCCATTACTTGGCTTTCTTCGCCCTTGTGGACCATTTTTACCTCTATCTTTACGATGGGGTACACTCTTTGCCCCGTGTATGTTTTCAATATAATCTCCGTATCCCGTAGGGGAATATGTTGGAATAACCTTTTGTAATCTTTCTTATTCATGACCGTCAATGCCGATCCAGTGTCCAATTCCATCTTTACTTGGACTCCTGCTATCTGAAGAGTGACCCAAATTGTCTGGAGATCTGCATCCTTACCAACGTTGTGTACTCTTAAGCTACCCAGTTCATTACTGCTAGCGTCTGAATCTGACTTCTGTTCGTTCGAACTGGTCTTTGTCACCTTGTGCACCTTTAAGTATTTTCCTTGCGGTGACTTTTTGTTGCTGGTCTTCTTTCCTGACCGGCATACTTTAGCTATATGGCCAAGCCTGCCACACGTTCTGCATTCTTGGTTTTTAAACCAACACTGGTTCTGATCGTGTGTTGTCTTTCCACAACGATAACATTTTACAGTACTCAAACCCAATTTATTTGTACTGTGTTCCGGTGACCGTAGTTGCATTACTGCCGTGCCTCTTGCTGCGGCTTCGTGTGCTGCTGCCATAGTGACCGCTTTCTCAAGCATCAGCTCATTCTCTTCGAGCAGTCGCTATTGTGTATCTTCTTTTAATAATCCACAAACAAATTTATCTCTTAGCGCATCTGTCAGTCCCGTTCCAAACTGACAGTCCTTTGCTAGCTTATGCAATTCCATTAAATATTCAGCATTGCTTTCATCCTTCAGCTGCCTTCTGCTGTAAAATTTAAATCGTTCCGCTAGCATCAGCGGCGTGGGGTTTAGATGATTTTTCAGGACAGTAACAATCTCCTCAAACGTCTTTTCCGCCGGTTCATCTGGTGATAAAAGGTGTTTCAATTGCCCGTATGTCTTTGCACCCATTAAGTTCAATAAAGTTAGTGCTTTCTCTGCATCTGGGATTTTATTTGCTTTACAATAATTTTGTATGCGTTCTACATAAATGGCCCAATCTTCGATGTCGCCATCAAAGGTATCAATGTTCCCATGTTTAGGCATCGTTGCAATTTATTTTATCCCAAGATGGTGGTTTTCCCGCGCTTGGCGGTCTTCACCCACTGGCTGCAATGGCGTTTGGCGTGCCACTGCTGCTCCCCTTTCCCAGCGGTTAGTAACTCCCCTGACGCTGTCTCCGCTTCACCGTCGCTCCCTCGGGCATTTGTGCTTCCCCGATGTCGCGCCTCGCAGCCCTTCTTGCAGCCTGGTTATTAGCACCGGCTGCATTCGCCTTCACCGCGGCTCTCACGCCTTCAGTCGCCCCAGATGCTGTGCCTTTTTGGCCCGAAAGCGGCCCGGCCCTTATCACTAGCCACGATCGATGTCCCCGCGCTGCGCCTTTCGGCCTGAATGCGGCCCGGCCCTTATCTCCGGTCACGATCGATCTCACCGCCCTTATTCCTCCGTCTTCCTCCCCCCGTCTGTACAGCCAACGCGGCCGACTTTCTGCTCGCGTCGCTGACCGGCTTACCCACCACCGAGGTAGAAAGAAGATAGCAGACTGCCGCTGATGGAGGCTTCGAGGTCAGGATGTCTTCTGCACTCCGGGTTCTCGATGCCTGCCGCGCAACGTGTCTTCCAGCAGGGTGATGAGGGTGGATGCCTCTCTTCGATGCCCGTTCTGTGGACGAAGCCGCCGGGGATAAAAACTGCCGCAGGGTAAGAATCGGACTCATCGCCACTGTTAAGTCTGTGTGTTCCAGTTGTATTAAGATTAATTACTGACACAGACAACAAGAATAATGTTCAAAAGGTCTTTACTAGTTGGAGGTCAGGACTATACTAAATACAATATCACTACACAGTACATATATACCGGTGGTCACCACCAGTATTACGCATACAGCAGCCAGAGAAAGTAGTACATCTCTTAAGGTGGAACAGGCTTAAGTTCTCTTAAGGTGGAACAGGTTACATACACCACAAATACCTATACACAATACCATGATAACAGCACCGTCAAACTCCTTGTGCTCAGGCCAAGGTAATCGAGCACCTATCACCAATGTCAGACATAACAGACAGATGGATAGAGAGACAGAGTGATTGGGACAGAGGGGTAGAGATATAGTGAGATTGGGACAGACGAATTGAGACAGAGAATGGGACAGAAGGCTAGTGAGGCATAGAGATTGGGACAGGCGATAGAGAGACAGAGAGATTGGGACAGATGGATAGAGAGACAGAGAGACTAGGAAAGACAGATAGAGAGACAGAGTGATTGGGACAGACTGTTAGAGAGGCAAAGCGATTGGTACAGAGGGATAGAGCGACAGAGAGATTGGGACAGACGAATAGAGAGACAGAGAGATTGGGACAGATGGATAGAGAGAAAGGGATTTTATGGAAAGATGGATAGAGAGACAGAGATTGGGACAGATGGATAAAGAGAAATAGTGATTGGAACAGACGGATAGAGAAGCACAGAGATTGGGACAAACGGATAGAGAGACAGGGAGTATTGGGACAGGCGGATAGAGAGAGAGAGATATTGGGACAGACGGCTAGAGAGACAGAGAGATTGGGACAGATGGATAGAGAGAAAGAGACTTTATGGAAAGATGGATAGAGAGACAGAGATTGGGACAGATGGATAAAGAGAAATAGTGATTGGAACAGATGGATAGAGAAGCACAGAGATTGGGACAGACGGATAGAGAGACAGGGATTATTGGGACAGGCGGATAGAGAGACAGAGAGATTTGGACAGGCGGCTAGAGAGACAGAGAGATTGGGACAGATGGGTAGGGAGGCAGAGAGATTTGGACAGACAGATAGAGAGATAGAGAGATTGGGTGAGACGGATAGATAGACAGAGAGATTGGGAGAGATGGATGGAGAGAGAGAGTGACTGGGACAGATGGCTAGAGAGACAGAGAGATTGAGACATGTGGATAGAGAGACAGAGAGATTGGGACAGATGGATAGAGAGGCAGAGTGATTGGGACAGATGGATAAAGAGGCGGGGTGATTGAGGCAGACAGATAAAGAGGCAGAGTGATTGAGACAGATGGATAAATAGGCAGAGTGATTGGTACAGACTGACAGAGAGGCATAGTGATTGGTACAGAGGGATAGAGCGACAGAGAGATTGGGACAGATGAATAGAGAGACAGAGAGATTGGGACAGATGGATAGAGAGACAGAGAGACTAGGACAGACCGATAGAGAGACAGGGAGATTGGGACAGACGGATAGAGAGACAGAGAGATTGCAACAGACGGATAGGGAGGCAGAGAGATTTGGACAGATGGATAGAGAGATAGAGAGATTGGGTGAGATGGATAGATAGACAGAGATTGGGAGAGATGGATGGAGAGAGAGAGTGACTGGGACAGATGGATAGAGAGACAGAGATATTGGGACAAATGGATAGAGAGGCAGAGAGATTGGGACACATGGATAGAGAGGCAGAGTGATTGGGACAGATGGATAAAGAGGTGGGGTGATTGAGGCAGACAGATAAAGTGGCAGAGTGATTGAGACAGACAGATAAAAAGGCAGACTGATTGGGACAGACGGATAGAGAGACAGAGTGATTGGGACAGACTGATAGAGAGGCATAGTGATTGGTACAGAGGGATAGAGCGACAGAGAGATTTCTACAGACGAATAGAGAGACAGAGAGATTGGAACGGATGGATAGAGAGACAGAGGGACTAGTACAGACAGATAGAGAGACAGAGAGATTGGGACAGAGAGATGGAGAGGCAGAGAGATTGGGACAGACAGATAGAGAGACAGAGAGATTGGGACAGATGGATAGAGCGAGAGAGATAGGGACAGAGGGATAGAGCAACAGAGAGGTTGGGACAGACGGATAGAGAGACAGGGACTATATGGAAAGATGGATAGAGAGACAGAGATTGGGACAGATGGATAAAGACAAAGAGTGATTGGAACAGACAGATAGAGATGCACAGAGATTGGGACAGACGGATAGAGAGACAGCGAGATTGGGACAGATGGAGGAGAGGCAGAGAGATTGTGTCAGTTGGATAGAGAGACAGGGAGTATTGGGACAGGCGGATAGAGAGAGAGAGATTGGGACAGATTGATGGAGAGGCAGTGAGATTGGGACAGACTAACTGGGACAGAGAGTTTGGGACAGACGGATAGAGAGACAGAGAGACTGGGACAGAGAAATAAAGACCAAGAGGTTGGGACAGACGGATAGAGGGACAGATATTTGGACAGACGGATAGGCAAAGAGGAGATAGGGAGAGATGGAAAGAGAGACAGAGAGATTGGGAGAGATGGATAGATAGACAGAGAGATTGGGACAGACGGATGGAGAGAGCGAGAGTTTGGGTCAGATGGATTGAGAGGCAGAGTGATTGGGACAGACAGATAGAGATACAGTGAGATTGGGACAGACGAATTGAGACAGAGATTGGGATGGACGGCTAGTGAGACATAGAGATTGGGACAGGCGATAGAGAGACAGGGAGATTGGGACAGACGGATAGGGAGTCAGAGAGACTAGAACAGACAGATAGAGAGACAGAGAGATTGCAACAGATGGATAGGGAGGCAGAGAGACTTGGACAGACGGATAGAGAGATAGAGAGATTGGGTGAGACGGATAGATAGACAGAGAGATTGGGAGAGAGGATGGAGAGAGAGTGACTGGGACAGACGGATAGAGAGACAGAGATATTGGGACAGATGGATTGAGAGACAGAGAGATTGGGACAGATGGATAGAGAGACAGAGAGATTGGGACAGATGGATAAAGAGGCAGAGAGATTGGGACAGATGGATTGAGAGACAGAGAGATTGGGACAGATGGATAAAGAGGCAGAGAGATTGGGACAGACAGATAAAGAGGCAGAGTGTTTGGGACAGACGAATAGAGAGGCATAGTAATTGGTACAGAGGGATAGAGCGACAGAGAGATTGGGACAGACGAATAGATAGACAGAGAGATTGGGACAGATGGATGGAGAGACAGGGGCTTAATGGAAAGATGGATAGAGAGACAGAGATTGGGACAGATGGATAAAGAGAAAGAGAGATTGGAACAGACGGATAGAGAAGCACAGAGATTGGGACAGACGGATAGAGAGACAGTGAGATTGGGACAGATGGAGGAGAGGCAGAGAGATTGGGTCAGTTGGATAGAGAGAGAGAGATTGGGACAGACAGATAGAGAGAGCGAGATTGGGACAAAGGAATAGAGAGGCAGAGAGATTGGGACAGACGGATAGATAGACAGAGACTGGGACAGATAGATGGAGAGTCAGAGAGATTGGGACAGACAGATAGAGAGGCAGAAAGATTGTGACAGACGAATAGAGAGACAGAGATATTGGGACAGACGGCTAGAGAGACAGGGAGTATTGGGACAGGCGGATAGAGAGAGAGAGATTGGGACAGATTGATGGAGAGGCAGTGAGATTGGGACAGACGGATAGAGAGACAGAGATATTGGGACAGACGGATTGAGAGACAGAGAGATTTGGACAGATGGATAGAGAGAGAGAGAGATTGGGACAGATGAATAGAGAGGCAGAAAGATTGTGACAGACGAATAGAGAGACAGAGATATTGGGACAGACGGCTAAAGAGACAGGGAGTATTGGGACAGGCGGATAGAGAGAGAGATTTTGGGACAGATTGATGGAGAGGCAGTGAGATTGGGACAGACGGATAGAGAGACAGAGATATTGGGACAGACTAACTGGGAAAGAGATTGGGACAGATGGCTACTGAGACAGAGAGATTGGGACAGGCGATAGAGAGGCAGAGAGATTGTGACGGACGGATAGAGAGACAGGAAGACTAGGACAGACAGATAGAGAGACAGAGAGATGGAGAGGCAGTGAGATGGTGAATGACAGATAGAGAGAGAGAGCTTGGGACATACGAATGGAGAGACAGAGAGCTTGGGAGAGACGGATAGAGAGACAGAGAGATTGAGACAGATGAATTGAGACAGAGATTGGGACAGACAGCTAGTAAGGCAGAGAGGTTGGGACAGGCGATAGAGAGACAGAGAGATTGGGACAGACGGATAGAAAGACAGAGAGACTAGGACAGACAGATAGCGAGACAGAGAGATTGGGACAGAGGGATAGAGCGAGAGAGATAGGGACAGAGGGATAGAGAGACAGAGTGATTGGGACAGACGAATAGAGAGTCAAAGCGATTGGGACAGACGGATAGAGAGACAGAGGTTGGGACAGATAGATGGAGAGACAGAGAGATTGGGACAGATGGATATAGAGAGAGAGAGATTTGGACAGATGGATAGGGAGGCAGAGAGATTGGGACAGACGGATAGAGAGACAGAGAGATTGGGACAGATAGATGGAGAGGCAGAGAGATTGGGACAGACGGATAGAGTGAGAGAGATTGTGACAGACGGATAGAGTGAGAGAGATTGTGACAGACGAATAGAGAGACAGAGAGATTTGCACAGATGGATAGAGAGAGAGAGAGATTGGGAGAGATGGATAGAGAGGCAGAGAGATTGGGACAGACGGATAGAGAGAGAGAGAGCTTAGGAGAGATGGAGGATTGGCAGAGAGATTGGGTCAGTCTGATTGAGAGACGGAGTATTGTGACAGGCGGATAGAGAGAGAGAGAGAATGGGACAGGCGGCTAGCGAGACAGAGAGATTGGGAGAGACAGATGCAGAGACAGAGAGAGTGGGACAGATGGATATAGAGAGAGAGAGATTGGGACAGCTGGATAGAGAGGCAGAGAGATTGGGAAAGACAGATACAGAGAGAGAGATTGGGACAGACGAATAGAGAGACTGAGATATTGGGACAGACGGCTAGAAAGACAGAGAGATTTGGACAGATGGATAGAGAGAGAGAGAGAGATTGGGAGAGATGGATAGAGAGACAGAGATATTTGGACCGACGGATAGAGAGAGAGAGAGATTGGGAGAGATGGATAGAGAGACAGAGGGATTGGGAGAGATGGATAGAAAGACAGAGAGGTTGGTACAGATGGATGGAGATACAGAGAGATTGGGACAGACGGATGGAGAGACAGAGAGATTGGGACAGATGCAGGTAGACTATCCTTCATCCGCACTTCCGACAACCGAAAACCTCTTAAAACCGAAGTTTTTTCGTGGAGCATAAGTCGTGCGCACGACATGACCCGAGTGGAGCCAAACATGACAGAAGTGGTCCAGGAGCTCTGCCTTTCCCTATGAGCAGGGCAGAGGGTCACAGAGTTCTCTCCTGGGTAGGAGATTGCTGGCCGAGCCAGGCAGTGTGAAGGAGGTACCGGGAGAGTGAACCCAACAATACAGCGGCCCGTCCGATAGTCTTTTCTTCCCTCCCACCTGATTTGTGGGCCAGCTTAGTGTATGAGTCAGCCGATATCCGAGCAGCGACAGTTGAGCCCCAGACCCCCGCTAAGTCAAGCAATTCAGATACGAAGCGGGGGAGGCGGAAACCTCGACCTAACGGCAGAAATTAGCAGCCGTTTTGTAGTTTTTTATTCTTCACCTAGCATTAATTTTCTTCCTCTAGCTTTTTTTAAAAAAGTCAGGCTGTGGAAAGAGTCTCTGTAGCTTAGCAACAGCTTCAGAGACGCTTCCAAGGCAGGGCCCGAGAGTTTACACGCTGTTGCTAAGCAACAGTGTTTGTTGTCAGATACGGAGATGAAAACATTCTGAAATCTGAAAAATTCTGAAAACCGACACAGAGCTGGTCCCAAGGTTTTCGGATAAAGGATAGTCTACCTGTAGATGGAGAGGCAGTGAGATTGGGAGAGATGGATAGAGAGACAGAGAGATTGGGACAGATGGATAGGGAGATAGAGTTTGGGACAGATGAAGGAGAGCCAGAATGATTGGGTCAATCGGATAGAGAGACAGGGAGTATTGGGACAGGCGGATCGAGAGAGAGAGATTGGGACAGATGGATGGAGAGGCACTGAGATCGGGACAGACAGATAGAGAGATAGAGAGATTGGGACATACGGATTGAGACAGAGATGGGGACAGACGGCTAGTGAGGCAGAGAGATTGGGACAGGCAAATAGAGTGACTGAGAGACTAGGACAGACAGATAGAGAGAGAGAGAGATTGGGACAAAGGAATAGAGAGACAGAGAGATTGGGACAGATGGATAGAGAGACAGAGATTGGGACAGATAGATGGCGAGACAGAGAGATTGCGACAGACAGATAGAGAGACAGAGAGATTGGGACAGACGGATAGAAACAGAGAGATTGGGACAGACGGATTGAGAGACAGAGAGATTTGGACAGATGGATAGAGAGAGAGATTGGGACAGATGAATAGAGAGGCAGAAAGATTGGGACAGACGAATAGAGAGACAGAGTGATTGGGACAGACGGATAGAGAGACAGAGAGTTTGGGACAGATAGATGGAGGCTTAATACCCGGCCATGGTAAAGTATAGCAAACTGAGAAAAACCTTGACAAGGTACAGACTTAGTGAACATAGCCTGGCGATCGAAAAAGGCAGACACAGACAGACCCGGCTGCCAAGAGAGGACAGGATATGCTCTCACTGCAGTCAGTGAGTGGTGGAGACAGAGATGCACTTCCTCACAGCTTGTGGAAAATATCAGGGCATCAGGGAGAATTTCTACCAAAAATTCTCACAAATATGCCCTGAATTCAGAAATTTGAATGACGACCAAAAACTCCCATACCTACTAGGGGAACAGAGAAACTGTGTAACCTTAGCGGCACACTATGTTACAGCTTGCCATAAACAGAAGGACAACCAGTAAACCTAAGAAAAGAGTATATACAAATTATACGAATGTATATTTATACACTCAGGGATATATCTGTTTATATACTGTATGAATAGATCTGCTTTCATGTGTTCAACCATAAATGTTTTTCGATGATTTGGCAACATAAGATGTACCTTATCATGCCAATAAAGTGATTTGAATTGAATTGAATTGAATTGGAGAGGCAGATAGATTGGAACAGATGGATAGAGAGACAGAGTGATTGGGACAGCTAGATGGATAGGCAGAGAGTTTGGGACACACGGATAGAGAGAGAGAGATTTGGACAGACGAATAGAGAGACAGAGTGATTGGGACAGACAGATGGAGAGACAGAGAGGTTTGGACAGACAGATAGAGAGAGAGAGTTTGGGAGAGATGGATAGAGATACAGAGAGATTGGGAGAGATGGATATATAGACAGAGAGATTGGGACAAAGGGATAGAGAGACAGAGTATTTGGGACAGACGGATAGAGGGACAGAGAGATTGGGACAATTGGATAGAGAGAAAGAGAGATTGGGACAGATGGATAGTGAGACAGAGTGATTGGGGCAGATGGATAGAGAAGCACGGAGATTGGGACCGACAGATAGAGAGACAGAGAGAGTGGGAAAGATGTCTAGATCGACAGCGAGATTTGGACAGATGGATAGAGAGAGAGAGCGATTGGGACAGACGAATAGAGAGACAGAGATATTGGGACAGACGGCTAGAGAGACAGGGAGTATTGGAACAGGCAGATAGAGAGAGAGATTGGGACAGATGGATGTAGAGGCAGTGAGATCGGGCAGACAGATAGAGAGACAGAGAGGTTGGGGCGGACGGGTAGAGAGAGAGCTTCGGACAGATAGATAGAGAGACAGAGAGATTGGGACAGATGGATAGAGAGGCAGGGAGATTGGGACAGACAGATAGAGAGAGAGAGATTGGGACAGACTAATAGAGAGACAGAGATTGGGAGAGACGGATAGATAGACAGAGAGATTGGGACATAGGGATAGAGAGACAGAGAGTTTAGGACAGACGGATAGAGAGACAGAGAGATTGGGACAGACAGATAGAGAGACAGAGAGATTGGACAGATGGATAGAGGGACAGAGATTGGGACAGATGGACGGAGAGGCAGAGTGATTGAGACAGATAGATGGAGAGGCAGAGAGATTGGGACAGAGGGATAGAGAGACAGAGAGATTGGGACAGACAATAGAGTGACAGAGAGATTGGGACAGACAAATAGAGAGACAGAGTGATTGGGACAGATGGATAGAGTGGCAGAGAGATTAGGACAGACGGATAGAGAGACAGACAGATTGGGACAGACGGATAGAGAGAGAGAGATTGGGACAGATGGATAAAGAGAGAGAGATTGGGACAGACAACTAGAGAGACAGAGTGATTGGGACAGATGGATAGAGTGGCAGAGAGATTAGGACAGGCGGATAGAGAGAGAGAGATTGGGACAGATGGACAAAGAGACAGAGAGAGTGTGACAGACGGATAGAGAAACAGAGAGATTGGGACAGACGGATAGAGAGAGAGAGATTGGGACAGATGGATAAAGAGACAGAGAGAGTGTGACAGACAGATCGAGAAACAGAGAGATTGGGACAGACGGATAGAGAGGCAGAGAGATTGGGAAATACAGCTGGAGAGGCAGAGAGATTGGGACAGACGGATAGAGAGAGAGATTGGGACAGACGGATGGAGAGACAGAGAAATTTGGACAGATGGATAGAGAGACAGGGAGATTGGGACAAATGGATAGGGGGAGAGAGCTTGGGACAGATGGATAGAGAGACAGAGAGATTGGGACAGATGGATAGGGAGAGAGAGCTTGGGACAGATGGATAGAGAGACAGAGAGATTGGGACAGATGGATAGAGAGTGAGATTTGGACAGACTGATAAAGAGACAGAGAGAGTGGGACAGACGGATAGAGAGACAGAGAGATTGGGACAGACGTCTAGAGCGACAGCGAGATTTGGACAGATGGATAGAGAGAGAGAGAGACTGGGACAGACGAATAGAGAGACAGAGATATTGGGACAGATGGCTAGAGAGACAGGGAGTATTGGAACAGGCAGATAGAGACAGAGATTGGGACAGATGGATGTAGAGGCAGTGAGATCGGGACAGACAGATAGAGAGACAGAGAGATTGGGGCGGACGGGTAGAGAGAGAGAGATCATTGGACAGATAGATAGAGAGACAGAGAGATTGGGACAGATGGATAGAGAGGCAGGGAGATTGGGACAGACGGATAGAGAAACAGAGAGATTGGGACAGACGGATTGAGAGACAGAGAGATTGGGACAGACGGATAGAGAAACAGAGAGATTGGGACAGATCGATTGAGAGACAGAGAGATTGGGACAGACGGGTAGAGAGACAGATAGATTGGGACAGATGGATAGAAAGACAGAGAGATTGGGACAGATGATAGAGCGACAGAGAGATTTGGACAGATGGATAGAGAGAGAGAGATTGGGAGATATGGATAGAGAGACAGAATGATTGGGACAGACGGAATGAGTGACAGAGTGATTGGGGCAGATGGACAGAGAGGCAGAATTATTGGGACAGAAGGATAGAGAGACAGTGAGTATTTGGAATGGCATATAGAGGGACAGAGATTGGGACAGATGGATAAAGAGACAGAGAGAGTGGGACAGACAGGTAGAGAGACAGAGAGATTTGGACAGATAGATGGAGAGGCAGAGAGATTGGGAAAGACAGATAGATAGAAAGAGATTGGAACCGATGAATAGAGAGACAGAGAGTTTGGGACACTCAATAGAGTGATAGAGAGATTAGGACAGATGGATAGAAAGAGACAGAGAGATTGGCACAGACGGATGGAGAGACAGAGATATTTGGACAGATAGATGGAGAGGCAGTGAGATTGGAAAAGACAGATAGAGAGACAGAGAGATTGAGGCAGACGGATAAAGAGGCAGATTGATTGGGACAGAGGGATAGAGAGACAGAGTGATTGGGACAGACAGATAGAGAGGCAGAGAGATTGGGTCGGACAGATAGAGATACAGTGAGATTGGGACAGACGAATTGAGACAGATTGGGACAGACGGCTAGTGAGACACAGAGAGTGGGACAGGCGATAGAGAGACAGAGAGATTGGGACAGATGGATAGAGAGACAGAGAGATTGGGACAGATGGATAGGGAGATAGAGTTTGGGACAGATGAAGGAGAGCCAGAGTGATTGGGTCAGTCGGATAGAGAGACAGGGAGTATTGGGACAGGCGGATAGAGAGAGAGAGATTGGGACAGATGGATGGAGAGGGACTGAGATCGGGACAGACAGATAGAGAGACAGAGAGATTGGGACAGACGAATAGAATGACAGAGAGACTAGGACAGACAGATAGAGAGAAAGAAAGATTGGGACAAAGGAATAGAGAGACAGAGAGATTGGGACAGATGGATAGAGAGGCAAAGAGACTGGGACAGACGGATAGAGAGACAGAGATTGGGACAGATAGATGGAGAGACAGAGAGATTGGGACAGACAGATAGAGAGAGAGAGCTTGGGACAGATGGATAGAGAGACAGAGCTATTGGGACAGATGTATAGACAGACAGAGAGATTGGGACAGATGGATAGAGAGACAGAGAGATTGGGACAGGCAGATTGAGAGACAGAGAGATTTGGACAGTCAGATAAAGAGGCAGAGTGATTGGGACAAACGGATAGAGTGATAACGTGATTGGGACAGACGGATAGAGAGACAGAGAGATTCGTTCAGATGGATAGAGAGACAGGGAGATTGGGACAGGTAGATGGAGAGGCAGAGAGATTGGGACAGACGGTTAGAGAGAGATAGATATTGGGACAGACTGTTGTGTTTTGAGTTTTGCTTCAATTCAGTTTGTCCCAGTTCCCGGGTGTTACCTGAAGGGGCTGCTGGGGGGCTCGGTTTTACTTTGTCTGCATGGCAGAATCCGAAACTGAAAGTGAAAGACAATGTGCTGTAATGTCCACCCATTTACTCAGTAAATAGTAAAAGGTACATTCCGTCTCCTCTATTCATTCCTGTTTGCTCAAGATGCAAAACTGGCGACGAGGCGGAGATAGACATGCGAACCTACAGCCGTGATATTGGAAATTGCGATGAGCGGGCCACTCAGCTAGCAACATCAATGGCATTTTGATAGTTGGCTAGCTGCGACATAGACGGCGGACAGAATATTGTGCGGGCCAGGCAACTACCATGAGTGTAGCTACCGTAACTCTGGCCAGAGGAGAAAAAATATATATTTTTTTAAATAAAAAGTCCGTGGATCTTAAAGGGACAGTGCACATTAAAACTATGATGACTGTGGGACGTATTGAAGAGTTCTCTGGGGATAAGGACAGTTCATGGGAGGAATACGCAGAAAGACTGGGGTGTTTCTTTGAGGCCATTAATATTGACAAAGAAGAGAAGAAGCGCTCAGTGTTGCTAAGTGTATGCGGAGCTGCTACTTACTCTGTCCTGCGTTGATTGGTGGCTCCTCGTAAACCTATTGAGGTGGATTATGCTGATTTGATTGAGAAGCTGCAGAAACATTTTAAAACAAAACCCTCAGAGATTGTGCAGCGTTTCCATTTTCACAATTGTAAACAACAGCCTGGACAATCTATTTCAAGTTACATTGCTGAGTTGAGGAAATGCTCATTACATTGTAATTTTGGTGACCAGTCAGACAATATGCTCCGTGATCGGATTGTGTGTGGAGTGCTGGACTCGGCATTGCAGAGGCAGCTGTTAGCGGAGAAGGCCCTGACGTTCCGATTGGCCGAGGAGAAGGCTTTAGCAGCAGATGCTGCATCGATGAACACACGTAAGCTCTGTACAGAGGCAGCAGCATCTCAGGTCACCGAGGAGGTGCACAAGACCACACACGCAGCTGCTGCTGCGAGAGACATGGAAGCAACTAAAGAAACAGGAGGAAAATGTTTCCGCTCTAGGGCTCTCCATGGTTCCACAACATGCAAATTTGTGTCAGCGGTATGTCATTTCTGTAAGAAAAGAGGACACATAGCTCGTGTCTGCATGAAGAAAGCTCAGGCTGCTGCAGCAGAGCCAACACAAACATTGCAGACACACACCCTGAAACTGGAGGACAACGATGAGTACACAGTGTATACCACGGAAGCTGAGCAGCTACCCCACAGACGGTGGGGATACACGGCAAATGTGATCATGAATGGGGCACCACTCTGCATGGAGGTGGATTCAGGCTCAGCGTGTTCATTGATAAGTGAAGAGACTTACAATAGACTGTGGCCAAGTGAACACCCAGCGATGGCTCAGGTCAGTGGCGTGCTACGGCAGTGGTCCCAAGCTCAACTCCAGGTGCTGGGTATGATTCATGTGGAAGTTAAGTATCAGGCAGTCAAGGACACACTTCCACTTTATGTGGTGGTGGGGCAGGGCACAAGCCTACTGGGCAGAGATTGGTTTGAGCCCCTCGGTATTGAAGTGACAGGAGTACACACGGTACAGCGACAGCCCATAATGCCTATGTTGGAGAACTATGAAGAGGTTTTTTGGTGAGTTCGGGGCCTGTCGGGGACCGCCAGTCTCAATCGAAGTGGACCAAGGGGTAGCGCCTAAGTTCTTCAAGGCGCGACCAGTTCCTTTTGCGTTGCGCAAGAAGTTGGATGAGGCCCTGGATAAGCTGGTGAACCAAGGGGTTCTCTTGCCGGTGAAGAACTCCCGTTGGGCCACCCCTATCCTGCCCATTGCAAAGAAGGATGGGGGCCTGCGAATCTGTGGAGATTACAGATGTACGGTTAATACTGCTGTGTTACCAGATGTGTATCCCTTACCAACAGTCACAGAGCTGTTTTCAACACTGGCTGGAGGCACTCTGTTCACCAAGCTGGATCTCAAGCAAGCATACCAGCAACTGATCCTGGATGAAGAGTCAGCCGAGCTGTTGACAATCAACACCCACAGAGGACTTTTCCGAGACACAAGGCTGCAGTTTGGGGTGTCTACGTCTGTGACAATCTTTCAGAGGTTCATGGACACCCCGTTGGCTGGTGTTCTGGGAGTTCAGCCTTACTTGGATGACATACTGATTACAGGCAAGACACAGGAAGCCCATGATGAGCTGCTGCAGGAAGTACTACGCCGGCTGGCTGAGGCAGGACTAAGCCTTCAGAAGGGGAATTGTGTGTTCGCTGCCAATGGGGTGGAGTTCTTGGGATTCCGAGTGGACAAAGACGGTGTGTATCTGACTACGGAGAAGGTGGAGGCTATCAGGAGCACTCCCACTCCCAAGAACAAGACCGAACTGCAGGCATTCCTCGGACTGTTAAAC
This sequence comes from Somniosus microcephalus, assembly GCF_052327205.1. Lineage (NCBI taxonomy): Eukaryota > Metazoa > Chordata > Chondrichthyes > Squaliformes > Somniosidae > Somniosus > Somniosus microcephalus. The sequence goes on from NC_140994.1 coordinate 110,004,464, forward strand.
TTCTACAGTTGTTTTCTCAAGGGCAAAGCCACAATCTTAGAGCCACTGCACAGGCTGTTAGACCAAGCAACAGTGTGGAACTGGACCTCAGCTCATGAAACAGCCTACAGACAGGCAAAGGAACTGGTACAAGCAGATAAGGTTCTGGCACACGATGATGAAAACAAACCATTGGTGTTGGTTTGTGATGCCTCACCATACGGGCTGGGAGCTCTGTTGGGTCACATACAGCCAGATGGCCGGGAAGCGCCTATCAGTCTTGCCTCAAGAACACTCTCAACAACAGAACGTAATTACGCCCAGATTGACAAGGAGGCCCTAGCCATCATATTTGGGATAAAGAAGTTCAGCCAGTACCTGTTAGGGAGACAGTTCATCTTCTACACAGACCACAAGCCACTCTTGGGGCTCCTGCATCACTCCAAGCCCATGCCCCAGATCATATCACCACGTATGCTTCAGTGGAGTCTGATGTTGGGGGCCTACAGTTATGAACTTTGCTACAGGCCTGGGATGATGCTGGCTAATGCTGATGCTCTGAGTCACTTGCCTTTGAACCGGCTGATGGCTGAGACGCCACCACCCCTGGAGGTGCTGCTACTGGAGGAGGTTCTGGAGGCCCCACTCCATGCCCAGCGGATTGGCAGCCTCACACAGAAAGATCCAGTCTTATCACGGGTGCTACGCTGGCTGCTGCATGGCTGGCCCTCCGAGGTCCAGGAGGAGCATTTCAAACCCTTCATTCAGAGGTGCCATGAAATGTCTGCACACAAGAACTGCGTGCTCTGGGGAAGCCGTGTGGTGGTTCCTACCGCCGCAAGAGCGGAGGTGCTGAAAATGCTTCATGACTCACAACCTGGGATTTTGCACATGAAGGCATTGGCAAGAAGCTACGTCTGGTGGGTGGTTTTGGACCGAGACTTGGAGTAGGTGGTAAAGAGCTGTGAGACATATCAGCTGACTCGCCATAGCCCATCCAAGGCTCCCCTTCACCCCTGGGAGTGGACCACACATAAATGGTCAAGACTCCACATTGACTTTGCAGGGCCATTTCAGGGGAAGCTCTTTTTGATAGTGGTGGATTCTCATTCGAAATGGCTGGTGGTGGCTATCATGAGCTCCATGACATCCAGTGCAGTGATCAATGCATTGCGTTTGCTGTTTGCCACACATGGGGTCCCCGACATGCTGGATTCGGACAATGGATCAGCCTTCACGTCAGCGGAGTTCAAGGCTTTTGCAGGCAGAAATTGGATCTGCCACGTGACCACAGCGCCCTATCACCCCTCCTCTAACGGGCAGGCAGAGAGGATGGTGCAAACCACAAAAGAGACACTGGTGAGGATATCGGTGGGGGACTGGCAAACCAGATTGGCCAGGTTCCTGTTATAACAGCATACCACACCAAACTCAGCAACGGGGAACAGTTTTTTTTTATTCATTGATGGGATGTGGGCATCGCTGGCTGGCTAGGCCTGCATTTAGTGCCTATCCCTCATTGCCCTTGAGAAGATGGTGGTGAGCCGCCTTTTTGAACCGCTGCAGTCCATATAGTGTAGGTACACCCACAATGCTGTTAGGAAGTGAGTTCCAGGATTTTGGCCCAGCGACAGTGAAGGAACGGCGATACAGGTCCAAGTCAGGATGGTGTGTGACTTGGAGGGGAACTTGTAGGTGGTGATGCTCCCATGCGTCTGCTGCCCTTGTCCTTCTAAGTGGTAGAGGTCGCGGGTTTGGAAGGTGCTGTTGAAGGAGCTTTGGCGAGTTGCTGCAGTGCATCTTGTAGATGGTAAACACTGCAGCCACAGTGCACCGGTGGTGGAGGGAGTGAATGTTGAAGGTGGATGGAGTGCCAATCAAGCGGGCTGCTTTATCCTGAATGGTGTCGAGCTTCTTGAGTGTTGTTGGAGCTGCACTCATCCAGGCAAGTGGAGAGTATTCCATCACACTCCTGACTTGTGCCTTGTAGATGGTGGAAAGGCGTTGGGGAGTCAGGAGGTGAGACACATGCCGCAGAATTCCCAGCCTCTGGCCTGCTCTTGTAGCCACAGTATTCATATGGCTGGTCCAGTTCAGTTTCTGATCAATGGTAACCCCCAGGATGTTGATAGTGGGGGAATCAGCGATGGTAATTCCATTGAATGGCAAGGGAAGATGGTTAGAGTCTCGCTTGTTGGAGATGGTCATTGCCTGGCACTTGTGTGGTGCGAATTTTACTTGCCACTTGTCAGCCCAAGTCTGAATGTTGTCCAGGTCTTGCTGTATATGGACACGGACTGCATCAGTATCTGACAAGTCTCGAATGGTGCTGAACAGTGTGCAATCATCAGCGAACATCCCCACTTCTGACCTTATGATGGAGGGAAGGTCATTGGTGAAACAGCTGAAGATGGTTGGGCCTAGGACACTGCCCTGAGGAACTCCTGCAGTGATGTCATGTGATTGAGATGAATGACCGCCAACAACCACAGCCAACTTCCTTTGTGCTAGGTATGATTCCAAACAATGGAGAGTTTTCCCCTTGATTCCCATTGACTTCAGTTTTGCTAGGGCTCCTTGATGCCACACTCGATCAAATGCTGCCTTGATGTCAAGGGCAGTCACTCTCACCTCACCTCTTGAGTTCAGCTCTTTTGTCCATGTTTGGACCAAGGCTGTAATGAGGTCAGGAGCTGAGTGGCCCTGGCGGAACACAAACTCGGCATCAGTTAGCAGGTTATTGCTGAGTAAATGCCGCTTGATAGCACTGTCAACGACACATTCCATCACTTTGCTGATGATTGAGAGTAGACTGAAGGGACGGTAATTGGCCAGGTTGGATTTGTCCTGCTTTTTGTAGACAGGACATACTTGGGCAATTTTTCATATTGCCGGGTAGATGCCAGTGTTGTAGCTGTATTGGAACAGCTTGGCTAGGGGCGCAGCTAGTTCTGGAGCACAAGTCTTCAGTACTACTGCTGGATTGTTGCCAGGGCCCATAGACTTTGCAGTATCCAGTGTCTTCAGACATTTCTTGACTTCACGTGGAGTGAATTGAATGGGCTGAAGACTGGCATCTGTGATGCTGGGGACCTCAGGAGGAGGCCAAGATGGATCATCCACTAGGCACTTCTGGCTGAAGATAGTTGCAAATGCTTCAGCCTTGTCTTTTGCACTCACGTGCTGGGCTCCACCATCATTGAGGATGGGGATATTTTTGGAGCCTCCTCCTCCTGTTAACTGTTTAATTGTCCACCACAACTGACGACTGGATGTGGCAGGACTGCAGAGCTTTGATTTGATTCGATGGTTGTGAGATCGCTTAGCTCTGTCTATCGCATGTTGCTTCCATTGTTTGGCATGCAGTAGTCCTGTGTTGTAGCCTCACCAGGTTGACACCTCATTTTTCAGTATGCCTGCTGCTGTTCCCGGCATGCTCTCCTGCACTCTTCGTTAAACAAGCGTTGATCGACTGGCTTGATGGTAATGGTAGAGTGAGGGATATGCTGGGCCATGAAGTTACAGATTGTGGTTGAATACAATTCTGCTGCTGCTGATGGGCCACAGCGCCTCTTGGATTCCCAGCTTTAAGTAGCCAGATCTGTTCGAAATCTGTCCCATTTAGCACGGTGGTAGTGCCACACAACACGGTGGAGGGCATCCTCAACATGAAGACGGGACTTTGTCTCCACAGGACTGTGCGGTGGTCACTTCCACCAATGCTGTCATGGACAGATGCATCTGCAATAGGTAGATTGGTGAGGACGAGATCAAGTAGGTTTTTCCCTCTTGTTGGTTCCCTCACCACCTGTTGCAGACCCAGTCTGGCAGCTATTGTAGGGGGTTTCTCTTGCTCGTTCTGGTCTCCTACCAGGCTTCATGCAATAATTACCCTTGAGTGGTTCGACCCACTCTCCCCTACGGTTCTAGACCTTGGACTTAGGTGCAGGGAACTGTAGTGCAGAGAAAGACTCAATAGACCAGGTTGAATAGCACGAAATGGATGCTTTTATTATTAAACAGTTTGCAGCATTATAAAATACATGTCATAAGCACAGATTAAAGCAACTACAAGCATGCACATATCTAAAAACTTAATTCCCTGGAAATGGGAAACACACAGCACATCGAAAAAGGGGAAACACATTACGATTACCCTTACCCCCTCCCCTTAACCGAGACTAAGTTTTGACCTGAGGAACTCGGAATCATGCTCACCACTTTCAGATTCACAAAAGAGGGGGTTTGCAACCTTTTGGTACAGCTTTCCGTCGTCACGTGGATTTGGAAACTTCTGCCACAGCTTGTTTTTCTCTCTCTCTCAGGCGATGAGGCAGTGGACACAGCCTTGATGAGCGCTCGTCATGGTTGAATCTGTTAACAAGCAGTTGAAGAACTGGATACACATGGGAGAATCCGAGAGTTTCTGGCCGAATGGTATGTCGAGGCCCTGACTGGCTAGGCCCACAATGTCTTTTTATTTATTTCTCGCTCCCGCCTGGCTCGGCGGTTTTCCAGAGGGTGTCTTCTCCTTCGGCCTGGGTCGTCGATGATCTCCCAACAAAAGTACCCGGGCCACCCTCCTTCGTCTTCCCGTCATAGTCGAGCCTTGCCTGGCCGAGCTGGCTTCCCAGCCAAAGTCTTCTCGTCGTCACTGAAGTTACGAATTGTACCGAAGAAGTGAATCGTCCTACGAATGAAGCGTAGCCGTCGAGGTGAAGCGTTGCCCCCAGTGTGTCTTTACGAGAATCCCCAAGCGCCGATCGCCAATCACCGATCGCCAATTGCCCCTCGCCAATCGCCCTGATGGACTTTTCAAATCCATAGTTATACTCTTTTGGGACAGTCTTATCTCCCGCCAGATCATAGTCCAGTCTTTGTAATATTTTTGGTGGGCAGAAATCTCTGCAGGGGCGCCTTGTCTTGTAACGGGAGCCGATGATAGCTTAACTGGCCTTCCTGGCCGATAATGTCTTTTACTTTGTCACCGTAACTCGGTTCGCATATTGATCGGTCTGGAGATCGCCCTTGATGGCTGTTAAACGGTTTTTCCTTTGTACAGTAAATGGGTTTGAGTGTTCATTCAATTGTCCGCCCATATCTTGATGGGCCCCATCCTGTTACCTGAAATTGTCTTGTACTTAGAATCCAATTAATATGTATGCCCATTTCCCTGAGTTTCGGTTTCCCGATACTGGCTTTCGCGGGCTTACTGTCCTCAATCCACAAGCCTGTCTGGCTTGCAGTAACAGAAATCAAATGGTCCCAGAAACTGATCACGAGGTCCGGTGGCCATTTTGTATGCCCCTTTTTATCAAAGGGTTTTCTGTATAAGCTTCTTTTGGTCAATAAAGCTGTATTATTAATCCTGTTTTCTTGCGTGATTAGTTAATGAAAATTTTCGAATCTTGCAGTCCCCCCTGTGATACTGATAGCTTGCTTACAGTATCAATAATCCTTGGTGAGCAAATTTTCCTGATTCCTCACGTCCAAACATTCCTGGTAATTAACTATCTATGACCCCCACGACACATGCAGTTCCCATTTCAGAAAATTACCTTGTGTACAGTTGGACAATCACAGGCAGTATTATCTTAAACTATAACACATTCATCTTTCAGATGTGAAGGGCCCAATGCTCCTTGCACCACCTGCATACACCTTTTATTAATCAAAAAACAAAACTTCACCAACGGCTATAACATTACAGTATTCACACATTTAAATCATGCAGTGGCTGAAATCTAAAAATGGAGGGATGCTTTAATTTTTAATACTAGCTGCTTACACTGGGGTGTCCTCTTCCCCCACTCGTACATAGCATTCTCTCCATTCTCCTGTGTTCTCGTGCCTCTGGAGGCGTTTACCTCTCTTGCAATGCATGAACAATAAAAATATTGCAATTAAAACCTGACACACTACTAGGATGTGGGATGCTATTCTAATCCAGGCCGGGATCTCTATATTGGTGAACAGATCCCACCATGGTAGGGTGACTATGTCCAATATGTCTTTCCCTATCTCTATTGTCTTCTGCTCCAGTGTGTAGAATTGTTTCTGTGAAACTATAACGGCTTTTAAGATCTTGGTGAGGTGTTCGGGGAGAGGGGGAATGACATATCCGAAATGCGCGACGAATCGCTGCAAGTCCGTGAAATTCTCTTCTACAGTGAGGTGAACGGTGGAGGGTGCAGGAATGGGGACAATCCGTTGTAGTGCCAATTGAACTTCAGCCCTGGGTTTGAAACAGAAACTGCTGTCACTGACCGGACACCCCTCGTGCTGTCCGTGGCGGTAGTGAGGTGCTGCAGTGGTGACACAGTATGTCCCACCTCCGATATATGCCACCTGCGGGGCCACATGGTCCGTTGCCATTGCCTCCATGGTGCAATTTATCGGCTTCACGCTAGCGGCTCTGAACCCGCACTGTGGTTTCAAAAAGGCATTTAAATGCTGGGGGCACAGGATGATATGTGCTCCCCGGTTACGACACCCCGAGAGGTCAGTGCCTGTCATCGTACGCTCCCATCTGATGACATAAGGCGGGACCACTGCGTAATGAATGTGCGCACCCCCCTGAATGACTCCAATGTTCTCCACCCTGTATACCGGGGCGGGCTTTGCTGTGGGACCCAACACCGGCATTCTTACCACTATTCCCATGATAGTGTGGTTTGAGCGTCCGCAGTCCACTGGGACTGGGTACGCTTCTGCAGCTAGTCTGAGCTGGCATGGACTTAATACATTCTCAAAAGGGTGGAGCGCTTGCAAGTGCATGTTGCTGATCCAGGATGGGACCAAATCTTGTTTTAAATCCTCCAGATTACTGCGGCCCTCGCCCAGTAACCACGCCCCGTATAGCACACAAGCCTCGTTCTGCGCAGCCTGATCAGACGCATTCCGATCCTCCTTAATGAGCGCATTTACCGTCCTAGCGTGCTTCTCCAGCTCAGCAATTATTTCCTTTAACTGTAGTGTCATGGCTTGGTCTTCATGCAGCTCAGAACCCACTACCTTATTTTCGCTTGTCAGTATGTTCCTCAACTGTGTTTTTAAACCATTGATCTGTGTCTGCAGCTCCACGTTGTCTAGAGCATTGACAACAGACGTTCCGGTGTTAAAAGCAGTGAAAATGTCATTTACAGTACCCCTTCTTTGCCTTCCTACCCGATCCAAAACTTCCTGTGGTGTGGTGTATAATTTGGCCTTGTCGATGTCGGCAAAGTCAAACTCGTAAAATTGTCTGAACATTCGGGTTAACAGTACCTGGTACAACTGTTCCGTTTCCCTGGGACACCACTCCGGCAATCGTACCTCAGTGACGTTTAAAATCACTGAGGCCACCGCGTGGTGTACCCCTTGGTACAGCACCTGTCCAGTGGGTACCAATACTAGACTGTTCCCGGGTCCCTTTATGGTGGTAGGGCACCCTTCCTTCTGGGCCAGCGCTACCGGAATCGTGGGCAGGGGCTTGCGTGGGTGGGTGATGAGTTCAGTGGTGTTTACTGGAATCGGGGAGTATGGGGCTCCGCACGCCCGAGTGCTGACATCCCATCTCATCCCCTTTCCTTCATCTTGCCACTGCCTCTGGAAAAAGATGGATACGCCCTTGGGGCAGATGCTTTTCGAACCCCACATACAGACATATATCCCTTCATCTGGTTCCCACCATTTGTCCCAACACACATGTAAATGTCCGTGAGTCCCCGTAATTGTCCGATGGGTATTGTTACCCAGTCGCTCCCACTCGATAGTAGAGTTCTTCATGTCCTTTCCCAGCTTTCGCAGCCACCACCATCGACTTAGTGGTACGTTCCCATTACATACCAAACAGATCCTCTTTCCCACGATAACGCTGACTCTGGGTGCAAGGATCCTCACCCGAGGGCACATTAACGAAGTCTCTTGGTAGGTGAAACCGAAATTGCTGGAGTATTCCACAGAATTCGTTCCCAGCCAACCTGGCCATCTCCCTTGGTGGAAGTATGTGGCGGTTTCCTCAACCTCTCGTTTCCCCGTCCCATCCGTCGTGATGGAGGCTGTGTCCCCGGAACATCCGAACATGATGACATCCTTGGTGCGGCCCCGGTAGGCCAGCCCGCACCCGATCGCCGCGAGCGTCACGAGAATCCTCTCCATTGTATCCCTGATTTGTATAATCGATAAGATGATGTAGCCAGGCTCCCAACAGGTGCTGGCTTAATTAAACGAATGTGCGGATCCCTTGACCCCACTTCCAAACAACCACACATACTGGGCAGACTTTGAAAACTATCCTTTAAACATCCCGTCATCTTAAACTTTACCCGCCTTAAACTAACATTAAAATTACTTACACTTAACATCATTACCTAAACCTATATACAGTGCCGCCCTCCTTCGGGCGGCCTACCTAATTCCTGTGAGGGCTGCAGCACGCCGCTTCCTGTGGCGGGGCTGCACTGACCTTCGGCTTTGATCCCCCGCAGCCTGTCGCTGCTGAACGGGAATCGTGCCTTTCCTGGGCTGCTGTGTACCGAGGTTGGGGAAGATAGGGAGAGTTGGGCCATTGTTTTCTGGGCTGGGGCGTTCGAGTCGACCTACGAGGGGCTGCCTTGGGTGAGGCGCCCAGGGCTGATGGACTGGGGGTTGGGACTTTCACCGTCACAGTCTGTGGTCCCACCACAGCTGCCGGCTCCGGCTCCCTTCCCTCAGGCTCCGCCCCCCCGGGGCCGGGATTTGTGGTATCCGACTCCACCTCACCTGTCCCTACAGGCAGTGAGTCTCCGCCCCCAATCCCGAACACCCCTAAGCTTGAGTCGAGGGCGGGATCTTCGTCCTCTGACTCTTCCTCCTCCGTGATCGGGTCAAGGGCGGGGCCGAGCCGTTCGGGCTCCTCCTCGTCCGAATCCCAAAACAGAGGGGAGACCTCTCACTCCAATGGGATGACTCCTCCCTTCACGCAGGCCACAGTTCCAGCCTGTGTGGTCTGTGACCCTGTCGCAGGCTGAGGATTTTTGTCCTCAACCTGGCCACTGTTGTTTGCCCTTGTGCTCCCGACTTAAACAGTTTACACCACTTCCCACCAAACCACTTGTTACGACGGGACACCTCCACTGTGTGAGTGTCGTAGGCCGGCAGACTTTGTACCGATTCCTGCTCATCCTCCTGGCCTACGTTTCTTTTGCCAGCGCATAGGGTCAGACCCAAGAATTTTACTTCCTGTTGGCCAACCCGCGCCTTTGTGGGGGTTTCCTGAACACTCTCCATCTCCTCCATGCTCGCAATCTCTCCCCAGAGACAGTGATTTCTCAGGTCCACGTGGATCCCGTGGGCTACCAAGAAATCAGACCCTAGGACTCCCGCTCCCACTCCCTCTTTCCACATCAGCAGGATACACTTCCACGTGGTGCAGAGTGGCCCTAAACAAATGGAGAGGGGAAGGTAATGTGCGCCAGCCTGTTCTTCGCCCGTGAAGCCCAACAGATGATACGGGACCCCGGTTGACAAAAGCGAGTTGTTGGGGTTATCTGCGTGGACTACGGTGCACGATGCTCCCGTATCCAACAGATAAGTTTCCTTCACCTTCTCCACCTCCATCTCTACGAGGGGTCGTCTCCATGCATCGTAGCGGAGCGGACACAGGTAGATGGGCTGCGCTGACTCTAGTCACCTGGGCACAGCGATCGGAGTTTCGGGAGCGACGAGGCCAGTGGCAACCGCTATTTTTGCCTGTGAGGTCATTAGAGACTGCATTGCCTCTAAAACCGACTCGATCGTGTTGGGATGGATCGACGCATCGGCTCCCTTCTCCCGGATGGGCGCTTGGGCTGGGGCTGCGGGAGTTTTTCCCTTTAAATCCTTCCAGGGATTTCTACAGTCTCGGCGCCAATGACCCTCCTTTCCACACCCGTAACAACTGCTCTTGGCTTGGGGGGCGTGATTCCCCTCCTGATGCCATTCCTTTTTAGCAGGAGCTGCAGGCCTCGCCTCATGCACCTTTCCTTTTGAGGAAGGCACATCCCTACTCTTGTTGTTCCTGTAATTATCGTGAGCTGATCAAGTACTACTTCCTCCGTGGAGCGGGGGTTACTGGGCTCAAACCATGCCTTGGCCTGCTCCCTCACCGGCGGCAAGCAATTGGCGACCAGACACCGGAACCAATGAGCCCTTTGGTCATCATTTAGCGCGTTCCGGTCCGGTCATCCCGGGCAGCTGCGCCGGTACACTGGCCACAACTTTCCGGCGAAAACCCGTGGGAGTTCTCCCTCTAGCTGTACCGTCCTTTCCAATCGGAGGAACGGAGTTCCGTCACCCTCCCCTATAATCTCCAGGATCTCGTCCCGTAACTCCTCATACGCCTTGTGCCCTCTCTTGCTCTCGTCAGGGAGACACTGGAGGAGCGAGCTGTCCAGGGAGAACAGGAGCATTTTGGACTGTTCAACCCCATCGCAGTCATTAACTGCTGCGGTCTGCTCTACGTCCCTAAAATGCACGGAGGGATCTCCTGACTCGGAGAGTTTTGGGAGGTGACTTATCATTTCCCTTAGCTGCGTGCGCTATGGTGCATTATGATCAGATTCACGAGGGGTCTGTCATCGCCATTCGCTTGGTCCGGACCGAACCTCCGGTGTCGCGTGGGACACACCGGTGCCGGTCCTGACTCTGCTACCTGGGGTTGCTCTGCCTCAAGAAACCCTGTGTCTGACTTCTCCGTTTCCTTCCCCGGAGTCCAAGACTCATCATAGGCAGGAGGTGCTGAGGGCTCGGGGGTTGGTACCCTAACTGTCTCTTGTGGAATCGGTCTTTTGGATTCCTTGGCTAACAGTAGCTGGCTCGCTGGCGGGTTTATGAGACACACCAACCTGTTTGCCTTGGCTAGGGCCGTTCTCAGGTCCTCCAGCTCCCGGTGGCAAGCGTTATGGTCGGTGTTCTCAGACCTATCCTGCATGGCCATCTTATAGGCTGCCCTGGCCCCCAAGATACTTTCCTCCTGTGTCGCTACCTGTTTAGCTAGGCGGAAACACCTCTCTCTCATTCTACTTTCACTGGCCTTGGCCTCAATGACCTGACATTCCAAATACTCTATCCGGGTCTCATGGCGGTGAGTTACGGATTGGCATTCCTGATTCAGTGCGTTAAGCGATTGAATCAGTTTCTGACCTCCCGCAACCTTTTCCTCTACTTCTGTGAGCAGCCCTTTGATCTGGGCTGCCTGTGCTACAACGACCTGATCCAAAAGCTGGACTTGCTTCTTGTAACACATCAGCCAGACCGCCTTTTCTACCGACTTCTTATGCTCTTTGCCTTCTGTCCACTTGATGGCTGCGTCTAGCGGATGCCTATCTCTCAATAGATCTGATATCCACTGTTTTGTAAGGTTTACCTTCCCAAAAACATAGTCCGCTATCCTTTCATCCATCACATTTCGTTAAGTCAAACCTTGATTTAACATGCTACATTCCTGCTGCCAAGGTCCTGCCACAGTCGCCATTTCTGTAGGGGGTTTCTCTTGCTCGTTCTGGTCTCCTACCAGGCTTCGTGCTATAATTACCCTTGAGTGGTTCGACCCACTCTCCCCTATGGTTCTAGACCTTGGACTTAGGTGCAGGGAACTGTAGCGCAGAGAAAGACTCAATAGACCAGGTTGAATAGCACGAAATGGATGCTTTTATTATTAAACAGTTTGCAGCATTATAAAATACATGTCATAAGCACAAATTAAAGTGACTACAAGCATGCACATATCAATAAACTTAATTCCATGGAAATGGGAAACACACGGCACATCGAAAAAGGGGAAACACATTACGATTACCCTTACCCCCTCCCCTTACCCTAGACTAAGTTTCGACCTGAGGAACTCAGAATCATGCTCACCACTTTCAGATTCGCAAAAGAGGGGGTTCGCAACCTTTTAGTACAGCTTTCCGTCGTCACGTGGATTTGGAAACTTCTGCCGCAGCTTGTTTTTCTCTCTCTCTCAGGTGATGAGGCAGTGGACACAGCCTTGATGAGCGCTCGGCATGGTTGAATCTGTTAACAAGCCGTTGAAGAACTGGATACACATGGGAGAATCCGAGAGTTTCTGGCCGAATGGTATGTCGAGGCCCTGACTGGCTAGGCCCGGAATGTCTTTTTATTTATTTCTCGCTCCCGCCTGGCTCGGCGGTTTTCGAGAGGGTGTCTTCTCCTTCGGCCTGGGTCGTCGATGATCTCCCAACAAAAGTACCCGGGCCACCCTCCTTCGTCTTCCCGTCATAGTCGAGCCTTGCCTGGCCGAGCTGGCTTCCCAGCCAAAATCTTCTCGTCGTCACCGAAGTTACGAATTGTACCGAAGAAGTGAATCATCCTACGAATGAAGCGTAGCCGTCGAGGTGAAGCGTTGCCCCCAGTGTATCTTTACGAGAATCCCCAATCGCCGATCGCCAACCGCCGATCACCAATTGCCCCTCGCCAATCGCCCTGATGGACTTTTCAAATCCATAGTTATACTCTTTTGGGACAGTCTTATCTCCCGCGAGATCATAGTCCAGTCTTTGTAATATTTTTGGCGGGCAGAAATCTCTGCAGGGGCGCTTTGTCTTGTAACAGGAGCCGGTGATAGCTTAACTGGCCTTCCTGGCCGATAATGTCTTTTACTTTGTCACCGTAACTCGGTTCGCATATTGATCGGTCTGGTGATTGCCCTTGATGGCTATTAAACGGTTTTTCCTTTGTACAGTAAATGGGTTTAAGTGTTCATTCAATTGTCCGCCCATATCTTGATGGGCCACATCCTGTTAACTGAAACTGTCTTGTACTTAGAATCCAATTAATATGTATGCCCATTTCCCTGAGTTTCGGTTTCCCGATACTGGCTTTCGCGGGCTTACTGTCCTCAATCCACAAGCCTGTCTGGCTTGCAGTAACAGAAATCAAATGGTCCCAGAAACTGATCACGAGGTCCGGCGGCCATTTTGTATGCCCCTTTTTATCAAAGGGTTTTCTGTATAAGCTTCTTTTGGTCAATAAAGCTGCATTATTAATCCTGTTTTCTTGCGTGATTAGTTAATGAAAATTTTCGAATCTTACACTATGTCCTTTAGCACTCGGCAGCTCGGTCACTTGTGGTGCTACCGAGCCACTCTTGGTGATGGACATTGAAGTCCCCCACCCAGAGGACATTTTGTGCCCTTGCTACTCTCAGTGCTTCTTCCAATTGGTGTTCAACATGAAGGAGTACTGATTCATCAGCTGAGGGAGGGCGGTAGGTGGTAATTAGCAGGAGGTTTCCTTGCCCATGTTTGACTTGATGCCATGAGACATCATGGGGTCCTGAGACAATGTTGAGGACTCCCAGTGCTACTCCCTCCCGACTGTATACCACGGTGCCACCACCTCTGGTGGGTCTGTCCTGCTGGTGGGATGGTGATGGTGGTGTCTGGGACATTGGTTGTAAGGTATGATTCGGTAATTATGACTATGTCAGGCTGTTGCTTGACTAGTCTTTGGGACAGCTCTCCCAATTTTGGCACAAGCCCCCAGATGTTGGTAAGGAGGACTTTGCAGGGTCGACGGGGCTGGGTTTGCCGTTGTCGTTGTTGTTTCCGGTGCCGAGGTCGATGCCGGGTAGTCCGTCCGGTTTTATTCTTATTGTTTTTCGTAGCGGTTGTTTACAACTGAGTGGCTTGCTAGGCCATTTCAGAGGGCATTAAGAGTAAACCACATTGCTGTGGGTCTGGAGTCACATGTAGGCCAGACCAGGTAAGGACGGCAGATTTCCTTCCGAGTCCTGCCGAGATGCTGATGGGTCGCCGGCTGGTGACTGCACTGGACCGGCTACACCTGCACTACAGGGATGAGATGCACACAAAGCAAGAAGAGCTGGCTAAGAAGCACCAGGGCACCGGCAGGCAGTTCAAGCCATCAGAGATTGTGTTTGCCCGTTGCTATGCAGGAGGAGACAAATGGATGCCTGCCATGGTGGAGCAGGCCACGGGTCCCCTGTCGTACAGCGTCCGTACACCTGCTGGCCAGCTACACAGATGCTATGTAGACCAGCTTGGGGGTCGTACTCCGGTGAGAGTAACAGAGACCTCTCAGGCTAGGCCATTGTCTCTGCCACCTCTGCCAGGCAGTGACGGCCTGCTTCCTGCAACAACAATGGAAGGCACATTGACAGAAGGTGCCACGGAGTCATCAGCCGTGGATGAAGGTTTTCCTGCAGCTAGCAGTGGCACCCCGACTATGCCTGTCCAGCGGCGCTCAAGTTCGGTTAGATTCCGTCCCAGACGCCTTGAGGACTACGGGGTTTTATCTGGGGGAAAGGAGTGTTGTGTTTTGAGTTTTGCTTCAATTATGTTTGTCCCAGTTCCCGGGTGTTACCTGAAGGGGGTGCTGGGGGGCTCAGTTTTACTTTGTCTTTCACTTTCAGTTTCGGGTTCTGCCATGCAGACAATGTGCTGTAATGTCCACCCAATTACTCAGTAAATAGTAAAAGGTACATTCCGTCTACTCTATTCATTACTGTTCGGTCAAGATGCAATAGAGACTAATAGAGAGACAGAGATTAGGAAAGACGATAGAGTGACAGAGAGATTGGGACAGGTGGAGAGACAGAGTGATTGGGAGAGACACCAGCGGAGCGGAGAGCAGGTGAGAGCCGAAAATCAGCAACAAGTCCCGGGAACGGCAACTCCCAACTTGGGCAGAGTTCGCGGCTGCTCCGAGTAACTCGGGAGAGAGAAACAGCGAGAGAAACAGTGAGAGAGAGAAACAGCGAGAAATAGCGAGAGAGAAACAGCGAGAGAGAGCGCTGAGAGAATCACAGATACACACTGAGACAGAGGCCTGAACCGCGAGACCGGAGACCGGGAGGAGCAGCCCGAACCAGGACAGTAAATAAGAGGCCTGGGGAGGGTGAACCCGAGAACGCGAGGCCCAGAGACCGCGGGATCGGAGACCGGGAGGAGCGGCCCGAACCGGGAAAACGAGTAAGAGGCCTGGGGAGGGCGAACCCGAGACCGCAAGGTCGGAGAACGGGAGGAGCGGCCCGAACCGGGAAAACAAGTAAGAGGCCTGGGGAGGGTGAACCCGAGACCGCGAAGCCCAGAGACCGCGGGAACGGAGACCGGGAGACCAGGGCAGAAAACAGCCTGGTGAGTCAAAAAAAAACGGGGGCCTGAGACCGACACGACGACGCGAAGAGATCCGCCCAGAGCGCGGAAAGCGAATGAGTCCGGGGCACGGAGAGTGGACGAGTTTGGAGCACGGAGAGAGAGAGTGAGTCCGAGAACCAGAGAGCGAGTGAGAGAGTCGGAAGAGGAAAAAAAAAAAAAAAAATAAATAAAGCCGGAGAAATAAGTTTTACCTAATTCTACCTAAGTTTCATTTTAGTTAAAGTTAGTTCGGAAAAAGTTTAATTTTATTTAAATTTAGTTCGAAAAAAACCTGAAAAAAGAACAACAAACCCGCGAGGAAAAGGAATAGAAACCCGAGAGAAATGATAAACGACCCGAACCAAGAGCCTGTGAGAGAAAGAGAAAGATAAACCTTTAAGAGCAGCTATATCAAAGATGAACCCCTGAAAAACTCCCAATTTTGGACCTAAAAGTGGGCTAAGGTGGAACACGACACAAAAAAGAGAAAAAAAAGTTATCTATCTGAGAAAAAAACAAACGACTACAATGAACAGGGAAATGATATATCCTGAGCAATGCACAAAAAATAAAGCAAAGGAAAAATACAAGTACACAACACTAAAAAATAACCCAGAGATCCTCTACGTTGACTATACCACACACAAAGGGACTAAGCTGAAGAACAACCTCATATTCTACACCGAATACGTCACCTCCTGGAAGGAGACTTTACAAAAACACTACACATACGTCTCCAGTGAAGGTATTGGCAGTGGAGGCAGACTGAAAATATGTAAAGATGGAAACCTAGATAAAGATGACCCCCTGCTAACCATAAGCTACTACAACAAAAATAGAAAGATCATGATACAGGGGAATGTGGAAAATCTGGACTCCTTCGAAAAGGAATTCCCCCAGTTGAAAACTAAGGCAGACACAAAGAGGACCAATGGACAGGAAGCAAAAGAGAGTTGAACAGAGGATGATGAGAGCCAAGTGGAGGAAGAAGACGAGAGACCAGCAGAGGAAAACACCTCCCTGTCCACCTCCACCCCCCCCACACCTCTCAACGAAAACAAAATGATGAAAGAGAATCTGGCCAAACTAGAACTTGATTTCAACGAATACAGAGAAACACTGGCCAAGATTTTGAAGGAGGAATTCAAACAGCTAAAAACGGAACACGAGTCCACCATCCACAAACTGAGAAAGACCATAGAGGAGCAAAGAAATGAGATCAAAGAACTCCGTACTCAACAAAACAAAACGAAGGAGACCGCAGAAAGGCTCAGCAGGCAACACAAACCTCTTAAGGTCCAAAAACCTGAGGACACAAAAACACACACAAGGACACAGAACCCGCCGGATGCCACCCCACACGAAGACACACCGAAAGCCACAAACCCCGCTCCAACCAGCCCTCAGTCGAGTCATGCCCAGACTACTGCTACCCAGTCCTCACACACAGGAACACAAAAACCGACAGATACCCCCCCAAACGATGACACACCGAAAGCCCCAAACCCCGCTCCTGCCACACAACATATCCCAGAAACCCAGCCAACAACCAGCCACCAGGCGAGTCCTACCCAGACTACTGTTACCCAGTCTGAAAAACTAGCCCCTCACGCGGTCCTGCTGAGCGACTCCAACGGAAAGGTTCTGGACCCCCAGAGGCTGTTCCCAGACCATCAAGTCCTGAAAAAATGGTGCAGCAACACAGACCAAGCAATGAAGATCCTGAACAAAGAATCCCTTGGAAGCCCCAAATGGATTGTGATCCACACAGGCACGAACGACCTACGCACCCTACAGGAAGGCACTGCTAGGGCGGTGAGCAGGATGGCGGAAAAGGCCAGCAGGGAATTCCCCGAGGCGCGGATCGTGATCTCCACACTACTGCCCAGAAAGGACACCCCAGCCTATATAATCCACAACACCAACAGGGAGATCGACACGAGATGTTCTGTCCTCCCCAACGTCTCCCTGGCCCATCATCCAAACATCAACACAAGGGACCTCTATGACGAAATACATCTACTCAAACAGTGGATGTGGGACTTCGCAAGAAACCTCATAAACACTGCCAAAAGACGCAGACCTCCCACTCCCTCTACCATTGGGAGACCAAACAGGACCACCAATGTCCCCCACCCCCCTTTACAAAACCAACAACAGAACCGTGCTTTTATACCTGACCCAAGACCCCCCTCTAGACCACAGACTGTAGACCAAGAACTGAGAAAGATCATGACGATGCTGAACAGCCTGATAGAAAGCCGGAGAAATTATTAATATTGTTATTTATCATTATCATTATTGTTATCTTATCAGTATTATTACTATTATTAGATAGATATATGTGCATGCCTCATGAAATTTATACTAAATCATCATTTAGCATTATAGAAAATAGTGTTTCCACACTCATCCCACAAAATAGGTCCATTTTATTTCGTTTTATTGAACTATATAAATGCGTTCTTTCCACATAAGCTGCTGGAATATCCAGGGCCTCCGCTCCTCAACTTTTGGGATGAAGAGTACAGACCCTGAATTCCTAAAAGCTATAAAAGACATTGATATAATTGTGTTAACAGAAACATGGTGCCAAAAGGACGTGCCGACCCACTGTCCTCCAATGTACCATGAAATCATTGTGCCCTCAGTAAAGAACACTAAAACACGCAAGGGCAGAACCTCCGGGGGAATATTGGTGTGGTATAAGGGAGAACTGGACAAACACATCTCACCGGTAAAACAGGGAAAATCACACGTATGGCTAAAACTAGATAAAAATATAGGAATAGCAAAAAAAGATGTTTACTTATGTGCGATCTACATACCTCCAATAGAATCGCCATATTTCGAAGAGGAGTTATTTGATACTCTCCACATGGAAATCAGCCATTTCCAGGCCCAAGGAAAGGTGATAATATGTGGGGACCTAAATGCAAGGACCGGTTGTGAACCTGACTTCATAGACCAACAGGGAAACAACCATGTGTTTGGCCAGACCCCTTTAGATGTCACACCAGCCATCGCAAATCGGAACAACCTTGATCGTGAAATAAATAAAAGCGGTAGGGAGGTAGTGCAACTCTGCCGAGCCTTAGGCCTGTACATAGTTAACGGTAGGTTCAGAGGGGACTCCCTAGGGAGACTCTCATACTCCTCAACTCTTGGGTCTAGTGTGGTGGACTATACAATCACTGACCTGGACCCCTGCGATATCAACGCATTCACTGTCAGGCAGCAATCCCCCCTCTCAGACCATAACCAAATAAATGTGTACCTTAAACTTTCTGCCCAAACTACAGACACAAAAAAGGAACCCAGTAAGCTCCATAAAATAAACCAGACATACAGATGGGCCCCAGGCAGTGGAGAAAAATTCATCACAGCACTAAAGTCACCTGATCTCACAAGTAAAATATCAAAATTTAAAGAAAACCCATACGAGATCACCAGAGATGGAATAACATGGCCATAGAGGATATAAATATGATCTTCCATGAGGCAGCTGTAAAAGCCGACCTTGTGAAACAGAAGAGGAAGCGTCACAAAAGACAAAATAAAAATAAGAAATGGTTTGACCACGAATGCAAAAATGCCAGAAAAGACCTGAGAAAAATATCAAACCAAAAGCATCGCCAACCAAACAATCCGGACCTACGTACTAGATACAATGAAACCCTCAAAAGATATAAACACACCATTAGGAACAAAACACAAAACTATACCCACAAAATACTCAAAGAAATTGAAAACTCCACCAATCCAAAACAATTCTGGGAAATGTGGAATAACCTGAGTACAACACAATTGCAAGCATTACCAATCCAAGATGGCGACATCTGGAGAACACATTTTGAAAACCTCTACAAAGACATCCCAATAAACGAAACAAACCCAAGTCAACATCAGGTCACAGAAAAACTCCACACATTAGAAGCAACAATTAAAGACAACCAAAACCCTCTAGACTCCCCAATCACATGGAAAGAATTGGCCACAAAAACAAAATCTCTCCACCTAAAGAAAGCCTGTGGCCCAGACTGTTAAGTATGTGTATTGTATTGAACAATTAACACAAAGACTTAAACGTATAACTCAAACAGGCCTTTACTGGTTGGAGGTAGGGACTGCACATAGGTCTTTACTTCATGCCCACAGGCGGGAACTGAGGGGAATCAGTACCCACAGTACTATTTATACCCCTATGGCCAGGAGTGGTACTGCGTATCACTACGCCCAACAAGTAGTGCAGTCCTGTCCATAGGTTCAAAGTAGCACACATATTACATACACAACATTCCTCCCTTCCTAGCTTTACAGTCATCTCCCCATTTAACATAACGTGATAACATATATACATATATAACTTCAGGTTTACATAACAGAATAACATAGATACATAGATAACTTCATGTCAAAACAGATCACAGATTCAGTCTCTGCGGAAAACAGTTCACAGATTCAATCTCTGTGGTGTAGTCCGTTCACGTTGCTGGAGTGACTCATTCAATAGTCCTTCCATGGATTTAACAGTCTGAACTTCCGAACTGAATTGGCTCCGTTCGGAGGGACCACGTGTGTGATCTGGTAGAGGTGATAATGGTTCAGGTGGGTCATCTTCTGTTTTTACTTTTCCTTTTCTGCTTCTTGGAGACTCTCTGGGCTCCATTGTCAGCTGCCACAGCTGCCAGCTGCATGCGCAGTTCCTCCTTCTCTTCCTCCTGTTTGCGTCGTAGAGCCAGCTTCTCCCGATGTTCCGTAGACTTTTGGTGCTCCTCCATGATTTCTGCACTTTGGGAGTCGAAGTTACAAGCTGGGCAGGACAGGACATCGTAATATTCGGTGTCGTCCTGAGCTAGACCAGTGAGAGGGTCGTCTATTTCCTCCATACCCAGCTGGACGTTAGCCAGCTCTTGTTCCAAATCCAGACATCTTTCCTGAAGAGACTTCTTCATGTGTACCTCTGCATCCAGCTTTTTCTGGGCTTTCAGCAAGTCGTTTACTAGTGACCTCATTTGTGATTTTAATACTTCAACTTCCTTTGGAGATTGATTGATCGGACTATGCAATCCCTCTACCGGAGCAGCTGTTTCAGCGGTCTGTTGTTCTACGTTGACGTGAGTCAGCATACTTTTGGCATCCAATGGCTGCTCTGTTGCAGTCATCTCAGTCTGTGTTGCCACCTCAGCTCTTCCAATAACCTTTGAGAGCTCCGAACCCCTTTCGTTTGAATATTGAAGTTCATGTTCAAGTTTTTCCCATTTCAGAGTCCTGTCCTTCAGCATATGCAGGAGTTGGCTGACCGTTAACTCCTCTGACATCAGACGTTTTGTGTGCTCCTGCTCCATTTTCTCCATCAGCTGCTTCTGTTGTCTTTCCAGATTCTCCAACTCTATATCAAAGAACTCTTTCGTTGCATTCAACTCTTGCTCAAAACGGCGAAGCATTTGTTCTAATTGCTGTTGTAGTTTGAAATGGAGTTGAGTTCGAGCCCGGTGTCCCTCAGAAATGGGCACATCAGTAGACTTGCCAGACTCAGAATCCACAGTTAAACTATGTTGTTGTTGCTCAGTGGAATTCTGTGCTGAAACTTTGTCTTTTGCACCTGAGTTGGGCTTACCATCATCCGTTCCAGAGTCTGGGCCGACTATCTTCACCGAGTTCTCACTCGTTATTGTTTGTAGGAAATGCCAGTCCATATTCATTTTCCTAATCCACTCCCGTCCTAGTAGTGGAGGACCTCCTTCAGATATCACATATAAGTCCATTATTTGACTGTCTTCGCCCTTGTGGACCACTGCAACCTCTATTTTCCCGATGGGGTACACTCTTTGCCCCGTGTATGTTTTCAATATAATCCCCGTATCCTGTAGGGGAATATGTTGGAATAACTTTCCGTAATCTTTCTTATTTATGACCGTCAATGCCGATCCAGTGTCCAATTCCAGTTTTACTTGGACTCCTTCTATCTGAAGAGTGACCCAAATTGTCTGGAGGTCTGCACCCTTACCAGCGTTGAGTACTCTTAAGCTAGCCAATTCATTACTGCTAGCGTCTGAATCGGACTCCTGTTCGGTCACCTTGTGTACCTTTGCGTATTTTCCTTGCGGTGACTTCTTGTTGCTGGTCTTCTTCCCTGACCTGCATACTCTAGCTATATGTCCAAGCCTACCACAAGTTCTACATTCTTGGTTTTTAAACCAACACTGGTTCTGATCATGCGTTGTCTTTCCACAACGATAACATTTGCCAGAACTCACACCCAATTTGTGTGCACTGAGCTCCGGTGACCGTAGCTGCATTACTGCCGTGCCTCTCGCTGCGGCTTCGTGTGCTGCTGCCATAGTGACCGCCTTCTCAAGCGTCAGCTCATTCTCCTCGAGCAGTCGCTTTTGTGTATCCTGTTTAAATAAACCACACACAAATTTGTCTCGTAGTGCATCTGTCAATCCCGTTCCAAACTGGCAATATTTCGCTAATTTACGCAATTCCAGCAAATATTCAGCATTGCTTTCATGCTGTAGCTGCCTTCTGTCGTAAAATTTAAATCGTTCCGCTAGCATCAGCGGCGTGGGGTTTAGATGATCTTTCAGGACAGTAACAATCTCATCGAACGTCTTATCCGCCGGTTCATCTGGTGATAACAGTTGTTTCAATTGCCCGTACGTCTTCGCACCCATTAAATTTAATAATGTTAGAGCTTTATCTTGGTCACGAATTTTATTGGCCTTACAATAATTTTTTACTCTTTCAACATATATGGCCCAATCTTCGAGGTCACTATCAAAGGTGCTAATATTCCCGTGTTTAGGCATTGTAGATTTGCAATTTCTCAGATTTTATTTTCTTTACTTGTTATCAAAGATGGCGGCTTCCCGCTCTTGCCGTCGTCCTCCGCCCACAAAATGGCGGTTTTCCCGCGCTTGGCGGTCTTCACCCGTCCCCCGACGCCGTCTCCCTTCAGCCCTCGAGTGCGGCCCTTATCTTCGCCGCGATCGATAGCCCGCGCTGTGCACCGCGACTCTCGCACCTTGAGCTTCTGCAGCCGCCGCGCCTTTCAGTCCGAGTGCGGCTCTTATCTTTGGTCCCGATCGCTGGCCCGGCTGCGCCCCTCACTTCAAAGCGGCCCGGCCCTTATCTGCCGATCGCTATCGCCCTACCTCTCTCTCTTCCCCAGTCCTGTCTTTACTCCGGTTCACAAGCTGATGGAGGCTTCAGGGTCCTAATGCCTGTCAATTCCAATCGCTGGAAGCTGTCAGGATTTCTGCTGCCCTTCAGTTTTGAGTGGGGTGTTGAGGATTGAAACCTCTCTTCAACGTCCTGTCTTTGGACGAAGCCGCCTGGAATAACTGCCGCAGGGTAAGAGCCTGACTCGTCGCCAGTGTTAAGTATGTGTATTGTATTGAACAATTAACACAAAGACTTAAACGTATAACTCAAACAGGCCTTTACTGGTTGGAGGTAGGGACTGCACATAGGTCTTTACTTCATGCCCACAGGCGGGAACTGAGGGGAATCAGTACCCACAGTACTATTTATACCCCTATGGCCAGGAGTGGTACTGCGTATCACTACGCCCAACAAGTAGTGCAGTCCTGTCCATAGGTTCAAAGTAGCACACATATTACATACACAACACAGACAACATCAAAAATGAAATGCTCAAGTTCAGCAATATGGAGATGCAGGGTGCGGTACGCAAATTATTCAACATCATATTACGTTCAGGCTGTTTTCCCGATATCTGGTGCCAAGGACTAATCTCCCCCATATATAAAAGTGGAAACAAATCAGACCCAAATAACTACCGCGGCATCTGTGTCAACAGTTGTCTAGGGAAGTTATTCTGCAGTATTCTAAATAGTAGATTACTTGATTTTCTTAACAAACATAATATCCTCAGAAAAAACCAAATAGGCTTTCTTCCAAAACACCGCACCGCCGACCATATCTATACCCTTCACACCCTCATTGAAAAACATATACACCAAACAAAAAATGGGAAAATATTCGCCTGTTTCATCGACTTCAAGAAAGCCTTTGACTCTATATGGCACGAAGGGCTCTATTATAAACTTCTTCAGTGTGGAATAGGGGGCAAAGTCTATGACCTTATTAAATCAATGTATCTGAAAAACAAATGCGGGGTCAAAATTGGAGACAAACGCACCGATTTCTTCACCCAGAGAAGAGGCGTCCGGCAGGGCTGCAATTTGAGCCCGACCCTGTTCAACATATACATAAATGAATTAGCAGACATGCTGGAGCAAAGCGAGTCACCAGGTCTCCGTCTCCTGGATGGAGAAGTGAAATCCCTGTTCTATGCGGACGACCTGGTTCTGCTGTCTCCCACAGAACAGGGATTACAGCAACAACTAGACCTACTCGACAAATACTGCCAAAATTGGGCTCTAACAGTAAATCTAAAGAAAACCAACATCATGATTTTTCAAAAAAGGCCCAGATGTCAGGAAAACAAATACCAGTTTACCCTCAGTGATACCACTATAGGACACACTATGAGCTACACCTACCTTGGTCTAACTATTACAGCATCAGGGAGCTTCAGCATAGCAGTGAATGCACTAAAAGAAAAAGCCCGAAGAGCCCTATATGCAATAAAAAGAAAATTCTACAACATCCAAATCCCAATCAAAATCTGGCTCAAAATATTTGACAGCATAATCCTGCCCATTGCACTGTACGGTAGTGAAGTATGGGGCCCGCTAAATCACCAAAGCTACACTAAATGGGAAAAACACACAATAGAAGCCCTACATGCAGAATTCTGCCGAAGCATCCTTCGCACCCAAAGAAAAACGCCAACAAATGCATGCAGAGCCGAACTAGGCAGATACCCACTGATAATAAACATCCAAAAACGAGCACTAAACTTCCTAAATCACCTCAAATCTAGCTCCCCAGACACCCTTCATTTCAAAGCCTTTCAGACCCAAGAGCTAAACCCAGAAAAGAGTCCCCTGAGTCAGCTGCTACTGAAACTAAGTACTCAGCCGGACCCTGACCAGCCCCAGACCAACACAGCCGTCCAAACACCAATCCGAGTGAACCAAATCATTAAAAAATGCAAAGAAACCTACCTGGAACATTGGAACAAAATAACCGAAAGCCAAAGCAGATTAGAATGTTACCGGGCCCTAAAAAGAGAATATAAACTGGCAGACTACCTCACGACCATCAGAGACACAAAACAGAGACAGACCCTCACCAGATACAGACTAAGCGACCACCAACTGGAAATTGAAAAAGGCAGATGCAAGAAATCCTGGCAGCCAAGAGAGAATAGAATATGCGATCAATGTCTGGCTGGCGAGGTTGAAACAGAAATGCATTTCCTCCTAAAATGCGAAAAATTCAACACATCAAGAAACATATTATTCAACAAGCTAAGCCAAACAACCCCAGATTTCAAGGAATTGGATGATCTGTCAAAATTGAGATTAGTCCTAGGAGAAGGAGACAGACCATACCTTGGGGCTAAATATGTAACAACATGTCACAACCTGAGGACTGTTTAAAAGTAAGACTGTTTAAAATTAATATTGAACATACCAAATGAAGTAGAAAGACTGTTTAAAATTAATATTGTTTAAAAGTAATATTGCATATACCCAACAAATGTCAAATCGATTGACACCTACAGAATGTTGGAAAACTGTACCTTTTTGCTATGTAAGCTTTGGCAATATGGTTCTCTGTAAACTTTCATGCCAATAAAGCATTTGAACTGAAACTGAACTGAACTGAGAGAGATTGGGAGGGTGAGAGAGAGAGAGGTTGGGAGTGTGAGAGAGAGAGATTGGGAGTGTGAGAGAGAGAGAGAGATTGGGAGTGTGAGAGAGAGAGATTGGGAGTGAGTGAGAGAGAGAGATTGGGAGTGTGAGAGAGAGAGAGAGATTGGGAGTGTGAGAGAGAGAGACTGGGAGTGTGAGAGAGAGAGAGAGATTGGGAGTGTGAGAGAGAGATTGGGAGTGTGAGAGAGAGAGTTTGGGAGTGTGAGAGAGAGAGAGATTGGGAGTGAGAGAGAGAGATTGGGAGTGTGAGAGAGAGAGATTGGGAGTGTGAGAGAGAGAGATTGGAAGTGTGAGAGAGAGAGAGAGATTGGGAGTGTGAGAGAGAGAGATTGGGAGTGTGAGAGAGGGAGAGAGATTGGGAGTGTGAGAGAGAGAGAGATTGGGAGTGTGTGAGAGAGAGAGCTTGGGAGTGTGTGAGAGAGGGAGATTGGGAGGGTGAGAGAGAGAGACATTGGGAGTGAGAGAGAGAGATATATTGGAAGTGTGAGAGAGAGATTGGGTGTGTGTGAGAGAGAGAGAGATTGGGAGTGTGAGAGAGAGAGATTGGGAGTGTGTGAGAGAGGGATATTGGGAGTGTGAGAGAGAGAGACTGGGAGTGTGAGAGAGAGAGGGAGAGATTGGGAGTGTGAGAGAGATTGGGAGTGTGAAAGAGAGATTGGGAGTGTGAGAGAGAGAGACTAGGAGTTAGAGAGAGAGAGAGATAGATTGGGAGCGTGAGAGAGTGACTGGGAGTGAGAGAGAGAGATTGGGAGTGTGAGAGAGAGAGATTGGGAGAGTGAGAGAGAGTGATTGGGAGTGTGAGAGAGAGAGATTGATAGTGTGAGAGAGAGAGATTGGGAGTGTGAGAGAGAGAGTTTGGGAGTGTGAGAGAGAGAGAGATTGGGAGTGAGAGAGAGAGATTGGGAGTGTGAGAGAGAGAGATTGGGAGTGTGAGAGAGAGATTGGAAGTGTGAGAGAGAGAGAGAGATTGGGAGTGTGAGAGAGAGAGATTGGGAGTGTGAGAGAGGGAGAGAGATTGGGAGTGTGAGAGAGAGATTGGGAGTGTGAGAGAGGGAGTTTGGGAGTGTGAGAGAGAGAGAGATTGGGAGTGAGAGAGAGAGAGAGATTGGGAGTGTGAGAGAGAGAGATTGGGAGTGTGAGAGAGAGAGAGATTGGGAGTGTGTGAGAGAGAGAGCTTGGGAGTGTGTGAGAGAGGGAGATTGGGAGGGTGAGAGAGAGAGACATTGGGAGTGAGAGAGAGAGAGATATTGGAAGTGTGAGAGAGAGATTGGGTGTGTGTGAGAGAGAGAGAGATTGGGAGTGTGAGAGAGAGAGATTGGGTGTGTGTGAGAGAGGGATATTGGGAGTGTGAGAGAGAGAGACTGGGAGTGTGAGAGAGAGAGGGAGAGATTGGGAGTGTGAGAGAGATTGGGAGTGTGAAAGAGAGATTGGGAGTGTGAGAGAGAGAGACTAGGAGTTAGAGAGAGAGAGAGATAGATTGGGAGCGTGAGAGAATGACTGGGAGTGAGAGAGAGAGATTGGGAGTGTGAGAGAGAGAGATTGGGAGAGTGAGAGAGAGTGATTGGGAGTGTGAGAGAGAGAGATTGATAGTGTGAGAGAGAGAGATTGGGAGTGTGAGAGAGAGAGATTGGGAGTGTGAGAGAGAGATTGGGAGTGTGAGAGAGAGAGATTGGGAGTGTGAGAGAGAGAGAGACTGGGAGTGAGAGAGAGAGATTGGGAGTGTGAGAGGGAGAGAGATTGGGAGTGTGTGAGAGAGACTGCGAGTGAGAGAGAGAGATTGGGGGTGAGAGAGAGAGAGAGAGATTGGGAGTGTGAGAGAGAGAGAGATTTTGAGTGTGAGAGAGAGAGAGATTGGGAGTGTGAGAGAGAGATTGGGAGTGTGAGAGAGAGAGAGATTTGGAGTGTGAGAGAGAGAGATTGGGAGTGTGAGAGAGAGATTGGGAGTGTGAGAGAGAGAGAGATTTGGAGTGTGAGAGAGAGATTGGGAGTGAGAGAGAGAGAGAGATTGGGAGTGTGAGAGAGAGAGACCAGGAGTGTGAGAGAGAGAGATTGGGAGTGTGAGAGAGAGAGATTGGGAGAGTGAGAGAGAGAGAGATTGGGAGTGTGAGAGAGAGAGAGAGATTGGGAGTGAGAAAGAGAGAGAGATATTGGGAGTGTGAGAGAGAGGGATTGGGAGTGTGTGAGAGAGAGAGCTTGGGAGTGTGTGAGAGAGGGAGATTGGGAGGGTGAGAGAGAGAGATTGGGGGTGAGAGAGAGAGAGAGATTGGGAATGTGAGAGAGAGATTGGGTGTGTGAGAGTGAGAGAGATTGGGAGTGTGAGAGAGAGAGATTGGGAGTGTGTGAGAGAGGGAGATTGGGAGTGTGAGAGAGAGAGTCTGGGAGTGTGAGAGAGAGGGAGAGATTGGGAGTGTGAGAGAGATTGGGAGTGTGACATAGAGATTGAGAGTGTGAGAGAGAGAGACTAGGAGTTAGAGAGAGAGAGAGATTGGGAGCGTGAGAGAGTGACTGGGAGTGAGAGAGAGAGATTGGGAGTGTGAGAGAGAGAGATTGGGAGAGTGAGAGAGAGAGATTGGGAGTGTGAGAGAGAGAGATTGGTTGTGTGAGAGAGAGAGATTGGTCGTGTGAGAGAGAGAGATTGGGAGTGTGAGAGAGAGAGATTGGGAGTGTGAGAGAGAGAGATTGGGAGCGTGAGAGAGAGATTGGGAGTGTGAGAGAGAGAGATTGGGAGTGTGAGAGAGAGAGAGACTGGGAGTGAGAGAGAGAGATTGGGAGTGTGAGAGAGAGAGAAATTGGGAGTGTGTGAGAGAGACTGGGAGTGAGAGTGTGAGAGAGGGAGAGAGAGAGAGAGAGAGATTGGAAGTGTGAGAGAGAGAGAGATTGGGAGTGTGAAAGAGAGAGAGATTGGGAGTGTGAGAGAGCGAGAGTGGGAGTGTGAGAGAGAGAGAGAGATTGGGAGTGTGAGAGAGAGATTGGGAGTGTGAGAGAGAGAGAGATTGGGAGTGTGAGAGAGAGATTTTGGGAGTGTGAGAGAGAGAGATTGGGAGTGTGAGAGAGTGAGATTGGGAGTGTGAGAGACAGAGAGATTGGGAGTGTGTGAGAGAGAGAGATTGGGAGGGTGAGAGAGAGAGAGTTTGGGTGTGTTGAGAGAGAGAGATTGGGAGTGTGAGACAGAGAGAGATTGGGAGTGTGAGAGAGAGAGACCAGGAGTGTGAGAGAGAGATTTGGAGTGTGAGAGAGAGAGATTGGGAGAGTGAGAGAGAGAGAGATTGGGAGTGTGAGAGAGAGAGAGAGATTGGGAGTGTGAGAGAGAGAGACTGGGAGTGTGAGAGAGAGAGAGAGATTGGGAGTGTGAGAGAGAGATTGGGAGTGTCAGAGAGAGAGTTTGGGAGAGTGAGAGAGAGAGAGATTGGGAGTGAGAGAGAGAGTGAGATTGGGAGTGTGAGAGAGAGAGAGATTGGGAGTGTGAGAGAGAGAGATTGGGAGTGTGAGAGAGAGCGAGCTTGGGAGTGTGTGAGAGAGACAGATTGGGAGGGTGAGAGAGAGACATTGGGAGTGTGAGAGAGAGAGATTGGGAGTGTGAGTGAGAGAGAGATTGGGCGTGTGAGTGAGAGAGAGATTGGGAGTGTGAGAGAGAGAGATTGGGAGTGTGAGAGAGAGAGATTGGGAGTGAGAGAGAGAGAGACTGGGAGTGTGAGAGAGAGAGGGAGAGATTGGGAGTGTGAGAGAGATTGGGAGTGTGAAAGAGAGATTGAGAGTGTGAGAGAGAGAGACTAGGAGTTAGAGAGAGAGAGAGAGAGATTGGGAGCGTGAGAGAGTGACTGGGAGTGAGAGAGAGAGATTGGGAGTGTGAGAGAGAGAGATTCGGAGAGTGAGAGAGAGAGATTGGGAGTGTGAGAGAGAGAGATTGGTACTGTGAGAGAGAGAGATTGGGAGTGTGAGAGAGAGAGATTGGGAGTGTGAGAGAGAGAGATTGTGAGTGTGAGAGAGAAAGAGATTGGGAGTGTGAGAGAGAGTGACAGGGAGTGTGAGAGAGATATTGGGAGTGTGAGAGAGAGATTGGGAGTGTGAGAGAGAGAGAGATTGGGAGTGTGAGAGTGAGAGACTGGGAGTGTGAGAGAGAGAGATATTGGGAGTGTCAGAGAGAGATTGGGAGTGTGAGAGAGAGAGATTGGGAGTGAGAGAGAGAGAGGTTGGGAGTGTGAGAGAGAGAGATTGGGAGTGTGAGAGAGAGAGAGAGTGGGAGTGTGTGAGAGAGAGAGATTGGGAGGGTGAGAGAGAGAGAGGTTGGGAGTGTGAGAGAGAGAGATTGGGAGTGTGAGAGAGAGAGATTGGGAGTGAGTGAGGGAGAGAGATTGGGAGTGTGAGAGAGAGAGAGAGATTGGGAGTGTGAGAGAGAGAGACTGGGAGTGTGAGAGAGAGAGAGAGATTGGGAGTGTGAGAGAGAGATTGGGAGTATGAGAGAGAGAGTTTGGGAGTGTGAGAGAGAGAGAGATTGGGAGTGAGAGAGTGAGATTGGGAGTGTGAGAGACAGAGATTGGGAGTGTGAGAGAGAGAGATTGGGAGTGTGAGAGAGAGAGAGAGATTGGGAGTGTGAGAGAGTGAGACTGGGAGTGTGAGAGAGGGAGAGAGATTGGGAGTGTGAGAGAGAGATTGCGAGTGTGAGAGAGGGAGTTTGGGAGTGTGAGACAGAGAGAGATTGGGAGTGAGAGAGAGAGAGAGCTTGGGAGTGTGAGAGAGAGAGATTGGGAGTGTGAGAGAGAGAGAGATTGGGAGTGTGTGAGAGAGAGAGCTTGGGAGTGTGTGAGAGAGGGAGGTTGGGAGGGTGAGAGAGAGAGAGATTGGGAGTGAGCGAGAGAGAGAGATTGGGATTGTGAGAGAGAGATTGGGAGTGTGAGAGAGAGATTGGGAGTGTGTGAGAGAGGGAGATTGGGAGTGTGAGAGAGAGAGACTGGGAGTGTGAGAGAGAGAGGGAGAGATTGGGAGTGGGAGAGAGGTTGGGAGTGTGAAAGAGAGATTGGGAGTGTGAGAGAGAGAGACTAGGAGTTAGAGAGAGAGAGAGAGATTGTGAGCGTGAGAGAGTGACTGGGAGTGAGAGAGAGAGATTGGGAGTGTGAGAGAGAGAGATTGGGAGAGTGAGGGAGAGAGATTGGGAGTGTGAGAGAGAGAGATTGGTAGTGTGAGAGAGAGAGATTGGGAGTGTGAGAGAGAGAGATTGGGAGTGTGAGAGAGAGAGATTGGGAGTGTGAGAGAGAGAGATTGGGAGCGTGAGAGAGAGATTGGGAGTGTGAGAGAGAGAGATAACAACATGTCACAACCTGAGGACTGTTTAAAAGTAAGACTGTTTAAAATTAATATTGAACATACCAAATGAAGTAGAAAGACTGTTTAAAATTAATATTGTTTAAAAGTAATATTGTATATACCCAACAAATGTCAAATCGATTGACACCTACAGAATGTTGGAAAACTGTACCTTTTTGCTATGTAAGCTTTGGCAATATGGTTCTCTGTAAACTTTCATGCCAATAAAGCATTTGAACTGAACTGAACTGAACTGACAGAGACAGAGAGAGAGAGAGAGAGAGAGAGAGAGAGAGAGAGACAGAGAGAGAGAGATAAAGAGAGAGAGACAGAGAGAGACAGAGACAGAGAGAGAGACAGGGAGAGACAGAGAGAGAGACAGAGACAGAGAGAGAGAGAGAGAGAGAGAGAGAGAGAGACACCTCATGAGCTACACCTACCTTGGTCTAACTATTACAGCATCAGGGAGCTTCAGCATAGCAGTGAATGCACTAAAAGAAAAAGCCCGAAGAGCCCTATATGCAATAAAAAGAAAATTCTACAACATCCAAATCCCAATCAAAATCTGGCTCAAAATATTTGACAGCATAATCCTGCCCATTGCACTGTACGGTAGTGAAGTATGGGGCCCGCTAAATCACCAAAGCTACACTAAATGGGAAAAACACACAATAGAAGCCCTACATGCAGAATTCTGCCGAAGCATCCTTCGCACCCAAAGGAAAACGCCAACAAATGCATGCAGAGCCGAACTAGGCAGATACCCACTGATAATAAACATCCAAAAACGAGCACTAAACTTCCTAAATCACCTCAAATCTAGCTCCCCAGACACCCTTCATTTCAAAGCCTTTCAGACCCAAGAGCTAAACCCAGAAAAGAGTCCCCTGAGTCAGCTGCTACGGAAACTAAGTACTCAGCCGGACCCTGACCAGCCCCAGACCAACACAGCCGCCCAAACACCAATCCGAGTGAACCAAATCATTAAAAAATGCAAAGAAACCTACCTGGAACATTGGAACAAAATAACCGAAAGCCAAAGCAGATTAGAATGTTACCGGGCCCTAAAAAGAGAATATAAACTGGCAGACTACCTCACGACCATCAGAGACACAAAACAGAGACAGACCCTCACCAGGTACAGACTAAGCGACCACCAACTGGAAATTGAAAAAGGCAGATACAAGAAATCCTGGCAGCCTAGAGAGAATAGAATATGCGATCAATGTCTGGCTGGCGAGGTTGAAACAGAAATGCATTTCCTCCTAAAATGCGAAAAATTCAACACATCAAGAAACATATTATTCAACAAGCTAAGCCAAACAACCCCAGATTTCAAGGAATTGGATGATCTGTCAAAATTGAGATTAGTCCTAGGAGAAGGAGACAGACCATACCTTGGGGCCAAATATGTAACAACATGTCACAACCTGAGGACTGTTTAAAATTAAGACTGTTTAAAATTAATATTGAACGTACCAAATGAAGTACAAAGACTGTTTAAAATTAATACTGTTTAAAAGTAATATTGTATGTACCCAACAAATGTCAAATCGATTGACACCTACAGAATGTTGGAAAACTGTACCTTTTTGCTATGTAAGCTTTGGCAATATGGTTCTCTGTAAACTTTCATGCCAATAAAGCATTTTAATTGGAATTGGAATTGGACAGAGAGAGAGACAGAGAGAGAGAGAGACAGAGACAGAGACAGAGAGAGAGAGACAGAGAGACAGAGAGAGACAGAGAGAGAGACAGAGAGAGAGACAGAGAGAGAGTGAGAGAGAGAGAGAGAGATAAAGAGAGAGAGAGAGAGACAGAGAGAGACAGAGAGAGAGACAGAGAGAGAGACAGAGAGAGAGTGAGAGAGAGAGAGAGACAAGTTATTCAACAAGCTAAGCCAAACAACCCCAGATTTCAAGGAATTGGATGATCTGTCAAAATTGAGATTAGTCCTAGGAGAAGGAGACAGACCATACCTTGGGGCCAAATATGTAACAACATGTCACAACCTGAGGAATGTTTAAAAGTAAGACTGTTTAAAATTAATATTGAACGTACCAAATGAAGTAGAAAGACTGTTTAAAATTAATATTGTTTAAAAGTAATATTGTATGTACCCAACAAATGTCAAATCGATTGACACCTACAGAATGTTGGAAAACTGTACCTTTTTGCTATGTAAGCTTTGGCAATATGGTTCTCTGTAAACTTTCATGCCAATAAAGCATTTGAACTGAACTGAACTGAACTGAACTGATTGGGAGTGTGAGAGAGAGAGAGACTGGGAGTGAGAGAGAGAGATTGGGAGTGTGAGAGAGCGAGAGTGGGAGTGTGAGAGAGAGAGAGAGATTGGGAGTGTGAGAGAGAGATTGGGAGTGTGAGAGAGAGAGAGATTGGGAGTGTGAGAGAGAGAGATTGGGAGTGTGAGAGAGAGAGATTGGGAGTGTGATAGAGTGAGTTTGGGAGTGTGAGAGACAGAGAGATTGGGAGTGTGTGAGAGAGAGAGATTGGGAGGGTGAGAGAGAGAGAGTTTGGGTGTGTTGAGAGAGAGAGATTGGGAGTGTGAGACAGAGAGAGATTGGGAGTGTGAGTGAGAGAGAGATTGGGAGTGTGAGAGAGAGAGATTGGGAGTGTGAGAGAGAGAGATTGGGAGTGAGAGAGAGAGAGACTGGGAGTGTGAGAGAGAGAGGGAGAGATTGGGAGTGTGAGAGAGATTGGGAGTGTGAAAGAGAGATTGAGAGTGTAAGAGAGGGAGACTGGGAGTGTGAGAGAGAGAGAGAGAGAGTAAAGAAAGCGACCCAACCCGAACCCCCGGCCCCGGCACTAGCGGAGCGGAGAGCAGGTGAGAGCCGAAAATCAGCAACAAGTCCCGGGAACGGCAACTCCCAACTTGGGCAGAGTTCGCGGCTGCTCCGAGTAACTCGGGAGAGAGAAACAGCGAGAGAAACAGCGAGAGAGAGAGAGAGAGAGACCCGGCCCACTGAGAGACCGAGCGACCCGGCACCAGGACACCGAGAGCCCGGAGACACCCGGGACACAGCCCGGCTCACCGAGACCGAGAGACCGGCCCAGAGACACAGTAAGGCCCGGGGACAGAGAGAGAGAGAGAGCGAGGACGCGGGAACAGAGAGAGAGAGTACCCGGGAACAGAGAGAGAGATCCCGGCAACAGAGAGAGAGGACATCGGAGCGGGAGGGAGCGAGAGAGCGTGAGAGAGGAGAGGAGACACCAGCTGGAGAGAAAAAGCTGGAGAGAGAGAGAAACAGAGGCCTGAACCGCGAGACCGGAGACCGGGAGGAGCAGCCCGAACCAGGATAATAAATAAGAGGCCTGGGGAGGGTGAACCCGAGAACGCGAGGCCCAGAGACCGGGAACGGAGACCGGGAGACCAGGGCAGAAAACAGCCTGGTCAGTCAAAAAACCCGGGGGCCTGAGACCGACACGACGACACGAGGAGATCCGCCCAGAGCGCGGAAAGCGAATGAGTCCGGGGCACGGAGAGTGTACGAGTTTGGAACACGGAGAGAGAGAGCGAGTCCGAGGCCCGGAGAGCGAGTGAGAGAGTCGGAAGAGAAAAAAAAATAACCGGAGAAATAAGTTTTACCTAATTCTACCTAAGTTTCATTTTAGTTAAAGTTAGTTCGGAAAAAGTTTAATTTTATTTAAATACCTGAAAAAAGAACAACAAACCCGCGAGGAAAAGGAATAGAAACCCGAGAGAAACGATAAACTACCCGAACCAAGATCCTGTGAGAGAAAGAGAAAGATAAACCTTTAAGAACAGCTATATCAAAGATGAACCCCTGAAAAACTCCCAATTTTGGACCTAAAAGTGGGCTAAGGTGGAACACGACACAAAAAAGAGAAGAAAAAAAAAGATATCTATCTGAGACAAAAAACAAACGACTGCAATGAGCAGGGAAATGATATATCCTGAGCAATGCACAAAAAATAAAGCAAAGGAAAAATACAAGTACACAACACTAAAAAATAACCCAGAGATCCTCTACGTTGACTATACCACACACAAAGGGACTAAGCTGAAGAACAAACTCATATTCTACACCGAATACGTCACCTCCTGGAAGGAGACTTTACAAAAACACTACACATACGTCTCCAGTGAAGGTATTGGCAGTGGAGGCAGACTGAAAATATGTAAAGATGGAAACCTCGATAAAGATGACCCCCTGCTAACCATAAGCTACTACAACAAAAATAGAAAGATCATGATACAGTCTACAGTCTGTGGTCTAGAGGGGGGTCTTGGGTCAGGTATAAAAGTACGGTTCTGTTGTTGGTTTTGTAATGGGGGGTGGGGGACATTGGTGGTCCTGTTTGGGCTCCCAATGGTAGAGGGGGTGGGAGGGCTGCGTCTTTTGGCAGTGTTTATGAGGTTTCTTGCGAAGACACACATCCGCTGTTTGAGTAGATGTATTTCGTCATAGAGGTCCCTTGTGTTGATGTTTGGATGATGGGCCAGGGAGACGTTGGGGAGTACAGAACATCTCGTGTCGATCTCCCTGTTGGTGTTGTGGATTATATAGGCTGGGGTGTCCTTTCTGGGCAGTAGTGTGGAGATCACGATCCGCGCCTCGGGGAATTCCCTGCTGGCCTTTTCCGCCATCCTGCTCACCGCCCTAGCAGTGCCTTCCTGTAGGGTGCGTAGGTCGTTCGTGCCTGTGTGGATCACAATCCATTTGGGGCTTCCAAGGGATTCTTTGTTCAGGATCTTCATTGCTTGGTCTGTGTTGCTGCACCATTTTTTCAGGACTTGATGGTCTGGGAACAGCCTCTGGGGTTCCAGAAACTTTCCGTTGGAGTCGGTCAGCAGGACCGCCTGAGGGGCTGGTTTTCAGGCTGGCTAACAGTAGTCTGGGTAGGACTCGCCTGGTGGCTGGTTGTTGGCTGGGTTTCTGGGATATGTTGTGTGGCAGGAGCGGGGTTTTGGGCTTTCGGTGTGTCCTCGTTTGGGGGGGTATCTGTCGGTTTTTGTGTTCCTGTGTGTGAGGACTGGGTAGCAGTAGTCTGGGCATGATTCGACTGGGGGCTGGTTGGAGCGGGGTTTGTGGCTTTCAGTGTGTCGTCGTGTGGGGTGGCATCCGACGGGTTCTGTGTCCTTGTGTGTGTTGTTTTTGTGTCCTCAGGTTTTTGGACCTTAAGAGGTTTGTGTTGCCTGCTGAGCCTTTCTACGGTCTCCTTCATTTTGTTTAGTTGAGTACGGAGTTCTTTGATCTCATTTCTTTGCTCCTCTATGGTCTTTGTCATCTTGTGGGTGGTGGACTCGTGTTCCGTTTTTAGCTGTTTGAATTCCTCCTTCAGATTCTTGGCCAGTGTTTCTCTGTATTCGTTGAAATCAAGTTCTAGTTTGGCCAGATTCTCTTTCATCATTTTGTTTTCGTTGAGAGGTGTGGGGGGGGTGGAGATGGACAGGGAGGTGTTTTCCTCTGCTGGTCTCTCTTCTTCTTCCTCCACTTGGTTCTCATCATCCTCTGTTCGACTCTCTTTTGCTTCCTGTCCATTGGTCCTCTTTGTGTCTGCCTTAGTTTTCAACTGGGGGAATTCCTTTTCGAAGGAGTCCAGATTTTCCACATTCCCCTGTATCATGATCTTTCTATTTTTGTTGTAGTAGCTTATGGTTAGCAGGGGGTCATCTTTATCGAGGTTTCCATCTTTACATATTTTCAGTCTGCCTCCACTGCCAATACCTTCACTGGAGACGTATGTGTAGTGTTTTTGTAAAGTCTCCTTCCAGGAGGTGACGTATTCGGTGTAGAATATGAGGTTGTTCTTCAGCTTAGTCCCTTTGTGTGTGGTATAGTCAACGTAGAGGATCTCTGGGTTATTTTTTAGTGTTGTGTACTTGTATTTTTCCTTTGCTTTATTTTTTGTGCATTGCTCAGGATATATCATTTCCCTGCTCATTGCAGTCGTTTGTTTTTTGTCTCAGATAGATATCTTTTTTTTTCTTCTCTTTTTTGTGTCGTGTTCCACCTTAGCCCACTTTTAGGTCCAAAATTGGGAGTTTTTCAGGGGTTCATCTTTGATATAGCTGTTCTTAAAGGTTTATCTTTCTCTTTCTCTCACAGGATCTTGGTTCGGGTAGTTTATCGTTTCTCTCGGGTTTCTATTCCTTTTCCTCGCGGGTTTGTTGTTCTTTTTTCAGGTATTTAAATAAAATTAAACTTTTTCCGAACTAACTTTAACTAAAATGAAACTTAGGTAGAATTAGGTAAAACTTATTTCTCCGGTTATTTTTTTTTCTCTTCCGACTCTCTCACTCGCTCTCCGGGCCTCGGACTCGCTCTCTCTCTCCGTGTTCCAAACTCGTACACTCTCCGTGCCCCGGACTCATTCGCTTTCCGCGCTCTGGGCGGATCTCCTCGTGTCGTCGTGTCGGTCTCAGGCCCCCGGGTTTTTTGACTGACCAGGCTGTTTTCTGCCCTGGTCTCCCGGTCTCCGTTCCCGGTCTCTGGGCCTCGCGTTCTCGGGTTCACCCTCCCCAGGCCTCTTATTTATTATCCTGGTTCGGGCTGCTCCTCCCGGTCTCCGGTCTCGCGGTTCAGGCCTCTGTTTCTCTCTCTCTCCAGCTTTTTCTCTCCAGCTGGTGTCTCCTCTCCTCTCTCACGCTCTCTCGCTCCCTCCCGCTCCGATGTCCTCTCTCTCTGTTGCCGGGATCTCTCTCTCTGTTCCCGGGTACTCTCTCTCTCTGTTCCCGCGTCCTCGCTCTCTCTCTCTCTCTGTCCCCGGGCCTTACTGTGTCTCTGGGCCGGTCTCTCGGTCTCGGTGAGCCGGGCTGTGTCCCGGGTGTCTCCGGGCTCTCGGTGTCCTGGTGCCGGGTCGCTCGGTCTCTAAGTGGGCCGGGTCTCTCTCTCTCTCTCTCTCGCTGTTTTTCTCGCTGTTTCTCTCTCCCGAGTTACTCGGAGCAGCCGCGAACTCTGCCCAAGTTGGGAGTTGCCGTTCCCGGGACTTGTTGCTGATTTTCGGCTCTCACCTGCTCTCCGCTCCGCTAGTGCCGGGGCCGGGGGTTCGGGTTGGGTCGCTTTCTTTACTCTCTCTCTCTCTCTCTCACACTCCCAGTCTCCCTCTCTTACACTCTCAATCTCTCTTTTTGGAGCGCCTTAGCTATGAAGAGAGACTCTACAGGCTGGGGTTGTTTTCCTTGGAGCAAAGGAGGCTGAGGGGGGACCTGATTGAGGTGTACAAAATGATGAGGGGCATAGATAGGGTAGATAAAGTGGAACTTTTCCCCTTAGTAGGGGGGTCAATAACAAGGGGGCACAGATTCAGGGTAAGGGGCAGGAGATTTAGGGGGGATTTGAGGAGG
The DNA here is from genome assembly GCF_052327205.1 of Somniosus microcephalus. NCBI lineage: Eukaryota > Metazoa > Chordata > Chondrichthyes > Squaliformes > Somniosidae > Somniosus > Somniosus microcephalus. The sequence goes on from NC_140994.1 coordinate 110,042,008, forward strand.
AACTTTTTCACCCAGAGGGTGGTTGGAAGCTGGAACTCACTGCCTGAAAGGGTGGTAGAGGCAGGAACCCTCACAACATTCAAGAAGCATTTGGATGAGCACTTGAAATGCCATTGCATACAAGGCTATGGACCAAATGCTGGAAAATGGGATTAGACTGGACAGGGATGGATGGGCGGCGCAGACACGATGGGCCGAAGGGCCTCTTTCTGTGCTGTAAAACTCTATGACTCTATGACTCTATGACTCTAACTGAGAAAGATCATGACGATGCTGAACAGCCTGATAGAAATCCGGAGAAATTATTAATATTGTTATTTATCATTATCATTATTGATCAGTATTATTACTATTATTAGATAGATATATGTGCATGCCTCATGAAATTTATACTAAATCATCATTTAGCATTATAGAAAATACTGTTTCCACACTCACCCCACAAAATAGGTCCATTTTATTTCGTTTTATTGAACTATATAAATGCGTTCTTTCCACATAAGCGGCTGGAATATCCAGGGCCACCGCTCCTCAACTTTTGGGACGAAGAGTACAGACCCTGAATTCCTAAAAGCTATAAAAGACATTGATATAATTGTGTTAACAGAAACATGGTGCCAAAAGGACGTGCCGACCCATTGTCCTCCAATGTACCATGAAATCATTGTGCCCTCAGTAAAGAACACTAAAACACGCAAGGGCAGAACCTCCGGGGGAATATTGGTGTGGTATAAGGGAGAACTGGACAAACACATCTCACCGGTAAAACAGGGAAAATCACACGTATGGCTAAAACTAGATAAAAATATAGGAATAGCAAAAAAAGATGTTTACTTATGTGCGATCTACATACCTCCAATAGAATCGCCATATTTCGAAGAGGATTTATTTGATACTCTCCACATGGAAATCAGCCATTTCCAGACCCAAGGAAAGGTGATAATATGAGGGGACCTAAATGCAAGGACCGGTTGTGAACCTGACTTCATAGACCCACAGGGAAACAACCATGTGTTTGGCCAGACCCCTTTAGATGTCACACCAGTCATCGCAAATCGGAACAACCTTGATCGTGAAATAAATAAAAGCGGTAGGGAGGTAGTGCAACTCTGCCGAGCCTTAGGCCTGTACATAGTTAATGGTAGGTTCAGAGGGGACTCCCTAGGGAGACTCACATACTCCTCAACTCTTGGGTCTAGTGTGGTGGACTATACAATCACTGACCTGGACCCCTGCGATATCAACTCATTCACTGTCAGGCAGCAATCCCCCCTCTCAGACCATAACCAAATAAATATGTACCTTAAACTTTCTGCCCAAACTACAGACACAAAAAAAGAACCCAGTAAGCTCCATAAAATAAACCAGACATACAGATGGGCCCCAGACAGTGGAGAAAAATTCATCACAGCACTAAAGTCACCTGATCTCACAAGTAAAATATCAAAATTTAAAGAAAACCCATACGAGATCACCAGAGATGGTGTAAATATGGCCATAGAGGATATAAATATGATCTTCCATGAGGCAGCTGTAAAAGCCGACCTTGTGAAACAGAAGAGGAAGCGTCACAAAAGAAAAAATAAAAATAAGAAATGGTTTGACCACGAATGCAAAAATGCCAGAAAAGACCTGAGAAAAATATCAAACCAAAAGCATCACCAACCAAACAATCCGGACCTACGTACTAGATACAATGAAACCCTCAAAAGATATAAACACACCATTAGGAACAAAACACAAAACTATACCCACAAAATACTCGAAGAAATTGAAAACTCCACCAATCCAAAACAATTCTGGGAAATGTGGAATAACCTGAGTACAACACAATTGCAAGCATTACCAATCCAAGATGGCGACATCTGGAGAACACATTTTGAAAACCTCTACAAAGACATCCCAATAAACGAAACAAACCCAAGTCAACATCAGGTCACAGAAAAACTCCACACATTAGAAGCAACAATTAAAGACAACCAAAACCCTCTAGACTCCCCAATCACATGGAAAGAACTGGCCACAAAAACAAAATCTCTCCAACTAAAGAAAGCCTGTGGCCCAGACAACATCAAAAATGAAATGCTCAAGTTCAGCAATATGGAGATGCAGGGTGCGGTACTCAAATTATTCAACATCATATTACGTTCAGGCTGTTTTCCCGATATCTGGTGCCAAGGACTAATCTCCCACATATATAAAAGTGGAAACAAATCAGACCCAAATAACTACCACGGCATCTGTGTCAACAGTTGTCTAGGGAAGTTATTCTGCAGTATTCTAAATAGTAGATTACTTGATTTTCTTAACAAACATAATATCCTCATAAAAAACCAAATAGGCTTTCTTCCAAAACACCGCACCGCCGACCATATCTATACCCTTCACACCCTCATTGAAAATCATATACACCAAACATAAAATGGGAAAATATTCGCCTGTTTCATCGACTTCAAGAAAGCCTTTGACTCTATATGGCACGAAGGGCTCTATTATAAACTTCTTCAGTGTGGAATAGGGGGCAAAGTCTATGACCTTATTAAATCAATGTATCTGAAAAACAAATGCGGGGTCAAAATTGGAGACAAACGCACCGATTTCTTCACCCAGAGAAGAGGCGTCCGGCAGGGCTGCAATTTGAGCCCGACCCTGTTCAACATATACATAAATGAATTAGCAGACATGCTGGAGCAAAGCGAGTCACCAGGTCTCCGTCTCCTGGATGGAGAAGTTAAATCCCTGTTCTATGCGGATGACCTGGTTCTGCTGTCTCCCACAGAACAGGGATTACAGCAACAACTAGACCTACTCGACAAATACTGCCAAAATTGGGCTCTAACAGTAAATCTAAAGAAAACCAACATCATGATTTTTCAAAAAAGGCCCAGATGTTAGGAAAACAAATACCAGTTTACCCTCAGTGATACCACTATAGGACACACTATGAGCTACACCTACCTTGGTCTAACTATTACAGCATCAGGGAGCTTCAGCATAGCAGTGAATGCACTAAAAGAAAAAGCACGAAGAGCCCTATATGCAATAAAAAGAAAATTCTACAACATCCAAATCCCAATCAAAATCTGGCTCAAAATATTTGACAGCATAATCCTGCCCATTGCACTGTACGGTAGTGAAGTATGGGGCCCGCTAAATCACCAAAGCTACACTAAATGGGAAAAACACACAATAGAAGCCCTACATGCAGAATTCTGCCGAAGCATCCTTCGCACCCAAAGAAAAACGCCAACAAATGCATGCAGAGCCGAACTAGGCAGATACCCACTGATAATAAACATCCAAAAACGAGCACTAAACTTCCTAAATCACCTCAAATCTAGCTCCCCAGACACCCTTCATTTCAAAGCCTTTCAGACCCAAGAGCTAAACCCAGAAAAAAGTCCCCTGAGTCAGCTGCTACTGAAACTAAGTACTCAGCCGGACCCTGACCAGCCCCAGACCAACACAGCCGTCCAAACACCAATCCGAGTGAACCAAATCATTAAAAAATGCAAAGAAACCTACCTGGAACATTGGAACAAAATAACCGAAAGCCAAAGCAGATTAGAATGTTACCGGGCCCTAAAAAGAGAATATAAACTGGCAGACTACCTCACGACCATCAGAGACACAAAACAGAGACAGACCCTCACCAGGTACAGACTAAGCGACCACCAACTGGAAATTGAAAAAGGCAGATACAAGAAATCCTGGCAGCCTAGAGAGAATAGAATATGCGATCAATGTCTGGCCGGCGAGGTTGAAACAGAGATGCATTTCCTCCTAAAATGCGAAAAATTCAACACATCAAGAAACATATTATTCAACAAGCTAAGCCAAACAACCCCAGATTTCAAGGAATTGGATGACCTGTCAAAATTGAGATTAGTCCTAGGAGAAGGAGACAGACCATACCTAGGGGCCAAATATGTAACAACATGTCACAACCTGAGGACTGTTTAAAATTAAGACTGTTTAAAATTAATATTGAACGTACCAAATGAAGTACAAAGACTGTTTAAAATTAATATTGTTTAAAAGTAATATTGTATGTACCCAACAAATGTCAAATCGATTGACACCTACAGAATGTTGGAAAACTGTACCTTTTTGCTATGTAAGCTTTGGCAATATGGTTCTCTGTAAACTTTCATGCCAATAAAGCATTTGAACTGAACTGAACTGAACTGAACTGAGAGACCCCAGATTTCAAGGAATTGGATGACCTGTCAAAATTGAGACGAGTCCTAGGAGAAGGAGACAGACCATACCTTGGGGCCAAATATGTAACAACATGTCACAACCTGAGGACTGTTTAAAATTAAGACTGTTTAAAATTAATATTGAACGTACCAAATGAAGTACAAAGACTGTTTAAAATTAATATTGTTTAAAAGTAATATTGTATGTTCCCAACAAATGTCAAATCAATTGACACCTACAGAATGTTGGAAAACTGTACCTTTTTGCTATGTAAGCTTTGGCAATATGGTTCTCTGTAAACTTTCATGCCAATAAAGCATTTGAATTGGAATTGGAATTGGACTAGGAGTTAGAGAGAGAGAGAGAGAGATTGGGAGCGTCAGAGAGTGACTGGGAGTGAGAGAGAGAGATTGGGAGTGTGAGAGAGAGAGTTTGGGAGAGTGAGAGAGAGAGATTGGGAGTGTGAGAGAGAGAGATTGGTAGTGTGAGAGAGAGAGATTGGGAGTGTGAGAGAGAGAGATTGGGAGTGTGAGAGAGAGAGATTGTGAGTGTGAGAGAGAGAGAGATTGGGAGTGTGAGAGAGAGTGACTGGGATTGTGAGAGAGAGAGAGATATTGGGAGTGTGAGAGAGAGATTGGGAGTGTGAGAGAGAGAGAGATTGGGAGTGTGAGAGAGAGAGACTGGGAGTGTGAGAGAGAGAGATATTGGGAGTGTCAGAGAGAGATTGGGAGTGTGAGAGAGAGAGAGATTGGGAGTGAGAGAGAGAGAGGTTGGGAGTGTGAGAGAGAGAGATTGGGAGTGTGAGAGAGAGAGAGAGTGGGAGTGTGTGAGAGAGAGAGTTTGGGAGGGTGAGAGAGAGAGAGGTTGGGAGTGTGAGAGCGAGAGATTGGGAGTGTGAGAGAGAGAGAGAGATTGGGAGTGTGAGAGAGAGAGATTGGGAGTGAGTGAGAGAGAGAGATTGGGAGTGTGAGAGAGAGAGAGAGATTGGGAGTGTGAGAGAGAGAGACTGGGAGTGTGAGAGAGAGAGAGAGATTGGGAGTATGAGAGAGAGATTGGGAGTGTGAGAGAGAGAGTTTGGGAGTGTGAGAGAGAGAGAGATTGGGAGTGAGAGAGAGAGATTGGGAGTGTGAGAGAGAGAGATTGGGAGTGTGAGAGAGAGAGATTGGGAGTGTGAGAGAGATTGGGAGTGTGAGAGAGAGAGACTGGGAGTGTGAGAGAGGGAGAGAAATTGGGAGTGTGAGAGAGAGATTGCGAGTGTGAGAGAGGGAGTTTGGGAGTGTGAGAGAGAGAGAGATTGGGAGTGAGAGAGAGAGAGAGCTTGGGAGTGTGAGAGAGAGAGATTGGGAGTGTGAGAGAGAGAGAGATTGGGAGTGTGTGAGAGAGAGAGCTTGGGAGTGTGTGAGAGAGGGAGATTGGGAGGGTGAGAGAGAGAGAGATTGGGAGTGAGCGAGAGAGAGAGATTGGGAGTGTGAGAGTGAGATTGGGTGTGTGAGAGAGAGAGATATTGGGAGTGTGAGAGAGAGAGATTGGGAGTGTGTGAGAGAGGGAGTTTGGGAGTGTGAGAGAGAGAGACTGGGAGTGTGAGAGAGAGAGGGAGAGATTGGGAGTATGAGAGAGATTGGGAGTGTGAAAGAGAGATTGAGAGTGTGAGAGAGAGAGACTAGGAGTTAGAGAGAGAGAGAGAGAGATTGGGAGCGTGAGAGAGTGACTGGGAGTGAGAGAGAGAGATTGGGAGTGTGAGAGAGAGAGATTGGGAGAGTGAGGGAGAGAGATTGGGAGTGTGAGAGAGAGAGATTGGTAGTGTGAGAGAGAGAGATTGGGAGTGTGAGAGAGTGAGATGGGGAGTGTGAGAGAGAGAGATTGGGAGTGTGAGAGAGAGAGAGACTGGGAGTGAGAGAGAGAGATTGGGAGTGTGAGAGAGAGAGAGATTGGGAGTGCGTGAGAGAGACTGGGAGTGAGAGAGTGAGAGAGGGAGAGAGAGAGAGAGAGAGATTGGAAGTGTGAGAGAGAGAGAGATTGGGAGTGTGAGAGAGAGAGAGATTGGGAGTGTGAGAGAGCGAGACTGGGAGTGTGAGAGAGAGAGAGAGATTGGGAGTGTGAGAGAGAGATTGGGAGTGTGAGAGAGAGAGATTGGGAGTGTGAGAGAGAGAGATTGGGAGTGTGAGAGAAAGAGATTGGGAGTGTGAGAGAGTGAGATTGGGAGTGTGAGAGACAGAGAGATTGGGAGTGTGTGAGAGAGAGAGAATGGGAGGGTGAGAGAGAGAGAGGTTGGGTGTGTTGAGAGAGAGAGACCAGGAGTGTGAGAGTGAGAGATTGGGAGTGTGAGAGAGAGAGATTGGGAGAGTGAGAGAGAGAGAGATTGGGAGTGTGAGAGAGAGAGAGAGATTGGGAGTGTGAGAGAGAGAGACTGGGAGTGTGAGAGAGAGAGAGAGATTGGGAGTGTGAGAGAGAGATTGGGAGTGTCAGAGATAGAGTTTGGGAGAGTGAGAGAGAGAGAGATTGGGAGTGAGAGAGAGAGGGAGATTGGGAGTGTGAGAGAGAGAGAGATTGGGAGTGTGAGAGAGAGAGAGATTGGGAGTGTGAGAGAGAGCGAGCTTGGGAGTGTGTGAGAGAGAGAGATTGGTGAGGGTGAGAGAGATACATTGGGAGTGTGAGAGAGAGAGATTGGGAGTGTGAGTGAGAGAGAGATTGGGAGTGTGAGTGAGAGAAAGATTGGGAGTGTGAGAGAGAGTGATTGGGAGTGTGAGAGAGAGAGATTGTGAGTGAGAGAGAGAGAGACTGGGAGTGTGAGAGAGAGAGGGAGAGATTGGGAGTGTGAGAGAGATTGGGAGTGTGAAAGAGAGATTGAGAGTGTGAGAGAGAGAGACGGAGTTAGAGAGAGAGAGAGAGAGAGATTGGGAGCGTGAGAGAGTGACTGGGAGTGAGAGAGAGAGATTGGGAGTGTGAGAGAGAGAGATTGGGAGAGTGAGAGAGAGAGATTGCGAGTGTGAGAGAGAGAGATTGGTAGTGTGAGAGAGAGAGATTGGGAGTGTGAGAGAGAGAGATTGGGAGTGTGAGAGAGAGAGATTGTGAGTGTGAGAGAGAGAGATTGGGAGCGTGAGAGAGAGATTGGGAGTGTGAGAGAGAGAGATTGGGAGTGTGAGAGAGAGAGATTGGGAGTGTGAGAGAGAGAGATTGGGAGTGTGAGAGAGAGAGAGATTGGGAGGGTGAGAGAGAGAGAGGTTGGGAGTGTGAGAGAGAGAGATTGGGAGTGTGAGAGGGAGAGAGAGATTGGGAGTGTGAGAGAGAGAGATTGGGAGTGAGTGAGAGAGAGAGATTGGGAGTGTGAGAGAGAGAGAGAGATTGGGAGTGTGAGAGAGAGAGACTGGGAGTGTGAGAGAGAGAGAGAGATTGGGAGTGTGAGAGAGAGATTGGGAGTGTGAGAGAGAGAGTTTGGGAGTGTGAGAGAGAGAGAGATTGGGAGTGAGAGAGAGAGATTGGGAGTGTGAGAGAGAGAGATTGGGAGTGTGAGAGAGAGAGATTGGGAGGGTGAGAGAGAGAGAGAGATTGGGAGTGTGAGAGAGAGAGACTGGGAGTGTGAGAGAGGGAGAGAGATTGGGAGTGTGAGAGAGAGATTGGGAGTGTGAGAGAGGGAGTTTGGGAGTGTGAGAGAGAGAGAGATTGGGAGTGAGAGAGAGAGAGAGATTGGGAGTGTGAGAGAGAGAGATTGGGAGTGTGAGAGAGAGAGAGATTGGGAGTGTGAGAGAGAGAGAGCTTGGGAGTGTGTGAGAGAGGGAGATTGGGAGGGTGAGAGAGAGAGGGATTGGGAGTGAGAGAGAGAGAGTGACTGGGAGTGAGAGAGAGAGATTGGGAGTGTGAGAGAGAGAGATTGGGAGAGTGAGAGAGAGAGTTTGGGAGTGTGAGAGAGAGAGATTGGTAGTGTGAGAGAGAGAGATTGGGAGTGAGAGGGAGAGAGATTGGGAGTGTGAGAGAGAGAGAGATTGGGAGTTTGAGAGAGAGAGAGAGATTGGGAGTGTGAGAGAGAGATTGGGAGTGTGTGAGAGACGGAGATTGGGAGTGTGAGAGAGAGAGACTGGGAGTGTGAGAGAGAGAGGAAGAGGTTGGGAGTGTGAGAGAGGTTGGGAGTGTGAAAGAGAGATTTGGAGTGTGAGAGAGAGAGACTAGGAGAGAGAGAGAGAGAGAGAGAGATTGGGAGCGTGAGAGAGTGACTGGGAGTGAGAGAGAGAGATTGGGACTGTGAGAGAGAGAGATTGGGAGAGTGAGAGAGAGAGATTGGGAGTGTGAGAGAGAGAGATTGGGAGTGTGAGAGAGAGAGATTGGGAGTGTGAGAGAGAGAGATTGGGAGTGTGAGAGAGAGAGAGACTGGGAGTGAGAGAGAGAGATTGGGAGTGTGAGAGAGAGAGAGATTGGGAGTGTGTGAGAGAGACTGGGAGTGAGAGAGTGAGAGAGGGAGCGAGAGAGAGAGAGAGATTGGGAGTGTGAGAGAGAGAGAGATTTTGAGTGTGAGAGAGAGAGAGATTGGGAGTGTGAGAGAGAGAGACTGGGAGTGTGAGAGAGAGAGAGAGATTGGGAGTGTGAGAGAGAGATTGGGAGTGTGAGAGAGAGAGAGATTGGGAGTGTGAGAGAGAGAGATTGGGAGTGTGAGAGAGAGAGATTGGGAGTGTGAGAGAGAGAGATTGGGAGTGTGAGAGAGAGAGATTGTGAGAGAGAGAGAGAGATCATTTCCTCCTAAAATGCGAAAAATTCAACACATCAAGAAACATATTATTCAACAAGCTAAGCCAAACAACCCCAGATTTCAAGGAATTGGATGATCTGTCAAAATTGAGATTAGTCCTAGGAGAAGGAGACAGACCATACCTTGGGGCTAAATATGTAACAACATGTCACAACCTGAGGACTGTTTAAAAGTAAGACTGTTTAAAATTAATATTGAACGTACCAAATGAAGTAGAAAGACTGTTTAAAATTAATATTGTTTAAAAGTAATATTGTATGTACCCAACAAATGTCAAATCGATTGACACCTACAGAATGTTGGAAAACTGTACCTTTTTGCTATGTAAGCTTTGGCAATAGGGTTCTCTGTAAACTTTCATGCCAATAAAGCATTTGAACTGAACTGAACTGAACTGAAACTGAACTGATTGGGAGGGTGAGAGAGAGAGAGGTTGGGTGTGTTGAGAGAGAGAGAGCGTGAGAGAATGACTGGGAGTGAGAGAGAGAGATTGGGAGTGTGAGAGAGAGAGATTGGGAGAGTGAGAGAGAGTGATTTCTCCCCGTGTTTGCGTGGGTTTTCTCCGGGCGCTCCGGTTTCCTCCCACAGTCCAAAGATGTGCGGGTTAGGTTGATTGGCTATGATAAATTGACCCTTAGTGTTAGGGGGGATTAAATACGTGGGGTTACGGGGATAGGGTGGGATATGTGTTGGTGTAGGGGTTACGGGGATCGGGTGGGATATGTGTCGGTGCAGGCTCGATGGGCCGAAAATGGCCTCTATCTGCACTGTGGGGTTTCTGTGATTTCTGTGATTTCTGTGATTGGGAGTGTGAGAGAGAGAGATTGGTAGTGTGAGAGAGAGAGATTGGGAGTGTGAGAGAGAGAGATTGGGAGTGTGAGAGAGAGAGATTGGGAGTGTGAGAGAGAGAGATTGGGAGTGTGAGAGAGAGAGAGACTGGGAGTGAGAGAGAGAGATTGGGAGTGTGAGAGAGAGAGAGATTGGGAGTGTGTGAGAGAGACTGGGAGTGAGAGAGTGAGAGAGGGAGCGAGAGAGAGAGAGAGATTGGAAGTGTGAGACAGAGAGAGACTGGGAGTGTGAGAGAGAGAGAGATTGGGAGTGTGAGAGAGCGAGACTGGGAGAGTGAGAGAGAGAGAGAGATTGGGAGTGTGAGAGAGAGATTGGGAGTGTGAGAGAGAGAGAGATTCGGAGTGTGAGAGAGAGAGATTGGGAGTGTGAGAGAAAGAGATTGGGAGTGTGAGAGAGTGAGATTGGGAGTGTGAGAGACAGAGAGATTGGGAGTATGTGAGAGAGAGAGATTGGGAGGGTGAGAGAGAGAGAGGTTGGGTGTGTTGAGAGAGAGAGATTGGGAGTGTGAGACAGAGAGAGATTGGGAGTGTGAGAGAGAGAGACCAGGAGTGTGAGAGAGAGAGATTGGGAGTGTGAGAGAGAGAGATTGGGAGAGTGAGAGAGAGAGAGATTGGGAGTGTGAGAGAGAGAGAGAGATTGGGAGTGTGAGAGAGAGAGACTGGGAGTGTGAGAGAGAGAGAGAGATTGGGAGTGTGAGAGAGAGATTGGGAGTGTCTGAGAGAGAGTTTGGGAGAGTGAGAGAGAGAGAGATTAGGAGTGAGAGAGAGAGGGAGATTGGGAGTGTGAGAGAGAGAGAGATTGGGAGTGTGAGAGAGAGAGAGATTGGGAGGGTGAGAGAGAGTCATTGGGAGTGTGAGAGAGAGAGATTGGGAGTGTGAGTGAGAGAGAGATTGGGAGTGTGAGTGAGCGAGAGATTGGGAGTGTGAGAGAGAGAGATTGGGAGTGTGAGAGAGAGAGATTGGGAGTGAGAGAGAGAGAGACTGGGAGTGTGAGAGAGAGAGGGAGAGATTGGGAGTGTGAGAGAGATTGGGAGTGTGAAAGAGAGATTGAGAGTGTGAGAGAGAGAGACTAGGAGTTAGAGAGAGAGAGAGAGAGATAGGGAGCGTGAGAGAGTGACTTGGAGTGAGAGAGAGAGATTGGGAGTGTGAGAGAGAGAGATTGGGAGAGTGTGAGAGAGAGATTGGGAGTGTGAGAGAGAGAGATTGGTAGTGTGAGAGAGAGAGATTGGGAGTGTGAGAGAGAGAGATTGGGAGTGTGAGAGAGAGAGATTGTGAGTGTGAGAGAGAGAGATTGGGAGCGTGAGAGAGAGATTGGGAGTGTGACAGAGAGAGATTGGGAGTGTGAGAGAGAGAGAGACTGGGAGTGAGAGAGAGAGATTGGGAGTGTGAGAGAGAGAGATTGGGAGAGTGAGAGAGAGAGAGATTGGGAGTGTGAGAGAGAGAGAGAGATTGGGAGTGAGAGAGAGAGAGATTGGGGGTGTGAGAGAGAGAGATTGGGAGTGTGAGAGAGAGAGAGATTGGGAGTGTGTGAGAGAGAGCGCTTGGGAGTGTGTGAGAGAGGGAGATTGGGAGGGTGAGAGAGAGAGATTGGGAGTGAGAGAGAGAGAGAGGTTGGGAGTGTGAGAGAGAGATTGGGTGTGTGAGAGAGAGAGAGATTGGGAGTGTGAGAGAGACAGATTGGGAGTGTGTGAGAGAGGGAGATTGGGAGTGTGAGAGAGTGAGACTGGGAGTGTGAGAGAGAGAGGGAGAGATTGGGAGTGTGAGAGAAATTGGGAGTGTGAAAGAGAGATTGAGAGTTTAAGAGAGAGAGACTAGGAGTTAGAGAGAGAGAGAGAGAGATTGGGAGCGTGAGAGAGTGACTGGGAGTGAGAGAGAGAGATTGGGAGTGTGAGAGAGAGAGATTGGGAGTGTGAGAGAGAGAGATTGGGAGTGTGAGAGAGAGAGATTGGGAGAGTGAGAGAGAGCCGGAGCACGGAGCCTGAAGCCGGAGAAAGGCCTGAGGAACCGGGCCGAGCGAGGCACCGGAGAGAAGGAGAGCGAGCAGCAACAGGAGTAGACCCAGACCGGGAGGAGCGGCCCGAGCTAGTCAAAGAGGCGAGTGGAGAGGTAGGGGTGCCGGATCGGGTCGGGCCTGGAGAGCGAGCAAGCCCGAGGCCTGAAACCCGAGAAACTCCGGGGTCGGAGAAACTCGGACAAACACCGGGCCGGGACAGCACAGCCGAGCCGAGAGGCTGGGGCCAGGGCAGAAGCCCGGAGAGAGCGTTGGGAGCTGAGAGCTGAGAGCGCGAAATTTGAATGAAGGGAAACGGCTGAAAGGAGAAAAGGAGCAAAGAGAGGTAACTGCACCGAGAGAGAGAGAGAGACGGAGCGAGAGAGCGTGAGAGAGAGAGAGGAGAGGAAACACCAGCTGGAGAGAAAAAGCCGGAGAAATAAGTTTTACCTAACTCTACCTAAGTTTCATTTTAGTTAAAGTTAGTTCGGAAAAAGTTTAATTTTATTTAAATTTAGCTCGAAAAAAAAAAAAAAAAAAAACAACAAACCCGCGAGGAAAAGGAATAGAAACCCGAGAGAAACGATAAACTACCCGAACCAAGAGCCTGTGAGAAAAAGAGAAAGATAAACCTTTAAGAACAGCTATATCAAAGATGAACCCCTGAAAAACTCCCAATTTTGGACCTAAAAGTGGGCTAAGGTGGAACACGACACAAAAAAGAGAAAAAAAAAAAGTTATCTATCTGAGACAAAAAACAAACGACTACAATGAGCAGGGAAATGATATATCCTGAGCAATGCACAAAAAATAAAGCAAAGGAAAAATACAAGTACACAACACTAAAAAATAACCCAGAAATCCTCTACGTTGACTATACCACACACAAAGGGACTAAGCTGAAGAACAACCTCATATTCTACACCGAATACGTCACCTCCTGGAAGGAGACTTTACAAAAACACTACACATACGTCTCCAGCGAAGGTATCGGCAGTGGAGGCAGACTGAAAATATGTAAAGATGGAAACCTAGATAAAGATGACCCCCTGCTAACCATAAGCTACTACAACAAAAATAGAAAGATCATGATACAGGGGAATGTGGAAAATCTGGACACCTTCGAAAAGGAATTCCCCCAGTTGAAAACTAAGGCAGACACAAAGAGGACCAATGGACAGGAAGCAACAGAGAGTCGAACAGAGGATGATGAGAGCCAAGTGGAGGAAGAAGAGGAGAGACCAGCAGAGGAAAACACCTCCCTGTACATCTCCACCCCCCCACACCTCTCAACGAAAACAAAATGATGAAAGAGAATCTGGCCAAACTAGAACTTGATTTCAACGAATACAGAGAAACACTGGCCAAGAATTTGAAGGAGGAATTCAAACAGCTAAAAACGGAATACGAGTCCACCATGCACAAGATGAGAAAGACCATAGAGGAGCAAAGAAATGAGATCAAAGAACTCCGTACTCAACAAAACAAAACGAAGGAGACCGTAGAAAGGCTCAGCAGGCAACACAAACCTCTTAAGGTCCAAAAACCTGAGGACACAAAAACAACACACACAAAGACACAGAACCCGCCGGATGCCACCCCACACGAAGACACACCGAAAGCCACAAACCCCGCTCCAACCAGCCCTCAGTCGAGTCATGCCCAGACTACTGCTACCCAGTCCTCACACACAGGAACACAAAAACCGACAGATACCCCCCCAAACGATGACACACCGAAAGCCCCAAACCCCGCTCCTGCCACACAACATATCCCAGAAACCCAGCCAACAACCAGCCACCAGGCGAGCCCTACCCAGACTACTGTTACCCAGTCTGAAAAACCAGCCCATCAGGCGGTCCTGCTGACCGACTCCAACGGAAAGTTTCTGGACCCCCAGAGGCTGTTCCCAGACCATCAAGTCCTGAAAAAATGTTGCAGCAACACAGGCCAAGCAATGAAGATCCTGAACAAAGAATCCCTTGGAAGCCCCAAATGGATTGTGATCCACACAGGCACGAACGACCTACGCACCCTACAGGAAGGCACGGCTTGGGCGGTGAGCAGGATGGCAGAAAAGGCCAGCAGGGAATTCCCCGAGGTGCGGATCGTGATCTCCACACTACTGCCCAGAAAGGACACCCCAGCCTATATAATCCACAACACCAACAGGGAGATCGACACGAGATGTTCTGTCCTCCCCAACGTCTCCCTGGCCCATCATCCAAACATCAACACAAGGGACCTCTATGACGAAATACATCTACTCAAACAGCGGATGTGGGTCTTCACAAGAAACCTCATAAACACTGCCAAAAGACGCAGCCCTCCCACCCCCTCTACCATTGGGAGCCCAAACAGGACCACCAATGTCCCCCACCCCCCTTTACAAAACCAACAACAGAACCGTGCTTTTATACCTGACCCAAGACCCCCCTCTAGACCACAGACTGTAGACCAAGAACTGAGAAAGATCATGACCATGCTGAACAGCCTGATAGAAAGCCGGAGAAATTATTAATATTGTTATTTATCATTATCATTATTGTTATCTTATCAGTATTATTACTATTATTAGATAGATATATGTGCATGCCTCATGAAATTTATACTAAATCATCATTTAGCATTATAGAAAATAGTGTTTCCACACTCATCCCACAAAATAGGTCCATTTTATTTCGTTTTATTGAACTATATAAATGCGTTCTTTCCACATAAGCTGCTGGAATATCCAGGGCCTCCGCTCCTCAACTTTTGGGATGAAGAGTACAGACCCTGAATTCCTAAAAGCTATAAAAGACATTGATATAATTGTGTTAACAGAAACATGGTGCCAAAAGGACATGCCGACCCACTGTCCTCCAATGTACCATGAAATCTTTGTGCCCTCAGTAAAGAACACTAAAACACGCAAGGGCAGAACCTCCGGGGGAATATTGGTGTGGTATAAGGGAGAACTGGACAAACACATCTCACCGGTAAAACAGGGAAAATCACACGTATGGCTAAAACTAGATAAAAATATAGGAATAGCAAAAAAAGATGTTTACTTATGTGCAATCTACATACCTCCAATAGATTCGCCATATTTCGAAGAGGAGTTATTTGATACTCTCCACATGGAAATCAGCCATTTCCAGGCCCAAGGAAAGGTGATAATATGTGGGGACCTAAATGCAAGGACCGGTTGTGAACCTGACTTCATAGACCCACAGGGAAACAACCATGTGTTTGGCCAGACCCCTTTAGATGTCACACCAGCCATCGCAAATCGGAACAACCTTGATCGTGAAATAAATAAAAGCGGTAGGGAGGTAGTGCAACTCTGCCGAGCCTTAGGCCTGTACATAGTTAATGGTAGGTTCAGAGGGGACTCCCAAGGGAGACTCACATACTCCTCAACTCTTGGGTCTAGTGTGGTGGACTATACAATCACTGACCTGGACCCCTGCGATATCAACGCATTCACTGTCAGGCAGCAATCCCCCCTCTCAGACCATAACCAAATAAATGTGTACCTTAAACTTTCTGCCCAAACTACAGACACAAAAAAGGAACACAGTAAGCTACATAAAATAAACCAGACATACAGATGGGCCCCAGACAGTGGAGATAAATTCATCACAGCACTAAATTCACCTGATCTCACAAGTAAAATTTCAAAATATAAAGAAAATCTATATGAGATCACCAGAGATGGTGTAAACACGGCCATAGAGGATATAAATATGATCTTCCATGAGGGAGCTGTAAAAGCCGACCTCGTGAAACAGAAGAGGAAGCGTCACAAAAGACAAAATAAAAATATGAAATGGTTTGACCACGAATGCAAAAATGCCAGAAAAGACCTGAGAAAAATATCAAACCAAAAGCATCGGCAACCAAACAATCCGGACCTACGTACTAGATACAATGAAACCCTCAAAAGATATAAACACACCATTAGGAACAAAACACAAAACTATACCCACAAAATACTCGAAGAAATTGAAAACTCCACCAATCCAAAACAATTCTGGGAAATGTGGAATAACCTGAGTACAACACAATTGCAAGCATTACCAATCCAAGATGGCGACATCTGGAGAACACATTTTGAAAACCTCTACAAAGACATCCCAATAAACAAAACAAACCCAAGTCAACATCAGGTCACAGAAAAACACCACACATTAGAAGCAACAATTAAAGACAACCAAAACCCTCTAGACTCCCCAATCACATGGAAAGAACTGGCCACAAAAACAAAATCTCTCCACCTAAAGAAAGCCTGTGGCCCAGACAACATCAAAAATGAAATGCTAAAGTTCAGCAATATGGAGATGCAGGGTGCGATACTCAAACTATTCAACATCATATTACGCTCAGGCTGTTTTCCCGATATCTGGTGCCAAGGACTAATCTCCCCCATATATAAAAGTGGAAACAAATCAGACCCAAATAACTACCACGGCATCTGTGTCAACAGTTGTCTAGGGAAGTTATTCTGCAGTATTCTAAATAGTAGATTACTTGATTTTCTTAACAAACATAATATCCTCAGAAAAAACCAAATAGGCTTTCTTCCAAAACACCGCACCGCCGACCATATCTATACCCTTCACACCCTCATTGAAAAACATAAACACCAAACAAAAAATGGGAAAATATTCGCCTGTTTCATCGACTTCAAGAAAGCCTTTGACTCTATATGGCACGAAGGGCTCTATTATAAACTTCTTCAGTGTGGAATAGGGGGCAAAGTCTATGACCTTATTAAATCAATGTATCTGAAAAACAAATGCGGGGTCAAAATTGGAGACAAACGCACCGATTTCTTCACCCAGAGAAGAGGCGTCCGGCAGGGCTGCAATTTGAGCCCGACCCTGTTCAACATATACATAAATGAATTAGCAGACATGCTGGAGCAAAGCGAGTCACCAGGTCTCCGTCTCCTGGATGGAGAAGTGAAGTCCCTGTTCTATGCGGACGACCTGGTTCTGCTGTCTCCCACAGAACAGGGATTACAGCAACAACTAGACCTACTCGACAAATACTGCCAAAATTGGGCTCTAACAGTAAATCTAAAGAAAATCAACATCATGATTTTTCAGAAAAGACCCAGATGTCAGGAAAACAAAAACAGTTTACCCTCAGTGATACCACTATAGGACACACTATGAGCTACACCTACCTTGGTCTAACTATTACAGCATCAGGGAGCTTCAGCATAGCAGTGAATGCACTAAAAGAAAAAGCCCGAAGAGCCCTATATGCAATAAAAAGAAAATTCTACAACATCCAAATCCCAATCAAAATCTGGCTCAAAATATTTGACAGCATAATCCTGCCCATTGCACTGTACGGTAGTGAAGTATGGGGCCCGCTAAATCACCAAAGCTACACTAAATGGGAAAAACACACAATAGAAGCCCTACATGCAGAATTCTGCCGAAGCATCCTTCGCACCCAAAGAAAAACGCCAACAAATGCATGCAGAGCCGAACTAGGCAGATACCCACTGATAATAAAAATCCAAAAACGAGCACTAAACTTCCTAAATCACCTCAAATCTAGCTCCCCAGACACCCTTCATTTCAAAGCCTTTCAGACCCAAGAGCTAAACCCAGAAAAGAGTCCCCTGAGTCAGCTGCTACTGAAACTAAGTACTCAGCCGGACCCTGACCAGCCCCAGACCAACACAGCCGTCCAAACACCAATCCGAGTGAACCAAATCATTAAAAAATGCAAAGACACCTACCTGGAACATTGGAACAAATAACCGAAAGCCAAAGCAGATTAGAATGTTACCGGTCCCTAAAAAGAGAATATAAACTGGCAGACTACCTCACGACCATCAGAGACACAAAACAGAGACAGACCCTCACCAGGTACAGACTAAGCGACCACCAACTGGAAATTGAAAAAGGCAGATACAAGAAATCCTGGCAGCCTAGAGAGAATAGAATATGCGATCAATGTCTGGCTGGCGAGGTTGAAACAGAAATGCTTTTCCTCCTAAAATGCGAAAAATTCAACACATCAAGAAACATATTATTCAACAAGCTAAGCCAAACAACCCCAGATTTCAAGGAATTGGATGATCTGTCAAAATTGAGATTAGTCCTAGGAGAAGGAGACAGACCATACCTTGGGGCCAAATATGTAACAACATGTCACAACCTGAGGACTGTTTAAAAGTAAGACTGTTTAAAATTAATATTGAACGTACCAAATGAAGTAGAAAGACTGTTTAAAATTAATATTGTTTAAAAGTAATATTGTATGTACCCAACAAATGTCAAATCGATTGACACCTACAGAATGTTGGAAAACTGGACCTTTTTGCTATGTAAGCTTTGGCAATATGGTTCTCTGTAAACTTTCATGCCAATAAAGCATTTGAACTGAACTGAACTGGAACTGATTGGGAGTGTGAGAGAGAGAGATTGGGAGTGTGAGAGAGAGAAATTGGGAGCGTGAGAGAGAGATTGGGAGTGTGAGAGAGAGAGATTGGGAGTGTGAGAGAGAGAGAGACTGGGAGTGAGAGAGATAGATTGGGAGTGTGAGAGAGAGAGATTGGGAGTGTGTGAGAGAGACTGGGAGTGAGAGAGTGAGAGAGGGAGCGAGAGAGAGAGAGAGATTGGAAGTGTGAGACAGGGAGAGACTGGGAGAGTGAGAGAGAGAGAGATTGGGAGTGTGAGAGAGCGAGACTGGGAGTGTGAGAGAGAGATTGGGAGTGTGAGAGAGAGATTGGGAGTGTGAGAGAGAGAGAGATTCGGAGTGTGAGAGAGAGAGTTTGGGAGTGTGAGAGAAAGAGATTGGGAGTGTGAGAGAGTGAGATTGGGGGTGTGAGAGACAGAGAGATTGGGAGTGTGTGAGAGAGAGAGATTCGGAGGGTGAGAGAGAGAGAGGTTGGGTGTGTTGAGAGAGAGAGATTGGGAGTGTGAGACAGAGAGAGATTGGGAGTGTGAGAGAGAGAGACCAGGAGTGTGAGAGAGAGAGATTGGGAGTGTGAGAGAGAGAGATTGGGAGAGTGAGAGAGAGAGAGATTGGGAGTGTGAGACAGAGAGAGAGATTGGGAGTGTGAGAGAGAGAGACTGGGAGTGTGAGAGAGAGAGAGAGATTGGGAGTGTGAGAGAGAGATTGGGAGTGTCTGAGAGAGAGTTTGGGAGAGTGAGAGAGAGAGAGATTGGGAGTGAGAGAGAGAGGGAGATTGGGAGTGTGAGAGAGAGAGAGATTGGGAGTGTGAGAGAGAGAGAGATTGGGAGTGTGTGAGAGAGCGAGCTTGGGAGTGTGTGAGAGAGAGTGATTGGGAGGGTGAGAGAGAGTCATTGGGAGTGTGAGAGAGAGAGATTGGGAGTGTGAGTGAGAGAGAGATTGGGAGTGTGAGTGAGAGAGAGATTGGGAGTGTGAGAGAGAGAGATTGGGAGTGTGAGAGAGAGAGATTGGGAGTGAGAGAGAGAGAGACTGGGAGTGTGAGAGAGAGAGGGAGAGATTGGGAGTGTGAGAGAGATTGGGAGTGTGAAAGAGAGATTGAGAGTGTGAGAGAGAGAGACTAGGAGTTAGAGAGAGAGAGAGAGAGATTGGGAGCGTGAGAGAGTGACTGGGAGTGAGAGAGAGAGATTGGGAGTGTGAGAGAGAGAGATTGGGAGAGTGTGAGAGAGAGATTGGGAGTGTGAGAGAGAGAGATTGGTAGTGTGAGAGAGAGAGATTGGGAGTGTGAGAGAGAGAGATTGGGAGCTTCAGCATAGCAGTGAATGCACTAAAAGAAAAAGCCCGAAGAGCCCTATATGCAATAAAAAGAAAATTCTACAACATCCAAATCCCAATCAAAATCTGGCTCAAAATATTTGACAGCATAATCCTGCCCATTGCACTGTACGGTAGTGAAGTATGGGGCCCGCTAAATCACCAAAGCTACACTAAATGGGAAAAACATACAATAGAAGCCCTACATGCAGAATTCTGCCGAAGCATCCTTCGCACCCAAAGGAAAACGCCAACAAATGCATGCAGAGCCGAACTAGGCAGATACCCACTGATAATAAACATCCAAAAACGAGCACTAAACTTCCTAAATCACCTCAAATCTAGCTCCCCAGACACCCTTCATTTCAAAGCCTTTCAGACCCAAGAGCTAAACCCAGAAAAGAGTCCCCTGAGTCAGCTGCTACGGAAACTAAGTACTCAGCCGGACCCTGACCAGCCCCAGACCAACACAGCCGCCCAAACACCAATCCGAGTGAACCAAATCATTAAAAAATGCAAAGAAACCTACCTGGAACATTGGAACAAAATAACCGAAAGCCAAAGCAGATTAGAATGTTACCGGGCCCTAAAAAGAGAATATAAACTGGCAGACTACCTCACGACCATCAGAGACACAAAACAGAGACAGACCCTCACCAGGTACAGACTAAGCGACCACCAACTGGAAATTGAAAAAGGCAGATACAAGAAATCCTGGCAGCCTAGAGAGAATAGAATATGCGATCAATGTCTGGCTGGCGAGGTTGAAACAGAAATGCATTTCCTCCTAAAATGCGAAAAATTCAACACATCAAGAAACATATTATTCAACAAGCTAAGCCAAACAACCCCAGATTTCAAGGAATTGGATGATCTGTCAAAATTGAGATTAGTCCTAGGAGAAGGAGACAGACCATACCTTGGGGCCAAATATGTAACAACATGTCACAACCTGAGGACTGTTTAAAATTAAGACTGTTTAAAATTAATATTGAACGTACCAAATGAAGTACAAAGACTGTTTAAAATTAATATTGTTTAAAAGTAATATTGTATGTACCCAACAAATGTCAAATCGATTGACACCTACAGAATGTTGGAAAACTGTACCTTTTTGCTATGTAAGCTTTGGCAATATGGTTCTCTGTAAACTTTCATGCCAATAAAGCATTTTAATTGGAAAAAAAATTGGAATTGGATTGGGAGTGTGAGAGAGAGAGATTGTGAGTGTGAGAAAGAGAGATTGGGAGCGTGAGAGAGAGATTGGGAGTGTGACAGAGAGAGATTGGGAGTGTGAGAGAGAGAGAGACTGGTAGTGAGAGAGAGAGATTGGGAGTGTGAGAGAGAGAGAGATTGGGAGTGTGTGAGAGAGACTGGGAGTGAGAGAGTGAGAGAGGGAGAGAGAGAGAGAGAGAGTTTGGAAGTGTGAGAGAGAGAGAGATTGGGAGTGTGAGAGAGAGAGAGATTGGGAGTGTGAGAGAGCGAGACTGGGAGTGTGAGAGAGAGAGAGATTGGGAGTGTGAGAGAGAGATTGGGAGTGTGAGAGAGAGAGAGATTGGGAGTGTGAGAGAGAGAGATTGGGAGTGTGAGAGAGAGAGATTGGGAGTGTGAGAGAGTGAGATTGGGAGTGTGAGAGACAGAGAGATTGGGAGTGTGTGAGAGAGAGAGATTGGGAGGGTGAGAGAGAGAGAGGTTGGGTGTGTTGAGAGATAGAGATTGGGAGTGTGAGAGAGAGAGAGATTGTGAGTGTGAGAGAGAGAGACCAGGAGTGTGAGAGAGAGAGATTGGGAGTGTGAGAGAGAGAGATTGGGAGAGTGAGAGAGAGAGAGATTGGGAGTGTGAGAGAGAGAGAGAGATTGGGAGTGTGAGAGAGAGAGACTGCGAGTGTGAGAGAGAGAGAGAGATTGGGAGTGTGAGAGAGAGATTGTGAGTGTCAGAGAGAGAGTTTGGGAGAGTGAGAGAGAGAGAGATTGGGAGTGAGAGAGAGAGGGAGATTGGGAGTGTGAGAGAGAGAGAGATTGTGAGTGTGAGAGAGAGAGAGATTGGGAGTGTGAGAGAGAGCGAGCTTGGGAGTGTGTGAGAGAGAGAGATTGGGAGGGTGAGAGAGAGACATTGGGAGTGTGAGAGAGAGAGATTGGGAGTGTGAGTGAGAGAGAGATTGGGAGTGTGAGTTAGAGAGAGATTGGGAGTGTGAGAGAGAGAGATTGGGAGTGTGAGAGAGAGAGATTGGGAGTGAGTGAGAGAGAGATTGGGAGTGTGAGAGAGAGAGACTGTGAGTGTGAGAGTGAGAGACCGGGAGTGTGAGAGGGAGAGATTGGGAGTGTGAGAGAGAGAGATTGGGAGTGTGAGAGAGAGAGATTGGGAGTGTGAGAGAGAGAGAGACTGGGAGTCAGATAGAGAGATTGGGAGTGTGAGAGATAGATTGGGAGTATGTGAGAGAGTTTGGGAGAGTGAGAGAGAGAGATTGGGAGTGTGAGAGAGAGAGATTGGGAGTGTGAGAGAGAGAGAGAGAGAGACTGGGAGTGAGAGAGAGAGAGAGATTGGGAGTGTGAGAGAGAGAGAGATTGGGAGTGTGACAGAGAGAGAGAGATTGGGAGTGAGAGAGAGAGAGACTGGGAGTGTGAGAGAGAGAGAGAGATTGGGAGTGTGAGAGAAAGATTGGGAGTGTGAGAGAGAGAGAGACGAGGAGTGAGAGAGAGAGAGAGGGAGATTGGGAGTGGAAGAGAGAGAGATTTTAGGAGTGTGAGAGAGAGAGATTGGGAGTGAGAGAGAGAGAGATTGGGAGTGTGAGAGAGAGAGAGAGAGAGAGACTGGGAATGAGAGTGAGAGTTTTGGAGTGTGAGAGAGAGAGAAATTGGGAGTGAGAGAGAGATTGGGTGTGTGAGAGAGAGAGATTGGGAGTGAGAGAGAGAGAGAGAGAGATTGGGAGCATGAGAGAGAGAGACTGGGAGTGTGAGTGAGAGAGATTGGGAGTGTGAAAGAGAGAGATTTGGCATGTGAGAGAGAGAGATTGGGAGTGTGAGAGAGAGGGAGAGTGAGACTGGGAGTGAGAGAGAGAAAGAGAGAGAGATTGGGAGTGTGAGAGAGAGAGAGATTGGGAGTGTGAGAGAGAGACTGGGAGTGAGAGAGAGAGAGTGTTAGATTGGGAGTGTGAGAGAGAGAGATTGGGAATGTGACAGAGAGAGAGAGATTGGGGGTGTGACAGAGAGAGAGAGATTGGGAGTGTGAGACAGAGAGATTGGGAGTGTGAGAGAGAGAGAGAGAGAGGCTGGGAATGAGAGAGAGAGATTTGGAGTGTGAGAGAGAGAGAGATTGGGAGTGTGAGAGAGAGACTGGGAGAGAGAGAGAGAGAGAGAGAGAGAGATAGATTGGGAGAGTGAGAGAGAGAGAGATTGGGAGTGTGAGAGAGAGAGAGATTGGGAGTGTGAGAGAGACTGGGAGTGTGAGAGAGAGAGAGATTGGGAGTGAGAGAGAGATTTGGTGTGTGAGAGAGAGAGACTGGGAGTGAGAGAGAGAGAGATTGGGAGTGTGAGAGAGAGGGATTGGGAGTGTGAGAGAGAGACTGGGAGTGAGAGAGAGAGAGAGAGAGAGAGAGATTGGGAGTGTGAGAGAGAGAGAGATAGAGATTGCGAGTGTGAGAGAGAGATTGGGAGTGTGAGAGAGAGACTGGGAGTGAGAGAGAGAGAGAGAGAGAGAGATAGAGTGGGAGTGTGAGAGAGAGAGATTGGGAGTGTGAGAGAGAGAGAGATTGGGAGTGTGAGAGAGAGAGACTGGGAGTGTGAGAGAGAGAGAGGTTGGGAGTGAGAGAGAGGGAGTTTGAGAGAGAGAGAGATTGGGAGTGAGAGAGAGATTGGGTGTGTGAGAGAGAGAGACTGGGAGTGAGAGAGAGAGAGAGAGAGATTGGGAGTGTGAGAGAGAGAGAGAGAGAAACTATTACAGCATCAGGGAGCTTCAGCATAGCAATGAATGCACTAAAAGAAAAAGCCCGAAGAGTCCTATATGCAATAAAAAGACAATTCTACAACATCCAAATCCCAATCAAAATCTGGCTCAAAATATTTGACAGCATAATCCTGCCCATTGCACTGTACGGTAGTGAAGTATGGGGCCTGCTAAATCACCAAAGCTACGCTAAATAGGAAAAACACACAATAGAAGCCCTACATGCAGAATTCTGCCGAAGCATCCTTCGCACCCAAAGAAAAACGCCAACAAATGCATGCAGAGCCGAACTAGGCAGATACCCACTGATAATAAACATCCAAAAACGAGCACTAAACTTCCTAAATCACCTCAAATCTAGCTCCCCAGACACCCTTCATTTCAAAGCCTTTCAGACCCAAGAGCTAAACACATAAAAGAGTCCCCTGAGTCAGCTGCTACTGAAACTAAGTACTCAGCCGGACCCTGACCAGCCCCAGACCAACACAGCCGTCCAAACACCAATCCGAGTGAACCAAATCATTAAAAATTGCAAAGAAACCTACCTGGAACATTGGAACAAAATAACCGAAAGCCAAAGCAGATTAGAATGTTACCGGGCCCTAAAAAGAGAATATAAACTGGCAGACTACCTCACGACCATCAGAGACACAAAACAGAGACAGACCCTCACCAGGTACAGACTAAGCGACCACCAACTGGAAATTGAAAAAGGCAGATACAAGAAATCCTGGCAGCCTAGAGAGAATAGAATATGCGATCAATGTCTGGCCGGCGAGGTTGAAACAGAAATGCATTTCCTCCTAAAATGCGAAAAATTCAACACATCAAGAAACATATTATTCAACAAGCTAAGCCAAACAACCCCAGATTTCAAGGAATTGGATGACCTGTCAAAATTGAGATTAGTCCTAGTAGAAGGAGACAGACCATACCTTGGAGCCAAATATGTAACAACATGTCACAACCTGAGGACTGTTTAAAATTAAGACTGTTTAAAATTAATATTGAACGTACCAAATGATGTACAAAGACTGTTTAAAATTAATATTGTTTAAAAGTAATATTGTATGTACCCAACAAATGTCAAATCGATTGACACCTACAGAATGTTGGAAAACTGTACCTTTTTGCTATGTAAGCTTTGGCAATATGGTTCTCTGTAAACTTTCATGCCAATAAAGCATTTGAATTGGAATTGAATTGGAATTGGACTAGGAGTGAGAGAGAGAGAAAGAGAGATTGGGAGCGTGAGAGAGAGAGACTGGGAGTGAGAGAGAGAGAGATTGGGAGTGTGAGAGAGAGAGATTGGTAGTGTGAGAGAGAGATTGGGAGTGTGAGAGAGAGAGAGATTGGGAGTGTGAGAGAGAGAGAGATTGGGAGTGTGAGAGAGAGAGATTGGGAGTGTGAGAGAGAGAGAGATTGGGAGTGTGAGTAAGAGAGATTGGGTGTGTGAGAGAGAGAGTTTGGGAGTGTGACAGAGAGAGATTGGGAGTGTGAGAGAGAGAGAGGGAGACTGGGAGAGAGAGAGAGAGATTGGGAGTGTGAGAGAGACAGGGATTGGGAGTGTGAGAGAGACTGGGAGTGAGAGAGAGAGAGATAGATTGGGGGTGTGAGAGAGAGAGATTGGGAGTGTGAGAGAGAGAGAGATTGGGAGTGTGAGAGAGAGCGAGAGATTGGGAGTGTGAGAGAGAGAGACTGGGAGTGTGTGAGAGAGAGAGAGATTGGGAGTGTGAGAGAGAGATTGGGAGTGTGAGAGAGAGAGTTTGGGAGTGTGAGCGAGAGAGAGATTGGGAGTGAGAGAGAGAGAGAGATTGGGAGTGTGAGAGAGAGAGAGATTGGGAGTGTGAGAGAGAGAGAGAGATTGGGAGTGTGAGAGAGGGAGAGATTGGGAGTGTGTGAGAGAGAGAGACTGGAAGTGTGAGAGAGAGAGAGAGATTGGGAGTGTGAGAGAGAGGGATTGGGAGTAAGTGAGAGAGAGATTGGGAGTGTGAGAGAGAGAGACTGTGAGTGTGAGAGAGAGAGACCAGGAGTGTGAGAGAGAGAGATTGGGAAGGTGAGAGAGAGAGATTGGGAGTGTGAGAGAGAGAGATTGGGAGTGTGAGAGAGAGAGATCGGATCAAGGTTGTTCCGATTTGCGATGGCTGGTGTGACATCTAAAGGGGTCTGGCCAAACACATGGTTGTTTCCCTGTGGGTCTATGAAGTCAGGTTCACAACCGGTCCTTGTATTTAGGTACCCACATATTATCACCTTTCCTTGGGTCTGGAAATGGCTGATTTCCATGTGGAGAGTATCAAATAACTCCTCTTCGAAATATGGCGAATCTATTGGAGGTATGTAGATCGCACATAAGTAAACATCTTGTTTTGCTATTCCTATATTTTTATCTAGTTTTAGCCATACGTGTGATTTCCCCTGTTTTACCGGTGAGATGTGTTTGTCCAGTTCTCCCTTATACCACACCAATATTCCCCCGGAGGTTCTGCCCTTGCGTGTTTTAGTGTTCTTTACTGAGGGCACAATGATTTCATGGTACATTGGAGGACAGTGGGTCGGCATGTCCTTTTGGCACCATGTTTCTGTTAACACAATTATATCAATGTCTTTTATAGCTTTTAGGAATTCAGGGTCTGTACTCTTCATCCCAAAAGTTGAGGAGCGGAGGCCCTGGATATTCCAGCAGCTTATGTGGAAAGAACGCATTTATATAGTTCAATAAAACGAAATAAAATGGACCTATTTTGTGGGATGAGTGTGGAAACACTATTTTCTATAATGCTAAGTGATGATTTAGTATAAATTTCATGAGGCATGCACATATATCTATCTAATAATAGTAATAATACTGATAAGATAACAATAATGATAATGATAAATAACAATATTAATAATTTCTCCGGCTTTCTATCAGGCTGTTCAGCATGGTCATGATTTTCTCAGTTCTTGGTCTACAGTCTGTGGTCTAGAGGGGGGTCTTGGGTCAGGTATAAAAGCACGGTTCTGTTGTTGGTTTTGTAAAGGGGGGTGGGGGACATTGGTGGTCCTGTTTGGGCTCCCAATGGTAGGGGGGGTGGGAGGGCTGCGTCTTTTGGCAGTGTTTATGAGGTTTCTTGCGAAGACCCACATCCGCTGTTTGAGTAGATGTATTTCGTCATAGAGGTCCCTAGTGTTGATGTTTGGATGATGGGCCAGTAAAAGCGGTAGGGAGGTAGTGCAACTCTGCTGAGCCTTAGGCCTGTACATAGTTAATGGTAGGTTCAGAGGGGACTCCCTAGGGAGACTCACATACTCCTCAACTCTTGGGTCTAGTGTGGTGGACTATACAATCACTGACCTGGACCCCTGCGATATCAACGCATTCACTGTCAGGCAGCAATCCCCCCTCTCAGACCATAACCAAATAAATGTGTACCTTAAACTTTCTGCCCAAACTACAGACACAAAAAAGGAACACAGTAAGCTACATAAAATAAACCAGACATACAGATGGGCCCCAGACAGTGGAGAAAAATTCATCACAGCACTAAATTCACCTGATCTCACAAGTAAAATTTCAAAATTTAAAGAAAATCTATATGAGATCACCAGAGATGGTGTAAACACGGCCATAGAGGATATAAATATGATCTTCCATGAGGCAGCTGTAAAAGCCGACCTCGTGAAACAGAAGAGGAAGCATCACAAAAGACAAAATAAAAATATGAAATGGTTTGACCACGAATGCAAAAATGCCAGAAAAGACCTGAGAAAAATATCAAACCAAAAGCATCACCAACCAAACAATCCGGACCTACGTACTAGATACAATGAAACCCTCAAAAGATATAAACACACCATTAGGAACAAAACACAAAACTATACCCACAAAATACTCGAAGAAATTGAAAACTCCACCAATCCAAAACAATTCTGGGAAATGTGGAATAACCTGAGTACAACACAATTGCAAGCATTACCAATCCAAGATGGCGACATCTGGAGAACACATTTTGAAAACCTCTACAAAGACATCCCAAAAAACAAAACAAACCCAAGTCAACATCAGGTCACAGAAAAACTCCACACATTAGAAGCAACAATTAAAGACAACCAAAACCCTCTAGACTCCCCAATCACATGGAAAGAACTGGCCACAAAAACAAAATCTCTCCACCTAAAGAAAGCCTGTGGCCCAGACAACATCAAAAATGAAATGCTAAAGTTCAGCAATATGGAGATGCAGGGTGCGATACTCAAACTATTCAACATCATATTACGCTCAGGCTGTTTTCCCGATATCTGGTGCCAAGGACTAATCTCCCCCATATATAAAAGTGGAAACAAATCAGACCCAAATAACTACCGCGGCATCTGTGTCAACAGTTGTCTAGGGAAGTTATTCTGCAGTATTCTAAATAGTAGATTACTTGATTTTCTTAACAAACATAATATCCTCAGAAAAAACCAAATAGGCTTTCTTCCAAAACACCGCACCGCCGACCATATCTATACCCTTCACACCCTCATTGAAAAACATAAACACCAAACAAAAAATGGGAAAATATTCGCCTGTTTCATCGACTTCAAGAAAGCCTTTGACTCTATATGGCACGAAGGGCTCTATTATAAACTTCTTCAGTGTGGAATAGGGGGCAAAGTCTATGACCTTATTAAATCAATGTATCTGAAAAACAAATGTGGGGTCAAAATTGGAGACAAACGCACCAATTTCTTCACCCAGAGAAGAGGCGTCCGGCAGGGCTGCAATTTGAGCCCGACCCTGTTCAACATATACATAAATGAATTAGCAGACATGCTGGAGCAAAGCGAGTCACCAGGTCTCCGTCTCCTGGATGGAGATGTGAAGTCCCTGTTCTATGCGGACGACCTGGTTCTGCTGTCTCCCACAGAACAGGGATTACAGCAACAACTAGCCCTACTCGACAAATACTGCCAAAATTGGGCTCTAACAGTAAATCTAAAGAAAACCAACATAATGTTTTTTCAAAAAAGGCCCAGATGTCAGGAAAACAAATACCAGTTTACCCTCAGTGATACCACTATAGGACACACTATGAGCTACACCTACCTTGGTCTAACTATTACAGCATCAGGGAGCTTCAGCATAGCAGTGAATGCACTAAAAGAAAAAGCCCGAAGAGCCCTATATGCAATAAAAAGAAAATTCTACAACATCCAAATCCCAATCAAAATCTGGCTCAAAATATTTGACAGCATAATCCTGCCCATTGCACTGTACGGTAGTGAAGTATGGGGCCCGCTAAATCACCAAAGCTACACTAAATGGGAAAAACACACAATAGAAGCCCTACATGCAGAATTCTGCCGAAGCATCCTTCGCACCCAAAGAAAAACGCAAACAAATGCATGCAGAGCCGAACTAGGCAGATACCCACTGATAATAAACATCCAAAAACGAGCACTAAACTTCCTAAATCACATCAAATCTAGCTCCCCAGACACCCTTCATTTCAAAGCCTTTCAGACCCAAGAGCTAAACCCAGAAAAGGGTCCCCTGAGTCAGCTGCTACTGAACCTAAGTACTCAGCCGGACCCTGACCAGCCCCAGACCAACACAGCCGTCCAAACACCAATCTGAGTGAACCAAATCATTAAACAATGCAAAGAAACCTACCTGGAACATTGGAACAAAATAACCAAAAGCCAAAGCAGATTAGAATGTTACCGGGCCCTAAAAAGAGAATATAAACTGGCAGACTACCTCACGACCATCAGAGACACAAAACAGAGACAGACCCTCACCAGGTACAGACTAAGCGACCACCAACTGGAAATTGAAAAAGGCAGATACAAGAAATCCTGGCAGCCTAGAGAGAATAGAATATGCGATCAATGTCTGGCTGGCGAGGTTGAAACAGAAATGCATTTCCTCCTAAAATGCTAAAAATTCAACACATCAAGAAACATATTATTCAACAAGCTAAGCCAAACAACCCCAGATTTCAAGGAATTGGATGACCTGTCAAAATTGAGATTATTCCTGGGAGAAGGAAACAGACCATACCTTGGGGCCAAATATGTAACAACATGTCACAACCTGAGGACTGTTTAAAATTAAGACTGTTTAAAATTAATATAGAACGTACCAAATGAAGTACAAAGACTGTTTAAAATTAATATTGTTTAAAAGTAATATTGTATGTACCCAACAAATGTCAAATCGATTGACACCTACAGAATGTTGGAAAACTGTACCTTTTTGCGATGTAAGCTTTGGCAATATGGTTCTCTGTAAACTTTCATGCCAATAAAGCATTTGAATTGGAATTGAATTGGAATTGGACTAGGAGTGAGAGAGAGAGAAAGAGAGATTGGGAGCGTGAGAGAGAGAGACTGGGAGTGAGAGAGAGAGTGTTTGGGAGTGTGAGAGAGAGAGATTGGTAGTGTGAGAGAGAGATTGGGAGTGTGAGAGAGAGAGAGATTGAGAGTGTGAGAGAGAGAGAGATTGGGAGTGTGAGAGAGAGAGATTGGGAGTGTGAGAGAGAGAGAGATTGGGAGTGTGAGTGAGAGAGATTGGGAGTGTGAGAGAGAGAGTTTGGGAGTGTGACAGAGAGAGATTGGGAGTGTGAGAGAGAGAGAGGGAGACTGGGAGAGAGAGAGAGAGATTGGGAGTGTGAGAGAGAGAGGGATTGGGAGTTTGAGAGAGACTGGGAGTGAGAGAGAGAGAGAGATAGATTGGGGGTGTGAGAGAGATAGAGATTGGGAGTGTGAGTGAGAGAGAGATTGGGAGTGTGAGAGAGAGCGAGAGATTGGGAGTGTGAGAGAGAGAGACTGGGAGTGTGTGAGAGAGAGAGAGATTGGGAGCGTGAGAGAGAGATTGGGAGTGTGAGAGAAAGAGTTTGGGAGTGTGAGCGAGAGAGAGATTGGGAGTGAGAGAGAGAGAGAGATTGGGAGTGTGAGAGAGAGAGAGATTGGGAGTGTAAGAGAGAGAGAGAGATTGGGAGTGTGAGAGAGGGAGAGATTGGGAGTGTGTGAGAGAGAGAGACTGGAAGTGTGAGAGAGAGAGAGAGATTGGGAGTGTGAGAGAGAGAGATTGGGAGTGAGTGAGAGAGAGATTGGGAAGGTGAGAGAGAGAGATTGGGAGTGTGAGAGAGAGAGATTGGGAGTGTGAGAGAGAGAGAGATTGAAAGTCAGAGAGAGAGGTTGGGATAGAGAGAGAGTGATAGAGAGAGATTGATAGAGAGAGAGTGACTGAGGAGAGAGAGATACACAGAACACAGAACACAGAACACAGAACACAGAGAGAGAGAGAGAGGGAACTGTACCCAGAGGGAGAAAGCGACCCGAACCCGAACCCCCGGCCCCGGCACCAGCGGAGCGGAGAGCAGGAGAGAGCCGAAAATCAGCAACAAGTCCCGGGAACGGCAACTCCCAACTTGGGCAGAGTTCGCGGCTGCTCCGAGTAACTCGGGAGAGAGAAACAGCGAGAGAAACAGCGAGAGAGAGAAACAGCGAGAAATAGCGAGAGAGAAACAGCGAGAGAGAGCGCTGAGAGAATCACAGATACACACTGAGAGAGAGGCCTGAACCGCGAGACCGGAGACCGGGAGGAGCAGCCCGAACCAGGACAGTAAATAAGAGGCCTGGGGAGGGTGAACCCGAGAACGCGAGGCCCAGAGACCGCGGGATCGGAGACCGGGAGGAGCGGCCCGAAGCGGGAAAATGAGTAAGAGGCCTGGGGAGGGTGAACCCGAGACCGCAAGGTTGGAGAACGGGAGGAGCGGCCCGAACCGGGAAAACGAGTAAGAGACCTGGGGAGGGTGAACACGAGACCGCGAGGCCCAGAGACCGCGGGAATGGAGACCGGGAGACCAGGGCAGAAAACAGCCTGGTGAGTCAAAAAACCCGGGGGCCTGAGACCGACACGACGACGCGAAGAGATCCGCCCAGAGCGCGGAAAGCGAATGAGTCCGGGGCACGGAGAGTGGACGAGTTTGGAGCACGGAGAGAGAGAGCGAGTCCGAGACCCGGAGAGCGAGTGAGAGAGTTGGAAGAGGAAAAAAAAGCCGGAGAAATAAGTTTTACCTAATTCTACCTAAGTTTCATTTTAGTTAAAGTTAGTTCGGAAAAAGTTTAATTTTATTTCAGTTTAGTTCGAAAAAAACCTGAAAAAAGAACAACAAACCCGCGAGGAAAAGGAATAGAAACCCGAGAGAAACGATAAACTACCCGAACCAAGAGCCTGTGAGAGAAAGAGAAAGATAAACCTTTAAGAGCAGCTATATCAAAGATGAACCCCTGAAAAACTCCCAATTTTGGACCTAAAAGTGGGCTAAGGTGGAACACGACACAAAAAAGAGAAAAAAAAGTTATCTATCTGAGACAATAAACAAACGACTACAATGAGCAGGGAAATGATATATCCTGAGCAATGCACAAAAAATAAAGCAAAGGAAAAATACAAGTGCACAACACTAAAATATAACCCAGAGATCCTCTACGTTGACTATACCACACACAAAGGGACTAAGCTGAAGAACAACCTCATATTCTACACCGAATACGTCACCTCCTGGAAGGAGACTTTACAAAAACACTACACATACGTCTCCAGTGAAGGTATTGGCAGTGGAGGCAGACTGAAAATATGTAAAGATGGAAACCTAGATAAAGATGACCCCCTGCTAACCATAAGCTACTACAACAAAAATAGAAAGATCATGATACAGGGGAATGTGGAAAATCTGGACTCCTTCGAAAAGGAATTCCCCCAGTTGAAAACTAAGGCAGACACAAAGAGGACCAATGGACAGGAAGCAAAAGAGAGTTGAACAGAGGATGATGAGAGCCAAGTGGAGGAAGAAGAAGAGAGACCAGCAGAGGAAAACACCTCCCTGTCCATCTCTACCCCCCCCCACACCTCTCAACGAAAACAAAATTATGAAAGAGAATCTGGCCAAACTAGAACTTGATTTCAACGAATACAGAGAAACACTGGCCAAGAATTTGAAGGAGGAATTCAAACAGCTAAAAACGGAACACGAGTCCACCATCCACAAACTGAGAAAGACCATAGAGGAGCAAAGAAATGAGATCAAAGAAATCCGTACTCAACAAAACAAAACGAAGGAGACCGTAGAAAGGCTCAGCAGGCAACACAAACCTCTTAAGGTCCAAAAACCTGAGGACACAAAAACACACACAAGGACACAGAACCCGCCGGATGCCACCCCACACGAAGACACACCGAAAGCCACAAACCCCGCTCCAACCAGCCCTCAGTCGAGTCATGCCCAGACTACTGCTACCCAGTCCTCACACACAGGAACACAAAAACCGACAGATACCCCCCCAAACGAGGACACACCGAAAGCCCCAAACCCCGCTCCTGCCACACAACATATCCCAGAAACCCAGCCAACAACCAGCCACCAGGCGTGTCCTACCCAGACTACTGTTACCCAGTCTGAAAAACCAGCCCCTCAGGCGGTCCTGCTGACCGACTCCAACGGAAAGTTTCTGGACCCCCAGAGGCTGTTCCCAGACCATCAAGTCCTGAAAAAATGGTGCAGCAACACAGGCCAAGCAATGAAGATCCTGAACAAAGAATCCCTTGGAAGCCCCAAATGGATTGTGATCCACACAGGCACGAACGACCTACGCACCCTACAGGAAGGCACTGCTAGGGCGGTGAGCAGGATGGTGGAAAAGGCCAGCAGGGAATTCCCCGAGGCGCGGATCGTGATCTCCACACTACTGCCCAGAAAGGACACCCCAGCCTATATAATCCACAACACCAACAGGGAGATCAACACGAGATGTTCTGTCCTCCCCAACGTCTCCCTGGCCCATCATCCAAAAATCAACACAAGGGACCTCTATGACGAAATACATCTACTCAAACAGCGGATGTGGGTCTTCGCAAGAAACCTCATAAACACTGCCAAAAGACGCAGCCCTCCCACCCCCTCTACCATTGGGAGCCCAAACAGGACCACCAATGTCCCCCACCCCCCTTTACAAAACCAACAACAGAACCGTGCTTTTATACCTGACCCAAGACCCCCCTCTAGACCACAGACTGTAGACCAAGAACTGAGAAAGATCATGACGATGCTGAACAGCCTGATAGAAAGCCGGAGAAATTATTAATATTGTTATTTATCATTATCATTATTGTTATCTTATCAGTATTATTACTATTATTAGATAGATATATGTGCATGCCTCATGAAATTTATACTAAATCATCATTTAGCATTATAGAAAATAGTGTTTCCACACTCATCCCACAAAATAGGTCCATTTTATTTCGTTTTATTGAACTATATAAATGCGTTCTTTCCACATAAGCTGCTGGAATATCCAGGGCCTCCGCTCCTCAACTTTTGGGATGAAGAGTACAGACCCAGAATTCCTAAAAGCTATAAAAGACATTGATATAATTGCGTTAACAGAAACATGGTGCCAAAAGGACGGGCCGACCCATTGTCCTCCAATGTACCATGAAATCATTGTGCCCTCAGTAAAGAACACTAAAACACGCAAGGGCAGAACCTCCGGGGGAATATTGGTGTGGTATAAGGGAGAACTGGACAAACACATCTCACCGGTAAAACAGGGAAAATCACACGTATGGCTAAAACTAGATAAAAATATAGGAATAGCAAAAAAAAGATGTTTACTTATGTGCGATCTACATACCTCCAATAGAATCGCCATATTTCGAAGAGGAGTTATTTGATACTCTCCACATGGAAATCAGCCATTTCCAGGCCCAAGGAAAGGTGATAATATGTGGGGACCTAAATGCAAGGACCGGTTGTGAACCTGACTTCATAGACCCACAGGGAAACAACCATGTGTTTGGCCAGACCCCTTTAGATGTCACACCAGCCATCGCAAATCGGAACAACCTTGATCGTGAAATAAATAAAAGCGGTAGGGAGGTAGTGCAACTCTGCCGAGCCTTAGGCCTGTACATAGTTAACGGTAGGTTCAGAGGGGACTCCCTAGGGAGACTCACATACTCCTCAACTCTTGGGTCTAGTGTGGTGGACTATACAATCACTGACCTGGACCCCTGCGATATCAACGCATTCACTGTCAGGCAGCAATCCCCCCTCTCAGACCATAACCAAATAAATATGTACCTTAAACTTTCTGCCCAAACTACAGACACAAAAAAGGAACCCAGTAAGCTCCATAAAATAAACCAGACATACAGATGGGCCCCAGACAGTGGAGAAAAATTCATCACAGCACTAAAGTCACCTGATCTCACAAGTAAAATATCAAAATTTAAAGAAAACCCATACGAGATCACCAGAGATGGTGTAAACATGGCCATAGAGGATATAAATATGATCTTCCATGAGGCAGCTGTAAAAGCCGACCTTGTGAAACAGAAGAGGAAGCGTCACAAAAGACAAAATAAAAATAAGAAATGGTTTGACCACGAATGCAAAAATGCCAGAAAAGACCTGAGAAAAATATCAAACCAAAAGCATCACCAACCAAACAATCCGGACCTACGTACTAGATACAATGAAACCCTCAAAAGATATAAACACACCATTAGGAACAAAACACAAAACTATACCCACAAAATACTCGAAGAAATTGAAAACTCCACCAATCCAAAACAATTCTGGGAAATGTGGAATAACCTGAGTACAACACAATTGCAAGCATTACCAATCCAAGATGGCGACATCTGGAGAACACATTTTGAAAACCTCTACAAAGACATCCCAATAAACGAAACAAACCCAAGTCAACATCAGGTCACAGAAAAACTCCACACATTAGAAGCAACAATTAAAGACAACCAAAACCCTCTAGACTCCCCAATCACATGGAAAGAACTGGCCACAAAAACAAAATCTCTCCACCTAAAGAAAGCCTGTGGCCCAGACAACATCAAAAATGAAATGCTCAAGTTCAGCAATATGGAGATGCAGGGTGCGGTACTCAAACTATTCAACATCATATTACGCTCAGGCTGTTTTCCCGATATCTGGTGCCAAGGACTAATCTCCCCCATATATAAAAGTGGGAACAAATCAGACCCAAATAACTACCGTGGCATCTGTGTCAACAGTTGTCTAGGGAAGTTATTCTGCAGTATTCTAAATAGTAGATTACTTGATTTTCTTAACAAACATAATATCCTCAGAAAAAACCAAATAGGCTTTCTTCCAAAACACCGCACAGCCGACCATATCTATACCCTTCACACCCTCATTGGAAAACATATACACCAAACAAAAAATGGGAAAATATTCGCCTGTTTCATCGACTTCAAGAAAGCCTTTGACTCTATATGGCACGAAGGGCTCTATTATAAACTTCTTCAGTGTGGAATAGGATGCAAAGTCTATGACCTTATTAAATCAATGTATCTGAAAAACAAATGAGGGGTCAAAATTGGAGACAAACGCACCGATTTCTTCACCCAGAGAAGAGGCGTCCGGCAGGGCTGCAATTTGAGCCCGACCCTGGTCAACATATACATAAATGAATTAGCAGACATGCTGGAGCAAAACGAGTCACCAGGTCTCCGTCTCCTGGATGGAGAAGTGAAATCCCTGTTCTATGCGGACGACCTGGTTCTGCTGTCTCCCACAGAACAGGGATTACAGCAAAAACTAGACCTACTCGACAAATACTGCCAAAATTGGGCTCTAACAGTAAATCTAAAGAAAACCAACATCATGATTTTTCAAAAAAGGCCCAGATGTCAGGAAAACAAATACCAGTTTACCCTCAGTGAAACCACTATAGGACACACTATGAGCTACACCTACCTTGGTCTAACTATTACAGCATCAGGGAGCTTCAGCATAGCAGTGAATGCACTAAAAGAAAAAGCACGAAGAGCCCTATATGCAATAAAAAGAAAATACTACAACATCCAAATCCCAATCAAAATCTGGCTCAAAATATTTGACAGCATAATCCTGCCCATTGCACTGTATGGTAGTGAAGTATGGGGCCCGCTAAATCACCAAAGCTACACTAAATGGGAAAAACACACAATAGAAGCCCTACATGCAGAATTCTGCCGAAGCATCCTTGGCACCCAAAGAAAAACGCCAACAAATGCATGCAGAGCCGAACTAGGCAGATACCCACTGATAATAAACATCCAAAAACGAGCACTAAACTTCCTAAATCACCTCAAATCCAGCTCCCCAGACACCCTTCATTTCAAAGCCTTTCAGACCCAAGAGCTAAACCCAGAAAAGAGTCCCCTGAGTCAGCTGCTACTGAAACTAAGTACTCAGCCGGACCCTGACCAGCCCCAGACCAACACAGCCGTCCAAACACCAATCCGAGTGAACCAAATCATTAAAAAATGCAAAGAAACCTACCTGGAACATTGGAACAAAATAACCGAAAGCCAAAGCAGATTAGAATGTTACTGGGCCCTAAAAAGAGAATATAAACTGGCAGACTACCTCACGACCATCAGAGACACAAAACAGAGACAGACCCTCACCAGGTACAGACTAAGCGACCACCAACTGGAAATTGAAAAAGGCAGATACAAGAAATCCTGGCAGCCTAGAGAGAATAGAATATGCGATCAATGTCTGGCTGGCGAGGTTGAAACAGAAATGCATTTCCTCCTAAAATGCAAAAAATTCAACACATCAAGAAACATATTATTCAACAAGCTAAGCCAAACAACCCCAGATTTCAAGGAATTGGATGATCTGTCAAAATTGAGATTAGTCCGAGGAGAAGGAGACAGACCATACCTTGGGGCCAAATATGTAACAACATGTCACAACCTGAGGACTGTTTAAAAGTAAGACTGTTTAAAATTAATATTGAACGTACCAA
Source organism: Somniosus microcephalus (assembly GCF_052327205.1). NCBI lineage: Eukaryota > Metazoa > Chordata > Chondrichthyes > Squaliformes > Somniosidae > Somniosus > Somniosus microcephalus. The sequence goes on from NC_140994.1 coordinate 110,079,278, forward strand.
ATGAAGTAGAAAGACTGTTTAAAATTAATATTGTTTAAAAGTAATATTGTATGTACCCAACAAATGTTAAATCGATTGACACCTACAGAATGTTGGAAAACTGTACCTTTTTGCTATGTAAGCTTTGGCAATATGGTTCTCTGTAAACTTTCATGCCAATAAAGCATTTGAACTGAACTGAAACTGAACTGAGAGATTGGGAGAGTGAGAGAGAGAGTTTGGGAGTGTGAGAGAGAGAGAGAATGGGAGTGAGTGAGAGAGAGATTGGGAGTGTGAGAGAGAGAGATTGGGAGTGTGAGAGAGAGAGATTGGGAGTGTGAGAGAGAGAGAGATTGGGAGTGTGAGAGAGAGAGATTAGGAGTGAGTGAGAGAGTGACTGTGAGTGTGAGAGAGAGAGACCAGGAGTGTGAGAGAGAGAGATTTGGAGTGTGAATGAGAGAGATTGGGAGTGTGAGAGAGAGAGAGATTGGGAGTGTGAGAGAGAGAGAGAGATTGGGAGTGTGAAAGAGAGAGACTGGGAGTGAGAGAGAGGGAGTGATTGGGAGTGTGAGAGAGAGATTGGGAGTGTGAGAGAGAGTGTTTGGGAGTGTGAGAGAGAGAGAGATTGTGAGTGAGAGAGAGAGAGAGATTGGGAGTGTGAGAGAGAGAGAGATTGGGAGTGTGAGAGAGAGAGAGCTTGGGAGTGTGTGAGAGAGAGAGATTGGGAGGGTGAGAGAGAGAGAGATTCGGAGTGAGAGAGAGAGAGAGAGATTGGGTGTGTGAGAGAGAGATTGGGTGTGTGAGAGAGAGAGACTGGGAGTGTGAGAGAGAGAGGGAGAGATTGGGAGTGTGAGAGAGATTGGTAGTGTGAAAGAGAGATTGGGAGTGTGAGAGAGAGAGACTAGGAGTTGGAGAGAGAGAGAGAGAGCGATTGGGATCGTGAGAGAGAGTGACAGGGAGTGAGAGAGAGAGAGATTGGAAGTGTGAGAGAGAGAGATTGGGAGTGTGAGTGAGAGAGTTTGGGAGTGTGAGGGAGAGAGATTGCGAGTGTGAGAGAGAGAGAGAGATGGGAAGAGTGAAAGAGAGAAATTGGGAGTGTGAGAGAGAGAGATTGGTAGAGTGAGAGAGAGATTGGGAGTGTGAGAGAGAGAGATTGGGAGTGAGAGAGAGAGATTGGGAGTGTGTGAGAGAGAGAGAGAGACTGGGAGTGAGAGAGAGATTGGGTGTGTGAGAGAAAGAGTCTGGGAGTGAGAGAGAGAGAGAGAGATAGGGAGCGTGAGAGAGAGAGAGATTGGGAGAGTGAGAGAGAGAGAGATTGGGAGTGTGAGAGAGAGAGAGAGGTTGGGAGTGTGAGAGAGAGATTGGGAGTGTGAGAGAGAGCGATTGGGAGTGTGAGAGAGAGAGATTGGGAGTGTGAGAGAGAGAGATTGGGAGTGAGTGAGAGAGAGATTGGGAGAGTGAGAGAGAGAGACTGTGAGTGTGAAAGAGAGAGACCAGGAGTGTGAGAGAGAGAGATTGGGACTGTGTGTGAGAGAGAGAGAAAGAGGCTGGGAGTCAGAGAGACAGATTGGGAGTGTGCGAGAGAGAGAGATTGGGAGTGAGAGAGAGAATGGGTGTGTGAGAGAGAGAGACTGGGAGTGAGAGAGAGAGAGAGAGATTGGGAGTGTGAGAGAGATAGAGATTGGGAGTGTGAGAGAGAGACTGGGAGTGAGAGAGAGAGAGAGAGAGATAGATTGGGAGTGTGAGAGAGAGAGAGATTGCGAGTGTGAGAGAGAGAGAGATTGGGAGTGTGAGAGAGAGAGATTGGGAGTGTGAGAGTGTGACTGGGAGTGAGAGAGAGAGAGAGAGAAAGATTGGGAGTGTGAGAGAGAGAGAGATTGGGAGTGTGAGAGAGAGAGAGATTGGGAGTGTGAGAGAGAGCGAGATTGGGAGTGTGAGAGAGAGAGAGACTGGGAGTGTGAGAGAGAGAGTTTGGGAGTGTGAGAGAGAGACTGGGAGTGACAGAGAGAGGGAGATTGGGAGTGTGAGAGAGAGAGAGATTGGGAGTTTGAGAGAGAGAGAGATTGGGAGAGTGAGAGAGAGAGAGATTTGGAGTGTGTGAGAGAGAGAGAGAGAGAGAAAATATTCGCCTGTTTCATCGACTTCAAGAAAGCCTTTGTCTCTATATGGCACGAAGGGCTCTATTATAAACTTCTTCAGTGTGGAATAGGGGGCAAAGTCTATGACCTTATTAAATCAATGTATCTGAAAAACAAATGCGGGGTCAAAATTGGAGACAAACGCACCGATTTCTTCACCCAGAGAAGAGACATCCGGCAGGGCTGCAATTTGAGCCCGACCCTGTTCAACATATTCATAAATGAATTAGCAGACATGTTGGACCAAAGCGAGTCACCAGGTCTCCGTCTCCTTGATGGAGAAGTGAAATCCCTGTTCTATGCGGACGACCTGGTTCTGCTGTCTCCCACAGAACAGGGATTACAGCAACAACTAGACCTACTCGACAAATACTGCCAAAATTGGGCTCTAACAGTAAATCTAAAGAAAACCAACATCATGATTTTTCAAAAAAGGCCCAGATGTCAGGAAAACAAATACCAGTTTACCCTCAGTGATACCACTATAGGACACACTATGAGCTACACCTACCTTGGTCTAACTATTACAGCATCAGGGAGCTTCAGCATAGCAGTGAATGCACTAAAAGAAAAAGCCCGAAGAGCCCTATATGCAATAAAAAGAAAATTCTACAACATTCAAATCCCAATCAAAATCTGGCTCAAAATATTTGACAGCATAATCCTGCCCATTGCACTGTACGGTAGTGAAGTATGGGGCCCGCTAAATCACCAAAGCTACACTAAATGGGAAAAACACACAATAGAAGCCCTACATGCAGAATTCTGCCGAAGCATCCTTCGCACCCAAAGAAAAACGCCAACAAATGCATGCAGAGCCGAACTAGGCAGATACCCACTGATAATAAACATCCAAAAACGAGCACTAAACTTCCTAAATCACCTCAAATCTAGCTCCCCAGACACCCTTCATTTCAAAGCCTTTCAGACCCAAGAGCTAAACCCAGAAAAGAGTCCCCTGAGTCAGCTGCTACTGAAACTAAGTACTCAGCCGGACCCTGACCAGCCCCAGACCAACACAGCCATCCAAACACCAATCCGAGTGAACCAAATCATTAAAAAATGCAAAGAAACCTACCTGGAACATTGGAACAAAATAACCGAAAGCCAAAGCAGATTAGAATGTTACCGGGCCCTAAAAAGAGAATATAAACTGGCAGACTACCTCACGACCATCAGAGACACAAAACAGAGACAGACCCTCAGCAGGTACAGACTAAGCGACCACCAACTGGAAATTGAAAAAGGCAGATACAAGAAATCCTGGCAGCCTAGAGAGAATAGAATATGCGATCAATGTCTGGCCGGCGAGGTTGAAACAGAAATGCATTTCCTCCTAAAATGCGAAAAATTCAACACATCAAGAAACATATTATTCAACAAGCTAAGCCAAACAACCCCAGATTTCAAGGAATTGGATGACCTGTCAAAATTGAGATTAGTCCTGGGAGAAGGAGACAGACCATACCTTGGGGCCAAATATGTAACAACATGTCACAACCTGAGGACTGTTTAAAAGTAAGACTGTTTATAATTAATATTGAACGTACCAAATGAAGTAGAAAGACTGTTTAAAATTAATATTGTTTAAAAGTAATATTGTATGTACCCAACAAATGTCAAATCGATTGACACCTACAGAATGTTGGAAAACTGTACCTTTTTGCTATGTAAGCTTTGGCAATATGGTTCTCTGTAAACTTTCATGCCAATAAAGCATTTGAATTGAATTGAATTGAATTGAATTGACTGGGAGTGTGTGAGAGAGAGAGATTGGAAGTGTGAGTGAGAGAGAGATTGGGAGTGTGAGAGAGAGAGTTTGGGAGTGTGAGAGAGAGAGATTGGGAGTGAGCGAGAGAGAGATTGGGAGTGTGAGAGAGAGAGAGACTGTGAGTGTTAGAGAGAGAGACCAGGAGTGTGAGAGAGAGAGATTGGGAGTGTGAGAGAGAGAGATTGGGAGTGTGAGAGAGCGAGATTGGGAGTGTGAGAGAGCGAGATTGGGAGTGTGAGAGAGAGAGAGACTGGGAGTGAGAGAGAGAGAGATTGGGAGTGTGTGATAGAGAGAGATTGGGGGTGTGAGAGAGAGAAAGATTGGGAGTGTGAGAGAGAGAGATTGGAAGTGTGAGAGAGAGAGATTGGGAGTGTGAGAGAGAGAGAGATTGGGAGTGTGAGAGAGAGAGATTGGGAGTGAGTGAGAGAGAGATTGGGAGTGTGAGAGAGAGAAACTGGGAGTGTGAGAGAGAGAGAGAGAGAGAGAGCGGGGTCAAAATTGGAGACAAACGCAACGATTTCTTCACCCAGAGAAGAGGCGTCCGGCAGGGCTGCAATTTGAGCCCGACCCTGTTCAACATATACATAAATGAATTAGCAGACATGCTGGAGCAAAGCGAGTCACCAGGTCTCCGTCCTCTGGATGGAGAAGTGAAATCCCTGTTCTATGCGGACGACCTGGTTCTGCTGTCTCCCACAGATCAGGGATTACAGCAACAACTAGACCTACTCGACAAATACTGCCAAAATTGGGCTCTAACAGTAAATTTAAAGAAAACCAACATCATGATTTTTCAAAAAAGGCCCAGATGTCAGGAAAACAAATACCAGTTTACCCTCAGTGATACCACTATAGGACACACTATGAGCTACACCTACCTTGGTCTGACTATTTCAGCATCAGGGAGCTTCAGCATAGCAGTGAATGCACTAAAAGGAAAAGCCCGAAGATCCCTATATGCAATAAAAAGAAAATTCCACAACATCCAAATCCCAATCAAAATCTGGCTAAAAATATTTGACAGCATAATCCTGCCCATTGCACTGTACGGTAGTGAAGTATGGGGCCCGCTAAATCACCAAAGCTACACTAAATGGGAAAAACACACAATAGAAGCCCTACATGCAGAATTCTGCCGAAGCATCCTTCGCACCCAAAGAAAAACGCCAACAAATGCATGCAGAGCCGAACTAGGCAGATACCCACTGATAATAAACATCCAAAAACGAGCACTAAACTTCCTAAATCACCTCAAGTCTAGCTCCCCAGACACCCTTCATTTCAAAGCCTTTCAGACACAAGAGCTAAACCCAGAAAAGAGTCCCCTGAGTCAGCTGCTACTGAAAATAAGTACTCAGCCGGACCCTGACCAGCCCCAGACCAACACAGTCGTCCAAACACCAATCCGAGTGAACCAAATCATTAAACAATGCAAAGAAACCTACCTGGAAAATTGGAACAAAATAACCGAAAGCCAAAGCAGATTAGAATGTTACCGGGCCCTAAAAAGAGAATATAAACTGGCAGACTACCTCACGACCATCAGAGACACAAAACAGAGACAGACCCTCACCAGGTACAGACTAAGCGACCACCAACTGGAAATTGAAAAAGGCAGATACAAGAAATCCTGGCAGCCTAGAGAGAACAGAATAAGCGATCAATGTCTGGCCGGCGAGGTTGAAACAGAGATGCATTTCCTCCTAAAATGCGAAAAATTAAACACATCAAGAAACATATTATTCAACAAGCTAAGCCAAACAACCCCAGATTTCAAGGAATTGGATGACCTTTCAAAATTGAGATTAGTCCGAGGAGAAGGAGATAGACCATACCTTGGGGCCAAATATGTAACAACATGTCACAACCTGAGGACTGTTTAAAAATTAAGACTGTTTAAAATTAATATTGAGCGTACCAAATGAAGTACAAAGACTGTTTAAAATTAATATTGTTTAAAAGTAATTTTGTATGTAACCAACAAATGTCAAATCGATTGACACCTACAGAATGTTGGAAAACTGTACCTTTTTGCTATGTAAGCTTTGGCAATATGGTTCTCTGTAAACTTTCATGCCAATAAAGCATTTGAATTGGAATTGGAATTGGAATTGGACTGTGAGTGTGAGAGAGAGAGACCAGGAGTGTGAGAGAGAGAGATTGGGAGTGTGAGAGAGAGAAATTGGGAGTGTGAGAGAGGGAGATTGGGAGTGTGAGAGAGAGAGATTGAGAGTGTGAGTGAGAGATTGGGAGTGTGAGAGAGAGAGACTGGGAGTGAGAGAGAGAGAGAGATTGGGAGTGTGAGAGAGAGAGAGATTGGGAGTGTGAGAGAGAGAGAGATTGGGAGTGTGAGAGAGAGAGACTGGGAGTGTGAGAGAGAGAGAGAGATTGGGAGTGTGAGAGAGATTGGGTGTGTGAGAGAGAGAGAGATTGGGAGTGTGAGAGAGAGAGAGAATAGGAGTGTGAGAGAGAGAGACTGGGAGTGTGAGAGAGAGAGAGAGATTGGGAGTGTGAGAGAGAGATCGGGAGTGTGAGAGAGAGAGAGATTAGGAGTGTGTGAGAGGGAGAGATTGGGAGGCTGAAAGAGAGGGAGGTTGGGAGTGTGAGAGAGAGAGATTGAGAGTGTGAGAGAGAGAGAGCTTGGGAGTGAGTGAGAGAGAGACTGTGAGTGTGAGAGAGAGAGACCAGGAGTGTGAGAGAGAGAGATTGGGAGTGTGAGAGAGAGAAATTGGGAGTGTGAGAGAGGGAGATTGGGAGTGTGAGAGAGAGAGATTGAGAGTGTGAGTGAGAGATTGGGAGTGTGAGAGAGAGAGACTGGGAGTGAGAGAGAGAGAGAGATTGGGAGTGTGAGAGAGAGAGAGATTGGGAGGGTGAGAGAGAGAGATTGGGAGTGTGAGAGAGAGAGACTGGGAGTGTGAGAGAGAGAGAGAGATTGGGAGTGTGAGAGAGAGAGAGATTGGGAGTGTGAGAGAGAGAGATTGGGAGTGTGAGAGAGAGAGATTGGGAGTGAGAGAGAGAGATCGGGAGTGTGAGAGAGAGAGAGATTAGGAGTGTGTGAGAGGAGAGATTGGGAGGCTGAAAGAGAGGGAGGTTGGGAGTGTGAGAGAGAGAGATTGGGAGTGTGAGAGAGAGAGAGCTTGGGAGTGAGTGAGAGAGAGACTGTGAGTGTGAGAGAGAGAGACCAGGAGTGTGAGAGAGAGAGATTGGGAGTGTGAGAGAGAGAAATTGGGAGTGTGAGAGAGGGAGATTGGGAGTGTGAGAGAGAGAGATTGAGAGTGTGAGTGAGAGATTGGGAGTGTGAGAGAGAGAGACTGGGAGTGAGAGAGAGAGAGAGATTGGGAGTGTGAGAGAGAGAGAGATTGGGAGTGTGAGAGAGAGAGAGATTGGGAGTGTGAGAGAGAGAGACTGGGAGTGTGAGAGAGAGAGAGAGATTGGGAGTGTGAGAGAGATTGGGTGTGTGAGAGAGAGAGATTGGGAGTGTGAGAGAGAGAGAGAATAGGAGTGTGAGAGAGAGAGACTGGGAGTGTGAGAGAGAGAGAGAGATTGGGAGTGTGAGAGAGAGATCGGGAGTGTGAGAGAGAGAGAGATTAGGAGTGTGTGAGAGGGAGAGATTGGGAGGCTGAAAGAGAGGGAGGTTGGGAGTGTGAGAGAGAGAGATTGAGAGTGTGAGAGAGAGAGAGCTTGGGAGTGAGTGAGAGAGAGACTGTGAGTGTGAGAGAGAGAGACCAGGAGTGTGAGAGAGAGAGATTGGGAGTGTGAGAGAGAGAAATTGGGAGTGTGAGAGAGGGAGATTGGGAGTGTGAGAGAGAGAGATTGAGAGTGTGAGTGAGAGATTGGGAGTGTGAGAGAGAGAGACTGGGAGTGAGAGAGAGAGAGAGATTGGGAGTGTGAGAGAGAGAGAGATTGGGAGGGTGAGAGAGAGAGAGATTGGGAGTGTGAGAGAGAGAGACTGGGAGTGTGAGAGAGAGAGAGAGATTGGGAGTGTGAGAGAGAGAGAGATTGGGAGTGTGAGAGAGAGAGATTGGGAGTGTGAGAGAGAGAGATTGGGAGTGAGAGAGAGAGATCGGGAGTGTGAGAGAGAGAGAGATTAGGAGTGTGTGAGAGGGAGAGATTGGGAGGCTGAAAGAGAGGGAGGTTGGGAGTGTGAGAGAGAGAGATTGGGAGTGTGAGAGAGAGAGAGCTTCGGAGTGAGTGAGAGAGAGACTGTGAGTGTGAGAGAGAGAGACCAGGAGTGTGAGAGAGAGAGATTGGGAGTGTGAGAGAGAGAAATTGGGAGTGTGAGAGAGGGAGATTGGGAGTGTGAGAGAGAGAGATTGAGAGTGTGAGTGAGAGATTGGGAGTGTGAGAGAGAGAGACTGGGAGTGAGAGAGAGAGAGAGATTGGGAGTGTGAGAGAGAGAGAGATTGGGAGGGTGAGAGAGAGAGAGATTGGGAGTGGGAGAGAGAGAGACTGGGAGTGTGAGAGAGAGAGAGAGATTGGGAGTGTGAGAGAGAGAGAGATTGGGAGTGTGAGAGAGAGAGATTGGGAGTGCGGGAGAGAGATTGGGAGTGTGAGAGAGAGGGATTGGGAGTCTGAGAGAGAGAGAGATTGGGAGTGTGAGAGAGAGAGATTGGGAGTGTGAGAGAGAGAGACTGGGAGTGTGAGAGAGAGATTGGGAGTGTGAGAGAGAGAGATTGGGAGTGTGAGAGAGAGAGAGACTGGGAGTGAGAGAGAGAGAGGATGGGAGTGTGAGAGAGAGGGAGATTGGGATTGTGAGAGAGAGAGATTGGGAGAGTGAGAGAGAGAGAGATTGGGAGAGTGAGAGAGAGAGAGATTTGGAGTGTGTGAGAGAGAGAGACTGGGAGGGTGAGAGAGAGAGAGATTGGGAGTGTGAGAGAGAGAGATTGGGAGTGTGAGTGAGAGAGAGATTGGGAGTGTGAGAGAGAATGTTTGGGAGTGTGAGAGAGAGAGATTGGGAGTGAGCAAGAGAGAGATTGGGAGTGTGAGAGAGAGAGAGATTGTGAGTGTGAGAGAGAGAGGCCAGGAGTGTGAGAGAGAGAGATTGGGAGTGTGAGAGAGAGAGATTGGGAGTGTGAGAGAGAGAGATTGGGAGTGTGAGAGAGAGAGAGACTGGGAGTGAGAGAGAGAGAGACTGGGAGTGTGAGAGAGAGGGAGATTGGGAGTGTGAGAGAGAGAGATTGGGAGTGTGAGAGAGAGAGAGATTGGGAGTGTGAGAGAGAGAGAGACTGGGAGTGAGAGAGAGAGAGAGATTGGGAGTTTGAGAGAGAGAGACTGGGAGTGTGAGAGAGAGAGAGAGATTGGGAGTGTGAGAGAGAGAGAGATTGGGAGTGTGAGAGAGAGAGATTGGGAGTGTGAGAGAGAGATTGGGAGTGTGAGAGAGAGAGATTGGGAGTGTGAGAGAGAGAGAGATTGGGAGTGTGAGAGAGAGAGATTGGGAGTGTGAGAGAGAGAGACTGGGAGTGTGAGAGAGAGATTGGGAGTGTGAGAGAGAGAGATTGGGAGTGTGGAAGAGAGAGAGACTGGGAGTGTGAGAGAGAGAGAGATTGGGAGAGTGAGAGAGAGAGAGATTTGGAGTGTGTGAGAGAGAGAGACTGGGAGGGTGAGAGAGAGAGAGATTGGGAGTGTGAGAGAGAGAGATTGGGAGTGTGAGTGAGAGAGATTGGGAGTGTGAGAGAGAGAGATTGGGAGTGAGCAAGAGAGAGATTGGGAGTGTGAGAGAGAGAGACCAGGAGTGTGAGAGAGAGAGATTGGGAGTGTGAGAGAGAGAGATTGGGAGTGTGAGAGAGAGAGATTGGGAGTGTGAGAGAGAGAGAGACTGGGAGTGAGAGAGAGAGAGGATGGGAGTGTGAGAGAGAGGGAGATTGGGATTGTGGGAGAGAGAGATTGGGAGAGTGAGAGAGAGAGAGATTGGGAGTGTGAGAGAGAGAGAGACTGGGAGTGAGAGAGAGAGAGATTGGGAGTGTGTGATAGAGAGTGATTGGGGGTGTGAGAGAGAGAGAGATTGGAAGTGTGAGAGAGAGAGATTGGGAGTGTGAGAGAGGGAGAGATTGGGAGTGTGAGAGAGAGAGATTGGGAGTGAGTGAGAGAGAGATTGGGAGTGTGAGAGAGAGAAACTGGGAGTGTGAGAGAGAGAGTCCAGCATTGTGACAGAGAGAGACTGGGAGTGTGTGTGAGAGAGAGACTGGGAATGTGAGAGAGAGAGATTAGGAGAGTGAGAGAGAAAGGCTGGGAGTGTGAGAGAGAGAGACAGGGAGTGTGTGAGAGAGAGAGACTGGGAGTGTGAGAGAGAGAGAGATTGGGAGTGTGAGAGAGTGAGACTGGGAGTGTGAGTGTCAGAGAGGTTTGGAGTGTGAGAGAGAGGGATTGGGAGTGTGTGAGAGAAAGAGATTGGGAGTGTTTGAGAGAGAGAGATTGGGAGTGTGTGAGAGAGAGAGATTGGGAGTGTGAGAGAGAGAGTCTGGGATTGTGAGAGAGAGAGGGAGAGATTGGCAGTGTGAGAGAGATTGGGAGTGTGAGAGAGAGATTGGGAGTGTGAGAGAGAGAGACTCGGAGTTAGAGATAGAGAGAGAGAGATTGGGAGCGTGAGAGAGAGTGACTGGGATTGAGAGAGAGGGAGATAAGGGAGTGTGAGTGAGAGAGATTGGGAGTGTGAGAGAGAGAGATTGGGAGTGTGAGAGAGAGAGAGATTGGGAGGGTGAGAGAGAGAGAGATTGGGAGTGGGAGAGAGAGAGACTGGGAGTGTGAGAGAGAGAGAGAGATTGGGAGTGTGAGAGAGAGAGAGATTGGGAGTGTGAGAGAGAGAGATTGGGAGTGCGGGAGAGAGATTGGGAGTGTGAGAGAGAGGGATTGGGAGTCTGAGAGAGAGAGAGATTGGGAGTGTGAGAGAGAGAGATTGGGAGTGTGAGAGAGAGAGACTGGGAGTGTGAGAGAGAGATTGGGAGTGTGAGAGAGAGAGATTGGGAGTGTGAGAGAGAGAGAGACTGGGAGTGAGAGAGAGAGAGGATGGGAGTGTGAGAGAGAGGGAGATTGGGATTGTGAGAGAGAGAGATTGGGAGAGTGAGAGAGAGAGAGATTGGGAGAGTGAGAGAGAGAGAGATTTGGAGTGTGTGAGAGAGAGAGACTGGGAGGGTGAGAGAGAGAGAGATTGGGAGTGTGAGAGAGAGAGATTGGGAGTGTGAGTGAGAGAGAGATTGGGAGTGTGAGAGAGAGAGTTTGGGAGTGTGAGAGAGAGAGATTGGGAGTGAGCAAGAGAGAGATTGGGAGTGTGAGAGAGAGAGAGATTGTGAGTGTGAGAGAGAGAGGCCAGGAGTGTGAGAGAGAGAGATTGGGAGTGTGAGAGAGAGAGATTGGGAGTGTGAGAGAGAGAGAGACTGGGAGTGAGAGAGAGAGAGACTGGGAGTGTGAGAGAGAGGGAGATTGGGAGTGTGAGAGAGAGAGATTGGGAGTGTGAGAGAGAGAGAGATTGGGAGTGTGAGAGAGAGAGAGACTGGGAGTGAGAGAGAGAGAGAGATTGGGAGTTTGAGAGAGAGAGACTGGGAGTGTGAGAGAGAGAGAGAGATTGGGAGTGTGAGAGAGAGAGAGATTGGGAGTGTGAGAGAGAGAGATTGGGAGTGTGAGAGAGAGATTGGGAGTGTAAGAGAGAGAGATTGGGAGTGTGAGAGAGAGAGAGATTGGGAGTGTGAGAGAGAGAGATTGGGAGTGTGAGAGAGAGAGACTGGGAGTGTGAGAGAGAGATTGGGAGTGTGAGAGAGAGAGATTGGGAGTGTGGAAGAGAGAGAGACTGGGAGTGTGAGAGAGAGAGAGATTGGGAGAGTGAGAGAGAGAGAGATTTGGAGTGTGTGGGAGAGAGAGACTGGGAGGGTGAGAGAGAGAGAGATTGGGAGTGTGAGAGAGAGAGATTGGGAGTGTGAGTGAGAGAGATTGGGAGTGTGAGAGAGAGAGATTGGGAGTGAGCAAGAGAGAGATTGGGAGTGTGAGAGAGAGAGACCAGGAGTGTGAGAGAGAGAGATTGGGAGTGTGAGAGAGAGAGATTGGGAGTGTGAGAGAGAGATATTGGGAGTGTGAGAGAGAGAGAGACTGGGAGTGAGAGAGAGAGAGGATGGGAGTGTGAGAGAGAGAGAGATTGGGATTGTGGGAGAGAGAGATTGGGAGAGTGAGAGAGAGAGAGATTGGGAGTGTGAGAGAGAGAGAGACTGGGAGTGAGAGAGAGAGAGATTGGGAGTGTGTGATAGAGAGTGATTGGGGGTGTGAGAGAGAGAGAGATTGGAAGTGTGAGAGAGAGAAACTGGGAGTGTGAGAGAGAGAGTCCAGCATTGTGACAGAGAGAGACTGGGAGTGTGTGTGAGAGAGAGACTGGGAATGTGAGAGAGAGAGATTAGGAGAGTGAGAGAGAAAGGCTGGGAGTGTGAGAGAGAGAGACAGGGAGTGTGTGAGAGAGAGAGACTGGGAGTGTGAGAGAGAGAGAGATTGGGAGTGTGAGAGAGTGAGACTGGGAGTGTGAGTGTCAGAGAGGTTTGGAGTGTGAGAGAGAGGGATTGGGAGTGTGTGAGAGAAAGAGATTGGGAGTGTGTGAGAGAGAGAGATTGGGAGTGTGTGAGAGAGAGAGATTGGGAGTGTGAGAGAGAGAGTCTGGGATTGTGAGAGAGAGAGGGAGAGATTGGCAGTGTGAGAGAGATTGGGAGTGTGAGAGAGAGATTGGGAGTGTGAGAGAGAGAGACTCGGAGTTAGAGATAGAGAGAGAGAGATTGGGAGCGTGAGAGAGAGTGACTGGGATTGAGAGAGAGGGAGATAAGGGAGTGTGAGTGAGAGAGATTGGGAGTGTGAGAGAGAGAGATTGGGAGTGTGAGAGAGAGATTGGGAGTGTGAGAGAGAGAGATTGGGAGTGTGAGAGAGAGAGATTGGGAGTGTGAGAGAGAGAGAGATTGTGAGTGTGAGAGAGAGAGACCAGGAGTGTGAGAGAGAGAGATTGGGAGTGTGAGAGAGAGATATTGGGAGTGTGAGACAGAGAGATTGGGAGTGTGAGAGAGAGAGAGACTGGGAGTGAGAGAGAGAGAGACTGGGAGTGTGAGAGAGAGGGAGATTGGGAGTGTGAGAGAGAGAGATTGGGATTGTGAGAGAGAGAGAGATTGGGAGTGTGAGAGAGAGAGAGACTGGGAGTGAGAGAGAGAGAGATTGGGAGTGTGTGATAGAGAGAGATTGGGGGTGTGAGAGAGAGAGAGATTGGGAGTGTGAGAGAGAGAGATTGGGAGTGTGAGAGAGAGAGATTGGGAGTGTGAGAGAGAGAGATTGGGAGTGATTGAGAGAGAGATTGGGAGTGTGAGAGAGAGAAACTGGGAGTTTGAGAGAGAGAGACAGAGAGTGTGTGAGAGAGAGAGACTGGGAGTGAGAGAGAGAGAGAGAGACTGGGAGTGTGTGAAAGAGATTGTGTGTATGAGAGAGAGAGAGATTGGGAGTGTGAGAGAGAGAGAGATTGGGAGTGTGTGAGAGAGAGAGATTGGGAGTGTGAGAGAGAGAGTCTGGGAGTGTGAGAGAGAGAGGGAGAGATTGGCAGTGAGAGAGAGATTGGGAGTGTGAGAGAGAGATTGGGAGTGTGAGAGAGAGAGACTCGGAGTTAGAGATAGAGAGAGAGAGATTGGGAGCGTGTGAGAGAATGACTGGGATTGAGAGAGAGAGAGATTGGGAGTGTGAGAGAGAGAGATTGGGAGTGTGAGAGAGAGAGATTGGGAGTGTGAGAGAGAGATTGGGAGTGTGAGAGAGAGAGATTGGGAGTGTGAGAGAGAGAGAGATTGGGAATGTGAGAGAGAGAGGTTGGGAGTGTGAGAGAGAAAGTCTGGAAGTTTGAGAGAGAGATTGGGAGTGTGAGAGAGAGAGATTGGGAGTGTGAGAGAGAGAGAGACTGGGAGTGAGAGAGAGAGATTGGGAGTGTGTGAGAGAGATTGGGAGTGTGAGAGAGAGAGATTGGGAGTGTGAGAGAGAGAGAGATTGGGAGTGTGAGAGAGAGAGGTTGGGAGTGTGAGAGAGAGAGTCTGGGAGTTTGAGAGAGAGATTGGGAGTGTGAGAGAGAGAGATTGGGAGTGTGAGAGAGAGAGAGGCTGGGAGTGAGAGAGAGAGATTGGGAGATTGGGAGTGTGAGAGAGAGACTGGGAGTGAGAGAGAGAGAGAGAGAGAGAGAGAGAGATTGGGAGTGTGAGAGAGAGAGAGATTGGGAGTGTGAGAGAGAGAGATTGGGAGTGTGAGAGAGAGAGACTGGAGCAAAGCGAGTCACCAGGTCTCCGTCTCCTGGATGGAGAAGTGAAGTCCCTGTTCTATGCGGACGACCTGGTTCTGCTGTCTCCCACAGAACAGGGATTACAGCAACAACTAGACCTACTCGACAAATACTGCCAAAATTGGGCTCTAACAGTAAATCTAAAGAAAACCAACATCATGATTTTTCAGAAAAGACCCAGATGTCAGGAAAACAAATACCAGTTTACCCTCAGTGATACCGCTATAGGACACACTATGAGCTACACCTACCTTGGTCTAACTATTACAGCATCAGGGAGCTTCAGCATAGCAGTGAATGCACTAAAAGAAAAAGCCCGAAGAGCCCTATATGCAATAAAAAGAAAATTCTACAACATCCAAATCCCAATCAAAATCTGGCTCAAAATTTTTGACAGCATAATCCTGCCCATTGCACTGTACGGTAGTGAAGTATGGGGCCCGCTAAATCACCAAAGCTACACTAAATGGGAAAAACACACAATAGAAGCCCTACATGCAGAATTCTGCCGAAGCATCCTTCGCACCCAAAGAAAAACGCCAACAAATGCATGCAGAGCCGAACTAGGCAGATACCCACTGATAATAAACATCCAAAAACGAGCACTAAACTTCCTAAATCACCTCAAATCTAGCTCCCCACACACCCTTCATTTCAAAGCCTTTCAGACCCAAGAGCTAAACCCAGAAAAGAGTCCCCTGAGTCAGCTGCTACTGAAACTAAGTACTCAGCCGGACCCTGACCAGCCCCAGACCAACACAGCCGTCCAAACACCAATCCGAGTGAACCAAATCATTAAACAATGCAAAGAAACCTACCTGGAACATTGGAACAAAATAACCAAAAGCCAAAGCAGATTAGAATGTTACCGGGCCCTAAAAAGAGAATATAAACTGGCAGACTACCTCACGACCATCAGAGACACAAAACAGAGACAGACCCTCACCAGGTACAGACTAAGCGACCACCAACTGGAAATTGAAAAAGGCAGATACAAGAAATCCTGGCAGCCTAGAGAGAATAGAATATGCGATCAATGTCTGGCCGGCGAGGTTGAAACAGAAATGCATTTCCTCCTAAAATGCGAAAAATTCAACACATCAAGAAACATATTATTCAACAAGCTAAGCCAAACAACCCCAGATTTCAAGGAATTGGATGATCTGTCAAAATTGAGATTAGTCCTAGGAGAAGGAGACAGACCATACCTTGGGGCTAAATATGTAACAACATGTCACAACCTGAGGACTGTTTAAAAGTAAGACTGTTTAAAATTAATATTGAACGTACCAAATGAAGTAGAAAGACTGTTTAAAATTAATATTGTTTAAAAGTAATATTGTATATATCCAACAAATGTCAAATCGATTGACACCTACAGAATGTTGGAAAACTGTACCTTTTTGCTATGTAAGCTTTGGCAATATGGTTCTCTGTAAACTTTCATGCCAATAAAGCATTTGAACTGAACTGAACTGAACTGAACTGACTGGGAGTATGAGAGAGAGAGAGAGAGATTGGGAGTGTGAGATAGAGAGATTGGGAGTGTGAGAGAGAGAGAGATTGGGAGTGTGAGAGAGAGAGATTGGGAGTGTGAGAGAGAGATTGGGAGTGTGAGAGAGAGAGATTGGGAGTGTGAGAGAGAGGGAGATTGGGAGAGTGAGAGAGAGAGGTTGGGAGTGTGAGAGAGAGAGTCTGGGAGTTTGAGAGAGAGATTGGGAGTGTGAGAGAGAGAGATTGGGAGTGTGAGAGAGAGAGAGGCTGGGAGTGAGAGAGAGAGATTGGGAGTGTGTGAGAGAGAGAGAGAGACTGGGAGTGAGAGAGATATTGGGTGTGTGAGAGAGAGAGACTGGGAGTGAGAAAGAGAGAGAGAGAGATTGGGAGTGTGAGAGAGAGACTGGGAGTGAGAGAGAGAGAGAGAGAGAGAGAGAGAGAGAGATTGGGAGTGTGAGAGAGAGAGAGATTGGGAGTGTGAGAGAGAGAGAGATTGGGAGTGTGAGAGAGAGAGACTGGGAGTGTGAGAGAGAGAGAGAGATTGGGAGTGTGAGAGAGAGATTGGGTGTGTGAGAGAGAGAGAGATTGGGAGTGTGTGAGAGGGAGAGATTGGCAGGCTGAGAGAGAGAGAGGTTGGGAGTGTGAGAGAGAGAGATTGGGAGTGTGAGAGAGAGAGAGCTTGGTAGTGAGTGAGAGAGAGACTGTGAGTGTGAGAGAGAGAGACCAGGAGTGTGAGAGAGAGAGATTGGGAGTGTGAGAGAGAGAAATTGGGAGTGTGAGAGAGGGAGATTGGGAGTGTGAGAGAGAGAGATTGGGAGTGTGAGTGAGAGATTGGGAGTGTGAGAGGGAGAGATTGGGAGTGTGAGAGAGAGAGAGACTGGGACTGAGAGAGAGAGATTGGGAGTGTGTGTGAGAGAGAGAGAGAGTGACTGGGAGTGAGAGAGAGGGAGTTTGAGAGAGAGAGAGATTGGGAGTGAGAGAGATATTGGGTGTGTGAGAGAGAGAGACTGGGAGTGAGAGAGAGAGAGAGAGAGATTGGGAGTGTGAGAGAGAGAGAGAGAGAAACTATTACAGCATCAGGGAACTTCAGCATAGCAGTGAATGCACTAAAAGAAAAAGCCCGAAGAGCCCTATATGCAATAAAAAGACAATTCTACAACATCCAAATCCCAATCAAAATCTGGCTCAAAATATTTGACAGCATAATCCTGCCCATTGCACTGTACGGTAGTGAAGTATGGGGCCCGCTAAAACACCAAAGCTACACTAAATGGGAAAAACACACAATAGAAGCCCTACATGCAGAATTCTGCCGAATCATCCTTCGCACCCAAAGAAAAACGCCAACAAATGCATGTAGAGCCGAACTAGGCAGATACCCACTGATAATAAACATCCAAAAACGAGCACTAAACTTCCTAAATCACCTCAAATCTAGCTCCCCAGACACCCTTCATTTCAAAGCCTTTCAGACCCAAGAGCTAAACCCAGAAAAGAGTCCTGAGTCAGCTGCTACTGAAACTAAGTACTCAGCCAGACCCTGACCAGCCCCAGACCAACACAGCCGTCCAAACACCAATCCGAGTGAACCAAATCATTAAAAAATGCAAAGAAACCTACCTGGAACATTGGAACAAAATAACCGAAAGCCAAAGCAGATTAGAATGTTACCGGGCCCTAAAAAGAGAATATAAACTGGCAGACTACCTCACGACCATCAGGACACAAAACAGAGACAGACCCTCACCAGGTACTGACTAAGCGAACACCAACTGGAAATTGAAAAAGGCAGATACAAGAAATCCTGGCAGCCTAGAGAGAATAGAATATGCGATCAATGTCTGGCCGGCGAGGGTGAAACAGAAATGCATTTCCTCCTAAAATGCGAAAAATTCAACACATCAAGAAACATATTATTCAACAAGCTAAGCCAAACAATCCCAGATTTCAAGGAATTGGATGACCTGTCAAAATTGAGATTAGTCCGAGGAGAAGGAGACAGACCATACCTTGGGGCCAAATATGTAACAACATGTCACAACCTGAGGACTGTTTAAAATTAAGACTGTTTAAAATTAATATTGAACGTACCAAATGAAGTAAAAGACTGTTTAAAATTAATATTGTTTAAAAGTAATATTGTATGTACCCAACAAATGTCAAATCGATTGACACCTACAGAATGTTGGAAAACTGTACCTTTTTGCTATGTAAGCTTTGGCAATATGGTTCTCTGTAAACTTTCATGCCAATAAAGCATTTTGAATTGGAATTGGAATTGGAATTGAATATAAACTGGCAGACTACCTCACGACCATCAGAGACACAAAACAGAGACAGACCATCACCAGGTACAGACTAAGCGACCACCAACTGGAAATTGAAAAAGGCAGATACAAGAAATCCTGGCAGCCTAGAGAGAATAGAATATGCGATCAATGTCTGGCCGGCGAGGTTGAAACAGAAATGCATTTCCTCCTAAAATGCGAAAACTTCAACACATCAAGAAACATATTATTCAACAAGCTAAGCCAGACAACCCCAGATTTCAAGGAATTGGATGACCTGTCAAAATTGAAATTAGTCCGAGGAGAAGGAGACAGACCATACCTTGGGGCCAAATATGTAACAACATGTCACAACCTGAGGACTGTTTAAAATTAAGACTGTTTAAAATTTATATTGAACGTACCAAATGAAGTACAAAGACTGTTTAAAATTAATATTGTTTAAAAGTAATATTGTATGTACCCAACAAATGTCAAATCGATTGACACCTACAGAATGTTGGAAAACTGTACCTTTTTGCTATGTAAGCTTTGGCAATATGGTTCTCTGTAAACTTTCATGCCAATAAAGCATTTTGAATTGGAATTGATATTGGAATTGAATATAAACTGGCAGACTACCTCACGACCATCAGAGACACAAAACAGAGACAGACCCTCACCAGGTACAGACTAAGCGACCACCAACTGGAAATTGAAAAAGGCAGATACAAGAAATCCTGGCAGCCTGGAGAGAATAGAATATGCGATCAATGTCTGGCCGGCGAGGTTGAAACAGAAATGCATTTCCTCCTAAAATGCGAAAAATTCAACACATCAAGAAACATATTATTCAACAAGCTAAGCCAAACAATCCCAGATTTCAAGGAATTGGATGACCTGTCAAAATTGAGATTAGTCCGAGGAGAAGGAGACAGACCATACCTTGGGGCCAAATATGTAACAACATGTCACAACCTGAGGACTGTTTAAAATTAAGACTGTTTAAAATTAATATTGAACGTACCAAATGAAGTAAAAGACTGTTTAAAATTAATATTGTTTAAAAGTAATATTGTATGTACCCAACAAATGTCAAATCGATTGACACCTACAGAATGTTGGAAAACTGTACCTTTTTGCTATGTAAGCTTTGGCAATATGGTTCTCTGTAAACTTTCATGCCAATAAAGCATTTTGAATTGGAATTGGAATTGGAATTGAATATAAACTGGCAGACTACCTCACGACCATCAGAGACACAAAACAGAGACAGACCATCACCAGGTACAGACTAAGCGACCACCAACTGGAAATTGAAAAAGGCAGATACAAGAAATCCTGGCAGCCTAGAGAGAATAGAATATGCGATCAATGTCTGGCCGGCGAGGTTGAAACAGAAATGCATTTCCTCCTAAAATGCGAAAACTTCAACACATCAAGAAACATATTATTCAACAAGCTAAGCCAGACAACCCCAGATTTCAAGGAATTGGATGACCTGTCAAAATTGAAATTAGTCCGAGGAGAAGGAGACAGACCATACCTTGGGGCCAAATATGTAACAACATGTCACAACCTGAGGACTGTTTAAAATTAAGACTGTTTAAAATTTATATTGAACGTACCAAATGAAGTACAAAGACTGTTTAAAATTAATATTGTTTAAAAGTAATATTGTATGTACCCAACAAATGTCAAATCGATTGACACCTACAGAATGTTGGAAAACTGTACCTTTTTGCTATGTAAGCTTTGGCAATATGGTTCTCTGTAAACTTTCATGCCAATAAAGCATTTTGAATTGGAATTGATATTGGAATTGAATATAAACTGGCAGACTACCTCACGACCATCAGAGACACAAAACAGAGACAGACCCTCACCAGGTACAGACTAAGCGACCACCAACTGGAAATTGAAAAAGGCAGATACAAGAAATCCTGGCAGCCTGGAGAGAATAGAATATGCGATCAATGTCTGGCCGGCGAGGTTGAAACAGAAATGCATTTCCTCCTAAAATGCGAAAACTTCAACACATCAAGAAACATATTATTCAACAAGCTAAGCCAAACAACCCCAGATTTCAAGGAATTGGATGACCTGTCAAAATTGAGATTAGTCCGAGGAGAAGGAGACAGACCATACCTTGGGGCCAAATATGTAACGACATGTCACAACCTGAGGACTGTTTAAAATTAAGACTGTTTAAAATTAATATTGAACGTACCAAATGAAGTCCAAAGACTGTTTAAAATTAATATTGTTTAAAAGTAATATTGTATGTACCCAACAAATGTCAAATCGATTGACACCTACAGAATGTTGGAAAACTGTACCTTTTTGCTATGTAAGCTTTGGCAATATGGTTCTCTATAAACTTTCATGCCAATAAAGCATTTGAATTGAATTGGAATTGGAATTGGACAGAGATTGGGAGTGTGAGAGAGAGAGAGATTGGGAGTGTGATATACCTATCAATTCGTTCAATAAAAAGCGATGAGTTAGGAACGTAACTAAAGGTTTTTATTGACTAAATAACAGAGCCCACCCTCGTGGGTGATCGGGTCCAACAAGGAGGAATACCAGCCAGTCGACTACCTTTATACCTGGGCAGGTAGGTGGAGCCTTGGGCTAAGTCGGAGGTGGTCAGCCCAGGTATAACAGCGCGACAAGAGGCGACCTCGTATAGTGATACAACAGTGAGAACAGTGAGAACAATACAACAGTGATAACTATAGTGTAACGATAGTGAACGATAAAAGTGGTTTACCACATTCACCCCTTGTTTAGATTTGAGTCCGGCGGGGTGAAGTGTACTACCAGTTCTGGTATGTCAGTCTGTCCGGAGGCCTCGTAAGCCTCTCCGATCGTCGCAGCGGCCGTGCTGCATTATCCGGTGTTAGTGCTGGTGTCTGCGTGGTCGGCGAAGGCTCGTTGGGTTCCGGCATGCCATCTACTTGGGCTGGAATTGGGGGGGTGGTGGGCGGGGTAATGGTGGTGTCTCCGGAGTGCCCGAGGGTGCGAGGTCTCGTAAGGAGACAGTGTCCTCCCGCCCGTCTGGGTAAGCCACGTAGGCGTACTGGGGGTTGGCGTGCAGGAGGTTCACCCTCTCAACCAGGGGGTTCATTTTATGGGCCCTCACGTGCTTTCGCAGCAAGACGGGCCCCGGAGAGGTCAGGCAGGTTGGTAGAGTGGTTCCCGTAGTCGACTTCCTGGGGAAAACAAACATTCGTTCATGGGGGGTGGCGTTAACGGCAGTGCAAAGTAGTGACCGGATGGAGTGCAGCGCTGTCGGGAGGACTTCCTGCCAGCGGGAGGTTGGGAGGCCCTTAGACTTTAAGGCTAAGAGGACGGCCTTCCATACCGTCGCGTTCTCTCTTTCCACCTGGCCGTTCCCTCGGGGGTTGTAGCTGGTGGTCCTACTTGCTGCAATACCTCTCGCTAATAGGAACTGACGGAGTTCCTCGCTCATGAAGGAGGAGCCCCGGTCACTATGTATATAGTTCGGGAACCCGAACAAGGCGAAGAGGTCGTTCAGGCACTTGATGACCGTGGTACTGGTCATGTCTGGGCAGGGGAAGGCAAAAGGGAAACGGGAGTACTCATCAACGATGTTGAGGAAGTACACATTGCGGTCAGATGACGGTAGAGGCCCCTTAAAGTCGATGCTCAGGCGCTCGAAGGGGCGGGTGGCCTTGATCAGGCTTGCTCTGTCCGGCCTATAGAAGTGCGGTTTGCACTCGGCGCAGGTCTGGCAGTTCCTGGTCATGGTTCTGACCTCCTCGATGGAGTAGGTCAGGTTGCGGGCCTTAATGAAATGGTAAAGTCTGGTGACCCCGGGGTGGCAGAGGTCGTTGTGGAGGGTCTGAAGTCTATCAATATGCGCGCTGGCGCATGTAATTCGTGAAAGAGCATCAGGGGGTTCGTTCAGCTTTCCTGGCCGGTACAAGATATCATAATCGTAGGTGGATAGCTCGATTCTCCACCTCAAGATCTTGCCATTCTTGATTTTGCCCCTCAGCTTGTTATTAAACATGAAAGCAACCGAACGTTGGTCGGTGAGGAGGGTAAATCGTTTGCCTGCCAGGTAATGCCTCCAGCGCCGTACCACCTCCACAATTGCCTGGGTTTCCTTCTCGACCGACGAGTGTCGGATCTCGGGGCCCTGTAGGGTCCTTGAGAAGAAGGCCACCGGCCTCCCCTCCTGGTTAAGGGTAGCGGCTAGGGCGAAGTCGGATGCATCACTCTCCACTTGGAAGGGGATGGACTCATCCACTGCATGCATTGTGGCCTTGGCTATGTCTCCCTTGATGAGGGAGAAGGCCGCGCACGCTTCCTCCGTGAGGGGGAAGGATGTGGACTTCATGAGGGGTCTGGCTTTGTCCACATAATTGGGCACCCATTGGGCATAGTAGGCGAAGAGCTCCAGGGTTCTCTTAAGTGCCTTAGGGCAGTGGGGGAGGGGTAGCTCCATGAGGGGGCGCATTCTTTCGGGGTCGGGGCCGATGAGTCCGTTCTCTACTACACAGCCAAGGATGGCAAGGCGCGAGGTGTTAAACACACATTTCTCCTTATTGTAGGTGAGGTTCAGCCATTGGGCCGTACGGAGGAATTTCTCCAGATTCACGTCATGGTCCTGCCGGTCGCGGCCGCAGATGGTGATGTTATCTAGATAGGGGAATGTGGCCTGCAGTCCGTTCTGGTCAACCATCCGGTCCATCTCCCTTTGGAAGACCGAGACCCCGTTGGTAACACCGAAGGGGACCCTAAGGAAGTGGTATAGGCGCACATTCGCCTCGAAGGCGGTGTACTGGCGGTCCTCGGGGTGGATAGGGAGTTGGTGGTAGGCCGACTTAAGGTCGATGGTCGAGAATACGCGGTATTGTGCAACCTAATTGACCATGTCAGATATGCGGGGAAGGGGGTATGCGTCCAGCTGGGTGTATCTGTTTATGGTCTGGCTGTAGTCGATGACCAGGTGATTTTTATCACCGGTCTTAACGACCACGACCTGGGCACGCCAGGGGCTGTTGCTCCCCTCGATAATGCCCTCTTTCAGGAGGCGCCGCACCTCAGAGCTAATGAAGGCTCTGTCCCCAGCGCTGTACCGCCTGCTCTTGGTAGCGACGGGTTTGCAGTCGGGGGTGAGGTTAGCGAACAGGGAAGGTGGCGGCACCTTGAGGGTGGATAGGCTGCAGGTGTTACGCGGTGGGCGGTTTAACATTCGCTGGTTGTCGACTGTGAGTGGGGGGAGGGGTCCACCGTATGCTAGGGTTACACTTTGGAGGTGGGATTGGAAGTCCAGCCCTAGTAGGACGGCAGCGCAGAGCTGGGGGAGGACGAGGAGTTTAAAATTTTTATACTCCGTACCCTTAACCGACAAGGTCACAACACAGTAGCCGCTAATGTCCGTGGCGTGGGACCTCGATGCCATCGAGATTCGGTTGCGCATTGGCAGGACAGGGAGGGAGTAGTGGCTCACCGTGTCTGGGTGGATGAAGCTCTCCGTGCTTCCGCTGTCGAACAGGCAGGTCGTGGCGTGGCCATTTACTTTGATGTCCATCATCGACTTGGACAGGTGGTGTGGGCGGGCTTGATCCAGAGTGACGGAGGCTAGTGTGTAGGTAAGCGAGTCGTTGTCGTCTGCGGGCGAGGCAGTCGTCGGGTCCGGAGGCCCGGTGGCAGTCGGGCGTGGTGGGTAAAATGGCGTCTCCCACGAGGTAGGACAAAATGGCGGAGAAGATGGCTGCTCCCATAACTCACATGAGGCACTATTGGGGTCGGTTGCCTTGATCAAAGATGGCCACCCCCATGACTCACGTGTGGGGATGCTGGCCTCAGTTGCCTTGAAAGAAGATGGCCACCCCCACAGTTCGCATGAGGCAATGCTGGCCTCTGAAGATCCGCTCCTGCAGGCCTTAGAGAAGTGGCCTTTCTTCCTGCAGGTTGAGCAGGTAGAGTTCCTGGCTGGGCAGCGCGACCTCGGGTGCTTCTCCTGGCCGCAAAAGAAGCAGCCGGCGGCCCGATCGCGGGTGCCCGATGTCGGAGCCGGTACCGGGGGTGGCGGTCCCGGTCGGGTCCGGGACGCCGATGCTGAGGTAGGTCCCGGGGGCGGCGCTGCGAAGGGTATTGCGGTAGGGGTCGGGCACGAGTCCCAGGGTTGCGAGCAGTACCTGGAAAACGCCTCCTGGTCCTGATGGGCCACCTCTAGGGAGAGAGCGAGGGCTTCAGCTTTGTCCAGGTCGAGGTCTTTAGCTTCAAGCAGTCTTTGCCGTGAGTGGTCGGACCGTAGGCCTTTCACAAAGGCATCGCGGATATTATCTTCCGTATTTTCAACAGCCGTCACCGCTTCAAAGTCACAGTTCCTGCCGAGTGCTCTTAGCGCCCGTAAAAATTCAGCTACAGACTCTCCTGGCTGTTGCGGGCGGGATCTTAGGAGGTGCCTGGTGTACATGTAATTTACCGGGCTCCGGTACTGCTGTTTCAGTAGGTTGATAGCGGCCTCGCATGTAGTCGTGTCCTGGATGAGTGCGTATACTCTCGGGCTCACTTGGGCATTCAGAACTCTTAGTTTGGATCTCTGAGGGACGCCGGATTCTTCCAGGTAGGATTTGAAGCAGCCGGGGACGTGAGTAAGACCTACAGTGTTTGAAGTTGAGGGCTGAGTTTGCTGCCTGTGGGTTTAGATCCAGGTACGGTGGTTTGAGGGCTTGCAGCCAAGCCGGCTGGTGTGGCTGGTGTAGCCCGGTGTCTGAAAGCTGCTGTGGCTGTGCTTCTGGGAGGGCTTCTGGCTGGCCAGTAGTGGACACCTTTAAAATTTAGTCAATAAAATTGATATACCTATCAATTCGTCCAATAAAAAGCGACGAGTTAGGAACGTAACTAAAGGTTTTTATTGACTAAATAACAGAGCACACCCTCGTGGGTGATCGGGTCCAACAAGGAGGAATACCAGCCAGTCGACTACATTTATACCTGGGCAGGTAGGTGGAGCCATGGGCGGAGTCGGAGGTGGTCAGCCCAGGCATAACAGCGCGACAAGAGGTGACCTCGTATAGTGATACAACAGTGAGAACAGTGATAACAATACAACAGTGATAACTATAGTGTAACGATAGTGAACGATAAAAGTGGATTACCACAGAGTGTGAGAGAGAGAGATTTGGAGTGGGAGAGAGAGAGACTGGGAGTGAGAGAGAGAGAAAGAGATTGGGAGTGCGAGAGAGAGAGAGATTGGGAGTGTGAGAGAGAGAGATTGGGAGTGTGACAGAGAGGTTGGGAGTGTGAAAGAGAGAGATTGGGAGTGTGAGAGAGAGAGAGATTGGGAGTGTGAGAGAGAGAGATTGGGAGTGTGAGAGAGAGAGAGACTGGGACTGAGAGAGAGAGATTGTGAGTGTGTGAGAGAGAGAGAGAGTGACTGGGAGTGTGAGAGAGGGAGTGTGAGAGAGAGAGAGATTGGGAGTGAGAGAGAGAGAGAGAGAAAGATTGGGAGTGTGAGAGAGAGAGAGAGATTGGGAGTGAGAGAGAGAGAGAGATTGGGAGTGTGAGAGAGAGAGATTGGGAGTGTGAGAGAGAGAGACTATGAGTGTGAGAGAGAGATTGGGAGTTTGAGAGAGAGAGATTGGGAGTGTGAGAGAGAGAGAGACTGGGAGTGTGAGAGAGATTGGTTGTGTGAGAGAGAGAGACTGGGAGTGAGAGAGAGAGATTGGGAGTGTGAGAGAGAGACTGGGAGTGAGAGAGAGAGAGAGAGAGAGAGAGAGAGAGAGATTGGGAGTGTGAGAGAGAGAGAGATTCGGAGTGTGAGAGAGAGAGAGGTTGGGAGTGTGAGAGAGAGAGACTGGGAGTGTGAGAGAGAGAGAGAGATTGGGAGTGTGAGAGAGAGATTGGGAGTGTGAGAGAGAGAGAGAGATTGGGAGTGTGTGAGAGGGAGAGATTGGGAGGCTGAGAGAGAGAGAGGTTGGGAGTGTGAGAGAGAGAGATTGGGAGTGTGAGAGAGAGAGATTGGGAGTGAGTGAGAGAGAGACTGTGAGTGTGAGAGAGAGAGACCAGGAGTGTGAGAGAGAGAGATTGGGAGTGTGAGAGAGAGAAATTGGGAGTGTGAGAGAGAGAGATTGGGAGTGTGAGTGAGAGATTGGGAGTGTGAGAGGGAGAGATTGGGAGTGTGAGAGAGAGAGATACTTTGACTGAGAGAGAGAGATTGGGAGTGTGTGAGAGAGAGAGAGAGTGACTGGGAGTGAGACAGAGTGACTGTGAGAGAGAGAGAGATTGGGAGTGAGAGAGAGATTGGATGTGTGAGAGAGAGAGACTGGGAGTGAGAGAGAGAGAGAGAGAGATTGGGAGTGTGAGAGAGAGAGAGATTGGGAGTGTGAGAGAGAGAGAGATTGGGAATGTGAGAGAGAGAGACTGGGTGTGTGAGAGAGAGAAAGAGATTGGGAGTGTGAGAGAGAGTTTGGGAGTGTGAGAGAGAGAGAGATTGGGAGTGAGAGAGAGAGAGATTGGGAGTGTGAGAGAGAGAGATTGGGAGTGTGAGAGAGAGAGAGATTGGGAGCGTAAGAGAGAGAGAGATTGGGAGTGTGTGAGAGAGAGAGATTGGGAGGGCGAGAGAGAGAGATTGGGAGTGTGAGAGAGAGAGTTTGGGAGTGTGAGAGAGAGAGAGATTGGGAGTGTGAGAGAGAGAGATTGGGAGTGAGTGAGAGAGAGACTGTGAGTGTGAGAGAGAGAGACCAGGAGTGTGAGAGAGAGAGATTGGGAGTGTGAGAGAGAGAAATTGGGAGTGTGAGAGAGAGAGATTGGAAGTGTGAGAGAGAGAGACAGACTGGGATTGAGAGAGAGAGAATGGGAGTGTGTGAGAGAGAGAGTGAGAGAGAGTCCTTGTGTTCCAGCAAAGATCCAAACATCAGGGACCCAAAATAAATTTCACACTAGGAACAACCAAAATTGAACAAACCACTAACTACACATACTTGGGCTTAAAAATTAGTTCTGTGGGAAATTTCAAACTGGCTGTGAATGAACTGAAAGAGAAAGCAAGAAGGGATTTCTATGCCATTAAAAAATCATTCCAAATAGAAATCCCAATTAGCATTTGGCTAAAATTTTTCAAATCATTAATTGAACCAATTGCACTCTATGGCAGTGAGGTGTGGGGACCGCTAACACAATAAGAATTTGCAAAATGGGACAAACATCCAATTGAGATCCTACATGCAGAATTCTGTAAAAGTATCCTCCGGACTCAAAGGAAAACCGTAAACAATGCATGCAGGGCAGAACTTGGCCAATATCCATTAATAATCACTATCCAAAAAAGAGCCACCACATTTTGGAAACACCTAGAAATGAGCAACCACCAATGCTATCATTACGAAGCCCTGAAATGCCAAGAGAGGACCATAAAGAAGAATACCCTCAGTCAACTAGTCCTGGGACTCAGTGAAGTAACTACTAACGCTGCTGAAAATAACCAGCCCAGGACAGTGACAGCGTAACACAAAGAATTTGACCCAACACAATCGTCGCTAAGCAAAAGGAAAAATATCTGTCATATTGGGCAGAAACAACAAAAACCCAAAGCAAACTCAATTGCTACTTGGCCCTAAACAGACAATACAACATGACTGATTACCTGACCATGGTAAAGGATAGCAAACTGAGAAAAACTTTGACAATGTACAGACTTAGTGAACATAACCTGGTGATCGAAAAAGGTCGACAGAGGCAGACCCAGCTACCAAGAGAGGACAGGATATGCTCTCACTGCAGTCAGGGAGTGGTGGAGACAGAGATGCACTTCCTCACAGCTTGTAGAAAATATCAGTGCATAAGGGAGAATTTCTACCCAAAATTCACAAAAATATGCCTGGAATTCAGAAATTTGAATGACGACCAAAAACTCCCATACCTACTAGGGGAAGAGACAAATTGCGTAACACTAGCGGCACACTATGTTACAGCTTGCCATAAACAGAAGGACAACCACTAAATATAAGAAAAGTGTATATATATAAATTATATGAAAGTATATTTATACACTCAGGGATACATCTGTTTATACACTGTATGGATAGATCTGTATTTTTGTGAACAAACATGAATGTTTTCCGATGCTTTGGCAACAAAAGATGTAACTTGTCATGCCAATAAAGCGATTTGAATTGAATTGAATTGAATTGAATTGAGAGAGAGAGAGACTGGGAGTGTGAGAGAGAGAGAGATTGCGCTGTACGGTAGTGAAGTATGGGGCCCGCTCAATCACCATAGCTACACTAAATGGGAAAAACACACAATAGAAGTGCTACATGCAGAATTTTGCCGAAGCATCCTTCGCACCCAAAGGAAAACACCAACAAATGCATGCAGAGCCGAACTAGGCAGATACCCACTGATAATAAACATTCAAAAACGAGCACTAAACTTCCTAAATCACCTCAAATCTAGCTCCCCAGACACCCTTCATTTTAAAGCCTTCCAGACCCAAGAGCTAAACCCAGAAAAGAGTCCCCTGAGTCAGCTGCTACTGAAACTATGTACTCCTACTCAGCTGGACCCTGACCAGTCCCAGGCCAACACTGCCGTCCAAACACCAATCCGAGTGAACCAAATCATTAAACAAAGCAGGCAGGTAGTGCAGGGAACCCCTGCGGACATCCCCCTTTCAAACAAGTATACCGCTTTGGATACTGTTGAGGGGGATGACTCACCAGGGGAAGGCAGCAGCAGCCAACTTCCTGGCACTGGCGGTGCTCCTGCTGCCCAGGAAGGGGGGAAAAAGAGTGGGAGAGCAATAGTGGTAGGGGATTCTATAGTAAGGGGAACAGATAGGCGTTTCTGTGGCCGTAGACGTGAATCCAGGATGGTTTGTTGCCTCCCTGGTGCCAGGGTCAAGGATGTCACTGAGCGGCTGCAGGGCATTCTGGAGGGGGAGGGTGAACAGCCAGTGGTCGTGGTCCACATTGGTACCAACGACATAGGTAAAAAGAGGGATGAGGTCCTGCAGCAAGAATTTAGGGAGCTAGGTGAAGGATTAAAGAGCAGGACCTCAAGGGTTGTAATCTCTGGATTACTCCCAGTGCCACGTGCTAGTAAGTATAGAAATAGGAAGATAGAACAGATGAATGCGTGGCTAAAGGGATGGTGCAGGGGGGAGGGCTTTAGTTTCCTGGATCACTGGGTCTGCTTCTGGGAAAGGTGGGACTTGTACAAGTCGGACGGTTTACACCTGAACCAGAGGGGAACCAATATCCTTGCGGGGAGGTTTGCTAGCACTGCTGGGGGGGGTTTAAACTAACTTGGCAGGGGGATGGGGTACAGAGTGGAGCTATAGTAGGGGGTGATTTACAGCCAAATACAGAGGGAAAAACAAGTCAGCTGGGAAGGCAAAGCAAATATGTGAAGGCAAAAGAGAATATGGCAGGGCTGGAAGGCATTTATTTTAATGCAAGGAGTCTTGCAAATAAGGTGGATGAACTGAAGTTGTTGTTGAACACATGGGAGTACGATATTGTTGCTATCACGGAGACATGGTTGAGGGAGGGTCAGGACTGGCAGCTCAATATTCCGGGGTATAGAATCTTCAGGCGAGACAGAGGGGGGTGTAAAAGGGGAGGGGGTGTTGCAATACTAATTAAGGAGTCAATTACTGCTGTAAGGAGGGATGATATATTAGCGGGTTCCTCTAATGAGGCCATATGGGTAGAACTTAAAAACAAAAAGGGGGCAAGCACTTTGCTGGGAGTGTACTATAGGCCCCCAAACAGTCAGGGGGAGATAGAGGAACAGATATGTAGGCAAATCTCAGAAAAGTGCGAAAATAATAGGGTAATAATAGTGGGGGATTTCAACTTCCCCAATATAAATTGGGATAGTCAGAGTGTGAAAGGCTTAGAGGGTGCAGAATTCTTAAAGTGCATCCAGGAGAGCTTTTTGAGCCAACATGTAGAAAGTCCTACAAGAGAGGGGGCGGTACTGGACCTAATTCTGGGGAATGTAGCCGGGCAAGTGGTGGAAGTGTCAGTAGGAGAGCATTTTGGCGACAGTGACCACAATTCGGTGAGATTTAAGGTGGTCATGGAAAAAGACAAAGACGGCCCGGAAATAAGGGTTCTAAATTGGGGGAAGGCCGATTTTAATATGATAAGGCAGGATCTGGCCAAATTGGACTGGGAGCAGCTACTTATAGGAAAATCCGCATCAAAACAGTGGGAGACTTTCAGAAGGGAAATAGAGAGAGTACAACGCCAACATGTTCCTGTAAAGGTCAAGGGTGGGACCAACAAGCAAAGGGAACCTTGGATGACAAGGGATATACAAAAATGCATTAGAAATAAAAGGGGGGCTTTTGGCAGTTACAAAAGACTAAAGACGGAAGAAGCCCTAGAGGAGTATAAAAAATGCAGGGGCATACTTAAAAAAGAAATTAGGAGGGCGAGGAGGGGCCATGAAATAACACTGGCGAGCAAAATAAAGGAAAATCCTAAGATGTTTTATAAGTATATTAAGGGCAAGAGGATAACCAGGGAAAGGGTAGGGCCCATTAGGGACCAAAGTGGCAATCTCTGTGTAGAGCCAGATGATGTAGGCGGGGTTTTAAATGAATTTTTTGCATCTGTGTTCACTATGGAGAAAGACGATGCAGACATAGAAATCGGGCAAGGGGGCTGTGACATACTTGAACATATTAGCATCGAGAGGGAGGAGGTGCTAGCGGTTTTAGCAGGCCAAAAAGTGGATAAATCCCCAGGCCCAGACGAGATGTATCCCAGGCTGCTGTGGGAGGCAAAGGAGGAGATTGCAGGGGCTCTGACACAAATTTTCAGAACCTCTCTGGCCACAGGGGATGTACCAGAGGACTGGAGAACAGCTAACGTAGTACCATTATTCAAGAAGGGTAGCAGGGATAAACCAGGGAATTACAGGCCAGTGAGCCTAACATCTGTGGTAGGGAAATTATTGGAAAAAATTCTGAGGGACAAAATTAGTCTCCACTTGGAGAGGCAAGGATTAATCGGGGATAGTCAGCATGGCTTTGTCAAGGGTAAATCATGTCTGACAAATCTGATTGAATTTTTCGAGGGGGTGACTAGGGGGGTGGATGAGGGAAATGCTGTGGATGTGGTTTACATGGACTTCAGTAAAGCTTTTGACAAAGTCCCGCATAGGAGACTGGTCAAGAAGGTAAGAGCCCATGGGATCCAGGGTGCCTTGGCGCGTTGGATCCTAAACTGGCTGAGTGGCAGGAGGCAGAGGGTGATGGTCGAAGGTTGCTTTTGTGACTGGAAGCCTGTGTCCAGTGGGGTACCTCAGGGATCGGTGCTGGGTCCCTTGTTGTTTGTGATCTACATAAATGATTTGGATGAGAATGTAAAAGGTATGATCAGTAAGTTCGCAGATGACACGAAAATTGGTGGGGTGGTAAATTGTGAGGAGGAAAGCCTCAGGCTACAGGACGATATAAACGGGTTGGTCAGATGGGCGGAAAAGTGGCAAATGGAATTTAACCCTGAAAAGTGCGAGGTGATGCATTTTGGATGGACAAATAAGGCAAGGGAATACACAATGAGTGGTAGGACCCTAGGAAGTACAGAGGGTCAGAGGGACCTTGGTGTACATGTACATAGATCCCTGAAGGCAGCGGAACAGGTAGATAAGGTGGTTAAAAAGGCATATGGGATACTTGCCTTCATTAGCCGAGGCATAGAATATAAGAGCAGGGAGGTTATGATGGAACTGTACAAAACGCTGGTGAGGCCACAGCTGGAGTACTGTGTGCAGTTCTGGTCGCCTCACTATAGGAAGGATGTGATTGCTTTGGAGAGGGTGCAGAGAAGATTCACCAGGATGTTACCTGGGATGGAGCGCCTCAGCTATGAAGAGAGGCTGGACAGGCTGGGGTTGTTTTCCTTGGAGCAAAGAAGGCTGAGGGGGGACCTGATTGAGGTGTACAAAATGATGAGGGGCATAGATAGGGTAGACAAAGAGGAACTTTTCCCCTTAGTAG
This sequence comes from Somniosus microcephalus, assembly GCF_052327205.1. Taxonomy (NCBI): domain Eukaryota; kingdom Metazoa; phylum Chordata; class Chondrichthyes; order Squaliformes; family Somniosidae; genus Somniosus; species Somniosus microcephalus. Next base: position 110,111,193 of record NC_140994.1, read on the forward strand.
GGGGGTCAATAACAAGGGGGCATAGATTCAGGGTAAGGGGCAGGAGATTTAGAGGGGATTTGAGGAGGAACTTTTTCACCCAGAGGGTGGTTGGAATGTGGAACTCAATGCCTGAAAGGGTGGTAGAGGCAGGAACCCTCACAACATTCAAGAAGCATTTGGATGAGCACTTGAAATGCCATTGCATACAAGGCTATGGACCAAATGCTGGAAAATGGGATTAGACTGGACAGGGATGGATGGGCGGCGCAGACACGATGGGCCGAAGGGCCTCTTTCTGTGCTGTAAAACTCTATGACTCTATGACTCTAAAGCAAAGAAACCTACCTGGAACATTGGAACAAAATAACCAAAAGCCAAAGCAGATTAGAATATTACCGGGCCCTAAAAAGAGAATATAAACTGGCAGACTATCTCTCGACCATCAGAGACACAAAACAGAGACAGACCCTCACCAGGTACAGACTAAGCGACCACCAACTGGCAATTGAAAAAGGAAGATACAAGAAATCCTGGCAGCCTAGAGAGAATAGAATATGTGATCAATGTCTGGCCGGCGAGGTTGAGACAGAGATGCATTTCCTCCTAAAATGCGAAAAATTCAACACATCAAGAAACATATTATTTGAAAAGCTCAGCCAAACAACCCCAGATTTCAAGGAATTGGATGACCTGTCAAAATTAAGATTAGTCCTGGGAGAAGGAAACAGACCATACCTTGGTGCCAAATATGTAACAACATGTCACAACCTGAGGACTGTTTAAAATTAATGCTGAATGTACCCACTGATGTACAAAGACTGTTTAAATTAATATTGTTTAAAGTAATATTGTATGTACCCAACGAAGGTCAGAATTGTTTGACACCTACAGAATGTTGGAAAACTGTACTTTTTGTTATGTAAGCTTTGGCAATATGGTTCCCTGTAAACTTTCATGCCAATAAAGCATTTGAATTGAATTGAATTGAATTGAATTGATTGGGAGTGAGAGAGAGATTGGGTGTGTGAGAGAGAGAGAGACAGGGAGTGAGAGAGAGAGATTGGGAGTGTGTGAGAGAGAGAGACTGGGAGTGAGAGAGAGATAGAGAGATTGGGAGTGTGAGAGAGAGAGAGAGATTAGGAGTGTGAGAGAGAGAGAGATTGGGATTGAGAGAGAGACTGGGAGTGAGAGAGAGAGATAGATTGGGACTGTGAGAGAGAGAGAGATTGGGAGTGTGAGAGAGAGAGTTTGGGAGTGAGAGAGAGAGAGAGATTGGGAGCAAGGGAGGGGGGAAGAGGGGGGAAGAGAGAGAGCCAGCTAGAGAGAAACAGCGAGAGAGAGACGAGAGAGAAAGGTGTGTAATTCTGTGCAGTGATAGAGAGAGACTCGGAGCGAGAGAGAAAGGTGTGTAACTCTGTGCTGAGGTAGAGAGAGATTGTAGCGAGAGAGAACGGTGTGTAGAGCCCGAGCAGCAACCGGAGCACGGAGCCTGAAGCTGGAGAAAGGCCCGAGGAACCGGGCCGAGCGAGGCACCGGAGAGAAGGAGAGCGAGCAGCAACAGGATTAGACCCAGACCGGGAGGAGCGGCCCGAGCCAGTCAAAGAGGCGAGTGGAGAGGTAGGGGTGCCGGATCGGGTCGGGACTGTCGGGCCTGGAGAGCGAGCAAGCCCGGGGCCTGAAACCCGAGAAACTCCGGGGTCGGAGAAACTCGGACAAACACCGGGCCGGGCGGGGACTGCACAGCCGAGCCGAGGGGCTGGGACCAGGGCAGAAGCCCAGAGAGAGAGCAAGCCCGGGGCCTGAAACCCGAGAAACTCCGGGGTCGGAGAAACTCGGACAAACACCGGGCCGGGCCGGGACTGCACAGCCGAGCCGAGGGGCTGGGACCAGAGCAGAAACAGCCTGAGACCGGCGCGAGGAGAGAGAGGAAAACTTCGGGTCCAGAGGAAAAAAGCTTTACCAAGATCTACCTAAATTTAATTAACCTAGAAAAAGAACAACAAACCCGCGAGAAAAAAGGAATAGAAACCCGAGAGAAACGATAAACAACCCGAACCAGGAACCTGTGAGAGCGAGAGAGAGAAACTTTTAAGAGCAGCTATATCAAAGATGAACCCCTGAAAAACTCTCAATTTTGGACCTAAAAGTGGGATAAGGTGGAACACGACACAAAAAAGAGAAAAAAAGTTATCTACCTGAGACAAAACAAACGACTACAATGAGCAGGGAAATGAAATATCCTGAGCAATGCACAAAAAATAAAGCAAAGGAAAAACACAAGGACATAACACTAAAAAGTAACCCAGAGATCCTCTACGTTGACTATACCACACACAAAGGGATTAAGACGAAGAACAACCTCATATTCTACACCGACTCCGTTCCCTCATGGAAGGAGACTTTACAAAAATACTACGCATACATCTCCAGCGAAGGTATTGGCAGTGGAGGCAGACTGAAAATATGTAAAGATGGAAATCTAGATAAAGATGACCATCTGCTAACCATAAGCTACTACAACAAAAAAGGAAAGATCATGATACAGGGGAATGTAGAAAATCTGGACTCCTTCGAAAAGGAATTCCCCCAGTTGAAAACTAAGGCAGACACAAATAGGACCAATGGACAGGAGGCAAAAGAGAGTCGAACAGAGGATGATGAGAGCCAAGCGGAGGAAGAAGAAGAGAGTCCAGCAGAGACACACACCTCCCTGACCACCTCCACCCCTCCCACACCTCTCAACGCAAACAAACTGCTGAAAGAGAGTCTGTCCAAACTAGAACTCGAATTCAACGAATACAGAGAAACACAGACCAAGAACTGGACGGAGGAACTCAAACAGCTGAAAACGGAAAACGAGTCCACCATCCACAAGCTGAGAAAGACCGTAGAGGAGCAAAGAAATAAGATCAAAGAACTCCATACCCAGCTAAACAAAACGATGGAGGCCGTAGAAAGGCTCAGCAGGCAACACAAACCTCTTAAGGTCCAAAAAACAACACACACAAGGACACAGAACCCGTCGGATGCCACCCCACACGAGGACACACCGAAAGCCACAAACCCCGCTCCTGCCACACAGCTTATCCCAGAAACCCAGCCAACAACCAGCCCTCAGTCGAGTCCTGCCCAGACTACCGCTACCCAGTCCTCACACACAGGGACACAGAACCCGTTAAATGCCCCCCCACACGAGGACGCACCGAAAGCCTCAAACCCTGCTCCTGCCACACAACATATCCCAGAAACCCAGCCAACAACCAGCCATCAGTCGAGTCCTGCCCAGACTACTGCTACACAGTCTGAAAAACCAGACCCTCAGGCGGTCCTGCTGACCGACTCCAACGGAAAGTTTCTGGACCCCCAGAGGCTGTTCCCAGGTCATCAAGTCCTGAAAAAATGGTGCAGCAACACAGACCATGCAATGAAGATCCTGAACAAAGAATCCCTTGGAAGCCCCAAATGGCTTGTGATCCACACAGGCACAAACGACCTACGCACCCTACAGGAAGGCACTGCTAGGGCGGTGAGCAGGATGGCGGAAAAGGCCAGCAAGGAATTCCCCGAGGCGCGGATCGTGATCTCCACACTACTGCCCAGAAAGGACACCCCAGCCTATATAATCCACAACACCAACAGGGAGATCGACACGAGCTGTTCTGTCTTCCCCAACGTCTACCTGGCCCATCATCCAAACATCAACACAAGGGACCTCTATGACGAAATACATCTACTCAAACAGCGGATGTGGGTCTTCGCAAGAAACCTCATAAACAATGCCAAAAGACGCAGCCCTCCCACCCCCTCTACCATTGGGAGCCCAAACAGGACCACCAATGTCCGCCACCCCCCTTTACAAAACCAACAATAGAACCGTGCTTTTATACCTGACCCAAGACCCCCCTCCAGACCACAGACTGTAGACCAAGAACTGAGAAAGATCATGACGATGCTGAACAGCCTGATAGAAAGCCGGAGAAATTATTAATATTGTTATTTATCATTATCATTATTGTTATCTTATCAGTATTATTACTATTATTAGATAGATATATGTGCATGCCTCATGAAATTTATACTAAATCATTATTTAGCATTATAGAAAATAGTGTTTCCACACGCATCCCACAAAATAGGTCCATTTTATTTCGTTTTATTGACTATATAAATGCGTTCTTTCCACATAAGCTGCTGGAATATCCAGGGCCTCCGCTCCTCAACTTTTGGGATGAAGAGTACAGACCCTGAATTCCTAAAAGCTATAAAAGACATTGATATAATTGTGTTAACAGAAACATGGTGCCAAAAGGACATGCCGACCCACTGTCCTCCAATATACCATGAAATCATTGTGCCCTCAGTAAAGAACACTAAGACACGCAAGGGCAGAACCTCCGGGGGAATCCTGGTGTGGTATAAAGGAGAACTGAACAAACACATCTCACCGATAAAACAGGGAAAATCACACGTATGGCTAAAATTAGATAAAAATATAGGAATAGCAAAAAACGATGTTTACTTATGTGCGATCTACATACCTCCAATAGAATCGCCATATTTTGAAGAGGAGATATTTGACACTCTCCACATGGAAATCAGCCATTTCCAGGCACAAGGAAAGGTGCTACTATGTGGGGACCTAAATGCAAGGACAGGATGTGAACCTGACTTCATAGACCCACAGGGCAACAACCATGTGTTTGGCCAGACCCCTCTATATGTCACACCAGCCATCGCAAACCGAAACAACCTCGATTGTGAAATAAATAAAAGCGGTAGGGAGGTAGTGCAACTCTGCCGAGCCTTAGGCCTGTACATAGTTAACGGTAGGTTCAGAGGGGACTCCTTAGGGAGACTCACATATTCCTCAACTCTTGTGTCTAGTGTGGTGGATTATACAATCACTGACCTGGACCCCTGCGATATCAACACATTCACTGTCAGGCAGCAATCCCCCCTCTCAGACCATAACCAAATAAATGTGTACCTTAAACTTTCTGCCCAAACTACAGACACAAAAAAGGAACACAGTAAGCTACATAAAATAAACCAGACATACAGATGGGCCCCAGACAGTGGAGATAAATTCATCACAGCACTAAATTCACCTGATCTCACAAGTAAAATTTCAAAATTTAAAGAAAATCTATATGAGATCACCAGAGATGGTGTAAACATGGCCATAGAGGATATAAATATGATCTTCCATGAGGCAGCTGTAAAAGCCGACCTCGTGAAACAGAAGAGGAATGTCACAAAAGACAAAATAAAAATAAGAAATGGTTTGACCATGAATGCAAAAATGCCAGAAAAGACCTGAGAAAAATATCAAACCAAAAGCATCGCCAACCAAACAATCCGGACCTACGTACTAGATACAATGAAACCCGCAAAAGATATAAACACACCATTAGGAACAAAACACAAAACTATACCCACAAAATACTCGAAGAAATTGAAAACTCCACCAATCCAAAACAATTCTGGGAAATGTGGAATAACCTGAGTACAACACAATTGCAAGCATTACCAATCCAAGATGGCGACATCTGGAGAACACATTTTGAAAACCTCTACAAAGACATCCCAATAAACGAAACAAACCCAAGTCAACATCAGGTCACAGAAAAACTCCACACATCAGAAGCAACAATTAAAGACAACCAAAACCCTCTAGACTCCCCAATCACATGGAAAGAACTGGCCACAAAAACAAAATCTCTCCACCTAAAGAAAGCCTGTGGCCCAGACAACATCAAAAATGAAATGCTCAAGTTCAGCAATATGGAGATGCAGGGTGCGGTACTCAAATTATTCAACATCATATTACGTTCAGGCTGTTTTCCCGATATCTGGTGCCAAGGACTAATCTCCCCCATATATAAAAGCGGAAACAAATCAGACCCAAATAACTACCGCGGCATCTGTGTCAACAGTTGTCTAGGGAAGTTATTCTGCAGTATTCTAAATAGTAGATTACTTGATTTTCTTAACAAACATAATATCCTCAGAAAAAACCAAATAGTCTATCTTCCAAAACACCGCACCGCCGACCATATCTATACCCTTCACACCCTCATTGAAAAACATATACACCAAACAAAAAATGGGAAAATATTCGCCTGTTTCATCAACTTCAAGAAAGCCTTTGACTCCATATGGCACGAAGGGCTCTATTATAAACTTCTTCAGTGTGGAATAGGGGGCAAAGTCTATGACCGTATTAAATCAATGTATCTGAAAAACAAATGCGGGGTCAAAATTGGAGACAAACGCACTGATTTCTTCACCCAGAGAAGAGGTGTCCGACAGGGCGGCAATTTGAGCCCGACTCTGTTCAACATATACATAAATGAATTAGCAGACATGCTGGAGCAAAGCGAGTCACCAGGTCTCCGTCTCCTTGATGGAGAAGTGAAATCCCTGTTCTATGCGGACGACCTGGTTCTGCTGTCTCCCACAGAACAGGGATTACAGCAACAACTAGACCTACTCGAAAAATACTGCCAAAATTGGGCTCTAACAGTAAATCTAAAGAAAACCAACATCATGATTTTTCAAAAAAGGCACACATGTCAGGAAAACAAATACCAATTTACCGTCAGTGATACCACTATAGGACACGCTATGAGCTACACCTACCTTGGTCTAACTATTACAGCATCAGGGAGCTTCAGCATAGCAGTGAATGCACTAAAAGAAAAAGCCCGAAGAGCCCTATATGCAATAAAAAGAAAATTCTACAACATCCAAATCCCAATCAAAATCTGGCTCAAAATATTTGACAGCATAATCCTGCCCATTGCACTGTACGGTAGTGAAGTATGGGGCCCGCTAAATCACCAAAGCTACACTAAATGGGAAAAACACACAATAGAAGCCCTACATGCAGAATTCTGCCGAAGCATCCTTCGCACCCAAAGAAAAACGCCAACAAATGCATGCAGAGCCGAACTAGGCAGATACCCACTGATAATAAACATCCAAAAACGAGCACTAAACTTCCTAAATCACCTCAAATCTAGCTCCCCAGACACCCTTCATTTCAAAGCCTTTCAGACCCAAGAGCTAAACCCAGAAAAGAGTCCCCTGAGTCAGCTGCTACTGAAACTAAGTACTCAGCCGGACCCTGACCAGCCCCAGACCAACACAGCCGTCCAAACACCAATCCGAGTGAACCAAATCATTAAACAATGCAAAGAAACCTACCTGGAACATTGGAACAAAATAAGCGAAAGCCAAAGCAGATTAGAATGTTACCGGGCCCTAAAAAGAGATTATAAACTGGCAGACTACCTCACGACCATCAGAGACACAAAACAGAGACAGATCCTCACCAGGTACAGACTAAGCGACCACCAACTGGAAATTGAAAAAGGCAGATACAAGAAATCCTGGCAGCCTAGAGAGAATAGAATATGCGATCAATGTCTGGCCGGCGAGGTTGAAACAGAAATGCATTTCCTCCTAAAATGCGAAAAATTCAACACATCAAGAAACATATTATTCAACAAGCTAAGCCAAACAACCCCAGATTTCAAGGAATTGGATGACCTGTCAAAATTGAGATTAGTCCTGGGAGAAGGAGACAGACCATACCTTGGGGCCAAATATGTAACAACATGTCACAACCTGAGGACCGTTTAAAAGTAAGACTGTTTAAAATTAATATTGTTTAAAAGTAATATTGTATGTACCCAACAAATGCCAAATCGATTGACACCTACAGCATGTTGGAAAACTGTACCTTTTTGCTATGTAAGATTTGGCAATATGGTTCTCTGTAAACTTTCATGCCAATAAAGCATTTGAATTGGAATTGGAATTGGAAATTGGAGAGAGAGATTGGGACTGTGAGAGAGAGAGAGATTGGGAGTGTGAGAGAGAGAGAGATTGGGAGTGTGAGAGAGAGAGATTGGGAGTGTGTGAGAGAGAGAGTTTGGGAGTGTGAGAGAGAGGCTGGGAGTGTGAGAGAGAGAGATTGTGAGTGAGTGAGAGAGAGATTGGGAGTGTGAGAGAGTAAAACTGGGAGTGTGAGAGAGAGAGTCCGGGAGGATGAGAGAGAGAGACTGGGAGTGTGTGAGAGAGAGAGATTGGAAATGTGAGAGAGAGAGATCGGGAGTGTGAGAGTGAGAGGCTGGGAGTGTGAGAGAGAGAGACTGGGATTGTGTGAGAGAGAGAGATTGGGAGTGTGAGAGAGAGAGAGACTGGGGGTGAGAGAGAGAGTTTGGGAGTGTGTGAGAGAGAGAGAGAGAGAGAGACTGGGAGTGAGAGAGAGATTGGGTGTGTGAGAGAGAGAGACTGGGAGTGAGAGAGAGAGAGAGAGAGATTGGGAGTGTGAGACAGAGAGAGATTGGGAGTGTGTTAGAGAGAGAGACTGGGAGTGTGAGAGAGAGACAGACTGGGGGTGTGAGAGAGAGAGGGAGAGATTGGGAGTGAGAGGGAGATTGGGAGTGTGAGAGAGTGAGAGATTGGGAGTGTGAGAGAGAGAGATTGGGAGTGTGAGAGAGAGAAATTGGGAGTGTGAGAGAGAGAGATTGGGAGTGTGAGAGAGAGAGATTGGGAGTGTGAGAGAGAGAGAGATTGGGAGTGTGAGAGAGTGATTTGGAGTGTGTGAGAGAGAGAGATTGGGAGTGTGAGAGAGAGAGACTGGGAGTGAGAGAGTGAGAGATTGGGAGTGTGAGAGAGAGAGATTGGGAGTGTGAGAGCGAGAGATTGGGAGTGTGAGAGAGAGAAAGACTGGGAGTGAGAGAGAGAGAGAGTGAAATTGGGAGTGTGAGACAGGGGGAGATTGGGAGTGTGAGAGAGATTGGGAGTGTGAGAGAGAGATTGGGAGTGTGAGAGAGAGACTAGGAGTGAGAGAGAGAGAGAGAGATTGGGAGCGTAAGAGAGAGAGACTGGGAGAGAGAGAGAAAGAGATTGGGAGTTAGAGAGAGAGAGATTGGTAGTGTGAGAGAGAGATTGGGAGTGTGAGAGAGAGACATTGGGAGTGTGAGAGAGAGAGAGATTGGGAGTGTGAGAGAGAGAGATTGGGAGTGTGAGAGAGAGAGAGATTGGGAGTGTGAGAGAGAGATTGGGAGTGAGAGAGAGAGAGATTGGGAGTGTGTGTGAGAGAGAGAGAGAGACTGGGAGTGTGTGAGAGAGAGAGATTGGGAGGGTGAGAGAGAGAGAGATTAGGAGTGTGAGAGAGAGAGATTGGGAGTGTGAGAGAGAGAGATTGGGAGTGAGTGAGAGAGAGATTGGGAGTGTGAGAGAGAGAGACTGTGAGTGTGAGAGAGAGAAACCAGGAGTGTGAGAGAGAGAGATTGGGAGTGTGAGAGAGAGAGATTGGCAGTGTGAGAGAGAGAGAGATTGGGAGTGTGAGAGAGAGAGAGATTGGGAGTGTGAGAGAGAGGCTGGGAGTGAGAGAGAGAGAGAGATAGATTGTGAGTGTGAGAGAGAGAGAGATTGGGAGTGTGAGAGAGAGAGAGATTGGGAGTGTGAGAGAGGGCGAGATTGGGAGTGTGAGAGAGAGAGACTGGGAGTGTGAGAGAGAGAGAGATTGGGAGTGTGAGAGAGAGAGAGACTGGGAGTGTGTGAGAGAGAGAGATTGGGAGGGTGAGAGAGAGAGAGATTGGGAGTGTGAGAGAGAGAGATTGGGAGTGTGAGTGAGAGAGAGATTGGGAGTGTGAGAGAGAGAGATTGGGAGTGTGAGAGAGAGAGATTGGGAGTGAGTGAGAGAGAGATTGGGAGTGTGAGAGAGAGAGACTGTGAGTGTGGGAGAGAGAAACCAGGAGTGTGAGAGAGAGAGATTGGGAGTGTGAGAGAGAGAGATTGGGAGTGAGAGAGAGAGTGATTGGGAGTGTGAGAGAGAGAGATTGGGAGTGTGAGAGAGAGAGATTTGGAGTGTGAGAGAGAGAGAGACTGGGAGTGAGAGAGAGAGATTGGGAGTGTGTGAGAGAGCGAGAGATTGGGAGTGTGAGAGAGAGACTGGGAGTGAGAGAGAGAGAGAGAGAGAGAGATAGATCGGGAGTGTGAGAGAGAGAGAGATTGGGAGTGTGAGAGAGAGAGAGATTGGGAGTGTGAGAGAGAGAGAGAGATTGGGAGTGTGAGAGAGAGAGAGATTGGGAGTGTGTGAGAGAGAGAGATTGGGAGTGTGAGAGAGAGACAGATTGGGAGTGTGAGCGAGAGAGATTGGGAGTGTGAGAGAGAGAGAGATTGGAAGTGTGATAGAGAGAGATTGGGAGTGAGTGAGAGAGAGATTGGGAGTGTCAGAGAGAGAGACTGTGAGTGTGAGAGAGAGAGACCAGGAGTGTGAGAGAGAGAGATTGGGAGTGTGAGAGAGAGAGATTGGGAGTGTGAGAGAGAGAGATTGGGTGTGAGAGAGGGAGAGAGAGTTTGGGAGTGTGTGAGAGAGATTGGGTGTGTGAGAGAGAGAGAGATTGGGAGTGTGAGAGAGAGAGAGATTGGGAGTGTATGAGAGAGAGAGATTGGGAGTGTGAGAGAGAGAGTCTGGGAGTGTGAGAGAGAGAGGGAGAGATTGGGAGTGTGAGAGAGATTGGTAGTGTGAGAGAGCCATTGGGAGTGTGAGAGAGAGAGACTAGGAGTTTTAGAAAGAGAGAGAGAGAGATTGGGACCGTGAGAGAGAGTGACTGGGAGTGAGAGAGAGAGAGATTGGGAGTGTGAGAGAGAGAGATTGGGAGTGTGAGAGAGAGAGATTGGGAGTGTGAGAGAGAGAGATTGGGAGTGTGAGAGAGAGAGATTGGGAGTGTGAGAGAGAGAGAGAGAGACTGGGAGTGAGAGAGAGATTGGGTGTGTGAGAGAGAGAGACTGGGAGTGAGAGAAAGAGAGAGATTGGGAGTGTGAGGGAGAGGCTGGGAGTGAGAGAGAGAGAGAGAGAGAGATTGGGAGTGTGAGAGAGAGAGAGATTGGGAGTGTGAGAGAGAGGGAGATTGGGAGTGTGAGAGAGAGAGACTGGGAGTGTGAGAGAGAGAGAGATTGCAAGTGTGAGAGAAAGATTAGGAGTGTGAGAGAGCGAGAGATTGGGAGTGTGGGAGAGAGAGACTGGGAGTGTGAGAGAGAGAGAGAGTTTGGGAGTGTGAGAGAGAGTTTGGGAGTGTGAGAGAGAGAGAGATTGGGAGTGAGAGAGAGAGAGATTGGGAGTGTGAGAGAGAGATTGGGATTGTGAGAGAGAGAGATTGGGAGTGTGAGAGAGAGAGAGATTGGGAGTGTGTGAGAGAGAGGGATTGGGAGGCTGTGAGAGAGAGAGGTTGGGAGTGTGAGAGGGAGAGATTGGGAGTGAGAGAGAGTGACCTGAGGAACAGTGAGTGACTAACGAGCACACCCATAGCATATATACGCTAAAAATGTTTAAATCAATACCGAATGTACCCAACAACTCTTTTAAATTAGTACTGAATGGAAGTGTGAGAGAGAGAGATTGGGAGTGTGAGAGAGAGAGTGATTGGGAGTGTGTGAGAGAGAGAGATTGGGAGTGAGAGAGAGAGATTGGGTGTGTGAGAGAGAGAGACTGGGAGTGAGAGAGAGAGAGAGAGATTGGGAGTGTGAGAGAGAGAGATTGGGAGTGAGAGAAAGATTGGGTGTGTGAGAGAGAGAGACTGGGAGTGAGAGAGAGAGAGAGAAAGAGATTGGGAGTGTGAGACAGAGAGATTGGGAGTGTGTGAGAGAGAGAGATTGGGAGTGTGAGAGAGAGAGAGAGATTGGGAGTGTGAGAGAGAGATTGGGAGTGTGAGAGAGAGAGAGATTGGGAGTGTGAGAGAGAGAGAGAGATTGGGAGTGTGAGAGAGATATTGCGAGTGTGAGAGAGAGAGATTGGGATTGTGAGAGAGAGAGAGATTGGGAGCGAGAGAGAGAGAGAGAGATTGGGACTGTGAGAGAGAAAAGATTGGGAGGGTGAGAGAGAGAGATATTGGGAGTGTGAGAGAGAGAGATTGGGAGTGAGTGAGAGAGAGATTGGGAGTGTGAGAGAGAGAGAAACTTGGAATGTGAGAGAGAGAGATTGGGAGTGTGAGAGAGAGAGATTGGGAGTGTGAGAGAGAGAGACTGGGAGTGTGAGTGAGAGAGAAACTTGGAATGTGAGAGAGAGAGATTGGGAGTGTGAGAGAGAGAGGCTGGGAGTATGAGAGAGAGAGACGACCCTGTTCAACATATACATAAATGAATTAGCAGACATGCTGGAGCAAAGCGAGTCACCAGGTCTCCGTCTCCTGGATGGAGAAGTGAAGTCCCTGTTCTATGCGGACGACCTGGTTCTGCTGTCTCCCACAGAACAGGGATTACAGCAACAACTAGACCTACTCGACAAATACTGCCAAAATTGGGCTCTAACAGTAAATCTAAAGAAAACCAACATCATGATTTTTCAGAAAAGACCCAGATGTCAGGAAAACAAATACCAGTTTACCATCAGTGATACCACTATAGGACACACTATGAGCTACACCTACCTTGGTCTAACTATTACAGCATCAGGGAGCTTCAGCATAGCAGTGAATGCACTAAAATAAAAAGCCCGAAGAGCCCTATATGCAATAAAAAGAAAATTCTACAACATCCAAATCCCAATCAAAATCTGGCTCAAAATTTTTGACAGCATAATCCTGCCCATTGCACTGTACGGTAGTGAAGTATGGGGCCCGCTAAATTACCAAAGCTACACTAAATGGGAAAAACACACAATAGAAGCCCTACATGCAGAATTCTGCCGAAGCATCCTTCGCACCCAAAGAAAAACGCCAACAAATGCATGCAGAGCCGAACTAGGCAGATACCCACTGATAATAAACATCCAAAAACGAGCACTAAACTTCCTAAATCACCTCAAATCTAGCTCCCCAGACACCCTTCATTTCAAAGCCTTTCAGACCCAAGAGCTAAACCCAGAAAAGAGTCCCCTGAGTCAGCTGCTACTGAAACTAAGTACTCAGCCGGACCCTGACCAGCCCCAGACCAACACAGCCGTCCAAACACCAATCCGAGTGAACCAAATCATTAAACAATGCAAAGAAACCTACCTGGAACATTGGAACAAAATAACCGAAAGCCAAAGCAGATTAGAATGTTACCGGGCCCTAAAAAGAGATTATAAACTGGCAGACTACCTCACGACCATCAGAGACACAAAACAGAGACAGATCCTCACCAGGTACAGACTAAGCGACCACCAACTGGAAATTGAAAAAGGCAGATACAAGAAATCCTGGCAGCCTAGAGAGAATAGAATATGCGATCAATGTCTGGCCGGCGAGGTTGAAACAGAAATGCATTTCCTCCTAAAATGCGAAAAATTCAACACATCAAGAAACATATTATTCAACAAGCTAAGCCAAACAACCCCAGATTTCAAGGAATTGGATGACCTGTCAAAATTGAGATTAGTCCTGGGAGAAGGAGACAGACCATACCTTGGGGCCAAATATGTAACAACATGTCACAACCTGAGGACCGTTTAAAAGTAAGACTGTTTAAAATTAATATTGTTTAAAAGTAATATTGTATGTACCCAACAAATGTCAAATCGATTGACACCTACAGCATGTTGGAAAACTGTACCTTTTTGCTATGTAAGCTTTGGCAATATGGTTCTCTGTAAACTTTCATGCCAATAAAGCATTTGAATTGGAATTGGAATTGGAAATTGGAGAGAGAGATTGGGACTGTGAGAGAGAGAGAGATTGGGAGTGTGAGAGAGAGAGAGATTGGGAGTGTGTGAGAGAGAGAGATTGGGAGTGTGTGAGAGAGAGAGTTTGGGAGTGTGAGAGAGAGAGGCTGGGAGTGTGAGAGAGAGAGATTGTGAGTGAGTGAGAGAGAGATTGGGAGTGTGAGAGAGTAAAACTGGGAGAGTGAGAGAGAGAGTCCGGGAGGATGAGAGAGAGAGACTGGGAGTGTGTGAGAGAGAGAGATTGGAAATGTGAGAGAGAGAGATCGGGAGTGTGAGAGTGAGAGGCTGGGAGTGTGAGAGAGAGAGACTGGGATTGTGTGAGAGAGAGAGATTGGGAGTGTGAGAGAGAGAGAGACTGGGGGTGAGAGAGAGAGTTTGGGAGTGTGTGAGAGAGAGAGAGAGAGAGAGACTGGGAGTGAGAGAGAGATTGGGTGTGTGAGAGAGAGAGACTGGGAGTGAGAGAGAGAGAGAGAGAGATTGGGAGTGTGAGACAGAGAGAGATTGGGAGTGTGTTAGAGAGAGAGACTGGGAGTGTGAGAGAGAGACAGACTGGGGGTGTGAGAGAGAGAGGGAGAGATTGGGAGTGAGAGGGAGATTGGGAGTGTGAGAGAGAGAGGCTGGGAGTGAGAGAGTGAGAGATTGGGAGTGTGAGAGAGAGAGATTGGGAGTGTGAGAGAGAGAAATTGATAGTGTGAGAGAGAGAGATTGGGAGTGTGAGAGAGAGAGATTGGGAGTTTGAGAGAGAGAGAGATTGGGAGTGTGAGAGAGTGATTTGGAGTGTGTGAGAGAGAGAGATTGGGAGTGTGAGAGAGAGAGACTGGGAGTGAGAGAGTGAGAGATTGGGAGTGTGAGAGAGAGAGATTGGGAGTGTGAGAGCGAGAGATTGGGAGTGTGAGAGAGAGAAAGACTGGGAGTGAGAGAGAGAGAGAGTGAAATTGGGAGTGTGAGACAGGGGGAGATTGGGAGTGTGAGAGAGATTGGGAGTGTGAGAGAGAGATTGGGAGTGTGAGAGAGAGACTAGGAGTGAGAGAGAGAGAGAGAGATTGGGAGCGTAAGAGAGAGAGACTGGGAGAGAGAGAGAAAGAGATTGGGAGTTTGAGAGAGAGAGATTGGTAGTGTGAGAGAGAGATTGGGAGTGTGAGAGAGAGAGATTGGGAGTGTGAGAGAGAGAGAGATTGGGAGTGTGAGAGAGAGAGATTGGGAGTGTGAGAGAGAGAGAGATTGGGAGTGTGAGAGAGAGATTGGGAGTGAGAGAGAGAGAGATTGGGAGTGTGTGTGAGAGAGAGAGAGAGACTGGGAGTGTGTGAGAGAGAGAGGTTGGGAGGGTGAGAGAGAGAGAGATTAGGAGTGTGAGAGAGAGAGATTGGGAGTGTGAGAGAGAGAGATTGGGAGTGAGTGAGAGAGAGATTGGGAGTGTGAGAGAGAGAGACTGTGAGTGTGAGAGAGAGAAACCAGGAGTGTGAGAGAGAGAGATTGGGAGTGTGAGAGAGAGAGATTGGCAGTGTGAGAGAGAGAGAGATTGGGAGTGTGAGAGAGAGAGAGATTGGGAGTGTGAGAGAGAGGCTGGGAGTGAGAGAGAGAGAGAGATAGATTGTGAGTGTGAGAGAGAGAGAGATTGGGAGTGTGAGAGAGAGAGAGATTGGGAGTGTGAGAGAGGGCGAGATTGGGAGTGTGAGAGAGAGAGACTGGGAGTGTGAGAGAGAGAGAGATTGGGAGTGTGAGAGAGAGAGAGACTGGGAGTGTGTGAGAGAGAGAGATTGGGAGGGTGAGAGAGAGAGAGATTGGGAGTGTGAGAGAGAGAGATTGGGAGTGTGAGTGAGAGAGAGATTGGGAGTGTGAGAGAGAGAGATTGGGAGTGTGAGAGAGAGAGATTGGGAGTGAGTGAGAGAGAGATTGGGAGTGTGAGAGAGAGAGACTGTGAGTGTGGGAGAGAGAAACCAGGAGTGTGAGAGAGAGAGATTGGGAGTGTGAGAGAGAGAGATTTGGAGTGTGAGAGAGAGAGAGACTGGGAGTGAGAGAGAGAGATTGGGAGTGTGTGAGAGAGCGAGAGATTGGGAGTGTGAGAGAGAGACTGGGAGTGAGAGAGAGAGAGAGAGAGAGAGATAGATCGGGAGTGTGAGAGAGAGAGAGATTGGGAGTGTGAGAGAGAGAGAGATTGGGAGTGTGAGAGAGAGAGAGAGATTGGGAGTGTGAGAGAGAGAGAGATTGGGAGTGTGTGAGAGAGAGAGATTGGGAGTGTGAGAGAGAGACAGATTGGGAGTGTGAGCGAGAGAGATTGGGAGTGTGAGAGAGAGAGAGATTGGAAGTGTGATAGAGAGAGATTGGGAGTGAGTGAGAGAGAGATTGGGAGTGTCAGAGAGAGAGACTGTGAGTGTGAGAGAGAGAGACCAGGAGTGTGAGAGAGAGAGATTGGGAGTGTGAGAGAGAGAGATTGGGAGTGTGAGAGAGAGAGATTGGGTGTGAGAGAGGGAGAGAGAGTTTGGGAGTGTGTGAGAGAGATTGGGTGTGTGAGAGAGAGAGAGATTGGGAGTGTGAGAGAGAGAGAGATTGGGAGTGTATGAGAGAGAGAGATTGGGAGTGTGAGAGAGAGAGTCTGGGAGTGTGAGAGAGAGAGGGAGAGATTGGGAGTGTGAGAGAGATTGGTAGTGTGAGAGAGCCATTGGGAGTGTGAGAGAGAGAGACTAGGAGTTTTAGAAAGAGAGAGAGAGAGATTGGGACCGTGAGAGAGAGTGACTGGGAGTGAGAGAGAGAGAGATTGGGAGTGTGAGAGAGAGAGATTGGGAGTGTGAGAGAGAGAGATTGGGAGTGTGAGAGAGAGAGATTGGGAGTGTGAGAGAGAGAGATTGGGAGTGTGAGAGAGAGAGAGAGAGACTGGGAGTGAGAGAGAGATTGGGTGTGTGAGAGAAAGAGACTGGGAGTGAGAGAAAGAGAGAGATTGGGAGTGTGAGGGAGAGGCTGGGAGTGAGAGAGAGAGAGAGAGAGAGATTGGGAGTGTGAGACAGAGAGAGATTGGGAGTGTGAGAGAGAGGGAGATTGGGAGTGTGAGAGAGAGAGACTGGGAGTGTGAGAGAGAGAGAGATTGCAAGTGTGAGAGAAAGATTAGGAGTGTGAGAGAGCGAGAGATTGGGAGTGTGGGAGAGAGAGACTGGGAGTGTGAGAGAGAGAGAGAGTTTGGGAGTGTGAGAGAGAGTTTGGGAGTGTGAGAGAGAGAGAGATTGGGAGTGAGAGAGAGAGAGATTGGGAGTGTGAGAGAGAGATTGGGATTGTGAGAGAGAGAGATTGGGAGTGTGAGAGAGAGAGAGATTGGGAGTGTGTGAGAGAGAGGGATTGGGAGGCTGTGAGAGAGAAAGGTTGGGAGTGTGAGAGGGAGAGATTGGGAGTGTGAGAGAGAGAGAGATTGGGAGTGTGAGAGAGAGAGATTGGGAGTGAGTGAGAGAGAGACTGTGAGTGTGAGAGAGAGAGATCAGGAATGTGAGAGAGAGAGATTGGGAGTGTGAGAGAGAGAAATTGGGAGTGTGAGAGAGAGAGATTGGGAGTGTGAGAGAGAGAGATTGGGAGTGTGAGAGAGAGATTGGGAGTGTGTGAGAGAGAGAGCGAGAGACTGGGAGTGAGAGAGAGGGAGTGTGAAAGAGAGAGAGATTGGGAGTGAGAGAGAGATTGGGTGTGTGAGAGAGAGAGACTGGGAGTGAGAGAGAGATTGGGAGTGTGAGAGATAAATTGGGAGTGTGAGAGAGAGAGAGAGATTGGGAGTGTGTGAGAGAGAGACTGGGAGGGTGTGAGAGAGAGAGAGATTGGGAGTGTGAGAGAGAGATTGGGAGTGTGAGAGAGAGAGAGATTGGGAGTGTGAGAGAGAGAGACTGGGAGTGTGAGAGAGAGAGAGAGATTGGGAGTGTGAGAGAGAGAGAGAGATTGGGAGTGTGAGAGAGAGAGAGATTGGGAGTGTGAGAGAGAGATTGGGAGTGTGAGAGAGAGAGAGATTGGGAGTGTGAGAGAGAGAGACTGGGAGTGTGAGAGAGAGAGAGAGACTGGGAGTGTGAGAGAGAGAGAGAGATTGGGAGTGTGAGAGAGAGAAAGATTGGGAGTGAGAGAGAGAGAGAGATTGGGAGTGTGAGAGAGAAATTGGGAGTGTGAGAGAGAGAGAGAGATTGGGAGTGTGTGAGAGAGAGAGATTGGGAGGGAGAGAGAGAGAGAGATTGGGAGTGTGAGAGAGAGAGTTTGGGAGTGTGAGAGAGAGAGAGATTGGGAGTGTAAGAGATAGAGATTGGGAGTGAGTGAGAGAGAGACTGTGAGTGTGAGAGAGAGAGACCAGGAATGTGAGAGAGAGAGATTGGGTGTGTGGGAGAGAGAGACTGGGAGTGTGTGAGAGAGGGAGAGTTTGGGAGTGTGAGAGAGAGTTTGGGAGTATGAGAGAGAGAGAGATTGGGAGTGAGAGAGAGAGAGATTGGGAGTGTGAGAGAGAGATTGGGAGTGTGAGAGAGAGAGATTGGGAGTGTGAGAGAGAGAGAGAGAGATTGGGAGTGTGTGAGAGAGAGAGATTGGGAGGCTGAGAGAGAGAGAGGTTGGGAGTGTGAAAGAGAGAGATTGGGAGTGTGAGAGAGAGAGATTGGGAGTGTGAGAGAAAGAGATTGGGAGTGAGTGAGAGAGAGACTGTGAGTGTGAGAGAGAGAGACCAGGAGTGTGAGAAAGGGAGATTGGGAGTGTGAGAGAGAGAAATTGGGAGTGTGAGAGAGAGAGATTGGGAGTGTGAGAGAGAGAGATTGGGAGTGTGAGAGAGAGATTGGGAGTGTGAGAGAGAGAGAGACTGGGAGTGTGAGAGAGAGAGAGTGAGAGAGAGTCCTTGTGTTCCAGCAAAGATCCAGACATCAGGGACCCAAAATAAATTTCACACTAGGAACAACCAAAATTGAACAAACCACGAACTACACATACTTGGGCTTAAAAATTAGTTCTATGGGAAATTTCAAACTGGCTGTGATTGAACTGAAAGAGAAAGCAAGAAGGGCTTTCTATGCCATTAAAAAATCATTCCAAATAGAAATCACAATTAGCATTTGGCTCAAATTTTTCAAATCATTAATTGAACCAATTGCACCTTATGGCAGTGAGGTGTGGGGACCGCTAACACAATAAGAATTTGCAAAATGGGACAAACATCCAATTGAGATCCTACATGCAGAATTCTGTAAAAGTATCCGCCGGACTCAAAGGAAAACCGTTAACACTGCATGCAGGGCTGAACTAGGCCAATATCCATTAAAAATCACTATCCAAAAAAGAGCCACCAAATTTTGGAAACACCTAGAAATGAGCAACCACCAATGCTATCATTACGAAGCCCTGAAATGCCAAGAGAGGACCATAAAGAAGAATACCCTCAGTCAACTAGTCCTGGGACTCAGTGAATTAACTACTTCCACTTCTAAAATAACCAGCCCAGGACAGTGACAGCGTAACACAAAGAATTTGACCCAACACATTCGTTGCTAAGCGAAAGGAAAAATATCTGTCATATTGGGCAGAAACAACAAAAACCCAAAGCAAACTCAATTGCTACTTGGCCCTAAACAGACAATACAACATGACTGATTACCTGACCATGGTAAAGGATAGCAAACTGAGAAAAACTTTGACAATGTACAGACTTAGTGAACATAACCTGGTGATCGAAAAAGGTAGACACAGGCAGACCCAGCTACCAAGAGAGGACAGGATATGCTCTCACTGCAGTCAGGGAGTGGTGGAGACAGAGATGCAGTTCCTCACAGCTTGTAGAAAATATCAGGGCATAAAGGGAGAATTTCTACCCAAAATTCACAAAAATATGCCCGGAATTCAGAAATTTGAATGACGACCAAAAACTCCCATACCTACTAGGGGAAGAGACAAATTGCGTAACACTAGCAGCACACTATGTTACAGCTTGCCATAAACAGAGGGACAACCACTAAATATAAGAAAATAGTATATATATAAATTATATGAAAGTATATTTATACACTCAGGGATACATCTGTTTATACACTGTATGGATAGATCTGTATTTTTGTGAACAAACATGAATGTTTTCCGATGCTTTGGCAACAAAAGATGTAACTTGTCATGCCAATAAAGCGATTTGAATTGAATTGAATTGAATTGAGAGAGAGAGAGACCGGGAGTGAGAGAGAGAGATTGGGAGTGTGAGAGAGAGAGAGATTGGGAGTGAGAGAGAGATTGGGTGTGTGAGAGAGAGAGAGACAGGGAGTGAGAGAGAGAGATTGGGAGTGTATGAGAGAGAGAGACTGGGAGTGAGAGAGAGAGAGAGAGATTGGGAGTGTGAGAGAGAGAGAGATCAGGAGTGTGAGAGAGAGAGAGATTGGGAGTGAGAGAGAGACTGGGATTGAGAGAGAGAGAGAGAGAGAGATAGATTGGGAGTGTGAGAGTGAGAGATATTGGGAGTGTGAGAGAGAGAGATTGGGAGTGTGAGAGAGAGAGAGATTGGGAGCGAGAGAGAGAGATTGGGACTGTGAGAGAGAGAGATTGGGAGTGTGAGAGAGAGAGAGTTTGGGAGTGTGAGAGAGAGAGAGATTGGGAGTGTGAGAGAGAGAGATTGGGAGTGTGTGAGAGAGAGAGATTGGGAGTGTGAGAGAGAGAGATTGGGAGTGAGTGTGAGAGAGATTGGGAGTGTGTGAGAGAGAAACTGGGAGTGTGAGAGAGAGAGTCCAGGAGTGTGAGAGAGAGAGACTGGAAGTGTGTGAGAGAGAGAGATTGGGAATGTGAGAGAGAGAGATTGGGAGTGTGAGAGAGAGAGGCTGGGAGTGTGAGAGAGAGAGACTGGGATTGTGTGAGAGAGAGAGACTGGGAGTGTGAGAGAGAGAGAGATAGGGAGTGTGAGAGAGTGAGTCTGGGAGTGTGCGAGTCAGAGAGATTTGGAGTGTGAGAGAGAGAGATTGGGAGTGACAGAGAGAGAGATTGGGAGTGTGAGAGAGAGAGAGATTGGGAGTGTGTGAGAGAGAGAGATTGGGAGTGTGAGAGAGATTGGGAGTGTGAGAGAGAGATTGGGAGTGTGAGAGAGAGAGTCTAGGAGTGAGAGAGAGAGAGAGATTGGGAGCGTGAGAGAGAGAGACTGGGAGTGCATTTCCTCCTAAAATGCGAAAAATTCAACACATCAAGAAACATATTATTCAACAAGCTAAGCCAAACAACCCCAGATTTCAAGGAATTGGATGACCTGTCAAAATTGAGATTAGTCCTGGGAGAAGGAGACAGACCATACCTTGGGGCCAAATATGTAACAACATGTCACAACCTGAGGACTGTTTAAAAGTAAGACTGTTTAAAATTAATATTGTTAAAAGTAATATTGGATGTACCCAACAAATGTCAAATCGATTGACACCTACAGAATGTTGGAAAACTGTACCTTTTTGCTATGTAAGCTTTGGCAATATGGTTCTCTGTAAACTTTCATGCCAATAAAGCATTTGAAGTGAATTGAATTGAATTGACTGGGAGTGAGAGAGGGGGAGATTGGGAGTGTGAGAGAGAGAGATTGGGAGTGTGAGAGAGAGAAATTGGGAGTGTGAGAGAGAGAGATTGGGAGTGTGAGAGAGAGAGAGATTGGGAGTGTGAGAGAGAGAGATTGGGAGTGTGAGAGAGAGAGATTGGGAGTTTGAGAGAGAGAGATTGGGAGTGTGAGAGAGAGAGAGTCTGGGAGTGAGAGAGAGAGTTTGGGAGTGTGTGAGAGAGAGTGAGAGAGACTGGGAGTGAGAGAGAGGGAGTGTGAGAGAGAGAGAGATTGGGAGTGAGAGAGAGAGAGAGATTGGGAGTGTGAGAGAGATTGGGAGTGTGAGAGAGAGATTGGGAGTGTGAGAGAGAGAGAGAGAGAATAGGAGTGAGAGAGAGAGAGAGATTGGGAGCGTGAGAGAGAGAGACTGGGAGTGAGAGAGAGCGAGAGATTGAGAGTGTGAGAGAGAGAGATTGGGAGTGTGAGAGAGAGAGAGATTGGGAGTGTGAGAGAGAGAGATTGGGAGTGTGAGAGAGAGAGATTGGGAGTGTGAGAGAGAGAGAGAGAGAGACTGGGAGTGAGAGTGAGAGTGAGAGATAGAGAGAGATAGATTGGGAGTGTGAGAGAGAGAGCTTGGGACTGTGAGAGAGAGAGAGATTGGGAGTGAGAGAGAGAGAGATTGGGAGTGTGAGAGTGAGAGACTGGGAGTGTGAGAGAGAAAGAGAGAGATTTGGAGTGTGAGAGAGAGATTGTGACTGTGAGAGAGAGAGTTTGGGAGTGTGAGAGAGAGAGAGAGATTGGGAGTGAGAGAGAGTGAGAGATTGGGAGTGTGAGAGAGAGAGATTGTGAGTGTGAGAGAGAGAGAGATTGCGAGTGAGAGAGAGAGAGATTGCGAGTGTGTGAGAGAGAGAGAGATTGGGAGTGAGACAGAGAGAGAGATTGGGAGTGAGAGAGAGAGAGAGATTGGGAGTGTGAGAGAGAGAGAGATTGGGAGTGAGAGAGAGAGAGAGATTGGGAGTGTGTGAGAGAGAGAGATTGGAAGGGTGAGAGAAGGAGAGATTGGGAGTGTGAGAGAGAGAGATTGGGAGTGTGAGTGAGAGAGAGATTGGGAGTGTGAGAGAGAGAGAGAGAGTGGAGCTTAGCGAACATAGCCTAGCGATCGAAAAAGGCAGACACAGGCAGACCAGGCTGCCAAGAGAGGACAGGATATGCTCTCACTGCAGTCAGGGAGTAGTGGAGACAGAGATGCACTTCCTCACAGCCTGTGGAAAATATCAGGGTATCAGGGAGAATTTCTACCAAAAATTCTCACAAATATGCCCTGAATTCAGAAATATGAATGACAACCAAAAACTCCCATACCTACTGGGGGAGGAGAGAAGCTGTGTAGCATTGGTGGCACTCTATGTTACAGCTTGCCATGAACAGAGGGACAACCAGTTAACTAAGAAAAGAGTATATATAAATAATGCGAATGTATATTTATACACTCAGGGATATACCTGTTTCTACACTGTGTGAATAGAACTGCGTTTATGTGTTCAACCATAAATGTATTTTGATGCTTTGGCAAAATAAGATGTACCTTATCATGCCAATAAAGCGATTTGAATTGAATTGAGAGACCAGTCGTGTGAGAGAGAGAGATTGGGAGTGTGAGAGAGAGAGATTGGGAGTGTGAGAGAGAGAGATTGGGAGTGTGAGAGAGAGAGATTGGGAGTGTGAGAGAGAGAGAGACTGGAATCAGAGAGAGAGATTGGGAGTGTGTGAGAGAGAGAGAGATTGGGAGTGTGAGAGAGAGACTGGGAGTGAGAGAGAGAGAGAGATAGATTGTGAGTGTGAGAGAGAGAGAGTTTGGGAGTGTGAGAGAGAGAGAGATTGGGAGTGTGAGAGAGAGAGAGATTGGGAGTGTGAGAGAGAGAGAGATTGGGAGTGTGAGAGAGAGAGATTGGGAGTGTGAGAGAGAGAGAGAGAGAGACTGGGAGTGAGAGAGAGAGATTGGGAGTGTGAGAGAGAGAGAGATTGGGAGTGAGAGATAGATTGGGTGTGTGAGAGAGAGAGACTGAGAGTGAGAGAGAGAGAGAGAGAGATTGGGAGTGTGAGAGAGAGAGAGATTGGGAGTGTGAGAGAGACACTGGGAGTGAGAGAGAGAGAGAGATGCACTTCCTCCTAAAATGCGAAAAATTCAACAAAACAAGAAACATATATTTTGATAAGCTCAGCCAAACAACCCCAGATTTCAAAGAATTGGATGACCTGTCAAAATTAAGATTAGCCCTGGCAGAAGGAGACAGACCATACCTTGGTGCCCAATATGTAACAACATGTCACAACCTGAGGAACAGTGAGGGACTAACGAGCACACCCATAGCATATATAAACATTAAGAATGTTAAATCAATACCGAATGTACCCAACGACTGTTTAAAAATTAATACTGAATGTACCCAACGAGCGTCAACGACTGTTTAAATTAATATTGTCTGTACCCAACGAAGGTCAAAATTGTTTGACACTTACAGAATGTTGGAAATCTGTACTTTTTGTTCTGTAAGCTTTGGCAATATGGTTCCCTGTAAACTTTCATGCCAATAAATCATTTGAATTGAATTGAATTGAATTGAGAGATAGATTGGGAGTGTGAGAGAGAGAGAGATTGGGAGTGTGAGAGAGAGAGAGCTTGGGAGTGTGAGAGAGAGAGAGATTGGGAGTGTGAGAGAGAGAGACTGGGAGTGTGAGAGAGAGAGAGAGATTGGGAGTGTGTGAGAGAGAGAGATTGGGAGGGTGAGAGAGAGAGAGATTGGGAATGTGAGAGAGAGAGATTGGGAGTGTGAGTGAGAGAGAGATTGGGAGTGTGAGAAAGAGTTTGGGAGTGTGAGAGAGAGAGATTGGGAGTGAGTGAGAGAGAGATTGGGAGTGTGAGAGAGAGAGAGATTGGGGGTGTGAGAGAGAGAGAGAGATTGGGAGTGTGAGAGAGATATTGGGAGTTTGAGAGAGAGAGATTGGGAGTGTGAGAGAGAGAGAGATTGGGAGTGTGAGAGAGAGAGATTGGGAGTGTGAGAGAGAGGTTGGAAGTGTGAGAGAGAGAGATTGGGGGTGTGAGAGAGGGAGAGACTGGGAGTGAGAGAGAGATAGGGAGTGTGTGAGAGAGAGAGAGACTGGGAGTGAGAGAGAGGGAGTGTGAGAGAGAGAGAGAGATTGGGAGTGAGAGAGAGATTGGGTGTGTGAGAGAGAGAGACTGGGAGTGAGAGAGAGAGAGAGAGAGATTGGGAGTGAGAGAGAGATTGGGTGTGTGAGAGAGAGAGACTGGGAGTGAGAGAGAGAGAGAGATTTGGAGTGTGAGAGAGAGAGAGATTGGGAGTGTGAGAGAGAGACTGGGAGTGAGAGAGAGTGACCTGAGGAACAGTGAGTGACTAACGAGCACACCCATAGCATATATACGCTAAAAATGTTTAAATCAATACCGAATGTACCCAACAACTCTTTTAAATTAGTACTGAATGGAAGTGTGAGAGAGAGAGATTGGGAGTGTGAGAGAGAGAGTGATTGGGAGTGTGTGAGAGAGAGAGATTGGGAGTGAGAGAGAGAGATTGGGTGTGTGAGAGAGAGAGACTGGGAGTGAGAGAGAGAGAGAGAGATTGGGAGTGTGAGAGAGAGAGATTGGGAGTGAGAGAAAGATTGGGTGTGTGAGAGAGAGAGACTGGGAGTGAGAGAGAGAGAGAGAAAGAGATTAGGAGTGTGAGACAGAGAGATTGGGAGTGTGTGAGAGAGAGAGATTGGGAGTGTGAGAGAGAGAGAGAGATTGGGAGTGTGAGAGAGAGATTGGGAGTGTGAGAGAGAGAGAGATTGGGAGTGTGAGAGAGAGAGAGAGATTGGGAGTGTGAGAGAGATATTGCGAGTGTGAGAGAGAGAGATTGGGATTGTGAGAGAGAGAGAGATTGGGAGCGAGAGAGAGAGAGATTGGGACTGTGAGAGAGAAAAGATTGGGAGGGTGAGAGAGAGAGATATTGGGAGTGTGAGAGAGAGAGATTGGGAGTGAGTGAGAGAGAGATTGGGAGTGTGAGAGAGAGAGAAACTTGTAATGTGAGAGAGAGAGATTGGGAGTGTGAGAGAGAGAGATTGGGAGTGTGAGAGAGAGAGACTGGGAGTGTGAGTGAGAGAGAAACTTGGAATGTGAGAGAGAGAGATTGGGAGTGTGAGAGAGAGAGGCTGGGAGTATGAGAGAGAGAGACGACCCTGTTCAACATATACATAAATGAATTAGCAGACATGCTGGAGCAAAGCGAGTCACCAGGTCTCCGTCTCCTGGATGGAGAAGTGAAGTCCCTGTTCTATGCGGACGACCTGGTTCTGCTGTCTCCCACAGAACAGGGATTACAGCAACAACTAGACCTACTCGACAAATACTGCCAAAATTGGGCTCTAACAGTAAATCTAAAGAAAACCAACATCATGATTTTTCAGAAAAGACCCAGATGTCAGGAAAACAAATACCAGTTTACCCTCAGTGATACCACTATAGGACACACTATGAGCTACACCTACCTTGGTCTAACTATTACAGCATCAGGGAGCTTCAGCATAGCAGTGAATGCACTAAAAGAAAAAGCCCGAAGAGCCCTATATGCAATAAAAAGAAAATTCTACAACATCCAAATCCCAATCAAAATCTGGCTCAAAATTTTTGACAGCATAATCCTGCCCATTGCACTGTACGGTAGTGAAGTATGGGGCCCGCTAAATTACCAAAGCTACACTAAATGGGAAAAACACACAATAGAAGCCCTACATGCAGAATTCTGCCGAAGCATCCTTCGCACCCAAAGAAAAACGCCAACAAATGCATGCAGAGCCGAACTAGGCAGATACCCAATGATAATAAACATCCAAAAACGAGCACTAAACTTCCTAAATCACCTCAAATCTAGCTCCCCAGACACCCTTCATTTCAAAGCCTTTCAGACCCAAGAGCTAAACCCAGAAAAGAGTCCCCTGAGTCAGCTGCTACTGAAACTAAGTACTCAGCCGGACCCTGACCAGCCCCAGACCAACACAGCCGTCCAAACACCAATCCGAGTGAACCAAATCATTAAAAAATGCAAAGAAACCTACCTGGAACATTGGAACAAAATAACCGAAAGCCAAAGCAGATTAGAATGTTACCGGGCCCTAAAAAGAGAATATAAACTGGCAGACTACCTCACGACCATCAGAGACACAAAACAGAGACAGACCCTCACCAGGTACAGACTAAGCGACCACCAACTGGAAATTGAAAAAGGCAGATACAAGAAATCCTGGCAGCCTAGAGAGAATAGAATATGCGATCAATGTCTGGCTGGCGAGGTTGAAACAGAAATGCATTTCCTCCTAAAATGCGAAAAATTCAACACATCAAGAAACATATTATTCAACAAGCTAAGCCAAACAACCCCAGATTTCAAGGAATTGGATGATCTGTCAAAATTGAGATTAGTCCTAGGAGAAGGAGACAGACCATACCTTGGGGCTAAATATGTAACAACATGTCACAACCTGAGGACTGTTTAAAAGTAAGACTGTTTAAAATTAATATTGAACGTACCAAATGAAGTAGAAAGACTGTTTAAAATTAATATTGTTTAAAAGTAATATTGTATATACCCAACAAATGTCAAATCGATTGACACCTACAGAATGTTGGAAAACTGTACCTTTTTGCTATGTAAGCTTTGGCAATATGGTTCTCTGTAAACTTTCATGCCAATAAAGCATTTGAACTGAACTGAACTGAACTGACTGGGAGTGTGTGAGAGAGAGAGACTGGGCGTGTGAGAGAGAGAGAGATTGGGAGTGTGAGAGAGTGAGACTTGGAGTGTGAGAGTCAGAGAGATTTGGAGTGTGATAGAGAGAGATTGGGAGTGAGAGATATATGGTGCCAACGACTCATCTCTCCCATATATAAAAGTGGAAACAAATCAGAACCAAATAACTACCACGGCATCTGTGTCAACAGTTGTCTAGGGAAGTTATTCTGCAGTATTCTAAATAGTAGATTACTGGATTTTCTTAACAAACATAATTCCCTTTGAAAAAATCAAATAGGCTTTCTTCCAAAACACCGCACCACCGACCATATCTATACCCTTCACACCCTCATTGAAAAACATATACACCAAACAAAAAATGGGAATATACTCGCTTGTTTCATTGACGTCAAGTAAGCCTTTGACTATCTGGCACGAAGGGCTCTATTATAAACTTCTTCACTGTGGAATAGGGGGCAAAGTCTATGACCTTATTAAATTGAAGTATCTGAAAAATAAATGCGGTGTCAAAATAGGAGACAAACGCACCGGTTTCTTCACCCAGAGGAGAGGCTTCCAGGAGGGCTGCAATTTGAGCCCGACCCTGTTCAACATATACATAAATGAATTAGCAGACATGCTGGAGCAAAGCGAGTCACCGGGTCTCTGTCTCCTGGATGGAGAAGTGAAATCCCTGTTCTATGTGGACGACCTGGTTCTGCTGTCTCCCACAGAACAGGGATTACAGCAACAATTAGACCTACTCGACAAATACTGCCAAAATTGGGCCCTAACAGTAAATCTAAAGAAAACCAACGTCATGATTTTTCAAAAAAGGCCCAGGTGTCAGGAAAACAAATGCCAGTTTACTCTCAGTGATACCATCATAGGACACACTATGAGCTACACTTACCTTGGTTTAACCATTACAGCATAAGGGAGCTTCAGCATAGCAGTGAATGCACTAAAAGCAAAAGCCCGAAGAGCCCTATGTGCAATAAAAAGAAAATTCTACAACATCCAAATCCCAATCAAAATCTGGCTCAAAATATTTGACAGCATAATCCTGCCCATTGTGCTGTATGGTAGTGAAGTATGGGGCCCGCTCAATCACCATAGCTACACTAAATGGGAAAAACACACAATAGAAGCCCTACATGCAGAATTTTGCCGAAGCATTCTTCGCACCCAAAGGAAAACACCAACAAATGCATGCAGAGCTGAACTCGGCAGATACCCACTGATAATAAACATCCAAAAACGAGCACTAAACTTCCTAAATCACCTCAAATCTAGCTCCCCAGAAACCCTTCCTTTTTAAGCCTTCCAGACCCAAGAGCTAAACCCAGAAAAGAGTCCCCTGAGTCAGCTGCCACTGAAATTAAGTACTCCTACTCAGCCGGACCCTGACCAGTCCCAGACCAACACTGCCGTCCAAACACCAATCCGAGTGAACCAAATCATTAAACAATGCAAAGAAACCTGCCTGGAACATTGGAACAAAATAACCAAAAGCCAAAGCAGATTAGAATGTTACCGGGCCCTAAAAAGAGAATATAAACTGGCAGACTATCACTCGACCATCAGAGACACAAAACAGAGACAGACCCTCACCAGCTACAGACTAAGCGACCACCAACTGGCAATTGAAAAAGGAAGATACAAGAAATCCTGGCACCCTCGAGAGAATAGAATATGTGATCAATGTCTGGCCGGCGAGGTTGAGACAGAGATGCATTTCCTACTAAAATGCGAAAAATTCAACACAACAAGAAACATATTATTTGACAAGCTCAGCCAAACAACCCCAGATTTCAAAGATTTGGATGACCTGTCAAAATTAAGATTAGTCCTTGGAGAAGGAGACAGGCCATACATTGGTGCCAAATATGTAACAACATGTCACAACCTGAAGACTGTTTAAAATTAATACTGAATGTACCCAACGATGTTCAACTACTGTTTAAATTAATATTGTTTAAACTAATATTATATGTACCCAACGAAATTCAAAATTGTTTGATACCTACAGAATGTTGGAAAACTGTACTTTTTGTTATGTAAGCTTTGGCAATATAGTTCCCTGTAAACTTTCATGCCAATAAAGCATTTGAATTGAATTGAGAGAGAGAGAGATTGGGAGTGTGAGAGAGAGAGAGATTGTGTGTGTGTGAGAGAGAGAGAGATTGGGAGTGTGAGAGAGAGAGAGATTGGTAGTGTGTGAGAGAGAGAGAGTGGCAGTGTGAGAGAGAGGGAGACTGGGAGTGTGAGAGAGAGAGGGAGAAATTGGGAGTGTGAGAGAGATTGGCAGTGTGAGAGAGAGATTGGGAGTGTGAGAGAGAGTCTAGGAGTGAGAGAGAGAGAGAGAGAGATTGGGAGCGTGAGAGAGAGAAACTGGGAGTGAGAGAATGAGAGATTGGGAGTGTGAGAGAGAGAGATTGGGAGTGTGAGAGAGAGAGATTGGGAGTGTGAGAGAGAGAGAGATTGGGAGTGTGAAAGAGAGAGGGATTGGGAGTGTGTGAGAGAGAGAGATTGGGAGTGTGAGAGAGAGAGAGACTGGGAGTGTGAGAGAGAGAGGGAGAGATTGGGATTGTGAGAGAGATTGGGAGTGTGAGAGAGAGATTGGTAGTGTGAGAGAGAGTCTAGGAGTGAGAGAGAGAGAGAGAGAGATTGGGAGCGTGAGAGAGAGAGACTGGGAGTGAGAGAGAGAGAGATTGGGAGTGTGAGAGAGAGGGATTGGGAGTGTGAGAGAGAGAGATTGGGAGTGTGAGAGAGAGAGATTGGGAGTGTGAGAGAGAGAGATTGGGAGTGTGAGAGAGAGAGATTGGGAGTGTGAGAGAGAGAGAGATTGGGAGTGTGAGAGAGAGAGATTGGGAGTGTGAGAGAGAGGGATTGGGAGTGTGAGAGAGAGAGAGAGAGAGACTGGAAGTGAGAGAGAGAGAGAGGGAGTGTGAGAGAGAGAGAGAGATTGGGAGTGAGAGAGAGATTGGGTGTGTGAGAGAGAGTCTAGGAGTGAGAGAGAGAGAGAGAGAGAGATTGGGAGCGTGAGAGAGAGAAACTGGGAGTGAGAGAATGAGAGACTGGGAGTGTGAGAGAGAGAGATTGGGAGTGTGAGAGAGAGAGATTGGGAGTGTGAGAGAGAGAGATTGGGAGTGTGAGAGAGAGAGAGATTGGGAGTGTGAGAGAGAGAGAGATTGGGAGTGTGTGAGAGAGAGATTGGGAGTGTGAGAGAGAGAGAGACTTGGAGTGTAAGAGAGAGAGGGAGAGATTGGGAGTGTGAGAGAGATTGGGAGTGTGAGAGAGAGATTGGGAGTGTGAGAGAGAGTCTAGGAGTGAGAGAGAGAGAGAGAGAGAGAGATTGGGAGCGTGAGAGAGAGAGACTGGGAGTGAGAGAGAGAGAGATTGGGAGTGTGAGAGAGAGAGATTGGGAGTGTGAGAGAGAGAGATTGGGAGTGTGAGAGAGAGAGAGATTGGGAGTGTGAGAGAGAGAGATTGGGAGTGTGAGAGAGAGAGATTGGGAGTGTGAGAGAGAGAGACTGGGTGTGTGTGAGAGAGAGAGAGAGAGAGACTGGGAGTGAGAGAGAGAGAGAGGGAGTGTGAGAGAGAGAGAGAGATTGGGAGTGAGAGAGAGATTGGGTGTGTGAGAGAGAGAGACTGGGAGTGAGAGAGAGAGAGAGAGAGATTGGGAGTGTGAGAGAGAGAGAGATTGGGAGTGTGAGAGAGAGACTGGGAGTGAGAGAGAGAGAGAGAGAGAGAGAGAGAGAGAGATAGATTTGGAGTGTGAGAGAAAGAGTCTGGGCGTGTGAGAGTGAGAGAGATTGGGAGTGTGAGAGGGAGATTGGGAGTGTGAGAGAGAGAGGTTGGGAGTGTGAGAGAGAGAGATTGGGAGTGAGAGAGGGAGAGATTGGGAGTGTGAGAGAGAGAGATTGGGAGTGTGAGAGAGAGAGAGATTGGGAGTGTGAGAGAGAGAGAGATTGGGAGTGAGAGAGAGAGAGATTGGGAGTGTGAGAGAGAGAGATTGGGAGTGTGAGAGAGACAGAGATTGGGAGTGTGTGAGAGAGAGAGATTGGGAGTGAGAGAGAGAGAGATTGGGAGTGTGAGAGAGCGAGATTGGGAGTGTGAGATTGAAAGAGATTTGGAGTGTGAGAGAGAGAGATTGGGAGTGAGAGAGAGAGAGAGAAAGTACCCTCCGGACTCAAAGGAAAACCATAAACAATGCCTGCAGGGCAGAACTAGGCCAATTTCCACTAATAATTAGTATCCAAAAATGAGCCACTAAATTTTGGAAGCACCTAAAAATGATGAACCCCCACTGCTATCATTACGAAGCCTTGAAATGCCAAGAGAGGACCATAAAGAATAACTCCCTCAGTCAACTAGTCCTGGGACTCAGTGAAGCAACCACTAACACTCCTAACAATAACCAGCCCCAGGACAGTGACATCGTAGCAGAGAGAATTCGACCCAACACAATTGTCACTGAACAAAAGGAAAAATACCTGTCATATTGGGCAGAAACAACAAAAACCCAAAGCAAACTCAATTGGTACTTGGCCCTAAACAGACAATACAACATGGCTGAGTACCTGACCATGGTAAAGGATAACAAACTGAGAAAAACCTTGACAAGGCACAGACTTAGCGAACATAGCCTAGCGATCGAAAAAGGCAGACACAGGCAGACCAGGCTGCCAAGAGAGGACAGGATATGCTCTCACTGCAGTCAGGTAGTAGTGGAGACAGAGATGCGCATCCTCGCAGCCTGTGGAAAATATCAGGTCATCAGGGAGAATTTCTGCCAAAAATTCTCACAAATATGCCCTGAATTCAGAAATCTGAATGACGACCAAAAACTCCCATACCTACTGGGGGAGGAGAGAAGCTGTGTAGCGCTGGCGGCACACTATGT
Organism: Somniosus microcephalus; assembly: GCF_052327205.1. NCBI lineage: Eukaryota > Metazoa > Chordata > Chondrichthyes > Squaliformes > Somniosidae > Somniosus > Somniosus microcephalus. The sequence continues at coordinate 110,143,016 of NC_140994.1, forward strand.
TACAGCTTGCCATGAACAGAGGGACAACCAGTAAACCTAAGAAAAGAGTATTTATAAATAATGCGAATGTATATTTATACACTCAGGGATATACCTGTTTATACACTGTATGAATAGAACTGCGTTTATGTGTTCAACCATAAATGTATTTTGATGCTATGGCAACATAAGATGTACCTTATCATGCCAATAAAGCGATTTGAATTGAATTGAATTGAATTGAATTGATTGGTAGTGTGAGAGAGAGAGAGATTGGATGTGTGAGAGAGAGAGAGATTGGGAGTGTGAGTGAGAGAGAGATTGGGAGTGTGTGAGAGAGAGAGATTGGGAGTGTGTGAGAGAGAGAGAGAGAGACTGGGAGTGAGAGAGAGAGATTGGTAGTGTGAGAGAGTGAAAGATTGGGAGTGAGAGAGAGATTGGGTGTGTGAGAGAGAGAGACTGGGAGTGAGAGAGAGAGAGAGAGAGATTGGGAGTGCGAGAGAGAGAGAGATTGGGAGTATGAGAGAGAGAGAGACTGGGAGTGTGAGAGAGAGATTGGGAGTGTGAGAGAGAGAGATTGGGTGTGTGACAGAGAGAGATTGGGAGGGTGAGAGAGAGAGAGATTGGGAGTGTGAGAGAGAGAGAGATATTGGGAGTGTGTGAGAGACTGGGAGTGAGAGAGAGAGAGATTGGGAGTGTGAGAGAGAGAGATTGGGAGTGTAAGAGAGAGAGATTGGGAGTGTGTGAGAGAGAGAGTTTGGGAGTGTGAGAGAGAGAGAGACTGGGAGTGTGAGAGGGAGAGAGAGAGAGAGAGATAGTTTGGGATTGTGAGAGAGAGAGAGATTGGGAGTGTGAGAGGAATATTGGGAGTGTGAGAGAGAGAGAGATTGGGAGCGAGAGAGAGAGATAGAGAGAGATTGGGACAGTGAGAGAGAGAGAGATTGGGACAGTGGGAGAGAGAGAGATTGGGAGTGCTAGAGAGAGAGAGATTGGGAGTGTGAGAGAAAGACTTTGGGAGTGTGAGAGAGAGAGAGATTGGGAGTGTGAGAGAGAGATTCCAGGAGTGTGTGTGAGAGAGACTGGGAGTTTGAGAGAGAGAAACTGGGAGTGTGAGAGAGTGAGTCCAGGAGTGTGAGAGAGAGAGACTGGGAGTGTGTGAGAGAGAGAGACGGGGAATGTGAGAGAGAGAGATTGGGAGTGTGAGAGACAGAGTCTGGGAGTGTGAGAGAGAGAGACTGGGAGTGTGTGAGAGAGAGAGACTGGGAGCGTGAGAGCGAGAGAGAGAGATTGGGAGTGAGAGAGAGAGAGAGAGATTGGGAGTGTGAGAGAGAGAGAGATTGGATGTATGAGAGAGAGAGAGTTTGGGAGTGTGAGAGAGAGTGAGATTGCGAGTGTGTGAGAGAGAGAGATTTGGAGTGTGAGAGAGAGAGAGATTGGGAGTTTGAGAGAGAGAGAGATTGGGAGTCTTTGAGTGAGGGACCTGGAGTGTGAGAGAGAGAAACTGGGAGTGTGAGAGAGAGAGTCCAGGAGTGTGTGTGAGAGAGACTGGGAGTGTGTGAGAGAGAGTGGCTGGGAATCTGAGAGAGAGAGATTGGGAGTGTGAGAGAGAGAGGCTGGGAGTGTGAGAGAGAGAGACTGGGAGTGTGTGAGAGAGAGAGAGTGTGAGTGTGAGTGAGAGAAAGTTTGGGAATGTGAGAGAGAGAGACTGGGAGTGAGAGAGAGAGAGAGAGATTGGGAGTGAGAGAGAGAGAGCGATTGGGATTGTGAGAGAGAGAGATTTGGAGTGTGAGAGAGAGAGAGATTGGGAGTGTGTGAGAGAGAGAGATTGGGAGTGTGTGAGAGAGAGAGACTGTGAGTGTGAGAGAGAGGGAGAGATTGTGAGTGTGAGAGAGAGATTGGGAGTGTGAGAGAGAGAGTTTGGGAGTGTGAGAGAGAGATAGATTGGGAGTGAGAGAGAGAGAGATTGGGAGTGTGAGAGAGAGAGATTGGGAGTGTGAGAGAGAGAGAGTTTGGGAGTGTGAGAGAGAGAGATTGGGTGTGTGAGAGAGAGAGACTGGGAGTGAGAGAGACAGAGATTGGGAGTGTGAGAGTGAGAGACTGGGTGTGAGAGAGAGAGAGATTGAGAGTGTGAGAGAGAGACTGGCAGTGAGAGAGAGAGAGAGAGAGAGTGAGAGAGATAGATTGGGAGTGTGAGCGAGAGAGAGATTGGGAGTGTGAGAGAGGGAGAGAATGGGAGTGTGAGAGAGAGAGTGATTGGGAGTGTGTGACAGAGAGAGATTGGGAGGGTGAGAGTGAGAGAGATTGGGAGTGTGAGAGAGAGAGATTGGGAGTGTGAGAGAGAGAGAGATTGGGAGTGTGAGAGAGAGAGACTGGGAGTGAGAGAGAGAGAGATTGGGAGTGTGAGAGAGAGAGATTGGGAGTGTGAGAGAGAGACCAGGAGTGTGAAAGAGAGAGATTGGGAGTGTGAGAGAGAGAGATTGGGAGTGTGAGAGAGAGAGAGATTGGGAGTGTGAGAGAGAGAGATTGGGTGTGTGAGCGAGAGAGATTGGGAGTGTGAGAGAGAGAGATTGGGAGTGTGAGAGAAAGATTGGGAATGTGAGAGCATAGATTGGGAGTGAGTGAGAGAGAGATTGGGAGTGTGTGAGAGAGAAACTGGGAGTGTGAGAGAGAGAGTCCAGGAGTGTGAGAGAGGGAGGCTGTGAGTGTGAGAGAGATAGATTGGGAGTGTGAGAGAGAGAGACTGGGAGTGTGAGAGAGAGAGCGAGATTGGGAGTGTGAGAGAGAGATTGGTAGTGTGAGAGTGAGAGAGATTTGGAGTGTGAGAGAGAGAGATTGGGAGAGAGAGAGAGAGAGAGAGATTGGGAGTGTGAGAGAGAGAGAGTTTGGTAGTGTGAGAGAGAGAGAGATTGGGAGTGTGAGAGAGAGAGAGAGAGATTGGGAGTGTGAGAGAGAGAGTCCAGGAGTGTGTGTGAGAGAGACTGGGTGTGTGAGAGAGAGAAACTGGGAGTGTGAGAGAGTGAGTCCCTGGCCCATCATCCAAACATCAACACAAGGGACCTCTATGACGAAATACATCTACTCAAACAGCGGATGTGGGTCTTCGCAAGAAACCTCATAAACACTGCCAAAAGACGCAGCCCTCCCACCCCCCCTACCATTGGGAGCCCAAACAGGACCACCAATGTCCCCCACCCCCCTTTACAAAACCGACAACAGAACCGTGCTTTTATACCTGACCCAAGACCCCCCTCTAGACCACAGACTGTAGACCAAGAACTGAGAAAGATCATGACGATGCTGAACAGCCTGATAGAAAGCCGGAGAAATTATTAATATTGTTATTTATCATTATCATTATTGTTATCTTATCAGTATTATTACTATTATTAGATAGATATATGTGCATGCCTCATGAAATTTATACTAAATCATCACTTAGCATTATAGAAAATAGTGTTTCCACACTCATCCCACAAAATAGGTCCATTTTATTTCGTTTTATTGAACTATATAAATGCGTTCTTTCCACATAAGCTGCTGGAATATCCAGGGCCTCCGCTCCTCAACTTTTGGGATGAAGAGTACAGACCCTGAATTCCTAAAAGCTATAAAAGACATTGATATAATTGTGTTAACAGAAACATGGTGCCAAAAGGACATGCCGACCCACTGTCCTCCAATGTACCATGAAATCATTGTGCCCTCAGTAAAGAACACTAAAACACGCAAGGGCAGAACCTCCGGGGGAATATTGGTGTGGTATAAGGGAGAACTGGACAAACACATCTCACCAGTAAAACAGGGGAAATCACACGTATGGCTAAAACTAGATAAAAATATAGGAATAGCAAAAAAAGATGTTTACTTATGTGCGATCTACATACCTCCAATAGATTCGCCATATTTCGAAGAGGAGTTATTTGATACTCTCCACATGGAAATCAGCCATTTCCAGGCCCAAGGAAAGGTGATAATATGCGGGGACCTAAATGCAAGGACCGGTTGTGAACCTGACTTCATAGACCCACAGGGAAACAACCATGTGTTTGGCCAGACCCCTTTAGATGTCACACCAGCCATCGCAAATCGGAACAACCTTGATCGTGAAATAAATAAAAGCGGTAGGGAGGTAGTGCAACTCTGCCGAGCCTTAGGCCTGTACATAGTTAATGGTAGGTTCAGAGGGGACTCCCTAGGGAGACTCACATACTCCTCAACTCTTGGGTCTAGTGTGGTGGACTATACAATCACTGACCTGGACCCCTGCGATATCAACGCATTCACTGTCAGGCAGCAATCCCCCCTCTCAGACCATAACCAAATAAATGTGTACCTTAAACTTTCTGCCCAAAATACAGACACAAAAAAGGAACACAGTAAGCTACATAAAAAAAACCAGACATACAGATGGGCCCCAGACAGTGGAGATAAATTCATCACAGCACTAAATTCACCTGATCTCACAAGTAAAATTTCAAAATTTAAAGAAAATCTATATGAGATCACCAGAGATGGTGTAAACACGGCCATAGAGGATATAAATATGATCTTCCATGAGGCAGCTGTAAAAGCCGACCTCGTGAAACAGAAGAGGAAGCGTCACAAAAGACAAAATAAAAATACGAAATGGTTTGACCACGAATGCAAAAATGCCAGAAAAGACCTGAGAAAAATATCAAACCAAAAGCATCGCCAACCAAACAATCCGGACCTACGTACTAGATACAATGAAACCCTCAAAAGATATAAACACACCATTAGGAACAAAACACAAAACTATATCCACAAAATACTCGAAGAAATTGAAAACTCCACCAATCCAAAACAATTCTGGGAAATGTGGAATAACCTGAGTACAACACAATTGCAAGCATTACCAATCCAAGATGGCAACATCTGGAGAACACATTTTGAAAACCTCTACAAAGACATCCCAATAAACAAAACAAACCCAAGTCAACATCAGGTCACAGAAAAACTCCACACATTAGAAGCAACAATTAAAGACAACCAAAACCCTCTAGACTCCCCAATCACATGGAAAGAACTGGCCACAAAAACAAAATCTCTCCACCTAAAGAAAGCCTGTGGCCCAGACAACATCAAAAATGAAATGCTAAAGTTCAGCAATATGGAGATGCAGGGTGCGATACTCAAACTATTCAACATCATATTATGCTCAGGCTGTTTTCCCGATATCTGGTGCCAAGGACTAATCTCCCCCATATATAAAAGTGGAAACAAATCAGACCCAAATAACTACCGCGGCATCTGTGTCAACAGTTGTCTAGGGAAGTTATTCTGCAGTATTCTAAATAGTAGATTACTTGATTTTCTTAACAAACATAATATCCTCAGAAAAAACCAAATAGGCTTTCTTCCAAAACACCGCACCGCCGACCATATCTATACCCTTCACACCCTCATTGAAAAACATAAACACCAAACAAAAAAAGGGAAAATATTCGCCTGTTTCATCGACTTCAAGAAAGCCTTTGACTCTATATGGCACGAAGGGCTCTATTATAAACTTCTTCAGTGTGGAATAGGGGGCAAAGTCTATGACCTTATTAAATCAATGTATCTGAAAAACAAATGCGGGGTCAAAATTGGAGACAAATGCACCGATTTCTTCACCCAGAGAAGAGGCGTCCGGCAGGGCTGCAATTTGAGCCCAACCCTGTTCAACATATACATAAATGAATTAGCAGACATGCTGGAGCAAAGCGAGTCACCAGGTCTCCGTCTCCTGGATGGAGAAGTGAAGTCCCTGTTCTATGCGGACGACCTGGTTCTGCTGTGTCCCACAGAACAGGGATTACAGCAACAACTAGACCTACTCGACAAATACTGCCAAAATTGGGCTCTAACAGTAAATCTAAAGAAAACCAACATCATGATTTTTCAGAAAAGACCCAGATGTCAGGAAAACAAATACCAGTTTACCCTCAGTGATACCGCTATAGGACACACTATGAGCTACACCTACCTTGGTCTAACTATTACAGCATCAGGGAGCTTCAGCATAGCAGTGAATGCACTAAAAGAAAAAGCCCGAAGAGCCCTATATGCAATAAAAAGAAAATTCTACAACATCCAAATCCCAATCAAAATCTGGCTCAAAATTTTTGACAGCATAATCCTGCCCATTGCACTGTACGGTAGTGAAGTATGGGGCCCGCTAAATCACCAAAGCTACACTAAATGGGAAAAACACTCAATAGAAGCCCTACATGCAGAATTCTGCCGAAGCATCCTTCGCACCCAAAGAAAAACGCCAACAAATGCATGCAGAGCCGAACTAGTCAGATACCCACTGATAATAAACATCCAAAAACGAGCACTAAACTTCCTAAATCACCTCAAATCTAGCTCCCCAGACACCCTTCATTTCAAAGCCTTTCAGACCCAAGAGCTAAACCCAGAAAAGAGTCCCCTGAGTCAGCTGCTACTGAAACTAAGTACTCAGCCGGACCCTGACCAGCCCCAGACCAACACAGCCGTCCAAACACCAATCCGAGTGAACCAAATCATTAAAAAATGCAAAGAAACCTACCTGGAACATTGGAACAAAATAACCGAAAGCCAAAGCAGATTAGAATGTTACCGGGCCCTAAAAAGAGAATATAAACTGGCAGACTACCTCACGACCATCAGAGACACAAAACAGAGACAGACCCTCACCAGGTACAGACTAAGCGACCACCAACTGGAAATTGAAAAAGGCAGATACAAGAAATCCTGGCAGCCTAGAGAGAATAGAATATGCGATCAATGTCTGGCTGGCGAGGTTGAAATAGAAATGCATTTCCTCCTAAAATGCGAAAAATTCAACACATCAAGAAACATATTATTCAACAAGCTAAGCCAAACAACCCCAGATTTCAAGGAATTGGATGATCTGTCAAAATTGAGATTAGTCCTAGGAGAAGGAGACAGACCATACCTTGGGGCTAAATATGTAACAACATGTCACAACCTGAGGACTGTTTAAAAGTAAGACTGTTTAAAATTAATATTGAACGTACCAAATGAAGTAGAAAGACTGTTTAAAATTAATATTGTTTAAAAGTAATATTGTATATACCCAACAAATGTCAAATCGATTGACACCTACAGAATGTTGGAAAACTGTACCTTTTTGCTATGTAAGCTTTGGCAATATGGTTCTCTGTAAACTTTCATGCCAATAAAGCATTTGAAATGAACTGAACTGAACTGAACTGAGTCCAGGAGTGTGAGAGAGAGAGACTGGGAGAGTGTGAGAGAGAGAGATGGGGAATGTGAGAGAGAGAGATTGGGAGTGTGAGAGACAGAGTCTGGGAGTGTGAGAGAGAGAGACTGGGAGTGTGTGAGAGAGAGAGACTGGGAGCGTGAGAGCGAGATTGGGAGTGAGAGAGAGAGAGAGAGATTGGGAGTGTGAGAGAGAGAGAGATTGGATGTGTGAGTGAGAGAAAGTTTGGGAATGTGAGAGAGTGAGACTGGGAGTGTGAGAGTGAGAGAGATTGGGAGTGTGAGAGAGAGAGATTGGGAGCGTGAGAGTGAGAGAGACTGGGAGTGAGAGAGAGAGATTGTGAGAGTGTGAGAGAGAGAGAGAGACTGGGAATGAGAGAGAGAGATTGGGAGTGTGAGAGAGAGAGAGATTGGGAGTGATCGAGAGATTGGGTGTGTGAGAGAGAGACTGGGAGTGAGAGAGAGAGAGAGAGATTGGGAGTGAGAGAGAGAGAGCGATTGGGATTGTGAGAGAGAGAGATTTGGAGTGTGAGAGAGAGAGAGATTGGGAGTGTGTGAGAGAGAGAGATTGGGAGTGTGTGAGAGAGAGAGACTGTGAGTGTGAGAGAGAGGGAGAGATTGTGAGTGTGAGAGAGAGATTGGGAGTGTGAGAGAGAGAGTTTGGGAGTGTGAGAGAGAGATAGATTGGGAGTGAGAGAGAGAGAGATTGGGAGTGTGAGAGAGAGAGACTGGGAATCCGAGTGAACCAAATCATTAAAAAATGCAAAGAAACCTACCTGGAACATTGGAACAAAATAACCAAAAGCCAAAGCAGATTAGAATGTTACCGGGCCCTAAAAAGAGAATATAAACTGGCAGACTACCTCACGACAATCAGAGACACAAAACAGAGACAGACCCTCACCAGGTACAGACTAAGCGACCACCAACTGGAAATTGAAAAAGGCAGATACAAGAAATCCTGGCAGCCTAGAGAGAATAGAATATGCGATCAATGTCTGGCTGGCGAGGTTGAAACAGAAATGCATTTCCTCCTAAAATGCGAAAAATTCAACACATCAAGAAACATATTATTCAACAAGCTAAGCCAAACAACCCCAGATTTCAAGGAATTGGATGATCTGTCAAAATTGAGATTAGTCCTAGGAGAAGGAGACAGACCATACCTTGGGGCTAAATATGTAACAACATGTCACAACCTGAGGACTGTTTAAAAGTAAGATTGTTTAAAATTAATATTGAACGTACCAAATGAAGTAGAAAGACTGTTTAAAATTAATATTGTTTAAAAGTAATATTGTATATACCCAACAAATGTCAAATCAATTGACACCTACAGAATGTTGGAAAACTGTACCTTTTTGCTATGTAAGCTTTGGCAATATGGTTTTCTGTAAACTTTCATGCCAATAAAGCATTTGTACTGAACTGAACTGAACTGAGAGAGAGATTGGGAGTGTGAGAGTGAGAGACTGGGAGTGAGAGAGAGAGAGATATTTTGTGTGAGAGAGAGAGAGATTGAGAGTGTGAGAGAGAGACTGGGAGTGAGAGAGAGAGAGAGAGAGAGAGAGATAGATTGGGAGTGTGAGCGAGAGAGAGATTGGGAGTGTGAGAGAGAGAGAGAATGCGAGTGTGAGAGAGAGAGTGATTGGGAGTGTGTGACAGAGAGAGATTGGAAGGGTGAGAGTGAGAGAGATTGGGAGTGTGAGAGAGAGAGAATGGGAGTGTGAGAGAGAGAGAGATTGGGAGTGTGAGAGAGAGAGACTGGGAGTGAGAGAGAGAGAGATTGGGAGTGTGAGAGAGAGAGATTGGGAGTGTGAGAGAGAGACCAGGAGTGTGAAAGAGAGAGATTGGGAGTGTGAGAGAGAGAGATTGGGAGTGTGAGAGAGAGAGAGATTGGGAGTGTGAGAGAGAGAGATTGGGTGTGTGAGCGAGAGAGATTGGGAGTGTGAGAGAGAGAGATTGGGAGTGTGAGAGAGAGATTGGGAATGTGAGAGCATAGATTGGGAGTGAGTGAGAGAGAGATTGGGAGTGTGAGAGAGAGAGTCCAGGAGTGTGAGAGAGAGGCTGTGAGTGTGAGAGAGATAGATTGGGAGTGTGAGAGAGCGATACTGGGAGTGTGAGAGAGAGAGCGAGATTGGGAGTGTGAGAGAGAGATTGGGAGTGTGAGAGTGAGAGAGATTTGGAGTGTGAGAGAGAGAGATTGGGAGAGAGAGAGAGAGAGAGACTGGGGGGAAGAGAGAGAGAGACTGGGGGGAAGAGAGAGAGAGACTGGGGGGAAGAGAGAGAGAGACTGGGGGGAAGAGAGAGAGAGAGAGAGAGACTGGGGGGAAGAGAGAGAGAGACTGTAAGACTGTTTAAAATTAATATTGAACGTACCAAATGAAGTAGAAAGACTGTTTAAAATTAATATTGTTTAAAAGTAATATTGTATATACCCAACAAATGTCAAATCGATTGACACCTACAGAATGTTGGAAAACTGTACCTTTTTGCTATGTAAGCTTTGGCAACATGGTTCTCTGTAAACTTTCATGCCAATAAAGCATTTGAACTGAACTGAACTGAACTGAGAGAGAGAGATTGGGAGTGTGAGAGAGAGAGAGTTTGGGAGTGTGAGAGAGAGAGAGATTGGGAGTGTGAGAGAGAGAGAGAGAGATTGGGAGTGTGAGAGAGAGAGTCCAGGAGTGTGTGTGAGAGAGACTGGGTGTGTGAGAGAGAGAAACTGGGAGTGTGAGAGAATGAGTCCAGGAGTGTGAGAGAGAATATAAACTGGCAGACTACCTCACGACCATCAGAGACACAAAACAGAGACAGACCCTCACCAGGTACAGACTAAGCGACCACCAACTGGAAATTGAAAAAGGCAGATACAAGAAATCCTGGCAGCCTAGAGAGAATAGAATATGCGATCAATGTCTGGCTGGCGAGGTTGAAACAGAATTGCATTTCCTCCTAAAATGCGAAAAATTCAACACATCAAGAAACATATTATTCAACAAGCTAAGCCAAACAACCCCAGATTTCAAGGAATTGGATGATCTGTCAAAATTGAGATTAGTCCTAGGAGAAGGAGACAGACCATACCTTGGGGCCAAATATGTAACAACATGTCACAACCTGAGGACTGTTTAAAATTAAGACTGTTTAAAATTAATATTGAACGTACCAAATGAAGTACAAAGACTGTTTAAAATTAATATTGTTTAAAAGTAATATTGTATGTACCCAACAAATGTCAAATCGATTGACACCTACAGAATGTTGGAAAACTGTACCTTTTTGCTATGTAAGCTTTGGCAATATGGTTCTCTGTAAACTTTCATGCCAATAAAGCATTTTAATTGGAATTGGAATTGGAATTGGAATTGGAGAGACTGGGAGTGTGTGAGAGAGATAGATGTGGAATGTGAGAGAGAGAGATTGGGAGTGTGAGAGACAGAGTCTGGGAGTGTGAGAGAGAGAGACTGGGAGTGTGTGAGAGAGAGAGACTGGGAGCGTGAGAGCGAGAGAGAGAGATTGGGAGTGAGAGAGAGAGAGAGAGATTGGGAGTGTGAGAGAGAGAGAGATTGGATGTGTGAGAGAGAGAGAGTTTGGGAGTGTGAGAGAGAGTGAGATTGCGAGTGTGTGAGAGAGAGAGATTGGGAGTGTGAGAGAGAGAGAGATTGGGAGTTTGAGAGAGAGAGAGACTGGGAATCTGAGAGAGAGAGATTGGGAGTGTGAGAGATAGAGGCTCGGAGTGTGAGAGAGAGAGACTGGGAGTGTGTGAGAGAGAGAGAGTGTGAGTGTGAGTGAGAGAAAGTTTGGGAATGTGAGAGAGTGAGACTCGGAGTGTGAGAGTGAGAGAGATTGGGAGTGTGAGAGAGAGAGATTGGGAGCGTGAGAGAGAGAGAGACTGGGAGTGAGAGAGAGAGATTGTGAGAGTGTGAGAGAGAGAGAGAGAGACTGGGAATGAGAGAGAGAGATTGGGAGTGTGAGAGAGAGAGAGATTGGGAGTGATCGAGAGATTGGGTGTGTGAGAGAGAGACACTGGGAGTGAGAGAGAGAGAGAGAGATTGAGAGTGTGAGAGAGAGAGAGATTGGGAGTGTGAGAGAGAGAATGTTTGGGAGTGTGAGAGAGAGAGACTGTGAGTGTGAGAGAGAGGGAGAGATTGGGAGTGTGAGAGAGAGATTGGGAGTGTGAGAGAGAGAGTTTGGGAGTGTGAGAGAGATAGATTGGGAGTGAGAGAGAGAGAGATTGGGAGTGTGAGAGAGAGAGATTGGGAGTGTGAGAGAGAGAGAGTTTGGTAGTGTGAGAGAGAGAGAGAGATTGGGAGTGTGTGAGAGAGAGAGATTGGGAGTGTGAGAGAGAGAGATTGGGAGTGTGAGGAAGAGAGATTGGGAGTGTGAGAGAGAGAGAGATTGGGTGTGTGAGAGAGAGAGACTGGGAGTGAGAGAGAGAGAGATTGGGAGTGTGAGAGAGAGAGACTGGGAGTGAGAGAGAGAGAGATTTTTTGTGTGAGAGAGAGAGAGATTGAGAGTGTGAGAGAGAGGCTGGGAGTGAGAGAGAGAGAGAGAGAGAGAGAGATAGATTGGGAGTGTGAGCGAGAGAGAGATTGGGAGTGTGAGAGAGAGAGAGAATGGGAGTGTGAGAGAGAGAGTGATTGGGAGTGTGTGACAGAGAGAGATTGGGAGGGTGAGAGTGAGAGAGATTGGGAGTGTGAGAGAGAGAGATTGGGAGTGTGAGAGAGAGAGAGATTGGGAGTGTGAGAGAGAGAGACTGGGAGTGAGAGAGAGAGAGATTGGGAGTGTGAGAGAGAGTGATTGGGAGTGTGAGAGAGAGAGACCAGGAGTGTGAAAGAGAGAGATTGGGAGTGTGAGAGAGAGAGATTGGGAGTGTGAGAGAGAGAGAGATTGGGAGTGTGAGAGAGAGAGAGAGATAGAATCGCCATATTTCGAAGAGGAGTTATTTGATACTCTCCACATGGAAATCAGCCATTTCCAGGCCCAAGGAAAGGTGATAATATGTGGGGACCTAAATGCAAGGACCGGTTGTGAACCTGACTTCATAGACCCACAGGGAAACAACCATGTGTTTGGCCAGACCCCTTTAGATGTCACACCAGCCATCGCAAATCGGAACAACCTTGATCGTGAAATAAATAAAAGCGGTAGGGAGGTAGTGCAACTCTGCTGAGCCTTAGGCCTGTACATAGTTAACGGTAGGTTCAGAGGGGACTCCCTAGGGAGACTCACATACTCCTCAACTCTTGGGTCTAGTGTGGTGGACTATACAATCACTGACCTGGACCCCTGCGATATCAACTCATTCACTGTCAGGCAGCAATCCCCCCTCTCAGACCATAACCAAATAAATATGTACCTTAAACTTTCTGCCCAAACTACAGACACAAAAAAGGAACACAGTAAGCTACATAAAATAAACCAGACATACAGATGGGCCCCAGACAGTGGAGAAAAATTCATCACAGCACTAAAGTCACCTGATCTCACAAGTAAAATATCAAAATTTAAAGAAAACCCATACAAGATCACCAGAGATGGTGTAAACATGGCCATAGAGGATATAAATATGATCTTCCATGAGGCAGCTGTAAAAGCCGATCTTGTGAAACAGAAGAGGAAGCGTCACAAAAGACAAAATAAAAATAAGAAATGGTTTGACCACGAATGCAAAAATACCAGAAAAGACCTGAGAAAAATATCAAACCAAAAGCATCGCCAACCAAACAATCCGGACCTACGTACTAGATACAATGAAACCCTCAAAAGATATAAACACACCATTAGGAACAAAACACAAAACTATACCCACAAAATACTCGAAGAAATTGAAAACTCCACCAATCCAAAACAATTCTGGGAAATGTGGAATAACCTGAGTACAACACAATTGCAAGCATTACCAATCCAAGATGGCGACATCTGGAGAACACATTTTGAAAACCTCTACAAAGACATCCCAATAAACGAAACAAACCCAAGTCAACATCAGGTCACAGAAAAACTCCACACATTAGAAGCAACAATTAAAGACAACCAAAACCCTCTAGACTCCCCAATCACATGGAAAGAATTGGCCACAAAAACAAAATCTCTCCACCTAAAGAAAGCCTGTGGCCCAGACAACGTCAAAAATGAAATGCTCAAGTTCAGCAATATGGAGATGCAGGGTGCGATACTCAAACTATTCAACATCATATTATGCTCAGGCTGTTTTCCCGATATCTGGTGCCAAGGACTAATCTCCCCCATATATAAAAGTGGAAACAAATCAGACCCAAATAACTACCGCGGCATCTGTGTCAACAGTTGTCTAGGGAAGTTATTCTGCAGTATTCTAAATAGTAGATTACTTGATTTTCTTAACAAACATAATATCCTCAGAAAAAAACAAATAGGCTTTCTTCCAAAACACCGCACCGCCGACCATATCTATACCCTTCACACCCTCATTGGAAAACATATACACCAAACAAAAAATGGGAAAATATTCGCCTGTTTCATCGACTTCAAGAAAGCCTTTGACTCTATATGGCACGAAGGGCTCTATTATAAACTTCTTCAGAGTGGAATAGGGGGCAAAGTCTATGACCTTATTAAATCAATGTATCTGAAAAACAAATGCAGGGTCAAAATTGGAGACAAACGCACCGATTTCTTCACCCAAAGAAGAGGCGTCCGGCCGGGCTGCAATTTGAGCCCGACCCTGTTCAACATATACATAAATGAATTAGCAGACGTGCTGGAGCAAAGCGAGTCACCAGGTCTCCGTCTCCTGGATGGAGAAGTGAAATCCCTGTTCTATGCGGACAACCTGGTTCTGCTGTCTCCCACAGAACAGGGATTACAGCAACAACTAGACCTACTTGACAAATACTGCCAAAATTGGGCTCTAACAGTAAATCTAAAGAAAACCAAAATCATGATTTTTCAAAAAAGACCCAGATGTCAGGAAAACAAATACCAGTTTACCCTCAGTGATACCACTATAGGACACACTAAGAGCTACACCTACCTTGGTCTAACTATTACAGCATCAGGGAGCTTCAGCATAGCAGTGAATGCACTAAAAGAAAAAGCCCGAAGAGCCCTATATGCAATAAAAAGAAAATTTAACAACATCCAAATCCCAATCAAAATCTGGCTCAAAATATTTGACAGCATAATCCTGCCCATTGCACTGTACGGTAGTGAAGTATGGGGCCCGCTAAATCATCAAAGCTACACTAAATGGGAAAAACACACAATAGAAGCCCTACATGCAGAATTCTGCCGAAGCATCCTTCGCACCCAAAGAAAAACGCCAACAAATGCTTGCAGAGCCGAACTAGGCAGATACCCACTGATAATAAACATCCAAAAACGAGCACTAAACTTCCTAAATCACCTCAAATCTAGCTCCCCAGACACCCTTCATTTCAAAGCCTTTCAGACCCAAGAGCTAAACCCAGAAAAGAGTCCCCTGAGTCAGCTGCTACTGAAACTAAGTACTCAGCCGGACCCTGACCAGCCCCAGACCAACACAGCCGTCCAAACACCAATCCGAGTGAACCAAATCATTAAAAAATGCAAAGAAACCTACCTGGAACATTGGAACAAAATAACCGAAAGCCAAAGCAGATTAGAATGTTACCGGGCCCTAAAAAGAGAATATAAACTGGCAGACTACCTCACGACCATCAGAGACACAAAACAGAGACAGACCCTCACCAGGTACAGACTAAGCGACCACCAACTGGAAATTGAAAAAGGCAGATACAAGAAATCCTGGCAGCCTAGAGAGAATAGAATATGCGATCAATGTCTGGCTGGCGAGGTTGAAACAGAAATGCATTTCCTCCTAAAATGCGAAAAATTCAACACATCAAGAAACATATTATTCAACAAGCTAAGCCAAACAACCCCAGATTTCAAGGAATTGGATGATCTGTCAAAATTGAGATTAGTCCTAGGAGAAGGAGACAGACCATACCTTGGGGCTAAATATGTAACAACATGTCACAACCTGAGGACTGTTTAAAAGTAAGACTGTTTAAAATTAATATTGAACATACCAAATGAAGTAGAAAGACTGTTTAAAATTGTTTAAAAGTAATATTGTATATACCCAACAAATGTCAAATCGATTGACACCTGCAGAATGTTGGAAAACTGTACCTTTTTGCTATGTAAGCTTTGGCAATATGGTTCTCTGTAAACTTTCATGCCAATAAAGCATTTGAACTGAACTGAACTGAACTGATAGATTGGGAGTTTGAGAGAGAGAGAGATTGGAAGTGTGAGAGAGAGAGATTGGGAGTGTGAGAGAGAGAGAGATTGGGAGTGTGTGTCAGAGAGAGATTGGGAGGGTGAGAGAGAGAGAGATTGGGAGTGTGAGAGAGAGAGATTGGGAGTGTGAGAGAGAGAGATTGGGAGTGTGAGAGAGAGAGACTGGAAGTGAGAGAGAGAGAGATTGGGAGTGTGAGAGAGAGAGATTGGGAGTGTGAGAGAGAGAGAGATTGGGAATATGAGAGAGAGAGTTTGGGAGTGTGAGAGAGAGAGACCAGGAGTGTGAAAGAAAGAGACTGAGAGTGTGAGAGAGAGAGATTGGGAGTGTGAGAGAGAGAGATTGGGAGTGTGATAGAGAGAGAGACTGGGAGTGAGAGAGAGAGATTGGGAGTGTGTGAGAGCGAGAGAGAGACTGGGAGTGAGAGAGAAAGTATGGGAGTGTGAGAGAGAGAGATTGGGAGTGTGAGAGAGAGAGAGAGATTGGGAGTGAGAGAGAGAGAGAGATTGGGAGTGTGAGAGAGATAGATTGGGAGTGTGAGAGAGGGAGAGATTGGGAGTGTTTGAGAGAGAGAGCTTGGGAGGGTGAGAGAGAGAGAGATTGGAAGTGTGAGAGAGAGAGATTGGGAGTGTGAGAGAGAGAGAGATTGGCAGTGTGAGAGAGAGAGATTGGGAGTGAGAGAGAGAGAGATTGGGAGTGAGAGAGAGAGAGAGAGATTGGGAGTGAGAGAGAGAGAGAGATTGGGAGTGTGAGAGAGAGAGATTGGGAGTGTGAGAGAGGGAAAGATTGGGAGTGTGTGAGAGAGAGAGATTGGGAGGGTGAGAGAGAGAGAGATTGGGAGTGTTAGAGAGAGAGACTGGGAGTGAGAGAGAGAGATTGGGAGTGTGTGAGAGAGAGAGATTGGGAGTGAGAGAGATTGGGTGTGTGAGAGAGAGAGAGACTGTGAGTGAGAGAGAGATATTGGGAGTGTGTGAGAGAGAGAGATTGGGAGTGTGAGAGAGAGAGATTGGGAGTGTGAGAGAGAGCGAGATTGGAGTGTGAGAGAGAGAGAGATTGGGAGTGTGAGAGAGAGACTGGGAGTGAGAGGGAGAGAGATTGGGAGTGTGAGAGAGAGAGATTGGGAGTGTGAGAGAGAGAGAGAGACTGGGAGTGTGTGAGAGAGAGAGAGACTGGCAGTGTCAGAGAGAGAGAGAGAGAGATTGGGAGTGAGAGAGAGAGAGATTGGGAGTGTTAGAGAGAGAGTCTGGGAGTGAGAGAGAGAGAGAGAGAGAGAGATTGGGAGTGTGAGTGAGAGAGAGATTGGGAGTGAGAGAGCGAGAGATTGGGAGTGTGAGAGAGAGAGAGATTGGGAGTGTGAGAAGGAGAGAGATTTGGAGTGTGAGAGAGAGAGACTGGGACTGTGAGAGAGAGAGAGAGAGAGAGATTGGGAGTGTGAGAGAGATAGAGATTGGGAGAGTGAGAGAGAGAGTGATTGGGAGTGTGAGAGAGAGAGATTGGGAGTGTGAGAGAGAGAGAGATTGGGAGTGAGAGAGAGAGAGATTGGGAGTGTGTGAGAGAGACTGGGAGTGAGAGTGAGAGAGAGACAGAGAGATTGGGAGTGTGAGAGAGAGACTGGGAGTGTGAGAGAGAGAGAGAGAGAGAGATTGGGAGAGTGAGAGAGAGATATTGGGAGTGTGAGAGAGAGAGAAATAGGGAGTGTGAGAGAGAGAGGGACAGGGACTGTGAGAGAGAGAGAGAGATTGGGAGTGTGAGAGAGATAGAGAATGGGAGTGTGAGCAAGAGAGAGATTGGGAGTGTGAGAGAGAGAGAGATTGGGAGTGAGAGAGAGAGAGATTGGGAGTGTGAGAGAGAGAGAGAATGGGAGTGTGAGAGAGAGAGAGATTGGGAGTGTGAGAGAGAGAGATTGGGTGTGTGAGAGAGAGCGAGATTGTGAGTGTGAGAGAGAGAGAGATTGGGAGTGTGAGAGAGAGAGAGATTGGGAGTGTGAGAAAGAGATGGACTGGGACTGTGAGAGAGAGAGATTGGGAGTGTGAGAGAGAGAGACCAGGAGTGTGAAAGAAAGAGACTGAGAGTGTGAGAGAGAGAGATTGGGAGTGTGAGAGAGAGAGATTGGGAGTGTGATAGAGAGAGAGACTGGGAGTGAGAGAGAGAGATTGGGAGTGTGTGAGAGAGAGAGAGAGATTGGGAGTGAGAGTGAGAGAGATTGGGAGTGAGAGAGAGAGAGAGAGATTGGGAGTGAGAGAGAGAGAGAGATTGGGAGTGTGAGAGAGAGAGATTGGGAGTGTGAGAGAGGGAAAGATTGGGAGTGTGTGAGAGAGAGAGATTGGGAGTGTTAGAGAGAGAGACTGGGAGTGAGAGAGAGAGATTGGGAGTGTGTGAGAGAGAGAGATTGGGAGTGAGAGAGATTGGGTGTGTGAGAGAGAGAGAGACTGTGAGTGAGAGAGAGATATTGGGAGTGTGTGAGAGAGAGAGATTGGGAGTGTGAGAGAGAGAGATTGGGAGTGTGAGAGAGAGCGAGATTGGGAGTGTGAGAGAGAGAGAGATTGGGAGTGTGAGAGAGAGACTGGGAGTGAGAGGGAGAGAGATTGGGAGTGTGAGAGAGAGAGATTGGGAGTGTGAGAGAGAGAGAGAGACTGGGAGTGTGTGAGAGAGAGAGAGACTGGCAGTGTGAGAGAGAGAGAGAGAGAGATTGGGAGTGAGAGAGAGAGAGATTGGGAGTGTGAGAGAGATAGAGATTGGGAGAGTGAGAGAGAGAGTGATTGGTAGTGTGAGAGAGAGAGATTGGGAGTGTGAGAGAGAGAGAGATTGGGAGTGAGAGAGAGAGAGAGATTGGGAGTGTGTGAGAGAGACTGGGAGTGAGAGAGAGAGAGAGAGAGAGAGATTGGGAGTGTGAGAGAGAGACTGGGAGTGTGTGAGAGAGAGAGAGAGAGAGTTTAAAATTAATATTGTTTAAAAGTAATATTGTATATACCCAACAAATGTCAAATCGATTGACACCTACAGAATGTTGGAAAACTGTACCTTTTTGCTATGTAAGCTTTGGCAATATGGTTCTCTGTAAACTTTCATGCCAATAAAGCATTTGAACTGAACTGAACTGAACTGAACTGAACTGAACTGAGAGAGATTGGGAGAGTGAGAGAGAGAGAGATTGGGAGTGTGAGAGAGAGAGAAATTGGGAGTGTGAGAGAGAGAGGGACAGGGACTGTGAGAGAGAGAGAGAGATTGGGTGTGTGAGAGAGATAGAGATTGGGAGTGTGAGCGAGAGAGAGATTGGGAGTGTGAGAGAGAGAGAGATTGGGAGTGAGAGAGAGAGAGATTGGGAGTGTGAGAGAGAGTGAGATTGGGAGTGTGAGAGAGAGAGAGATTGGGAGTGTGAGAGAGAGAGATTGGGAGTGTGAGAGAGAGCGAGATTGTGAGTGAGAGAGAGAGAGAGTTTGGGAGTGTGAGAGAGAGAGAGATTGGGAGTGTGAGAAAGAGATGGACTGGGACTGTGAGAGAGAGAGAGAGATTGGGAGTGTGAGAGAGATAGAGATTGGGAGTGTGAGAGAGAGAGACCAGGAGTGTGAAAGAAAGAGACTGAGAGTGTGAGAGAGAGAGATTTGGAGTGTGAGAGAGAGAGATTGGGAGTGTGATAGAGAGAGAGACTGGGAGTGAGAGAGAGAGATTGGGAGTGTGTGAGAGCGAGAGAGAGACTGGGAGTGAGAGAGAAAGATTGGGAGTGTGAGAGAGAGAGATTGGGAGTGTGAGAGAGAGAGATAGATTGGGAGTGTGAGAGAGGGAGAGATTGGGAGTGTGTGAGAGAGAGAGCTTGGGAGGGTGAGAGAGAGAGAGATTGGAAGTGTGAGAGAGAGAGATTGGGCGTGTGAGAGAGAGAGAGATTGGCAGTGTGAGAGAGAGAGATTGGGAGTGAGAGAGAGAGAGATTGGGAGTGAGAGAGAGAGAGAGAGATTGGGAGTGAGAGAGAGAGAGAGATTGGGAGTGTGAGAGAGAGAGATTGGGAGTGTGAGAGAGGGAAAGATTGGGAGTGAGAGAGAGAGAGATTGGGAGTGTGAGAGAGAGAGAGATTGGGAGGGTGAGAGAGAGAGAGATTGGGAGTGTTAGAGAGAGAGACTGGGAGTGAGAGAGAGAGATTGGGAGTGTGTGAGAGAGAGAGAGAGAGAGTTTAAAATTAATATTGTTTAAAAGTAATATTGTATATACCCAACAAATGTCAAATCGATTGACACCTACAGAATGTTGGAAAACTGTACCTTTTTGCTATGTAAGCTTTGGCAATATGGTTCTCTGTAAACTTTCATGCCAATAAAGCATTTGAACTGAACTGAACTGAACTGAACTGAACTGAACTGAGAGAGATTGGGAGAGTGAGAGAGAGAGAGATTGGGAGTGTGAGAGAGAGAGAAATTGGGAGTGTGAGAGAGAGAGGGACAGGGACTGTGAGAGAGAGAGAGAGATTGGGTGTGTGAGAGAGATAGAGATTGGGAGTGTGAGCGAGAGAGAGATTGGGAGTGTGAGAGAGAGAGAGATTGGGAGTGAGAGAGAGAGAGATTGGGAGTGTGAGAGAGAGTGAGATTGGGAGTGTGAGAGAGAGAGAGATTGGGAGTGTGAGAGAGAGAGATTGGGAGTGTGAGAGAGAGCGAGATTGTGAGTGAGAGAGAGAGAGAGTTTGGGAGTGTGAGAGAGAGAGAGATTGGGAGTGTGAGAAAGAGATGGACTGGGACTGTGAGAGAGAGAGAGAGATTGGGAGTGTGAGAGAGATAGAGATTGGGAGTGTGAGAGAGAGAGACCAGGAGTGTGAAAGAAAGAGACTGAGAGTGTGAGAGAGAGAGATTTGGAGTGTGAGAGAGAGAGATTGGGAGTGTGATAGAGAGAGAGACTGGGAGTGAGAGAGAGAGATTGGGAGTGTGTGAGAGCGAGAGAGAGACTGGGAGTGAGAGAGAAAGATTGGGAGTGTGAGAGAGAGAGATTGGGAGTGTGAGAGAGAGAGATAGATTGGGAGTGTGAGAGAGGGAGAGATTGGGAGTGTGTGAGAGAGAGAGCTTGGGAGGGTGAGAGAGAGAGAGATTGGAAGTGTGAGAGAGAGAGATTGGGCGTGTGAGAGAGAGAGAGATTGGCAGTGTGAGAGAGAGAGATTGGGAGTGAGAGAGAGAGAGATTGGGAGTGAGAGAGAGAGAGAGAGATTGGGAGTGAGAGAGAGAGAGAGATTGGGAGTGTGAGAGAGAGAGATTGGGAGTGTGAGAGAGGGAAAGATTGGGAGTGAGAGAGAGAGAGATTGGGAGTGTGAGAGAGAGAGAGATTGGGAGGGTGAGAGAGAGAGAGATTGGGAGTGTTAGAGAGAGAGACTGGGAGTGAGAGAGAGAGATTGGGAGTGTGTGAGAGAGAGAGATTGGGAGTGTGAGCGAGAGAGAGATTGGGAGTGTGAGAGAGAGAGAGATTGGGAGTGAGAGAGAGAGAGATTGGGAGTGTGAGAGAGAGAGAGATTGGGAGTGTGAGATAGAGAAAGATTGGGAGTGTGAGAGAGAGAGATTGGGAGTGTGAGAGAGAGTGAGATTGTGAGTGAGAGAGAGAGAGAGATTGGGAAGTTATTCTGCAGTATTCTAAATAGTAGATTACTTGATTTTCTTAACAAACATAATATCCTCAGAAAAAACCAAATAGGCTTTCTTCCAAAACACCGCACCGCCGACCATTTCTATACCCTTCACACCCTCATTGAAAAACATAAACACCAAACAAAAAATGGGAAAATATTCGCCTGTTTCATCGACTTCAAGAAAGCCTTTGACTCTATATGGCACGAAGGGCTCTATTATAAACTTCTTCAGTGTGGAATAGGGAGCAAAGTCTATGACCTTATTAAATCAATGTATCTGAAAAACAAATGCGGGGTCAAAATTGGAGACAAATGCACCGATTTCTTCACCCAGAGAAGAGGCGTCCGGCAGGGCTGCAATTTGAGCCCGACCCTGTTCAACATATACATAAATGAATTAGCAGACATGCTGGAGCAAAGCGAGTCACCAGGTCTCCGTCTCCTGGATGGAGAAGTAAAGTCCCTGTTCTATGCGGACGACCTGGTTCTGCTGTCTCCCACAGAACAGGGATTACAGCAACAACTAGACCTACTCGACAAATACTGCCAAAATTGGGCTCTAACAGTAAATCTAAAGAAAACCAACATCATGATTTTTCAGAAAAGACCCAGATGTCAGGAAAACAAATACCAGTTTACCCTCAGTGATACCACTATAGGACACACTATGAGCTACACCTACCTTGGTCTAACTATTACAGCATCAGGGAGCTTCAGCATAGCAGTGAATGCACTAAAAGAAAAAGCCCGAAGAGCCCTATATGCAATAAAAAGAAAATTCTACAACATCCAAATCCCAATCAAAATCTGGCTCAAAATATTTGACAGCATAATCCTGCCCATTGCACTGTACGGTAGTGAAGTATGGGGCCCGCTAAATCACCAAAGCTACACTAAATGGGAAAAACACACAATAGAAGCCCTACATGCAGAATTCTGCCGAAGCATCCTTCGCACCCAAAGAAAAACGCCAACAAATGCATGCAGAGCCGAACTAGGCAGATACCCACTGATAATAAACATCCAAAAACGAGCACTAAACTTCCTAAATCACCTCAAATCTAGCTCCCCAGACACCCTTCATTTCAAAGCCTTTCAGACCCAAGAGCTAAACCCAGAAAAGAGTCCCCTGAGTCAGCTGCTACTGAAACTAAGTACTCAGCCGGACCCTGACCAGCCCCAGACCAACACAGCCGTCCAAACACCAATCCGAGTGAACCAAATCATTAAAAAATGCAAAGAAACCTACCTGGAACATTGGAACAAAATAACCGAAAGCCAAAGCAGATTAGAAAGTTACCGGGCCCTAAAAAGAGAATATAAACTGGCAGACTACCTCACGACCATCAGAGACACAAAACAGAGACAGACCCTCACCAGGTACAGACTAAGCGACCACCAACTGGAAATTGAAAAAGGCAGATACAAGAAATCCTGGCAGCCTAGAGAGAATAGAATATGCGATCAATGTCTGGCTGGCGAGGTTGAAACAGAAATGCATTTCCTCCTAAAATGCGAAAAATTCAACACATCAAGAAACATATTATTCAACAAGCTAAGCCAAACAACCCCAGATTTCAAGGAATTGGATGATCTGTCAAAATTGAGATTAGTCCTAGGAGAAGGAGACAGACCATACCTTGGGGCCAAACATGTAACAACATGTCACAACCTGAGGACTGTTTAAAAGTAAGACTGTTTAAAATTAATATTGAACGTACCAAATGAAGTAGAAAGACTGTTTAAAATTAATATTGTTTAAAAGTAATATTGTATGTACCCAACAAATGTCAAATCGATTGACACCTACAGAATGTTGGAAATCTGTACCTTTTTGCAATGTAAGCTTTGGCAATATGGTTCTCTGTAAACTTTCATGCCAATAAAGCATTTGAACTGAACTGACATGAACTGATTGGGAGTGTGAGAGAGATAGAGATTGGGAGTGTGAGAGAGAGAGACCAGGAGTGTGAAAGAAAGAGACTGAGAGTGTGAGAGAGAGAGATTGGGAGTGTGAGAGAGAGAGATTGGGAGTGTGATAGAGAGAGAGACTGGGAGTGAGAGAGAGAGATTGGGAGTGTGTGAGAGCGAGAGAGAGACTGGGAGTGAGAGAGAAAGATTGGGAGTGTGAGAGAGAGAGATTGGGAGTGTTAGAGAGAGAGATAGATTGGGAGTGTGAGAGAGGGAGAGATTGGGAGTGTGTGAGAGAGAGAGCTTGGGAGGGTGAGGGAGAGAGAGATTGGAAGTGTGAGAGAGAGAGATTGGGAGTGTGAGAGAGAGAGAGATTGGCAGTGTGAGAGAGAGAGATTGGGAGTGAGAGAGAGAGAGATTGGGAGTGAGAGAGAGAGAGAGAGATTGGGAGTGAGAGAGAGAGAGAGATTGGGAGTGTGAGAGAGGGAAAGATTGGGAGTGTGTGAGAGAGAGAGATTGGGAGGGTGAGAGAGAGAGAGATTGGGAGTGTTAGAGAGAGAGACTGGGAGTGAGAGAGAGAGATTGGGAGTGTGTGAGAGAGAGAGATTGGGAGTGAGAGAGATTGGGTGTGTGAGAGAGAGAGAGACTGTGAGTGAGAGAGAGATATTGGGAGTGTGTGAGAGAGAGAGATTGGGAGTGTGAGAGAGAGAGATTGGGAGTGTGAGAGAGAGCGAGATTGGGAGTGTGAGAGAGAGAGAGATTGGGAGTGTGAGAGAGAGACTGGGAGTGAGAGGGAGAGAGATTGGGAGTGTGAGAGAGAGAGATTGGGAGTGTGAGAGAGAGAGACCAGGAGTGTGAAAGAGACAGATTGGGAGTGTGAGAGAGAGAGATTGGGAGTGTGAGAGAGAGAGACTGGGAGTGAGAGAGAGAGAGATTGGGAGTGTGAGAGAGAGAGACTGGGAGAGTGAGAGAGAGAGATTGGGAGTGTGAGAGAGAGAGAGACCAGGAGTGTGAAAGAGAGAGATTGGGGTGTGAGAGAGAGAGATTGGGAGTGTGAGAGAGAGAGATTGGGAGTGTGAGAGAGAGAGAGACTGGGTGTGAGATAGAGAGATTGGGAGTGTGTGAGAGCGAGAGACTGGGAGTGAGAGAGAGAGAGAGAGAGAGATTGGGAGCGTGAGAGAGAGAGAGAGATTGGGAGTGTGAGAGAGAGAAAGATTGGGAGTGAGAGAGAGATTGGGTATGTGAGAGAGAGAGACTGGGAGTGAGAGAGAGAGAGAGATTGCCGCCCAAACACCAATCCGAGTGAACCAAATCATTAAAAAATGCAAAGAAACCTACCTGGAACATTGGAACAAAATAACCGAAAGCCAAAGCAGATTAGAATGTTACCGGGCCCTAAAAAGAGAATATAAACTGGCAGACTACCTCACGACCATCAGAGACACAAAACAGAGACAGACCCTCACCAGGTACAGACTAAGCGACCACCAACTGGAAATTGAAAAAGGCAGATACAAGAAATCCTGGCAGCCTAGAGAGAATAGAATATGCGATCAATGTCTGGCTGGCGAGGTTGAAACAGAAATGCATTTCCTCCTAAAATGCGAAAAATTCAACACATCAAGAAACATATTATTCAACAAGCTAAGCCAAACAACCCCAGAATTCAAGGAATTGGATGATCTGTCAAAATTGAGATTAGTCCTAGGAGAAGGAGACATACCATACCTTGGGGCCAAATATGTAACAACATGTCACAACCTGAGGACTGTTTAAAATTAAAACTGTTTAAAATTAATATTGAACGTACCAAATGAAGTACATAGACTGTTTAAAATTAATATTGTTTAAAAGTAATATTGTATGTACCCAACAAATGTCAAATCGATTGACACCTACAGAATGTTGGAAAACTGTACCTTTTTGCTATGTAAGCTTTGGCAATATGGTTCTCTGTAAACTTTCATGACAATAAAGCATTTTAATTGGAATTGGAATTGGAATTGGATTGGGAGTGTGAGAGAGAGACAGGGAGTGAGAGAGGGAGAGAGAGAGAGAGAGATAGATTGTGAGTGTGAGAGAGAGAGATTGGGAGTGTGAGAGAGAGAGACTGTGAGTGTGAGAGAGAGAGAGAGATTGGGAGTGTGAGAGAGAGATTGGGAGTATGAGAGAGAGAGTTTGGGAGTGTGAGAGAGAGAGAGATTGGGAGTGAGAGAGAGAGAGAGATTGGGAGTGTGAGAGAGATAGATTGGGAGTGTGAGAGAGAGAGATTGGGAGTATGAGAGAGGGAGAGTTTGGGAGTGTGTGAGAGAGAGAGATTGGGAGTGTGAGAGAGAGAAACTGGGAGTGTGAGAGAGAGAGTCCAGGAGTGTGAGAGAGAGAGGCTGTGAGTGTGAGAGAGGGAGAGCGAAATTGGGAGTGTGAGAGAGAGAGAGATTGAGAGCATGAGACAGAGACTGGGAGTGAGAGAGAGAGAGTGAGAGATAGATTGGGAGTGTGAGAGAGAGAGAGATTGGGAGTGTGAGAGAGAGAGATTGGGAGTGTGAGAGAGAGAGAGATTGGGAGTGTGTGTCAGAGAGAGATTGGGAGGGTGAGAGAGAGAGAGATTGGGAGTGTGAGAGAGAGAGATTGGGAGTGTGAGAGAGAGAGATTGGGAGTGTGAGAGAGAGAGACTGGAAGTGAGAGAGAGAGAGATTGGGAGTGTGAGAGAGAGAGATTGGGAGTGTGAGAGAGAGAGAGATTGGGAATATGAGAGAGAGAGATTGGGAGTGTGAGAGAGAGAGACCAGGAGTGTGAAAGAAAGAGACTGAGAGTGTGAGAGAGAGAGATTGGGAGTGTGAGAGAGAGAGATTGGGAATGTGATAGAGAGAGAGACTGGGAGTGAGAGAGAGAGATTGGGAGTGTGTGAGAGCGAGAGAGAGACTGGGAGTGAGAGAGAAATTATGGGAGTGTGAGAGAGAGAGATTGGGAGTGTGAGAGAGAGAGAGAGATTGGGAGTGAGAGAGAGAGAGAGATTGGGAGTGTGAGAGAGATAGATTGGGAGTGTGAGAGAGGGAGAGATTGGGAGTGTTTGAGAGAGAGAGCTTGGGAGGGTGAGAGAGAGAGAGATTGGAAGTGTGAGAGAGAGAGATTGGGAGTGTGAGAGAGAGAGAGATTGGCAGTGTGAGAGAGAGAGATTGGGAGTGAGAGAGAGAGAGATTGGGAGTGAGAGAGAGATTGGGAGTGAGAGAGAGAGAGAGATTGGGAGTGTGAGAGAGAGAGATTGGGAGTGTGAGAGAGGGAAAGATTGGGAGTGTGTGAGAGAGAGAGATTGGGAGGGTGAGAGAGAGAGAAATTGGGAGTGTTAGAGAGAGAGACTGGGAGTGAGAGAGAGAGATTGGGAGTGTGTGAGAGAGAGAGATTGGGAGTGAGAGAGATTGGGTGTGTGAGAGAGAGAGAGACTGTGAGTGACAGAGAGATATTGGGAGTGTGTGAGAGAGAGAGATTGGGAGTGTGAGAGAGAGAGATTGGGAGTGTGAGAGAGAGCGAGATTGGGAGTGTGAGAGAGAGACAGATTGGGAGTGTGAGAGAGAGACTGGGAGTGAGAGGGAGAGAGATTGGGAGTGTGAGAGAGAGAGATTGGGAGTGTGAGAGAGAGAGAGAGACTGGGAGTGTGTGAGAGAGAGAGAGACTGGCAGTGTCAGAGAGAGAGAGAGAGAGATTGGGAGTGAGAGAGAGAGAGATTGGGAGTGTTAGAGAGAGAGAGATTGGGAGTGTGAGAGAGAGAGAGATTGGGAGTGTGAGAGAGAGTCTGGGAGTGAGAGAGAGAGAGAGAGAGAGAGATTGGGAGTGTGAGTGAGAGAGAGATTGGGAGTGAGAGAGAGAGAGATTGGGAGTGTGAGAGAGAGAGAGATTGGGAGTGTGAGAGAGAGTCTGGGAGTGAGAGAGAGAGAGAGAGAGAGAGATTGGGAGTGTGAGAGAGAGAGAGATTGGGAGTGTGAGAGAGAGAGAGATTGGGAGTGTGAGAGAGAGTCTGGGAGTGAGAGAGAGAGAGAGAGAGAGAGATTGGGAGTGTGAGTGAGAGAGAGATTGGGAGTGAGAGAGAGAGAGATTGGGAGTGTGAGAGAGAGAGAGATTGGGAGTGTGAGAGAGAGTCTGGGAGTGAGAGAGAGAGAGAGAGAGAGAGATTGGGAGTGTGAGAGAGAGAGACACCCTTCATTTCAAAGCCTTTCAGACCCAAGAGCTACACCCAGAAAAGAGTCCCCTGAGTCAGCTGCTACTGAAACTAAGTACTCAGCCGGACCCTGACCAGCCCCAGACCAACACAGCCGTCCAAACACCAATCCGAGTGAACCAAATCATTAAAAAATGCAAAGAAACCTACCTGGAACATTGGAACAAAATAACCGAAAGCCAAAGCAGATTAGAATGTTACCGGGCCCTAAAAAGAGAATATAAACTGGCAGACTACCTCACGACCATCAGAGACACAAAACAGAGACAGACCCTCACCAGGTACAGACTAAGCGACCACCAACTGGAAATTG
This sequence comes from Somniosus microcephalus, assembly GCF_052327205.1. NCBI lineage: Eukaryota > Metazoa > Chordata > Chondrichthyes > Squaliformes > Somniosidae > Somniosus > Somniosus microcephalus. Next base: position 110,170,530 of record NC_140994.1, read on the forward strand.
AAAAAGGCAGATACAAGAAATCCTGGCAGCCTAGAGAGAATAGAATATGCGATCAATGTCTGGCTGGCGAGGTTGAAACAGAAATGCATTTCCTCCTAAAATGCGAAAAATTCAACACATCAAGAAACATATTATTCAACAAGCTAAGCCAAACAACCCCAGATTTCAAGGAATTGGATGATCTGTCAAAATTGAGATTAGTCCTAGGAGAAGGAGACAGACCATACCTTGGGGCTAAATATGTAACAACATGTCACAACCTGAGGACTGTTTAAAAGTAAGACTGTTTAAAATTAATATTGAACGTACCAAATGAAGTAGAAAGACTGTTTAAAATTAATATTGTTTAAAAGTAATATTGTATATACCCAACAAATGTCAAATCGATTGACACCTACAGAATGTTGGAAAACTGTACCTTTTTGCTATGTAAGCTTTGGCAATATGGTTCTCTGTAAACTTTCATGCCAATAAAGCATTTGAACTGAACTGAACTGAACTGATTGGGAGTGTGAGAAAGAGAGAGATTTGGAGTGTGAGAGAGAGAGAGACTGGGACTGTGAGAGAGAGAGAGAGAGAGAGAGAGATTGGGAGTGTGAGAGAGATAGAGATTGGGAGAGTGAGAGAGAGAGTGATTGGGAGTGTGAGAGAGAGAGATTGGGAGTGTGAGAGAGAGAGAGATTGGGAGTGTGAGAGAGAGAGAGATTGGGAATTTGAGAGATTGGGAATGTGAAAGAGAGAGAGATTGCGAGTGTGAGAGAGAAAGAGTTTGGGAGTGTGAGACAGAGAGAGATTGGGAGTGTGAGAGAGAAAGATTGGGAGTGTGAGAGAGAGTGAGATTCGGAGTGTGAGGGAGAGATTAGAATGTGAGAGGGAGAGATTGGGAGTGTGAGAGAGAGAGAGTGAGATTGGGAGTGTGAGAGAGTGAGATTGGGAGTGTGAGAGAGAGAGAGATTGGGAGTGTAAGAGATTGGGAGTGTGAGTGAGAGAGAGAGATTGGGAGTGTGAGAGAGAGAGAGATTGGGAGTGTGAGATAGAGACTGGGCCGCCGCGGCCGCTCACCTGGTGTCTTTCGGTCGGGCTCTGGGGTGGGGCTGTTGATGCCGTGGGGATGTTTTGTGCGCGGCAGCTCCCGGCACGGCCCGCCGCGGCCGGTGACCTGGTTGCTTTGGGTCGGGCTCTCGGGCGGGGCTGTTGATGCCGCGGGGATGTTTTGTGCGCGGCAGCTCCTGGCACGGCGCACCGCGGCCGGTGACCTGGTGGCTTTGGGTTGGGCTCTGGGGCGGGGCTGTTGACGCCGCGGGGAAATTTTGTGCACGGCTGCTCCCGGCACGGGCCGCAACTCAAGGCCCAGGCTTTCCAGGCTGCTAGGCCGCGCCCGGCACTGGGACAGCCGCTCAAAATGGCCGTCAAAGTAGGCGTGCCTCCGGGTGAAGGGCAGGGGATCAGTTCATTTCCTACTGTTGCTAAATACAATTTAAAACTCAAATAAATTGTTATTTTCCTGAGTTCCCAAACACACAGAAACTGTGGAAGCAAAATCGTGAAGAATTAAGATGGCGGCCACTCACCTCAGTTCAGAATGATAAGGCCCGCCCACACACGCACCGATTGCTCAACCATCAGGTCACTGAACTGTATTATTGATCATCGTCAAGTCACTCAACACTCAAATGTAGAATGGCCTGCCCGCACGCGCAATGAACCCGCCCCCGTGATGCAGCGATTGGCCAACCGTCGGTCAACTGTCAGGTCGCTCGACCGCACGATTGGTCAACCTTCATGTCACTCAATGCTAAAGAGCAAATGAGCGGAACTTTTCCCATTTAATGAGCGGAATTTTGAACGTTTTTCGGATACTGTGGGCACGATTTTTGTCTGACGGAAAAGTAAATATGTCTATGAATGGTCTGTAATCGTAAGCTTTCTTTTGATGTGACGCGCATGTAGGTACGTTCTATAGCTTTCGAACTTATAGAGAACGCACAGACAGACAGACAGACAGACAGACAGAAGAGGTCTTTTATATATATAGACTAGCTGGGGATGCCCGGCGGTGCTGAGGCTTTTTTGAGGGCATGTTTTGTTGGAAGAGAGAGAGGCAGTGACTGGGGGGAAGAGAGAGAGGGAAGGAGAGAGAGAGAGAGGCAAGGAGAGAGAGAGAGAGGGAAGGAGAGAGAGAGAGAGAGAGAGAGGGAAGGAGAGAGAGAGAGGGAAGATAGCTACACTAAATGGTAAAAACACACAATAGAAGCCCTACATGCAGAATTTTGCCGAAGCATTCTTCGCACCCAAAGGAAAACACAAACAAATGCGTGTAGAGCCGAACTAGGCAGATACCCACTGATAATAAACATCCAAAAACGAGCACTAAACTTTCTAAATCACCTCAAATCTAGTTCCCCAGACACCCTTCATTTTAAAGCCCTCCAGACCCAAGAGCTGAACCCAGAAATGAGTCCCCTGAGTCAGCAGCTACTGAAATTAAGTACTCATACTCAGCCGGACCCTGACCAGTCCCAGACCAACACTGCCTTCCAAACACCAATCCGAGTGAACCAAATCATTAAACAATGCAAAGAAACCTCACTGGAACATTGGAACAAAATAACCAAAAGCCAAAGCAGATTAGAATGTTACCGGGCCCTAAAAAGAGAATATAAACTGGCAGACAATCTCTCGACCATCAGAGACACAAAACAGAGACAGACCCTCACCAGGTACAGACTAAGCGACCACCAACTGGCAATTGAAAAAGGAAGATACAAGAAATCCTGGCAGCCTAGAGAGAATAGAATATGTGATCAATGTCTGGCCGGCGAGGTTGAGACAGAGATGCACTTCCTCCTAAAATGCGAAAAATTCAACAAAACAAGAAACATATATTTTGACAAGCTCAGCCAAAAAAAACCAGATTTCAAAGAATTGGATGACCTGTCAAAATTAAGATTATCCCTGGGAGAAGGAGACAGACCATACCTTGTTGCCCAATATGTAACAACATGTCACAAACTGAGGGACAGTGAGGGACTAACGAGCACACCCATAGCATATATAAATGTTAATAATGTTTAAATCAATACCGAATGTACCCAACGACTGTTTAAAAATTAATACTGAATGTACCCAACGAGGGTCAACGACTGTTTAAATTAATATTCTCTGTACCCAACGAAGGTCAAAATTGTTTGACACCTACAGAATGTTGGAAAACTGTACTTATTGTTATGTAAGCTTTGGCAATATGGTTCCATGTAAACTTTCATGCCAATAAAGCATTTGAATTGAATTGAATTGAATTGAAGTGAGAGAGAGGGAAGGAGAGATAGAGAGAGGGAAGGAGAGAGAGAGGGAAGGAGAGAGAGAGAGAGAGGGAAGGAGAGAGAGAGAGAGGGAAGGAGAGAGAGAGAGGGAAGGAGAGAGAGAGAGAGAGGGAAGGAGAGAGAGAGAGAGGGGGAAGGAGAGAGAGAGAGAGGGAAGGAGAGAGAGAGAGAGAGAGAGGGAAGGAGAGAGAGAGAGAGAGAGAGGGAAGGAGAGAGAGAGAGAGAGGGAAGGAGAGAGAGAGGGAAGGAGAGAGAGAGAGAGGGAAGGAGATAGAGAGAGAGGGAGAGAGGGATGGAGAGAGAGAGAGAGAGATGGAAGGAGAGAGAGAGAGAGGGAAGGAGAGAGAGAGAGAGGGAAGGAGCGAGAGAGATTGGGAAGGAGAGAGAGAGAGGGAAGGACAGAGAGAGAGGGAAGGAGAGAGAGAGGGAAGGAGAGAGAGGGAAGGAGAGTGAGAGAGAGAGGGAAGTAGAGAGAGAGAGAGAGAGGGAAGGAGAGAGAGGGGGAGAAGGAGAGAGAGAGAGGGGGAAGGAGAGAGAGAGAGGGGGGGAAGGAGAGAGAGTGAGGGAAGGAGAGAGAGACGGGGTGAGAGAGAGAGACTGGGGAGAGAGAGAGAGAGAGACTGGGGGAGAAGAGAGAGAGAGAGATTGGGGGAGAAGAGAAAGAGAGAGAGATCGGGGGAAGAGAGAGAGACTGAGAGTGTGTGAGAGAGAGAGAGAGACTGGGGGTGAGGGAGAGAGAGAGAGAAAGAGAGACTGGGAGTGTGAGAGAGAGAGAGAGTCTGGGAGTGTGAGAGAGAGTGGGAGTGTGTGTGAGAGAGAGAGAGAGACTGGGAGTTTGAGAGAGAGAGAGAAAGACTGGGAGAGTGAGAGAGAGAGAGAGGGACTGGGAGTGTGAGAGAGAGATAGAGGGAGTGTGAGAGAGAGAGAGAGAGAGAGAGACTGGGAGTGTGTGAGAGAGAGAGACTGGGAGTGTGTGTGAGAAAGAGCGAGTGGGAGTGAGAGAGAGAGAGACTGGGAGTGAGAGAGAGAGAGAGACTGGGAGTGTAAGAGAGAGAGAGACTGGGAGTGTGTGTGAGAGAGAGAGAGAGACGGAGTGAGAGAGAGAGAGAGTTATACTAAATCATCATTTAGCATTATAGAAAATAGTGTTTCCACACTCATCCCACAAAATAGGTCCATTTTATTTCGTTTTATTGAACTATATAAATGCGTTCTTTCCACATAAGCTGCTGGAATATCCAGGGCCTCCGCTCCTCAACTTTTGGGATGAAGAGTACAGACCCTGAATTCCTAAAAGCTATAAAAGACATTGATATAATTGTGTTAACAGAAACATGGTGCCAAAAGGACATGCCGACCCACTGTCCCCCAATGTACCATGAAATTATTGTGCCTTCAGTAAAGAACATTAAGACACGCAAGGGCAGAACCTCCGGGGGAATCCTGGTATGGTATAAAGGAGAACTGAACAAACACATCTCACCGATAAAACAGGGAAAATCACACGTATTGCTAAAATTAGATAAAAATATAGGAATAGCAAAAAACGATGTTTACTTATGTGCGATCTACATACCTCCAATAGAATCGCCATATTTTGAAGAGGAGATATTTGACACTCTCCACATGGAAATCAGCCATTTCCAGGCCCAAGGAAAGGTGCTACTATGTGGGGACCTAAATGCAAGGACAGGATGTGAACCTGACTTCATAGACCCACAGGGCAACAACCATGTGTTTGGCCAGACCCCTCTATATGTCACACCAGCCATCGCAAACCGAAACAACCTCGATTGTGAAATAAATAAAAGCGGTAGGGAGGTAGTGCAACTCTGCCGAGCCTTAGGCCTGTACATAGTTAACGGTAGGTTCAGAGGGGACTCCTTAGGGAGACTCACATATTCCTCAACTCTTGGGTCTAGTGTGGTGGATTATACAATCACTGACCTGGACCCCTGCGATATCAACGCATTCACTGTCAGGCAGCAATCCCCCCTCTCAGACCATAACCAAATAAATGTGTACCTTAAACTTTCTGCCCAAACTACAGACACAAAAAAGGAACCCAGTAAGCTACATAAAATAAACCAGACATACAGATGGGCCCCAGACAGTGGAGATAAATTCATCACAGCACTAAATTCACCTGATCTCACAAGTAAAATTTCAAAATTTAAAGAAAATCTATATGAGATCACCAGAGATGTGGTAAACATGGCCATAGAGGATATAAATATGATCTTTCATGAGGCAGCTGTAAAAGCCGACCTCGTGAAACAGAAGAGGAAGAGTCACAAAAGACAAAATAAAAATAAGAAATGGTTTGACCACGAATGCAAAAATGCCAGAAAAGACCTGAGAAAAATATCAAACCAAAAGCATCGCCAACCAAACAATCCGGACCTACGTACTAGATACAATGAAACCCTCAAAAGATATAAACACACCATTAGGAACAAAACACAAAACTATACCCACAAAATACTAGAAGAAATTGAAAACTCTACCAACCCAAAACAATTCTGGGAAATGTGGAATAACCTGAGTACAACACAATTGCAAGCATTACCAATCCAAGATGGCGACATCTGGAGAACACATTTTGAAAACCTCTACAAAGACATCCCAATAAACGAAACAAACCCAAGTCAACATCAGGTCACAGAAAAACTCCACACATTAGAAGCAACAATCAAAGACAACCAAAACCCTCTAGACTCCCCAATCACATGGAAAGAAATGGCCACAAAAACAAAATCTCTCCACCTAAAGAAAGCCTGTGGCCCAGACAACATCAAAAATGAAATGCTCAAGTTCAGCAATATGGAGATGCAGGGTGCGGTACTCAAATTATTCAACATCATATTACGTTCAGGCTGTTTTCCCGATATCTGGTGCCAAGGACTAATCTCCCCCATATATAAAAGCGGAAACAAATCAGACCCAAATAACTACCGCGGCATCTGTGTCAACAGTTGTCTAGGGAAGTTATTCTGCAGTATTCTAAAAGAAGTGTATAAAATTCTGACAGGTCTAGACAGACTGGATGCAGAAGGAATGTTTCCCTTGGCGGGTGAGAACAGAACTAGAGGACATAATTTAAGGATAAGGGCTAAACCATTTAGGACAGAGATGAGGGGGAATTTCTTCACTCAGAGAGTGGTGAACCTGTGGAACCCATTGCCACAGAGGGCAGTGTACGCCAGCTCATTAAATATATTTAAGAGGGAATTAGATATATTTCTACGGGCAAAAGGGGTTAAGGGTTACGGAGAGAAGGCGGGGACGGGATACTGAATTAAAGGATCAGCCATGATCTCATCGAATGGCGGAGCAGGCACGAAGGGCCGAATGGCCTACTCCTGCTCCTATCTTCTATGTATCTATGTATGTATAGTAGATTACTTGATTTTCTTAACAAACATAATATCCTCAGAAAAAACCAAATAGGCTTTCTTCCAAAACACCGCACCGCCGACCATATCTATACCCTTCACACCCTCATTGAAAAACATATACACCAAACAAAAAATGGGAAAATATTCGCCTGTTTCATCGACGTCAAGAAAGCCTTTGACTCTATATGGCACGAAGGGCTCTATTATAAACTTCTTCAATGTGGAATAGGGGGCAAAGTCTATGACCTTATTAAATCAATGTATCTGAAAAACAAATGCGGGGTCAAAATTGGAGACAAACGCACCGATTTCTTCACCCAGAGAAGAGGCGTCCGGCAGGGCTGCAATTTGAGCCCGACCCTGTTCAACATATACATAAATGAATTAGCAGACATGCTGGAGCAAAGCGAGTCACCAGGTCTCCGTCTCCTGGATGGAGAAGTGAAATCCCTGTTCTATGCGGACGACCTGGTTCTGCTGTCTCCCACAGAACAGGGATTACAGCAACAACTAGACCTACTCGACAAATACTGCCAAAATTGGGCTCTAACAGTAAATCTAAAGAAAACCAACATCATGATTTTTCAAAAAAGGCCCAGATGTCAGGAAAACAAATACCAGTTTACCCTCAGTGATATCACTATAGGACACACTATGAGCTACACCTACCTTGGTCTAACTATTACAGCATCAGGGAGCTTCAGCATAGCAGTGAATGCACTAAAAGAAAAAGCCCGAAGAGCCCTATATGCAATAAAAAGAAAATTCTACAACATCCAAATCCCAATCAAAATCTGGCTCAAAATATTTGACAGCATAATCCTGCCCATTGCACTGTACGGTAGTGAAGTATGGGGCCCGCTAAATCACCAAAGCTACACTAAATGGGAAAAACATACAATAGAAGCCCTACATGCAGAATTCTGCCGAAGCATCCTTCGCACCCAAAGAAAAACGCCAACAAATGCATGCAGAGCCGAACTAGGCAGATACCCACTGATAATAAACATCCAAAAACGAGCACTAAACTTCCTAAATCACCTCAAATCTAGCTCCCCAGACACCCTTCATTTCAAAGCCTTTCAGACCCAAGAGCTAAACCCAGAAAAGAGTCCCCTGAGTCAGCTGCTACGGAAACTAAGTACTCTGCAGGACCCTGACCAGCCCCAGACCAACACAGCCGTCCAAACACCAATCCGAGTGAACCAAATCATTAAAAAATGCAAAGAAACCTACCTGGAACATTGGAACAAAATAACCGAAAGCCAAAGCAGATTAGAATGTTACCGGGCCCTAAAAAGAGAATATAAACTGGCAGACTACCTCACGACCATCAAAGACACAAAACAGAGACAGACCCTCACCAGGTACAGACTAAGCGACCACCAACTGGAAATTGAAAAAGGCAGATACAAGAAATCCTGGCAGCCTAGAGAGAATAGAATATGCGATCAATGTCTGGCTGGCGAGGTTGAAACAGAAATGCATTTCCTCCTAAAATGCGAAAAATTCAACACATCAAGAAACATATTATTCAACAAGCTAAGCCAAACAACCCCAGATTTCAAGGAATTGGATGATCTGTCAAAATTGAGATTAGTCCTAGGAGAAGGAGACAGACCATACCTTGGGGCCAAATATGTAACAACATGTCACAACCTGAGGACTGTTTAAAATTAAGACTGTTTAAAATTAATATTGAACGTACCAAATGAAGTACAAAGACTGTTTAAAATTAATATTGTTTAAAAGTAATATTGTATGTACCCAACAAATGTCAAATCGATTGACACCTACAGAATGTTGGAAAACTGTACCTTTTTGCTATGTAAGCTTTGGCAATATGGTTCTCTGTAAACTTTCATGCCAATAAAGCATTTTAATTGGAATTGGAATTGGACAGGGAGTGTAAGAGAGAGAGAGAGAGAGACACTGGGAGTATGTGAGAGAGAGAGAGAGTGAGAGAGACGGAGTGAGAGAGAGAGATACTGGGAGTGAGAGAGAGAGAGAAAGATTGGGAGTGAGAGAGAGAGAGTTTGGGAGTGTGAGAGAGAGAGATTGGGAGTGTGTGAGAGAGAGAGAGAGACTGGGAGAGAGAGAGAGTGAGTGGGAGTGAGAGCGAGAGAGAGAGCGAGAGACTGGGAGTGAGAGAGAGCGAGAGAGACTGGGAGTGTGTGTGAGAGAGAGAGAGAGTGGGAGTGTGAGAGAGAGAGTGAGAGAGTGGGAGTGTGAGAGAGAGAGAGTGGGAGTGTGAGAGAGAGAGAGAGAGAGAGTGGGTGCATGAGAGAGAGAGTGGGAGTGTGTGTGAGAGAGAGAGAGAGAGTGGGAGTGTGTGAGGGAGAGAAAGAGTTGGAGTGAGTGAGGGAGAGAGAGAGAGTGGCAGTGTGTGTGAGAGGGAGAGAGAGAGAGACTGGGAGTGTGAGAGAGAGAGAGACTGGGAGTGTGTGAGAGAGAGAGAGACTGGCAGTGTGAGAGAGAGAGAGAGACTGGGAGTGTGAGAGAGAGAGAGAGTGGGAGTGTGTGAGAGAGAGAGAGAGAGTGGGAGTGCGTGTGAGAGAGAGCGAGAGAGTGGGAGTATGTTTGTTAGAGAGAGAGAGAGACTGGGAGTGTGAGAGAGAGAGAGACTGGGAGTGTGAGAGAGAGAGAGACTGAGAGTTTGTGAGAGGGAGGGAGATTGGGATTGTGTGAGAGAGAGATTGGGAGTGTGTGAGAGAAAGAGAGATTGGGAGTGTGAGAGAGAGAGAGGTTGGGAGTGTGAGAGAGCAAGAGAGATTGGGAGTTTGAGAGAGAGAGAGATTGGGAGTATGAGAGAGAGAGACTGGGTGCGAGAGAGAGAGAGATTGGGAGTGAGAGAGAGTGAGATTGGGATGTGAGAGAGAGAGATTGGGAGTGTGAGAGAGAGAGATTGGGAGTGTGAGAGAGAGAGAGACTGGGAGTGTGAGAGAGAGAGAGATTGGGAGTGAGAGAGAGAGATTGGGAGTGTGAGAGAGAGAGAGAGATTGGGAGTGTGAGAGAGGGAGAGATTGGGAGTGTGAGAGAGAGAGATTGGGAGTGTGAGAGAAAGAGCGACTGGGAGAGTGAGAGAGAGAGAGACTGGGAGTGTGAGAGAGAGAGAGATAGGGAGTGTGAGAGAGACAGAGATTGGGAGTGTGAGAGAGAGAGATTGGGAGTGTGAGAGAGAGAGAGATTTGGAGTTTGAGAGAGAGAGATTGGGAGCGTCAGAGGGAGAGAGACTGGGAGTGAGAGAGAGAGATTGGGAGTGTGAGACAGAGAGAGACTGGGAGTGAGAAAGAGAGAGATTGGGAGTGTGAGAGAGAGAGAGTTTGGGAGTGGGAGAGAGAGATTGGGAGTTTGAGAGAGAGAGAGACTTGGTGTGAGAGAGAGAGAGAGATTGGGAGTGTGAGAGAGAGAGATTGGGAGTGTGAGAGAGAAAGAGACTTGGAGTGAGAGAGAGAGAGAGATTGGGAGTGTGAGAGAGAGAGAGATTGGGAGTGTGAGAGAGAGAGATTGGGAGTGTGAGAGAGAGAGAGACTGGGAGTGTGAGAGAGAGAGAGATTGGGAGTGAGAGAGAGAGATTGGAATGTGAGAGAGAGAGAGAGATTGGGAGTGTGAGAGAGGGAGAGATTGGAAGTGTGAGAGAGAGAGATTGGGAGTGTGAGAGAAAGAGCGACTGGGAGTGTGAGAGAGAGAGAGACTGGGAGTGTGAGAGAGAGAGAGATAGGGAGTGTGAGAGAGACAGAGATTGGGAGTGTGAGAGAGAGAGATTGGGAGTGTGAGAGAGAGAGAGATTTGGAGTTTGAGAGAGAGAGATTGGGAGCGTCAGAGGGAGAGAGACTGGGAGTGAGAGAGAGAGATTGGGAGTGTGAGACAGAGAGAGACTGGGAGTGAGAAAGAGAGAGATTGGGAGTGTGAGAGAGAGAGAGTTTGGGAGTGGGAGAGAGAGATTAGGAGTTTGAGAGAGAGAGAGACTTGGAGTGAGAGAGAGAGAGAGATTGGGAGTGTGAGAGAGAGAGAGATTGGGAGTGTGAGAGAGAGAGATTGGGAGTGTGAGAGAGAGAGAGAGATTGGGATTGTGAGAGAGAGATAGGTTGGGAGTGTGAGAGAGAGAGAGAGATTGGGAGTGTGAGAGAGAGACTGGGCAGCCGCGGCCGCTCACCTGATGACTTTGGGTCGGGCTCTGGGGCGGGGCTGTTGATGCCGCGGAGAGGTTTTGTGCGCGACAGCTCCCGGCACGGCCTGCCGCGGCCGGTAACCTGGTGGCTTTTGGTCCGGCTCTGGGGCGGTGCGTTTGATGCCGCGGAATGTTCTGTGCGTGGCAGCTCCCGCCCCGGCCTGCCACGGCCGGTGTCCTGGTGGCTTTGGCTCGGGCTCTGGGGCGGGTCTGTTGACGCCGTGGGGAAGTTTTGTGCGCGGCAGCTCCCGGCACGGCCCGCAACTCAAGGCCCAGGTCTCCCAGGGTGCTAGACTGCGCCCGGCGCCGGCACAGCCGCTCGAAATGACCGTCAAAGTAGGCGAGCCTCCGGGCGCAGGGCAGGGCATCACTTCATTTCCTACTGTTGCTAAATACAATTAAAACTCAAATAAATTGTTATTTTCCTTAGTTCCCTGACACACAGAAAGTGTGGGAAAAAAGTCGTGAAGAATCAAGATGGCGGCCACTCACCTCGGTTCAGAATGATAAGGCCCGCCCACACACGCACCGATTGGTCAACCGTCAGGTCACTGAACTGTAGGATTGGTCAATCGTCAAGTCACTCAAAACTCAACTGTAGGATGGCCCGCCCGCACGCAATGAACCCGCCCCCGTTACGGAGTGATTGGTCAACCGTCGGTCAACTGTCAGGTCGATCGACCGTACGATTGGTCAACCTTCACATCACTCAATGCTAATGAACAAATGAGCGGAACTTTTCCCATTTAATGAGCAGAATTTTGATCGTTTTTTGGATACCGTGGGCACGATTTTTGTCTGACGGAAAATTAAATACACCTATGACCGGTCCGTAATCGTAAGCTTTCTTTTGATGTAACGTGCGTGTAGGTACGCTCTATAACTTTCGAACATATAGAGAACATACAGACAGACAGAAGAGGTCTTTTATAGATATTAGATAGATATATAGATAGATGTGCTTCTTCACTCAATGCACTACATTTCCCATAGTGCATTGCAAATCACCACTATGGTTTCCCATGTGGGACAATTCTAATACACATTTAAAATACACAACATATTTCCTCCCCCTTAAAATAGAATGTCCACAAAACAGAATAACTGAAAATGACTATAACTTTGGAAGAGAGGGTAGACTGCCTCTACATTCCGCAAATCCTGGGGATTATTCTGCCCCATGCACACAGGTTAGCACTAACTGTAACTAAGGTGCTCTGGAGGCTGCCTTTCTCTTTGGGGGTAACGCCTAGTCTCAGGAGCAGGCTCTGGCTGGCTCTCCCGTGACCCTGCAGGCCTGGCTTCCTCCCTCGATGGCATAAGAGTGGATGGTGCCATCATCTCAGGGTCGGACGACCAGTCCCTGCTGGAATCCCCAGCAGGTCCTTGATCCTTTGTTTCTTGGGTTACCTGTGGCGACTGTCTTGGCAGTAACTGGTCTACATGCCGTCTCCATGTTCGGTCGTCTCCGGTGCGGACTCGGTATGAAACGGGGCCCGTCTTTTGAATGACCGTAGCCGGGACCCACCGCTCCGGGGTGGTGCAGTTATGCGCAAGGACTTTGCCCCCCACCATAAAGTGTCGTTCTTTGGACCTCTGAGCTCGTCTGCTGACTTGATCCTGCTGATTGGCGTGCACCACTGCTTCTGTGAACGTTGGCCTCAGCAGGTCAAGGCATGTCCATAGCTGCCTTCCCATGAGTAGGTAAGCAGGAGATGTTCCAGTCGTAGCATGAGGCGTGTTTCGGTATTTCAGCAAGAAAGCATTCAGGCGCTGCTTTAGAGGAGCATCACTTCTTGCCTCTTTCAACGTGCGTTTCAGCATTCTGACAAATCTCTCCGCCAATCCATTCATGGATGGATGATAAGGCGCGGAGAACGTGTGCTGGATTCCATTGCTCTTGAGGAACTCCTCCATCTCCTGGGATGTGAACTGTGTTCCATTGTCGGTTACGATCTGCTCCGGCAGACCAAATCGCCTGAACATCTCTCTCAGAGTCTCGATGGTTTTCTCCGTAGTGGTAGTGGACATTACTGCAACCTCCAGCCATTTGGAATGGGAGTCCACCGCGACCAGGTAAAGCGTTCCTTCCACTGGTCCCGCGAAGTCCAGATGGATCCGTTGCCATGGTGTCGCCGGCCATTCCCATGGATGCAGTGGTGCTGCTCTTGGCGTATCCGTGGTTGTCTCGCATGATGGGCATGATTTCGCTTTAACTTCAATTTCATGATCCAGACCGAGCCACCAGAAGTAGCTTCATGCCAGCTCTTTCATTCGGACAATACCACAATGTCCTGAGTGCAACTCGTTGAGGACATGTTTCCGCAGCTTTGGTGGTATGATCACTCGCATACCCCAAAGGAGGCATCCTGACGTGACAGACAACTCCTTCCCTCTTGACAGGTAAGGTAGGAGCTCAGGTGTTGCATCTGACACCCGTGATCTGTCTCCCCGCATCTCCCGATCCAGCACCTTGGATAGCGTAGGGTCCACTCTGGTCTTTCTTGACCTGTCAGGCCATGACAGGGGCATTGCTCACCATGTCAAAGTAGAAAATCTTCTGCTCACAGCCTTCAGAGGGCACAGGCAGCAGAAGTCTTGACAATCCGTCCGCATTGCCATGTGCTGCTGACCTCCGGTATTTGATGTTGTAATTGTGAGCGCTTAACATCAGCACCCAGCGCTGCATCCTGCATGCTGCCAGGGAGGGTATTCCTGTGTGTGGACCAAAGATCGATGTCAGAGGATGATGATCTGTCAGCAAGGTGAATTTCCTTCCGAACAAGTAGTGATGAAAATTTTTGATTCCAAAGATGATGCCCAAAGCCTCTTTTTCGATCTGCGGGTATTTCACCTCCACCTTGCTCAGGGACCTTGATGCAAATGCAATTGGCTTCTCTTCACCTGAGGGAAAGATGTGGGACACAACTGCGCTGACGCCATAAGGCGACGCATCACAGGCCAGCTGAATCTGCAATGATGGTTCAAAGTGCGTCAACACTCTGGGGTCAGTCAAAGCTGCTTTGACTTTCTTGAATGCAGCTTCGCACTCCTTTGTCCATGCCCAGGCCTTGCCCTGACACAGCATCTCATGTAATGGCTTCAACAGTGATGCCAGCTGTGGAATAAACTTTCCGTAATAGTTCAGGAAAGCTAAGAATGACCGCAGTTGGCCAACATTTATAGTTGCAGGAGCGTCGGCAATGGCTTTCACTTTCGATGGTGCTGTGTGTAGGCCGTCCACGTCGATGACATGGCCTAGGTACTCCACGGATGGCTTGAAAAATTCGCATTTGTCCTTGCGAACGTGTAAGTCATATTCTTCAAGTCTTCCCAGTGTCTTCGTCAGGTTCTGCAGATGCTCGTTGTCGTCCTTTCCTGTGACAAGGATATCGTCGAGATAACATTGTACCCCTGGAATGCCGCTTAAGGTCTGGTCCATAGCCCGCTGAAACAATGCTGGTGCTGACGTTATACCAAAGGGTAGGCGGCAGTACCTGTAGAGGCCCTTGTGGGTGGTGATGGTGAGGTACTTCTGTGAGTCCTCTTCTACATGCATCTGCAAGTAGGCTTGACATAGATCAATCTTGCTAAACTTCTGACCACCTGCTAGACCCGCGACAAGATCTTCAATGATGCGGAGGGGGTATTGTTCAGCTGAGAGCACAGGATTCACTGTTACTTTGAAATCTCCACATAAGCGAACTGCGCCGTCACTCTTCTTCACTGGTACCACGGGCGTGGCCCACTCACTGTGTGAATTCGGCACCAGGACCCCTATCTTGACCAGGCGCTCCAGGTCAGCCTCCACCTTTGGTCTGAGGGCATAGGGAACGTTCCTGGCCTTCAGGAATCGTGGCTGGCTTTCAGGCTTCAACTTGAGTTTGACCGTAATCCCCTTGTACTTACAAGGCATATTTTGGAACACAATCGTCCTGTGAGGCCTTGGCCACACACCTCTGTGTATATGGAGCTCACCGTTGGTGCAGTGGTAAGGGTTCCCTTTCTCTTGTCTCCGGGCTCAGAGTCTTTGATGGTTTGCTTTTCCGTTGTGGGGGTTGGACCTGGGTGCATAGCTGTGCTGTGGCGGTCACTCGCACACTCCCTGCATCTCAACGCTATCCTACAGTCTCTTGCAGTGTGGGAAATGGAGTCGCAACACCTAAAACATATCCCATTATCTTTGAGGTAGGCTCTGCGTTTATCTATGGTCATGTTTCTGAAGCCTCTACATTTTGTGAGCGGATGAGGCTTATGATGGATGGGGCAGTGTTTTCCGGGATCGTCTTCATTCTTTGCTGCATCTATGCTGATGTCAGTCTTTGCAGTGACATCCGTCTTATGCACAGATATAGGCATTCTTGTGCCTACGTACTTTGACATGGGCTTCTCATACTTTGAGAGTCCAGTACAGTAGCTGGACAGGGCAAAGCTTGGATCATTTCTAATTCTGGCCTCTCTGCAGATAAAGTTCACAAAGAAGGAAAATGGGGGAAACCACATGTGGTTGTCTTCTTTGAATTTTGAGCCTACATTGATCCATTTTTCTTGGCGAGGGTGGGGCAACTTCTCCACTTTTGGGTTGATGCCACGAGCAGTATCTAAATAGGAGAGCCCAGGTAAGTATCCATCTGTTTTGGCTGCCAGTAACTTCATTAAAAGGTCTCCAAGTTCTCTAAGCTTAAGGTAGTCTCTGATACCTATTTTAGGAAAGTTTCCAACTTACTGAAGAGGGCTTTCTCTATCACCTCAGGGGCACAGTAACACTCCCTGAGTCTTGCCCAGACCATTCTAAGGGCTATGCTTGGGTCATTTGTGTACACAAACCGGATCCTACGGGCATGTTCTGATGATTCATTGCCCAGCCATGATGACAAGAAATCCAACTCCTCACTAGTACTCAGGCTCAAGCCGCCAGTGGCATTAAGGAAGGATGACTGCCATGCTCTAATACTCTCTGGCTTGTCGTCAGATTTTGTGAGACTTGTGATTACAAGTTCTCTACGTGCCAAATATTGGGCAATGCCTGTCATATTAGGGGTCTGTGCATGGGTTGCCAGAGTATGATTGCATCGGAAGGGCTGCGATTGGATGGGCGACTGCCATGCCGGGTGGCCTGTTCTCGCCTTTGAAAAGGGTTCTTTTTTGATGTGTGGAATTTTGGCATGAGTACCTTCCAAGTGATTGGGAGTGGAGGATTGAGGCACAGGTTTCTTCGGGAGTGCTGCAAACTCTCCTTCGTGTGACCAGTCATCAATAACAAGGAAGGGGTCGTCATCAGTATAGCATGAATGATCCACCTGAGTGACCTCATGTTGGGCTGGTGATGGCGATTCCGTGTTCTCGTGCAATGGTTCAAAGTTTGGGAAGGAGGAGATGTCTGTGCATGTCCTAGCCTGCTCCTGGACATAGTTGCTTGTCCGCCTCTCAGTGCTTTGAGGTGATGCAGGACGAGCAATGCTGTGGTGCTCTCCCACCTCTGCTTCTAGTGCCGCTTCCCATGTCTCCGCCTCAGCAGCAGCGGCAGCTGCTTCTTTCTTGATGTGTAGTGACTCCAGCATGGTGTCCAATGTAGCAGCCTCTGCTTGTAGTCGGACCTTCTCTTTCTCCAATGTAGCAGCCTTTGCTTCTGATCGGACCTTCTCTTTCATCACAGCCAGTTCCTGTTTAGCAAAGGTCACATGAGCCTGTGCCGCTTTAGCTTTAGCCCAGGCTCTAGCTGCTGCTACACTGGCTGTTGATGATCTAGATGAGCGTGTACTTCTTGAGCTGGTCACAGATCTCTGCTCATCTTGGAAGCTCTTGCCGTCCATGATTGCACCGTGCTGCACTGCGAATGTTGCTTGTTGCGCCAGCTGATGACTTGCCTTTTTACTGTACTGTCCTCCCAACGTGTATGTGTCTGTAGGCAGCTAGACAGCCAGCCAAACTCCTTTCAATAACAACATGGGAGTCAGGATGTAGCATCCAAGCTCCGGTGTTTAATAATGCCACAATTGCATGAGGTCAATGAAACAATACAAATCAGTTGCATTGGGTTGGAGTAAAACTGAGAAAGAAAAAAGAAAGAAATGCACCTTGTTACATACATGATATATATCTAACATCTAAACATGAATATGTAATGAAACCATTCATCTCACAGGCAATGCTTTCGAAGGCGTAACAATGGAAGATTACAGCGGATTAACTTGCAGCATGCTCCATGCTGATGTGACCTCTTTGTTTGCTATCACTATACTACTTCCTGTTGAGTGACCCTACTGGCCATTTCCATTTACTGCCACCTACTGGCGGCAACAAAACTAAACTCCTGCAATTATAAGGCAGAACACCCCTTCATACTCCCCAATTCTCCGTCAAAGACAGCCGCATGATTTGTCAACACTGCCGCTAGCCCTGCCTCTTCGACTGACACCGCATTCACTTTTTTCCAATCCAGATGAATTTTCTCCAACCATGGCTTGCTCATCAGGGATGGGTAGTCACCCTTGACCACGTAAACTGGCACCATCACAGTTTTTCCATTAAGCTCCACCTTGACCTCCGTCTTACCCAGCATTGGGACTGTTTCCCCAGTGTAGGTCTTTAAGATGAGCTTGGCCGGTGTCAGTGATAGGTGGTTCAGTTTTTCTTTGAATAGCTTCACTGAAATCAAGGAGACAGCGGTCCCCGTATCCAGCTCCATTTTGACCGGTATTCCCTCTAGTAGTGGATTGACTCCATAGCCTGATGAGCCTCCATTCACCATTAACACATGGAGATTCAGCTCCCCATCAGAGTCTGTGTCACTGTCTTCCTGTTCTTGTTTCACCATGTGTAGGTTTTTCTTTTTAGAACGCCAGTTGGACGTGTTTCCTTGTTTGTTTTTGTGTGTCTCTGTGTAGGATTGTTTGCTTTGCCCTGTACACACACGTTCAATGTGTCCTTTTGTTTCACATTTCCGACAGGTCAGGTCATTACACCAGCAGTCAGATGGCTGATGACCTAACCTTCCACATCTGTAACACTCTCTGGCGCCCCTTGCATGCTTATCTGGTATAGCTGCTACCCTGTGCACTCTTGTTGCAGCCCCCAACAGCTGTGCATCTTTAGCTGCTAACTCCATAGACACAGTGAGCTCCACTGCTGATTTAAGCATCAGTTTGTCAGTCGTGAGCAAGCGCTTCTGTGTTGCTTCACATCTTAATCCACACACAAATCTATCATGGACAGTGTCATTTAGAGTTTCACCAAACTCACAATGCTCAGTTAGCTTCTTTAGCACTGCAACATATTCGGCTATGGACTCACCCTCCCCTTGGTTTCATTTGTGAAACCTGAACCTCTTGGCAATCAACAGCGGCTTGGGTGTGAAATGTGTTTCCAAAACTTCCACAATCTGATCATATGTCTTAGCGCCGGGCTTATCCGGGTGCATCAAAGTCCGTAACAAGCCAAATGTTTGTGCTCCGAGCACACTGAGGAACGTCGGCACTTTCACGTCATCTTTAATGCCATTTGCAGTCACGAAAAATCCGAAATGCTCTGTATAAGCACTCCATTGCTCCGCCGTTCCATCAAATGGTCCAAACGCTCTGGTTAGCATAGCCATTTTGTTATCTTTTTTAAAAATCTTTACAGTCCTTTTCCTCCACTTCATTTCACTGTATCATTACTCTCCCCCTTCTTAGTTGTGTAACACACCAACTGCCACCTTTACGAGGCAATTGCATCAGCACTAAACTGCGGGCGCGCCATTAAGAAAAGACAGGAACTTCTTACTTTAAACATCGCCGATTCCAATGCAAAGTGATGCGCAAGTCCATCCTCCTTGTCGCCAGTATTGTTGTGTCTCAAGGGGTTTTATACCCTTACAAATATAACAATTAAGAAGGACTCTGGGGTGGAGAGTTTAGTTAATGGCCATTTTATTTACAATGTGCTTCTTCACTCAATGCACTACATTTCCCATAGTGCATTGCAAATCACCACTACGGTATCCCATGTGGGACATATCTAATACACATTCAAAATACACAACAGAGATTGGGGCAGGCGGATAGAGAGAGAGATTGGGACAGTCAGCAAGAGAGAGAGATTAGGAAAGACGATAGAGAGGCAAAGAGATTGGAACAGATGGCTAGAGAGACAGAGAGATTGGAACAGGTGGATAGAGAGAGAGAGAGATTAGGACAGATGGATAGAGAGAGAGAGATTGGGACAGACGGAGAGAGGGAGAGAGATTGGGACAGACAGATAGCAAGAGAGAGAGATTGGGACAGAGGGATAGAGAGAAAGAGAGATTAGGACAGATGGAATAAGAGGCAGCGAGATTGGGACAGATGGATAGAGAGGCAGGTTGACTGGGACAGCCAGATAGAGAGACAGAGAGATTGGCAAAGATGATAGCGAGACAAAGAGATTGGGGCAGACTGATCGAGAGTCAGACAGATTGGGACAGACGAATAGAGGCAGAGAGATTAAGACAGATGGATAGAGATACAGAGAGATTGGGACAGACGGATAGAGAGACAGACTGATTGGGACAGACGAATATAGGCAGAGAGATTAAGACAGATGGATAGAGAGACAGAGAGATTGGGACAGACGGATAGAGAGACAGACTGATTGGGACAGACGGATAGAGAGACAGAGAGATTGGGACAGACGGATAGTGATAGAGAGATTGGGACAGACGGATAGAGAGACAGACTGATTGGGACAGACGGATAGAGAGACAGAGATTGGGACAGATGATAGAGAAGCAGTGAGATTGGGACAGATGGCTAGAGAGACAGAGAGATTGGGACAGATGGATAGAGAGACAGAGAGATTGGGACAGATGGATGGAGAGGCAGAGAGATTGGGAAAGACGGATAGTGATAGAGAAATTGGGGCAGACGGATAGAGAGACAGACTGATTGGGACAGACGGATAGAGAGACAGAGAGATTGGGACAGATGGATAGAGAGAGAGATTGGGACAGACAGCTGGAGAGAATGATTAGGAAAGACGATAGAGAGACAAAGAGATTGGGACAGATGGATAGAGAAACAGAGATTGGGACAGATGGATAGAGAAACATGGAGATTGGGACAGACGGATAGAGAGACAGAGAAATTGGGACAGATGGATAGAGAGACAGAGTGATTAGGACAGACGGATAAAGAGAGAGAGATTGGGACAGATGGAATAAGAGGCAGCGAGATTGCGACAGACGGAGAGAGAGAAATAGAGATTGGAACAGAAGGATAGAGAGACAGAGAGATTGGGACAGATGGATAGAGAGAAAGTGAGTATATGGAGAGACGGATAGAGAGAGATTGCGATGGATGAATGGAGAGGCAGAGTGATTAAGACAGACATACAGAGAGACAGAGATTGGGACAGACAGATAGAGAGACAGAGTGATTGGGACAGACAGATAGCGAGAGAGAGAGATTGGCAAAGATGATAGAGAGGCAGAGAGATTGGGATAGATGGGTAGAGAGAGAGAGATTGGGAAAGACGGATAGAGAGACAGAGAGATTGGGACAGATGATAGAGAGACAGAGAGATTGGGACAGATGATAGAGAGACAGAGAGATTGGGACAGACAAATAGAGACAGAGAGATTGAGACAGATGGATAGAGAGACAGAGAGAATGGGACAGACCGATGGAGAGACAGAGACGTTGGGACAAATGGATAGAGAGACAGACAGATTGGGACAGACAGATAGAGAGACAGAGAGACTGGGACAGATGATAGAGAAGCAGCGAGATTGGGACAGACGGAGAGGGAGGCAGTGTATGATCCGCAAAATTAATATTGTACTATAAGGGTCCTTTGGCAGAAGAGGCCATGATTTTAAAAGACTGTTTTAAAAGAGCCCAGAAAAAGGGGCATATAAAATGGCTGCCAGACCCCGTGACCGACTTATTGGGACACTTTAAAATGGCTCCTGCAGTCCCCAGACAGCCTTTGTGGATTCAACCCACAGTAAGTTCTGGAAGCCTTTTCTGAGAAAACGAAACCAGACACGTACGCATATATATGGATGGATGCAGATCCAGCCAGATCAGCCTGTAGATAAAGGCCATCAAAATGTTTACCCAGACAAAGGGGAAGAGTTTTATATTCATAAGGGAACATCAAAGACCCATTAAAGACATTAAGAATACATTCGAAACAATGCAAGTCATTCCAGAACAGAGATGAACATCACCGGTCATCCCGAGAGCAGTTAAAATATAATAACTACCCCGCTGTGCTATAAGCCCTCCAAAAGTTAAACAAACACTAACCTTGATTTGGCGGGAGATAAAGGTCACTCCTGAGAAGTATATTTGGGGGAACCCAGGGGTAGCAAAAGAAAACAGTTATCGTGGTGCTATCATCGTATTGGTGGCATCATCGCTTGAAGAAGAAGAAGAAGGTGATTCGAGTCTGCATGCCACCCCAGGGTAACCATCGGGAGATCATCGACAAATCCCGGGCCGTTTTGATGAGACAAAGAGGCAGAAAACTACAGAAGAAACCTATATGAAAGCCGGCCAGAGGCTTCCAACCGTGGTCAAGCAGATGGTCTCTTCCCCCACATCGACATCCAGGCCCGCTGAGATCCAGCCTGTCCATGACATTCACCTCGAGGAAGAGAAGGTGTGTCGCAGCTCACAGCCCACAGCGCTGACCACGAGGAGACAGGACGCCTGAAAGGATCAAAACGCAGACCTATTTCAAAACCTTGCAATTCCTAGTTGGATTGGTGAGCATGTTTCTGGCCCGACATAATCGGATCTAGATAGGTTAAAGGGGGTGGGCATTTTGGGTATAATTAACATGAGTTGTTGTCCCTTGATGTTCCGTGTGTTTCCCCATTTCATGATGACTTTCGTAAAGTATAATATGCCTGTATCTATTTTAGTCAGTACTGTACTGTTATGATTTGTTTTTCCCTCCCATGTACCCTCTTATTTGCTTGCATTTGATTTGTTTTTCCTTATGCAATAAAAGTTAATTTCGTTTCATTAAACTTGGTCCTGAAGGGTATTCTCTGCATTGTAGTTCCTGCACCTAAGTCCAGTGTCTAGAACGTAAGGGGCGAGTGGGTCAAACCACTCAAGGTTTTACTGTGCAAAAGAGAGAGAGAGGCCTCTGGCAAGAGAAACCTCTGCGACCTCTGAGAGAAAACCCCTTACAGAAAATGGTGACCGCGGCAGGACACTGGCAGCAGGATTGCAATGTATTAGACCCAAGTTTCAATGGTCGAAATGCAATGGATGAGAGGTTAGCGGATTATGTCTTTTGTAAGGTAAATCTCACTAAGCAGTGGATTTCCGATCTCTTACTGGATGGGCGTCCGGTAGACGCAGCCACCAGGTGGACAGAGAGCAAAGAGCATAAGAAGTCAGTGGAAAAGGCACTGTGGCTGATGTGCTACAAGAAATAGGTCCAGATTTTGGACAGAGTCGTTGCAGCACAGGCAGCCAAGATCACTACCCAGGCAGCAGAGATAGAGGAAAAGGCCATGGGTGGGGAAAAACTCATCACAGCACTTCACGCGCTGAATCAGGAACACCAACTTGTAGCCAGCCAACATCAGACTAGAATAGAGTATCTGGAATGCCAGGTTACCGAGGCAAAGGTCCATGAAGCGAGAATACGGGAGAAAAACGCCCGCCTCGCACAACAGCTAAGAGCACAGGAGGAGAGAGTACTGGAGGTCAAGGCAGCTTACAAGCTGTCCCTTGAGCACGGGTTTGCGAGCACAGACCATGGCCCCTGCCAAAAGACCATAGAGGACCTGAGAACGGCCTTGGTTAAGGCAAAAGGCATGGAATGCCTCGTAAGCCCAAAAGCAAGTCACATTGACTTTTTGCAGGAATCCAAACATCCGATTCCTTGCGAAGTAGTTGCGGCACCAGCCACTGAACCCTCAGCACCGCCGAGCTATAGTGAGGTTTGGCCCGAAAAGGGGGTGGTGGAAGAAAGGGTAGCCGAGGTGGTACAGGAGGAGGAACAATCCCTGGTAGTGAAGCCGGAGCCGGCACCAATGTGTGCGACTCAGCACCAGAGGTTCGGTCCCAACGCCGCAGATGGCAAAAAAGGACCCCACGTGAACCAGATCGTGGTCCCCTTTGCTGCCCCACAACTAAGATCCATGGTGAGCCACCTCCCAAGACTCACGGTAAAGGGAGATCCCTCAGTTCATTTCAGGGAGATAGAGGAGACAGCCGCCATCAATGATTGTGATGATCTGGAACAGGCAAAGATGCTGCTCTTCTCCCTGGATAGCTCCCACAGCCCAAGCCCAAGCCCAGACCGCCGCCCCAGCATGAGCCCAGGTCCAAAATGCAGCCCCTGCCCCAGCAAGGGGAGCTGGTGCAGCTATGGATTCCGCTACGATAGAGTCAATTATCGAGACAATACGGTCTCTTATGACCGCGCAGGGGAAGATAGCCGTCACCACTGGTCTTGTCGTTCCCGAAACCCCGACCGCTGTGCCCAAATGACTAGAGCTGGTGCAGCCCGTCTACCTGTGCGCACTGCGATATGATGTATGGAGGTGACCCCTCATGGAGATGGAGGTGGAGGAGGTAAAAGGGACCTATTTTTTGGATATGGGGGCATCGTGCACCGTAATCCACGCAGATAACCCCACCGCCTCGCCTCTGTCCACCGGGGTTCCATACCTTCTGTCGGGCTTCACGGGTGAAGAACAGGCTGGCGCACATTCCATTCCCCTCTCCATTCATTTAGGACCACTCCGCACCACGTGGAAGTGTACACTAATGAAGTGGGAGGTGGGGGGTGGAATGGGAGTCCTTGGGTCTGATTTCTTGGTAGCCCCCGGGATCCTCGTGGACCTGAGAAATCACTGTCTCTGGGGAGCAGGTACGGGTGTGAAAGGGGTAGAGGGTGCCAAGGTCAACGCAACGAAAGCACGGGTCGGCCGGCGGGAAGTAAAATTCTTGGGTCTGACCCTCCACGCTGGCGAGAGAGACACAGACCAGAATAGACAGGAATTGGTGCAAGATCCACCCCGCCAGTCGCGCAGTGAAGGTACCCCGACGCAACAAATGGTTTCACATAAAGCGGTGCAAATTGTTCAAGCCTGGCGCAAAAGAACCAACAACTGAGGCCAGGTCTGAAGGCAATAATCCTCAGCCTGAGGTGTGCAACAAGTCACAGACCACACAGGCTGGAACCGCAGCCTGCCTGGAGGGAGAAACTGTCCCGCCCACCTGGAAGGTTTTCCCAATGGCCTGGGAATCAGATGAGGAGGAGCCCATAGACCAAGGCCTTCCTCCTGATCCGAATGCCATCGGGGGGGAGCCCGAACAGCTAGGCCCCGCACTTAACATGATTCTGGAGGAGGTGGAGTCGGAGGACGTAGATCCCGCCCTCAACTCAAACTTAGGGGAGGTAGAAATTGGGGGCGGAGATCCTCCACCTGTAGGGACAGGTGAGGAGGAGTCATCTGCCACAGATCCAAATCCCAAAGGGGTGGAGCCTGAGGGAAGGGAGCCGAAGCCGGCAGCCATGGAGGTGCCACGGGCTGTGAGGGCTAAAGTCCCAACCGAAGGTCCGCTCGCTAAGGGAGCCATGCTCAAAGTGCCTCTTCGCAGGTCGGCTCGAATGCCTCAGCCGGTAAAACCTTGGCCCGATTCCCCCGATTTCAGTAAACGCCAACTTGGGAAATCCCTGTCAAAACGCAGTCCCCAATTGAGAGCAAAAGGCTGCGGGTGACCCAAGCCACAGGTCAGTGTAGCCCCGCCACAAGGAGCGGTGAGCTGCAGTCCAATCAGGGATTAGGTAAGCCGCCCGGGGATGGGCGGCACTGTACATAAGTTAAGTTTAAGTTTAATTAAGTTTAAGGTGTGTAAATATTAAAGTGATTCGTGTTATAAGTAATTTTGGAATCTGCCCAGCATGTGTGTTGTTTGGGATCGAGGTCGAAAGACCCGATCATGCCTTCACCTAAGCCAGAACCTCTCGGGAGCCTGGCTGTATCGTTTAATTTGTTTCAGGAACCAAAGAGATGATGAGAGGAATTCTCATCACGTTCGCAGTGATCAGGTGCAGCGGGGCCTATCGGGGCCGCACCAAGGACTCCACGATTTACGGGTGCTCTGGAGACACAGCCCCCATCGCGACCGATGGGTCGGGTGCGCGGGGTGTTGAGGAGACAGCCACCAATGTCCACGAAGGGAGGTGGCCAGGATGGCTGGGGTCGAACTCTACGGAATACTCCAGCCAGTCCGGGTTTGCATACCAAGAGACTTCTTTAATGTGCCCCCGAGTGAGGGTCATCGCACCCAGAGTCAGCGTCACTGTCGGGAAGAAGATTTGCCTGGTATGTTTTGGACATGTTCCTTTGGACCGATGGTGGTGGCTGTGCAAGTTGAGCAAAACCATGAAGAACTCCACGGTCGAGTGGGAGAGACTGGGTAACAATACCCATTGGACTATTATGGGGACTCATGGGGGGTTGAGTGTCTGTTGGGACAAATGGTGGGAACCAGATGAGGGGATTTACATGTGTATGTGGGGTTCAGAATGTGCCTGCCCCACAGGCATCTCCATCTTTTTCCAAAGACAGTGGCAGGATGCTGGGAAAGGAATGAGGTGGGACATCAGCATATGGGCGTGCAGAGTCCCATACTCTCAGATCCCAGCAAACACCACTGAGCTCATCACCCACCCCCACAAGCCCCTTCCCACGATTCTAGGTAGACAAAGCCCACAAGGAAGGGTGCCCCACCACTACCAAGGGACCCGGGAACGGATTGGTATTAGTGCCCACAGGTCAGGTGCTGTACCAAGGGGAACACTACGCGGTGGCCTCCGTGATTCTAAACCTCACCGAGGTGCGATTGCCAGAGGGGTGCCCCAAGGAAACGGAGCAATTGTACCAGGTCCTGTTAACAAACATGTTCAGACAGTTTTATGAATTCGACTTTGCTGATGTAGACAGAGCCGGATTATACACCACACCACATGAAGTCTTGGACAGGGTGGGGAGACAAAGAAGGGGTACAGTAAATGATATTTTTACAGCTTTTAACACATAGAAATAGGGCGGGGGGACTGTGATATGCTCGAACATATTAACATCGAGAGGGAGGAGGTATTGGCGGTTTTAGCAGGCCTAAAAATGTATAAATCCCCAGGCCCGGATGAAATGTATCCCAGGCTGCTGTGTGAGGCAAAGGACGAGATTGCGGGGGCGCTAACACATATATTCAGAACCTCTCTGGCCACAGGGGATGTGCCAGAGGACTGGAGAACCGCTAATGTAGTACCATTATTCAAGAAGGGGAGTAGGGAAAAACCGGGGAACTACAGGCCAGTGAGCCGAACATCAGTGGTAGGAAAATTATTGGAAAAAATTCTGAGGGACAAAATTAGTCTCCACTTGGAGAGGCAAGGATTAATCAGGAATAGTCAACATGGCTTTGTCAAGGGAAGATCATGTCTGACTAATTTGATTGAATTTTTTGAGGGGGTGACTAGTTTTGTGGATGAGGGTAACGCAGTGGATGTGGTATACATGGATTTCAGTAAGGCCTTCGATAAAGTCCCGCACAGGAGACTGGTCAAGAAGGTAAGAGCCCATGGAATCCAGGGTGCCTTGGCACATTGGATACAAAACTGGCTTAGTGGCAGAAGGCAGAGGGTGATGGTCGAAGGTTGTTTTTGTGACTGGAAGCCTGTGGCCAGTGGGGTACCATAGGAATCGGTGCTGGGTCCCTTGCTGTTTGTGGTCTACATTAATGACTTGGATATGAATGTAAAAGGTATGATCAGTAAGTTTGCGGATGATACAAAAATTGGTAGGGTGGTAAATAGCGAGGAGGGCAGTCTCAGTCTGCAGGACGATATAGATGGGTTGGTCAGATGGGCGGAACAGTGGCAAATGGAATTTAACCCGGAAAAGTGCGAGGTGATGCACTTTGGGGGGCTAACAAGGCAAAGGAATACACAATGAATGGTAAGACCTTGGCAAGACAGAGGATCAGAGGGATCTGGGTGTGCAAGTACACAGAT
The DNA here is from genome assembly GCF_052327205.1 of Somniosus microcephalus. Taxonomy (NCBI): domain Eukaryota; kingdom Metazoa; phylum Chordata; class Chondrichthyes; order Squaliformes; family Somniosidae; genus Somniosus; species Somniosus microcephalus. The sequence goes on from NC_140994.1 coordinate 110,197,436, forward strand.
CCCTGAAGGCGGCGGAACAGGTGGATAAGGTGGTAAAAAAGCCATATGGGATACTTGCCTTCATTAGCCGAGGCATTGAATATAAGAGCAAGGAGGTTATGATGGAGCTGTATAAAACACTGGTTAGGCCACAGCTGGAATACTGTGTGCAGTTCTGGTCGCCACACTACAGGAAGGATGTGATAGCTTTGGAGAGGGTGCAGAGGAGGTTCACCAGGATGTTACCAGGGCTGGAGCACTTCAGCTATGACGAGAGACTGGGCAGATTGGGTTTGTTTTCCTTGGAGCAGAGGAGGCTGAGGGGGGACATGATTGAGGTGTACAAAATTATGAGGGGCATAGATAGGATGGATACTAAGGAGCTTTTTCCCTTCGCAGTAGGGTCAATAACTAGGGGGCATAGATTCAAGGTAAAGGGCGGGAGGTTTAGAGGGGATTTGAGAAAGAACTTTTTCACCCAGAGGGTGGTTGGAGTCTGGAACTCACTGCCTGAAAGGGTTGTGGAGGCTGGAACCCTCACAACATTCAAGAAGCATTTGGATGAGCACTTGAAATGCCATAGCATACAAGGCAACGGACCAAATGCTGGAATATGGGATTAGATTAGACAGGGCTTGATGGCCGGTGCGGACACGATGGGCCAAAGGGCCTCTATCCGTGCTGTATTACTCTATGACTCTATGACTCTATGACTTCCGTCATCAACACTCTGGATGACGTGGAGCTGCAGACCCAGATCAATGGTTTGAAAACACAGTTAAGAAAGATACTGCCGGATGAGAATAAGGTAGTGGGTTCTGAGTTACATGAGGACCAGGCCATGACACTACACTTAAAAGAAATTATTGCTGAGCTGGAGAAACACGGTAAAACGGTAAATGCTCTCCTCAGAGACGATCGGAATGCGTCCTATTAGGCTGCGCAGAAAGAAGCTTGCATGGTGTACGGTGCGTGGTTACTGGGCGAGGGCCGCAGTAATCTGGAGGATTTAAAACAAGGTTTAGTCCCCTCCTGGATCAGCAACAAGCACCTCGCAGCCCTCCACCCTTTTGAGAACGCATTGAGTCCGTGTCAGCTCAGACTAGCTTCAGAGGCCAACCCAGTCCCAGTGGACTGTGGACGGTCTAATCACACCATTATGGGTATAGTGGTAAGAATGCCGGTGATGGGAAGGACAGCTAAACCTGCCCCGGTATACAGGGTGGAGAACATTGGATTCATTCAAGGGGGTGCACACATTCGCTACACAGCGGTCCCACCTTACTTCATGCGATGGGAGCATGCAATGACGGGTACCGACCTCTTGGGGTTCCGGAGCCGGGGAGCACACATCATCCTGTGGCCCCAGCATTTGGATGCCTATTCGAAACCACAGTGCGGGTTCAGAACTGCTGGCGTGAAGCCTATAAATTGCACCATGGAGGCAATGGCACAAGGCCATGTGCCCCCACAGGTGGCATATATAGGAGGTGGGACATACTATGTCACCACTGCAGCGCCACACTACCAACATGGACAGCACGGCTGGTGTCCGGTGAGTGACAGCAGTTTCTACTTCAAGCCCAAGGCAGAAGTTCAAGTGGCCCAAGAGCAAATTGTCCCCATTCCTGAACCTTCCTCTGTTCACATCACTGTTAAAGAGAATTTCACCAATCTGCAACGATTCATTGCACATTTTGGTTATATCATTCCCCCTCTCCCTGAACACCTCACCAAGGTATTAAAAGCCGTTGTCGTTTCACAGAAACATTTTTACACACTGGAGTAGAAGACGTTAGAAATAGGGGCAAACATATTAGATATAGTAACCCCACCATGGTGGGATCTGTTCACTAATATAGAAGTCCCTTCTTGGATTAGGATAGCCTCTCACATCCTTGCAGTGTGTCAGGTTTTCATTGTGATTTATTTACTGTTTGTACACTGTAAAAAGGTCAGACATTCGCAGAAGTATGAGAACAGAGGAGAATGGAGAGAGCATTATGTGCGGGTAGAAGAAGAGACACCCGTTTAGATTTTTGCTGCTATTTATAAAGTTAAAGTTTCCCTCCCTCCTCTATGTTTGATGTTTGTTCATGGGTATTTTGTGTGTGTACTTTATTTTTACTATTGAAGTTTTATTGAGCGAGTTGTTGTTAATAAAAAATAATGTGTATGAACCAGGTGGTGTAGGGGTATTAGGTCCCCCTCCCCACCTGGAAGTGAATGTGTCAGATTTTAAATCCAATGTATTGCCATCTATAGATGCTTAATGTACACTGTAGGTTTTCTGAAATGGGAAATGCATGTGTCGTGGGGTCATAGATAGGTAAATACAGGGGATGGTTTAATTATGGAGAGTCAGAAAATTTTGCTCACCCAGAATTATGATACTTCAAGCAAGATATAGTATCATCATGGGGACTGTAAGATCCGCAAAATTAATATTGTACTATAAGGGTCCTTTGGCAGAAGAGGCCTTGATTTTAAAAGACTGTTTTAAAAGAAGCCCAGAAAAAGGGGCATATAAAATGGCTGCCAGACCCCGTGACCGACTTATTGGGACACTTTAAAATGGTTCCTGCAGTCCCCAGACAGCCTTTGTGGATTCAACCCACATTAAGTTCTGGAAGCCATTTCTGAGAAAACAAAACCAGACACGTACGCATACATATAGATTAGATGCAGATCCAGCCAGATCGGCCTGTAGATAAAGGCCATCACAATGTTTACCCAGACAAAGGGGAACAGTTTTATATTCATAAGGGGAGCATCAAAGACCCAGTAAAGACATTAAGAAGACATTCAAAACAATGCAGGTCATTCCAGAACAGAGATGGCCATCACCGGCCATCCTGAAAGCAGTTTAAATATAATAACTACCCCACAGTGCTACAAGCCCGCCAAAAGTTAAACAAAGACAAACCTTGATTTGGCGGGAGATAAAGGCTTCTCCTGAGAAGTATATCTGGGGGAACCCGGGGGTAGCAAAAGAAAACAGTCACCGTGGTGCTATCATCGTATTGGTGGCATCATCGCTTGAAGAAGAAGAAGAAGGTGATTCGAGTCTGCATCCCGGCCCGGGGTAACCATTGGGAGATCATTGAAAAACCCCGGGCCGTTTTGATGAGACAAAGAGGCAGAAAACTACAGAAGAAACCTATATGAAAGCCGGCTAGAGGCTTCCAACCGTGGTCAAGCAGATGGTCTCTTCCCCCACATCGACATCCAGGTCTGCTGAGATCCAGCCTGTCCGTGACATTCACCTCGAGGAAGAGAAGGCGTGTTACAGCTCGAAGCCCGCAGCGCTGACCATGAGGAGACAGGATGCCTGAAAGGATCAAAATGCAGACCTGTTTCAAAACCTTCCAATTCCTCGTTGGATTGGTGAGCATGTTTCTGGCCCTACATAATCGGATCTAGATACGTTAAAGGGGGTGGGCATTTTGGGTATAATTAACATGAGTTCTTGTCCCTCGATGTTCCGTGTGTTTCCCCATTTCATGATGACATTTGTAAAGTATAATATGCCTGTATTGTAAGGGGTTTTCTCTCTGAGCTCGCAGAGGTTTCTCTCACCAGAGGCCTCTCTCTCTCTTTTGCACAGTAAAACCTTGAGTGGTTCGACCCACTCACCCCTTAGGTTCTAGAGACTGGACTTATGTACAGGAACTACAATGCAGAGAATACACTAATAGACCAAGTTTAATGAAACGAAATGAAATGTTATTGCATAAGGAAAAACAAATCAAATGCAGGCAAATAAGAGGGTACATGGGAGGGAAAAACAAATCATAACAATTCAGTACTAGCTAAAATAGATACAGGCATATTATACTTTACGAAAGTCATCATGAAATGGGGAAACACACGGAACATCAAGGGACAACAACCCATGTTAATTATACCCAAAATGCCCATCCCCTTAAATCTATCTAGATCCAATTATGTAGGGCCAGAAACATGCTCACCAATCCAACTAGGAATTGCAAGGTTTTGAAACAGGTCTGCGTTTTGATCCTTTCAGGCGTCCTGTCTCCTCGTGGTCAGTGCTGCGGGCTGCGAGCTGTGACACGCCTTCTCTTCATCGAGGTGAAGGTCACGGACAGGCTGGATCTCAGCAGGCCTAGATGTTGATGTGGGGGAAGAGACCATCTGCTTGACCACGGTTGGAAACCTCTAGCCGGCTTTCATATAGGTTTCTTCTGTAGTTTTGTCTCATCAAATGGCCCGGGGTTTTTCGACAATCTCCCGATGGTTACCCCGGGGCGGGATGCAGACTTGAATCATCTTCTTCTTCTTCTTCAAGCGATGATGCCACCAATACGATGATAGCACCACGATGGCTGTTCTCCTTTTCTGATGGCTAATCGTTGCGATGGCCCCTCTGGTCTCGATGGCTACCCCGGGTGTCTCCAATTATACTTCTCAGATGAGGCCTTTCTCTCACGCCAAATCAAGGTTAGTCTTTGTTTAACTTTTGGCGGGCTTGTTGCACAGCTGGGTAGTTATTATATTTAAACTGCTTTCGGGATGGCCGGTGATTGCCATCTCTGGTCTGGAGTGACCTGCATTGTTGTGAATGTCTTCTTAATGTCTTTAATCGGTCTTTGATGCTCCCCTTATGAATATGAAACTGTTTCCCTTTGTCTGGGTAAACATTTAGGTGGCCTTTATCTGCAGGCCGATCTGACTGGGTCTGCATCCAATCTTTATGTATGTGTTAATGTCTGGTTTCGTTTTCTCAGAAACAGCTTCCAGAACTTACTGTGGGTTGAATCCACAAAGGCTATCTGGGGACTGCAGGAACCATTTTAAAGTGTCCCAATAAGTCGGTCACGGGGTCTGGTGGCCATTTTATATGCCCCTTTTCTGGGCTTCTTTTAAAACAGTCTTTAAATCAAGGCCTCTTCTGCCAAAGGACCCTTATAATACAATATTAATTTTGTGAATTCTACAGTATCTATTTTAGTCAGTACTGTACTGTTATGATTTGTTTTTCCCTCCCATGTACCCTCTTATTTGCTTGCATTTGATTTGTTTTTCCTCATGCAATAAAATTTCATTTCGTTTCATTGAATTGATCTATAAGAGTATTCTCTGCATTGTAGTTCCTGCACGTAATTCCAGTGTCTAGAACCTAAGGGGCGAGTGGGTCGAACCACTCAAGGTTTTACTGTGCAAAAGAGAGAGCGAGGCCTCTGGCGAGAGAAACCTCTGTGACCTCGGAGAGATAAAACCCCTTACAGCAGAGTGATTGGGACAGACGGATAGAGTGACAGACAGATTGTGAGAGATGGATAGAGAGACAGGGAGCTTGGGACAGACAGATAGAGAGACAGAGAGACTGGGACAGATGGATAGAGAGAGAGAGAGATTGGGACAGACGGATAGAGAGACAGAGAGATTGGGACAGAGGAATAGAGACAGAGAGTTTAGGACAGACGGATAGAGAGAGAGAGATTGAGACAGATGGATAGAGAGACACAGAGATTGGGACAGGCGGATAGAGAGACACAGAGATTGTGACAGACAGTAGAGAGACACAGAGATTGAAAAAGACAGAGAGAGGCAGAGAGATTGTGTCAGACGGATGGAGAGACAGACAGATTGTCAGAGACAGATAGAGAGACAGAGATATTGGGAAGATGGCTAGAGAGACAGAGAGATTGGGACAGATGGATAGAGAGAGAGAAAGTGGGACAGACGGATAGAGAAACAGAGAGATTAAGACAGATGGATAGAGAGAGATTGGGACAGACGGATAGAGAGAGAGAGTTTGGGACAGCTGAATAGCGAGACAGAGCGATTTGGACAGACAGAGAGGCAGAGAGATTGGGACAGCTGAATAGAGACAGAGAGATTGGGACAGATGAATAGAGGGACAGAGAGATTGGGACAGATGGATAGAGAGACAGAGAGATTGGGACAGATGGATAGACAGACAGAGAAATTGGGACAGACAATAGAGAGACAGAACGATTGGGGCAGACAAATAGAGACAGAGAGATTGGGACAGATGGATAGAGAGACAGAGAGATTAAGATAGATGGATAGAGAGAGATTGGGACAGACGAATAGAGGGACAGAGAGCTTGGAACAGATGGATAGACAGACAGAGAGATTGGGACAGATCTATAGAGTAACAGAGATGTTGGGACAGATGGATAGAGAGAGAAAGATTGGGAAAGACGGAGAGAGGCAGAGAGATTGGGTCAGACGGATTGAGAGAGAGCGAGAATGGGACAGACGGATAGCGAGACAGAGAGATTGTGAGAGACGGATGGAGAGACAGGGTGATTGGGACAGATGGATAGAGAGAGAGAGAGTGGGTCGGACAGATCGAGAGACAGAGAGATTGGGAGAGACGAAAGACTGACAGAGAGGTTGGGAGAGATGGAGAGAGAGACAGAGTGATTGGGTGAGATGGATAAAGAGACAGACAGATTGTGAGAGATGGATAGAGAGGCAGACAGTTTGGGACAGATGGAGAGAGATAGATAGATTGGAACAGAATGATAGAGAGAGAGAAATTGGGACAGATGGATGGAGAGGCAGCGAGATTGGGACAGATGAAGATAGCAACAAACAGATTGAGACAGACGAATAGAGACAGAGAGATTGGGACAGATGAATAGAGACAGAGAGATTGGGACAGATGGATACAGAGACAGAGAGATTGGGACAGACGGATGGAGAGGCAGAGAGATTTGGGCAGATGGATAGAGAGAGAGATATTGTGACAGACAAATAGAGGGACAGAGAGATTGGGACAGACGGATAGAGAGACAGAGAGATTGGGACAGATGGATAGAGAGACAGAGAGCTTGGTACAGATGGATAGAGAGGCAGAGAAATTGGGACAGATGGATAGAAAGATGGACTTTGGGACAGATGGAGGAGAGGCAGAGAGTTTGGGACGGACGAATAGAGAGACAGAGAGATTTGGGCAGATGGATAGAGAGACAGAGAGTTTGGGTCAGACGGATAGAGAGGCAGAGAAATTGGGACAGATGGATAGAAAGATGGACTTTGGGACAGATGGAGGAGAGGCAGAGAGATTGGGACAGACGATAGAGAGACAGAGAGTTTGGGACAGACGGATAGAGAGACAGAGAGTTTGGGACAGAGGGATAGAGAGACAGAGAGATTGGAACAGAAGAATAGAGAGGTAGAGAGATTGGGACAGATGGATAGGGAGACAGACTGATTGTGACAGATGCATAGAGAGGCAGAGAGATTGGGACAGATGGATAGAGAGGAAGAGAGATTGGGACAGACACTTAGAGAGACAGAGAGATTGGGACAGATGGATAGAGAGACCGAGAGATTGCGGGGCACGGAGAGCGAGTGAGCCCAGGGCACGGAGAAAGTCCAAGAGTCCGGAGAGGGAAACACCGGGCCCGGGTCCAGAAACCCGAGAATAGTTTAAAAAGTTTAATTTAATTCTATTTAAATTTAATTTCAACATAAACCATAGACTGAAAAAAAAAACGTAAAAAAAAACCCGAGAAAAAAAAACTTTAATAAAAACAACAAACCCGCGAGAAAAAGAAAAAGAAACTCGGGGAAAAACCGGGAGAGCGAGGCCAAAAACTGAGGAAAACCCCGAGAGAAAGGGTAGGGAGAGAGAAACAACCTGAGCAAGGGGCCTGAAACCTGAGAAAACCCGAGAGACCAGGCCTGAGACTGAGGCCCAGAGACAGTGAGAATGACCAGAAACACCGGGAAACAGCGGCCTCCAGACCGAGAGAAACTCCCAGAGACCATGGACAGAGAGAAGAAACCTGCACAGACCCATGAAATGAGAAGGGAACCCGGCAGAAAGCAACAAGAATAGGATACAGAGGAAAAACAACAAAAATCAAGGAATGTAAACTTTCAACGGGATTCGACACTCACAGAACAGCAATCAGCAGGAGGATCAACACTTCAAGGAAACTTGCCTTCTATCAAAATCTGAATTGAGTGAGTAAAACAATATTGAGGAGGACATTCCCATATTCTAAGGTCAGCAAGAATTTTTTACTTTTACTCTAAAAACAGCCAGTATTCAAAAATGAGTGAATCAGAAGAGCTGCAGCAGCTCCTGTGCTGCACTAAGAGCAACCTCTTTCAGTTTCCCCCTGACATCAAATACAACGCAAGAAAACAGTTCAAGCAAAGGCGGATGAGAGAGAAGCCAGAAACTCCTTTTGCTGACTTGTACAAAAATGGGAATATGAGTAATCTTATTTTTTACTCAGGTCAGTCCGATGCTTGGCGCAAAGCAATCACCACACACTATCCCCGTGTTAAGCATGAAAAAAACAATAATGGATTCAAACTGAAAATAAGGGAATCAGCGGACCTTGATAGTGAAACGACAACTGTCAACATGTACAAAAACGGGACAATAATGGTGCCAGGCAACCTCAAAGACTTTGAAACGGCCTTCCAGACACTGAGAGGATTAGTAGTGAAGGGAAGGACCAGCCCCAGTGTAACTACCAGGGAGAAAGCCACACACACTCCCCCCACCACTTGCAGCTCACCAGGAGTAAAGCAGCCTAGCCAGAAGGTGAGTGAGCCCCCCAGCTCTGACCAGGCACACACCCTGGGGCCCCACAGCTCCATGATACAATTGACCAGCCCCAGTGTAACTACCAGGGAGGAAGCCACATACACTCCCCCCACCACTTGCAGCTCACCAGGAGTAAAGCAGCCTAGCCAGGAGGTGAGTGAGCCCCCCAGTTCTGACCAGGCACACACCCTGGGGCCCCACAGCTCCCCGGTACAATTAAAGGAGCAGTTCACCCAGCTGGAGGTAGAGCTGGTGAAGTTTAGAGAGGATGTCCTTAAACTGAAAAGCGATCAAGAAAGCAGCATTTCAGCACTGAAGCAAGAACAAAAGCAAGAGAGGGAGAGCTACAGGAGAGAGCTGACTTTACTTGGGAAGCAGGTGAAAGAGCTGCAGAAAGACAGGGAGAGCTACATGGGAGAGATAGCAGCTTTGGCCCAGCAGCTAGAGGCCAGAGACAAGACAGTGCAAAGCCCTACTGAGCAGCTGCACTCTTCCACTGAGCAACAGCAGCAGACCCACACTACACGGAGTGCCACACAGACCAACCAGCACACTGAAGCCCAATCTGCCCCCTCCCCCCTTTGGAACCAAAGCTGAGCCGCTCACAAAAGGAGCGCATACGCCAGACATGACCCCCCCAGTCCAACACACAACCGGTGAGTCCAGACGAGAGTCACCAGCCAGTAAACACCAACAAGGCTGACATTGTAATACTCATAGACTCAAATGGGAAATTCCTCCTGGAGAAAAAGCTCTTCCCTAAACATAAAGTAGCCAAGCTCTGATGCCCAACATCAGACAAAGCCCTGGAAATGATGTCCACAAGCCAATTAGGCTCCCCCCAACACATCATAACACACACCGGCACAAATGACCTAAGGGCCCAGCAGGAGAGGGTGGCAACGTCGCTCCGAACAGTGATTGAGAAGGCAAGCACCACCTTCCCAAACACTAGAATCACTGTTTCCACACTGTTGCCGAGAAAAGACTTTCACCACAGAACATACACGAGATAAATGCCAGCATAGCACGAGATTGTGAATTAAAACAAAACGTGCACCTGGTCCAACATCCCACCCTCGATGTGGAATGTCTTCGCGACCACATCCATCTCTACAAGGGGCTAGTGCCGGTCATTGCTAAGGCCCTGAAGGATGTCGCTCTTAACCGGGTCCACACCCAGACTCCAAGAGGAAAAGGACACCCCCCCGGCCATACAGAGACCACCACCACACCAACCAGGACCAGAGAGGATCCCCACATACACGCCATCAGAGCACAACACCAATGTCTGACCTGCACCACTCCTGCCCCCCAGGAGAGCAGGACCACCCCAGCCTGGCAGATGGAGATGTGCTGAGGATGTAAGCAATACTACAGGCAGAGACAATCCATTGAGAGACATAAACCAGATGCTCAGCATCATCTGCTCCCGCCTTATGGATCAGGAAGCATAATGACTAGCCCTTTTCACAACTGAAAAAAAAGGGGTATGATTGTTAGAAAGAGTTGCAGCTATATATTCGCAGCATTTATAGACACTTGAAATGTCCTTTTTCCCTCATTTAACATGACAAACACACATACACCTATCACAGTAAAAGACCAATCTTAACATGAAATCCATGTGCATCTTGTAGGGGGGCATCTTTTACCTGGTTTACGGTAATTTACCTGGTCAGCAGCCTTTGCCTGCACCCTGACCAATTCCAAACAGCGGTTTCAAATCGCTACTCCACCTTCCAGTTCTGACTGGAGGACTTATAATTAATGATATATTAAAACGGACAACTGGTCTGGGTGTGAGAAAGTCAAACTTTATTAAACTAAAGAAACTATAATCAAATCTTAAACTATACCACACGAACACAGTAATCACAGTAAATTGCTTAACAGGGGCAGGCAGATGGCAAGAACAAGGGATTAATGGCTACAATGTTGATTAAACAATCTTAGCAATTTCCCCTAAATTACCACCCCCTAACTCCTTACTAGGTTGCCTTGCTGAGGAGTCAGAAACCTGCTCACCTGGGGTCCAAGGAAGTAAGAGAGAGATAGCTTCTCAGGAGCTACCTTTATACACTGCCAACTCCTACTGTTTGGCGCTGAAAAGGTTTGTGTGCAAAATTCGCGCCCAAAGTTCCAATACACAAGAGAAAGACCCTGATTGGCTGATTCAAAGTGGTTGGAGTGGTTTGGATGTGTCTACCTTCTGGGGCTGAAGTGTACCCGCCCACATCCGGAGTTCACCTGGGCTAAAACAAAAGGGAATAATGGATGATTCAAAAACCCATTCATTCCCAACTGTTCTTTCAAAGGTCCTTTTCCGGAGCTTCATTGTGTCTCAATGTGTGTAAGGGCTTTGAATGGGTTTGGATTTCTGTGTAAACAGAAACTGATTGTTCTGCGGTTACTGCCCAAGTGGATAATTCCTTATGTCAATAAACAACATCGATTGCTTCTGAGAAGGGAAACTCCATTTGATTGGCAGGTCTGACTGCCACTGTTTGATCCTCCCACTTTTTCACAGACATACTCCAAGCTGCTTTTGTCCTGGCCATGCTCTTTCCTGATGGCCATTTTAAAAACACTTTTGATTCACCAAACTCCAGGGAACAATTTTACTAAAATGTACTGTCTTAAAATGTGCGAATTTTTCCACAAAATTCCTCGATTCCGGTGTTGTCCATGTGCTGTCCATCTCAATGCAGCCTTTTGTGGTTCTGGGTATATTTTAAAACATCACACAATTGTCCAACCCAGAGGCAATTCAAAATCACATCATTCTTCGCCCACAATGTGGACCAATATTTTCTGATCTGCAGGGATTTAGGGGATTTTGCGAACCCCTACAGTCCGCCCTTTGGATACTTCCAACTTGATTGTAGTATCCACTCGAAGGAGTGAGCAAAACTTTCTGACCCTGGACAAAGAACCATCCCCTGTATTTACCTAATAGCTACCTACCACTGATCCCCCGACCCATCTATTCCCCTCAAATTCGAGAAAAAACCATGGTATGGTAGGTATCTTACAGATACATCAGTTTACAATAAGGGGTCTCCTACCCCTGCATCACTTGTTACATTATACAATGCAATCAAAATTTACAATCACTTGTTACATTATAACTTATTACAAAATGTTGCAATCTTAGTCATACAATGTAATCAAAATGATCCCAACCACAGAGAGGATCCTACGCCTCTGCTCAACTTGGGGCTGTAACACAAAATACAAAAAAAACTTGAACAACATTCTTAAACAAACCCCGACCATCACGTGCCAATGATGGGTTGCGAAATTCGAGTGGGTGTTGCTCCTTCCACCCCCCTTTAATGGTCTTAAACCTTTAAAACATACAGAATGGATTTACAGACCAGCCTGCTCCACCAGCCCCGAGCCGCTCCCTTGTCCCTTTGTGGAGGCGGGGTACCCCTCATGTTTAAAATGACCTAGGCACAGATCAAGACCGGGGAGTATGGGATCGTGACTCCCAGTCCCTCCCCCTCCCGTCTTCCCTCGACTGGCTGGAGAGAATGATGGGTGCCTGTGTGGTGGCTCTCCCTGTCCCCACACTCAAACTTGGATCCCAGGTCCGGCCACCCACTCACCCTCCCCAGCCACACTTACACTCTAACTTTGCCCGTGGGCCCCCGGGTGAATTCCTTCCTTCCCCGAACGCACCCATGTGACTCTAGGGTCTCCCCCCTCCCCTTTACAATCTTTCTTGGGCCGTCACCACCCACTCCCGGGGAATGCGTCCCTATCTGACAAGGCGCCCGCGCTTCCCCACCATGACTCCTCAAAAGCGAGGTCTCCTGCAAGTGAACTTCGGTCAGGATAGTGCTGAGTTGGTGGCCGTGCCCCACCCAGCTGGGGCCATCTCTTCCACGTAGGAGGAGTAGGCAAGTTCCTCTGGACCCTGTCCGGTTTCTCCCGAAGGTCACTGCGGGGTTTCCCTCTGGATTAGCCCAGTGGCGAGGTGATCCCCAACATTCCGTATCTTCATCTTCATTCGATGCCCAGCTTGGGCTGAGCGAACAGGGCTGATTCTTCATCCAATCTCATGCAAAAACTTAAAAGGACATACAGCCAGGTCTCTGACTGACCTGCTTCCTTAGGTGGAGGCATGGTTGGGTCCCTCGACCTCGGACCAAAAATACAAACATTTGGCACACTTATAAACTTAAACTTAAACTTAAACTACAACAGTTAATTCGAAACTTACAATTTACACCTTAAAGCAAGCTATATACACACATAGCTATAATACAAATGCTGCCCATCTCCGGATGGCCAGGCTAATCTCTGGCACTGTCGCAGATTACTGCTGGCTGCAGCAAAGCTGGACTGCCTCCTGCTTCTCGTCCCTCGCAGCTTATGGCTGCTGGTTGGGGACCTCTGCCCTTTGGCTTCTCCCTGGATCGGGAGTCTGCCCTATTCCACTGTAAGTGGGTGACCATGCTTTCTTGGGCTGGGGCACCCGAAGAGACCTTCTGAGGGGCGGCTCTGTGGGGGAAACTTTGGCTGGCGGACCCTGAGCTTGGGTCACAGCCCTAGCTGGCTGGGAACCTTCTCCCCCTGATGCAAACATCCCGGACTGTATAAGATGCCTGGCAGCCTGCCGGTACTCCGGGTTTGTCTCCTTTTCCCTACCCACTCCTGTACTGGGGGCAAGTATTCCCTCACCACCCGCTGCTGGTGGTTGGAAATCTTCCTCCCATGTCCAAAACCTGTTGCCAGCTCCCCTGCAACAGGAATTACTATCCCTGCCTCCCCAGGGTCCCACATCAAGGGGGGGGCACTCTAGAAGCGGGCTGGGAAGCTGGTACCTTTAAACAGGTGACTGCACCTGCGCGATTCTCCTCCCCTGAGTCCCTCGGCAGAGGCTGTGAAGCCTCTGTCTTCAAGCAGGCGATTGCACCTGTGCAAACCTCCTCCCCGGAGTCCCACGGCAGAGGCTGTGATGCCTGTCTTCAAACAGGCGATTGCTCCTGCGCAAACCCCCTGAAAAAGACCCGCTGTGGTCCTGCAGGCAACTGCACCTGCGCAAACTTCCTCCCCAGAGTACCTTGGCAGATGCTGTGAAGCCTCTGGCTTCAAACAGGTGATTGCGCCTGCACGGGAAAGCTGATGAGGAGCCATTGGTGTCCCGCAGGCAACTGCACCTGCACGGACCTCCTCCTCGGTGTCCTGCGGCAGAGGCTGTGAAGCCTCTGGCTTCAAACAGGCGATTGTGCCTGCATGGGAAAACTGATGAGGAGCTGCTGGGGTCCCGCAGGCAACTGCGCCTGCATGAACAATCTTTTCAAAAGGCCGGGGAACTGCTACACTCTCACAGGCAACCACGCCTGCGCATTCGATTTGTTTGAAAAAGATAGGAAGAACCGCTGGGTCTTCCAATCAGGCTAATGCACCTGCGCATACGGATTGGGAAGCGGGAACCTTTAAATGGCCAACTGCACCTGCGCGCTTGGCCTCAGAGTGAGCAAGAGCCGCCCGGGTTTCCGAGTCCGCGACTGCGCCTGTGCGAACCCGGTGTTGAGAAACCTATCCTCTCAGGCGGGCGGCTGCGCCTGCGCAAACCTCCTGTTGGCAAAACTCTCCCCTCAGGCACGCGACTGCGCCTGCATGGGAAAACTGAGGAAGAGCCGCTTGGGGAACAGGTTGGGGAACTGCGCTTGCGTGAGCAGTCTCTGTCAATGGATGGGCATCAGCCTGCAGATTTCTAATCTCAGGTTGCTGTTCCTCCGTTTCTGAGCCACATAACTTGTCTAAATTTAAACTTTGGCCATAACTTAGGTACGACTGGGGCAGGGAAGTGTCCCAATTTGTGGGCTGAACAACTTTTCCCTGGAAACAAGCCACAGTGCCTATCTTTTCAGACTGTGAACTTGAACTTGACTTGTCAGCAAACTCACGTTCTCTTACCCGGGTGTCTTTAAATGGGGAATTTTGGACTTGGACCTGCCTTTGGTCTGGGGCCAAAACTATCCTGTGTGCCTCCCTTGTCCTGGATTTCTGCTACCGGACCTGCTCTACAGGGGTCCCAGAACTCTCCTTCCCTGTTCCCCTGCTTAAGCAGCTTAGTCCTCCTTAACTCCATACCCAAACTCTCTATCTTTCTGTTACATGGGGTGTGATCTGCTCCACTAAACCTTTGGTCGCAGGCCAGCTTATAAGCTGCCTTTACCTCCCTAACCTTCTCCTCCTGCTCTGTTACTTCTTAGGTGAGGCAGGCATTCTCTTCCCGCAGTCTCATCTCGTTCCTCTTTGAACTGTAAATTGGGCACTTTAGGAACTCTACCTTGTTCCTCGCGTGGCTTTTGCCCTCGCTAGCTTCTTGGGTGAGGTGTGCGTTTTCCTCCTGGAGCCTCATCTCACTGTCCCTCGCCTCTGTGACTGCCTGCACAAGGCGCTCTATAAATGCCTGGCATTTCGTGACCTCTAGTGTGAGGCGTGCATTCTCTTCCCGCACCCTCATCCCACTATCTCTGGCCATATTCACCTCTTTTATGAGGCGTTCTACCTCCGCCTGGCATTTTTCAAGCTGGGACTCCCGATTCTTGGCCGTTGTAATCTCTTCCTGCACCCTTATTTCACCCTCCTTAACCCAGCCACCTATACCATAATAGGTCAGCTTACACGCTGCCGCTAACATCCGCAGGGCTACCCACAGACTGAGAGCAAGAAAAGCAATAGCTGATGCTTTCTCCAGATCCAGATCACTCATCAAATCAAAAACTGCCTCCAGTCCTGCCGTGGTCGCCAATGTGTAGGGGGGCATCTTTTACCTGGTTTACGGTAATTTACCTGGTCAGCAGCCTTTGCCTGCACCCTGACCAATTCCAAACAGTGGTTTCGAATCACTACCCCACCTTCCAGTTCTGACTGGAGGACTTATAATTAATGATATATTAAAACGGACAACTGGTCTGGGTGTGAGAAAGTCAAACTTTATTAAACTAAAGAAACTATAATCAAATCTTAAACTATACCACATGAATACAGTAATCACAGTAAATTGCTTAACAGGGGAAGGCAGATGGCAAAAATGAGGGATTAATGGCTACAATGTTAATTAAACAATCTTAGCAATTTCCCCTAAATTACCACCCACTAACTCCTTACTAGGTTTCCTTGCTGAGGAGTCAGAAACCTGATCACCTGGGGTCCAAGGAAGTGAGAGAGAGATAGCTTCTCTGGAGCTACCTTTATATCTTGCCAACCCCTGCTGTTTGGCTCTGAAAAGGTTTGTGTGCAAAATTCGTGCCCAAAGTTCCAATACACAAGAGAAAGACCCTGATTGGCTGATTCAAAGTGGTTGGAGTGGTTTGGATGTGTCTACCTTCTGGGGCCAAAGTGTACCCACCCACATCCGGAGTTCACCTGGGCTAAAACAAAAGGGAATAATGGGTGATTCAAAAAACCCATTCATTCCCAACTGTTCTTTCAAAAGTCCTTTTCCGGAGTTTCATTGTGTCTCAATGTGTGTAAGGGCTTTGAATGGGTTTGGATTTCTGTGTAAACAGAAACTGATTGTTCTGCAGTTACTGCTCAAGTGGATAATTCCTTATGTCAATAAACAAACATCGATTGCTTCTGAAAAGGGAAACTCCCTTTGATTGGCAGGTCTGACTGCCACTGTTTGATCCTCCCACTTTTTCACAGACATACTCCAAGCTGCTTTTGTCCTGGCCATGCTCTTTCCTGATGGCCATTTTAAAACCCCTTTTGATTCACCAAACTCCAGGGAACAATTTTATTAAAATGTACTATCTTAAAATGTGCGAATTTTTCCACAAAATTCCTTGATTCCGGTGTTGTCCATGTGCTGTCCATCTCAATGCAGCCTTTTGTGGTTCTGGGTATATTTTAAAACATCACACAATTGTCCAACCCAGAGGCAATTCAAAATCACATCATTCTTCGCCCACAATGTGGACCAATATTTTCTGATCTGCAGGGATTTAGGGGATTTTGCGAACCCCTACAATCTCAACCTGGAATATCCAAGGACTATGCTCTTCTGTGCTTGACCTGAAGAGCAGGTCCTCAGAGTTCTTAGATGAAATCAAAGATCTAGACATTATCATTTTGCAAGAAACCTGGTGTAGAGGAGAAGGGCCCACTGGTTGTCCCCCTGGGTACACAGAGCTGGTGGTCCCCTCCAATAAACTGCCAGGAGTTACCCAGGGCAGAAACTCTGGAGGCATACTGATTTGGTTTAAAGCAGAGTTTAGGAATTACATTGAATTTATGAAAAAGGGCGAAAAACACTTATGGCTCAAGATTAAGAAAGACATCATTTCTAGCATGCAAAATGTTTTCATTTGCGCAATCTATATCCCCCCTATAGAATCCCCATACTTCAAAGAGGACACCTTCTCCAACATTGAGAGGGAGATTAACCATTTCCAGGCCCAGGGGAATGTGTTGATCTGTGTTGACCTCAACTCAAGAACTGGTGAAGAACCAGACTTTATCAGTACTACGGGGAATAATTACATATTTGGGATTAACCATTTTGATCTCCCTTTTCATTCACACAGGAATAACTACGACAAACAGACAAATGCAAATGGAAAGCAACTCTGTCAAAGCCTGGTTCTGTACATTGTCAATGGTAGGTTCAGAGGAGACTCCCAAGGAAGATCGACCTATTCTTCACCTGTTGGCATCAGCACCGTAGACTATATGATTATAGATCTGGACCCATCCTCTTTCAGAGCATTCACAGTCAAACCACTAACACCACTGTCAGATCACAACCAAATTACTGCATATCTTAAAAGGACAGAAACAACCAACACAGAAACACAGCCCAGTACACTGTAAAACATTAAAAAATCCTACAGATGGGCCCAAAACAGCACGGAAAATACCAGAAAGCAATTAGCAGTCAATCAACCCAATCTCTCTTGGACACCTTTCTGGAAAACACATATACTCACAATAAAGAAGGCATAAACCTGGCAGTGAATAACCTAAATAATATTTTTGATAATTTGGCATCAATGTCGAACTTGAAATCTCGCAAGAGTAAACACAAAACACAAAACCACGAAAAATGGTTTGATTCAGACTGTCATAACATGAGCAAAAAACTCAGAAAAATATCAAACCAAAAACACAGAAAACCAGAAAACGAGGAATTACGCCTTGCTTATTGTCAGGCACTAGCACAATACAAAAACACACTCAGAGCCAAGAAAGAACAGTATATTAAGAATAAACTCAGCTCCATTGAGGAATCTATTGATTCTAATTGTTTCTGGGACAACTGGAATACATTACACAAAAAGCAACATGACGAATTGTCCATTCAAAATGGAGACACATGGGAAAACCATTTTGAAAAATTATACCAGAAAAACACACTAAGCCCAGAGCAAGATCAAATATGTAAAGAATTGGAAAAGCTCGAAATGACCATAGAAGATTACCAAAACCCGTTAGACTCCTCAATAACTGAAAAAAAGCTATTTGAAAAACTCAAGGACCTGTGACCAAGAAAAGCTTGTGGTGCAGATGGCATCCTAAATGAGATGCTTCAATACACTGATGATGAAATGAAATTGGCTATCCTAAAACTCTTCAACTTGGTTCTGAGCGTCGGTTACTTCCCTGAAATCTGGAACAAAGGATTCATAATGCCCATGTTCAAAAGTGGAGACAAAGTTGACCCAAATAACTATTGCGGCATCTGTGTGAACAGTAATCTGGGGAAGGTATTGTGTAGTTTCATAAACCAAAGACTTATAAACTTCCTTAAGGAGCACAATGTCTTGAGTAAAAGCCAAATTGGGCTGCATCCAGCTGTAGCTACTAACGGGCCATATTGAGGTGCTGGAGTTGCGGATGGATGGGTTGTGGAGCATTCATGATGCAGAGAGGATTGTGGATTACACGTTTGATGAGTTGGTCACGCCACAGGGTAGGGCTGCACAGGCAGAAGGGAAATGAGTGACCACCAGGTGGAGCAATAGAAGCAGGCAGGTAGTGCAGGGGACCCCGGTAGCCATCCCCCATTCAAACAGGTATACCAATTTGGATACTGTTGAGGGGGTGACTCACCAGGAGAAGGCAGCAGCAGCCAACTTCCTGGCATCAGGGGTGCTTCTGCTGCTCAGGAAGGGAGGACAAAGAGTGGGAGAGCAATAGTGGTAGGGGATTCTATCGTAAGGGGAACAGATAGGCGATTCTGTGGCCATAGAAATGACTCCAGGGTGGTTTGGTGCCTCCCTGGTGCCAGGGTCAAGGATGTCACTGAACGGCTGCAGGGCATTCTGAAGGGGGAGGGTGAACAGGCAGAGGTCGTGGTTCACATTGGGACCAACGACATAGGTAGGAAGAGGGATGAGGTCCTGCAGCAAGAGCTTAGGGAGCTAGGCAGCAGGTTAAAGAGTAGGACCTCAAAGGTAGTAATCTCTGGATTATTCCCGGTGCCACATGCTAGTGAGTATAGGAATAGGAGGATAGAGCAGATGATTGCATGGCTAAAGAGTTGGTGCAGGAGGGAGGGCGTTAGTTTCCTGGATCACTGGACCTGCTTCTGGGGAAGATGGGACTTGTACAAGTCGGACGGGTTGCATCTGAACCAGAGCAGGACAAATATCCTTGCTGGGAGGTTTGCTAGCACTGTTCGGGGGGGTTTAAACTAAAATGACAGGGGGTTGGGAACCTGAGCAGGGAGACAAAGGAAAGGAAAACAGGGATAAAAGCAAAAGATAGGAAGGAGAAAAACAAAAGTGGCAGTCAGAGAAATCAATGGTTTAAATCAAACGTGGCCACACTAAATAATAATTCTAATAGGTCTAAGAGCATTAAAAAAACAAGCCTGAAGGCTTTGTGTCTTAATGCAAGGAGCATTTGTAATAAGGTGGATGAATTGGCTGCGCAAATAGAGGTAAACGAATATGATTTGGTTGGGATTACAGAAACGTGGCTCAAGGATGGCCAAGGCTGGGAACTCAACATCCAGGTGCATTCAGGAAAGATAGGCAAAAAGAAAAGGGAGGTGGGGTAGCATTACTGGTTAAAGAAGGGATTAATACAATTGTAAAGAAGGATATTAGCCCTGATGATGTGGAATCTGTATGGGTAGAATTGAGAAATACTAAGGGGAAAAAAACATTAGTGGGAGTGGTATATAGACCTCCAAACAGTAAGGCGGAGGTTGGGGATGGCATTAAAAGGGAAATTAAAGAAGCGTGCAATAAGGTCACAGCAGTCATCATGGGTGACTTTAATCTACATATAGATTGGGCCAACCAAATTAGTAAAAATACTGTGGAGGAGGAATTCCTGGAGTGTTTACGGGATGGTTTCCTGGACCAATATGTCGAGGAACCAACCAGAGATCAGGCCATCTTAGACTGGGTATTATGTAACGAGAAAGAATTAATTAGCAATCTTGTTGTACGAGGTCCCTTGGGTCGGAGTGATCATAATATGATCGAATTCTTCATTAAGATGGAGAATGAAGTGGTTGACTCAGAGACAAGGGTCCTCAATTTAAATAAAGGAAACTACGATGGTCTGAGGAGCAAGTTGGGTAGGATTGATTGGTGAATGTTACTCAAAGGGTTGACGGTGGATAGTCAATGGCAAACATTCAAACACCGAATGGATGAGCTATAGAATTTGTTCATCCAAGTTTGGCATAAAAATAAAACAAAAAAGGTGACGCAACCGTGGCTAACAAGGGAAATTAGGGATAGCATAAGATCCAAGGAGAGGACATATAAATTGGCCAGAAAAAGCAATAATCCTGAGGATTGGGAGCAGTTTAGGATTCAACAAAGGAGGACAAAGGGATTAATTAAGAAAGGGAAAATAGAATATGAGAGTAAGCTTTCAGGGAACATAAAAACTGACTGTAAAAGCTTTTATAGATATGTGAAGAGAAAAAGATTGGTGAAGTCAAGCATAGGTCCCTTGCAGTCAGAATCAGGGGAATTTATAAAGGGAAACAAGGAAATGGCTGACCAACTAAATACATACTTTGGTTCTGTCTTCACAAAGGAGGACACAAATAACCTCCCAGAGATGTCGGGGAACATAGGGTCTGATGAAAGGGAGGAACTGAAAGAAATCAGTATTTGTAGGGAAATGGTGTTAGGCTGATAAATCTCCAGGGCCTGATGGTCTACATCCCAGGGTAATTAAGGAGGTGGCCCTAGAGATAGTAGATGCATTGCTGGTCATCTTCCAGAACTCGATAGACTCTGGAACGGTACCCATGGATTGGAGGATAGCTAAAGTTACCCCACTATTCAAAAAAGGTGGTAGAGAAAAAGCAGGGCATTATAGACCGGTAAGCCTGACATCGGTAGTGGGGAAAATGCTAGAGTCTATTATAAAAGATGTAATAGCAGAGCACTTGGAAAGCAGTGACAGGATCGGACAAAGTCAACATGGATTTACAAAAGTTAAATCATGCTTGACTAATCTACTGGAATTTTTTGAGGATGTAACTGATAAAATAGATAAAGGAGAACCAGTGGATGTGATGTATTTGGACTTTCAGAAGGCTTTCGATAAGGTCCCACATAAGAGATTAACGTGCAAAATTAAGGCACATGGGCTTGGGGGCAAGGTATTGACTTGGATAGAGAACTGGTTGGCGGACAGAAAGCAAAGATTTGGAATAAATGGGTCGTTTTCCGAGTGGCAGGCAGTGACTAGTGGGGTACCGCAAGGATCGGTCCTAGGACCCCAGCTGTTCACAATATATATTAATGATCTGGATGAGGGAATTGGATGTAATATCTCCAAATTTGCAGATGACACAAAGCTGGGTGGGAGGATAAGCTGTGAGGAGGATGTCGTGAAACTCCAGTACGATTTGGACAGGATGGGTGATTGGGCAGAAACATGGCAAATGCACTATAATGTGAATAAATGTGAGGTTATCCACTTTGGTGGCAAAAACAGGAAGGCAGACTATTATTTGAATGGCAATAGAATGGGAGAAGGGGAAGTGCAAAGAGACCTGGGTGTTATTGTGCACCAGTCGCTGAAGGTAAGCATGCAGGTGCAGCAGGCGGTTAAGAAGGCAAATGGTATGTTGGCCTTCGTAGCAAGAGGGTTCGAGTACAGGAACAAGGATGTCTTGCTACAGTTGTACCGGGCCTTGGTGAGACCACACCTTGAGTATTGTGTGCAGTTTTGGTCACTTTACCTGAGGAAGGACATTCTTGCCATGGAGGGAGTGCAGCAAAGATTCACCAGGCTGATACCTGGGCTGGCAGGAATGTCGTATGAGGAGAGATTGTGTCGATTGGGCTTATACTCACTGGAGTTTAGAAGATTGAGAGGGGATCTCATCGAAACCTATAAAATTCTGTCAGGTCTGGACAGACTAGATGCAGGAAGAATGTTTCTGATGGCCGGGGAGTCCAGAACCAGTGGTCATAGTCTAAGGATAAGGGGTAAGCCATTTAGGACTGAAATGAGGAGGAATTTCTTCACCCAGAGAGTGGTGAACCTGTGGAATTCTCTGCCACAGAGGGCGGTGGAGGCCAGTTCAATAAATATATTCAAGAAAGAATTGGATATATTTCTTGAGGCTATAGGGTCAAGGGATATGGGGAGAAGGCAGGGACAGGGTACTGAATTTGGGTGATCAGCCATGATCTCATTGAATGGCGGAGCAGGCACGAAGGGCCGAATGGCCATTCCTGCTCCTATCTTCTATGTTTCTATGTTATAGAACATCAGATCATATTTTCACCCTACACACCCTAATTGACAAACATGTTCACCAAAACAAAAGCAAAATTTTTGCCTGCTTTATAGATTTCCAAAAGGCTTTCAATTCTATTTGGCATGACAGTCTATTCTTAAAACGTATTGAAAGTGGTGTAGGGGGAAAAACATATGATGTAATTAAATCAATGTATACAAACAATAAATGTGCAGTTAAAATTGGAGACAAACAAACCAAATATTTCTCACAGGGACGTGTCTGGTCGCAAGGCTCATCTATCTCACTGACACTCTTTTAATAATTACATAAATGAATTGGTAAAACTACTTGAACAATCCACAGCACCTGGCCTCGCACTATATGACTCCAAGGTTAAATTCCTCCTCTATGCAGATGACCTGGTTCTGCTATCACCAAACGAGGAGGGTCTACAGCAGAACCTGGAGCTGCTAGAGTCGTTCAGCCAGACCTGGGCCCTGACAATAAACCCCCAAAAAACCAAAGTTCTTTTGTTCCAGCAAAGATCCAGACATCAGGGACCCAGAATAAACTTCACATTAGGAGCAACTAAAATTGAACAAACTACAAATTACACATACATAGGCTTAAAAATCAGTTCTATGGAAATTTTCATTTGGCTGTGAATGAACTGAAAGAGAAAGCAAAAAGGGCTTTCTATGCCATTAAAAAGTCAATCCAAATAGATATTCCAATTGGCATTTGGCTCAAAATTTATAAATCAGTAATTGAACCAATTGCACTTTATGGGAGTGAGGTGTGGGGTCCGCTAACACAACAAGAATTTGCAAAATGGGACAAACATCCAATTGAGATCCTACATGCAGAATTCTGTAAAAGTATCCTCCGGACTCAGAGGAAAACCGCAAACAATGCATGCAGGGCAGAACTAGGCCAATATCCACTGCTATTTAATATCCAAAAAAGAGCCATCAAATTTTGGAAACACCTAAATATGAGCAACCCCCACTGCTATCATTACAATGCCCTGAAATGCCAAGAGATGATCATAGAGAAGAGTCCCCTCCGTCAACTGGTCCTGGGACTCAGTGAAGTAACTACTAACACTACTAATAATAATCAGCCCCAGGACAGTGACATCCTAGCACAGAGAATTCGATGCAACACAATTATTACTAAACAAAAGGAAAAATATTTGACCTATTGGACAGAAACGACAAAAACCCAAAACAAACTCGATTGCTATTTGGGCCTAAACAGACAATACACCATGGCTGAATACCTGACCATGGTAAAAGATAGCAAACTGAGAAAAACCTTGACAATGTACAGACTTAGTGAGCATAGCCTGGCCATCGAAAAAGGCAGACACATGCAGATCTGGCTGCCCAGAGAGGACAGGATATGCTCTCACTGCAGTCAGGGAGTGGTGGAGACAGAGATGCACTTCCTCACAACTTGTGGAAACTATCAGGACATAAGGGGGAATTTCTACCCAAAATTCATAAAAATATGCCCTGAAGTCAAAAATTTGAATGACCACCAAAAACTTCCATATCTATTAGGGGAACAGAGAAAATGCATATATTTAGCAGCAAACTATGTTACAGCTTGCCATAAGCAAAGGGACAACCAGTGACCATTAAATCTAAGAAAAGATTATATGTATATTTTATGTGTGTGTATTTATGTATACATGGGTATATTTGTCTATACACTGTATGTCTAGATCTGTATTTAGTTGTTCAATCATACATGTTTTTCTGTGCTTTGGCAATAAAGCAATTTGAATTGAAAATTGAATTGAATTGTGACAGATGGGTACAAACAGAGATTGGGACAGACAGATAGAGAGAGAGGTTGGGAAAGACGATAGAGAGACAGACAGATTGGGACAGATGGATAGCGACAGAGAGATTGGGACAGACAGATAGAGAGACAGAGAGATTGGGACAGACGGTTGGGGGGAAGAGTGACTCAGACAGATGGATAGAGAGACAGAGAGATTGAGACAGATGGATAGAGAGACATAGAGATTGGGACAGATGGATAAAGAGACAAAGAGATTTGGAGAGTCGGATAGAGAGACAGAGCGTTTGGGACAGATGGATAAAGAAGCAGATTGCTTGGAACAGATGGATAGAGTGGAAGAGGGAATGGGACAGACGGATAGAGAGACAGAAAGATTGGGACAGATGGATAGAGAGAGAGAGATTGGGACAGAGGGATAGAGAGACAGAGAGATTGACCATGGTAAAAGATAGCAAACTGAGAAAAACCTTGACAATGTACAGACTTAGTGAGCATAGCCTGGCCATCGAAAAAGGCAGACACATGCAGATCTGGCAAATAGAGAGACAGCGAGATTGGGACAAATGGATAGAGAGGCCGAGTGATCGGGACAGATGGATAGAGAGACAGAGAGATTGGGACAGATAGATGGAGAGGCAGAGAGATTGGGACAGACGGATAGAGAGAGAGAGAGACTGGGACAGACGAATAGAGAGACAGAGTCATTGGGACAGATGGATGGAGAGACAGAGAGATTGTGACAGACAGGTAGAGAGAGAGATTGGGACAGACAGATAGAGAGAGAGAGTGGGAAAGACGATAGAGAGACAAAGAGATTGGGACAGACAGATAGAGAGACAGAGTGACTGGAACAGACGGATAGAGAGGCAGATTGATTCGGCCAGACAAATAGAGAGACAGAGAGATTGGAACAGACAGCTAGAGAGACAGAGAAATTGGCACAGATGGATAGAGAGGCCGAGAGATTGGGACAGATGGATGGAGAGACAGTGAGTATTGGGACAGATGGATAGAGATAGAGAGATTGGGACAGACGGATAGAGAGGCAGAGAGATTGGGACAGATGGATAGAGATAGAGAGATTGGGACAGATGGATAGAGATAGAGAGATTGGGACAGATGGATAGAGATAGAGAGATTGGGACAGATGGATAGAGAGAGAGATTGGGACAGAGAGCTAGAGAGAGAGATTGGGAAAGATGATAGAATGACAAAGAGATTGGGAGAGACATATACAGAGACAGAGAGATTGGGATAGATGGATAGAGAGACAGAGAGATTGGGACAGACGGATAGAGAGACTGAGAGATTGGGACAGACAGATAGAGAGACAGAGAGATTGGGACAGACGGATAGAACGACAGAGCAATTGGGACAGATGGATAGAGAGAGAGATTGTGACAGACAGATAGAGAGAGAGATTGGGAAAGACAATAGAGAGACAAAGATATTGGGACAGACGGATAGAGAGACAGAGAGATTGGGACAGAAGGATAGAGAGACAGACAGATTGGGACTGACAGATGGAGAGACAGAGAGATTGGGAAAGATGGATAGAGGGACAGAGAGATTGGGACAGCTGGATAGAGAGACTGACTGATTGGGACAGACAGATCGAGAGAGAGATTGGGAAAGACGATAGAGAGACATAGAGATTGGGACAGACAGATAGAGAGACAGAGTGATTCGGGCAGACAAATAGAGAGACAGAGAGATTGGGACAGACGGATAGAGAGACAGAGAGTTTGCGACAGATGGATGGAGTTAGAGAGAGTTTGGGACAGATCGATGGAGAGACAGAGAGATTGGGGCAGATGGATAGAGAGACAGAGAGATTGGGACAGACGGATAGAGAGACAGAGAGATTGGGACAGATGGATAGAGAGACAGAGATTGGGAGAGACGGATAGAGAGGCAGAGAGATTGGGACAGATGGATAGAGAGGCAGAGAGATTGGGACAGATGGATAGAGAGGCAGAGAGATTGGGACAGACAGATAGAGAGACAGAGAGATTTGTAAAGATGGATATAGAGACAGAGAGTTTGGGACAGACGGATAGAGAGATAGAGAGATTGGGGCAGATGGATAGAGAGACAGAGAGTTTGGGACAGATGGATAGAACGACAGAGCAATTGGGACAGATGGATAGAGAGACAGAGAGATTGGGACAGACGGGTAGAGAGAGAGATTGTGACAGACAGATAGAGAGAGAGATTGGGAAAGACAATAGAGAGACAAAGATATTGGGACAGAAGGATAGAGAGACAGAGAGATTGGGACAGACAGATGGAGAGACAGAGAGATTGGGAAAGATGGATAGAGGGACAGAGAGATTGGGACAGATGGATAGAGAGACTGAGTGATTGGGACAGACAGATAGAGAGGCACAGAGTTTGTGACAGATGGATAGAGAGACAGAATGACTGGGACAGCTGGATAGAGAGGCAGAGTGATTGGGACAGACAGATAGAGAGACAGGGAGTTTGGGACAGATGGAGACAGAGATGCACTTCCTCACAACTTGCGGAAACTATCAGGACATGAGGGAGAATTTCTACCCAAAATTAACAAAAATATGCCCTAAATTCAAAAATTTGAATGACCTCTAAAAACTCCCATATCTATTGGGGGAACAGAGAAAATGTGTAACTACAGCGGCAAACTATGTTACAGCTTGCCACAAGCAGAGGGACAACCAGTGACACATTAAATCTAAGAAAAGTTTATATGCATATTATATGTGCATATAGCTATGTATACATGGGTATATTTGTCTATACACTGTATGTCTAGATCGGTGTTTATGTGGTCAACCATACATGTATTTCTGTGCTTTGGCAACATAAGATGTATCTTGTCATGCCAATGAAGCAATTTGAATTGAATTGAATTGAATTGAGAGGCAGAGAGATTGGGACAGATGGCTAGAGAGAGAGAGATTGGGACAGACAGATCGAGAGACAGGGAGATTGGGACAGACGGATAGAGAGAGAGAGATTGGGACAGATGGATAGAGAGGCAGAGAGATTGGAACAGATGGATAGAGAGACATAGAGATTGGGACAGAAGGATAGATAGACAGAGAGTTTGGGACAGACGGACAGAGAGACAGAGAGATTGGGACAGATGGATAGAGAGACAGAGAGATTGGGACAAACAGGTAGAGAGACAGCGAGATTGGGAGAGACGGAGAGAGAAATAACGATTGGAACAGAAGGATAGGGAGGTAGAGAGATTGGGACAGATGGATAGAGAGACAGAGAGATTGGGACAGACGGATAGAGAGAAAGAGAGATAGGGACAGACGAGAGAGAAATGGAGAGATTGAGAGAGACGAATAGAGACAGAGAATTTGGGACACATGGATAGATAGGCAGAGAGATTGGGACAGACTTTTAGAGAAGCAGCAAGATTGGGACAGATGGATAGAGAGACAGAGATTGTGACAGATGGATAGAGAGAGAGGAGAGATTGGGACAGAAGGATAGAGAGGCAGAGTGATTGGGACAAAGGGATAGAGTGGCAGAGAGATTGGGACAGATGGATAGAGAGACAGGGATTATTGGGACAGACGGATAGAGAGAGAGAGATCATGACAGATGGAGAGAGCAACAAAGAGATTGGGACAGACGAATAGAGACAGAGACATTGGGAGAGATGGATAGAGGGACAGAGAGATTAGGACAGATGGATAGAGGATAGAGAGAGATTGGGACAGATGGATAGAGAGACAGAGCGATTGGGATAGAGGAATAAAGAGGCAGAGTGCTTGGGACAGACGGATAGAGTGGCAGAGTGATTGGGACAGACAGAGAGACAGAGAGATTGGGACAGATAAATGGAGAGGCAGAGAGATTGGGACAGACGGATAGAGAGAGAGAGACTGGGACAGATGGCTAGAGAGAGAGAGAGATTGGGACAGACGATAGAGAGACAGAGAGATTGGGGCAGATGGATAGAGACTGAGAGATTGAGACAGATGGATAGAGAGACACAGAGATTGGGACAGACGGATAGAGAGAGAGAGAGATTGGGACAGGCAGAGAGAGAGGCAGAGAGATTGGGACAGACAGATGGAGAGAGAGATTGGGACTGACTGTAAGGGGTTTTTGCTCGGTCTCTCTCTCTGGTGAGACCTCTCTCTCTTTTGCACAGTAATTTACCGAGTGGTTCGACCCACTCACCCCTTAGGTTCTGTACACTGGTCTTTGAGGCAGGAACTACAATGCAGAGAATACTCTGTAGACCAAGTTTAATGAAACTAAGTGAAATTTTGTTGCATAAAGAAAAAATTGAATGTAAGCCAATAAGGTACATGGGAGGGAAAAACAAATCATAATACAGTACTAACCAATATATCCACAGGCATATTATACTTTACAAGGTTCACCATGAAATAGGAAAACACACGGAACATCGAGGGACAACAACTCATTGTTAATTATCCCTGAAAATGCCCACCCCCTAAACCTAGCTAGATTAGATTATGAGGGGCCAGAAACATGCTCACCAGACCCAGTTAGAAAATAGAGGTTTTGAAGTCTGCGTTTTGGTCCTCTCAGGCGTCCTGTCTCCACGTGGTCAGCGGAATGCAGCGGGCTGCGACAGACTGTTTTCTCCCTCGAGGTAATGGACACGGGCAGGCTGGATGTTAGCAGGCCTGGACGTCGGCGTGGAGAGAGACCAACTGTTTGACCATTTTCAGATAGGTTTCCTCTTGGAGGGTCGCCGTCTTTTCGTCTCGTCAAATGGCCCGGGGTTTGTCGATGATCTCCTGATAGCTACCCCGGGCCTGGGCGCTGACTAGATCTTCCCTCTCGAACCTCTCTTTCTCCAACATCCAAACTCGAACATCGATTCCACTCCCGATAGCTATCCCGGGTCTCCAATTATACTTCTCATCGAGGCCCTTATCTCCCGCCATAACAAGGTTAGTCTTTGTTTAATTTTTCGCGGGCTTGTAGCAAAGAGGGGTAGTCATTGTGTTCAAAGTACTTTCGGGATGGCCGGTAACTGCCATCTCTGGTCTGGAATGACCTTGTATTGTCTTTAATGGGTCTGGATGTCCCCCTTTGAATTTGAAGCTGTTTCCCTTTGTCTGGGTAATCATTTTGATGGCCTTTACCTACAGGCCAACCTGATTGGATCTGCATCCAATCCATATATATGGGGTTCTGTCTAGTTTCGCATTCTCCAAAATTGCATTCCAGAACTTACTGTGGGCTGAATCCACAAAAGCTGTCTGTGGACTGCAGGAGCCATTTTAAAATGTCCCAAAAAGCTGGTCACGGGGTCTGGTGGACATAATATGTGCCCCTCTTTCTGGGCTTCTTTTAAAACAGTCTTTAAAATTAAGGCCTTTTCTGCCAATAGACCCTTATAGGACAATGTTCAATTTTGCAAAGCCTACAGTCCTCCCTGATGATACTATAACTTGCTTGAAATATCATAATTCTGGGTGAGCAAAATTTTCTGACTCTCCATAATCAAACCATACCATGTATTTACCTATCTATGAACACACGATACATGCATTTCCCATTCCAGAAAACCCACAGTGTACATTAAGCATCGATAGATGGCAATACATTGAAGTTAAAATCTGACACACATAATAAACTTCAATAAAAATAAGAAAGAATGTACACACAAAATCACACGTGAATACTATCAAAAATAGAGGAGGGAGGGCAACTCTAACTCTATACATAGCAGCAAAATTTAAATGGGTGTCTCCTCGTCTACCCACACATAATGCTGCCTCCATTCTCCTCTGTTCTCATACCTCTGGAAACGTTTGTCCCTCTTACAATGTACAAAAGAGTAAATAAATCACAATAAAAATCTGACATATTATGAGGATGTGGGAGGCTATCCTAATCCATGAAGGGACTTCTATATTAGAGAACAGGTCCCACCATTGCGGGGTCACTATATCTAATATGTCTGCCCCTATTTAAAATGTCTTCTGCTCCAGCGTGTAAAAATGTTTCTGTGAAATGGCAACGGCTTTTAGTATCTTGGTGAGGTGTTCACGGAGAGGGGGAATGATGTAGCCAAAATGTGCAACGAATCATTGCAGATCGGTGAAATTTTCCTTGACAGTGAGGTGAACAGTGGAATGTTCAGGAATAGGGGCAATTCGCTCTTGGGCCACTTGAACTTCTGCCTTGGGTTTGAAGCAAAAACTGCTGTCTCTGACCGGACACCAGCCGTGCTGTCCCTGTTGATAGTGGGGCACTGCAGTGGTGACACAGTATGTCCCACCTCCTATATATGCCACCTGCGGGGGCAAATGGCTTTGTGCCATTGCCTCCATGGTGCAATTTATAGGCTTCGCGCCAGCAGCTTTTAACCCGCACTGTGGTTTCGAATAGGCATTCAAGTGCTGGGGACACAGGATGATGTGTGCTCCCCGGCTCCGGCACCCTGAGAGGTCAGTACCCGTCATTGCATGCTCCCATCGAATGATGAAAGGTGGGACCGCTGTGTAGCGATGTGTGCACCCCCTTGAATGACTCCAATGTTCTCCACCCTGTATACCTGGGAGGGTTTAGCTGTTTTTCCCATAACCAGCATTCTTACCATTATACCCATAATGGTGTGATTAGACCACCCACAGTCCACTGGGACTGGGTAGGCCTCTGAAGCTAGTCAGAGCTGGCACGGACTTAATGCGTTCTTAAAAGGGTGGAGGGCTGTGAGGTGCTTATTGCTGATCCAGGAGGGGACCAAACCTTGTTTTAAATCCTCCAGATTACTGCGGCCCTCGCCCAGTAACCACGCCCCATACAGCATGCATGACTCATTCTGTGCCGCCTGATCTGATGCATTCCGATCCTCTCTGATGAGAGCAGTTACCGTTTTAGCGTGTTTCTCCAGCTCAGCTATGATTTCTTTTAAGTGTAGTGTCATGGCCTGGTCCTCATGTAACTCAGAACGCACTACCTTATTCTTGTCCGTCAGTATTTTTCTTAACTGCACTTTTAAACCAATGATCTGGGTCTGCAGCTCTACGTCATCCAGAGTGTTGATAACAGAAGTCCCTGTGTTAAAGGCGGTAAAAATATCATTGACTGTACCCC
Source organism: Somniosus microcephalus (assembly GCF_052327205.1). Classification (NCBI taxonomy): domain Eukaryota; kingdom Metazoa; phylum Chordata; class Chondrichthyes; order Squaliformes; family Somniosidae; genus Somniosus; species Somniosus microcephalus. The sequence continues at coordinate 110,228,572 of NC_140994.1, forward strand.
TTCTTTGTCTCCCTACCCTGTCCAAGACCTCATGTGGTGTGGTGTACAATCTGTCTCTTTCGACATCAGCAAAGTCAAACTCATAAAATTGTCTGAACATATTTGTTAACAGGACCTGGTACAATTGCTCCGTTTCCTTGGGGCACCACTCTGCCAATCGCACCTCGGTGAAGTTTAAAATCACCGAGGCTGCCACGTAGTTCACCCCTTGGTACAGCACCTGACCTGTGGGTAACAATACCAGTCCGTTCCCGGGTCCCTTGGTAGTGGCGGGGCACCCTTCCTTGCGGGCTTTGGCTACTGAAATCATGGGCAGGGGCTTGCGGGGGTGGGTGATGAGCTCGGTGGCATTCACTGGGATCGGAGAGTATGGAACTCCGCACGCCCGCGTGCTGACGTCCCACCTCATCCCTTTTGCAGCATCCTGCCACTGTCTCTGGAAAAAGATGGAGATGCCTGTGGGGCAGATGCATTCTGAACCCCACATGCAGATGTAAATCCCCTCATCTAGTTCCCACCATTTGTCCCAACAGACACTCAATCCCCCATGAGTCCCCGTAATAGTCCGATGGGTATTTTTACCCAGACACTCCCACTCGACCATGGAGTTTTTCATGCTCTTACTCAGCTTCCGAAGCCACCACCATCTGTCCAAAGGAACATGTCCGTTACATACTAAACAAATCTTCCTCCCGACGGTTACGCTGACTCTGGGCATGATGATACTCACCCTGGTACACATTAGAGAAGTCTCTCCACATGCAAACCCGGACTGGCTGGAGTATTCCGTAGAGTTCGACCCCAGCCATCCTGGCCACCTCCCTTTGTGGAAGTAGGTGGCTGTTTCCTCAATGTCCCATTCACCTGTCCCATCAGTCGCGATGGGGGCTGTGTCCCCGGAGCATCCATACATGATGGAGTCCTTGGTGTAGCCCCGATAGGCCAAGCTACACCCGATCACCGCAAACACAATGAGAATCCTCTCCATAGTACCTTTGTTTCCTGTATCAGATTAAACGATACAGCCAGGCTCCCGAGAGATTCTGGCCTAGGTGAAGGCATGATCGGGCCTTTCGACCTCGATCCAAAACAAACACACATGCTGGGCAGATTCCAAAACTATTTCTTATAACACCCATCACCTTTAAAATTTACACACCTGATACTTAACCAAATTAAACTTAACTAAACTTCTGTACAGTGCCGCCCGTCCTCGGGCGGCCTGCCTAATCCCTGTTCGGACTGCAGCTCACCGCTCCCTGTGGCGGGGCGGCACTGACCTGTAGCTTGCATCCCCCGCAGCCTTTTGCTGCCAATTCTGGACTGCATCTTTCTAGTGATTTCCCAAGTCGGTGTTTGCTGAAGTAGGGGGAATCTGGCCAGAATTTTATTGGCTGAGGCATCCGAGATGACCTGCGAGGGGGTACTTCGGGCGAGGCTCCCTTTGCGAGTGGACCTTTGGTTGGGACTTTAGCCCTCACAGCCCGTGGCTTCTCCACGACTGCCGGCTTCGGCTCCCTTCCCTCAGACTCTGCCCCTTTGGGATTTGGGTCTGTGGCAGACGACTGCTCCCTACCTGTCCCTACAGGTGGAGAATCTCCGCCCCCAATTTCTACCTCCCCTAAGCTTGAGCCAAGGGCGGGACCTCTGTCCTCTGACTCCACCTCCTCCAGAATCGTGTCAGGGGCTGGACCTAGCTGTTCGGGCCCCCCCTAACTGTGCTCGGGTCAGGGGGAGGGCCTTCGTCTTCGGGCTCCTCTCTGTCCGAGTCCCAGGCCAATGGGGAAACCTCCCAGGTATGTATAAGACAACACTACCCAGCTGTATGATATTAAGACTACATTGCCCATGAGGCACTAGGCTACCCACAAGGCAGCAGTCAAGATGGAAGCCTCTACAAGATGCTGTACAAGTCCACATGTGCTCAATAAAAGTGTCTAGCAAAATCTAGCCGTGTTCATAATAAGAATGTCAATTTATTAATGAACATAACATGGTATCAGGATTGTGAAGATCTGCTGAAAATTGTGAAAAGCAACATGGAGAATTTGAAGCCACCAGAGCGTTTGAAACTCACAGGAAACATCGACTACAATTGGCAGACTCTTAAACAACAATTCGAACTCTACATTGCAGCCATCGGATTCGGTACGAAGCCAGATGCGAGGAAGATAGCGTTGCTGCTTACGGTTGCAGGCCCACAGGCGATAGAGGTATTTAATACATTTGTATTTAATCCAGCGGAGAACAGAGACAAATTAGATGATGCGCTAAAGAAATTTGATGCACATTGTTCTCCCAAAAAGAATGAGACCTATGAAAGATACATGTTCTGTTCAAGGACACAGCAGCAAAATGAGACTTTTGATAGCTTTATAACTGATCTGAAACTGAAAGCACAGACATGTAATTTCTCTGAGCTCAAAGCATCCATGATTCGTGACCAGATTGTGTTTGGTATTCATGATAAAAAAGTCAGGGAACGTCTGTTGAGAGAAACTGAACTAAATTTGGAAAATGCAGTGAAAATATGCCAAGCCAGCGAGCTAGCTCGAAAGCACGCAAAAACTTTCAGTGAAATCAATAATGATGCGATTGTAATGAGTGATAATGCTGCTGTCGGTGCTGTGTCCTACAAGGGGAAGAAACGTGGGCAGAACAGAAATGAAAAGCAATCGGAGGATGAAATTTTTAATTGTAAACGCTGTGGTTACAAACACCAGTTAAGACAATGCCCAGCATTTGGAAAATTGTGCACAAAGTGTAATGGAAAGAATCACTTTGCCAAACAATGCTTTTCAAAAGTACAAACTAAGAAAGGGCAACGAGTTAATGCAATTGAGGACACTGATTTAAGTGAGACATTTTTTGTCGGAATGGTGTCATGTGACGATATCAAAAAAGATACAGAAAATGTGCAGCTCTCAGAAATGGACAATGCTGAACATAAAGTCAATGCAGTAAAAGTGGACAAATCGATGATCCCACTGCAGGTAAATGGAGCATTAGTTACCTTGAAACTAGACACTGTGGCAAAAGCAAACTTAATCAGTATGAGTGACATTAACAATATGAAAGAAAAGCCCAAAATACAGAAAAAGTCAGTACTACTGAAGAGCTATAATGGACAAAAAATAGATAGCTTAGGTGTATGCAGACTTAAAGTGACAGTCAAAGACAAAGTGCATCATCTCATGTTTTCTGTTGTGGCTGAAAGACTTGATTCGATACTAGGTGACAAAGCTTGTGAAGACTTAGAACTGGTCAAGAGAGTCTACCATATAAACTGTGCCATAAGCAGACCAGATGACTCAGGTGATGAAGCAGAGAGCCCATCAAGGATGAAAAGGCCAAAGGGTATCCATGTCTTCAAAAAGCCTAGTTTCTCCAAGAAGAAAGAAAAAGACTTTAAGGTCAAAGAGAAGCCAAAGGAAGAAAAGCACAAAGAGGACAAACACAAGGAGAAAAAGTCCAAAGATATAACCGCAGCAGATGTTGTTAAGCAGTGGAAAGAGAAAAAGAAAAAGAAGAAGCCTGCACCAGAGCAGGAAGCAGTTCCGGTGGATACTCCTTCTTCCCTCAGGCCAATCTTTGGTGTTCCATTAGCCGAGGCTGCTGAGAGGACTATGCTGTATGATGGGATCCAGCTGCCAGTAGTTTTTCGAGAGTTATTGATTACATTGAGAGTTATGGCATGAAGAGTGAAGGAAACACTGAAACCCTCTCCAAGCAAAGGAGACATCGATCTATACAAGAGCAGATTGATGACAATGCCGCAACTGCATCTTGTCATTCACCGCCAGAACAATCTCATGAAGACACATCAGACTTACCCGTGTTGAGAAGATCCACACGTGAAGTAAAAAAGCCTGATAGACTTAATCTTTGAGTACAATGTAAAGCTTTGAAAATGTGTTGACTGTTTTGAAAATGTTTATGTTTATAGAGCACTAACAAAAGTGTTACTGATATTATCTTTATTGATTTCTTGAAAGTTGATTGATATTGATTTTGTTAAACCTCAAAGAAAGGGGGATGTAACGATCAAAAACATGTCATTCTATAGTGGACACTAGGTGGAGCCGTAGAGCTGTATATAGCTGTATGTATAAGACTACACTACCCAGCTGTATGATATTAAGACTACATTACCCATGAGGCACTAGGCTACCCACAAGGCAGCAGTCAAGATGGAAGCCTCTACAAGATGCTGTACAAGTCCACATGTGCTCAATAAAAGTGTCTAGCAAAAGCTAGCTGTGTTCATAATAAGAATGTCATTTATTAATGAACATAACAGTCTGTGATGTTTTGCACACCTCAGGCTGAGGATTTTTACCCTCAGACCTGGCCTCGGTTGTTGGCTCTTTTGCACCCGGCTTAAATAGTTTGCACTGGTTTACGTGAAACCATTTAGTGCGCCGGGGCAACTTCACTGCGTAGGTGGTGGGGACCGGTGGGTCTTGCACCGATTCCCACCTAGCCTTGTCTATGGCTCTTTCTCCAGCGCGGATGGTCAGACCCAAGAATTTTACTTCCTGCTGGCCGATCTGTGCCTTCTTTGGGTTTACCTTGGAACCCTTTCTGCCTTTCTTACCCGTACTCGTTCCCCAGAGACATTGATTTCTAAGATCCACGAGGACCCCGTGTTCTACTAAGAAATCGGACCCAAGGATCCCTTTTCCACCCTCCACCTCCCACTTCATCAGTACACACTTCCACATGGTGCAGAGTGGTCCTAAATGAATGGAGAGGGGGATGGAGAATGCGCCAGCCTGTTCTTTGCCCGTGAAGCCCGACAGAATATATGGAACCCCGGTGGACAGAGGTGAGGTGGTAGGGTTAGCTGTGTGGATCACGGTGCACGATGCCCCCATATCCAACAGATAGGTCCCTTTTGCCTTCTCTACCTCCATCTCCACGAGGGTCGCCTCCATAAATCATATCGCAACGAACACAGGTAAACGGGCTGCGCTGGCTCTAGTCATTGGGGTGAAGCGGTCAGGGCCGCGGGAATGACGGGACCGGTGGTGACTGCTATCTTCCCCTGTGAGATCATAAGAGACCGCATTGTCTCTAAAATTGATTCTATCGCAGCGGGATCTATAGCTGCACCAGCTCCTTTTCCTGGGACAGGGGCTGTGGCTTGGACCTGGACTCATGCTGGGGCGGCGGTCTGGGCTTGGGCTTGGGCTGCGGGAGATTTTCCCTTATTATCCTTCCACGGATTTTTACACTCCCTGCGCCAATGTCCATCCTTCCACACCCGTAGCAATTGAGCTTGTCTTGGGGAGGGCGATTCACCTCCTGATGCCACTCCTTTTTACTTGGGGCTGCAGGTTTTGCCTCATGCACTTTTTCCTTAGAGGTAGGTGCCTCCTGATCCCTGCAATTCTTATACGCAATGGTGAGCTGTCGGAGCACTGTCTCCTCTGTGGTACCGGGGCCTTGGGGGTCAAACCAAGATTTGGCTTGGGCCTGTATCTGCGGTAAGCTGTTGGCAACCAGGCATCAGAGCCAATGAACCCGCTGGACTTCATTCATTGCGGCCCGTTCAGGCATGCCCGGACAGCTGCGCCGATACACTGGCCACAGCTTTTCTGCGAAAACCCGTGGGGACTCTCCAGTTAGCTGCATAGTCCCTTCCACATGGATGAACGGGTTGCCGTTGTCCACTCCCATAACCTCCAGGACCTCACCCCGGAGCTCCTCATATCCTTTCTGCCCCCTCTTACTGCCGTCTGAGAGGCACTGAAGGATTGTGCTATCCAGGTAGACTAGCAGCATCTTAGCCTCTTCTGGACCATCGCAGTCATTGACGGCGGCTGTCTGCTCTATCTCCCTGAAATGGTATGAGGGATCTCCCTTCTCAGAGATTTTTGGGAGGTGGCTCACCATCGCTCTGATTTGTTGGGCACTGTGGGGCAGTATGATATGGTTCTGGAGAGGTCCGTCATCGCCATTTGCAGTGGTGGGACTGTACCTCTGGTGCCGAGTAGGACACATTGGTGCTGGCTCCGGCTTCACTACCGGGGGTTGTTCTTCCCCCTGTTCTACCTCAGCTTCCTCCTCTTCTACCACACCCCCTTTGGGCCAAACCTCACTATAGCTCGGCGGTGCTGAGGGTTCAGTGGCTGGTGCCACAACTACTTCACGTGGAATCAGTTTTTTGGATTCCTTCATGAAGTCTATGTGACCTGACTTTGGGCTTACTAGGCACAGCATGCCTTTTGCCTTAGCCAGGGCCATTCTTAGGTCTTCTATCACCTTTTGGCAGGGGCCGTGGTCTGCGCTTTCAAACCCCTGCTCGGTGGCCAGCTTGTAAGCTGCCTTAACCGCCACTACTTTCTCCTCCTGCACTCTTAGCTGCTGTGCGAGGCGGGCGCTTTTCTCCCATACACTCGCTTCATGAATCTTTGCCTCAGTAACCTGGCATTCCAGGTACTCTACTTCAGCTTGATGTTGGCTGGCTACAGTTTGCCATTCCTGATTCAGCGCGTGAAGCGCTGCGATCAGCTTTTCCCCACCCATGGCCTTTTCCTCTATCTCTGATGCCTGGGTTTTGATCTTGGCTGCCTGCGCTGCAACGACTCTGTCCAAAATCTGGACTTGTCTTTTGTAGCACATCAGCCACACTGCCTTCTCTACTGACATTTTATGTTCTTTACTCTCTGTCCACCTGACGGCTGCGTCTACCGGACGCCCATCCAGTAAGAGATCGGAAATCCACTGCTTAGTGAGATTCACCTTACCAAAAATATAATCCGCTATCCTCTCATCCATAAAATTTTGTCCATTTAAACCTGGGTCTAATACATTGCAATCCTGCTGCCAGTGTCCTGCTGCGGTCGCCATTCTCAGTAAGGGGTTTTAACTCGGCCTCTCTCTCTGGTGAGACCTCTCTCTCTTTTGCACAGTAATTTACCCAGTGGTTTGACCCACTCACCCCTTAGGTTCTGTACACTGGACTTTGAGGCAGGAACTACAATGCAGAGAATACTCTGTAGACCAAGTTTAATGAAACGAAGTGAAATTTTATTCCATAAAGAAAAAATTGAATGTAAGCCAATAAGGTACATGGGAGGGAAAAACAAATCATCATACAGTACTAACCAATATATCCACAGGCATATTATACTTTACAAGGTTCGCCATGAAATAAGGAAACACACGGAACATCGAGGGACAACAACTCATTGTTAATTATCCCCTAAAATGCCCACCCCTAAACCTAGCTAGATTAGATTATGAGGAGCCGGAAACATGCTCACCAGTCCCAGTTAGAAACTAGAGGTTTTGAAGTCTGTGTATTGGTCCTCTCAGGCGTCCTGTCTCCACGTAGTCAGCGGAATGCAGCAGGCTGTGACACACTCTTTTCTCCCTCGAGATAATGGACACGGGCAGGCTGGATGTTAGCAGGCCTGGACGTCAGCGTGGAGAGAGACCAACTGTTTGACCATTTTCAGATAGGTTTCCTCTTGGAGGTTCGCCATCTTTTCATCTCATCAAATGGCCAAGGGTTTGTCGATGATCTCCCGATAGCTACCCCGGGTCTGAGCATTGACTGGATCTTCCCTCTCGAACCTCTCTCTCTCCAACATCCGAACTCGAACATCGATTCCACTCCCGATAGCTACCCCAGGTCTCCAATTATACTTCTCATCGAGGCCCTTATCTCCCGTCATATCAAGGTTAGTCTTTGTTTAACTTTTGCCGGGCTTGTAGCACAGAGGGGAAGTCATTGGCCTAGAAATTCAGTATAGCCAGTTTTGGGGCGGTAAAGTCGGGCGGGCGCTAAAGTTTGCGCCCGGCGCAAAGTCGAGGGCACTTCGCTGATATTCAGTAGCTTCACCCTAAGAGGTTGCTTGAGCACTAAAACTGGCGATGCATGCCTATCTTTAGGCGCTAAGCCGGCGGTGCTGAGGGATAGCGCAGAGGTCGGGCGCAGCGCAGGTGCGGTCATTTCTTGATTGACAGCAGACACCGTGGCGCCGGCCAGCTCTTAAAGGGGGAAGGGTAGACTTGGTCTGCTGCAACGGCCTGCACACTGCAGCCTTCCAGCTAGGCCTGAACAATGCTGGTGATCAGAAGGAGCCATGGCAACGGTACAGAAGGCCCGTGAGCGTGCCCTGTGCTTCTCAGCCCATGACTTGAAGGTGATGGTGAGGGCCTTGGAGAAGAGACAGCACATCTTGTTCCCGGACACTGGCAGGAAGCCTCCCACCAGCGTCTATAGGAAAGCCTGGAGGGAGGTCGCCCACTGGGTGTCGGCCACCGGCGATGCCCCCAGGGACAATGTCCAATGCCGGAAGAAGTTTAATGACCTGACCAGGATTGTCAGGGTGAGTACCCTTTCCAGTCTCCTCCTCATCCTTGCATGTACACCTGACATGATGGGCAAAGGGACCTGAAAGCCCTAATGGCCAGCCCTCAGCCAGCAGCTATGGGACAGTCATGAACATCAATTGCACATTCTGCACTTTACACCATGGGAGGCAGTGCACACCACATCAGGGCTACACACTGGCCAAGCTATTCCACCATGGGAGGCAGCGCACACCACATCAGGGCTACACACTGGCCAAGCTATTCCACCATGGGAGGCAGCGCACACCACATCAGGGCTACACACCGTACTTACAGGCCATCCTTTCTCTTGCAGGCAAAACTTGCCAACAACCAAAGACACCAGGAGGAGACCGGGGGAGGCCGCCCCCAGATCCAGGAGCTCACTCCCCTGGAGGAGCACGTGAGTCGCCTCATGGGAGCCCGGGTGATTGGGCCCGTCGCCTGTGGAGATGCCGACCCTCTTCTGGTCCGCAATGGTATGGACATCACCTTTTGGACCTCTCTCGTCGCACTTGCACATCCGATCTACCTCCTTTGCCACTGTCCGACCAATGCGCTGAATGCCACCAGTCATGCCTCTCTCGCTGACGCCCTCTCCTCACTCTAAAGCCACTCTTGTGCCTTCCTGCTTTCAGCTGGTGACGAGGAGCTCCCTGAAGCTGCCAGTGACAGCCCCTCCGAGGAGGAGGAGGAGGAGGAGGAGGAGGAGGAACAGGAAGGCGGACCATCAGGGCAGCACTCAGGTCCGGCTGCAGATGCTGAAGTAGTGGACACGTCTTCCCTGGAGGAGAGCCTGGAGGAAGTGTCGGAGGGGAGTGGAGCTGCTGGGACCAGTGGCGTCCAGCAACCCAGGAGGGCTGCGGTTGGTCCGCGGCCTTCCCCCCAGAGGGGAGAAGGATCGGAGGGGAGTGCAGTTGCTGGGCCCAGTCGCCGCCGGCAACGTGGCAAGGGTTGGGCAGCTCTGCCCCCTGCTCCCCAGCGGGCGAGTCCGGACTCCAATCCGGCCACGTTCAACTCAGAGGAGGCGCACCACCTCGATCAAATAGCCCAGGATTCGGATCGCCGGCACACCGAACTGATGGGGGTAGTGGCACGGATGCCTGAGGTGATCGAGTCCCTGGCTAGTAGTGTGCGCGAGTTCAGGGCCTCATATGCCGCGAGTGGCCGGTTGATCAGTGATGCCGGCCAGACAGTGGCTGCTCTGTTGCGGTCGCAGACCAGGGCAACAGGGGCATTCACTGCTGCCACACACGCTGCGTTAGCCAGGCATCGCCTGGTCACCCGCCGCACTGCAGCAGCACAGCGGGCTGCCCTTCGGCAGATTGGTGTTCATGCTGCAGTGCGGGCCCGGGCGAGTGCCAGAGTGCCACATCACCAGCCAGCGCCTACCATCCGCCAGATTGCACACATTCCTCCAGCCGTCACCGCCACTCCCCCAGTGGTGCCTCAACGGCAAGCAGCTGCGAATGATGTTGGCCAGGCACAGCTGCGCCAATCACCAGCCGGCCCCTCGAGGGCCAAACCCCGTCTAGGCCGCCCCCCCCAAGGGCAGCTGCCGGAGGGACATCTGACCCTCAGGAGCCTTCCCCCAGCCTCACAGCAGCCACTGGGCAGAGCTTGCAGAGGAGCAGCAGGCCGGGCAGGGACCCCAAAAGGCTCGACAAGGTCTCGCCCTCACGGCCCAATAAGTAGACGGTGTGGCCAAGTGTTATTTTATATGGCGATGCCTATGTTTCTTTTGGGGATGGTTGTTTTGTTTCTGGGGATGTTTTTTGGGTTAAGGACGAGGATGAAGGACATTTTTGTCCAAATGTTCAGTTATTCCTCCCCAGGTTGTGGGAGTGAGTCATTTGATGTACTGTTTTTTGGGGCTGTTGAATGTTTCTGGGTTTCATGTGGGAAGGGCTTTCATTGGTCTAAAATAAAGTTTTCTCTTTATTCAGAGAGTGTCCATGTTTGTTGCTGTAAGTGTTTGTTGCCTTCGCCGGCTGAGGGCTTGCGGAGCGGCTGTGTTCATGTTCCTTCATGGCCACAAGGCATTCCCTGACAGGGGGCTTAGAAGTGACGTTCAATAAGCCGCCGACGGACGGCCCTTGGACCTTCTCGCTCCCTCCTGGGATGGTGCTCCTCCTCCTCCTGCTCCTCCTCCTCATGCTCCTCCTGCTCCTCCTCCTGAGGTGGTGGTCCAATGTGAGGTGGCAGTGCCTGAGTCCTGCGGAGAGCCAGGTTGTGCAGCATGCAGCAAACAACGATGAATTGGGACACTCGGTCCGGGGAATACTGCAGAGATCCGCCGGAACGATCCAGGCAGCGGAACCGCTGCTTGAGGACGCCAATTGTTTGCTCGATTATGTTCCTACTCGCTGGTTGACTCTCGTTATATGCCTCTTCAGCAGGGGTCCTGGGCGCGCGGAGCGGGGTCATGAGCCAGGTACACAAAGGATAGCCTTTGTCCCAGAGAAGCCATCCTCTTGGGGGAGGCTGTGCCTTGAACATGTCACGCACAGTTGTCTGCCGCAGGATAAAGGCATCGTGGCTGCTGCCTGGAAAGCGGGCATTGACAGCTAGGATGCGCTGCTTGTGGTCACACACCAGCTGCACATTGAGGGAATGGTAGCCCTTCCGGTTGCGGTAATCCTCGGCATGCTCCACAGGTGCCCGCAAAGCCACATGCGTACAGTCAATGGCGCCCTGCACCAAGGGGAAGGCCGCGAATCTTGCAAATCCCAGTGCACGCTGATGCTGCCTCTCCAGGGCCATGGGGAAGGAGATGAATTGGCGTCTCCTTCTGAAAAGGGCATCGGTCACCTGGCGGATGCAGCAATGCACGGCGAACTGGGATATGTTAGCAATGTCCCCAGCAGCGGATTGGAAGGAGCCGGTGGCATAGAAGTTCAAGGCCACCGTCACCTTCGCCTCCACCGACAGAGACGTCCTGCTCCTGAGCTTTGGATGCAGATCTCTGCGAAGCTGATGGCAGATCTCTCCAACCACCTCCTTTCGGAATCTCAGCCTTTTTACACATCGCGCGCCACTCATGTTGAGGTAGGAGCGCTGCTGGCGGTATGCCCTGACTGGGTAAGGCCTATGTTGCTGACGCCTGTTGCCCTCTCTGCATCTAGCCAGGGCTGCCCCTCTCACACCGCATCTGCGAGCCCTACGGACATGACGCTGAAACTCAGCATTGGCACCCCATGCAGCCCCCATAATATGCTGCCAAACAGTCAAATATCCAAGAGGCCACTTACAACGCTCTGGCCTGAAGCCAAAAATACCTGAGCTAGTGTTGGCCCAAACCAGAAAGCTGTCTTCCTTGGTCTCTCTCCAGAAACCCGTTGCACAAGGGTGTTTGCTGCAAAATGGCTGCCCTTTATAGTGCAGGGTAAGTGCCCTTTAATTTACGCTCCCCGGGGCCCGCGTCAGCTCTGTTGCGTTCCACTAAACAAGCGTTCGGGCCGCCGGCCGCACAATGGGGCAGTCCCACTGAAGTTCTGGATCGGGGCGCGCAAAGGGCGTTGCACGAGGATATGACGTCATTTTCTGCGCGCGCAGGTGAGCGCGCGCTAAGACTTTGCACCGGCGCTAAATGTCTACTTAATTTGGGGCGAGGCACAGATCGCACTGCACCCGGACGCTACACGCATAGCGCCCGAAATTCACTTCTCTAAAGGCGCTAACGGCTGGCGCAACCAACTGAATTTCTAGGCCATTGTGTTTAAAGTACTTTTGGGATGGCCAGCAACTGCAATCTCTGGTCTGGAATGACCTTGTATTGTCTTTAATGGGTCTTCATGTCCCCCTTTGAATTTGAAGCTGGTTCCCTTTGTCTGGGTAAACATTTTGATAGCCTTTACCTACAGGCCGATCCGATTGGATCTGCATCCAATCCATATGTATGGGGTTCTATCTGGTTTCGCATTCTCCGAAATTGCATTCCAGAACTTACTGTGGGCTGAATCCACAAAAGCTGTGTGTGGACTGCAGGAACCATTTTAAAATGTCCCAAAGAGCTGGTCACGGGGTCTTGCGGCCATTTTATGTGCCCCTTTTTCTGGGCTTCCTTTAAAACAGACTTTAAAATTAAGGCCTTTTCTGCCAATGGACCCTTATAGGACAATGTTCAATTTTGCGAATCCTACAAGACGGATAGAGAGACAGAGAGATTGGGACAGATGGATAGAGAGACAGAGAGATTGGGACAGATGGATAGAGAGACAGAGAGATTGGGACAGACGGATGGAGAGAAAGAGAGATTGGAACAGATGGATGGAAAGAGAGAGAGATTGGCACAGACGGATAGAGAGAGAGATTGGGACAGACGGATAGAGAGAGAGAGATTGGGACAGAGGGATAGAGAGGCAGAGTGATTGGGACAGACGAATAAAGAGAGAGAGATTGGGACAGACGGATAGAGAGACAGAGAGATTGGGACAGACGGATAGAGAGACAGATTGCTTGGGACAGACGGATAGAGAGGCACAGAGATTGGGACAGACGGATAGAGAGACAGAGTGATTGGGACAGACAAATAGAGAGAGAGAGATTGAGACAGACGGATAGAGAGACAGAGAGATTGGGACAGATGGATAGAGAGACAGCGAGATTGGGACAGACGATAGAGAAGCAGCAAGATTGGGACAGATGGATAGAGAGACAGAGAGATTGGGACAGATGAATAGAGAGATAGAGATTGGGACAGACAGATAGAGAGACAGGGAGATTGCGACAGATAGATGGAGCGGCAGAGTGATTGGGTCAGATGGATAGAGAGACAGAGAGATTGGGACAGACGGATAGAGAGACAGGGTGATTGGGACAGATGGATAGAGAGACAGATTGCTTTGGACAGACGGATAGAGAGGCACAGAGATTGGGACAGACGGATAGAGAGACCGGGTGATTGGGACAGATGGATAGAGAGACAGATTGCTTTGGACAGACGGATAGAGAGGCACAGAGATTGGGACAGACGGATAGAGAGACAGAGAGATTGGGACAGACAGAATGAGAGACAGAGAGATTGGGACAGACCGATAGAGAGAGAGGGATTGGGACAGATGGATGGCGAGGCAGAGATATTGGGACAGACGGATAGAGACAGAGAGATTGGGACAGATGGTTGAGAGACAGAGAGATTGGGACACACGAATAGAGAGACAGAGAGATTGGGACAGACGAATAGAGAGACAGAGAGATTGGGACAGACGGATAGAGAGACAGAGAGATTGGGACAGATGGATAGAGAGACAGAGAGATTGGGACAGACGGATAGAGAGACAGAGAGATTGGGACAGACGGATAGAGAGACAGAGAGATTGGGACAGACGGATAGAGAGACAGGGAGATTGGGACAGATGGATAGAGAGAAAGATTGCTTGGGACAGACGGATAGAGAGGCACAGAGATTGGGACAGACGGATAGAGAGACTGAGTGACTGGGACAGACGGATAGAGAGAAAAAAAATTGGGACATACGGATAGAGAGACAGAGTGATTGGGACAGCTGGATAGAGAGACAAAGAGATTGGGACAAATGGATAGAGAGACAGAGAGATTGGGACAGATAGATGGAGAGACATATAGATGGGACAGACGAATAGAGACAGAGAGTTTGGGACAGATGGATAGAGAGACAGGGTGATTGGGACAGATGGATAGAGAGACAGATTGCTTTGGACAGACGGATAGAGAGGCACAGAGATTGGGACAGACGGATAGAGAGACAGAGAGACTGGGACAGACAGAATGAGAGACAGAGAGATTGGGACAGACCGATAGAGAGAGAGGGATTGGGACAGATGGATGGCGAGGCAGAGATATTGGGACAGACGGATAGAGACAGAGAGATTGGGACAGATGGTTGAGAGACAGAGAGATTGGGACACACGAATAGAGAGACAGAGAGATTGGGACAGACGAATAGAGAGACAGAGAGTTTGGGACAGACGGATAGAGAGACAGAGAGATTGGGACAGACGGATAGAGAGACAGAGAGATTGGGACAGATGGATAGAGAGACAGAGAGATTGGGACAGACGGATAGAGAGACAGAGAGATTGGGACAGACGGATAGAGAGACAGGGAGATTGGGACAGATGGATAGAGAGAAAGATTGCTTGGGACAGACGGATAGAGAGGCACAGAGATTGGGACAGATGGATAGAGAGACTGAGTGACTGGGACAGACGGATAGAGAGAAAAAAAAATTGGGACATACGGATAGAGAGACAGAGTGATTGGGACAGCTGGATAGAGAGACAAAGAGATTGGGACAGATGGATAGAGAGACAGAGAGATTGGGACAGATAGATGGAGAGACATATAGATGGGACAGACGAATAGAGACAGAGAGTTTGGGACAGATGGATAGAGAGACAGAGAGATTGGGACAGACAGGTAGAGAGACAGAGAGATTGGGACAGACTAATAGAGACAGAGACATTGAGACAGACGGGTAGAGAGACAGAGAGACAAGGACATTTCTCAGTGAAACTCTTCTCGATATAATGGATTATTCTCAGTGTAACTTTCTCATAGATATAACGGACTATTCTCTGTGTAACACTCTCATCGATATAATGGACTATTCTCAGTGTAACTCTCTCCTCAATATAATGGACTATTCTCGGTGTAACTCTCTCATCCATATAATGGACTATACTCAGTCTAACGCTCTCATCGATATAACAGACCATTCTCAGTGAAACTCTCCTCGATATAACGGACTATTCACCGTGTAACTCTTTCATCGATATAAGAGGATATTCTCAGTGTAACTCTCACATTGATATAACGGACTATTCTCAGTGTATCACTCTCATTGATATAATGGGCTATTCTCAGTGTAACACTCTCATAGATATAACGGACTATTCTCAGTGTAACTCTCTCATCGATATAACGGACTATTCTCAGTCTAACTCTCTCATTGATATAACAGTCTATTCTCGGTGTAACACTCTCATCGATATGACGGATTATTCACAGTGTAACTCTCTCATCGATATAACGGACTATTCTCGGTGTAACTCTCTCATCGATATAATGGACAGTACTAAGTGTAACTCTCTGACCGATATAACGGACTATTCTCGGTGTAATTCTCTCATCGATATCATGGACTATTCTCCATGTAACTCTCTCATCGATATAAAGGACTATTCTCAGTCTAAATCTCTCATTGGTATAACAGACTATTCTCAGTGCAACTCTCCGTGATATAATGAACTATTCTCAGTGTAACTCTCTCATCGATATAACAGACTGTTCTCAGAGTGACTCTCACATTGATATAATGGACTATTCTCAGTGTATCACTCTCATCGATATAACGGACTGTTCTCAGAGTGACTCTCTCATTGGTATAATGGACTATATTCAGTGTATCACTCTCATCAATATAACAGCCTATTCTCAGTGTATCACTCATCGATATAACAGACTATTCTCAGTGTATCTCTCTCTTCGAGAGAATGGATTATTCTAGGTGTAACTCTCTCATCGAAATAACGGAGTATTCTCAGTGTAACACTCTCATCGATATAATGGACTATTCTCAGTGTAACCCTCTCATCGATATAACGGACAATACTCAGTGTAACTCTCATCAATATAACAAACTATTCTAGGTTTAACACTCTCATTGATATAACGGACTATTCTCAGTGTAATTCTCTCATCGATATAATGGAATATTCTCAGTGTAACTCTCTCATCGACACAACGGCCATTCTCAGTGTAACTGTCTCATCGATATAACGGACTATTCTCGGTGTAACTCTCATCAATAGAACGGACTGCCCTCAGTGTAATTCTCTCATCGATATATTGGACTATTCTCAGTTTAACACTCTCATTGATATAACAGATTATTCTCGGTGTAAATCACTCATTCATATAACAGGCCATTCCCAGTGTAACACTCTCATTGATATAATGGGCTATTCCCGGTGTAACACTCTCAACGATATAACAGGCTATTCTCAGAGTAACACTCTCATTGAAATAACGGACTATTCTCAGTGTAACTCTCTCACCGATACAACAGACTATTCACAGTGTAATTCTCTCATCGATATAATGGATTATTCTCGGTGCAACTTTCTCATCAATATAACAGACTATTCCTGGTGTAATTTTCTCATGGATATAACGGACTATTCTCAGTGTAAATCTCTCATCGATAATAGTGACTATTCTCAGTGTAAATCTCTCATCGATAATAGTGACTATTCTCAGTGTAACATCTCATCGTTATAACCGAACTATTCTCAGTGTAACTTTCTCATCGATATAATGGATTATTCTCGGTGCAACTTTCTCATCGATTTAACGGACTACTCTCAGTGTAATGCTCTCATCGATATAACGGACTATTCGCAGTGTGTCGCTCTCATTGATATAATGGACTATTCTCAGTGTAACACTTTCATTGATATAACGGTCTATTCTTGGTGTAACATACTCGTCGATATAACAGCTATTCTCAGTGTAACTCTCTCATCGATATAACGGACTATTCTCAGTGTAACACTCTCGTCAATATAACAGCTATTATCAGTGTAACTCTCTCATCGATATAACAGACTATTCTCAGTGTAACACTCTCATCGATATAACGGACTATTCACAGTGTAATTCTCTCATCGATATAATGGATTATTCTCGGTGCAACTTTCTCATCAATATAACAGACTATTCCTGGTGTAATTTTCTCATGGATATAACGGACTATTCTCAGTGTAACTCTCTCATCGATATAACGGACTATTCTCAGTGTAAATCTCTCATCGATATTAGTGACTATTCTCAGTGTAACATCTCATCATTATAACCGAACTATTCTCAGTGTAACTTTCTCATCGATATAATGGATTATTCTCGGTGCAACTTTCTCATCGATTTAACGGACTACTCTCAGTGTAATGCTCTCATCGATATAACGGACTATTTGCAGTGTGTCGCTCTCATTGATATAACGGACTATTCTCAGTGTAACACTTTCATTGATATAACGGTCTATTCTTGGTGTAACATACTCGTCGATATAACAGCTATTCTCAGTGTAACTCTCTCATCGATATAACGGACTATTCTCAGTGTAACACTCTCGTCAATATAACAGCTATTATCAGTGTAACTCTCTCATCGATATAACAGACTATTCTCAGTGTAACACTCTCATCGATATAACGGACAATACTCAGTGTAACTCTCATCAATATAACGGACTGCTCTCAGTGTAATTCTCTCATCGATATAACGGACTATTCCCAGTGTAACACTCTCGTCGATATAACAGCTATTCTCAGTGTAACTCTCCCATTGAAATAACAGACTATTCTTGGTGTAACTCTCTCATCGATATAACGGACTGTTCTCAGTGTATCTCTCTCATCGATATAACGGACTATTCTAGGTGTAATTTTCTCATCGATATAATCGACTATTCTCAGTGTAACTCTCTCATCGATATAATGGATTTTTCCCAGTGTAACTCTCTCATCGATATAACCAAACTATTCTCAGTATAATTCTCTCTTCGATATAATGGATTATTCTCAGTGCAACTTTCTCATCGATATAACGGACTACTCTCAGTGTAACACTCTCATTGATATAACGGACTATTCTTGGTGTAACTCTCTCATTGATATAACGGACTATTCTCAGTGTATCTCTCTCATCGATATAACGGACTATTCTCAGTGTAACACTCCTTGATATAACGCACTATTCTCAGTGTAACTCTCTTATTGATATAACTGACTATTCTCAGTGTATCTCTCTCATCGATATAACGGACTATTCTCAGTGTATATCTCTCATTGATATAACGGACTATTCGCAGTGTAAATCTCTCATCGATATAATGTACTATTCTCAGTGTAACACTCTCATCGATATAACGGACAATACACAGTGTAACTCTCATCAATATAACAGACTGCACTCAGTGTAATTCTCTCATCGATATAATGGACTATTCTCAGTTTAACACTCTCATTCATATAAAGGACTATTCTCGGTGTAAATCTCTCATCGATATAACGGACTATTTTGGTGTAACTCTCTCATCGATATAACAGACTATTCTCAGTGTATCTCTCTCATCGATATAATGGACTATTCTTGGTGTAACTCTCTCATCGATATAACAGACTATTCTCAGTGTAACTCTCTCATCGAAATTACGTACTATTCTCGGTGTAATTCTCTCATCGATATAACAGGCTATTCTCAGTGTACCTCTCTCATCGATATAATGGACTATTCTTGGTGTTATTTTCTCATGGATATAACGGACTATTCTCAGTGTAACTCTCTCATCGATATAACCGAACTATTCTCAGTGTAATTCTCTCATCGATATAATGGATTATTCTCGGTGCAACTTTCCCATCGATATAATGGACTACTCTCTGTGTAATGCACTCATCGATATAACGGACTATTCGCAGTGTGTCGCTCTCATCGATATAATGGACTATTCTCAGTGTATCACTCTTATCGGTATAATGGACTATTCTCAGTGTAACACTCTCATCGATATAACGGACAATTCTCAGTGTAACACTCTCACATTGATATAACGGACTATTCTCAGTGTATCACTCTCATCAATATAATGGACTATTCTCAGTGTAACACTCTCATCGATATAACGGACAATTCTCAGTGTATCACTCTCATTGATATAACGGACTATTCTCAGTGTCACACTCTCATCGATATACAGGACAATACTCAGGGTAACTCTCATCAATATAATGGACTACTCTCAGTGTAATTCTCACTCGATACAATGGACTATTCCCAGTGTAACTCTCTCATTGATATAACGGGCTATTCCCGGTGTAACACTCTCAACGATATAACGGACTGTTCTCAGTGTAACTCTCTCATCGATATAACGGCTATTCTCAGTATAACTCTCTCATCAATATAACGGCTATTCTCAGTGTAACTCTCTCATCAAAATAACGGTCTATTCTCGGTGCAACTCTCTCATCGATATAACGGACTATTCTCAGTGTAACTAATTCATTGATATAATGGACTATTCTTGGTGTAATTCTCTCATCGATATAATGGACTATTCTCAGTGTAACTCTCTCACCGATATAACGGACAAATTTCAGTGCAATATTCTCATCGATATAACAGACTATTCTCCGTGTAACTCTCTCATCGATATAATGGATTATTCCCAGTGTAACTCTCTCCTTGATATAACAGACTATTCTCCATTTAAATCACTCATCGATATAACGGATTATTCTCGGTGACTCTTTCTCATGGATATAATGGACTACTCTCAGTGTAATGCTCTCATTGATATAAATTTCTACTTTCAGTGCAATTCTCTCATCAATATAAGGGACTATTCTCAGTGTATCTCTCTAAATGATATAATGGACTAATATCAGTGCAACACTCGCATTGATATAACGGACTATTCTCAGTGTAATTCTCTCATTGATATAATGGACTATTCTCAGTGTAGCTCTCTCATCGATATAACAGACTATTCTCAGTCTAACTCTCTCATTGATATAACGGACTATTCTCAGTGTAACTCTCTGACCGATATAACGGACTATTCTCGGTGTAATTCTCTCATCGATATCATGGACTATTCTCCATGTAACTCTCTCATCGATATAAAGGACTATTCTCAGTCTAAATCTCTCATTGGTATAACAGACTATTCTCAGTGCAACTCTCCGTGATATAATGAACTATTCTCAGTGTAACTCTCTCATCGATATAACAGACTGTTCTCAGAGTGACTCTCACATTGATATAATGGACTATTCTCAGTGTATCACTCTCATCGATATAACGGACTGTTCTCAGAGTGACTCTCTCATTGGTATAATGGACTATATTCAGTGTATCACTCTCATCAATATAACAGCCTATTCTCAGTGTATCACTCATCGATATAACAGACTATTCTCAGTGTATCTCTCTCTTCGAGAGAATGGATTATTCTAGGTGTAACTCTCTCATCGAAATAACGGAGTATTCTCAGTGTAACACTCTCATTGATATAATGTACTATTCTCAGTGTAACTCTCTCTCCGATATAACGGACAATTTTCAGTGTAATGCTCTCATCGATATAATGGACTATTCTCAGTGTAACCCTCTCATCGATATAACGGACAATACTCAGTGTAACTCTCATCAATATAACAAACTGTTCTAGGTTTAACACTCTCATTGATATAACGGACTATTCTCAGTGTAATTCTCTCATCGATATAATGGAATATTCTCAGTGTAACTCTCTCATCGACACAACGGCCATTCTCAGTGTAACTGTCTCATCGATATAACGGACTATTCTCGGTGTAACTCTCATCAATAGAACGGACTGCCCTCAGTGTAATTCTCTCATCGATATATTGGACTATTCTCAGTTTAACACTCTCATTGATATAACAGATTATTCTCGGTGTAAATCACTCATTCATATAACAGGCCATTCCCAGTGTAACACTCTCATTGATATAATGGGCTATTCCCGGTGTAACACTCTCAACGATATAACAGGCTATTCTCAGAGTAACACTCTCATTGAAATAACGGACTATTCTCAGTGTAACTCTCTCACCGATACAACAGACTATTCACAGTGTAATTCTCTCATCGATATAATGGATTATTCTCGGTGCAACTTTCTCATCAATATAACAGACTATTCCTGGTGTAATTTTCTCATGGATATAACGGACTATTCTCAGTGTAAATCTCTCATCGATAATAGTGACTATTCTCAGTGTAAATCTCTCATCGATAATAGTGACTATTCTCAGTGTAACATCTCATCGTTATAACCGAACTATTCTCAGTGTAACTTTCTCATCGATATAATGGATTATTCTCGGTGCAACTTTCTCATCGATTTAACGGACTACTCTCAGTGTAATGCTCTCATCGATATAACGGACTATTCGCAGTGTGTCGCTCTCATTGATATAATGGACTATTCTCAGTGTAACACTTTCATTGATATAACGGTCTATTCTTGGTGTAACATACTCGTCGATATAACAGCTATTCTCAGTGTAACTCTCTCATCGATATAACGGACTATTCTCAGTGTAACACTCTCGTCAATATAACAGCTATTATCAGTGTAACTCTCTCATCGATATAACAGACTATTCTCAGTGTAACACTCTCATCGATATAACGGACTATTCACAGTGTAATTCTCTCATCGATATAATGGATTATTCTCGGTGCAACTTTCTCATCAATATAACAGACTATTCCTGGTGTAATTTTCTCATGGATATAACGGACTATTCTCAGTGTAACTCTCTCATCGATATAACGGACTATTCTCAGTGTAAATCTCTCATCGATATTAGTGACTATTCTCAGTGTAACATCTCATCATTATAACCGAACTATTCTCAGTGTAACTTTCTCATCGATATAATGGATTATTCTCGGTGCAACTTTCTCATCGATTTAACGGACTACTCTCAGTGTAATGCTCTCATCGATATAACGGACTATTTGCAGTGTGTCGCTCTCATTGATATAACGGACTATTCTCAGTGTAACACTTTCATTGATATAACGGTCTATTCTTGGTGTAACATACTCGTCGATATAACAGCTATTCTCAGTGTAACTCTCTCATCGATATAACGGACTATTCTCAGTGTAACACTCTCGTCAATATAACAGCTATTATCAGTGTAACTCTCTCATCGATATAACAGACTATTCTCAGTGTAACACTCTCATCGATATAACGGACAATACTCAGTGTAACTCTCATCAATATAACGGACTGCTCTCAGTGTAATTCTCTCATCGATATAACGGACTATTCCCAGTGTAACACTCTCGTCGATATAACAGCTATTCTCAGTGTAACTCTCCCATTGAAATAACAGACTATTCTTGGTGTAACTCTCTCATCGATATAACGGACTGTTCTCAGTGTATCTCTCTCATCGATATAACGGACTATTCTAGGTGTAATTTTCTCATCGATATAATCGACTATTCTCAGTGTAACTCTCTCATCGATATAATGGATTTTTCCCAGTGTAACTCTCTCATCGATATAACCAAACTATTCTCAGTATAATTCTCTCTTCGATATAATGGATTATTCTCAGTGCAACTTTCTCATCGATATAACGGACTACTCTCAGTGTAACACTCTCATTGATATAACGGACTATTCTTGGTGTAACTCTCTCATTGATATAACGGACTATTCTCAGTGTATCTCTCTCATCGATATAACGGACTATTCTCAGTGTAACACTCCTTGATATAACGCACTATTCTCAGTGTAACTCTCTTATTGATATAACTGACTATTCTCAGTGTATCTCTCTCATCGATATAACGGACTATTCTCAGTGTATATCTCTCATTGATATAACGGACTATTCGCAGTGTAAATCTCTCATCGATATAATGTACTATTCTCAGTGTAACACTCTCATCGATATAACGGACAATACACAGTGTAACTCTCATCAATATAACAGACTGCACTCAGTGTAATTCTCTCATCGATATAATGGACTATTCTCAGTTTAACACTCTCATTCATATAAAGGACTATTCTCGGTGTAAATCTCTCATCGATATAACGGACTATTTTGGTGTAACTCTCTCATCGATATAACAGACTATTCTCAGTGTATCTCTCTCATCGATATAATGGACTATTCTTGGTGTAACTCTCTCATCGATATAACAGACTATTCTCAGTGTAACTCTCTCATCGAAATTACGTACTATTCTCGGTGTAATTCTCTCATCGATATAACAGGCTATTCTCAGTGTACCTCTCTCATCGATATAATGGACTATTCTTGGTGTTATTTTCTCATGGATATAACGGACTATTCTCAGTGTAACTCTCTCATCGATATAACCGAACTATTCTCAGTGTAATTCTCTCATCGATATAATGGATTATTCTCGGTGCAACTTTCCCATCGATATAATGGACTACTCTCTGTGTAATGCACTCATCGATATAACGGACTATTCGCAGTGTGTCGCTCTCATCGATATAATGGACTATTCTCAGTGTATCACTCTTATCGGTATAATGGACTATTCTCAGTGTAACACTCTCATCGATATAACGGACAATTCTCAGTGTAACACTCTCACATTGATATAACGGACTATTCTCAGTGTATCACTCTCATCAATATAATGGACTATTCTCAGTGTAACACTCTCATCGATATAACGGACAATTCTCAGTGTATCACTCTCATTGATATAACGGACTATTCTCAGTGTCACACTCTCATCGATATACAGGACAATACTCAGGGTAACTCTCATCAATATAATGGACTACTCTCAGTGTAATTCTCACTCGATACAATGGACTATTCCCAGTGTAACTCTCTCATTGATATAACGGGCTATTCCCGGTGTAACACTCTCAACGATATAACGGACTGTTCTCAGTGTAACTCTCTCATCGATATAACGGCTATTCTCAGTATAACTCTCTCATCAATATAACGGCTATTCTCAGTGTAACTCTCTCATCAAAATAACGGTCTATTCTCGGTGCAACTCTCTCATCGATATAACGGACTATTCTCAGTGTAACTAATTCATTGATATAATGGACTATTCTTGGTGTAATTCTCTCATCGATATAATGGACTATTCTCAGTGTAACTCTCTCACCGATATAACGGACAAATTTCAGTGCAATATTCTCATCGATATAACAGACTATTCTCCGTGTAACTCTCTCATCGATATAATGGATTATTCCCAGTGTAACTCTCTCCTTGATATAACAGACTATTCTCCATTTAAATCACTCATCGATATAACGGATTATTCTCGGTGACTCTTTCTCATGGATATAATGGACTACTCTCAGTGTAATGCTCTCATTGATATAAATTTCTACTTTCAGTGCAATTCTCTCATCAATATAAGGGACTATTCTCAGTGTATCTCTCTAAATGATATAATGGACTAATATCAGTGCAACACTCGCATTGATATAACGGACTATTCTCAGTGTAATTCTCTCATTGATATAATGGACTATTCTCAGTGTAACTCTCTCATCGATATAACAGACTATTTTCAGTGAAACACTCTCATCGATATAACAGACTATTCTCAGTGCAACTTTCTCATTGATATAACGGACTATTCTCAGTGTATCCCTCTCATCAATATAACGTACTATTCTCAGTGTAACTCTCATCGATATAATGGGCTATTCCCGGCGTAAAACTCTCAATGATATGACGGACTGTTCTCAGTGTAACTCACTCAATGATACCATGGACTATTCTCAGTGTAATTCACTCAATGATATAATGGACTATTCTCAGTGTAATTCTCTCATCGATATAATGGACTATTCTCAGTTTAACTCTCTCATTGATATAACAGACTATTCTCAGTGTAACACACTCATTGATAAAACGGACTATTCTCAGTGTAACTCTCTAATTGATATAACGGACTATTCTCAGTGTAATTCTCTCATCGATATAATGGATTATTCTCAGTTTAACACTCTCATCAATAAAACGGACTGTTCCCAGTGTAACTCTCTCATTGATATAATGGGCTATTCCTGGTTTAACACTCACAACGATATAACGGACTGTTCTCAGTGTAACTCTCTCATCGATATAATGGAAAATTCTCAGTGAAATTATCCCATTGATGTAACGGATTATTCTCGGTGTAACACTCTCGTCGATATTACAGCTATTCTCAGTGTAACTCTCCCATTGAAATAACAGACTATTCTTGGTGTAACTCTCTCATTGATATAACGTACTATTCTCGGTGTAATTCCCTCATCGATATAACAGACTATTCTCAGTGTAACTCTCTCAGCAATATAACGGAATGTTCTCAGTGTAACTCTCTCACCGATACAATGGACTATTCTTGGTGTAATTCTCTCATCGATATAACGGACTATTCTCCGTGTATCTCTCCCATTGTAATAACGGACTATTCTTGGTGTAGCTCTCTCATCGATATAACGGACTGTTCTCAGTGTAACTCTCTCATCGATATAACGGACTATTCTCGGTGTAATTTTCTCGTGGATATAACGGACTATTCGCAATGTGTCGCTCTCATTGATATGACGGAATATTCTCAGTGTAACTCTCTCAATGATATAATGGACTATTCTCAGTGTAACTCTCTCATCGATATAACGGACTATTCTCAGTGTAACACTCTCATTGATATAACTGACAATACTCAGTGTAACTCTCATCAATATAACAGACTGCTTTCAGTGTAATTCTCTCATCGATATAATGGACTATTCTCAGTTTAACACTCTCATTGATATAAAGGACTATTCTCGGTGTAAATCACTCATTGATATAACGGACTATTCTCAGTGTATCTCTCTCATCGATATAACGGACTATTCCCAGTGTAACTCTCTCATTGATATAATGGGATTTCCCGGTGTAACACTCTCAATGATATAACAGACTATTATCAGTGTAATTCTCTCATCGATATAATGGATAATGTTCGGTGTAACTTTCTCATCGATATAATGGACTATTCTCAGTGTAAATCACTCATTGATATAACGGACTATTCATAGTGTAACTCTCTCATTGATATAACAGACTATTCTCAGTGTAACTCTCTCATTGATAAAACGGACTATTCTCGGTGTAATTCTCTCATCGATATAATGGACTGTTCTCAGTGTAACTCTCATTGATATAATGGACTAATCTCAGTGTAACTCTCTCATCGATATAGTGGACTATTCTCAGTGTAACTCTCATTGATATAACGGACTATTCTCGGTGTAACTCTGTCATCGTTATAACGGACTATTCTCTGTGTAACTCTCTCATTGATATAACGGACTACATTCTCTGTTTAACTCTCTCATTGATATAACAGACTATTACTGGTGTAACTCTCTCATCGATATAATTGACTATTGTCAGTGTAACTCTCTCAGAGATATAACGGACTATTCTCAGTGTAATTCTGTCATCGATATAATGGATTATTTTTGGTGTAACTTTCTCATCGATATAATGGACTATTCTCAGTGTAACTCACTCATTGATATAACGGTGTATTCATTGTGTAACTCTCATTGATATAACAGTCTATTCTCGCTGTAACTCTCTCATTGATAAAACTGACTATTCTCGGTGTACCTCTCTCATTGATATAACGGACTATTCTCGTTGTAACTCTCTCATCGATATAATGTAGTATTCTCAGTGTAACTCACTGATCGAAATAATGGACTATTTCCGGCGGAACTCTCTCATCAATATAACGGACTATCCTGAGTGTAACTCTCTCATCGATAAAACGCACTATTCTCAGTGTAACTCTCTCATCGATATAATGGACTATTCTCAGTGTAACTCTCTCATTGATATAATGGACTATTCTCATGGTAACACTCTTATTGATATAAGGCACTATTCTCAGTTTAACTCTCTCATCGATAAAATGCACTATTCTCAGTGAAACTCTCTCATCGATATAACGGACTATTCTCAGTGTAACTCTCTCATTAATATAACGTCTATTCTCAGTGTAACTCTCTGATCGATATAACGGACTATTCTCGGTGTAACTTTCTCATCGATATACTGGACTAATCTCAGTGTAATTCTCTCATCGATATAATGGACTATTCTCAGTGTAACACTCTCATCGATATAATGGACTATTCTCAGTTTAACTCTCTCATCGATATAATGGGCTATTCTCAGTGTAATTTTCATTGATATAATGGACTATTCTCAGTGTAACACTCTCATCGATATAATGGACTATTCTCAGTGTAACGCTCATTGATATAACGGACTAATCTCGGTGTAACTCTGTCGTTGTTATAACGGACTATTCTCTGTCTAACTCTCTCATTGATATAACGGACTAATCATGGTGTAACTCTCTCATCAATATAATTGACTATTCTCAGTGTAACTCTCTCATCAATATAACGGACTATTCTCAGTGTAACTCTCTCAGCGATATAACAGACTATTCTCAGTGTAACTCTCTCATTGATAAAACTGACTACTCTTGATGTAACTCTCTCATTGATATAACGGTATATTCTCGGTGTAACTCTCTCATCGATATAATGGAGTATTCTCAGTGTAACTCACTGATCGAAATAATGGACTACTTCCCGCTTAACTCTCTCATCAATATAACGGAATATCCTCAGTGTAACTCTCTCATCGATAAAACGCACTATTCTCAGTGAAACTCTCTCATCGATGTAACGGACTTTTCTAAGTGGAGCTCTCTCGTTGATATAATGGACTATTCTCCGTGTAACTGTCTGATCGATATAACGGACTTTTCTCGATATAACTTTCTCATCAATATAATGGACTAATCTCAGTGTAATTCTCTCATCGATATAATGGACTATTCTCAGTGTAACTCTCTCATCGATATAACGGACTACTCTCAGTGTAATTCTCTCATTGATATAATGGACTATTCTCAGTGTAACTCTCATTGATATAACGGACTAATCTCGGTGTAACTCTGTCATCGTTATAACGGACTATTCTCTGTCTAACTCTCACATTGATATAACGGACTAATCATGGTGTAACTCTCTCATCGATATAATTGACTATTGTCAGTGTAACTCTCTGAGCGATATAACGGACTATTCTCAGTGTAACTCTCTCAGCAATATAACAGACTATTCTCAGTGTAACTCTCTCATTGATAAAACTGACTATTCTTGATGTAACTCTCTCATTGATATAACGGTATATTCTCGGTGTAACTCTCTCATCGATACAATGGAGTATTCTCAGTGTAACTCTCTCATCGATTTAACGGACTACTCTCAGTGTAACTCTCTCATCGATATAAACGACTATTCTCGGTGTAACAATCTCATCGATATAACAGACTATTCTCAGTGTATCTCTCTCATCGATATAACGGACTATTCTCAGTGTAACTCTCATCGATATAATGGACTGTTCTCAGTGTAACTATCATTGATATAATGGACTAATCTCAGTGTAACTCTCTCATCGATATAGTGGACTATTCTCAGTGTAACTCTCATTGATATAACGGACTATTCTCGGTGTAACTCTGTCATCGTTATAACGGACTATTCTCCGTGTAACTCTCTCATTGATATAACGGACTACATTCTCTGTTTAACTCTCTCATCGATATAACAGACTATTACTGGTGTAACTCTCTCATCGATATAATTGACTATTGTCAGTGTAACTCTCTCAGCGATATAATGGACTATTCTCAGTGTAATTCTGTCATCGATATAATGGATTATTTTTGGTGTAACTTTCTCATCGATATAATGGACTATTCTCAGTGTAACTCACTCATTGATATAACGGTGTATTCATTGTGTAACTCTCTCATTGATATAACAGTCTATTCTCACTGTAACTCTCTCATTGATAAAACTGACTATTCTCGGTGTACCTCTCTCATTGATATAACGGACTATTCTCGTTGTAACTCTCTCATCGATATAATGTAGTATTCTCAGTGTAACTCACTGATCGAAATAATGGACTATTTCCGGCGGAACTCTCTCATCAATATAACGGACTATCCTGAGTGTAACTCTCTCATCGATAAAACGCACTATTCTCAGTGAAACTCTCTCATCGATATAACGGACTATTCTCAGTGTAACTCTCTCATTGATATAATGGACTATTCTCATGGTAACACTCTTATTGATATAAGGCACTATTCTCAGTTTAACTCTCTCATCGATAAAATGCACTATTCTCAGTGAAACTCTCTCATCGATATAACGGACTATTCTAAGTGTAACTCTCTCATTGATATAACGGACTATTCTCAGTGTAACTCCTTGATCGATATAATGGACTATTCTCAGTGTAACTCTCTCATTAATATAACGTCTATTCTCAGTGTAACTCTCTGATCGATATAACGGACTATTCTCGGTGTAACTTTCTCATCGATATACTGGACTATTCTCAGTGTAACACTCTCATCGATATAATGGACTATTCTCAGTTTAACTCTCTCATCGATATAATGGGCTATTCTCAGTGTAACTTTCATTGATATAATGGACTATTCTCAGTGTAACGCTCATTGATATAACGGACTAATCTCGGTGTAACTCTGTCATTGTTATAACGGACTATTCTCTGTCTAACTCTCTCATTGATATAACGGACTAATCATGGTGTAACTCTCTCATCAATATAATTGACTATTCTCAGTGTAACTCTCTCATCAATATAACGGACTATTCTCAGTGTAACTCTCTCAGCGATATAACAGACTATTCTCAGTGTAACTCTCTCATTGATAAAACTGACTACTCTTGATGTAACTCTCTCATTGATATAATGGTATATTCTCGGTGTAACTCTCTCATCGATATAATGGAGTGTTCTCAGTGTAACTCACTGATCGAAATAATGGACTATTTCCGGCTTAACTCTCTCATCAATATAACGGAATATCCTCAGTGTAACTCTCTCATCGATAAAACGCACTATTCTCAGTGAAACTCTCGCATCGATGTAACAGACTTTTCTAAGTGGAGCTCTCTCGTTGATATAACGGACTATTCTCCGTGTAACTGTCTGATCGATATAACGGACTTTTCTCGTTATAACTTTCTCATCAATATAATGGACTAATCTCAGTGTAATTCTCTCATCGATATTATGGACTATTCTCAGTGTAACTCTCTCATCGATATAACGGACTACTCTCAGTGTAATTCTCTCATTGATATAATGGACTATTCTCAGTGTAACTCTCATTGATATAACGGACTAATCTCGGTGTAACTCTGTCATCGTTATAACGGACTATTCTCTGTCTAACTCTCACATTGATATAACGGACTAATCATGGTGTAACTCTCTCATCGATATAATTGACTATTGTCGGTGTAACTCTCTGAGCGATATAACGGACTATTCTCAGTATAACTCTCTCATTGATAAAACTGACTATTCTTGATGTAACTCTCTCATTGATATAACGGTATATTCTCGGTGTAACTCTCTCATCGATACAATGGAGTATTCTCAGTGTAACTCTCTCATCGATTTAATGGACTACTCTCAGTGTAACTCTCTCATCGATATAAATGACTATTCTCGGTGTAACAATCTCATCGATATAACAGACTATTCTCAGTGTATCTCTCTCATCAATATAACGGACTATTCTCAGTGTAACTCTCATCGATATAATGGACTATTCTCGGTGTAACACTCTCATTGATGTAATGCACTATTCTCTGTGTAACTCCCTCATCGATATAATGGACTATTCTTGGTGTAACTCTCTCATTGTTATAATGGACTATTCTCAGTGTAACTCTCTCATCGATATAATGGAGTATTCTCAGTGTAACGCACTGATCGATATAATGGACTATTTCTGGTGTAACTCTCTCATCAATATAATGGACTATCCTCAGTGTAACTCTCTCATCAATTATACGCTCTATTCTCAGTGAAACTCTATCATCGATATAACAGACTATTCTCAGTGTAACTCTCTCATTGATATAATGGACTATTCCCAGTGTATCTCTTTCATTGATATAATGGACTTTTCTCACGGTAACACTCTTTTTGATATAAGGCACTATTCTCAGTTTAACTCTCTCATCGATATAACAGACTATTCTCAGTGTAACTCTCTCATTGATATAAAGGACTATTCCCAGTGTATCTCTTTCATTGATATAACGGACTATTCTCATGGTAACACTCTTTTTGATATAAGGCACTATTCTCAGTTTAACTCTCTCATCGATATAACGGACTATTCTCAGTGTAATTCTTTCATTGAAATAACGGACTATTCCTGGTGTAACTCTCTCATCGATATAACAGACTATTCTCAGCGTACCTCTCTCATCGATATTATGGACTATTCTCAGTGAAACTCTCTCATCGATATAACAGACTATTCTCAGCGTATCTCTCTCATCGATACAACGGATTATTCTCACTGTAGCTCTCTCATCGATATAACAGAATATTCTCAGTGTAACTCAATCATCGATATAACGGAATATTCTCAGTGTTACTCTCTCATCGATATAACGGAGTATTATCAGTGTAACTCTCACATTGACTATTCACAGTGTAACTCTTTAATTGATATATGAGCCAATTCTCGGTGTAATTCACTCATCGATATAATGGATTATTCTCAGTGTAACTCATCATCGTTATAATGGACTATTCTCAGTGTAATTCGCTCTTTGCTGTAATGGACTATTCTCAGTGTAACACTCTCATCTATATAATGGGCTATTCTCAGTGTAACTCTTTCATCGTTATAATGGACTGTTCTCTGTGTAACTCTCTCCTTGATGTAATGGACTAATCTCAGTGTAATGCCCTCATCGATACAACGTTCTATTCTCACTGTAACTCTCTCATGGTTATAACGTTCTATTCTCAGTGTAATTCTCATCGATATAACAAACTATTCTCAGTGTAATTCTCTTGTTGATATAATGGACTATTCTTAGTGTAACTCTCTCATCGATATAATGGACTATTCTCAGTGTAATTCTCTCATCGATGTAATGGACTAATCTCAGTGTAATTCTCCCATTGATATAATGGTCTACTCTCAGTGTAACTCTCATCGATATAACAGACTATTCTCGGTGTAACAATCTCATCAATATAATGGACTATTCTCCGTGTATCTCTCTCGTCGATATAATGCACTATTCTCAGTGTTACTTTCTCTTCGATATAACGGACTATTCTCAGTGTAACGCTCTCATCCATATAATGGTCTATTCTCAGTTTATCTCTCATAAATATAACGGACTATTCTCAGTGTAACTCTCTCATTGATAAAACGGACTATTCTCAGTGTAACTCCCATCGATATAACGGAGTTTTCTCAGTGTAACTCACTGATCGATATAATGGGCTATTTCCGGTGTAACTCTCTCATCGATATAATGGACTATCCTCAGTGAAACTCTCTCATTGATATAACGGACTATTCCCAGTGTATCTCCCTCATTGTTATAACGGACTATTCTCGCTGTAACACTGTTTTTGATATAAGGCACTATTCTCAGTGAAACTCTATCATCGATATAACAGACTATTCTCAGTGTAACTCTCTCATTGATATAATGGACTATTCCCAGTGTATCTCTTTCATTGATATAATGGACTTTTCTCACGGTAACACTCTTTTTGATATAAGGCACTATTCTCAGTTTAACTCTCTCATCGATATAACGGACTATTCTCAGTGTAATTCTTTCATTGAAATAACGGACTATTCCTGGTGTAACTCTCTCATCGATATAACAGACTATTCTCAGCGTACCTCTCTCATCGATATTATGGACTATTCTCAGTGAAACTCTCTCATCGATATAACAGACTATTCTCAGCGTATCTCTCTCATCGATATAACGGACTATTCTCACTGTAGCTCTCTCATCGATATAACAGAATATTCTCAGTGTAACTCACTCATCGATATAACGGAATATTCTCAGTGTTACTCTCTCATCGATATAACGGAGTATTATCAGTGTAACTCTCACATTGACTATTCACAGTGTAACTCTTTAATTGATATATGAGCCAATTCTCGGTGTAATTCACTCATCGATATAATGGATTATTCTCAGTGTAACTCATCATCGTTATAACGGACTATTCTCAGTGTAATTCGCTCTTTGCTGTAATGGACTATTCTCAGTGTAACACTCTCATCTATATAATGGGCTATTCTCAGTGTAACTCTTTCATCGTTATAATGGACTGTTCTCTGTGTCACTCTCTCCTTGATGTAATGGACTAATCTCAGTGTAATGCCCTCATCGATAGAACGTTCTATTCTCACTGTAACTCTCTCATTGTTATAATGTTCTATTCTCAGTGTAATTCTCATCGATATAACAGACTATTCTCAGTGTAATTCTCTTGTTGATATAATGGACGATTCTTAGTGCAACTCTCTCATCGATATAACGGACTACTCTCAGTGTAATTCTCTCATCGATGTAATGGACTAATCTCAGTGTAATTCTCTCATTGATATAATGGTCTACTCTCAGTGTAACTCTCATCGATATAACAGACTATTCTCGGTGTAACAATCTCATCAATATAATGGACTATTCTCCGTGTATCTCTCTCGTCGATATAATGCACTATTCTCAGTGTTACTTTCTCTTCGATATAACGGACTATTCTCAGTGTAACGCTCTCATCCATATAATGGTCTATTCTCAGTTTATCTCTCATACATATAACGGACTATTCTCAGTGTAACTCTCTCATTGATAAAACGGACTATTCTCAGTGTAACTCCCATCGATATAATGGAGTATTCTCAGTGTAACTCTCTCATCGATATAACGGACTATCCTCAGTGAAACTCTCTCATTGATATAACGGACTATTCCCAGTGTATCTCCCTCATTGTTATAATGGACTATTCTCACTGTTACACTGTTTTCGATATAAGGCACTATTCTCAGTTTAACTCTCTCAATGATATAACGGATTATTCTCAATGTAATTCTTTCATTGAAATAATGGACTATACCCAGTGTAACTCTCTCATTGATATACCGGACTATTCTCAGTGTATCTCTCTCATCGATATAACGGAATATTCTCAGTGTTACTCTCTCATCGATATAACGGAGTATTATCAGTGTAACTCTCACATTGACTATTCTCAGTGTAACTCATTAATTGATATAAGAGCCTATTCTCGGAGTAATTCACTCATCGATATAATGGATTATTCTCGGTGTAACTCATCATCGTTATAACGGACTCTTCCCAGTGTTATTCGCTCTTTGCTATAATGGACTATTCTCAGTGTAACACTCTCATCTATATAATGGGCTATTCTCAGTGTAACCCTTTCATCGTTATAAGGGTCTGTTCTCAGTGTAACTCTCTCCTTGATGTAATGGACTAATCTCAGTGTAATGCCCTCAAGGATAGAACGTTCTATTCTCAGTGTAACTTTCTCATGGTTATAACGGTCTATTCTCAGTGTATCTCTCTCATCGACATAACGGACTATTCTCAGTGTAATTCTCTCATCATTATAATGGACTATTCTCAGTGTAACTCTCTCCTTGATGTAATGGACTAATCTCAGTGTAATGCCCTCATCGATATAATGGTCTATTCTCACTGTAACTCTCTCATGGTTATAACGGTCTATTCTCAGTGTATCTCTCTCATCGACATAACGGACTATTCTCAGTGTAACTCTCTCATTGATATAAATGGACCATTCTCATTGTAACACTCTCAACGATATAACGGACTATTCTCAGTGTAACTCTCTCATTGATATAATGGACTATTCATGGTGTAATGCTTTCAGCGATATAATGAACTATTCTCAGTGTAACACTTTCATCGATACAACGGACTATTCTCGGTGTAACTCTCTTATTGATATAAGGGACTATTCTCGGTGTAACTCTGACATTGATATAATGGACTATTCTTGGTGTAACTCTCTCATCGATATTACGGACTATTCCCGGTGTAACTCTCTGATCGATATAACGGACTATTCTCAGTGTAACTCTCTCCTCGATATAACAAACTATTCTCAGTGTAAACCCATTGATATAATGGACTATTCACAGTGCAAAACTTTCAACGATATAACGGACAACTCTCAGTTTAATTCGCTCAATCAATATAATGGACTATTCTCGGTGTAACTCTCTCATTGATGTAAGGGACTATTCTTGGTGTATCTTGCTCATTGATATAATGGACTATTCTCAGTGTAACTCTCTCATCGATATAATGGAGTATTCTCAGTGTAACTATCTGATCGGCATAACGGACGAATTCCGGTTTAAATCTCTCATTGATATAACGGACTATTCTCAGTGGAATTCTCTCATCGCTATATCGGGCTATTGCCGGAATAACACTCTCATCGATATAATGTACCATTCTCAGTGTAACACTCTCATTGATATAACGGACTGTTCTCGGTGTAACTCTCTCATCGATATAATGGAGTATTCTCAGTGTAATTCTCTCATCGATATAACGGACTATTACTGGTGTAAATTTCTCATTATTATAACGGACTGTTCTCAGTGTAACACTCTCATTGATATAACGGACTATTCTCAGCGTAACTCTCTCTTTGAAATAATGGACTATTCCCAGTGTAACTCTCTCTTCGATATAACGGACTACTCTCAGTGTAACACTCTCACTGATATTATGGACTGTTCTCAGTGTAACTAACTCATTGATATAACGGACTATTCTCAGTGAATCTCTCTCATTGATGTAACGGACTATTCTCAGTGTAACTCTCTCATCGATATAATGGACTATTCTCACTGTAACACTCTCATCGATATAACGGACTATTCTCAGTGTAACTCTCTTAGATATAACGGAATATTCTCAGTGTAACTCTCTCATTGATATAGTGGACTATTCTAAGTGTAACTGTCTCATCGATATAACGGACTAGTCTCAATGTAACCCTTTCATTGATATAACTGACTATTCTCGGTGTAACACTCTCATCGCTATAACGGACTATTCTCAGTGTAACTCTCACATCGATATAACGGACTATTCTCCGTGTAACTCTCTCATCGATATAACAGACGATTCTCAGTGTATCTCGTAACAATATAACGGACTATTCTCAGTGTAACACTCTCATCGATATAACAGACTATTCCCAGTGTAACTCTCTCTTCGATATAATGAACTATACTCAGTGTAATACTCTCTTTGATATCATGGACTATACTCAGTGTAACTCTCTCATCGATATAACGGACAATTCTCAGTGTATCTCTCTCATTAATATAACGGACTATTCACAGTGTAGCTCTCTCATTGTTATAATGGACTGTTCTCACAGTAACAATCTCATCGATAAAACGGACTATTTTCAGTGTACCTCTCTCATCGATATAACGGACTATTCTCAGTGAAACTCTCCTCGATATAACGGACTATTCCCAGTGTAACTCTCTCTTTGATATAACGGACTATTCCCAGTGTAACTCTCTCTTCGATATAACGGACTATTCTCAGTGAAACTCTCCTCGATATAACGGACTATTCTCAGTGTAACTCTCTCTTCAATAGAACGGACTATTCTCGGTGCATCACTCTCATCGCTATAACGGACTTTTCTCAGTGTAACTCTTTCTTCGATATAATGGACTATTCTCGGTGTAACTCTCTCATCGATATAACGGACTATTCCCGGTGTTACTCTATCATCGATATAATGGACTATTCTCAGAGTAACTCTCATTGATATAACGGACAATTCTCATTGTAACTCTCTCTTAGATACAATGGACAATTCTCAGTGTATCTCTCTCATCGATATAACAGACTATTCTCAGTGTAACTCTCTCATCAATATAACGGACTGTTCTCAGTCTAACTCTCTTTTCAATATAACAGACTATTCTCAGTGAAACTCTCCTCGATATAACGAACTATTCTCAGTGTAACTCTCTCTTCCATATGATGGACTATTCTCGGTGTAACACTCTCATCGCAATAACGGTCTTTTCTCAGTGTAACTCTCTCTTCGATATAATGGACTATCCTTGGTGTAACTCTCTCATCGATACAACGGACTATTCCCAGTGTAAATCTCTCAGCGATATAACGGACTATTCTCAGCATATCTCTCTCATCGATATAATGGACTATTCTCAGTGTAACTCCCTCATCGATATAACGGAATATTCTCAGTGTAACTCTCTCAATGATATCACGGACTAATCTCGGTGTAACTCTCTCATCGATATAATGGACTATTCCCAGTGTAACTCTCTCAGCGATATAGCGGACTATTCTCAGCATATCTCGCTCATCGATATAATGGACTATTCTCAGTGTAACTCCCTCATCGATATAACGGAATCTTCTCAGTGTAACTCTCTCAATGATATAACGGACTGTTCTCGATGTAACTCTCTCATCGATATAACGGACTATTCTCGGTGTAACTCTTTCATTGATATAACGGATTATTCTCAGTTTAACTCTCTCATCGATATAATGGAGTAGAGTCATGGGCCTAGAAATTGGCCTGAGGCGCCCAAGCGGCGCAAATTTCGACTGGACGCTGGAATTTGCGCCGCATTAGCGATCGCCGCATTAGCGATCGCCGCAAGTTCAGTTGAAGTACCCCTAGAGGGAGACGGGGTGCGGCTCGAGGCACTCCGCGTCCCTCTTAGGCCGCTGAAATTGAATGTCGCAGCGCTATATGCCGCAGCGCCACACGCTGCGGCACGGCACGCTGCGGTGCTGCAGGCATTCCTCCCATTGTTAAGTGGGAGGGGCCTGCAACAGCGCGAGCCCCGATCGCGAGTGCTGGCAAAAGAGCCCGACACCAAGTAGAAGTGCCGGGCTCTCGGGAAACAGCCGGCAATGCCACGGGGGGGGGGACCAGAAGGCCGGGGATGGAGGTGCTGGCAGGCGGCCGCCCCGCACCTCCACCTTAACTTGCACCTCTGCCGGCGCAGAAGGGCCCCGTGAACCGGGCGCGGGCAGCGAACGGCGCTACAGCGGCGTTCGCTACCAAATATCACAATCGAGGCATGACTGGGGCGCTGCGCACACCGCTGACATCATCAGTGGTGGCGCAGCGCAAAAGGCTAACGCCACCATTAGCGCCCCTGCTGAATATCGCGAGAGGCGCAGCCAGTGGCGCTACAGCCACTGACTGCCTCTTTAGGCACTAACAGGTGGCGCTACTCACCCAATTTTACACCCATATTCTAATCCCATTTTCCTGCATTTGGTCCGTAGCCTTGTATGCTATGGCACTTCAAGTGCTCATCCAAATGCTTCTTGAATATTGTGAGGGTTCCTGCCTCTACCACCCTTTCAGGCAGTGAGTTCCAGATTCCATCCACCCTCTGGGTGAAAAGTTTCTTCCTCAAATCCCCTCTAAACCTCCTGCCACTTTCCTTGAATCTATGCCCCCTCTGCTCCAAGGAAAACAACCCCAGCCTGTCCAGTCTTTCTTCATAGCTGGAGCAGTCCAGCCCAGGTAACATCCTGGTGAATCTCCTCTGCACCCTCTCCAAAGCAATCACATCCTTCCTATAGTGTGACGACCAGAACTGCACACAGTATTCCAGCTGTGGCCTAACCAGCGTTTAGTACAGCTCCATCATAACCTCCCTGCTCTTATATTCTATGCCTCGGCTAATGAAGGCAAGTATCCCATATGCCTTTTTAACCACCTTATCCACCTGTTCTGCTGCCTTCAGGGATCTATGTACATGCACACCAAGGTCCCTCTGATCCTCTGTCTTTCCTAGGGTCTTACCATTCATTGTGTATTCCCTTGCCTTGTTAGGCCCTCCAAAATGCATCACCTCACACTTTTCAGGGTTAAATTCCATTTCCCACTGTTCCGCCCATCTGACCAACCCATCTATATCATCCTGCAGACTAAGGCTACCCTCCATGCTATTTACCACCCCACCAATTTTCGTGTCATCTGCGAACTTACTGATCATACCTTTTACATTCACATCCAAATCATTAATGTAGACCACAAACAGCAAGGGACCCAGCACCGATCCCTGCGGTACCCCACTGGACACAGGCTTCCAGTCACAAAAACAACCTTCCACCATCACCCTCTGCCTTCTGCCACTAAGCCAGTTTTGGATCCAATGTGCCAAGGCACCCTGGATCCCATGGGCTCTTACCTTCTTGACCCGTCTCCTATGCGGGACTTCAT
The DNA here is from genome assembly GCF_052327205.1 of Somniosus microcephalus. Lineage (NCBI taxonomy): Eukaryota > Metazoa > Chordata > Chondrichthyes > Squaliformes > Somniosidae > Somniosus > Somniosus microcephalus. The sequence goes on from NC_140994.1 coordinate 110,267,743, forward strand.
CGAAAGCCTTACTGAAATCCATGTATAACATATCCACTGCACTACCCTCATCCACAAACCTAGTCACCCCCTCGAAAAATTCAATCAAGTTAGTCAGACATGATCTTCCCTTGGCAAAGCCATGCTGACTATCCCTGATTAATCCTTGCCTCTCCAAGTGGAGACTAATTCTGTCCCTCAGAATTTTTCCAATAATTTCCCTACCACTGATGTTAGGCTCACTGGCCTGCATTCCCTGGTTTATCCCTACTACCCTTCTTGAATAGTGGTACTACGTTAGCTGTTCTCCAGTCCTCTGGCACATCCCCCGTGACCAGAGAGGTTCTGAAAATTTGTGTCAGAGTCCCTGCAATCTCCTCCTTTGCCTCACACAGCAGCCTCGTCCAGGCCTGGGGATTTATCCACTTTTAAGCCTGCTAAAACCGTCAGTACCTCCTCCCTGCCCGATTTCTATGTCTGCATCGTCCTTCTCCATAGTGAGCACAGATGCAAAAAATGTATTTAAAACCCAACCTACATCTGCTGGCTCCACACACAGATTGCCACTTTGGTCCCTAATGGGCCCTACTCTTTCCCCAGTTATCCTCTTACCCTTAATATACTTATAAAACACCTTAGGATTTTCCTTTACTTTGCTCGCCAGTGTTATTTCATGGCCTCTCCTCACTCTCCTAATTTCTTTTTTAAGTATCCACCTGCACTTTTTATGCTCCTCTAGGGCTTCTTTTGTCTTTAGTCCTTTGTATCTGCCAAAAGCCCTCCCTTTTTTCCGAATCCATTCTCGTATATCCCTTGACATCCAAGGTTCCCTGGGCTTGCTGGTCCCACCCTTGACCTTTATGGGAACATGTTGCCATTGTACTCTCTCAATTTCCCTTCTGAAAGACTCCCATTGCTCCGATGTGGATTTTCCTACAAGTAGCTGATCCCAGTCCACTTTGGCCAGATCCTGCCGTATCATGTTAAAATTGGCCTTCCCCCAATTTAGAACCTTTATTTCCGGTCCATCTCTGTCCTTTTCCATGTTTACCTTAAATCTCACCAAATTATGGTCACTGTCACCAAAGTGCTCACCTATTAACACTTCTTCCACTTGCCTGGACACATTCCCTAGAATTAGGTCCAGTAATGCCCCCTCTCTTGTAGGACTTTCTACATACTGGCTCAAAAAGCTTTCCTGGATGCACTTTAAGAATTCTGCACCCTCTAAGCCTTTCACACTCTGACTATCCCAGTTAATATTGGGGAAGTTGAAATCCCCCACTATTATTACCCTATTATTTGCAAACTTCTCTGAGATTTGCCTACATATCTGTTCCTCTATCTCCCCCTGACTGTTTGAGGGCCGATAGTACACTCCCAGCAAAGTGCTTACACCCTTTATGTTTTTAAGCTCTACCCATATGGCCTCATTAGAGGAACCTGCTAATAGATCATCCCACCTAATAGCAGCAATTGACACCATAATTAATATTGCGACACCCCCTCCTCTTTTACCGCCCCCTCTGTCTCGCCTGAAGAATCTATACCCCGGAATTTTGAGCTGCCAGTCTTGCCCCTCCCTCAACCATGTCTCCGTGATAGCAACAGTATCATACTCCCATGTGTTCATCAACACCTTCAGATCATCCACCTTATTCACAAGACTCCTTGCATTAAAATAAATGCCATCCAGCCTTGCCCTGCTCCCCTGTACCGTTACATATTTGCTCTGCCTTCCAAGCTGACTTGTTTTTTCCTCTATATTTGGCTGTACATCACCCCTTATTATAGCTCCACTCTGTATCCCATCCCCCTTCCAAGTTAGTTTAAATGCCCCCCAAAAGTGCTAGCAAACCTCCCCGCAAGGATCTTTGTCCCGTTCTGGTTCAGGTGCAACCCGTCTGACTTGTACAAGTCCCACCTTCCCCAGAAGCGGACCCAGCGATCCAGGAAACAAAAGCCCTCCGTCCTGCACCAACTTTTTAGCCATGCATTCATCTGCTCTATCCTCCTCTTCCTATACTCACTAGCACGTGGCACCGGGAGTAATCCAGAGATTACAACCTTTGAGGTTCTGCTCATTAATCTGCTACCAGCTCCCTAAAATCTTGATGCAGGGCCTCATCCCTCTTCCTACCCATGTTGTTGGTGCCAATGTGAACCACGACCTCTGCCTGTTCATCCTCCCCCTTCGGAATGCCCTGCAGCCATTCAGTGACATCCTTGACCCTGGCACCAGGGAGGCAACATAACATCCTGGAGGCATGTCTACAGCCACAGAAATGCCTATCTGTTCCCCTAACGATCGAATCCCCTACCACTATTTCTCTCCCAGTATTCTCAGTGTTACTCTCTCTTCGATATAACGGACTATTCTCAGTGTAACACTCTCACTGATATAATGGACTATTCTCAGCATAACTCTCTCATCGATATAACAGACTATTCCCAGTGTAACTCTCTCTTCGATATAATGCACTATTCTCAGTGTAACTGTTTCATCGGTATAATGCACTATTCTCAGTGTAACTGTCTCATCGATATAACTGACTATTGTCAGTGTATCACTCTCATCGATACAACAAACTATTCTCAGTGCAATTCTCTCTTCGATATAATGGACTATTCTCAGTGTAACTGTCTCATCGATATAATGCACTATTCTCAGTGTAACTGTCTCATCGATATAACTGACTATTGTCAGTGTAACTCTCTCATCGATACAACAGACTTTTCTCAGTGTAAAACTCATTGATATAATGGACTATTCACAGTGCAAATCTTTCAATGATATAACGGACAACTCTCAGTTTAATTCGCTCAATCGATATAATGGACTATTCTCGGTGTAACTCTCTCATTGATATAAGGGACTATTCTTGGTGTAACTCTCTCATTGATATAATGGACTATTCTCAGTGTAACTCTCTCATCGATATAATGGAGTATTCTCAGTGTAACTATCTGATTGACATAATGGACGATTTCCGGTTTAAATCTCTCATTGATATAATGGACTATTCTCAGTGTAATTCTCTCATCACTATATCGGACTATCGCCGGAATGACTCTCTCATCGATATAATGTACCATTCTCAGTGTAACTCTCTCATCGATATAATGGACCAATCCCAGTGTAACTCTCTCTTCGATATAACGGACTTTTCTCAGTGTAACTCTCGCATCGATATAATGGACTATTCCCAGTGTAACTTTCTCATCGATATAATGGACTAATCTTAGTGTAATTCTGTCATCGATATAATGGACTATTCTAAGTGTAATTCTGTCATTGATATATTGGACAAATCTCAGTGTAACACTCTCATTGATATAATGGACTATTCTCAGTGTAACTCACATTGATATAATGGACTATTCTCAGTTCAACTCTCTCATCGATATAAAGGAGTATTCTCAGTGTAACTCACTGATCGATAAAATGCACTATTTTGGTGTAACTCTCTCATCAATATAACGGACTATTCTCATTGTAACTCTCTGATCGATATAACCGACTATTCTCAGTGTACCTCTTTATTGATATAACGGACAATTCTCACAGTAACTCTCTCAAAGATATAACGGACTATTCTCACTGAATCTCTCTCATTGATATAACGGTCTACTCTCACTGCAACTCTCTCATGGATATCATGGTCTATTCTCAGTGTATCTCTCTCATTGGCATAATGGACTATTCTCATTGTAACTCTCTCATTGATATAACGGATTATTCTTAGTGTAACTCTCTCATCGATATAACAGACTATTCTCAGTGTAATTCTCATCAATATAACAGACTATCCTCAGTGTAATCCTCTCATCGATATAACGGACTATTCTCAGTGGAATTCTCTCATTGATATAATGGATTATTCTCAGTGTAACTCTCTCATCGATATAACGGACTACTCTCAGTGTAACTCTCTCATCGATGTAACCGACTATTCTCGGTGTAACAATTTCATCGATATAACAGACTATTCTCAGTGTACCTCTCTCATCAATATAATGGACTATTCTCCGTGTATCTTTCTCATCGATATAACGGACTATTCTCGGTTAATCTCTCATCAATATAACGGTCTATTCTCAGTGTAACTCTCTCATCAATAAAACGGACTATTCTCAGTGTAACTCCCATCAATATAATGGACTATTCTCGGTTAATCTCTCATCAGTATACCAGTCTATTCTCAGTGTAACTCTGTCATCAATAAAACAGACTACTCTCAGTGTAATCCTCTCATCGATATAAGAGACTATTCTCAGTGTAATTCTCTCATTGATATAATGGACTATTCTCAGTGTAACTCTCTCATCGCTATAACAGACTTCTCTCAGTATAACTCTCTCGTCGATATAACCGACTATTCTCGGTGTAACAATCGCATCGATATAACAGACTATTCTCAGTGTACCTCTCTCATCAATATAATGGACTATTCTCCGTGTATCTCTCTCATTGATATAATGGACTATTCTCAGTGTAACTCTCTCATCGATATAATGGAGAATTCTCAGTGTAACTCACTGATCGATATAATGGACTATTTCTGGTGTAACTCTCTCATCAATATAACGGAATATCCTCAGTGTAACTCTCTCATCGATAAAATGCACTATTCTCAGTGAAACTCTCTCATCGATATAATGGACTATTCCCAGTGTATCTCTTTCATTGATATAACGTACTATTCTCACGGTAACACTCTTTTCGATATAAGGCACTATTCTCAGTTTAACTCTCTCATCGATATAAAGGACTATTCTCAGTGTAATTCTATCATTGAAATAACGGACTATTCCTGGTGTAACTCTCTCATCGATATAACAGGCTATTCTCAGCGTATCTCTCTCATCGATATTATGGACTATTCTCAGTGTAACTCTCTCATCGATATAACAGATTATTCTCAGCATATCTCTCTCATCGATATTATGGACTATTCTCACTGTAGCTCTCTCATCGATATAACAGAATATTCTCCGTGTAACTCTCTCATTGATATAACGGAATATTCTCAGTGTTACTCTCTCATCGATATAATGGAGTATTATCAGTGTAACTCTCACATTGACTATTCTCATTGTAACTCCTTCATTGAAATAAGAGCCTATTCTCGGTGTAACTCACTCATCGATATAATGGATTATTCTCGGTGTAACTCATCATCGTTATAACGGACTATTCTCAGTGTAAATCGCTCTTTGCTGTAATGGACTATTCTCAGTGTAATACTCTCATCTATATAATGGGCTATTCTCAGTGTAACTCTATCTTCGTTATAACGGACTTTTCTCTGTGTAACTCTCTCCTTGATGTAATGGACTAATCTCAGTGTAATGCCCTCATCGATAGAACGTTCTATTCTCACTGTAACTCTCTCATGGTTATAACGTTCTATTCTCAGTGTAATTCTCATCGATATAACAGACTATTCTCAGTGTAATTCTCTCATCGATATAATGGACTATTCTCGGTGTAACTCTCTTATTGATATAAGGGACTATTCTCGGTGTAACTCTGACATTGATATAACGGACTATTCTTGATGTAACTCTCTCATCGATATAACGGACTATTCCTGGTGTAACTCTCTGATCGATATAACGGACTATTTCTGGTGTATCTCTCTCATTGATATAACAGACTATTCTCATTGTAACTCTCTCATCGATATAACAGACTATTCTTGGTGTAACTTTCTCAGCAATACAAAGGACTATTCTCAGTGTAACTCTCTCCTCGATGTAACAAACTATTCTCAGTGTAAAACTCATTGATATAATGGACTATTCACAGTGCAAAACTTTCAACGATATAACGGACAACTCTGTTTAATTCGCTCAATCGATATAATGGACTATTCTCGGTGTAACTCTCTCATTGATATAAGGGACTATTCTTGGTGTAACTCTCTCATTGATATAATGGACTACTCTCAGTGTAACTCTCTCATCGATATAATGGAGTATTCGCAGTGTAACTATCTGATCGACATAATGGACGATTTCCGGTTTAAATCTCTCATTGATATAACGGACTATTCTCAGTGTAATTCTCTCATCGCTATATCGGACTATTGCCGGAATGACTCTCTCATCGATATAATGGACTATTGCTGGTGTAAATTTCTCATCGATAAAACGGACTATTCTCAGTGTAACACTCTCATTGATGTAACGGACTATTCTCAGCGTAACTCTCTCATCGATATAATGGACTATTCCCAGTGTAACTCTCTCTTCGATATAACGGACAATTCTCAGTGTAACTCGTGCATCGATATAATGGACTATTCCCAGTGTAACTCTCTCATCGATATAATTGACTATTCCCAGTGTAACTCTCTCATCGATATAATGCACTATTCTCAGTGTAACTCTCGCATCGATATAACGGACTACTCCCAGTGTAACTCTCTCTTCAATATAACGCACTACTCTCAGTGTAACACTCTCACTGATATTACGGACTGTTCTCAGTGTAACTATCTCATTGATATAACAGACTATTCTCAGTGAATCTCTCTCATTGATGTAACGGACTATTCTCAGTGTAACTCTCTCATCGATATAAAGAACTTTTCTCACTGTAACACTCTCATCGATATAACGGACTATTCTCAGTGTAACTCTCTTAGATATAACGGATTATTCTCAGTGAAACACTCCTCGATATAATGGACTATTCTCAGTGTAACTCTCCCATCGATATAACGGACTATTCTCGGTGTAACTCTCTCATCAATGTAATGGACTATTCTCAGTGTATCGCCCATCAATATAATGGACTATTCTTGGTCTAACACTCTCATCGATATAACGGACTATTCCCGGTGTAACACTGTCATCGATATAATGGACTATACTCAGCATATCTCGCTCAATGATACAACGGACTATTCTCAGTGTAGCACTCTCATCGATATAACGGAATATTCCCGGTGTAACGCTCTCATCGATATAATGGACTATTCTCAGTGTAACACTCTCATTGATGTAATGGACTATTCTCTGTGTAGCTCTCTATTCGATATAATGGAGTATTCTCAGTGTAACTCACTGATCGATATAATGGACTATTTCCGGTGTAACTCTCTCATCGATATAACGGACTATCCTCAGTGAAACTCTCTCATTGATATAACGGACTATTCCCAGTGTATCTCTCTCATTGTTATAACGGACTATTCTCACTGTAACACTGTTTTCGATATAAGGTACTATTCTCAGTTTAACTCTCTCAACGATATAACGGATTATTCTCAGTGTAATTCTTTCATTGAAATAATGGACTATACCCGGAATAACTCTCTCATCGATATGCCGGACTATTCTCAGTGTAACTCTCTCATCGATATAATGGAATATTCTCAGTGTTACTCTCTCATCGAAATAACGGAGTATTATCAGTGTAACTCTCACATTGACTATTCTCAGTGTAACTCTTTAATTGATATAAGAGCCTATTCTCGGAGTAATTCACTCATCGATATAATGGATTATTCTCAGTGTAACTCATCATCATTATAACGGACTATTCTCAGTGCTATTCGCTCGTTGCTATAATGGACTATTCTCAGTGTAACACTCTCATCTATATAATGGGCTATTCTCAGTGTAACTCTTTCATCGTTATAGCGGACTGTTCTCAGTGTAACTCTCTCCTTGATGTAATGGACTGATCTCAGTGTAATGCCCTCATCGATAGAATGTTCTATTCTCAGTGTATCTTTCTCATGGTTATAACGGTCTATTCTCAGTGTATCTCTCTCATCGACATAACGGACTATTCTCAGTGTAATTCTCTCATCATTATAATGGGCTATTCTCAGTGTAACTCTCTCCTTGATGTAATGGACTAATCTCAGTGTAATGCCCTCATCGATATAACGGTCTATTCTCACTGTAACTCTCTCATGGTTATAATGGTCTCTTCTCAGTGTATCTCTCTCATCGACATAACGGACTATTCTCAGCGTAACTCTCTGATTGATATAAATGGACTATTCTCACTGTAACACTCTCAACGATATAACGGACTATTCTCAGTGTAACTCTATCATCGATATAATGGACTATTCATGGTGTAATTTTTTCAGCGATATAATGAACTATTCTCAGTGTAATTCTGTCCTCGATATAATGGATTATTCTCGGTGTAACTTGTTCATCGTTATAACGGACTACTCTGTGTAAATCTCTCATCGATATTACGGACTATTCTCAGTGTAGCTCTCTCATCGATATAACAGAATATTCTCCGTGTAACTCTCTCATCGATATAACGGAATATTCTCAGTGTAACTCTCACATTGACTCTTCTCAGTGTAACTCTTTAATTGATATAAGAGCCTATTCTCGGTGTAATTCACTCATCGAAATAATGGATTATTCTCAGTGTAACTCATCATCGTAATAACGGACTATTCTCAGTGTAATTCACTCCTTGCTGTAATGGACTATTCTCAGTGTAACACTCTCATCTATATAATGGGCTATTCTCAGTGTAACTCTATCTTCGTTATAATGGACTTTTCTCTGTGTAAATCTCTCCTTGATGTAATGGACTAATCTCAGTGTAATGCCCTCATCGATAGAACATTCTATTCTCACTGTAACTCTCTCATGGTTATAACGTTCTATTCTCAGTGTAATTCTCATCGATATAACACACTATTCTCAGTGTAATTCTCTCATCGATATAATGGACTATTCTCGGTGTAACTCTCTTATTGATATTAGGGACTATTCTCGGTGTAACGCTGACATTGATATAACGGACTATTCTTGGTGTAACTCTCTCATCGATATAACGGACTATTCCCGGTGTAACTCTCTGATCGATATAACGGACTATTTATGGTGTATCTCTCTCATTGATATAACAGACTATTCTAATTGTAACTCTCTCATCGATATAACAGACTATTCTTGGTGTAACTTTCTCATCAATATAAAGGACTATTCTCACTGCAACTCTCTCCTCGATATAACAAACTATTCTCGGTGTAAAACTCATTGATATAATGGGCTATTCACAGTGCAAAACTTTCAATGATATAACGGACAACTCTCAGTTTAATTCGCTCAATCGATATAATGGACTATTCTCGGTGTAACTCTCTCATTGATATAAGGGACTATTCTTGGTGTAACTCTCTCATCGATATAATGGAGTATTCGCAGTGTAACTATCTGATCAACATAATGGACGATTTCCGGTTTAAATCTCTCATTGATATAACGGACTATTCTCAGTGTAATTCTCTCATCGCTATATCGGACTATTGCCGGAATGACTCTCTCATCAATATAATGTACCATTCTCAGTGTAACTCTCTCATTGATATAATGGAGTATTCTCAGTGTAATTCTCTCATCGATATAATGGACTATTACTGGTGTAAATTTCTCATCGATAAAACGGACTATTCTCAGTGTAACACTCTCATTGATATAACGGACTATTCTCAGCGTAACTCCAATTCCAATTCCAATTCCAATTCAAATGCTTTATTGGCATGAAAGTTTACAGAGAACCATATCTCTCATCGATATAATGGACTATTCCCAGTATAACTCTCTCTTCGATATAACGGACAATTCTCAGTGTAACTCGCGCATCGATATAATGGACTATTCCCAGTGTAACTCTCTCATCGATATAATTGACTATTCCCAGTGTAACTCTCTCATCGATATAATGCACTATTCTCAGTGTAACTCTCGCATCGATATAACGGACTATTCCCAGTGTAAGTCTCTCTTCAATATAATGGACTACTCTCAGTGTAACACTCTCACTGATATTACGGACTGTTCTCAGTGTAACTATCTCATTGATATAACAGACTATTCTCAGTGAATCTCTCTCATTGATGTAACGGACTATTCTCAGTGTAACTCTCTCATCGATATAAAGAACTTTTCTCACTATAACACTCTCATCGATATAACGGACTATTCTCAGTGTAACTCTCTTAGATATAACGGATTATTCTCAGTGAAACACTCCTCGATATAATGGACTATTTTCAGTGTAGCTGTCTCATCGATATAACGGACTGTTCTCAGTGTAACCCTCTCATTGATATAACTGACTATTCTCGGTGTAACACTCTCATCGCTATAATGGACTATTCTCAGTGTAACTCTCCCATCGATATAACGGACTATTCTCGGTGTAACTCTCTCATCAATGTAATGGACTATTCTCAGTGTATCGCCCATCAATATAATGGACTATTCTTGGTCTAACACTCTCATCGATATAACGGACTATTCCCAGTGTAACACTCTCATCGATATAATGGACTATACTCAGCATATCTCGCTCAATGATATAACGGACTATTCTCAGTGTAGCACTCTCATCGATATAACGGAATATTCCCGGTGTAACGCTCTCATCGATATAATGGACTATTCTCAGTGTAACACTCTCATTGATGTAATGGACTATTCTCTGTGTAGCTCTCTCTTCGATATAATGGAGTATTCTCAGTGTAACTCACTGATCGATATAATGGACTATTTCCGGTGTAACTCTCTCATTGATATAACGGACTATCCTCAGTGAAACTCTCTCATTGATATAATGGACTATTCCCAGTGTATCTCTCTCATTTTTATAACGGACTATTCTCACTGTAACACTGTTTTCGATATAAGGCACTATTCTCAGTTTAACTCTCTGAACGATATAACGGACTATTCTCAGTGTAATTCTTTCATTGAAATAATGGACTATACCCGGAAAAACTCTCTCATCGATATGTCGGACTATTCTCAGTGTAACTCTCTAATCGATATAATGGAATATTCTCAGTGTTACTCTCTCATCGAAATAACGGAGTATTATCAGTGTAACTCTCACATTGACTATTCTCAGTGTAACTCTTTAATTGATATAAGAGCCTATTCTCGGAGTAATTCACTCATCGATATAATGGATTATTCTCAGTGTAACTCATCATCGTTATAACGGACTATTCTCAGTGCTATTCGCTCATTGCTATAATGGACTATTCTCAGTGTAACACTCTCATCTATATAATGGGCTATTCTCAGTGTAACTCTTTCATCGTTATAACGGACTGTTCTCAGTGTAACTCTCTCCTTGATGTAATGGACTGATCTCAGTGTAATGCCCTCATCGATAGAATGTTCTATTCTCAGTGTATCTTTCTCATGGTTATAACGGTCTATTCTCAGTGTATCTCTCTCATCGACATAACGGACTATTCTCAGTGTAATTCTCTCATCATTATAATGGACTATTCTCAGTGTAACTCTCTCCTTGATGTAATGGACTAATCTCAGTGTAATGCCCTCATCGATATAACGGTCTATTCTCACTGTAACTCTCTCATGGTTATAATGGTCTCTTCTCAGTGTATCTCTCTCATCGACATAACGGACTTTTCTCAGCGTAACTCTCTGATTGATATAAATGGACTATTCTCACTGTAACACTCTCAACGATATAACGGACTATTCTCAGTGTAACTCTATCATCGATATAATGGACTATTCATGGTGTAATTTTTTCAGCGATATAATGAACTATTCTCAGTGTAATTCTGTCCTCGATATAATGGATTATTCTCGGTGTAACTTGTTCATCGTTATAACGGACTACTCTGTGTAAATCTCTCATCGATATTACGGACTATTCTCAGTGTAGCTCTCTCATCGATATAACAGAATATTCTCCATGTAACTCTCTCATCGATATAACGGAATATTCTCAGTGTAACTCTCACATTGACTCTTCTCAGTGTAACTCTTTAATTGATATAAGAGCCTATTCTCGGTGTAATTCACTCATCGATATAATGGATTATTCTCGGTGTAACTCATCATCGTTATAACGGACTATTCTCAGTGTAATTCGCTCTTTGCTGTAATGGACTATTCTCAGTTTAACACTCTCATCTATATAATGGGCTATTCTCAGTGTAACTCTTTCATCGTTATAACGGACTTCTCTCTGTGTAACTCTCTCCTTGATGTAATGTACAATCTCAGTGTAATGCCCTCATCGATAGAACGTTCTAATCTCACTGTAACTCTCTCATGGCTATAACGTTCTATTCTCAGTGTAATTCTCATCGACATAACAGACTATTCTCAGTGTAATTCTCTCATCGATATAACGGACTATTCTCGGTGTAACTCTCTTATTGATATAAGGGACTATTCTCGGTGTAACTCTGACATTGATATAACGGACTATTCTTGGTGTAACTCTCTCATCGATATAACGGACTATTCCCGGTGTAACTCTCTGATCGATATAACGGACTATTTCCGGTGTATCTCTCTCATTGATATAACGCACTATTCTCACGGTAACACTCTTATCGATATAAGGCACTATTCTCAGTTTAACTCTCTCATCGATATAACGGACTATTCTCAGTGTAATTCTTTCATTGAAATAACGGACTATTCCTGGTGTAACTCTCTCATCGATATAACAGGCTATTCTCAGCGTATCTCTCTCATCGATAGTATGGACTATTCTCAGTGTAACTCTCTCATCGATATAACAGAATATTCTCCGTGTAACTCTCTCATTGATATAACGGAATATTCTCAGTGTTACTCTCTCATCGATATAACAGAGTATTATCAGTGTAACTCTCACATTGACTATTCTCAGTGTAGGTCCTTCATTGAAATAAGAGCCTATTCTCAGTGTAACTCACTCATCGATATAATGGATTATTCTTGGTGTAACTCATCATCGTTATAACGGACTATTCTCACTGTAATTAGCTCTTTGCTGTAATGGACTATTCTCAGTGTAACACTCTCATCTATATAATGGGCTATTCTCAGTGTAACTCTATCTTCATTATAATGGACTTTTCTCTGTGTAACTCTCTCCTTGATGTAATGGACTAATCTCAGTGTAATGCCCTCATCGATAGAACCTTCTATTCTCACTGTAACTCTCTCATGGTTATAACGTTCTATTCTCAGTGTAATTCTCATCGATATAACAGACTATTCTCAGTGTAATTCTCTCATCGATATAATGGACTATTCTCGGTGTAACTCCCTTATTGATATCAGGGACTATTCTCGGTGTAACTCTGACATTGATATAACGGACTATTCTTGGTGTAACTCTCTCATCGATATAACAGACTATTCCCGGTGTAACTCTCTGATCGATATAACGGACTATTTATGGTGTATCTCTCTCATTGATATAACAGACTATTCTCATTGTAACTCTCTCATCGATATAACAGACTATTCTTGGTGTAACTTTCTCATCAATATAAAGGACTATTCTCACTGTAACTCTCTCCTCGATATAACAAACTATTCTCAGTGTAATCCTCATTGATATAATGGACTATTCACAGTGCAAATCTTTCAACGATATAACGGACAACTTTCAGTTTAATTCGCTCAATCGATACAATGGACTATTCTCGGTGTAACTCTCTCATTGATATAAGGAACTATTCTTGGTGTAACTCTCTCATTGATATAATGGACTATTCTCAGTGTAACTCTCTCATCGATATAATGGAATATTCTCATGTAACTATCAGATCGACATAATGGATGATTTCCGGTTTAAATCTCTCATTGATATAACGGACTATTCTCAGTGTAATTCTCTCATCCCTATATCAGACTATTGCCGGAATGACTCTCTCATCGATATAATGTACCATTCTCAGTGGAACTCTCTCATCGATATAATGGACTATTCCCAGTGTAACTCTCTCTTCGATATAACGGACTATTCTCTGTGTAACTCTCTCATCGATATAATGCACTATTCTCAGTGTAACTCTCGCATCGATATAACGGAATATTCTCGGTGTAACATTCTCATCAATATAAAGGTCTATTCTCAATGTAACTCCCTCCTCGATATAACAAACTATTCTCAGTGTAAAACTCATTGATATAATGGACTCTTCACAGTGCAAAACTTTCAATGATATAACGGACAACTCTCAGTTTAATTCGCTCAATCGATATAATGGACTATTCTCGGTGTAACTCTCTCATTGATATAAGGGACTATTCTCGGTGTAACTCTCTCATTGATATAATGGACTATTCTCAGTGTAACTCTCTCATCGATATAATGGAGTATTCTCAGTGTAAGTATCTGATCGACATAATGGACGATTTCCGGTTTAAATCGCTCATTGATATAACGGACTATTCTCAGTGTAATTCTCTCATCGCTATATCGGACAATTGCCGGAATGACACTCTCATCGATATAATGTACCATTCTCAGTGTAACTCTCTCATCAATATAATGGAGTATTCTCAGTGTAACTCTCTCATCGATATAGCGGACTATTACTGGTGTAAATTTCTCATCGATAAAACGGACTATTCTCAGTGTAACACTCTTATTGATATAACGGACTATTCTCAGCGTAACTCTCTCATCGATATAATGGACTATTCCCAGTGTAACTCTCTCTTCGATATAATGGACTATTCCCAGAGTAACTCTCTCTTCAATATAACGGACTACTCTCAGTGTAACCCTCTCACTGATATTACGGACTGTTCTCAGTGTAACTATCTCATTGATATAACGGACTATTCTCAGTGAATCTCTCTCATTGATGTAATGGACTATTCTCAGTGTAACTCTCTCATCGATATAATGGACTATTCTCACTGTAACACTCTCATCAATATAACGGACTATTCTCAGTTTAACTTTCTCATCGATATAACGGACTATTCTCAGTGTAACTCTCTCATCGATATAACGGATTATTCTCAGTGAAACACTCCTCGATATAATGGACTATTTTCAGTGTAACTGTCTCATCGATATAACGGACTATTCTCAGTGTAACACTTTCATCGCTATAATGGACTATTCTAAGTGTAACTCTCCCATGGATATAACGGACTATTCTCGGTGTAACTCTCTCATCAATGTAACGGACTATTCTCAGTGTATCGCCCATCAATATAATGGACTATTCTTGGTGTAAGTCTCTCATCGATATAACGGACTATTCCCGGTGTAACACTCTCATCGATATAATGGACTATACTCAGCATATCTCTCTCAATGATATAACGGACTATTCTCGGTGTAACACTCTCATTGATATAATGGACTATTCTCAGTGTAACTCTCTCATCGATATAACGGACTATTCTCAGTGTAATTCTCTCATCGATGTAATGGACTAATCTCAGTGTAGTTCTCTCATTGATATAATGGTCTACTCTCAGTGTAACTCTCATCGATATAACAGACTATTCTCGGTGTAACAATCTCATCAATATAATGGATTATTCTCCGTGTATCTCTCTCATCGATATAATGTACTATTCTCAGTGTAACTTTATCTTCGATATAACGGACTATTCTCAGTGTAACGCTCTCATCCATATAATGGCCTATTCTCAGTTTATCTCTCATCAATATAACGGACTATTCTCAGTGTAACTCTCTCATTGATAAAACGGACTATTCTCAGTGTAACTTTCATCGATATAACAGACTTTTCTCGGTGTAACACTTCATTGATGTAATGGACTATTCTCTGTGTAGCTCTCTCATCGATATAATGGAGTATTCTCAGTGTAACTCACTGATCGATATAATGGACTATTTCCGGTGTAACTCTCTCATCGATATAACGGACTTTCCTCAGTGAAACTCTCTCATTGATATAACGGACTATTCTCAGTGTATCTCTCTCATTGTTATAATGGACTATTCTCACTGTAACACTGTTTTCGATATAAGGCACTATTCTCAGTTTAACTCTCTCAACGATATAACGGACTATTCTCAGTGTAATTCTTTCATTGAAATAATGGACTATACCCGGTGTAACTCTTTCATCGATATACCGGACTATTCTCAGTGTAACTCTCTCATCGATATAACGGAATATTCTCAGTATTACTCTCTCATCGATATAACAGAGTATTATCAGTGTAACTCTCACATTGACTATTC
Source organism: Somniosus microcephalus (assembly GCF_052327205.1). NCBI lineage: Eukaryota > Metazoa > Chordata > Chondrichthyes > Squaliformes > Somniosidae > Somniosus > Somniosus microcephalus. Next base: position 110,283,722 of record NC_140994.1, read on the forward strand.
TCAGTGTAACACTTTAATTGATATAAGAGCCGATTCTCGGCGTAATTCGCTCATCGATATAATGGATTATTCTCGGTGCAACTCATCATTGTTATAACGGACTATTCTCAGTGTTATTCGCTCATTGCTATAATGGACTATTCTCAGTGTAACACTCTCGTCTATATAACGGTCTATTCTCAGTGTAATTCTCTCATCATTATAATGGACTACTCTCAGTGTAACTCTCTCCTTGATGTAATGGACTAATCTCAGTGTAATGCCCTCATCGTTATAACGGTCTATTCTCACTGTAACTCTCTCATGGTTATAACGGTCTATTCTCAGTGTATCGCTGCCATGGACATAACGGACTATTCTCATTGTAACTCTCTGATTGATATAAATGGACTATTCTCACTGTAACACTCTCAACGATAAAGCGGACTATTCTCAGTGTAACTCTCTCATCGATATAATGGACTATTCATGGTGTCATTCTTTCAGTGATATAAAGAACTATTCTCAGTGTAATTCTGTCCTCGATATAATGGATTATGCTCGGTGTAACTTGCTCATCGTTATAACGGACTACTCTCAGTGTAAATCTCTCATCGATATTACGGACTATTCTCAGTGTATCTCTCTCATCGATATAACAGACTATTCTCAGTGTAATTCTCTCATCGATATAACGGACTATTCTCGGTGTAACTCTCTTATTGATATAAGGGACTATTCTCGGTGTAACTCTGACATTGATATAACGGACTATTGTTGGTGTAACTCTCTCATCGATATAAAGGACTATTCCCGGTGTAACTCTCCAATCGATATAACGGACTATTTCCGGTGTATCTCTCTCATTGATATAACGGACTATTCTCATTGTAACTCTCTCATCGATATAACGGACTATTCTCGGTGTAACTTTCTCATCAATATAAAGGACTATTCTCAGTGTAAAACTCATTGATATAATGGACTATTCACAGTGCAAAACTTTCAAGGATATAAAGGACAACTCTCAGTTTAATTCGCTCAATCGATGTAATGGACTATTCTCGGTGTAACTCTCTCATTGATATAAGGGACTATTCTTGGTGTAACTCTCTCATTGATATAATGGACTATTCTCAGTGTAACTATCTGATCAACATAATGGACGATTTCCGGTTTAAATCTCTCATTGATATAACGGAATATTCTCAGTGTAATTCTCTCATCGCTATATCGGACTATTGCCGGAATGACACTCTCATCGATATAATGTACCATTCTCAGTGTAACTCTCTCATCAATATAATGGAGTATTCTCAGTGTAATTCTCTCATCGATATAACGGACTATTACTGGTGTAAATTTCTCATCGATAAAACGGACTATTCTCAGTGTAACACTCTTATTGATATAACAGACTATTCTCAGCCTAACTCTCTCATCGATATAATGGACTATTCCCAGTGTAACTCTCTCTTCGATATAACGGACTATTCTCAGTGTAACTCTCGCATCGATATAATGCACTATTCCCAGTGTAACTCTCTCATCGATATAATGGACTATTCCCAGAGTAACTCTCTCATCGATATAATGCACTATTCTCAGTGTAACTCTCGCATCGATATAACGGACTATTCCCAGTGTAACTCTCTCTTCAATATAACGGACTACTCTCAGTGTAACCCTTTCACTGATATTACGGACTGTTCTCAGTGTAACTATCTCATTGATATAATGGACTATTCTCAGTGAATCTCTCTCATTGATATAACGGACTGTTCTCAGTGTAACTCTCTCATCGATATAATGGACTATTCTCACTGTAACACTCTCATCGATATAACGGACTATTCTCAGTTTAACTTTCTCATCGATATAACGGACTATTCTCAGTGTAACTCTCTCATCGATATAACGGATTATTCTCAGTGTAACCCTGTCATTGATATAACGGACTATTCTCGGTGTTACACTTTCATCGCTACAATGGACTATTCTCAGTGTAACTCTCCCATGGATATAACGGACTATTCTCGGTGTAACTCTCTCATCAATGTAACGGACTATTCTCAGTGTATCGCCCATCAATATAATGGACTATTCTTGGTGTAACTCTCTCATCGATATAACGGACTATTCCCGGTGTAACACTCTCATCGATATAATGGACTATACTCAGCATATCTCTCTCAATGATATAACGGACTATTCTCAGTGTAGCACTCTCATCGATATAACAGACTATTCCCGGTGTAACTCTCTCATCGATATAACGGACTATTCTCGGTGTAACACTCTCATTGATATAATGGACTATTCTCAGTGTAACTCTCTCATCGATATAACGGACTATTCTCAGTGTAATTCTCTCATCGATGTAATGGACTAATCTCAGTGTAATTCTCTCATTGATATAATGGCCTACTCTCAGTGTAACTCTCATCGATATAACAGACTATTCTCGGTGTAACAATCTCATCGATATAATGTACTATTCTCAGTGTAACTTTCTCTTCGATATAACGGAATATTCTCAGTGTAACGCTCTCATCCATATAATGGCCTATTCTCAGTTTATCTCTCATCAATATAACGGACTATTCTCAGTTTAACTCTCATTGATAAAACGGACTATTCTCAGTGTAACTCTCATCGATATAACGGACTTTTCTCGGTATAACACTTCATTGATGTAATGGACTATTCTCTGTGTAGCTCTCTCATCGATATAATGGAGTATTCTCAGTGTAACTCACTGATCGATATAATGGACTATTTCCGGTGTAACTCTCTCATCGTTAAAACGGACTATCCTCAGTGAAACTCTCTCATTGATATAACGGACTATTCTCAGTGTATCTCTCTCATTTTTATAACAGACTATTCTCACTGTAACACTGTTTTCGATTTAAGGCACTATTCTCAGTTTAACTCTCTCAACGATATAACGGACTATTCTCAGTGTAATTCTTTCATTGAAATAATGGACTATACCCGGTGTAACTCTCTCATCGATATACCGGACTATTCTCAGTGTAACTCTCTCATCGATATAACGGAATATTCTCAGTATTACTCTCTCATCGATATAAAGGAGTATTATCAGTGTAACTCTCACATTGACTATTCTCAGTGTAACTCTTTAATTGATATAAGAGCCTATTCTCGGAGTAATTCACTCATCGATATAATGGATTATTCTCAGTGTAACTCATCATCGTTATAACGGACTATTCTCAGTGCTATTCGCTCGTTGCTATAATGGACTATTCTCAGCGTAACACTCTCATCTATATAACGGTCTATTCTCAGTGTATCTCTCTCATCGACATAACGGACTATTCTCAGTGTAATTCTCTCATCATTATAATGGACTATTCTCAGTGTAACTCTCTCCTTGATGTAATGGACTAATCTCAGTGTAATGCCCTCATCGTTATAACGGTCTATTCTCACTGTAACTCTCTCATGGTTATAACGGTCTATTCTCAGTTTATCGCTCTCATCGACATAACGGACTATTCTCATTGTAACTCTCTGATTGATATAAATGGACTATTCTCACTGTAACACTCTCAATGATATAACGGACTATTCTCAGTGTAACTCTCTCATCGATATAATGGACTATTCATGGTGTCATTCTTTCAGCGATATAATGAACTATTCTCAGTGTAATTCTGTCCTCGATATAATGGATTATGCTCGGTGTAACTTGCTCATCGTTATAACGGACTACTCTCAGTGTAAATCTCTCATCGATATTACGAACTATTCTCAGTGTAACTCTCACATCGATATAACGGACTATTCTCGGTGTAACTCTCTTATTGATATAAGGGACTATTCTTGGTGTAACTCTGACATTGATATAATGAACTATTGTTGGTGTAACTCTCTCATCGATATAAAGGACTATTCCCGGTGTAACTCTCTGTTCGATATAACAGACTATTTCCGGTGTATCTCTCTCATTGATATAACGGACTATTCTCATTGTAACTCTCTCATTGATATAACGGACTATTCTCGGTGTAACTTTCTCATCAATATAAAGGACTATTCTCACTGCAACTCTCTCCTCGATATAACAAACTATTCTCAGAGTAAAACTCATTGATATAATGGACTATTCACAGTGCAAAACTTTCAACGATATAAAGGACAACTCTCAGTTTAATTCGCTCAATCGATATAATGGACTTTCTCGGTGTAACTCTCTCATTGATATAACGGACTGTTCTCGGTGTAACTCTCTCATTGGTATAATGGAGTATTCTCAGTGTAACTCTCTCATCGATATAACGGACTATTACTGGTGTAAATTTCTCATCGATAAAACGGACTTTTCTCAGTGTAACACTCCCATTGATATAATGGACTATTGTCAGCGTAACTCTCTCATCGATATAATGGACTATTCCCAGTTTAACTCTCTCTTCGATATAACGGACTATTCTCAGTTTAACTCTCTCATCGATATAATGGACTATTCCCAGTGTAACTCTCTCTTCAATATAATGGACTTTTCTCACTGTAGCACTCTCATCGATATAACGGACTGCTCTCAGTTAAACTCTCTCATCGATATAATGGACTATTCTCAGTGTAACTCTCATTGATATAGTGAACTATTCTCAGTGTAACTGTCTGATCGATATAACGGACAAGTCTCAGTGTAACCCTCTCATTGATATAACTGACTATTCTCGGTGTAACTCTCTCATCGATATAACGGACTATTCTCAGTGTATCTCTTATCAATATAACGGACTATTCTCAGTGTAACTCTCTCTTCGATATAAGAACTATTCTCAGTGTTATACTCTCTTTGATATCACGGACCATACTCAGTGTATCTCTCTCATTGATATAACGGACTATTCACAGTGTAACTCTCTCATCGATATAATGGGCTATTCTTAGTGTATCTCTCATTGGTATAACGGACAATTCTCAATGTAACTCTCTCTTAGATACAACGGACAATTCTCAATGTATGCCTCTCATTGATATAATGGTCTATTCCCACTGTAACTCTCTCATGGATATCAGTCTATTCTCAGTGTATCTCTCTCATCGATATAACGGACGGTTCTCAGTGTAACTCTCTCTTCGATTTAACGGACTATTCTCGGTGTAACACTCGTCACTACAACGGTCTTTTCTCAGTGTAACTCTCTCTTCGATATAATGGGCTAACCTTGGTGTAACTCTCTCATCGATATAACGGACTATTCCCAGTGTAAATCTCTCATCGATATAATGGACTATTCTCAGTGTAACTCCCTCATCGATATAACGGAATATTCTCAGTGTAACTCTCTCAATGATATAACGGACTATTCTCGGTGTAACTCTCTCATCGATATAATGGACTATCCTCAGTGAAACTCTCTCATTGATATAACGGACTATTCTCAGTGTATCTCTCTCATTGTTATAACGGACTATTCTCACTGTAACACTGTTTTCGATATAAGGCACTATTCTCAGTTTAACTCTCTCAATGATATAACGGACTATTCTCAGTGTAATTCTTTCATTGAAATAATGGACTATACCCGGTGTAACTCTCTCATCGATATACCGGACTATTCTCAGTGTAAATCTCTCATCGATATAATGGAATATTCTCAGTATTACTCTCTCATCGATATAACAGAGTATTATCAGTGTAACTCTCGCATTGACTATTCTCAGTGTAACTCTTTAATTGAATTAAGAGCCTATTCTCGGAGTAATTCACTCATCGATATAATGGATTATTCTCAGTGTAACTCATCATCGTTATAACGGAATATTCTCAGTGTTATTCGCTCGTTGCTATAATGGACTATTCTCAGTGTAACACTCTATTCTATATAACGGTCTATTCTCAGTGTATCTCTCTCATCGACATAACAGACTATTCTCAGTGTAATTCTCTCATCATTATAATGGACTCTTCTCAGTGTAACTCTCTCCTTGATGTAATGGACTAATCTCAGTGTAATGCCCTCATTGTTATAACGGTCTATTCTCACTGTAACTCTCTCATGGTTATAACGGTCTATTCTCAGTGTATCTATCTCATCGACATAACGGACTATTCTCAGTGTAACTCTCTCATTGATATAAATGAACTATTCTCACTGTAACACTCTCAACGATATAATGGACTAGTCTCAGTGTAACTCTCTCATCGATATAATGGACTATTCATGGTGTCATTCTTTCAGCGATATAATGAACTATTCTCAGTGTAATTCTGTCCTTGATATAATGGATTATTCTCGGTGTAACTTGCTCATCGTTATAACGGACTATTCTCAGTGTAATTCTCTCATCGCAATATCGGACTATTGCCGGAATGACTCTCTCATCGATATAATGTACCATTCTCAGTGTAACTCTCTCATTGATATAACGGACTGTTCTCGGTGTAACTCTCTCATCGATATAATGGAGAATTCTCAGTGTAACTCTCTCATCGATATAACGGACTACTACTGGTGTAAATTTCTCATCGATAAAACAGACTATTCTCAGTGTAACTCTCTCATTGATATAACAGACTATTCTCAGCGTAACTCTCTCATCGATATAATGGACTATTCCCAGTGTAAGTCTCTCTTCAATATAACGGACTATTCTCACTGCAACACTCTCATCGATATAACGGGTTGTTCTCAGTTAAACTCTCTCATCGATATAACGGACTATTCTCAGTGTAACTCTCATTGATATAGTGGACTATTCTCAGTGTAACTGTCTCATCGATATAACGGAGTAGTCTCAGTGTAACCCTCTCATTGATATAACTGACTATTCTCAGTGTGACACTCTCATCGCTATAACGGACTATTCTCAGTGTAACTCTCACATCGATATAACGGACTATTCTCGGTGTAACTCTCTCATCGATATAACGGACTATTCTCAGTGTATCTCTTATCAATATAACGGACTATTCTCAGTGTAACTCTCTCTTCGATATAATGAACTATTCTCAGTGTAATACTCTCTTTGATATCACGGACTATACTCAGTGTATCTCTCTCATTGATATAACAGACTATTCACAGTGTAACTCTCTCATCGATATAATGGACTGTTCTCACAGTAACAATCTCATCGATAAAACGGACTATTTTCAGTGTAACTCTCTCATCGATATAACGGACAATTCTCAGTGTTACTCTCTCATCGATATAACGGACTATTCTCAGTGTAACTCTCTCTTCAATATAACGGACTATTCTCAGTGAAACTCTCCTCGACATAACGGACTATTCTCAGTGTAACTCTCTCTTCGATATAACAGACTATTCTCCGTGCAACACTCTCTTCGCTATAACGGACTTTTCTCAGTGTAACTCTCTCTTCGATATAATGGACTATTCTCGGTGTAACTCTCTCATCGATATAACAGTCTATTCTCAGTGTATCTCTCTTCAATATAATGGACTAACCTTGGTGTAACTCTCTCATCGATATAATGGACTATACCCGGTGTTACTCTCTCATCGATATAATGGGCTATTCTCAGTGTATCTCTCATTGATATAACTGACTATTCTCAGTGTGACACTCTCATCGCTATAACGGACTATTCTCAGTGTAACTCTCACATCGATATAACGGACTATTCTCGGTGTAACTCTCTCATCGATATAACGGACTATTCTCAGTGTATCTCTTATCAATATAACGGACTATTCTCAGTGTAACTCTCTCTTCGATATAATGAACTATTCTCAGTGTAATACTCTCTTTGATATCACGGACTATACTCAGTGTATCTCTCTCATTGATATAACAGACTATTCACAGTGTAACTCTCTCATCGATATAATGGACTGTTCTCACAGTAACAATCTCATCGATAAAACGGACTATTTTCAGTGTAACTCTCTCATCGATATAACGGACAATTCTCAGTGTTACTCTCTCATCGATATAACGGACTATTCTCAGTGTAACTCTCTCTTCAATATAACGGACTATTCTCAGTGAAACTCTCCTCGACATAACGGACTATTCTCAGTGTAACTCTCTCTTCGATATAACAGACTATTCTCCGTGCAACACTCTCTTCGCTATAACGGACTTTTCTCAGTGTAACTCTCTCTTCGATATAATGGACTATTCTCGGTGTAACTCTCTCATCGATATAACAGTCTATTCTCAGTGTATCTCTCTTCAATATAATGGACTAACCTTGGTGTAACTCTCTCATCGATATAATGGACTATACCCGGTGTTACTCTCTCATCGATATAATGGGCTATTCTCAGTGTATCTCTCATTGATATAACGGACAATTCTCATTGTAACTCTCTCTTAGATACAACGGACAATTCTCAATGTATGTCTCTCAATGATATAACGGTCTATTCCCACTGTAACTCTCTCATGGATATCAGTCTATTCTCAGTGTATCTCTCTCATCGATATAACGGACTGTTCTCAGTGTAACTCTCTCTTCGATATGATGGACTATTCTCGGTGTAACACTCGTCTCTATAACGGTCTTTTCTCAGTGTAACTCTCTCTTCGATATAATGGACTAACCTTGGTGTAACTCTCTCATCGATATAACGGACTATTCCCAGTGTAAATCTCTCAGCGATATAACGGACTATTCTCAGCATATCTCTCTCATCGATATAATGGACTATTCTCAGTGTAACTCCCTCATCGATATAACGGAATATTCTCAGTGTAACTCTCTCAATGATATAACGGACTATTCTCGGTGTAACTCTCTCATCGATATAACGGACTATTCTCGGTGTAACTCTCTCATCGATATAATGGAGTAGGGTCATGGGCCTAGAAATTGGCCTGAGGCGTCCAAGCGGCGCAATGTTCGACTGGACGCTGGAATTTGCGCCGCGATCGCCGCATTAGCGATCGCCACAAATTCAGTTGAAGTGCCCCTAGAGGGAGACGGGGTGCGGCTCGAGTTGCTCCGCGTACCTCTTGGGGCAATGAAAGTGAATTTCGCAGCGCTACGTGCCGCAGCGCCACACGCTGCGGCACGGCACGCTGTGGTACTGCAGGCATGCCTCCCATTGTTAAGTGGGAGGGGCCTGCAACAGCGCGAGCCCCGATCATGAGTGCTGGCACCAAGGAGAAGTGCCGGGCTCTCGGGAAACAGCCGGCAATGCCACGGGGGGGGACCAGGAGGCCGGGGACGGAGGTGCTGGCAGGCAGCCACCGAAAAAGCGGCCGACCCGCACCTCCACCTTAACTTGCACCTCTGCCGGCGCAGCAAGGCCCCATGAACCGGGCGCGGGTAGCGAACGGCGCTACAGCGGCGTTCGCTACCAAATATCACGATCGGGGCATGAATGGGGCACTGCGCACACTGCTGACGTCATCGGTGGCGTCGCAGCGCAAAAGGCTAACGCCACCATTAGCGCCCCTGCTGAATATCGCGAGAGGTGCAGCCAGTGGCGCTACAGCCACTGACTGCCTCTTTAGGCAATAATAGGTGGCGCTACTCACCCAATTTTTCACCCATAGAGTCATCGAGTTATACAGCACGGAAAGAGGCCCTTCGGCCCATCGTGTCCATGCCGGCCATCAAGCCCTGTCTAATCTAATCCCATTTTCCTGCATTTGGTCCGTAGCCTTGTATGCTATGTCACTTCAAGTGCTCATCCAAATGCTTTTTGAATGTTGTGAGGGTTCCTGCCTCTACCACCCTTTCAGGCAGTGAGTTCCAGATTCCAACCACCCTCTGGGTGAAAAGTTTCTTCCTCAAATCCCCTCTAAACCTCCTGCCCCTTTCCTTGAATCTATGCCCCCTCTGCTCCAAGGAAAACAACCCCAGCCTGTCCAGTCTTTCGTCATAGCTGAAGCACTCCTGCCCAGGTAACATCCTGGTGAATCTCCTCTGCACCCTCTCCAAAGCAATCACATCCTTCCTATAGTGTGACGACCAGAACTGCACACAGTTTTCCAGCTGTGGCCTAACCAGCGTTTAGTACAGCTCCATTATAACCTCCCTGCTCTTTTATTCTATGCCTCGGCTAATGAAGGCAAGTATCCCATATGCCTTTTTAACCAACTTATCCACCTGTTCTGCTGCCTTCAGGGATCTATGTACATGCACACCAAGGTCCCTCTGATCCTCTGTCTTACCTAGGGTCTTACCATTCATTGTGTATTCCCTTGCCTTGTTAGTCCCTCCAAAATGCATCACCTCACACTTTTCAGGGTTAAATTCCATTTCCCACTGTTCCGCCCATCTGACCAACCCATCTATATCATCCTGCAGACTAAGGCTACCCTCCATGCTATTTACCACCCCACCAATTTTCGTGTCATCTGCAAACTTACTGATCATACCTTTTACATTCTCATCCAAATCATTTATGTAGATCACAAACAACAAGGGACCCAGCACCGATCCCTGAGGTACCCCACTGGACACAGGCTTCCAGTCACAAAAGCAACCTTCCACCATCACCCTCTGCCTTCTGCCACTAAGCCAGTTTTGGATCCAATGTGCCAAGGCACCCTGGATCCCATGGGCTCTTACCTTCTTGACCCGTCTACTATGCGGGACTTTATCAAAAGCCTTACTGAAATCCATGTATACCACATCCACTGCACTACCCTCATCCACAAACCTAGTCACCCCCTCGAAAAATTCAATCAAGTTAGTCAGACATGATCTTCCCTTGGCAAAGCCATGCTGACTATCCCTGATTAATCCTTGCCTCTCCAAGTGGAGAATAATTCTGTCCCTCAGAATTTTTCCAATAATTTCCCTACCACTGATGTTCGGCTCACTGGCCTGCATTCCCTGGTTTATCCCTACTACCCTTCTTGAATAATGGTACTACGTTAGCTGTTCTCCAGTCCTCTGGCACATCCCCTGTGACCAGAGAGGTTGTGAAAATTTGTGTCAGAGTCCCTGCAATCTCCTCCTTTGCCTCACACAGCAGCCTCGTCCAGGCCTGGGGATTTATCCACTTTTAAGCCTGCTAAAACCGCCAGTACCTCTTCCCTGTCGATGTTAATATGTTCAAGTATATCACAGTCCCCCTGCCCGATTTCTATGTCTGCATCGTCCTTCTCCATAGTGAGCACAGATGCAAAAAATGTATTTAAAACCCGACCTACATCTGCTGGCTCCACACACAGATTGCCACTTTGGTCCCTAATGGGCACTACTCTTTCCCCAGTTATCCTCTTACCCTTAATATACTTATTAAACACCTTAGGATTTTCCATTATTTTGCTCGCCAGTGTTATTTCATGGCCCCTCCTCGCTCTCCTAATTTCTTTTTTAAGTATCCCCCTGCACTTTTTATACTCCTCTAGGGCTTCCTCTGTCTTTAGTCCTTTGTATCTGCCAAAAGCCCTCCCTTTTTTCCGAATCCATTCTCGTATATCCCTTGACATCCAAGGTTCCCTGGGCTTGCTGGTCCCACCCTTGACCTTTACGGGAACATGTTGCCATTGTACTCTCTCAATTTCCCTTCTGAAAGACTCCCATTGCTCCGATGTGGAATTTCCTATAAGTAGCTGATCCCAGTCCACTTTGGCCAGATCCTGCCGTATCATGTTAAAATCGGCCTTCCCCCAATTTAGAACATTTACTTCCGGTCCATCTCTGTCCTTTTCCATGTCTACCTTAAATCTCACCGAATTATGGTCATAGAGTCATAGAGTCATAGAGTTTTACAGCACAGAAAGAGGCCCTTTGGCCCATCGTGTCTGCGCCGCCCATCCATCCCTGTCCAGTCTAATCCCATTTTCCAGCATTTGGTCCATAGCCTTGTATGCAATGGCATTTCAAGTGCTCATCCAAATGCTTCTTGAATGTTGTGAGGGTTCCTGCCTCTACCACCCTTTCAGGCATTGAGTTCCACATTCCAACCACCCTCTGGGTGAAAAAGTTCCTCCTCAAATCCCCTCTAAATCTCCTGCCCCTTACCCTGAATCTATGCCCCCTTGTTATTGACCCCCCTACTAAGGGGAAAAGTACCTCTTTGTCTACCCTATCTATGCCCCTCATCATTTTGTACACCTCAATCAGGTCCCCCCTCAGCCTTCTTTGCTCCAAGGAAAACAACCCCAGCCTGTCCAGCCTCTCTTCATAGCTGAGGCGCTCCATCCCAGGTAACATCCTGGTGAATCTTCTCTGCACCCTCTCCAAAGCAATCACATCCTTCCTATAGTGAGGTGACCAGAACTGCACACAGTACTCCAGCTGTGGCCTCACCAGCGTTTTGTACAGTTCCATCATAACCTCCCTGCTCTTATATTCTATGCCTCGGCTAATGAAGGCAAGTATCCCATATGCCTTTTTAACCACCTTATCTACCTGTTCCGCTGCCTTCAGTGATCTATGTACATGTACACCAAGGTCCCTCTGACCCTCTGTACTTCCTAGGGTCCTACCACTCATTGTGTATTCCCTTGCCTTATTTGTCCGTCCAAAATGCATCACCTCGCACTTTTCAGGGTTAAATTCCATTTGCCACTTTTCCGCCCATCTGACCAACCCGTTTATATCGTCCTGTAGCCTGAGGCTTTCCTCCTCACAATTTACCACCCCACCAATTTTCGTGTCATCTGCGAACTTACTGATCATACCTTTTACATTCTCATCCAAATCATTTATGTAGATCACAAACAACAAGGGACCCAGCACCGATCCCTGAGGTACCCCACTGGACACAGGCTTCCAGTCACAAAAGCAACCTTCGACCATCACCCTCTGCCTCCTGCCACTCAGCCAGTTTAGGATCCAACGCGCCAAGGCACCCTGGATCCCATGGGCTCTTACCTTCTTGACCAGTCTCCTATGCGGGACTTTGTCAAAAGCTTTACTGAAGTCCATGTAAACCACATCCACAGCATTTCCCTCATCCACCCCCCTAGTCACCCCCTCGAAAAATTCAATCAGATTTGTCAGACATACTCCATGTGTTCATCAATACCTTCAGTTCATCCACCTTATTCACAAGACTCCTTGCATTAAAATAAATGACATCCAGCCTTGCCCTACTCCCCTGTACCGTTACATATTTGCTCTGCCTTCCAAGCTGACTTGTTTTTTCCTCTATATTTGGCTGTACATCACCCCCTATTATAGCTCCACTCCGTATCCCATCCCCCGTCACTGTCACCAAAGTGCTCACCTACTAACACTTCTTCCACTTGCCTGGCCACATTCCCTAGAATTAGGTCCAGTAACGCCCCCTCTCTTGTAGGACTTTCTACATGCTGGCTCAAAAAGCTCTGCTGGATGCACTTTAAGAATTCTGCACCCTCTAAGCCTTTCACAATCTGACTATCCCAGTTAATATTGGGGAAGTTGAAATCCCCCACTATTATTACGCTATTATTTGCACACTTCTCTGAGATTTGCCTACATATCTGTTCCTCTATCTCCCCCTGACTGTTTGAGGACCGATAGTACACTCCCAGCAAAGTGCTTACACCCTTTATGTTTTTAAGTTCTACCCATATGGCCTCATTAGAGGAACCTGCTAATAGATCATCCCTCCTTATAGCAGTAATTGACACCATAATTAATATTGCGACACCCCCTCCTCCTTTACCGCCCCCTCTGTCTCGCCTGAAGATTCTATACCGCGGAATTTTGAGGTGCCAGTCTTGCCCCTCCCTCAACCATGTCTCCGTGATAGCAACAGTATCATACTCCCATGTGTCCATCAATACCTTCAGTTCATCCACCTTATTCACAAGACTCCTTGCATTAAAATAAATGACATCCAGCCTTGCCCTACTCCCCTGTACCGTTACATATTTGCTCTGCCTTCCAAGCTGATTTGTTTTTTCCTCTATATTTGGCTGTACATCACCCCCTATTATAGCTCCACTCCGTATCCCATCCCCCTTCCAAGTTAGTTTAAACCCCCCCCAGCAGTGCTAGCAAACCTCCCCGCAAGGATATTTGTCCCGTTCTGGTTCAGGTGCAACCCGTCCAACTTGTACAAGTCCCACCTTCCCCAGAAGCAGACCCAGTGATCCAGGAAACAAAAGCCCTCCCTCCTGCACCAACTCTTTAGCCACGCATTCTTCTGCTCTATCCTTCTATTCCTATACTCACTAGCATGTGGCACCGGGAGTAATCCAGAGATTACAACCTTTGAGGTCCTGCTCATTAATCTGCTACCTAGCTCCCTAAAATCATGATGCAGGGCCTCATCCCTCTTCCTACCCATGTCGTTGGTCCCAATGTGAACCACGACCTCTGCCTGCTCATCCTCCCCCTTCAGAATGCCCTGCAGCCATTCAGTGACATCCTTGACCCTGGCACCAGGGAGGCAACATAACATCCTGGAGGCATGTCTACAGCCACAGAAACGCCTATCTGTTCCCCTAACGGTAGAATCCCCTATCATTATTTCTCTCCCAGTATTCTCAGTGTTACTCTCTCTTCGATATAACGGACTATTCTCAGTGTAACACTCTCATCGATGTAACGGACTATTCCCAGTGTAACTCTCTCTTCGATATAACGGACTATTCTCAGTGTAACACTCTCATCGATGTAACGGACTATTCCCAGTGTAACTCTCTCTTCGATATAATGGACTAATCTCAGTCTAATTCTCTCATTGATATAACAGACTATTCTCAGTGAAACTCTCTCATCGATATAACGGACTATTCTCAGTGTAACTCTCTCATCGTTATAACTGACTATTCTCACTGTAACTCTCTCAATGATATAACAGACTATTCTCGGTGTAACTCTCTCAGCGATATGACGGACTATTCTGAGTGTAACTCTCTCATCGATATAACGGACTATTCTCGGTGTAACACTCTCATCGCTGTAACGGACTATTCTCAGTGTAACTCTCTCATCGATATAACGGACTATTCCCGGTGTTACTCTCTCATCGATATAACGGACTATTCTCAGTGTAACTCTCTCATCGATATAACGGAGTATTCTCGGTGTAACTCTCTCACTGAAATAATGGACGATTCTCTGTGTAACTCTCACATTGATATAACAGACTATTCTCAGTCTAACTCTCTCCTCGATATAATGGACTATTCTCATTGTAACTCTCTCATCGATATAACGGACTATTCTCAGTGTAACTCTCTCATTGATATAACAGATTATTCTCAGTGAAACTCTGCTCGATATAATGAACTTTTCTCAGTGTAACTCTCTCATTGATATAATGGACTATTCTCAGTGTAACCCTCTCATTGGTATAATGGACTATTCTCAGTGTAACTCTCTCAGCGATAAAACGGACTATTCTCAGTCTAACTCTCTCATCGATATAACGGACTATTCTCAGTGTAACTTTCTCATTGCTTTAGCGGACTATTCTCAGCATATCTCTCCCATCGATATAACTGACTATTCACAGTGTAACTCTCTCATCGATATAACGGACTATTCCCGGTGTAACTCTCATCAATATAAAGGACTATTCTCGGTGTAACTCTCTCATCGATATAAAGGACTATTCTCAGTGTAACTCTCTCATCGATATAGCAGACTATTCCCAGCGTATCTCTCCCATCGATATAACTGACTATTCACAGTGTAACTCTCTCATCGATATAACGGAGTATTCTCGGTGTAACTCTCTCATTGATATAATGGACTATTCTCAGTGTAGCTCTCTCAATGATATAACGGAATATTTTCGGTGTAACACTCTCATTGAAATAATGGACTATTCTCGGTGTAACTCTCACATTGATATAACAGATTATTCCCAGTGAAACTCTCCTCGATATGATGGACTATTCTCATTGTAACTCTCTAATTGATATAACGGACTATTCTCAGTGTAACCCTCTCATCAATATAATGGACTATTCTTGGTGTATCTCTCTCATCGATATAACGTGCTATTTTCAGCGTATCTCTCATCAATATAATGGACTATTCTTGGTGTAATTCTGTCATCGATATAATGGGCTATTCTCCGTGTAACTCTCTCATCGATATAATGGACTATTCTCTGTGTAACGCTCTCAGTGATATAATGGACTATTCTCGGTGTAACACTCCCATCGCTATAACGGACTAATCTTAGTGTAACTCTCTCATCGATATAATGGACTGCTCTCGGTGTAACTCTCTCATCGATATAACGGACTATTCACAGTGTAACTCGCTCCTCGATATAACAGACTATTCTCAGTGTAACTCTCTCATTGATATAACTGACTATTCTCAGTGTAACTCTCTCATCGATATAACGGACTATTCACAGTGTAACTCGCTCCTCGATATAACAGACTATTCTCAGTGTAACTCTCTCATTGATATAACTGACTATTCCCGGTGTAACTCGCTCCTCGATATAACAGACTATTCTCAGTGTAACTCTCTCATCGATATAACGGACTATTCACAGTATAACTCTCTCCTCCATATAACAGACTATTCTCAGTGTAACTCTCTCATTGATATAACTGACTATTCCCGGTGTAACTCTCTCATCGATATAACTAACTATTCCCGGTGTAACTCTCTCATCGATATAACTGTCTATTCTCAGTGTAACTCACTCGTCGCTATAACGGACTATTCTCAGTGTAACTCTCTCATCGATATACCAGACTATTCTCAGTCTAACACTCTCATTGATATAACAGACTAATCTCAGTGAAAATCTCCTCGATATAATGGACTATTCTCGGTGTAACCCTTTCATTGATATAACAGACTATTCTCAGTGTAACTCTCTCATCGATATAACGGACTATTATCCGTGTAACCCTTTCATTGATATACGGGACTATTCTGGGTGTAACACTCTCATCGCAATAATGGACTATTCTCAGTGTAACTCTCATATCAATATAATGGACTATTCTCGGTGTAACTCTCTCATTGATAAAATGGACTATTCTCGGTGTAACTCTCTCATCGATATAATGGACGATTACTGGTGTAAATTTCTCATCGATATAATGGCCTATTCTCAAAGTAACACTGTCACTGATATTTCGGACTATTCTCAGTGTAACTCTCTCATGGATGTAAGGGACTATTCTCTGTGTAACTCTCTCATCGATATAACGGACTATTCCCGGTGTAACTCTCTCATCGATATAACGGACTTTTCTCAGTGTATCTCTCTCATTGACATAACTGTCTATTCTCACTGTAACTCTCTCATGGATAGCAGTCTATTCTCACTGTATCTGTCTCATCGATATAATGGACCATTCTCAGTGTAACTCTCTCATCGATATAACGGACTATTCTCAGTGTAACCCTCTCATCGCTATAACGGACTATTCTCAGTGTAACTCTTTCATCGATATAATGGCCTATTCTCGGTGTAACTCTCTCATCGATATAACGGACTATTCCCAGTGTAACTCTCTCATCGATATAACGGACTATTCTCGATGTTACACTGTCATCGATATAACGGAATATTCTCGGTGTAACTCTCTCATCGATGTAACGGACTATTCTCAGTGTATCTCTCACCAATATAATGGACAATTCTCAGTGTAACTCTCTCATCGACATAACGGACTAATCTCAGTATAACTCTCTCATCGATATAACGGACTATTCTCAGTGTAACTCTCTCATCGATATAACAGACTAATCTCAGTGAAACTTTCCTCGATATAATGGACTATTCTCGGTGTAACCCTCTCATTGATATAACGGACTATTCTCAGTGTAACTCTCTCATCGATATAACGGAATATTCTCAGTGTAACTCTCTCATCGGTATAACAGAATATTCTTGGTGTAACTCTCTCATCGATATAACGGACTATTCACAGTGTATCTCTCATCAATATATAATGAGCGGATTTATAATGGGTGGGGCATATAATGGGTGGGTGTATAATGGGCGGTGTGTATAACGGGCAGGGTGTATAATGGGCAGGGTATATAATGGGTGGGTTTATAATGGGTGGGGCGTATAACGGCGGTTGTATTAGGGGCGGGGCATATAACGGGCTGGTGTATAATGGGTTGGTTTATAATGGGTGGGGCATATAACGACGGGTGTATAAGGGGCGGGGCATATAACAGGCGGGGAGTATAATGGGCGGGTGCACAACGGGCGGGTGTAAAGGAGCTGGCTGTATAATGGGCAGGGTTTATAATGGGTGGGTGTAAAACGGACGAGGTGTATAACGTGTGGGTGCATAAGGGGCAGTTATATAATGGATGGCTGTAAAACGGGCGGGTGTATAATGGATGGGAGTATAACAGGCGGGTGTATAATGGGCGGGGTTTATAAAGGACGTAGTTTATAACGGACGAGTGTATAATGGGTGGGGTGTGTAATGGGCGGGTGTATCACGGGCGGGTGTAGCACGGGTGGGTGTACAATGGGCTGGTATATAATGGGAGGGTGTATACCATGTGGGTGTATAATTAGTGGGTGCATAATGGGCGGTGTGTATAACAGGCGGGAGTATAACAGGTGGGATTTTACGGATGAGGTGCATAACGGACAGGTGTATAATGGGCGGGGTGTATAACGGACGGGTGTATAACGGGTGGGGTGTATAACCAGCAGCTGTATAATGGACGGGTGTATAACAGGTGGGTGTATAACAGGTGGAGTTTATAACGGACGGGGTTTATAATGGGCGGGTGTATAAAGGGCGTGGTTTATAATGGGCGGGAGTGTATAACGGGCGCGTGTATAACAGGCAGGAGTGTTTAACGGGCAGGGTGTATAAGGGGCGGTGTATAACGGGCGGGGTGTATAACGGGCGGCGTGTATAATGGGCGAGAGTGTATAACAGGCACGTGTATAACAGGCGGGAGTGTTTAATGGGCGGGGTGTATAAGGGGCGGTGTATAACGGGCGGGGTGTATAACGGGTGGCATGTATAATGGGCGAGAGTGTATAACAGGTGCGTGTATAACAGGCGGGAGTGTTTAATGGGTGGGGTGTATAAGGGGCAGTTGTATAACGTGTGGGGTGTATAACGGGCGGCATGTATAATGGGCGAGAGTGTATAACAGGCACGTGTATAACAGGCGGGAGTGTTTGACGGGCGGGGTGTATAAGGGGCGGTGTATAACGGGCAGAGTTTATAACGGGTGGGTGTATAATGGGCGGTGTAAAACGGGCGCATTTATAATGGGTGGGACGTATAATGGCGTGTGTACACGGGGCGGGCTGTATAACGGGTGGGTGTATAATGGATGGGTATATAACGGGCGGTGTGTATAACGGGTGGGAGTGTATAACGGGCGCGTGTATAACAGGTGGGAATTTTTAATGGCAGGGTGTATAAGGGGCGGTGTATAACGGGAGGGGTGTATAATGGGCGGGGTGCATAATGGAGAGGTGTATAACGGGCCGGGTGTATAACGGGCAGAGTTTATAATGGGCAGGTGTATAACAGGTGGTGTATAACGGGCGGGGTGTATAACGGGCGGGATGCATAATGGAGAGGTGTATAACGGGCCGGGTGTATAACGGGTGGTGTATAACGGGCGCGTTTATAATGGGTGGGATGTATAATGGCGGGTGTACACAGGGTGAGGCGTATAATGGGCGGATGTATAACAGGCATGGTGTATAACGGGCAGGGTGTAAAATGGATGGGTTTATAATTGGTGGGGTGTATAGTGGGCGGATGTATAATGGGCATGGATTATAATGGGCAGGGTGTAAAATGGGCGGGTTAATAATGGGTGGGGCGTATAACGGCAGGTGTATAGGGAGCGGGGTGTATAACGAGCGGGGTGTATAACAGGTGGGGCATATAACCGAAGGGTGTATAATGATCGGTGTGCATAACGGGCGAGAGTGTATAACAGGCGTGTGTATAACAGGCGGGCGTTTTTAACGGGCGGACTGTATAAGCGGCGGTGTATAACGGGCAGGGTGTATAATGGGCGGGGTGCATTATGGAGAGGTGTATAACGGGCCTGGTGTATAATGGGCAGCATTCTTAACGGGCGGGTTTATAACAGGTGGTGTATAACGGGTGGGTTTATAATGGGTGGGATGTATAATGGCAGGTATACACGGGGCGGGGCGTATAACGGGCGGATTTATAACGGGCATGGTGCATAATGGGCAGGGTGTAAAATGGGCGGGTTTATAATGGGTGGGGCGTATAATGAGCGGATGTATAATGGGTATGGTTTATAACGGGCAGGGTGTAAAATGGGTGGTTGATAATGGGTGGGGCATATAATGGCGGGTATATAGGGAGCGGGGCGCATAACGGGCGGGGTGTATAATGGGTGGGGCATATAACCGACGGTGTATCACGGGCGGAGGGTATAATGGGAAAGATGTATAATGGTGTTGTTTATAACGGGCAAGGTGTATAACAGGCAGCATGAATAACGGGCGGGTGTATAATGGGCGGGTGTAAAGCAGGTGGGTGTATAACGGGCGTGATGTATAATGGGTGGGGTGTATAACGGGTGGGAGTGTATAAGAGGTGGCTGTATAACTGGCATGGTGTATAACGGGCGGGTGTATAATGGGCGGGTGTATAACAAGCGGGTGAATAACCGGTGGGTGAATAACGGGCGGGTGTATAATGGGCGAGTGTAAAACGGGCGGGTGTATAATGGGCGATTGTATAATGGACGAGTGTATAACGGGCGGGTGCATAACAGGTGGGAGTGTATAACGGGTGAGGTGTACACCAGGTGGACGTATAATGGGCGGTGTGTATAGCGGGCGGTGTGTATAAATGGCAGGATGTATAATGGGCAGGGGCTATAATGGGCAGGGTGTATAACGGGTCGGTGTATAATGGGCCGGGTGCGTAATGGACTGGTGTGTAATGGGCAGGTGTATAATGGGCAGCGTGAAAGAGGTGCGGCCTATAATAGGCGGAGCCTATAATGGGCAGGGTGTATAATGGGCGGGGTGTATAACGGGCAGGGTGTATAATGGGCGGGTTTATAATGGGTGGGGCATATAACGGCGGGTGTAGAAGGGGTGGGGCTTATAACGGGTGGGTGTATAATGGGTGCGTTGTATAACAGACACGTTTATAAGGGGTGGGGTGTATAACAGGCATGGTGTATAACGGGCGGGTTCATAATGGGCAGGTTTAAAGCAGGTGGGTGTATAACAGGCACGGTGTATAATGGGCGGGTGTAAAATGGGTGGGGTGTGTAACGGGCGGGGTGTATAATGGGCGGGTGTATAATGGGCGGGTTTCTAACGGGCAGGGTGTATACCGTGTCGGTGTATAATTAGCCGATGTATAACGGGCGGTGTGTATAACTGGCGGGAGTATAACGGGTGGGTTTTTTACAGACAAGGTGCATAACGGACAGGTGTATAATGGGTGGGGTGTATAACAGATGGGTGTATAATGGGCGGGGTGTATAACGGGTGGATGTATAATGGACAGGTGTATAACAGGCGGGTGTATAAGAGGTGGGGTTTCTAACAGGCAGGGTTTATAACGGGCGAGGTGTATAACGGGCGGGTGTATAATGGATGGGTATATAACGGGCGGTGTGTATAACAGGCGGGAGTGTATAACAGGCGCGTGTATAACAGGCGGGAGTGTTTAACGGGTGGGGTGTATAAGGGGCGGTGTATAATGGGCGGGGTGTATAACGGGCGGGGTGCATTATGGAGAGGTGTATAACGGGCCGGGTGTATAATGGGCAGAGTTTATAACAGGCGGGTGTATAATGGGCGGTGTATAACGGGCGGGTTTATAATGGGTGGGACATATAATTGCGGGCGTACACGGGTTGGGGCGTATAACAGGCGGGTGTATAACGGGCATGGTGTATAACGGGCAGGGTGTATAATGGGCGGGTTTATAATGGGTGGGGCATATAACGGTGGGTGTAGAAGGGGCGGGCCATATAACGGGCGGGTGTATATTGGGTGGGTTGTATAACAGACAGGTTTATAAGGGGCGGGGTGTATAACGGGCGGGTGCATGATGGGCGGGTTTAAAGCAGGTGGGTGTATAACAGGCACGGTCATACAGAACAGAACGGACTATTGCAAAGAAGCATACTGACAACTGGACAACCAGGAACACTACAGACAGTTACCCACAGATCCGACCAAAGAACACACCCGCCAACTCAACAGACTGATCAAGACCTTCGATCCAGACCTTCAAAGCATCCTACGCGCTCTCATCCCATGTACTCCCCGCGTGGGAGACTTCTACTGCCTCCCAAAGATACACAAAGCCAACACACCCGGACGTCCTATCTTATCAGGCAATGGAACCCTGTGTGAGAACATCTCTGGATACGTCGAGGGCATCCTGAAACCCATCATACAGGGAACCCCCAGCTTCTGTCGCGACACTACAGACTTCTTACAGAAACTCAGCACCCATGGACCAGTTGAACCAGGAACACTCCTCACCACGATGGACGTCTCAGCACTCTACACCAGTATCCCCCACGATGACGGCATCGCTGCGACAGCCTCAGTACTCAACGCCAACAACAGCCAATCTCCAGACGCCATCCTACAACTCATCAGCTTCATCCTTGACCACAATGTCTTCACCTTCGGCAACCAGTTCTTTACCCAAACACACGGAACAGCCATGGGGACCAAATTCGCACCCCAATACACCAACATCATCATACACAAGTTCGAGCAAGACTTCTTCACTGCACAGGACCTCCAACCATCGCTATACACCAGATACATCGACAACATTTTCTTCCTATGGACCCACGGCGAAGAATCACTGAAAAGACTACACGATAACATCAACAAGTTCCATCCCACCATCAAACTCACCATGGACTACTCCTCAGAATCGGTTTCATTCTTGGACACACGGATCTCCATCACAGACGGACACCTCAGCACTTCACTCTACCGCAAGCCCACGGACAACCTCAGGATGCTTCACTTCTCCAGCTTCCACCCTAATCACGTTAAAGAAGCCATCCCCTATGGACAAGCCCTGCGAATACACAGGATCTGCTCAGACGAGGAGGAACGCGATGGACACCTACAGATGCTGAAAGATGCCCTCGTTAGAACGGGATATGACGCTCGACTCGTTGATCGACAGTTCCAACGGGCCACAGCAAAAAATTGCCTAGACCTCCTCAGAAGACAAACACGGGACACAACCAACAGAGTACCCTTCGTCGTCCAGTACTTCCCCGGAGCGGAGAAACTACGCCATGTTCTTCACAGCCTTCAACATGTCATCGATGATGACGAACACCTCGCTAAGGCCATCCCCACGCCTCCACTACTCGCCTTCAAACAGCCGCCTAACCTCAACCAGACCATCGTTCGCAGCAAATTACCCAGCTTTCAGGAGAACAGCAACCACGACACCACACAACCCTGCCACGGCAACCTCTGCAAGACATGCCAGATCATCAACACAGATACCATCATCACACGTGAGGACACCACCCACCAGGTACATGGTACATACTAATGTGACGTGGCCAACGTTGTCTACCTCATACGTTGCAGGAAAGGATGCCCCGGAGCATGGTACATCGGCGAGACCATGCAGACACTGCGACAACGGATGAACGGACACCGCGCAACAATCGCCAGGCAGGAGTGTTCCCTCCCAGTCGGGGAACACTTCAGCAGTCAAGGACATTCAGCCTCCGATCTTCGGGTAAGCATGCTCCAAGGCGGCTTTTGAGACACACGACAACGCAAAATCATCAAGCAGAAACTGATAGCCAAGTTCCGCACTCATGAGGACGGCCTCAACCGTGATCTTGGGTTCATGTCACGCTACATGTAACCCCACCTGATGTAGGGTCACCCAGACTCGAGTCGTCGTTGGCTTGTTCTCTCTACACAGATGCGGCCGGACCTGCTGTGATTTCCAGCAAAAAAAAATGTTTCTCGGTCTGTTTTTTGTTTTTCACACAGACCCCAGCATCTGCAACATTTGACCCCTAGTGACCCCATCTCATTGTTCTTTGATGTAATGTTTTCCTGACTAACCTGTTTGGACACCATTCACATCTTTGATCACTGTGATTAGCTCTCTGCCGAGGTGCGACAAATGGCAGTTAGAAAGATTACCTGTAATCATCTGGCATTATTCTCTGACTATATAAGCTGTGTCTTTATGCATCTCTCCACGTCACCTGATGAAGGAGCAGCGCTCCGAAAGCTTGTGATTTCAAATAAAACTGTTGGACTATAACCTGGTGTTGAGTGACTTCTTACATTTGTCTACAAGAAGTAACTGAGGAAGTACTACTGGATGGCCAGCTGAGGGCGCCGTCTGAGGAGTATAAATACTCGGGCATGGGCCCAACTTGGCCAGAGTCAAACTGGAAACAGGAAGCTAGTGACTGCTAACTAACCAACTTGTAACAAAACATGGAGGTCTAAAGCCTTGCTTTATGTTCAACCAAGTGCGTAGTGAGTCTTTATTACGTCAACGGGCATAGTTTATAATGGGCGGGTGTATAACTGGCGGGGTGTATAGCGGGCATGTGTATAATGGGCGGGTGTATAATGGATGGGTATATAACGGGCGGGGTGTATAAATGGTGCGGTGTATAATGGGCGGGCGTATAACGGGCGGTGTATATAACGGACTGGGTTTATAATGGGCGGGTGTATAATGGATGGGTGTATAACAGGTGGGTGTATAACGGGCGTGGTTTTTAACGGGTGGTGCGTATAATGGCAGGTGTATAATGGACGGGTATATAACGGGTGGTGTTTATAATGGACAGGGTTTCTAACAGACGGGGCTTATAACGGGATGGTGTATAATGGGCGGGGTGTATAATGGGTGGGGTGTATAACAGGCGGGTGTCTAATGTACAGGTATACAATGGGCGGGTGTATAACGGATGGAGTTTATAATGGACGGGGTTTATAATGGGTGGGTGTATAACGGGAGAGTGTATAACGGGCGGGAGTTTAGAACGGGTGGGTGTATAATGGGCGGGAGTGTATAATGGGTGGGTGTATAACGGGCGGGAGTGTATTATAACAGGTGGGGTGTATAACGGGCGGTGTGTATAATGGGCGGTGTGTATAACGGGCGGGTGTATAATGGGCGGGTGTAAAAAGGGTGGGGTTTATAACAGCCGGGGTTTATAATGGGCGGGTGTATAATGGGCGGGGTGTATAACGTGTGGGTGTATAACAAGCGGGTGTATAACGGACGGGGTTTATAACGGGCGGGTGTATAACTGGCGGGTGTATAACAGACAGGTGTATAATGGGCGACGTGTATAACGGACGGGTGCATAATGGGCGGGGTGTATAACGGGCGGGTGTATAATGAGTGGTGTGTATAAGGGGCGGGGCGTATAATGGGCGGGTGTATAACGGGCAGGGTGTAGAACGGGCAGGGTGTATAACAGGCAGGGTGTGTAATGGGTGGGGTGTATAACGGCGGGTGTATAAGGGGCAGGGCCTATAATGGGCGGGTGTATAATGGGTGGGACTTTGAACTGATGGGTGTATAACAGGCGGGTGTATAACGGGCGGGTGTATAACAGGTGGGTGTATAATGGGCAGGTGTAAAGCAGGTGGGTGTATAACGGGCAGGATATATAACGGGCGGGTGTAAAATGGGCGGGGTGTATAACGGCCGAGGTGCATAACGAACAGGTGAATAACAGGTGGGGTGTATAACGGACGGAGTTTATAACGGACAGGGTTTATAATGGGTGGCTGTATAATGGGCAGGTGTATAACGGGTGGGGTGTATAACATGTGGGTGTATAACATGTGGGTGTATAACAAGCGGGTGTATAATGGGCGGGGTGTATAACGGGCGGTGTGTATTACGTATGGGAGTATAACAAGCGGGTGTATAACAGGTGGGGTGTACAATGGACGGATGTATAACGGGCATGCGTATAATGGGCGGGGTGTATAATGGGTGGGTGTATAACAGGCGGTGTGTGTAATGGGCGGGTGTATAACGGGTGGTTGTAAAAAGGTCGGGGTTTATAATGGCCAGGGTTTATAATGGGCAGGTGTATAATGGGCAGGGTTTATAACGGGTGGGTGTATAACGGGTGGGGTGTATAACGTGTGGGTGCATAACAAGCGAGTGTATAATGTACGGGGTTTATAATGGGCGGGTGTATAATGGGTGGGACTTTGAACTGATGGGTATATAACGGGAGGGTGTATAACGGGTGGGTGTATAACGGGCGGGTGTAAAATGGGCGGGGTTTATAATGGACAGGGTTTATAATGGGTGGCTGTATAATGGGCGGGTGTATAACGGGCGGGGTGTATAACATGTGGGTGTATAACATGTGGGTGTATAACAAGCGGGTGTATAATGGGCTGGGTGTATAATGGGTGGTGTGTATAACATGTGGGTGTATAACAAGCAGGTGTATAACAGGAGGGGTGTATAATGGATGGATGTATATCGGGCATGTGTATAATGGGCAGGGTGTATAATGGGCGGGTGTATAACAGGCGGTTGTAAAAAGGGTGCGGTTTATAATGGCCAGGGTTTATAATGGGCGGGTGTATAACTGGCGGGGTGTATAACTGGCGTGTGTATAATGGGCGGGTGTATAACGGGCAACGTGTATAATGGACGGGTGTATAACGGGTGGGGTGTATAAGTGGCGGGGCATATAATGGGCAGGTGTATAATGGGCGGGGTGTATAATGGGCAGGGTGTATAATGGGCAGGTTTATAATGGGTGGGGTGTATAATGGCGAGTGTATAAGGTGCGGGGCGTATAACGGGTGGGTTTTTAATGGGTGGGGTGTATAATGGGCAGGGTGTATAATGGGCAGGTTTATAATGGTTGGGGCGTATAATGGCGGGTGTATAAGGGGCGGGGCATATAACGGTTGGGTGTATAATGGGTGGGTGTTTATCCAACGGGTGTATAAGGGGCGGGGTGTATAACGGGCGGGGTGTATCATGGGTGGGTTTATAAAGGGCGGGTGTAAAGCAGGTGTGTGTATAACGGGCGGGATTTATAACGGGCGGGTGTAAAACGTGCGGGGTATATAACGGGCATTGTGCATACGAGGCGGGTGTACAATGGGCAGGGTGTATAACAGGCAGGGTGTATAATGGGCATGGTGTAAAACGGGTGAGGTGCATAACGGACAGGTGTATAATGGGCGGGGAGTATAACGGACGGGTGTATAACGGGTAGGGTGTATAATGGGCGGGTGTATAATGCATGGGTGCATAACAGGTGGGTGTATAAAAGGCGGGGTTTATAACGGACGGGGTTTATAACGGACGGGTGTATAATGGACGGGTATATAATGGGCGGGGTATATAACAGGCGGGTGAATAACGGGCGGGTTGTATAAAGTGTCGGTGTATAACAAGCGGGTGTATAACGGGCGGGGTGTATAACGGGTGGGTGTATAACGGGCGGGTGTATAACGGCAAGGTAAATAACGGACAGGTGTATAACAAGCATGGTGTATAACGGAGTGTGTATAACGGGCAGGGTGTTTAATGGGCGGGGTGCATAACGGGCGGTGTGTATAACAGGCGGGGTGTATAACTGGCAGTGTGTATAACGGGCAGGGTGTATAACGGGCGTGGCGTATAACGGGCGGGGTGTATAATGGGCGGGGTGTATAACTGACACGGTGTATAACAGGCGGGGTGTATAACGGATGTGGTGTATAACGGGCGTGGTGTATAACGGGCGTGTGTATAATGGCTGGGGTGTATAATAGCTGGGGTGTATAACGGGTGGAGTGTATAACTGGCGGGGTGTTTAACAGGTGGGGTGTATAACGGGCGGTGTGTAAAACAAACGGTGTGTATAATGGGCGTGGTGTATAATGGGCGTGGCGCATAACGGGCGTGGTGTATAACGGGCGTGGTGTATAACGGGTGGGGTGTATAACGCATGGGGTGTATAATTGGTGTGGTGTATAACGGACGGTGTGTATACCGGGTGGAGTGTATAACGGGCGGGGTGTATAATGGGCGTGTTGTATAATGGGCGTGGCGCATAATGGGCGGGGTGTATAATGGGCGGGGCGTATAACGGGCGGGTTGTGTAACGGGCGGGTGTGTAACGGGTGAGTGTATAAAGTGTGGGTGTATAACAAGCGGGTGTATAACGGGCGGGGTGTAAAACGTCCGGGCGTATAACGGGCAGGTGTATAACGGTGAGGTGCATAACGGACAGGTGTATTATAGGCGTGGTGTATAACGGATGGGTGTATAACGGGCGGGGTGTATAATGGCCGTGGTGTCTAACAGCCGTGGTATATAGCAGGCGGGGTGTATAATGGGCGGGGTGTATAACGGGCGGGTGTGTCTAACGGTTGGGTGTGTATAATGGGCGGCTGTATAACGGGTGTGTATAACGGGCGGGATGTATAACGGGCAGGGTTATAACGGGCGGGTGTATAACGGGTGTGTATAACGGGCGGGGTGTATAACGGGCGGGTGTATAACGGACGGGGTTATAACGGGTGTGTATAACGAGTGGGTGTATAACGGGCGGGTGTATAACGGGTGGGGTGTATAACGGGCGGCTGTATAACGGGTTTGTATAACGGGCGGGGTGTATAACAGGCGGGGTGTATAACGGGCGGGTGTAAAACGGGTGTGTATAATGAGCGGGTGTATAACGGACGGGGGTATAACGGGCGGGGTGTATAACTAGCAGGGTGTATAACGGGCAGCGGTAATGTCACTGGGCTATTAATCCAGAGGCCTGGACTAATGATCCGGAAACGTGAGTTCAAATCCCACCACGGCAGGTGGAGAATTTAAATTCAGTTAATTAAATAAATCTGGAGTAAAAAGCTGGTATCAGTAATGGTGACCATGAAACTATCAGATTGTCGTAAAAGCCTATTTGGTTCACTAATGTCTTTTAGGGAAGGAAATCTGCCGTCCTTAGCCGGTCTGGCCTATATGTGACTCCAGATCCACAGCAATGTGGTTGACTCTTAACTGCCCTGTGAAATGGCCTAAAAAGTCACTCAGTTTTAACAAATCGCTACAAAAAAAGGTAATAAAACTGGACAGACTACGGGCAATGGGCAGGTGCATAATGGGCGGTGTGTATAATGGGCGGGTTTGTACTACTGGCGGGTGTATAATGGGCGGGTGTTTATAACGGGTTGGTGTATGACGGGCGGGATGTATAACGTGTGGTGTGTATAACGGGCGTGGTGTATAACGGGCGGGGTGTATAACGGGCGGGGTGTATAATGGGCGGGGTGTATAACGGGCGTGTGCATAATGGCTGGGGTGTATAACGGCTGGGGTGTATAACAGGTGGAGTGTATAACTGGCAGGGTGTTTAACAGGTGGGGTGTATAATGGGCGGGGTGTATAACGGACGGTGTGTATAATGGGCGTGGTGTATAATGGCCGGGGCGCATAACGGGCGTGGTGTATAACGGGCGTGGTGTATAACGGGTGGGGTGTATAACGCACGGGGTGTACAACTGGTGTGGTGTATAACGAACAGTGTGTATATTGAGTGTGTTGTATACCGGGCGTGGTGTTTAACGGTTGGGGTGTATAATGGCCGGGGTGTATAACGGGCGGGGAGCATAACGGGCGGTGTGTATAACGGGCGGGGTGTATAACGGGCGGGGTGTATAACGGGCGTGGTGTATAACGGGTGGGGTGTATAAAGCACGGGGTGTACAACTGGTGTGGTGTATAACGGACGGTGTGTATATTGAGCGCGTTGTATACCGGGCGTGGTGTTTAACGGTTGGGGTGTATAATGGCCGGGGTGTATAATGGCCGGGGTGTATAATGGGCGGGGTGTATAACGGGCGGGGTGTATAACGGGCGGGGTTTATAACGGGCGGATGTGTAATGGGCGGGTGAGTAACGGGCGGGTGTATAACGGGCGGGTTTATAACGGGCGGGTGTATAACGGTCGGGTTTATAACGGGCGGTGTATAATGGGCAGGGTGTATAACGGGCGGGTGTGTATAACAAACGAAGTGTATAACGGGCGGGGTGTATAACGGGTGGGGTGTATAATGGGCGGGTGTGTATACAGGCGGGTGTATGACGGGCGTGGTGCATAACGGCGGAGTGTATATTGGGCAGGAGTGTATAACGGGCGGTGTGTAAAACGGGCGTGGTGTATAACGGGCGGAGTGTATAACGGGCAGGGTGTATAACGAGCGGGTGTATAACGGTCGGATGTATAACGGGCGGGGTGTATAACGGGTGGGTGTATAACGGGCAGGGTGTATAATGAGCGGGTGTATAACGGTCGGATGTATAACGGGCGGGGTGTATAACGGGCGGGGGTATAACGGGCGGGGTGTATAACAGGCAGGTGTGTAACAGCTGGGAACAGTAGCATAGTGGTAATATCACTGGGCTATTAATCCAGAGGCCTGGACAAATGATCTGGGTACGTGAGTTCAAATCCCACCACGGCAGGTGGAGAATTTAAATTCAGTTAATTAAATAAATCTGGAGTAAAAAGCTGGTATCAGTAATGGTGACCATGAAACTATCAGATTGTCGTAAAAGCCTACTTTGTTCACTAATGTCCTTTAGGGAAGGAAATCTGCCGTCCTTACCCGGTCTGGCCTATATGTGACTCCAGATCCACAGCAATGTGGTTGACTCTTAACTGCCCTCTGAAATGGCCTAGCAAGTCACTCAGTTTTAACAAATCGCTACAAAAAAAGGTAATAAAACTGGACAGACTACCACCACCTTCGCAAGGGCAAATAGGGATGGGCAATAAATGCTAGCCGTGGAACATCCCAGGAATGAATTTTAAAAATTGGCACGATTGATAACATGCGGGGTATATAACGGGCAGGGTTTATGACATGCAGGGTGTATGATGTGCGGGGTGTATAATGGACTGTGTGTATAACAGGTGGGCTGTATAACGGGTGCGGTGTATCATTGTGCGTGTGTGTATAACAGGCGGGGTGTATCACGGGCGGTTGTATAATGGCCGGGGTGTATAATGGAGGGGTGTATAACGGGTGGGGTGTACAATGGGCGGGGTGTATAACGGGTGGGGTGTATACCGGGCGGATTGTACAACAGGCAGGTATATAATGGGCGGTGTGTATAACAGGCAGTGTGTCTAACGGGCGGGTTTGTACAACTGGCGGGTGTATTACAGGCGTGGTGTATAATGGGCGGGGTGTATAGCGGGCAGGTGTTTATAACGGGTTGGTGTACAATGGGCGTGTATATAACGGGCGTGTATATGACGGGCGGGATGTATAACGGGTGGGTGAATAACGGGTGGTGTGTATAACGGGTGTGGTGTATAACGGGCGTGGTGTATAACGGGCAGGGAGTATAACGGGCGTGGTGTAGAATGGGCGTGGTGTAGAATGGGCGGGGTGTATAATGGGCGTGGTGTATAACGGGCAGGGTGTATAACGGGCAGGGTGTATAAATGACGCGGTGTATGACAGGCAGAGTGTATAACGGGCGGGGTGTATAACGAGCGTGGTGTATAATGGGCGTGTGCATAATGGCTGGGGTGTATAATGGGCGGGGTGTATAACGGACGGTGTGTATAATGGCCGGGGCGCATAACGGGCGTGGTGTATAACGGCCATGGTGTATAACGGGCGTGGTGTATAATGGGTGGGGTGTATAACGCACGGGGTGTATAACTGGTGTGGTGTATAATGGACGGTGTGTATATTGAGCGTGTTGTATACCGGGCGTAGTGTTTAACGGTTGGGGTGTATAACGGCCGGGGTGTATAACGGGCGGGAGTATAACGGGCGGAGTGTGTAATGGGAGGGGTGTATAGCAGGCGGGGTGTATAACGGGTGGGGTGTATAACGGGCGGGGTTTATAACGTGCGGATGTGTAATGGGCGGGTGAGTAACGGGCGGGTGTATAACGGGCGGGTTTATAACGGGCGGTGTATAACAGGCAGGGTGTATAACGGGCGGGGTGTATAACGGGCGGGGTGTATAACGGGCGGGTGTGAAGAATGGACGACGTGTATAACGGGCGGAGTGTATAATGGATGGGGTGTATAATGGGCGGGTGTGTACAACAGGCGGGTGTATAATGGGCGTGGTGCATAACGGCGGAGTGTATATTGGGCAGGAGTGTATAACAGGCGGGGTGTAAAACGGGCGAGGTGTATAACGAGCGGGGGGTTTAACGGTCGGATGTATAACGGGCGTGAGTGTATAAGGGACGGAATGTATAGCGGGCGGAGTGTATAACGGGCGGGATGTATAACGAGCGGGCGTATAATGGTAGGATGTTTAACGGGCGGGAGTGTATAAGGGACGGAGTGTATAACGGGCGGAGTGTATAACGGGCAGGGTGTATCACGAGCGGGTGTATAACGGTCGGATGTATAATGGGCGTGGTGTATAACGGGCGAGGTGTATAACGGGCAGGGTGTAAAACGAGCGGTTGTATAACGGTCGGATGTATAACAAAAAAAGGTAATAAAACTGGACAGACTACCCGGCATCGACCGAGGCACTGGTTTTGGACTTGACAACAGCACTCCCAGCCCAGTTGACCCTGCAAAGTCATCCTCACTAACATCTGGTGACTTGTGCCAAAATTGGGAGAGCTGTCCCACAGACTAGTCAAGCAACAGCGTGACATAGCCAGACTCACAGAATCATACCTTTCAGCTAATGTCCCAAACTCCTCCATCACCATCCCTGGGTATGTTCTGTCCCACAGACCACCAGAGGTGACGGCACAGTGGTATACAGTTGGGAGGGAGTGGCCCTGTGAGTCCCCAGCATTGACTCCGGATCCCATGAAGTCTCATGGCTTCAGGTCAAGCATGGGCAAGGAAACCTCCTGCTGATTAGCACCTACCTCTCTCCTTCAGCTGATGAATCAGTACTCATCCATGTTGAACACCACTTGGAAGAAGCACTGAGAGATTCAGAACAGATCTAGCAGCTCCAATGAGGCTCTATGGGCCATCAGCAGCAACAGAATTGTATTCCATCTCAATCTGTAAACTTATTGCCCAGTGTGCTCCTCACTCTACCATTACCATTAAGCCAGGGGAACAACCCTGGTTCAATGAGGAGTGTAGAAGAGCATGCCAGGAGCAGCAACAGGCGTATCTAAAAATGAAGTGCCAACCTGGGGAAGCTGCAACACCAGACTACATTAATGCTAAAAAGCGGAAGCAGCGTGCTATAGACAGGACTAAGCGATCTCACAATCAACGGATCAGATCAAAGCTCTGCAGTCCTGCCACATCAAGTCGTGAATGGTGGTGGACCATTAAACAACTAACAGGAGGAAGAGGCTCCATGAATATTCCCATCATCAATGATGGCAGAGCCCAGCACGTGAGTGCAAAAGTCAAGGCTGAAGCATTTGCAATCATCTTCAGCCAGAAGTGCCGAGTGGATGATTCATATCGGTCTACTCCTGAAGTCCCCACCATCCCAGAAGCCAATCTTCAGCCAATTCGATTCACTCCACGTGATATCAAGAAACGACAGCGCACTGAATACAGCAAAGGCTATGGGCCCTGACACTTCCTGGCTATCGTGCTGAAGGCTTGTGCTCCAGAATTAGCTGCATCTCTAGCCAAGCTGTTTCAGTGCAACTACAACACTGGCATTTACCCGACAATGTGGAAAATCGCCCAGGTATGTCCTATCCACAAAAAGCAGGACAAATCCAATCCGACCAATTACTGCCCCATCACACTACTCTCAATCATCAGCAAAGTGATGGAAGGTGTTGTCGAGAGTGCTATCAAGTGGCACCTACTCTCCAATAACCTGCTCACTGATGCTCAATTTGGGCTCCAGAGCTCATTGCAGCCTTGGTCCAAACGTGGACAAAAGAGCTGAATTCCAGAGGTGACATCAAGGCAGCCCTAGCAAAATTGAAGTCAATGGGAACCGGGGAAAACTCTCCACTGGCTGGAGTCATACCTAGCACAAAGGAACATGATTGTAGTTGTTGGAGGCCGATCATCTCAGCCCTAGGACAATGCTGCAGGAGTTCCTCAGGGCAGTGCCCTAGACCCAACCATCTTCAGTTGCTTCATTAATGACCTTTCCTCCATCATAAGGTCAGAAGTGGGGATGTTTGCTGCTGACTGCAGTGTTCAATTCCATTCACAACTCCTCAGATAATGAGCAGTCCATGCCCACATGCAGCAAGACCTGGATGATATTTAGGCTTGGGCTCATAAGTGGCAAGTAACATTTGCATCACACAAGTGCCAAGCAATGATTATCTCCAACAAGCAAGAGTCTAACCACCTCCCCTTGACATTCAATGGCTTTACCATCACCGAATCACCCACCATCAACATCCTGAGGGTCACCATTGACCAGAAACTTAACTGGACCAGCCACATAAATACTGTGGCAACAAGAGCAGTTCAGAGGCTAGGTACTCTGCAGCGAGTGTCTCACCTCCTGACTCCCCAAAGACTGTCCACCACAAGGCACAAGTAAGGAGTGTGATGGAATACCCTCCACTTGTCTGGATGAGTGCAGCTCCAACAACACTCAAGAAGCTCAACACCATCCAGGACAAAGCAGCCCACTTGATTGGCACCCTATCCACCACCTTAAACATTCACTCCCTCCACTACCGGCGCACCATGGCTGCAGGGTGTACCATCTACAAGATGCACAGAGGCACCTCACCAAGGCTTCCTCGGCAGCACCTCCCAAACTCGCGACCTCTACCATCTAGCAGGACAAGGGCAGCAGGCGCATGGGAACACCACCAGCTGCAAGATCCCTTCCAAGTTACACACTATCGTGACTTGGAAATATATTGCTGTTCGTTCATCGTCGTTGGGTCAGAATCCTGGAATTATCTCCCTAAACACTGTGGGAGTACCTTCAGACATGGACTGCAGCGGTTCAAGAAGGCAGCTCACCACCACCTTCTCAAGGGCAAATAGGGATGGGCAATAAATGCTGGCCGTGGAACGTCCCAGGAATGAATTTAAAAAATAGGCACGATTTATAACATGCGGGGTATATAACAGGCGGGGTGTATAACGGGCGAGGTTTATGACATGCAGGGTGTATGATGTGCGGGGTGTATAATGGACGGTGTGTATAACGGGTGGGGTGTATGATATGCAGGGTGTATGATGTGCGGGGTGTATAATGGACGGGGTGTATAACGGGTGGGGTGTATGACATGCAGTGTGTATGATATGCGGGGTGTATAATGGACGGTGTGTATAATGGGCGGGGTGTATAACGGGTGGGGTGTATGTCATGCAGGGTGTATGATGTGTGGGGTGTATAATGGACGGGGTGTATAACGGGCGTGGTGTATAACGGGTGGGGTGTATGACATGCAGGGTGTACGATGTGCGGGGTGTATAACGAACGGGGTGTATAACGGGCGGGGTGGCTAATGGGCCATTATATCATTGGCGGCTGTACAATTGGCTCGGGGGCAATGGGGATCCGGCTGGGGAGGCCGAAGGCTTCCTTGAGGGGCCTGGGGGGCAGCTCTAGCCTCCCGCTTCCCACCTCCCTCCTCCCGCCTCCCTTTCACTGTCAGATTTTCCTACCCTCAGCAATGCCCCAATATCAGCCATTAAAAATGGTGGTGGGTACATGCACGGCATGTTGGCATCGGGTTAGGTGGACTTCACATTTTAACCCCAATCTCTCCGATCCTCCGTGCGAGATTAATAGCGAGGCCAGTGTGCCACACAGAGCTGTTTAGTAGGAGTCTGACAGCACACTTCCCTCAACCCCTCTCGCACATTCACAGCTTGAGAGTGTGGGCAGAAGCCAGTGGAGAGGCCCATTAGAACTTCTTTACAAATGCTAAATGACAGCTCTGACTGCTGCGGGTGATGTCAACTCTTCCCTTAATTTCAGTCCATTTAGTAAATTGTTCATTATCATCAGTGGCTCTGGCTCACTGTACTGCAAACCACTGCTGCTTTGATTCAGAGTTGCCATGGAAACAGGATGTTCCACATCCCTGATTGGCTCATTCTGTCTGATGATTCTATATAGTCAAAGAATAAAGGGCATTCGAGTTCTAGTGTTAGTCAAACTCCATACTTTGATGGGGTGAATTGGGAATCGCGGTACTCCACTCATATCGAGGGACCCAACATCAACTCGGATTAATTCAACAGCAATAGTGTTAGATAAATGATGCAAGGCCTGTGTATCAAATAAGCCAAGCCCAGCTCAGGCCCAGGGCGAACAATAACTCCATCTTAATGCCGTAACACGAACATTAACCCTAACATCAGTGTCAATAATAATAATCCTAACATCGGCAACCCTAACCCGAAACCTAACCCTGATCGGAACATCAGTAACCCCAATCCTAACCTTAACCTCAACCCTAATCCTAACCCTAACCCCAACCCTAACCCTAATTCTAATCCTAACCCTAATTCTAACCCTAACACTAAACTTAACTCTAGCATCAGTAAAACTTACCCGAACATGATAACTTTATCCCAACACCAGCAACACTAACCCTAACATCAGTAACCCTAATTCTAACCCTAACCCTAAATGTAGTAGCCTTAACACTAACACTAAACCCAACCCTAACACTAACCCTAACCCTAACATCAACATCAGTAACTCTAACCCTAACTCTAACTTTAACCCTAACCCTAACCCTATCCTCAGTGACACTAACCCTAACTCCAATACTAACCCAAATTCAGTAACCCTAACCCTAACCCTGCTTGCCGCAAGACACTGTAAAGAGCACAGTCAGGAAGACTTAAACAGGTTTTACAGAAAAGTAAAACTGACAGGTTACTATAGCGCCACACAAAGAGACGAGAAACCTTTCACACCTCCATCAGAATGAAACCCACCAATTAACCGGATAGACCCTGAATCCTTAAACTTCAATAAAAAAACAAAATCAGAAATAGCAAAAATCCCCACATCAAAACCTCACCAGAAAAGAAAGAAGGACACTGACTGAACTAAGAAACAAGCCAGACATCATAATTTAACTAGCAGACAAGGGCAGCAGCCTAATTATCATGGACAGGCAACAGTACCTGTTTGAAGCACACAGGCAACTAAATAATACAAACCATACATCGACCTAACAAAACCAATCTATGAGGGAACACCAAAAGAGTTTGTAAACATAGTGGGCCAGAATTTGCTGTGGCAGGCCACGGATCAGGTTAGTTAGACTCGGCCTTGCCCATTTAATGTTGTGGCGGTACCACTGGTTGTCCCTTACATTGAGACACATAATTCCCTTTAACTTATCTTACTGTATGTTTAACTTACCTTTTGGGGCCGTTGCCCTTTTAACTTACCTGTTGGGGCCATTGCCCCTTTAAGACGCGCCCTAGTGCGCTGACGTCATGTCGCGTACAACGTGATGTGCGTGCGCCGGCACAGCCCGGCCTAGCGTCTTCAGCCTCAACGGCCAGCCGACGGGAGCGACGCGATCTTCCGTTCCCGCGGCAAGCACCGGCACAGCCCGGCCTAGCGTCTTCGGCCTCAACGGCCAGCCGACGGGAGCGACGCGATCTTCCGCTCCCGCGGCAAGCACCGGCACAGCCCGGCCTCCCGACTTCGGCCTCAACGGCCAGCGACGCAACGACGCGCATCACGTGACGCCCTAAGCGCGGGAAACGCGAACGTGATGACGTCACAACACAAACGCGATGATGTCATCACGCTCCCCACAGAACTGCGAACTCTGTCCTCATGGAGTCCCCGCTGGGACAAGACCTACACCACGGTGCTCCTACAGTCAGCCATCTTACCTGCTATCTTACCTGCTGTAATTAGCCTGTTCCTGTAAATAAACAACTTATTTATAGTTCGTCGAAGTCAAACTCTCTTATTTAGTGGCGATCTACACGAACCGCTACAATGTCAACGAGATTTTGCATTGCAAGTTGCTGTAAGTCAGAGATGGAAATAGCGCAGCGCCCTCTACAGGCTTTTGGGATCTGAGTGAACAGGAAAGGCAACTGGGTATCTCCTTAACCAAGGACAGTGAAATTAACAGTGCAAGCACTGAGAAGGAAGAGTAAATTAGAGTGGGTGAATTCAATGTCAAATCAGATACAGAAAGAGAGATAAAGAGAGGGAAAGAAAGATTGGATTAAGAGAGAGGGAAGAAAGACATAAAGGAAAAGTTAAAAAAAATAATTTAAAAAAATCTCCAACAATTAAAGCCTGAAGGAATGGGACTCTATACTTGTAATAGTTAATTTTCCGTGCCAGAGAGGTTGACTGGCAGTACGTAACACTTATCACATTGTTAAAAGGGTACTTAGACTTGAAATTACCTGACTTAGCTTTTTGTGGTGAGATTAGTTCCTATCTATCGCCCTAGTAGAGCAACTTCATGCCGTTCTATGCATTTGCATGGTGAGGCAGGCAGTGAGATGCCTTTTTCACATATCTCATAATGGTGAGCATTGTTTTAAATGACTGCTGCGTGCAGCCAGCTCTTACCATGTTGTTCATTGGCTGGACACATCAGCAGGTGGCCCAATATCACAGGTGGCTTACAGTACTTAAAGGCAGCCTGCACCTCTTAAAAGGGAGGTGCATTATAGCTGCAAGAAGTGGTGGGAGTATTTTGAAAAGTGCATCTGTGCTGTAATACTTTGCATAGTAGCTGAACATGCGAGAGAGAGCGTGCTAAGGTTTTCTGACACTGCGCTACTACAATGTTTAAATTGGCGCAAGAAAACACCAGCCTCAAGTTAACAAGACACATATACACATCTACACACAAATGGCCACCATCCAAAACATACCTTCCTGGGGCTTGTAAACTCACAGTTAACACGGGAGGATTTCAATCAGGCAACCACAACCCTTTCCACTGCGTTAAGTCAGAGGGTATACTCAAATAGATTCCTCAGGTATGTTAAGTCACATTTACTGAGGGAGTTCGCCAACCCACAGCCACCAAACAGTGAAACAGTGAGACTACCGCTAATAACAATACACTACAGACTGGTCAAACAGATAAACAGAGAAACAACCTCTAATAACAATACACTACAGACTAGCCAAACAAATAAACAGTGAAATAACAACAGAAAATGCTGGAAAAACTCAGCAGGCCAGGCAACATCTGTGGAGGGAGAAATAGAGTCAACGTTTCAGGTCGAAACCCTTTGTGAAGACTGAAAAAGCACAGGAAATGAAACAAATGAAAGGGCCAATTTGGGGGCCGGGAAATGGGGATGAGAGAACAAAAGAGAAGTGAAGAGACATTAAGAGGTATTCAAAACAAGGTTGAAGAGCCAAACGGAGATCCCGTCGAAGAGAAGAGGAGAACTTCTTCAAGGTAGGCATTCCTAGAAGAGTGAAACAGTGAGACTACCGCTAATAACAATATACTACAGACTGGTCAAACAAATAAACAGAGAGCCTCAAAACCTCTTTGAAAAACTAAAATGGGATATGAACACACTCAGTACGGTACAGCATAATATCAGCATATAAAAGGAGCAAAAATCTAAAAGATCAACTAGTCAGCAGCAGGGAAAGGAAACAAGCAACCCGAAACTCTGGGAACCAGAAACGTGGGACATGTAAACCCCTAATAATCCAAAAAATGATACAAAACAGGAGCACAAGAAAAACACCCCGAAAAAACCAAAGGGTTACATGTGAATAGCACAATAGGGTCTACGCAATCCGATGCAATCAGAGTCACATCTTACTTATAGGAGAAACAGGGAACACTCTAAGACCCACCCCAGAGACTTGAGCTGATAATCTAGGCTGACTCTCCAGTGCAGTACCGAGGGAATGTTGCACTGTCGGAGGTGTCGTCTTCCAGATGTGACATTAAACCGAGGCCCCGACTTCCCTCTCAGGTGGATGCGAAAGATCCCAGGGCACTATTATCAAGAAGAGCAGGGGAGCTCTCCCCAGTGTCCATTTATCCCTCAACTACCATCACTAAAACAGATTATCTGGTTATTAACACATTACTGTTTGTGGGAGCTGTCTGTGCGCAAACTGACTGCTGCGTTTTCTACATTGCAACAGTGACTACACTTCAAATGTTCTTCTTTGGATGTAAAATGCTTTGGGACGCCCTGAGGTTGTGAAAGGCGTTATATAAGTGCAAGTCTATCTTTCTTCATACAATCTCTAACAAACATAAATTTCCATAAAGAAACAAAACTGACCTCATAAAATGCTCAAAAATTGATTGTTCACATTGTGTTCTGGTTTTAATTAACAAGTTCCCTTAACCAAAAAAGATGGTTCAGAAGAGATCACATTTTCTAATAGTTTATATGAAACCAGCCTGAAATAAGTCTCTGAGAATTTAAGCTTTAGTTTGTTTAAAAATCTTTTGGAGGAAGCAAACGAACTCTCCAATCCTCTCAATGTGACGGGGAAACTTCCTCTACTCAGCTCCGACACCCACTAAAGCATGCTGGGAATTTCTGTTACCTGCACACGCTCAGATGTAACTGGATGCTTTGTACAACTTTTTTGTCATACCCGGTAACGTAATAGTGTGTAAGAGAGCAGAGTTAAACCGTCCTTAGAGCGTAAGGGGTTTAAGCCATGGTAGCTTGGTCTGAAAACTGCCTTGGTGGCACTGAAGAAGCCTCTGGAGTCCCCAGTATCAGCCATACGTTGTATTTCTAGGGATTTTTGAGACCACCAGTTGTTCTTCATCTCCCTTATTCTCTGCTGGACATCTGCCTTAACTCTGGCATGTGCCTCTCTTTTTGCCTTGCTGCTGATGTTGTTTTGCCAGGCGCAGAAAGCTTTCCTTTTCCTTTCTATGAGCTGTTCAATTTCTGAGTCATTCTCATCAAACCAGTCCTGATGTTTTCTGGACTTGAAACCGAGTATGTTCTGGGAGGTGTTGAGGATAGTGGCTTTCAGCAGTTCCCAATGTTCTCCAGTATCATAGAGTCATAGGCCTAGAAATTGAGTTTTGGCGCAGCCAGGGCTTTAGCGCCGGAAGTTAGTGCCGGAGCTAAGTCGCGCTGGTCGGGCCCAAAATTCAATAGTTCTGCGCCCAAACGGCTGCCGGCGCTGCTGAGAGCTGTTTGCGCCTGAAAACTGGCGCAACGCGCTGAATTTCGGCGCTATTCCGGCGCTGCGGCGCCCGCTGCGGTGCGGCAGGTTCGGGAAGTGCAGGCCTCCTCCTTCCCTTAAGGAGGAGCTGCCTGCACCCGGCCGCGGCCCGCGAAAATCTTTTTACAAATGAGCCCGGCACCTCGGACAAGTGCCGGGCTTGCTTCTGTTCCGGGGGTGGGGGGGGGGAAGTCCGGGGAGGGAGCTGCGGCCAGGCGGCCGGCGGGAAAGCGGCCGGCCGCCGCGGGGCCTTTAATGCGCCGGCGCAAATACATGTTGGACTCTGTTGCCAGAGTTTTAGTTGCAGCTGCCACGGGCGAGGCGGCCGCAACTGAATTTCGGCGCTGGGGCCCGTCGGCATGGCAACCGGGACGCTGCGCACACCGATGACGTCATCGGTGCCGGCGCAGCGCTACCGGTCTACCGCGGTGGAAGGGCCCCAGGCAATTTAGACGCCGGCGCCAATTGCAGCGCTAGGCCCTCTAGCGCCGCAAAATCGGCGCTAAGGGCACTGAATTTCTAGGCCATAGAGTTATACAGCACAGAAAGAGGCCCTTCGGCCCATCATGTCCGCGCCGGCCATCAAGCCCGATCTAATCTAATCCCATTTTCCAGCATTTGGTCCGTAGCCTTGTATGCTATGGCATTTCAAGTGCTCATCCAAATGCTTCTTGAATGTTGTGAGGGTTCCTGCCTCTACCACCCTTTCAGGCAGTGAGTTCCAGATTCCAACCACCCTCTGGGTGAAAAAGGTTTTCCTCAAATCCCCTCTAAACCTCCTGCCCCTTACCTTGAATCTATGCCCCCTTGTTATTGTCCCCTCTACTAAGGGGAAAAGTTCCTTTCTATCCACCCTATCTATGCCCCTCATTATTTTGTATACCTCAATCAGGTCCCCCCTCAGCCTTCTCTGCTCTAAGGAAAACAACCCCAGCCTGTCCAGTCTTTCTTCATAGCTGAAGCGCTCCAGCCCAGGTAACATCCTGGTAAATCTCCTCTGCACCCTTTCCAAAGCAATCACATCCTTCCTATAATGTGGTGACCAGAACTGCAAACAATACTCCAGCTGTGGCCTTACCAGCGTTTTGTTCAGCTCCATCATAACCTCCCTGCTCTTATATTCTATGCCTCGGCTAATGAAGGCAAGTATCCCATATGCCTTTTTAACCACCTTATCCACCTGTTCTGCTGCCTTCAGGGATCTATGTACATGCACACCAAGGTCCCTCTGATCCTCCATCTTTCCTAGGGTCTTACCATTCATTGTGTATTCCCTTGCCTTGTTAGTCCGTCCAAAATGCATTACCTCACACTTTTCAGGTTTAAATTCCATTTGCCACTGTTCCGCCTGATGTGCCATCAATAACTCAAAGACAAGGAATTAAAGGATTCAACTGAAGGCTTTTAATCACTAAGAACATTGCATGTCTTTCCACATCGGATTCGTCTGGCAGAAATGACTCATACAGCTCTTGAGACCTTTATATGACAAAAGACAGGGGCGGAGCCAATACACACAATCGGAAAAAAGGGGGCGGTACACACAATACAATGCAAGTAAAACACAGGGGCTGATGAAGGCATATATTTCATCACATTCACCCCTTCTACAGATTTAGTCTGTCCGGGGGTGTGATAGTCCTTCCTGAACGTCACAACAGTACCTCGGGTTCCGACCGGGAGTCCGTGGTGCCCTCCTGGGCATACCCCTGTGCTGGGGGTGTTGCAGGTACTTCTGGGGGTGGTGAAAGTTCATCTGGGGGTGGTGAGGATGGGTCGTCGTCGCTTCCTGCTGAGGCGAGGTCCTTTATGGACACGGTGTCCTCACGCCTGTCGGCGTGCTTGACGTACGCATACTGTGGGTTTGCGTGGAGTAGGTGTACTGCCTCTACGAGGGGATCAGTTTTGTGGCCCCTCACGTGCTTCCATAATAGGACTGTCCCTGGGGTGGAGAGCCACGAAGGTAGGGACACTCCTGAGGTTGATTTGCGGGGAAAAACAAATATCTTCTCGTGAAGAGTGGCGTTAGTAGCAGTACACAGTAGCGACCTTATCGAGTGGAGTACGTCTGGGAGGACCTCTTGCCAGCGGGAGGTAGGGAGGCCTTTAGACCTTAGTGCTAAGGTGACCGCCTTCCACACCGTCGTGTTCTCCCTCTCCACTTGCCCATTACCCCGGGGGTTATAACTAGTGGTCCGACTCGTGGCTATCCCCTTCGACAGCAGGTATTGGCGCAGTTCGTCGCTCATGAACGACGCCCCCCCGTCAGTGTGGATGTAGTTAGGCATGCCGAACGTGCAAAACAGGCTGCCGAGGCACTTGATGACCGTGGCACTGGTCATGTCTGGGCAGGGGTAGGCGAATGGGAAGCGGGAGTACTCATCCACAATGTTGAGAAAGTACACATTGCGGTCGGTGGAGGGGAGTGGTCCCTTGAAATCTAAGCTCAGGCGATCGAATGGCCGTGTAGCTTTGATCAGGTGGGCTCGGTCGGGCCTGAAAAAATGGGGCTTGCATTCCGCACAGGTGCGGCAGTCCCTGGTCATAGACCAGACCTCCTCGATGGAATAGGGCAGGTTACGGGATTTTATAAAGTGGAATAGCCGGGTGACCCCCGGGTGGCAGAGGCCATTGTGGAGGCCCTGTAGCCTGTCCCCCTGGATGCTGGCACACATCCCTCGTGATAGGGCGTCGGGGGATTCGTTGAGGGCCCCCGGCCTATATATTATGTCGTACTCAAACGTGGAGAGTTCAATCCGCCACCTGAGAATTTTGTCGTTCTTGATCTTCCCCCTTTGTTTGTTGTTAAACATGAAGGCTACCGACCGCTGGTCGGTAAGCAGGGTGAAGCGTTTGCCGGCTAGGTAGTGCCTCCAGTGCCGCACTGCCTCCACTATGGCCTGGGCCTCCTTCTCTGCCGAGGAGTGCCTGATCTCGGGCCCTCGGAGGGTTCTTGAGAAAAAGGCTACGGGCCGCCCATCCTGGTTGAGGGTGGCTGCTAAAGCGAAGTCGGACGCATCGCTTTCGACCTGGAAAGGG
The DNA here is from genome assembly GCF_052327205.1 of Somniosus microcephalus. NCBI lineage: Eukaryota > Metazoa > Chordata > Chondrichthyes > Squaliformes > Somniosidae > Somniosus > Somniosus microcephalus. Next base: position 110,327,674 of record NC_140994.1, read on the forward strand.
ATGTTTTCGTCCACTGCCTTCAGTGCGGCCTTCTCAATGTCGTGTTTAATGCTGTTGAAGGCGGCGTGGGCCTCGGCCATGAGCGGGAAGGACATTGATTTCAGGAGGGGACGGGCCTTGTCGGAATAATTGGGGACCCATTGGGCGTAATAGGAGAAAAACCCCAGGCACCTTTTCAGGGCCTTGGGAGTGTTTGGTAGGGGTAGCTCCCGTAGGGGGGCGCAATCGGTCGGGGTCCGGACCGATTTCCCCGTTTTCCACCACGCAGCCCAGGATACAGAGGCGCGTGGTGCTAAAGACACACTTATCCTCTTTGTAGGTGAGATTGAGTCTGAGGGCGGTTTTCAGAAATCTCGCGAGGTTCAAGTCGTGGTTTTGCTGGTCGTGGCTGCAGATGGTGCCGTTGTCTAGGTATGGATCGGTGGCTGTTAACTGGTTCTCATCGACCATGCGATCCATCTCCCGCTGGAAGACCGAGACCCCATTCGTTACCCCAAAGGGGACTCTGAGGAAGTGGTAGAGGTGTCCGTTAGCCTCAAAGGCGGTGTATGGACAGTCCTCCGGCCTAATGGGGAGCTGGTGGTATGCTGATTTTAGGTCGATGGTGGAAAACACCCGGTATTGCGCGATTTGGTTAACCATATCCGCTATGCGGGGCAGAGGGTAGGCGTCTAGCTGGGTGTATAGATTAACCGTCTGGCTATAATCTATCACCATCCGCTTCTTTTCGCTACCCTTAACTACTACTACCTGGGCGCGCCACGGGCTGGTACTGCATTCAATGATACCCTCCCACTTGAGTCTTTCTACTTCCGATGCAATGAACCGTCTGTCCTCCCAGCTGTACCGCCTACTCTTGGTCGCTATGGGTCAACAGTTGGGTGCGAGGTTGGCGAACAGAGAGGGCGGCTTGACCTTCAGGGTAGCCAGACCGCACACTGTGAGGGGCGGCTGGGACCCACCGTAGGTGAGCATGATACTTTGGTGGTGGCACTGGAAGTCCAGACCCAAGATCACGCTCACACAGAGATCTGGCATTATCAATAGTTTAAAATCTCTGTAATCAGTGCCTTTTACCAACAACATAACCGCGCAGAAACCTGTAATTTTTGAGGTATGGGTCTTATCAGCCATGGCGATTTTGCCGTGTGTAGGGACTATCGTTAGTGAAAGTCGTTTTACCAGGCTAGGATGAATAAAGCTTTCGGTGCTCCCGCAGTCAATCAAGCATTTAACCTTGTTCCCGTTTACCTCTATGTCCATCATCGATCTAGACAACGGATGCGGCCTGGATTGATCCACCGTGATCGAGGCCACCAGTGGGTCCTGGAGGTCCGTGTAGTCGGGACAAGATGGTGGACTCCATGAGGGTGGACAAGATGGTGTCCAAGATGGCCGCCCCCACAGCGCTCACGCGGCGGTGGCGGAGTTGGAGGCGGGGTTCCCTCTGCAGACTTTGCTGAAATGTCCTTTCTTCCCACATTTAAAACAGGTGGTGCCCTTCGCTGGGCACAGATGCCTGGAGTGTTTGTCCTGGCCACAGAAGTAGCATTTCGGGCCCCGATGCATCGTGGCAGTAGTGGGGCTCCTGGGTGGAGGCTGGGGCTCCGATGGTGCTGAGCTGGCCTGAGACCTGGGAGGTGAAGATGGCTTCCAAGATGGCGGCCCCCACGGCGTGCACGAGGTGGAGTGGGCCGTGTGGCCTGAGGAACAGGATTCAGAGTTCCCCTGGGCCATATCCAGCGGTCGCGCTATGCCGATAGCCTGTTTTAAGTCCAGTCCCTCCTTTTCAAACAGTTTCTGCCGAATGTAATTTGAACTGAGGCCCGCAATAAAGGAGTCTCGGATCAGCTCCTCCGTGTACACGATGGCAGACACGGCCTTACAGTTACAGTCTCTGCCCAGTACTTTTAGGCTTAGCATGAAGTCCTCTAGTGACTCACCATGCCGCTGCGTGCGAGTAGTCAGAAGATGCCTGGCGTACACCTCGTTTATTGGCCGCAAGTAGTGGGCCTTCAGAATGGTGCAGGCATCCCCGTAGCTGGTGGCATCTCGGATGAGAGGGGAGACCCGATGACTCACCCAGTTTCGCAGGATTCCCAGTTTCACGTCTCCGGTGGCGGTCACGGCTGCGATGGCGGTGGTTGAGCTTTCGATGAAAAATTCGAAGCATTGGAACCAGTGTCCGAACTGTGTGGCTGCGTCTGAGGCATGGGGGTCCAGATCCAAGCGCTCTGGTTTCAGGAGTCGATCCATCTTGGTGTTTTAGTGATTAAAATTGATGTGCCATCAATAACTCAAAGACAAGGAATTAAAGGATTCAACTGAAGGCTTTTAATCACTAAGAACATTGCATGTCTTTCCACATCGGATTCGTCTGGCAGAAATGACTCATACAGCTCTTGAGACCTTTATATGACAAAAGACAGGGGCGGAGCCAATACACACAATAGGAAAAAAGGGGCGGTACACACAATACAATGCAGGTAAAACACAGGGGCTGATGAAGGCATATATTTCATCACACCGCCCATCTGACCAACCCATCTATATCGTCCTGTAGCCTGTGGCTTCCTGCCTCGCTATTTACCACCCCACCAATTTTCGTGTCATCTGCGAACTTACTGATCATACCTTTTACATTCATATCCAAATCATTAATGTAGACCACAAACAGCAAGGGTCCCAGCACCGATCCCTGCGGTACCCCACTGGACACAGGCTTCCAGTCACAAAAACAACCTTCCACCATCACCCTCTGCCTTCTGCCACTAAGCCAGTTTTGGATCCAATGTGCCAAGGCACCCTGGATCCCATGGGCTCTTACCTTCCTGACCATCTCCTCTGCGGGACTTTATCAAAAGCCTTACTGAAATCCATGTAAGCCACATCCACTGCCCTACCCTCATCCACACACTTAGTCACCCGCTCGAAAAATTCAATCAAATTGGTCAGACATGATCTTCCCTTGACAAAGCCATGCTGGCTATCCCTAATTAATCCCTGCCTCGCCAAGTGGAGACCAATTTTGTCCCTCAGAATTTTTTCCAATAATTTCCCTACCACTGATGTTAGGCTCACTGGCCTGTAATTCCCTGGTTTATCACTACTACCCTTCTTGAATAATGGTACTACATTAGCTGTTCTCCAGTCCTCTGGCACATCCCCTGTGGCCAGAGAGGTTCTGAAGATTTGTGTCAGAGCCCCTGCAATCTCCTCGTTTGCCTCACACAGCAGCCTGGGATACATGTCGTCCGGGCCTGGGATTTATCCACTTTTAAGCCTGCTAAAACCGCTAGTACCTCCTCCCTCTCGATGCTAATATGTTCAAGTATATCACAGTCCCCCTGCCCGATTTCTATGTCCACATCGTCTTTCTCCATTGTGAACACAGATACAAAAAATTCATTTAAAACCCCACCTACATCCTCTGGCTCTACACACAGTTTGCCACTTTGGTCCCTAATGGGCCCTACTCTTTCCCTAGTTATCCTCTTGCCCTTAATATACTTATAAAACACCTTAGGATTTTCCTTTATTTTGCTCGCCAGTGTTATTTCATGGCCCCTCCTCACTCTCCTAATTTCTTTTTTAAGTATCCCCCTGCACTTTTTATACTCCTCTAGGGCTTCCTCTGTCTTTAGTCCTTTGTATCTGCTAAAAGGCCCCCTTTTTTTCCTAACCCATTCTCGTATATCCCTTGACATCCAAGGTTCCCTGGGCTTGTTGGTCCCCCCCTTGACTTTTGCGGGAACATGTTGCCATTGTACTCTCTCAATTTCCTTTCTGAAAGACTCCCATTGCTCCGATGTGGATTTTCCTTCAAGTAGCTGATCCCAGTCCACATTGGCCAGATCCTGCCTTATCATATTAAAATCGGCCTTCCCCCAATTTAGAACCTTTATTTCCGGTCCATCCTTGTCCTTTTCCATGACTACCTTAATTCTCACCGAATTATGGTCACTGTCACCAAAGTGCTCACCTACTAACACTTCTACCACTTGCCCGACCACATTCCCTAGAATTAGGCCCAGTACCGCCCCCTCTCTTGTAGGACTTTCTGCATGCTGGCTCAAAAAGCTCTCCTGGATGCACTTTAAGAACTCTGCACCCTCTAAGCCTTTCACACTCTGACTATCCCAGTTAATATTGGGGAAGTTAAATCTCCCACTATAATTACCCTATTATTTGCACACGTCTCTGAGATTTGCCTACATATCTGTTCCTCTATCTCCACCTGGCTGTTTGGGGGCTGTTATGTCTTCTAGCGCTCGTAGTGCTTTGTAAAGACGACTCTGGACTCTGTAGTTTGTAAAATAAACTACTGTTTTATTTGCTAAGTAATGGCTGCTGCCTCATGGTGCGGAGTGATACCACCAAGTGCCACAGTGTGGCGCCTGCTACTACTTTCCCAGCACCGTAGTGCTGCTACCTTGATTTGGGTGTTAGTACACTTGTACAATGTAGTCCCAACATAACTATGTAACATCCCTCTCTCCCAACAAAACTAATTACATCAATTTTTCTATTTTACAATGTTTTCAGTTGAATAACGTTAACAAAATACAGAACATGAGCTTTCTTTGATCAATTTATATACAGATATTTGTCCATGTTGTTTTACTGTTGTTTTACTGTTCTGTGCGAATTATAATTGTTTTTATAATTATTCGCGATACCGCTCAGGTGGTTGTATGTTACTCCTCCACCTTGTGGACTTGGCTGTAACTATTCCTCTCTGCGGTGTTTTGGTGTGTTCATTTCTTGTTGCCGGTGCTGCCATGTTTGGCTCTGGAGAGTGTATGTTTGCAGTTGTTGTATTTGAGGTGTTTGTTTCTGGCGTTATATTGTTTTCCGTGTCTGGTACCGTAACTGCTGTTAATGTTGTCCGCTGTTTGACAGCTTCAGGTGAGAGTCTGATATGGATCCTGTTTCACCTGTATTGGTTTCCAGGTTCTGTCTCTACCAAGTAAGATCTTGGAGTATCAGCTTTTCCAATAACCTTGGCTGGACTCCATGTTCTCAACAACGGATCTTGTATATGCACTGATTGTCCATTTAGCAGCTCCGGTAGTGGTTTTGCATGCTTGTTGTAGTGTGTGCTCCCCGTAGCTTGTGTTTCCATCAGCTTCTGCCGAATGTCCTCTTGGTCCTGGGGAGGATATATCTTTGCTGGTAGAGTTGTTTTGTATTTTCTACCGTTTAGTAGTTCTGCTGGTGATTTCGAGTCTACTCTCAAAAGCGTCGACCTGATTGCCAACAGGGCGAGGTCTTGGTCTTCTCCCATCTCCTTGCTTTTAATGAGAGCTCTTTTGACTGTTTGGATCTGTCTTTCGATAAATCCGTGTTCCCTTGGGTAATGTGGGGATGAGGTAATTATTTTAAATCCGTATTTTCCAGCCAGTGCTCTGAATTCGCTGGAGGTGAATTGTGTCCCATTGTCGCAGGTGACCTTCTCTGGGATGCCCTGTTCTGCGAATAAGTTTTTCACAATTTTTGTGATTGTTGTGGCTCTCATGTCGTTTATCCTTCTGACAAAAGGAAATTTTGAGTAGTAGTCTGCTGCTATGATGTACCACTCCTGGTTGCACAGGAACAGATCTGTTCCGACCGTGTGCCATGGTCTCGGGGGTACTTCCATTTGAATCATCTCCTCCTTCTGCTGTGTGTTTCGGTATTTCTGGCATATGCAGCATGTGGAGACCATTTGTTCTTTTTGCACTTCTGTATGTGCCGAGCCCCATATTAATTGATCTACCAGCCTTTCTTCTAGTTCCGTAAACTTGCATTTGCTGGCTTCGTTTTTTAATCTCGTCAGGAAATTGTCAGCCGTTTCACCAGGTTCCTGTCTTAAGCTTTGGAATTTATACCTGTGTATGCGGTGGTTTGAATTAGGCTCGAGATGGTTACTGAACTTTTCATAAATCTCCGTAGGGTTCGTTTTATCCTCTTCGGATAAACTCCAGCTGTTATAGAGATCTAAGCCTTTTTCTCCCGCCCACAGTAGAATGTAGCTGACTTTTTCCTCATCGGAGGAGCCTTTCAGAAAACTTTTAAATGTAAGCTCGCATTTTTGCTTAAATTCCCGGAAAGCTTCCACGATATCGCCGGCTTCCCAGTTCATGATGGGGAGCATATTCACGGTCAGTGCATTGGACGCCGCCATTTTAGCTGCCCGTACAATTTGCGGTTAAAACGCTGCAGAGTTTACTTTTAAGTTTCTTTCTTCAATCTGATATTGTTTCTATATGCGTAAGTTGTACTCACTTATACCGCTGCCACCATGTTATGTCTTCTAGTGCTCGTAGTGCTTTGTAAAGACGACTCTGGACTCTGTAGTTTGTAAAATAAACTACTGTTTTATTTGCTAAGTAATGGCTGCTGCCTCATGGTGCGGAGTGATACCACCAAGTGCCACAGTCTGGCGCCTGCTACTACTTTCCCAGCACCGTAGTGCTGCTACCTTGATTTGGGTGTTAGTACACTTGTACAATGTAGTCCCAACATAACTATGTAACAGGGGCCTATAGTACACTCCCAGCAAAGTGCTAGCCCCCTTTTTGTTTTTAAGTTCAACCCATATGGCCTCATTAGAGGAACCTGTTAATATATCATCCATCCTTACAGCAGTAATTGTCTCCTTAATTAATATTGCGACACCCCCTCCTCTTTTACCCCCCCCTCTGTCTCGCCTGAAGATTCTGTACCCTGGAATATTGAGCTGCCAGTCTTGCCCCTCCCTCAACCATGTCTCCGTGATAGCAACAATATCATACTCCCATGTGTTCATCAACACTTTCAGTTCATCCACCTTATTCGTAAGACTCCTTGCATTAAAATAAATGCCATTTAGCCTTGCCCTACTCCCTTGTGCTGTTACATATTTGCTCTGCCTTCCAGTCTGACTTATTTTTTCCTCTATATTTGGCTGTACGTCACCCCCTATTATAGCTCCACTCTGTATCCCATCCCCCTGCCAAGTTAGTTTAAACATCCCCGAACAGTGCTAGCAAACCTCCCCGCAAGGATATTTGTCCCGTTCTGGTTCAGGTGCAACCCGTCTGACTTGTACAAGTCCCACCTTCCCCAGAAGCAGGCCCAGTGATCCAGGAAACTATTCCTTTGGATATTCCTTTGGAAGACTTTGCCTGATGGAATCCTGAAAGCACTGTTGTATGGCAGTGTCCTCAAGACATTCAATGTTTAATTTTGGCCGGAACTGCTTCTTCTGAGCACATATTTTAGGCTTTAGTTTGAGGGACATAGTTGCTCGGATAAGGCGATGATCTGTCCAGCAGTCATCAGTGCTGAGTGAGAAGAAGTAGTCCGTTTGAGTTGGACTTTCCGGTGCCCTCTTTTCCTATGATGCTCCAACCCTTTTTGCAGTGTTCATCTCAGTTATCCTCCATCTCATCAGCAATGATCTGCCCACTGGAATTCAAATCCTTTACCGTACTGATGGCCGATTTTTCAATCTCAACAGGCTTAAGGCCAAGAGCAAAGTCTCCATCACTACCATTATGGAGTTACAGTATGCAGATGATAACACCATCACAGCTCTTTCCGAGCATGATCTACAAATCACCTTGAATGCTTTTTCCAGAGCCTACAAACTTCTGGGCCTCACCATGAACATAAAGAAAACCCAGGTGCTCCACCAGCCATCACCTAATCAGCTTGCAACTCCTCCCTCTATAAAGATTGATAATAACACCCTTGAAAATGTCAACACCTTTCCATATCTTGGTAGCCATTTATCCTCCAAAGCTGACATTGATTCTGAAATCCATCACCGCCTGAGTTGTGCAAGTGCAGCCTTCTCTAAACTGAGGATGAGAGTCTTTGAAAATCATGACCTCCAAGTCCAAACTAAAATTCTTGTATACAAAGCCATCATCCTTCCCACCCTTTTATATGGAGCTGATACCTGGACTACATACAGTAGACACCTCAAAGCCTTAGAGTAATACCACCAATGCTCTCTACGCAAAATCTTGAGGGTCAGCTGGGAGGACAAGTGTACCAACTGGAGTATACTTGAAGAGGCCAATATCTACAGCATCACTATGCTCATCATGCAGCATCAACTCCGATGGATTGGACATGTCATTCGCATGTCAGACTCACGTCTCCCAAAACAGGTTCTGTACTCCCAGTTGAAGGAAGGGCAGAGGTCTCCTGGTGGTCAAAAGAAGCATTACAAAGATAACATCAAAGTAATCCTTAAAAAGTTCCATATCGATATTAATAACTGGGAGGAAATCGCACTGGATAGAGACAATTGGAGAAAATGCATCCACAACGGTGCCGCACTACATGAAAAGAATCTCCAGCGTGCCGCTGAGGATAAACGCCAGCGCCGTAAGGAGCGACAACAACTTAAGAAGACCCATACTACAGTCACTACCAATAGTCTTACATGCCCACACTGTAGTAGAGTCTGTGGATCTTGGATTGGCCTTCACAGCCACCTGAAGACCCACTAGTAAATGACTGATGAAGGACATACTATACTCAAATTCGAGTGGTCGCCGATGATGATGATGAGTGTGTAAGGTCGGGTATTTGCAGCTTAGGATCAACAAGAGAGGTAATGGTGTATTTCCCTGTGTTAATAGTTTCGTTTTTATTTATTCGTTTATGAGATGTGGGTGTCGCTGGCAAAGCCAACATTTATTGCCCATCCCTAATTGCCCTTGAGAAGGTGATGGTGAGCTGCCTTCTTGAACCACTGCAGTCCGTTTGGTGAAGGTACTCCCACAGTGCTGTTAGTTAGGGTTTGCCAGGATTTTGACCCAGCGACGATGAAGGATCAGCAATATAATTTTAAGTCAGGATGGTGTGTGACTTGGAGGGGAACTTGGAGATGCAGAACGGGGTGAGTGTAAAGAAGTAAAAAGTAATCGAAGTGTGGCATCACCAGAATGCAGGTAAGTGATTGGTAAGTGAGTATTTCCCTATTTCTCACTATTTTCCAAACTTGGGCGTCTAAATTTAAGTGCCTTGGTGTAGATCAAAAGATATGCATGTTCCAAATTTTAAAAACAAATTAATTAATTAATTGAGATGGGAGACCAGAAAAATGTGGTGTTGTTGTTGCATGTGGGAGCTGGCGGACACCGTTGAGGTCCACGGCAACCACATCTGCAGCAAATGTTGGTTGCTCGAGGAACTTTGGCTCAGACTTGATGAGCTGGAGTCCGAGCTTCAGATGCTGCGACACAATAGGGAGGGGGAGACTTACCTGGACACTAAGGGGGAAAAATTTGATATCGCCCCATATGGGGCGCCATTACTGGTGGTGCGCAAAGTTTAGCGCCTGGCGCTAATTATCGCCTCTGACAGCAAACTTGGCTTTTATCGCCCTTGGAGGTGATTGGAGTGCTAAATCAGGCACTACATGTAGTGTATGTACCTTTAAGCGGAGAACTACTTTTTACAGCTCCTGTATACTGTAGTAGCGGCAGTGACCACACCTGTATATAAACCCTGAGTAGGGATCTGTACAGTTAGTTTTAGAGTAACCCTCATCCAGTAAACACCTGTTGATTGTTCCCTGCAGTCTCTTGTCTCATTATTGAAGGAAACACAACATCAAGATACACGGATCTAACATTGGCGACGAGAAGATTCAAACCTACCTGCAACTCTGCATCACCTCCCAGGGATTCGCTCCTGGAGAACAGTGAAAGAAGAAGGCCGAGTCCAGAAGCACGGGCGTCGACCATCCAGCGGAGATTTGAGCATCGCAGGGGAGGCTGTTGAGAGCTGGGCTTGGTTCTCCAGTCACGGTGGTCCAGCGAAACAGGCTGGCAACAGGTACGGTGCAGACCCTTCCCGGACAGTGGCGGCTAAAGCCAATCGACGGCATAGAAAAGGCCGAGCAGCGTCGATGGGAGAAGAGAGAGGGTAGAGCGCACAGGGCGCAGCCGGTGTTCAGGACCGAGCGGCGTCGATGGGAGAAGAGAGAGGGTAGAACACGCAGAGCGCAGCCAGTGTTCAAAGGCCGAGCCGCAGCGGAGAAGAAGGGAGAGGGCGGGGGACGCCATTTTGAGCCGCAGCGGAGAAGAAGGGAGAGCACGGGAGATGCCATTTTGAGCTGCAGCGGAGAAGAAGGGAGAGCATGGGAGATGCCATTTTGAGCCAGTCTAACCACACCCAAAAATGCCAAAGAGTGGCAGTATCACAGCGTTCGACAATGAAGTCGAAGATTGGACGACATATGTCGAACGCATTGAAGTATACTGCAAGGCGAATGAAGTGCCAGATGACAAGAAAGCGCTGGTATTGTTGAATTCAATGGGTGCAAAAACGTATGGCTTACTGCGAAACCAAGTAACCCCAGAGAAACCAGTGGAAAAGGATTTTGAAAACATAGTGTCAATCCTACAGGACCACTTAAACCCCACACTGCTGCTGATAGCAGAAAGATTTAAGTTTCACAAAAGGAACCAGCATAAAGATGAAAGTAATGCTGAGTATTTAACGGAACTGCGCAAGCTATCGAAACACTGCCAGTTTGGAACGGGACTAGCAGATACTTTAAGGGACAAGTTTGCGTGTGGGCTTCAAAGTGAAGGAACCCAGAAACGGCTTCTATCAGAAAAGGATCTTACGCTGGACAAGGCTTTCAGCATGGCAGTATCACACGAAGCAGCAGCACGGGGCGTGGCAGAGATACAACATACAGCGCAAGAATATGGCACAAATGAAATGTCATACGGAACAGTGAAGTGCTATCGCTGCGGCAGAACAACACACAACCATAAGGATTGCTGGTTCAAGGACCAAGTGTGCAGACAGTGTGGAAAAGTAGGACACATAGCAAGAGTCTGCAGGTCGGAAAAGAAAACCAGCAGCAAGAAATCTCCACAGGAGAAGTACAAGAAGCTACATAAGGTGACGGAGAGTAGTTCAGACGAACAGAAAAGTGATACAGACTCCGGAAGCAAGGAGCTGGGTTGTCTGAAACTACATAATGTGATCAAAACGGAGGATCACCAAACTATCTGGGTCACGCTCAAGATAGCCGGAGTCCAAGTGAAAATGGAATTGGACACAGGATCAGCTCTAACAGTCATAAACTGAAGGGACTACAAGCGGCTATTCTCACATATACCCTTGAGAGATACAGAGATCATCTTGAAGACGTACATGGGGCAAAAAGTCTACCCCAAAGGAAAAATAAGGGTGAACGTTATATATAACGGCAAGGAAACACCAAAAATGGACCTATATGTATTGCCAGAGGGAGGACCACCACTACTAGGACATGAATGGATCCGGAAGATACAGCTAGATTGGCATTCCATACAAGCACTGACTGTAGATGCCAAAAAGGATGATGACGTCACACCTGGATGACTGTCAAAAATGCTAACTGACGCACAAGAAGTGTTCCAGGAGGAACTCGGAACACATAAAAGGCATAATAGCGACGTTCAAAATAGAGGAAAATGCAAGCCCAAAGTTTTTTAAGGCCAGACCGGTGCCTTATGCGATCCGCCCAGCCGTCGAAGCAGAGTTGGAAGGTTTGGAACGTTCAGGAGTACTGTCCAAAGTAGACTGGAGCGAGTGGGCTACACCCATCGTTCCTGTAATGAAGAGGTCATTGAGTAATACGCCTGGGGAACCAAAGAAGGTTCGCATCTGTGGGGACTTTAAGGTGACAGTGAACCCAGTCCTTCACACGGTACAATATCCGCTTCCGTGGATTGAAGATATTTTCGCCTCGCTATCTGGAGGGAAACGCTTCACTAAGATTGATCTGGCCCAGGCGTACCTGCAAATGGAGGTAGAAGAAGCCTCGAAACAGTACCTCACGATCAACACTCATAAAGGTCTCTAACAATACAACCGGCTGGTGTTCGGTGTAGCATCAGCTCAGTGTTATTTGGATGACATCCTGGTCACGGGCGAAAATGACAGTGATCACCTCGCCAACCTGGAGCAGGTGCTCAGTAGATTGAAGGAATATGGGCTCCGAGCTAATCGCCACAAATGCGGGTTTTCCAGAAGCAGATCTCGTATTGTGGCCATGTTATTGATGAAGAGGGGTTACATAAGTCCCCTGAAAAGATTGAGGCAGTAGTCGAGGCTCCAGCATCGGAAAATGTGTCACAACTGAGGTCGTTCCTCGGGCTGGTGAACTACTACCATAAGTTCTTGCTGAATTTGTCTACCGTACTACACCCACTGAACACCCTACTGCAAACGGGGGTACCATGGAAGTGGAATGACGAATGTAAACGAGCTTTCCAGAAGAGCAAAGAATTGATCACATCAAAAGAGGTGTTGGCTCATTTCAACCCAGCACTACCAATTCGGTTGGCGTGTGATGCATCACCCTATGGCATTGGAACGGTGCTGTCGCACAAATTCTCGGACGGCTCAGAGAGGCCAATAGCCTTTGCATCACGATCACTAACCTCAGCCATGCGTAACTACGCCCAGATTGACAGGGAGGCCCTCAGCCTAGTGTGGGGAGTAAAAAAGTTCAACCACTATCTGCACGGGCAGAAGTTCACCTTGCTGACTGACCACCAACCACTTGTCTCCATCTTTAATCCAAAGAAGGGCGTTCCGGTGATGACTGCGCAACGGCTACAAAGATGGTCCCTTTTTCTAGGGGCGAACCAATATGAAATCGAGTATAAGGGCACGAAACAGCATGGAAACGCTGATGGGCTATCACGCCTGCCACTGCCTACTGCGGAGGAAGCACCAGCAGTGGGCCCTGTCGAAATATTTCATTTGACTATAATTGAACGCTTGCCAGTAACTAACGCTGATATGGAGAAGGAGACCCGAAATGACCCGACACTGTCTCAGGTATATGACTTGACGGTGAAGGGATGGCCAACACATGGCGACTCACTGTTGCCAGCATTCTCATCCAGAAGAGAACAGCTGTCAGTATGCCAGGGGACCTTGATGTGTGGATCCCTAGTGGTAATTACACCCAAGATAAGGGAGAGAGTGCTCAATGAGCTTCACGAAGGCCATCTGGGAGGGGTGAAAATGAAAAGCCTTGCTAAGGTTTATGTGTGGTGGCCGGGGATCGATCAGCAAATCGAGGACCTGACAAAGAGCTGCTCAGGATGCCAGAAGGTCCAAAATGCACCACCACATGCCCCTCTACACCCATGGGAGTGGCCCTCATCTCCATGGCAACGGGTGCATATTGATTTTGCTGGTCCATTCATGGACTCAATGTTTTTAATAGCCGTGGATGCGCACTCGAAATGGCCTGAGGTGATCAAAATGTCCTCCACCACCACGGAGAAAACTATTGCAGTCCTACGGACCATATTTGCCAGGAACGGCTTGCCAGAGCAGATTTGCTCTGATAACGGACCACAGTTTGTGTCCGAGGAGTTTCGAAGATTTATGAAAAGGAATGGGGTAAAGCATTACACATCAGCCCCGTATCATCCAGCCACAAATGGATTGGCTGAGAGGTTCGTACAAACCTTTAAAAAAGCAGTAAGGGCCATGTGCGATGATGACATTCCACTGCAGCATAAGGTGGACAATTTCCTGTTAGCCTACAGAAATGCGACACATGCAGTCACCAACCAGACCCCAGCCATGATGTTCTTTCACCGAAGGTTGAGATCTCGTATGGATTTGCTCAGACCAAATGTACGAAGAGATGTTAAGAATAAGCAATTCCAGCACATCAATGAGAAGCCGACAAGGAGCTTCAATGTCGGGCAACCAGTCTTGGCCCGCGACCACCGAACAGAGAAATGGCAACCAGGAACGATATGCACACGGCAGGGGCCACTAATGTACACAGTGGATGTTGGGGAGAACATTGTGAGATGCCATGTTGACCAGACCCTAGAGTCACAGGAACGAGTCAACCCCATGTCTCGCCCATACGCACCTGGTGATGAACCCGACATACCGGTAGCATCTACCCCAGAAACAGTAGCATCGGAAGCTGATGAACCAACCGACGACAGGAGGCCAGAATCGCCTCCGCACCAAGAGCAAGACACTCAGGAAAGGCGCTATCCAGAAAGGATCAGGAAGCCTCCCCAAAGACTGAATTTATAAATAGACTATTTTCAGTTAATGTTGCATGTTAAAAGTGTTAATTGTAATTAGTTGATATTTAATTGTTAAATGAATGTTATGGTACTGTTAATCTAAAAGGGGAGGAACTGTAGTGTATGTACCTTTAAGGGGGGAACTACTTTTTACAGCTCCTGTATACTGTAGTACCGGCAGTGACCACACCTGTATATAAACCCTGAGTAGGGATCTGTACAGTTAGTTTTAGAGTAACCCTCATCCAGTAAACACCTGTTGATTGTTCCCTGCAGTCTCTTGTCTCATTATTGAAGGAAACACAACATCAAGATACACGGATCTAACACTACACACCTCTCTGAAGGCGCTAAGGCCGAGGAGTGAGGCGCTACCTCAGAGGGCGGGTGCAGCGCAGGTGCTGTCAGTTAGCGATTGAACACAAACACACTGGCGCCGGTCAGTTCTTAAAGGGGCGGGTCAATCTTGCTCCACACCCTGCTCACTGGAGCCTTGAATCTTGGCCTGAGCAGACCTGTGGCTAAACCTAGCAGCCAGAGACCATGGAAAGGGCCAGAGAGCAAGCACAGCACTTCTGCGAGCGGGCTTTGGAGGCTCTGGTTCGCGGGGTGGAGCGTAGAAGATCCATTCTGTTCCCAAAGAGTGGCAGGAGACCTTTCCCACATGAGTACAGAAGAGTGTGGAGGGAGGTGGCTCAAAGCATTTCCTCAAGCAGCATGGTGCCTGGGACCCATGTGCAATGTAGGAAAAAGTTCAATGACCTCACTCGGGTCGTCAGGGTGAGTGCCTTTTTTTTAAAACATCTTCATCCCTCCATCTCAACCTCACTTTATGGCCAGAAGGTCTTGAAAGCCCCAATGCCCAACACTCATCCAACACCTATGGCCCTTTTATCAAACACACACGCACATTCCACACTTTGCATACAGTAAGGGCTATTCAACTATGGGAGGCACATCAGGCAAGACCATGGCTGCATACAGTAAGGGCTATTCAACTATGGGAGGCACATCAGGCAAGACCATGGCTGCATACAGTAAGGGCTATTCAACTATAGGAGGCACATCAGGCAAGACCATGGCTGTATATTTACTCAGACACCGTCCTTTTTCTTGCAGGCCAAGCTGTCTCATAATAGGAGACAGCAGCAACGGACCGGTGGAGGGCGGCCTCAACTTCAACCCCTCAGCGATCTTGAGGAGCGCATTCACAGGATTGTGACAAGCCGGGTGATTGGTCCCATCGCCACTGGAGACGCAATGGTAAGGTCATCACCTTTTTGTCCTCTCTCCTTCCACTTGTTCCTCACAACAGCAGCCTTTGACACTTTCAATCCAAATCACTAAATCGCTGCACTCATGCCTCCCTTGCTGCCACCCTGTCTTCACGTTAAAGCCACTCTTGTACCTCCCTGCTTTCAGATGGTGATTCACCAGGTGAGGAAACAGGCCCGCAAGCTGCCAGTGAGAGTGAAGCTGAAGGTGAGGAGGAAGAGGAAGCCGGACCATCAGCGCCACTCTCTACCAAGACAGCCCATGCCCATACTGGGGACATGCCTTCCCTGGAGGGGAGCAGGTTGGAATGGTCTGATGAGGGTGAAGCTCCAGGACCCAGCGGGCTGCAGCAACGCGATGGGGGTAGGGAAGCTCGGGGGCCTTCTCCCCAGAGGGAGAGTATGGCCTCGAGTCCTGCTGCACTGGATGCAGAGGAGGAGCGGGTCCTCGCTGAAATGAGTGCCCAGGCAGAGCAAAGGCACACTGAGCTCATGGCTGCAGTGGCAAGGTTGCCCGAATCCATTGAATCACTGGCAAGGACTGTGGAGCACTTCACTGTAGCACAGGCGGCTGCCACGCAAATGCTAAGTGCTGCAATGCAGTCAGTGGCTGGTCTCATGCAGACGCAGATTGAGGCCACGCGAGCACTGACTGCTGCCATCCTCACTGGATCAGGCACATTTCCCCGGGGCTCTCACCGCGCCACAGCAAGCCAGCAATCTGTACTTCAGCAGATTGCTCCGCATGCTGCATTGCTGCCCCATGGGAGTGCCAGTGTGTCATCCGACCAGGGAGTGGCTGTCCTTTCTCAAGATGACAGCATTCCTGTTGCCACCACTGGCACTTCTCCACTGCAGTTGCCACCACCTGTAGGACAGACTGCTGCCACCCATGCAGAGTTGGTGCAGTCAGCAGCCGGACCTTCCAGGCCCAGAGCTGGTCCAGGCCGTCCCTCAAGGGCATCTGCAGTCTCAGTTTCTGACACTCAGCAGCCTTCCCCCAGCCTTGCTCCAGCCACTGGGGTCCCATTGTGGAGGAGTTGCAGGGTGGGAATGGGGGAATTTCGCAAGGGAAGCAGATCACCCTCAAAGGGAAAAAAGTAGGAGGTGTGGCAAAATGTTTTTCATTGCTTTATTGAAGGCCGAGGTTCGTGGTCAAATTTTTGTTACTGTTTTGGACATTGTCTCCAGCTTGTGAGAGCCAGTTATGTGAATGACTGCTTTTTATTGTGTTTCTTTCTATTACTTTGTCATGCGGAACTGAGACACACAGAGTTTGTGAAATAAAGAAGTGTCTGTATTCAAAATGTACATGTTTGGTATTTGCACTCATTGTTGCCTTGACCGGCTTAGGGGTTGCGGAATGGTTTCATGCAGGTTGTTTGAATGGCAGAAGCCATTCCCTCAGAGGGGGCCTAGAAGCAACTTGCTATGTGCCTTTGACGGACGGCCCTTCCACTTTGTGCCTCCCTCCCGCCTTGGTGCTGCTGATGATCATTCTCATCTTCCTCCTCCTCCTCCTCCTCTGCTGGTGCTCCAATGCCTGGTGGCATTGGCTGGGTTCTGAGGATTGCAAGGTTATGCAGCATGCAGCACACAACGACGAAGTGGGAGACTCACTCAGGTGAGTACTGCAGGGCTCCACCAGAATGGTCCAGACAGCGGAACCGTTGCTTGAGCATGCCGATTGTGTGCTCAACGATGTTCCTGGTAGCTTGATGGCTCTCATTGTATCGTAGCTCAGCAGGGGTGCGGGGCTAACGGAGCGGTGTCATCAGCCAGGTGCACAGAGGTTATCCCTTGTCCCCGAGAAGCCAACCTCCTGGGTGATGCGGTGCCTGGAAAAGGTCTGCCACAGAAGTCTGGCGCAGGATGAAGACATCGTGGCTGCTGCCTGGAAAATGGGCATTGACAGCGAGTATCAGCTGTCTGTGGTCACAGACCAACTGGTCATTTAAGGAATGGAAGTCCTTTCAGTTGTGGAAATCCTCGGCATTCTCTTGCGGCACCCACAAAGCCACATGCGTGCAGTCAATGCCGCCCTGCACGCAAAGCCTGTTGCGCGTTCTTGCTGCTTGTCTGGGGTCATGGGGAAAGAGATGTACTCTCGTCTCCTTTTAAAGAGGGCATTTGTTACCTGACAGATGCAGCAATGCACCGCAAACTGGGAGATATTGGCGATGTCCCCAGTAGCTGATTGAAATGAGCCGGTGGCATAAAAGTTGAGAGCCACTGTTATCTTCACTGCCACTGACAGAGACGTCCTGCTCCTCAGTTGAGGCTGCAGATCTGGTTGAAGCAGGTGGCAGAGCTCAGTGGCCACCTCCTTACTGAATCGCAGCCTTCATAAACAGTGCTCCTCAGACATATTAATGTAGGAGAACTGTTGGCGAAAAACCCTGGGAGGGTAAGGTCTCCTGTACCAAGGCCTGTTGGCCCTCCTCCATCTGGGCATGATTGCCACTCTCTCTCTGCGTCTCTGTTCCCTCCGAATGTGATGGAGAAAGAGGATGTTCCCATCCATTGCAGCCCCCATAGCATCTGGGCAATCAAAGTTATGAAGGTCAAAAAGCAAAGTACCTGCAAAGTTATGGTCAGAAGCCAAAACTAGCTCAGACAGCATTGACTCAATGTCTCTCTTTCTCTCTTTGTCTCTCACCAAATCTCTCTCTCTCTCTCAGAGCGAGAGGTGCAAAAATGGCTACCACACAAAAGCCAGGAAGAGGCCTCCTTTAAATAGTGACCCCCAGCCCCACAGCGACTGGGATGCATTCCAGTCAACCTGTCGTTGGAGCGCCAGGTGGAAAGGAGGGGGGCGCCACTCAATTTCCGGTCTGGGGTGCCCCAAGGGCATTGCACTCACGAATGATGTCAAGATCTGCGTGTGCAGGAGATCGGATGATATTGTTTAGCACCGCCGCAAAATGTCCGGTCAATTTCGCGAGAGGCGCAGATATTGCTGCGCCCGGGCGCTAGTTAGTTGGCGCTACCAACTGAATTTTTCCCCCAAAATGTTTAAAAATAAGAGTGCAAAAGCACATGGGGCCAAAACAAGGAGAAATGGTAAAAAGACAAAGTTAAAAGCTCTATATCTGAATGTACGCAGCATTTGTAACAAGATAGATGAGTTGATGGCACAAATAGATACAAATGGGTATGATCTGATCGCCATTACAGAGACGTGGTTGGAAGGTGACCAGGGCTGGGAACTGAATATTCCAGGGTATTTGACAATTCGGAAGGATAGACAGAAAGGAAAGGGAGGTGGGGTGGCTTTGTTGTTAAAGGATGGGATCAGTGCAGTGGTGAGAAGTGATATTGGCTCAGGAGATCAAGATGTAGAATCAGTTTGCGTGGAGATAAAAAATAATAAGGGGAAAAAGTCTCTGGTGGGCATAGTCTACAAGCCCTCAAACAATAGCAATACTGTTGGATAGTGTGTAAATCAATAAATAATTGAGGCCTGTAAAAAAGGTGTCGGCGGGAGGCGCGAGTGGGAAGCTTAAAAAGGCTTCAGAGACCCAGGTAAGGCCTCAGACCATGGGTGTCGGCGGGAGGCGTGAGCGGGAAGCTTAAAAAGGCTTCAGAGACCCAGGTAAGGCCCCAGACTGCGGGTGCCGGTGGGAGGCGCGAGCGGGAAGCTTAAAAAGGCTTCAGAGACCCAGGTAAGGCGTACCAGTCTCCAGTCTCCGAAGTCAGAGGGAAGGAGAGAGGTAAAAAGTAATCCAAGTGTGACATCACCAGAAAGCGGGTAAGTGATTGGTTGGTAAGTATTTACTCTTTCTCCTTCTTCACAAAACTTAAATTCTGTGGTTTATAGTTTCTAGGGTCTCTGTGGTTTAGCGGGGACTGCTGGCAGGCAAGCGCCCTTGAGTATATCATTAAGTTGGTGGTATTGATTTAACTTAAATTAATTAAAGGGTAAGTCATGTCAGGACAGCCCAGCCCTGTGTTATGCTCCTCTTGCTCAATGTGGGAAATCAGGGATGCTGCCTGTGTCCCTGGCGACCATGTGTGCCAGAAATGTATCCAGCTGCAGCTACTAGTAGACCGCATTGTGGCGCTGGAGCTGCAGATGGATGAGTTTTGGAGCATTCGCGATGCTGAGAGGGTCGTGGATAACACGTTTAGTGAGTTGGTCACACCACAGGTAAGGGCTGCACAGCCAGAAGTGAAATGGGTGACCATCAGGCAGAGCAGTAGAGGCAGGCAGGTAGTGCAGGGGACCCCTGTGGCCAACCCCTCTCAAACAGATATACCGATTTGGATACTGTTGAGGGGGATGACTGACCAGACGAAGGCAGCAGCAGCCAACTTCCTGGCACCAGGGGTGCTTCTGCTGCTCAGGAAGGGAGGAAAAAGAGTGGCAGAGCAATAGTGGAAGGGGACTCTATCATAAGGGGAACAGATAGGCATTTCTGTGGCTGTAGAAGTGACTCCAGGATGGTTTGTTGCCTCCCTGGTGCCAGGGTCAAGGATGTCACTGAACGGCTGCAGGGCATTCTGAAGGGGGAGGGTGAACAGTCAGAGGTCGTGGTTCACATTGGGACCAATGACATGGGTAGGAAGAGGGATGAGGTCCTGCAGCAAGAATTTAGGGAGCAAGGTAGCAGATTAAAGAGCAGGACCTCAAAGGTTGTAATCTCTGGATTACTCCTGGTGCCACGTGCTAATGAGTATAGGAATAGGGGGATAGCGCAGATGAATGCATGACTAAAGAGTTGGTGCAGGAGGGAGGGCTTTAGTTTCCTTGATCACTGGGCCTGCTTCTTTGGAAGGTGGGACTTGTACAAGTCGGACGGGTTGCACCTGAACCAGAACGGGACAAATATCATTGCAGGGAGGTTTGCTAGAGCTGTTCGGGGGGGTTTAAACTAAAATGGCAGGGGGTTGGGAACCTGAGCAGGGAGACAGAGGAAAGGTAAACAGGGATAAAAACAAAACATAGGAAGGAGAAAAACAAAAGTGGCAGTCAGAGAAATCAACGGTTTAAATCAAACATGGCCACAGTAAATAATAACTCTAATAGGTATAAGAGCATTAAAAAAACAAGCCTGAAGGCTTTGTGTCTTAATGCGAGGAGCATTTGTAATAAGGTGGATGAATTGGCTGTGCAAATAGAGGTAAACGAATATGATTTGGTTGGGATTACGGAAACGTGGCTCAAGGATGGCCAAGACTGGGAACTCAACATCCAGGGGTATTCGATATTCAGGAAAGATAGGAAAAAAGAAAGGGAGGTGGGGTAGCATTACTGGTTAAAGAAGGGATTAATACAATTGTAATGAAGGATATTAGCTCTGATGATGTGGACTCTGTATGGGTAGAATTGAGAAATACTAAGGGGAAAAAAACATTAGTGGGAGTGGTATATAGATCTCCCAACAGTAAGGCGGAGGTTGGGGATGGCATTAAAAGGGAAATTAAAGAAGCGTGCAATAAGGGCACAGCAGTCATCATGGGTGACTTTAATCTACATATAGATTGGGCCAACCAGATCAGTAACAATACTGTGGAGGAGGAATTACTGGAGTGTTTACGGGATGGTTTCCTGGACCAATATGTCGAGGAACCAACCAGAGATCAGGCCATCTTAGAATGGGTATTATGTAACGAGAAAGGATTAATTAGCAATCTTGTTGTACAAGGCCCCTTGGGTCGGAGCGATCATAATATGATCGAATTCTTCATTAAGATGGAGAATGAAGCAGTTGACTCAGAGACTAGGGTCCTCAAGTTAAATAAAGGAAACTACGATGGTCTGAGGAGCGAGTTGGGTAGGATTGATTGGGGAATGGCACTCAAAGGGTTGACGGTGAATAGGCAATGGCAAACATTCAAAGACCGCATGGATGAGCTACAGAATTTGTTCATCCCAGTTTGGCATAAAAATAAAGCGAAAAAGGTGACTCAACCGTGGCTAACAAGGGAAATTAGGGATAGCATAAGATCCAAGGAGACGACATATAACTTGGCCAGAAAAAGCAATAATCCTGAGGATTGGGAGCAGTTTAGGATTCAACAAAGGAGGACAAAGGGATTAATTAAGAAAGGGAAAATAGAATATGAGAGAAAGCTATCAGGGAACATAAAAACTGACTGTAAAAGCTTTTATAGATATGTGAAGAGAAAAAGATTGGTGAAGTCAAGCGTAGGTCCCTTGCAGTCAGGATCAGGGGAATTTATAATGGGAAACAAAGAAATGGCTGACCAACTAAATTCATACTTTGGTTCTGTCTTCACAAAGGAGGACACAAATAACCTCCCAGAGATGCCGGGGAACATAGGGTCTGATGAAAGGGTGGAACTGAAAGAAATCAGTATTTGTAGGGAAATGGTGTTAGGAAAATTGATGGGACTGAATGCCAATAAATCCCCAGGGCCTGATAATCTACATCCCAGGGTACTTAAGGAAGTGGCCCTAGAAATAGTAGGTGCATTACTGGTCATCTTCCAGAACTCGATAGACTCTGGAACAGTACCCATGGATTGGAGGGTAGCTAATGTTACCCGACTATTCAAAAAAGGTGGTAGAGAAAAAACGGGGAATTATAGACCAGTAAGCCTGACATTGGAAGTGACATGCTAGAGTCTATTATAAAAGATGTAATAGCAGAGCACTTGGAAAGCAGTGACAGGATCGGACAAAGTCAACATGGATTTACAAAAGGTAAATCATGCTTGATTAAGCTACTGGAATTTTTTGAGGATGTAACTGGTAAAATAGATAAGGGAGAACCAGTGGATGTGGTGTATTTGGACTTTCAGAAGGCTTTCAATCAGGTCCCACATAAGAGATTAGCATGCAGAATTAAGGCACATGGGATTGGAAACAAGGTATTGACGTGGATAGAGAACTGGTTGGCGGACAGAAAGCAAAGAGTTGGAATAAACGGGTCATTTTCCGAGTTGCAGGCAGTGACTAGTGAGGTACCGCAAGGATCGGTCCTAGGACCCCAGCTGTTCACAATATATATTAATGATCTGGACGAGGGAATTGGATGTAATATCTCAAAATTTGCAGATGACACAAAGCTGGGTGGGAGGGTAAGCTGTGAGGAGGCTGTCGTGAAACTCCAGTATGATTTGGACAATTTGGGTGATTGGGCAGAAACATGGCAAATGCACTATAATGTGGATTAATGTGAGGTTATCCACTTTGGTGGCAAAAACAGGAAGGCAGATTATTATTTGAATGGCAATAGATTGGGAGAAGGGGAAGTGCAAAGAGACCTGGGTGTTCTTGTGCACCAGTCACTGAAGGTAAGCATGCAGGTGCAGCAGGCGTTTAAGAAGGCAAATGGTATGTTGGCTTTCATAGCAAGAGGGTTCGAGGAGAGGAACAAGGATGTCTTGCTGCAGTTGTACAGGGCTTTGGTGAGACCGCACCTTGAGTATTGTGTGCAGTTTTGGTTGCCTTACCTGAGGAAGGACGTTCTTGCCATGGAAGGAGTGCAGCGAAGATTCACCAGGCTGATACCTGGGATGGCAGGGATGACGTATGAGGAAAGATTGTGTCGATTGGGCTTATACTCACTGGAGTTTAGAAGATTGAGAGGGGATCTCATCGAAACCTATAAAATTCTGTCAGGCCTGGACAGACTAGATGCAGGAAGGATGTTTCTGATGGCCGGGGAGTCCAGAACCAGGGGTCATAGTCTAAGGATAAGGGGTAAGCCATTTAGGACTGAAATGAGGAGGAATTTCTTCACCCAGAGAGTGTTGAACCTGTGGAATCTCTGCCACAGAGGGCGGTGGAAGCCAATTCATTAAATATATTCAAGAAAGAGTTGGATATATTTCTTAAGGCTAAAGGGATCAAGGGATATGGGGAGAAGGCAGGGACAGGGTACTGAATTTGGATGATCAGCCATGATCTCATTGAATGGCGGAGCAGGCTCGAAGGGCCGAATGGCCTACCCCTGCTCCTATCTTCTATGTTTCTATGTTTCTATAATAATCTGTGTGTGATCATGTGTGTGTGTGTGTGTGTGTGAATCATGGGTGATTTTAATCTCCATCTTGATTGGACAAATCAAATTGGCCATGGTAACCTTGAGGAGGAGTTCATAGAGTGTATTTGTGTTGGCTTGCTAGAACTGTATGTAATGGAATCAACCAGGGAGCAGGCTATCTTGGATCTGGTACTGTGTAATGAGACAGAATTAATAAATGATCTCATAATAAAGGATCCTCTTGGAAAAAGTGATCATAACATGTTTGAATTTCAATTTCAGTTGGAGGGTGAGAAAGTTGTATCTCAAACCAGTGTCCTGATGGTAAATAAAGGCAATTACAATGGTATGAGAGCATAACTGGCTAAAGTGGACTGAAAAAATAAATTAAAAC
Source organism: Somniosus microcephalus (assembly GCF_052327205.1). Classification (NCBI taxonomy): domain Eukaryota; kingdom Metazoa; phylum Chordata; class Chondrichthyes; order Squaliformes; family Somniosidae; genus Somniosus; species Somniosus microcephalus. The sequence continues at coordinate 110,351,354 of NC_140994.1, forward strand.
AGAAGACAGTTAAAATGCTGTGGCGGACATTTAAGGAGATATTTTATAACTTGAAACAATATATTCCAGTGAGAAAGATACATTTTAAGAGAAGGGTGCACTATCTGTGGCTAACTAAGGAAGTAAAGGATGGCATCAAATTGAAAATGAAGGCATATAATGTTGCCAAGATTGGTGAGAGGCCAGAGGATTGGGAATTTTTTAAAAACCAGCAAAGAATGACTAAAAAAACATAAAGAGAGAGATGAATTATGAGAGTAAACTGGCAAGAAATATTGAAACAGAAAGTAAGAGCTTCTACAGGTATATAAAAAGGAAGAGAGTAGCTAAAGTAAATGTTGGTCCCTTAGAGGATGAGCCTGGGGAATTAATAATGGGGAATGGGGAAATGGCAGAGACTCTGAACAAATATTGAAGGAATTAGCACACACGCTAGCGGGGTTGGGGTTATTGTCTCTGGCCAGTCAGGAGCCTCTGAGCTGCTCCAGGGACCCCCGTGTGGTTTTGAAGCGCTCCCCTATTCCTGGTTCTGACCGCCGGACTTATTCGGTAGCGATGTAGACAGAAAAACGTGATTCGTGGTTTGGGTGCTAAACAGACCAGCATTTATTAAAACAAAAAGAAAGTAACAACTTAATATAATTGATACAGCACACCTGTGCCTGGTACAGCACTTTTACTTAACACAGTACACTTAGTGTCCACTAGAGTGCTCTTTGCTCAGTGCAACACTCCTTTATTTCAATACAGCACTTTTAAATACAGCTACTTAGTGTCCACTGAAGCACCTCTCTGCTTAGTGTAACACCCTATTAGTAGCACTTTCAATATAGAAACACCTTGCTCACTACAGCACCTTTGCTTAGTGGCTTTTACTTAAAAAAAACAGCACTTTAAATACAGCTACTTAGTGTCCACTGAAGCGCCTTTCTGCTTAGTGCAACACCCTTTTAATAGCACTTTTAATATAGAACTCTTAGCGTTCACTACAGCACTTATCTGCTAGTGCAACACTGTTACTTAGATAGGAGAGGAGAAAACAGACACAACGAGGGAAAATCGACTAAAAGCACAGTTCTAACAAAATTCCCACTTAATTCCCACCCCATACCTATTCTAAGTTGCCTTGCAATGGGCCAGCAAAATATATGCTCACCAATGAAAATGGCCTGCTCCGTGCCCTGCGACCTTTGATCTTCACTGCCCCGAAGTAAAAACACCCCAGTATTTTAAAAGTAAACTGCTGGTGTTCCACTCCTTTAGGCAGGCTCCCACGTTGTAGAGGGCACGGAGGAGAGGCCACAGAGAGAGAGAGGCTTCTGAGAAGCTATCTTTTATACCCCATTTGGGGCCGAAACCTTCCCGCCCAAATCCAGATGTATCTGGGCTAAACAAAAGGGATCCAAACTGTCCCCATTGTCTGTAATGGGTTTGGATGAATTACCCATTCATTTAAACTGTTTTTTTTCCAGTTTAAACGTGTCCTCATTGTCTGTGATGGGTTTTGAATAAAGCTGCAGTTTAAATGTGTCCTCATTGTCTGTGATGGGCTTTGAATAAAGCTGCAGTTTAAATGTGTCCTCATTGTCTGTGATGGGCTTTGAATAAAGCTGACGTGGTTTGAAAGAAAGCCTGTCTATTTCCTTCATTGCTTGAGTAAACAGCCTTGGAGGTTAGTCATTGTCCTGTGATCAGACTGAAACCGCAGTCTCAAGTGGTTAATCCTTTGGGTAAACATTGTAGCAGTTTCTGTAAACACATTGATTGTCTGCTGCAGGGAGGGGAACTCCCTGAACTGCCGTTGATTGGCAGTTTGACTGTTCCATTGAACCTTTTTCATAGAAAGGGCAGGCTGCCTTTTCAAGTCCTTTTTAACAACATAAGATAAGAACATAAGAAATAGGAGCAGGAGTAGGCCAATCGGCCCCTCGAGCCTGCTCTGCCATTCAATAAGATCATGGCTGATCTGATCCTAACCGCCAATCCACTATCACAGAACCATCTCCTGAATCTAACAGAATTAGACACACGAAATAGGAGCAGGATCAGGCTACACGGCCTCTGGGCCCGCTCCGCTACCCATAGGGCCATGACCAATCCGAACCTAGACTCATGTCCAAATTCCTGCCCGCTCCCCGTAACCCTTAATTCCCTTTACTTCTAGGAAACTGTCTATTTCTGTTTTAAATTTATGTAATGATGTAGCTTCTACAGCTTTTTGGGGCAGCATATTCCATGGACCTACCACCCTCTGAGTGAAGTAGTTCCTCCTCATCTCAGTTTTGAAAGAGCAGCCCCTTATTCTAAGATTATGCCCCCTAGTTCTAGTTTCACCCATCATCGGAAACATCCTCCCCGCATCCATCCGATCCAACCCCTTCACAATCTTATATGTTTCAATAAGATTGCCTCTCATTCTTCTGAACTCCAATGAGTAGAGTCCCAATCTACTCAACCTCTCCTCATATGTCCATCCCCTCATCCCCGGGATTAACCGAGTGAACCTTCTTTGTACTGACTCGAGAGCAAGTATGTCCTTTCTTAAGTTTGGACACCAAAACTGTATGCAGTATTCCAGGTGCAGTCTCACCAATACCTTGTACAAATCTCTGCCCACTTACTTAGCCTGTCTATGTCCCCTTGCAGGTTTTTTATGTCCTCCTCACTCACTACTTTCCCTCCCATCTTAGTATCATCTGCAAACTTTGATATATTACACTCGGTCCCCTCCTCCAAATCATTAATATAGATTGTAAAGAGTTGGGGACCCAGCACTAACCCCTGTGGAACACCACTAGTTACTGATTGCCAGTCTGAGAATGAACCATTTATCCCAACTCTCTGCCTTCTGCCATGCGGTCTGGTGGCCATTTTGATCCCTGGATTTTTAAAGGTATATTACCCAGGTATTCTTTAATCAAACTTCAATCTTCAGAACTGTAGGAAATCTCAAAATTATTGCGAAATCCCTACAATATTTTGCATCTGTCTTCACGGTAGAAGACACTAACAACATCCCAATAATGGATAATCAAGGGGCCACAGCGAGGAGGGAACTAAAGACAATCACTATCACTAAGGAAAAAGTACTTGGTAAAATAATGGGACTAAAAGACGACAAGTCCCCTGGACCAGATGGCCTGCAACCCAGGGTCTTAAAAAAAGTGGCTGCAAAGATAGTGGAAGCATTGGTTGCAATATACCAAAATTATCTGGACTCTGCAGAGGTCCCAGCAGATTGAAAAATCCCAATTGTAACACCTCTATTTAAGAAAGGAGGGAGACAGAAAGCAGGAAACTTTTGACCTGTTAGCCTAGCATCTGTCGTTGGGAAAATGCTGAAGTCCTTCATTAAAGAAACAGTAGCAGGGCATTTGGAAAATCATAATGCAGTCAAGCAGAGTCAGCATGGTTTTATGAAAGGGAAATCATTTTTAACAAATTTTCTGGAGTTCTTTGAGGATGTAACAAGCAGGGTGGATAAGGGTTAGCCAGTGGATGTGGTGTATTTGGATTTCTAGAAAGCATTCGATAAGGTGCCACATAAAAGGTTACTGCATAAGATAAGAGCTCACAGAGCTGGGGGTAATACATTAGCATGGATAGAGAATTGGCTAACGAACAGAAAGCAGAGATTTGGGATAAATGGATCATTTTCCAGTTGGCAATCAGTAACTAGTGGGGTGCACAGGGATCGGTGCTGGGGCCTCAACTATTTACAATCTACATTAATGACTTCGATGAAGGACCGAGTGTAATGTAGCCAGGTTTGCGGATGATGCAAAGATGGGTGGGAAAGCAAGTTGTGCAGAGGACTCAAAGAATCTGAAAAGGGATATAGATAGGCTAAGTGAGTGGGCAAACATTTGGCAGATGCAGTATAATGTGGGAAAGTGCGAGGTTATCCACTTTGGCAGGAAAAATAATAAAGCAAATTATTATTTAAATGGAGAGAGATTACACAATGCTACAGTTCAGAAGGACCTGGGGGTCCTTGTGCATGAAACACAAAAAGTTAGCATGCTGGTACAGCAAGTAATCAAAAAGGCAAATGGAATATTGGCCTTTATCACAAGGGGGTTAGAGCATAAAAGCAGGGAAGTCCTGCTACAACTGTACAGGATATTGCTGAGACCACACCTTGAGTTTTGGTCTCCTTATTTAAGGAAGGATATACTTGCATTGGAGGCAGTTCAGAGACGATTCACATGGTTGATTCCTGCGATGAGGGGGTTGACTTATGAAGAAAGGTTGAGCAGGTTGGGCCTATACTCATTGAAACATATAAGATACTGAGGGGGCTTGACAAGGTAGATGCAGGGAAGATGTTTCCCCTCTTGGGGAAATCTAGAACTTGGGGGCATAGTTTCAGAATAAAGTGGTACCCTTTTAGAAATGAGATGAGGAGGAATTTCTTCTCTCAGAGGGTTGTATATCTGTGGAATTCTCTGCCCCAGAGAGCTGGGGTGGCTGGGTCTATAAATACATTTAAGGTAGAGACAGACAGATTTTTGCAAGATAAGGGTGTGAAGAGTTATAGGGAACAGGCAGGGAAATGGCTTTCAGCCCAAGATCAGCCATGATCTTATTGAATGGTGGTGTAGGCTCGAGGGGCCGTATGGCCTACTCCTGCTCTTATTTCTTATGTTGTTAATGGTTTCGTTCCTTGTGTTAATGGTGTATTTCCCCGTGTTAATGATCTAGTTCCTTGTGTAGTTCCCTGTGTTAATGATGTAGTTCCTTATGTGTCTCCCTAGCATCTCCCTGAGACTGAACCACTCTTTTCGTAACCTTGGTGTTGTAGGAGTCTCTGCACTCCTAACAAAGAATCTATAACTTACTGGAAGTTAACAAACTGAATTTATTGCCTAAGAACTTTACAAAACAAGAAACTACAGGAGAAGCTCAAAACAGGTCTTTTCTCTTTCAATCCACACGAGGACTCCCTGGCCCCGCCCTCTACCTCTGACATCATGACATCATCATGTTTCCCGCCGAAGGGGATGTCACGTGACCCACGTGATGACGCCATCGTGTCAGATCGCGATGTTGTTGATCTAGCTCTGTTTAACCAGAGCCAACTTGAAAGGTAATAACATTGGTTACAGACAATTAATGCTAGTGGTAATAACATTGGTTACAGAAAATTATGTAAGTCACTTAGCGGTTTTGCCACATACGCCCCCCCAGAATTGTCTTTAACGAAAAGAGTCAATCGCTGAGGAGGTCGGACAAGTCTGTTGGACCGACTCCGAAATTCCCGGAAGCACCGATCGCCATCGCGGCAGCGGGGGAAGTATCGGGACCGGCGTGCATGACTTGCGGCGGTCTATTCGACGGTCTGGTAACGAAAGTGCACGGCGAGCGGCAGCAGCGGGCCTTCGGGCCAAAACGAGCGTGGTAGTAGCAGAAACCGGTCATCGGAGGCGCCTTTGTCGGAGCCGGGGCCAGGCTCTTCGTGGTGGGGCGTTGCACGAGGGCGCAGTACTGTTGCCGGACCGCGTAAATCTTATCCGCCTCTTCGGCGAGCGCGACGCAGTCTGCGGTTTCTGCTCGGGCGAGGGACGCCTGTACTTGCTCAGGAATTTCAGTAAGGAACAGTTCGCGAAACAGAAAGCACTGGGGCTCGGACCCCAGGAGAGTCAGCATATGACTCATCATTTCCGAGTGTTTGGAGTCTCCTAACCCTGGTAGAGCCAGTAAACGGTGAGCGCGTTCCGCTTTGGTGAGACCAAATACCTGCAGCAATCGTGTCTTGATGGCGACATACTTGTCAGCAGTCGGAGGACTCTCCAGCAGGCTGATGATTCTCCACGCCATTGAGCTCTCGAGGGCGGAGACCATGTGGAGATATCTGGTCTGATCCTGAACGATGTTGCGGAGCTCAAATTGCGCCTCGGCTTGCACAAACCAAGAGGCTGCCTGTTGTTCCCAGAATTGGGGGAGCTTCAAGGCCACTGCGTTGGCCTCAATCACTGGCCTGTGTTCGGCGTTCATCGCAAAAAACGATCGCGAGGAATCGGGGTCACCAATGTAGGAGTCTCTGTACTCCTAACAAAGAATCTATAACTTACTGGAAGTTAACAAACTGAATTTATTGTCTAAGAACTTTACAAAACAAGAAACTACAGGAGAAGCTCAAAACAGGTATTTTCTCTTTCAATCCACACGAGGACTGGCTGGTCCTGCCCTCTACCTCTGACGTCATGACGTCATCACGTTTCCCGCCGAAGGGGACGTCACGTGACCCGCGTGATGACGTCATCGCGTCAGATCGCGATGTTGTCGATCTAGCTCTGTTTAACCAGAGCCAACTTGAAAAGTAATAACATTGGTTACAGACAATTAATGCTAGAGGTAATATCATTGGTTACAGACAATTATGTAAGTCACTTAGTGGTTTTGCCACAGTGTCATATTTGATCCTGAAATGAGCTCCCGATCAAATATCCACATCATAAGTAAGAGCGCCTATTTCCACCTCCGTGACATCGCCCGTCTCCACCCTTGCCTCAGCTCATCTGTTGCTGAAACCCTCATCCATGCATTTGTTACCTCTAGACTTCACTATTCCAATGCACTCTCAGCTGGCCTCCCACATTCTACCCTATGTAAACTCGAGGTTATCCAAAACTTGTCTGCCCATGTCCTAACTCACACCAAGTCCCGTTCATCCATCACCCCTGTGCTCGCTGAACTATATTGACTCCCGGTTAAGCAACACCTTGATTTCAAAATTCTCATCCTTGTTTTCAAATCCCTCCATGGCCTCGGCCCACCCTATCTCTGCAATCTCCTTCAGCCCCACAACCGCCCGAGATATCTGCGCTCCTCAAATTCTGCCCTCTTGAGCATCCCTGATTATAATCGCTCAACCATTGGTGGCCGTGCCTTCAGCTGCCTAGGCCCTAAGTTCTGGAATTCCCTCCCTAAACTTGTCCGCCTCGCTACCTCTCTCTCCTCCTTTAAGATGCTTGTTGCAACCTACCTTTGACCAAGCTTTTGGTCACCTGCCCTAATTTCTCCTTAGGTGACACAGTGTCAATGCTTGTGTCTTATAATGCTCCTGTGAAGCGCCTTGGGATGTTTTACTACGTTAAAGACACTATATAAATGCAAGTTGTTGTTGTTGTTGGTTATGGTGTAGTTCCTTGTACTAATAATGTTGGTGGGGTTGAGGGATATGCTGAGAAGTTGCATAGTTGGGATGGAGGGATATGGATAGATGGTGGGTAGGTGGGATGGAGGGTATGGTGGAAATGTGGGTAGGTGTGGTTGAGGGAAGTGGTGAGAAGGTGGGTCAGTGGGGTTGATCTATGATAAGCAGATAGTCTGCATGTATTTAGTATTCTGTTCCTGTTCCTTAACAGTCTTCTCTTTTTTTCTTTCCCTATAATCTTCCAAGTTACATTGTGCCTCAGGTGTCATAGGCTTCTGTAGTTATCCACAAAATTTTCACATTCTCCCCCGCCCCAAACACTGATTCTCTCAGAGCTACGATTCCACCATCGTCCATCAGGACCCTCACGCAACTGAACATTTGCGAGCAGCTCGGTGTGGGCCCTGGCAATAATTCACTGTTTGGGGCTGGGGGCGGGAAAATCAGAGCTGACACTGGCTTCAGCCAAAGTTAACACATGGACTGGATGGTCATTGGACGCAGAGGCCCTTGTTGATTATTTCCCTTCCCAGCCCAGAGCTCCTTCCCCACCCTGCTTGCTACTGCCCCGGTGAGATTAGTCCACTCAACGTAGGTTGGGTTCTGCTTGATCTGCCTAGCCCAGTACCACACCATCCCATACCTGGACCCGGTGTGGAATCATAGAATCATAGAAAGTTACAGCATGGAAGGAGCCATTTTGGCCTATCGTGCCCATGCCGGTAAACAAAGAACTATGCAACCTAATCCCACTTCCCAGCTCTTGGTCTGTAGCCCTGTAGGTCAGAGCATCCCAAGTGCACATCCAAGTAATTTTTAAATGTGGTTAGGGTTTCTGCCTCTACCAGCCTTTCAGGCAGTGAGTTCCAGACACCCACAACCCTCTGGGTGAAGAAATTTCCCCTCAAATTCCCTCTAAACCTTCCACCAATTACTTTAAATCTGTGCCACCTGGTTTTTGATCCCTCTGCTAAGGGAAATAGACCTTTCTATCCACTTTATCTAGGCCCCTCATAATTTTATAAACCTCAATAAGGTCTCCCTTAAGCCTCCTCTGTTCCAAGGAAAACAAACACAGCCTATCCAGTCTTTCCTCATAGCTAAGATTCTCTACTCGGCATTGGCAGTGGCGGGAGGCAGAGCAGAGCGGCAGAGAGACTACAAAAGGCCCCAGAGGCTCAGGTAGGCCTCAGTGCAGCATCGGCAGCGACGGGAGGCGGAGCAGAGCGGCAGAGAGACTGCAAAAGACCCCAGAGGCTCAGGTAGGCCTCAGTGCGGCATCGGCAGTGGCGGGAGGTGGAGCAGAGAGGCAGAGAGACTACAAAAGGCCCCAGAGGCTCAGGTAGGCCTCAGTGCGGCATCGGCAGTGGTGGGAGGCGGAGCAGAGCCGCAGAGAGACTACAAAAGGCCCCTGTTATATCCGAGTAGTAAGGTCCAATAACTGATATGTGAGACTTCAGGAACCCAAAACTTATCTTTTTAATTACAGTTTAGGAGAGAACATAGCTCTTACAGCTACAGCAAGCACTTCTATTTCTTACTGCACGAGCAAACCAACATGGAGGATGAACCTCTGAGTCATCATACCCATAATGCAATTTTACCTTAATACTAGTAAATATAATCCCTTAGCATTTGTCTCCCTCTGGTGGATAAATTAAGCATTACATCCGAGATTACTATATCCCCCCCCTCTTAAATTACAATAATTCTGAACAACATTCTTAAAACGTCCATAAGGAAACTCCTTTAACGATAGTCCATCCTGAACGCATCTAGCAGGTCGTGATCAATCTCTCTGGCGGCTTGTGAGTCCTTGTTGAACATCTTACAGTCAAGTCCCTGCTTGGTTGTGGTAGAGCCACCTGCTGCTCCTGAGCAGTACTCGGAGTATCTGACTCTGCTACAATGGTTTCCTCTTGATTAAGGGGTCCAGGTATAACTGTCTCTGTTCGTGGTGTTGGTACCACCAAGGCATTTGGATAACTGGGGACCAACTTGTCCTCCAACATTTCCTCTGGAACCTCCAGTTTGATTTCCCTTTGTCTGGTCAGTATCTGGTCCACATGTCTGCGTACTACCTGACCAGTTCCCAACATGACCGTTTATGAAACTGGACCGGTCATTGAGTCTATGATGCCAGGAATACATTTTGGACCATAACTGAAATTGTTGGTAAGGACGGCATCTCCTTCTCCAAAACTGCGGCTCTTTGTCCTTCTGTCATGGTTCTCCTTTTGTTTGATTTGTCAGTTTTCCACCTTCCTTTTTAGATCTGGGTGAACCAGGTCAAGAGTGGAGTGTAGTCGACGTCCTAACAATAATTCAGCAGGAGAGAGTCCTGTGGTAGATTGAGGTGTTATTCTGTAGCTGAACAGAACTCATGACAACTTTGCTGCCAAACTCCCTTCCGCACTTTTTTTCATCATCTCCTTAAATGTTTGTACGGCTCTCTCCGCAAGTCCATTTGAAGACGGATGATATGGAGCTGAAGTCACGTGCACTATGCCATTGTTTCTCATGAACTCTTTTGTTTCTGTACTCACAAAACACATGGCATTGTCACTTACTACGATCTCCAGTATCCCTTGATTACTAAAAATCCTACGCAGGCAGTCTATAGTAACAGTAGATGAAGCAGAATTTACAGGATACACATCCATCCATTTGGAATATGCATCAATGATTATGAGGGACATCTTTCCCATGAATGGACCCGCATAATCAAAATGTAATTTCCTCCATGGTTTATCCGGCCACTCCCAGGGATGGAGTGGAGCCGCTGCTGGTGCCTTCCTGTGTTCTTGACAAGTGCTGCATGTCTTGACTAGATGTTCTATCTCCTCATCTAGCTTTGGCCACCACAAGTAACTCCTTGCCAAGGCTTTCATCTGCGAAACTCCAGGATGACACTGATGTAGTTGCATTAGGATAGACTGTCGTGCTGGCTGTGGAATAATCACTCGAGCTCCCCACAACACGCAACCATCCTGCACACTCAGTTCTGTTTTCCTGACACTGTAAGGTGTGAAATCAGTCCCTTCCGGATGTTGTGGCCAACCCCTCATTAAATATTCTCGGACTCTAGACAGTACTGGATCCTTACCAGTCCATGTCCTTACTTGTTCTGTGGTCACAATTGCCGTGTCCGTGTCCTCCAACATCAAAACTCTGTCCTCTGGAGCTGCACGGATAGGTGTACCTGGCAGTGGAAACGGCTCAAGGCATCTGCGTTCCCATGCTACTTGCCCACTTTGTCAACATAAATCTTAGCTGGGGGCCAATTAAATGTTCCAAGTTCTTCCTTGACCAAATTCTCATGTTCAATCAACATGTCTTGCAAAGACAACTGTTTGCCTCTCTTCATTTGATTCATTGCTCCCCAATCTAATTTAAGTTCTCGTATCCAGCCCCGACCTAACAAGTTTGGTCCAGAACCCGATACTACAACTACAGGTAGTTGTTCCACGGTGTCCCTGTGTTTCACAGTTACAATAGCTGTACCCAATGTTGCCACTCGTTCACCGGTATAGGTTTTAAGCTTCATAGGGCAAGACTTTAACTCTGGAACATTTGCACGGTTCCATAATTTTGAGTATTCCTCCCTGTTCATTATGGTTGCGCCACATCCAGTATCCACCTCAAAGTTGACCTTAGTGTCATTTACTATCAGTTGCAAAGTGATAGGATCCACTTTAGGAATGTCCTCTACCACACTATGCATTATGAACACATCGTCTTCTCTCCCAGCTTCTCCACTGATGTGATGTGCTCCCTGTTTTTTCACTTCTCTTACTAGGTTTTGCTTTTCTCCCCCTTTTGGTTTGTATTCCTTTTCAGGGGCTTTTGCCCTGCATGCACGTTTTATATGTCCTTTTTTCCCACACTTATGACACTTTTCCTCCAGAAACCTGCATTCCCTTGCCAGGTGATTTCCATTGCATCTATAACATGCTTTTATATGCTCACGTTGTGATTTCGGACCCATATTTAACTTGTGCACAATAAACTGACTTCCAACTTGCTTTGTAGTAGACCAGTCTGAACCTTGTATTTCCTGTACATCACGGTTAGCTGTCTCTATTAATTGAGCAAGTTCCAACGCTTTTTCATACGTAAGCCCAGTCTCGGACAATAATCTCCTCTGCATTCGAGCATCCATTATCCCACAAATCAGCCTATCTCTCAGCATGTCTTTCAAACTGTTCCCGTAATTGCAATCATGTGCCAGTTTTCTCAACACCGCTACATAATCCAATACCGACTCTCCCGGTTTCCTGTTCCATGAATTAAATTTAAAACGCTGTACTATCTCACTCGGTCTGGGATTGAAATGATCCTTTAGCAAGGCCACTAAGTTAGCAAATGAGCTGTGTCCCGGCTTATTAGGACTGCATAAGTTTCTCAGCAAACTATACGTCAGACTTCCCACGGAAGTGAGCAAAATAGCTCTCCTTTTTCCAACATCAACAATATCAATTGCCACAAAGAAATGCTCCAGCAACTCACAGGACTCTTCCCAGGTTTGTTTTTGAACATCAAAAGCAGAAATCTCTCCTACTCGAGTAGCCATGATTCAGATGCAGTGATCTTGTATTTTCCCTTCTTCAAGTTGAGATCTGTTAATCCTCGTCGCCAAATGTTATATCCGAGTAGTAAGGTCCATTAACTGATATAAGTGAGACTTCAGGAACCCAAAACTTATCTTTTTAATTACACAATTTAGGAGAGAACATAGCTCTTACAGCTACAGCGAGCACTTATATTTCTTACTGCATGAGCAAACCAATATGGAGGATGAACCTCTGAGTCATCATACCCATAATGCAATTTTACCTTAATACTAGTAAATATAATCCCTTAGCATTTGTCTCCCTCTGGTGGATAACTTAAGCATTAAATCCGAGATTACTATAGCCCCAGAGGCTCAGGTAGGCCTCAGTGCGGCATCGGCAGTGGTGGGAGGTGGAGCAGAGTGGCAGAGAGACTACAAAAGGCCCCAGAGGCTCAGGTAGGCCTCAGTGCGGCATCGGCAGTGGCGGGAGGTGGAGCAGAGCGGCAGAGAGACTACAAAAGGCTCCAGAGGCTCAGGTAGGCCTCAGTGCAGCATCGGCAGTGGCGGGAGGCGGAGCAGAGCGGCAGAGAGACTACAAAAGGCCCCAGAGGCTCAGGTAGGCCTCAGTGCAGCATCAGCAGCGGCGGGAGGTGGAGCAGAGCAGCAGAGAGACTACAAAAGGCCCCAGAGGCTCAGGTAGGCATACCAATTTCCATTCTCAGGGAAGGAGAGAGGTAAAACGTATTTGAGGTTTGATGTCACCACAAAACAGGTAGGTGATTGGTTGGAGTATTTCTCTCATTTTAAAACTTTAAGTCTGTGGTTTATAGTTTTTAAGGTCTCTGTGGTGTAGCGGGGACAGTTTGTAAACCAGGGCCCTTAAATATATCATTTAACTGTAGTGAAATTGGTGGGATTCATTTAATTCTAATTAATTAGTTAAAGGATAAGTCATGGCAGGACAGCCCAGCCCCATAGTGTGCTCCTCCTGCTCTATGTGGGAAATCAGGGACGCTTCCTGCGTCCCTGATGACCATATGTGTGGGAAGTGTGTATCCAGCTGCAGCTACTGACAGACCGCATTGTGGCACTGGAGCTGCGGATGGATTCATTTTGGAGCATTCGCGATGCTGAAGACATCCTGAATATTACATTTAGCGAGTTGGTCACACCGCAGGTAAAGGGTGTACAGGCAGGAAGGGAATGGGTGGCCAGCAGGCAGAGTAAGGGGTGCAGGCAGGTAGTGCAGGAATCCCCTGTGGCCATCCCCCTCTCCAACAGATATACCACTTTGAATACCGTTGGGGGGGATGACTCATCAGGGGAAGGCAGCAGCAGCCAACTTCCTGGCACCATGGGTGGCTCTGCTGCACAGGCTGGGAGGAAAAAGAGTGGAAGAGCTATAGTGATAGGGGACTCAATTGTAAGGGGAATAGATAGGTGTTTTTGCGACCGCATCGAGACTCCAGGTTGGTGTGTTGCCTCCCTGGTGCAAGGGTCAAGGACATCTCAGAGCAGCTGCAGAACATTTTGGAGGGGGAGGGTGAACAGTCAGTTGTCGTGGAGCACATAGGCACCAACGATATAGGTAAAAAATGGGATGAGGTCCTAAAAGCAGAACATAGGGAGTTAGGAGGTAAATTAAAAAAACAGGACCTCAAAGGTAGTAATCTCAGGATTGCTACCAGTGCCACGTGCTAGTCAGAGTAGAAGTAGGAGGATATTTCAAATGAATACGTGGCTAGAGGAATGGTGCAAGGAGGAGGGATTCAAATTCCTTGGACATTGGAACCGGTTCTGGGAGAGGTGGGACCAGTACAAACGGGACGATTTGCACCTGGGCAGGGCTGGGACCGATGTCCTAGCGGGAGTGTTTGCTAGTGCTGTTGGGGAGGGTTTAAACTAAAGTGGCAGGGGGTTGGGAACCTGAGCAGGGAGACAGAGGAAAGGGAAACAAGGAAAAAAGCAAAAGACAGGAAGGAGAAAAACAAAATTAGAAGGCAAAGAACTCAATGGTTTAAATCAAACATGGTCACAGTAAATAATAATTCATATAGGTCTGAGAGCATTAAAAAAACAAACCTGAAGGCTTTGTGTCTTAATGCAAGGAGCATTCGGAACAAGGTGGATGAATTAGCTGTGCAAATAGAGGTAAACAAATATGAGTTGATTGGGATTACAGAAACATGGCTCCAGGGTGGCCAAGGCTGGGAACTCAACATCCAGGGGTATTCAATATTTAGGAAGGATAGGCAAAAAAGAAAGGGAGGTGGGGTAGCATTGCTGGTTAAAGAGGGGATTAACACAATTGAAAGGAAGGATATTAACTCTGATGATGCGGAATCTGTATGGGTAGAACTGAGAAATATCAAGGGGCACAAAACATTAGTGGGAGTGGTATATAGACCTCCAAACAGTAATACGGAGGTTGGGGATGGCATTAAACAGGAAATTAGAGACGCATGCAATAAGGGCACAGCAGTCATCATGGGTGACTTTAATTTACATATAGATTGGGCTAACCAAATTAGTAAAAATACTGTGGAGGAGTAATTCCTAGAATGTTTACGGGATGGTTTTCTGGAACAATATGTTGAGGATCCAACCAGAGATCAGGCCATCTTAGACTGGGTGTTATGTAATGAGAGAGGATTAATTAGCAATCTTGTTGTACGAGGCCCCTTGGGTCAGAGTGATCATAATATGATAGAATTCTTCATTAGGATGGAGAGTGAAGTAGTTGACTCGGAGACTAGGGTCCTGAATTTAAATAAAGGAAACTACGATGGTATGAGGCGTGAATTGGGTAGGATTGATTGGGGAATGTCACTCAAAGGGTTGACGGTGGATAGGCAATGGCAAACATTCAAAGACCGCATGGATGAACTACAGAAGTTGTTCATCCCAGTTTGGGATAAGAATAAAACAAAAAGGGTGACTCAACCGTGGCTAACAAGGGAAATTAGGGATAGCATAAGATCCAAGCAGAGGGCATATAAATTGGCCAGAAAAAGCAGTAACCCTGAGGATTGGGAGCAGTTTAGGATTCAACAAAGGAGGACAAAGGGATTAATTAAGAAGGGGAAAATAGAATATGAAAGTAAGCTTGCAGGGAACATAACAACTGACTGTAAGAGCTTTTATAAATATGCGAAGAGAAAAAGATTAGTGAAATCAAGTGTAGGTCCCTTGCAGTCAGAAGCAGGGGAAGTTATAATGGGAAACAATGAAATGGCAGACCAATTAAATGCATATTTTGGTTCTGTCTTCACAAAGAAGGATACAAATAACCTCCCAGAGATTTTGGAGAACATAGGGTCTGATGAGAGTGAGGAACTGAAAGAAATCAGTATTTGTAGGGAAATGGTGTTAGGGAAATTGATGGGATTGAAGGCCGATAAATCCCCAGGGCCTGATAATCTACATCCTAGGGTACTTAAGGAAGTGGCCCTAGAAATAGTAGATGCATTGCTGATCATCTTTCAAAATTTGCTGGAATCTGGAACTGTACCCATGGATTGGAGGGTAGCTAATGTTAATTCAATAAGGGTGGTAGAGAGAAAGCGGGGAATTACAGACCAGTAAGCCTGACATCGGTAGTGGGGAAAATGCTAGAGTCCATTATAAAGGATGTAATAGCTGAGCACTTGGCAAACAGTGACAGGATCAGACAAAGTCAACATGGATTTACAAAAGGTAAATCGTGCTTGACTAAACTACTGGAATTTTTTGAGGATGTAATTGGGAAAATAGATAAGAGAGAACCAGTAGATGTGGTGTATTTGGACTTTCAAAAGGCTTTTGATAAGGTTCCGCATAAGAGATTAGCGTGTAAAGTGAAGGCACATGGGATTGGGGGCAAGGTATTGACTTGGATATAGAACTGGTTGGCGGACAGAAAGCAGAGAGTAGGAATTAACGGGTCTTTTTCCGAGTGACAGGCAGTGACTAGTGGGATACCGCAGGGATCGGTCCTTGCACTCCAGCTATTCACAATATACATTAATGATCTAGATAAGGGAACTAGATGTAATATCTCCAAGTTTGCAGATGACACAAAGCTGGGTGGGCGTGTGTGCTGCGAGGAGGATACCAAGAAACTCCAGGATGATTTGGACAGGTTGGGTGACTGGGCAGAAGCGTGGCAGATGCAACATAACGTGGATAAATGCGAGGTTATCCACTTTGGTGTCAAAAACAGAAAGGCAGTCTATTATCTGAATGGCAATAGATTGGGAGAAGGGGAAGTGCAACGAGACCTGGGTGTCCTTGTGCACCAGTCGCTGAAGGTAAGCATGCAGGTGCAGCAGGCGGTGAAGAAGGCAAAAGGTTTGTTGGCCTTCATAGCAAAAGGGTTTGAGTACTGGAACAAGAATGTCCTGCTGCAGTTGTACAGGGCCTTGGTGAGACCACACCTTGAGTACTGTGTGCAGTTCTGGTCGCCTTATCTGAGGAAGGATGTTCTTGCCATGGAAGGAGTTCAGCGAAAATTCACAAGGCTGATCCCTGGGATGGCAGGAATGACGTATGAGGGCGGAATTGATTAGAGTGGACTGGGAAAATAGATTAAAGGGTAAGATGGTACATGATCAGTGGTGTACATTTAAGGAGTTATTTTACAACTTCCAAAAAATATATATTCCACTGAGGAAAAAAGGGTGTAAAAGAAAAGATAGCCATCCGTGGCAAAGTAAAGTAATTAAGGATAGTATCCGACTAAAAACAAGGGCATATAAGGTAGCCAAATCTAGTGGGAAGATGGAAGGTTGGGAAGTCTTTAAAAGACAGCAAAAAATAACTAAAAGATTGATTAAGAAAGGGAAGATAGATTATGAAAGTAAATTAGCAAAAAATATAAAAACAGATAGAAAGAGTTTTTATAGTTATATAAAAAGAAAAAGGGTGGCTAAAGTAAATGTTGGTCCCTTAGAGGATGAGACCGGGAAATTAATGGTGGGAAACATGGAGATGGCAAAAACACTGAACAATTATTTTGCATCAGTCTTTACAGTAGAGGACACTAAGAATATCCCAACACTGGACAAACAGGGGGCTCTAGGGGGGGAGGAACTAAATACGATTAAAATCACTAAGGAAGTGGTACTTGGTAAAATAATGGGACTCAAGGCGGATAAATCTCCTGGACCTGATGGCTTGCATCCTAGGGTCTTGAGGGAAGTGGCGGTAGGGATTGTGGATGCATTGGTAATAATTTTCCAAAACTCCCTGGACTCAGCAAAGGTCCCGGCAGATTGGAAAACTGCTAATGTAACACCCTTATTTAAAAAGGGTAGTAGGCAGAAGGCTGGAAACTATAGACCTGTTAGCCTAGCATCTGTGGTTGGTAAAATGTTAGAGTCCATTATTAAGGAGACAGTAACGGGACATTTGGATAAACATAATTTAATAGGACAAACTCAGCATGGTTTCATGAAGGGGAAGTCATGTTTGACAAATTTGCTTGAGTTATTTGAGGAAGTAACATTCAGGGTGGATAAAGGGGAACCAGTGGACGTAGTGTATTTAGACTTCCAAAAGGCATTTGACAAGGTGCTACACAAAAGATTATTGCTTAAGATAAAAAATCACGGGATTGGGGGTAATATCCTGGCGTGGGTGGAGGATTGGCTCTCTAACAGAAAGCAGAGAGTTGTGATAAATGGTTCATTCTCAGATTGGCAACCAGTAACTAGTGGTGTTCCGCAGGGGTCAGTGCTGGGTTCCCAACTCTTTACAATCTATATTAACGATTTGGAGGAGGGGACTGCGTGTAACATATCAAAGTTTGCAGATGATACAAAGATGGGACGGAAAGTAGTGAGTGAGGAGGACATAAAAAACCTGCAAAGGGACATAGACAGGCTAAGTAAGTGGGCAGAGATTTGGCAGATGGAATACAATACTGGAAAGTGTGTGGTTATGCACTTTGGCAGGAAAAATCATAGAGCAAGTTATTAGCTTAATGGCAAGAAACTGGAAAGTACTGTAGTACAAAGGGATCTGGGGGTCCTGGTGCACGAAACTCAAAAAGTTAGTATGCAGGTGCAGCAAGTGATTAAGAAGGCCAATGGAATGTTGGCTTTTATTGCTAGGGGGATGGAATATAAAAACAGGGAGGTATTGCTGCAGTTGTACAAGGTATTGGTGAGACCGCACCTGGAATACTGCATACAGTTTTGGTGTCCATACTTAAGAAAAGACATACTTGCTCTCGAGTCAGTACAAAGAAGGTTCACTCGGTTAATCCCGGGGATGAGGGGGCGGTCATATGAGGAGAGGTTGAGTAGATTGGGACTCTACTCATTGGAGTTCAGAAGAATGAGAGGCGATCTTATTGAAACATATAAGATTGTGAAGGGGCTTGATCGGGTGGATGCGGTGAGGATGTTCCCAATGAAGGGTGAAACTAGAACTAGGAGGCATAATCTTAAAATAAGGTGCTGCTCTTTCAAAACTGAGATGAGGAGAAACTTTTCACTCAGAGGGTGGTAGGTTTGTGGAATTTACTGCCCCAGAAAGCTGTGGAAGCTACATCATTAAATAAATTTCAAACAGAAATAGATAGTTTCCTAGAGGTAAAGGGAATTAAGGGTTACGGGGAGCGGGCAGGAAATTGGACATGAGTCTTGGTTCGGAATGGTCATGGCCCTGTGGGTAGAGGAGTGGGCCCAGGGGCCGTGTAGCCTGGTTCTGCTCCTACTGTGTTCTAATTCTGTGTTAGATTTCAGGAGATGGTTTTATTCCTGTTCCTGGCTGGGGTGGAGACCGCCTTTACAGAAGGTAAGTACTGTAGAAAATATAGGGACAGAGTGATCTCCTGGAAGAATTTCGATCGCCTAGATGGGTCGGAGAGGAATTTCCCAGATTTTTTTTCTCCCAAATTGGCCATTGGTTCTTTTATCTGGTTTTTCGCCTCTCCCGGGAGATCACATGGGTTTGGGTGGATGCAGAGTGATAGAAGATTTGAGGTTAGGATCAGATCAGCCATGATCTTATTGAATGGTGGTGCAGGCTCGAGGGGCCGATTGGCCTACTCCTGCTCCTATTTCTTAAGTTCTTATGTTCTAGGAGAGATTGGGTCGATTGGGCTTATACTCGCTGGAGTTTAGAAGAATGAGAGGGGATCTCATCGAAACTTATAAAATTCTGACAGGTCTGGACAAACTAGATGCAGGTAGAATATTCCCGATGGTTGGAGAGTCCAGAACCAGGGGTCATAGTCTATGGATAAGGGGTAAGCCATTTAGGACAGAGATGAGGAAGAATTTCTTCACCCAGAGAGTGGTGAACCTGTGGAATTCTCTACCACAGAAGGCGGTTGAGGCCAAGTCTTTAAATATATTCAAGAAAGAGTTGGATATATTTCTTAAGGCTAAAGGGATCATGGGATATGGGGAGAAGGCAGGGGCAGGGCACTGAATTTGGATGATCAGCCATGATCTCATTGAATGGCGGAGCAGGCTCGAAGGGCCGAATGGCCTACTCCTGCTCCTATCTTCTATGTTTCTATCTATGTTTCTATCTATGTAACATCGTTGTAAATCTCCTCTGTACACTCCCTAGTGCAATCACATCTTTCCTGTAATGTGATGACCAGAACTGCACACAGTACTCTAGCTGAGGCCTAACTAGTGCTTTATACAGTTGAAGCATAATCCCCCCTGCTCTTTTATTCTATGCCATGGCTAATAAAGGCAAGCATTCCATATGCCTCCTTAACCACCTTATTTACCTGGCCTGCTACTTTCAGGGAGCTGTGGACATGCACTCCAAGGTCCCTTTGTTCCTCTACACTACTCAGTGTCCTACGATTTATTGTGTATTCCCTTTCCTTGTTAGCCCTCCGCAAATACATTACCTCACACTTCTCCGGATTGAATTCCATTTGCCACTGTTCTACCCACCTGACCAATTTATTGACACTGAGAATAGTCCGTTATATCGATGAGAGAGTTACACTGAGAATTGTCCGTGATATCGATGAGAGAGTTAGTGAGAATAGACCGTTATATCGATGAGAGAGTTACACTGAGAATAGTCTGCTATATCGATGAGAGAGTTACAGTGAGAATAGACCGTTATAATGATGAGAGAGATACACTGAGAATAGTCCATTAAATTGATGAGAGAGTTACTGTGAGAGTACACCTTTATATCGATGAGAGTGCTACATAGGAACATAAGAACATAAGAAATAGGAACAGGAGCAGGCCAATCGGCCCCTCGAAGCTGCTCCGCCATTCAATAAGATCATGGCTGATTTGATCCTAACCGCCAATCCACTATCACAGAACCATCTCCTGAATCTAACAGAATTAGACACACAAAATAGGAGCAGGATCAGGCCAAACGGCCCCTGGGCCCGCTCCGCTACACACAGGGCCATGACCGATCCAAACCTAGACACATGTCCAAATTCCTGCCCGCTCCCCGTAACCCTTAATTCCCTTTACTTCTAGGAAACTGTCTATTTCTGTTTTAAATTTATGTAATGATGTAGCTTCTACAGCTTTTTGGGGCAGCATATTCCATGGACCTACCACCCTCTGAGTGAAGTAGTTCCTCCTCATCTCAGTTTTGAAAGAGCAGCCCCTTATTCTAAGACTATGCCCCCTAGTTCTAGTTTCACCCATCATCGGGAACATCTTCCCCGCATCCACCCGTTGCGACCCCTTCACAATCTTATATGTTTCAATAAGATCGCCTCTCATTCTTCTGAACTCCAATGAGTAGAGTCCCAATCTACTCAACCTCTCCTCACACGTCCATCCCCTCATCCCCGGGATTAACCAAGTGAACCTTCTTTGTACTGACTCGAGAGCAAGTATGTCTTTTCTTAAGTATGGACACCAAAACTGTACGCAGTATTCCAGGTGCAGCCTCACCAATACCTTGTACAACTGAAGCAATTCCTCCCTATTTTTATATTCTATCCCCCTAGCAATGAAAGCCAACATTCCATTGGCCTTCTTAATCACTTGCTGCACCTGCATACTAACCTTTTGAGTTTCGTGCACCAGGACCCCCAGATCCCTTTGTAGTTCAGTACTTTCCAGTTTCTTGCCATTAAGATAATAACTTGCTCTACGATTTTTCCTGCCAAAGTGCATAACCTCACACTTTCCAGTATTGTATTCCATCTGCCAAATCTCTGCCCACTTACTTAGCCTGTCGATATCCCCTTGCAGGTTTTTTATGTCCTCCTCACTCACTACTTTCCTCCCATCTTAGTATCATCTGCAAACTTTGATATGTTACACTCGGTCCCCTCCTCCAAATCGTTAATATAGATTGTAAAGAGTTGGGGACCCAGCACTGACCCCTGCGGAACACCACTAGTTACTGATTGCCAGTCTGAGAATGAACCATTTTTCCCAACTCTCTGCCTTCTGTTAGATAGCCAATCCTCTATCCATGCCAGAATATTACCCCCAATCCCGTGATTTTTTATCTTAAGCAATAATCTTTTGTGTGGCACCTTGTCAAATGCCTTTTGGAAGTCTAAATACACTACGTCCACTGGTTCCCCTTTACCCGCCCTATACGTTACTTCCTCAAAGAACTCCAGAAAATTTGTCAAACATGACTTCCCCTTCTTAAAACCATGCTGACTTTGTCCTATTAAATTATGATTATCCAAATGTCCTGTTACTGTCTCCTTAATAATGGACTCCAAAATTTTACCTACCACAGATGTTAGGCTAACTGGTCTATAGTTTCCAGCCTTCTGTCTACTGCCCTTTTTAAATAAGGGTGTTACATTAGCAGTTTTCCAGTCTGCCGGGACCTTTGCCAAGTCCAGGGAGTTTTGGAAAATTATTACCAATGCATCCACAATCCCTACCGCCACTTCCCTCAAGACCCTAGGATGTAAGCCATCAGGTCCAGGTGATTTATCCGCCTTGAGTCCCATTATTTTACCGAGTACCACTTCCTTAGTGATTTTGATCATGTTTAGCTCCTCCCCCCCTTTAGCCCCCTGTTTGTCCAGTGTTGGGATATTCTTAGTGTCTTCTATTGTAAAGACTGATGTAAAATATTCATTCAGTGTTTTTGCCATCTCCATATTTCCCACCATTAATTTCCCGGTCTCATCCTCTAAGGGACCAACATTTACTTTAGCCACCCTTTTTCTTTTTATATAACTATAAAAACTCTTTCTATCTGTTTTTATATTTTTTGCTAATTTACTTTCATAATCTATCTTCCCTTTCTTAATCAATCTTTTTGTTATTTTTTGCTGTCTTTTAAAGTTTTCCCAATCCTCTATCCTCCCACTAGATTTGGCTATCTTATATGCCCTTGTTTTTAGTCGAATACTATCCTTAATTTCTTTACTTAGCCACGGATGGCTGTATTTTCTTTTACACCCTTTTCTTCTCAGTGGAATATATTTTTTGTGGAAGTTGTAAAATAACTCCTTAAATGTACACCACTGATCATGTATCGTCTTACCCTTTAGTCTATTTTCCCAATCCACTCCACTGACGGTGGAAGCCCTAGAGGAGTATAGGAGGTGCAGGGGCATACTTAAAAAGGAAATTAGGAGGGCGAGGAGGGGCCATGAAATAACACTGGCGAGCAAAATAAAGGAAAATCCTAAGATGTTTTATAAGTATATTAAGGGCAAGAGGATAACCAGGGAAAGGGTAGGGCCCATTAGGGACCAAAGTGGCAAGCTGTGTGTAGAGCCAGATGAAGTAGGTGGGGTTTTAAATGAATTTTTTGCCTCAGTGTTCACTATGGAGAAAGACGATGTAGATATAGAAGTCGGGCAAGGGGACTGTGACATACTTGAACATATTAGCATCGAGAGGGAGGAGGTACTAGCGGTTTTAGCAGGCCAAAAAGTGGATAAATCCCCAGGCCCGGACGAGATGTATCCCAGGCTGTTGTGTGAGGCAAAGGAGGAGATTGCAGGGGCTCTGACACAAATTTTCAGAACCTCTCTGGCCACAGGGGATGTACCAGAGGACTGGAGAACAGCTAATGTAGTACCATTATTCAAGAAGGGTAGCAGGGATAAACCAGGGAATTACAGGCCAGTGAGCCTAACATCTGTGGTAGGGAAATTATTGGAAAAAATTCTGAGGGACAAAATTAGTCTCCACTTGGAGAGGCAAGGATTAATCGGGGATAGTCAGCATGGCTTTGTCAAGGGTAAATCATGTCTGACCAATCTGATTGAATTTTTCGAGGGGGTGACTAGGTGTGTGGATGAGGGAAATGCTGTGGATGTGGTTTACATGGACTTCAGTAAAGCTTTTGACAAGGTCCCGCATAGGAGACTGGTCAAGAAGGTAAGAGCCCATGGGATCCAGGGGGCCTTGGCGCGTTGGATCCTAAACTGGCTGAGTGGCAGGAGGCAGAGGGTGATGGTCGAAGGTTGCTTTTGTGACTGGAAGCCTGTGTCCAGTGGGGTACCTCAGGGATCGGTGCTGGGTCCCTTGCTGTTTGTGATCTACATTAATGATTTGGATGAGAATGTAAAGGGTATGATCAGTAAGTTCGCGGATGACACGAAAATTGGTGGGGTGGTAAATTGCGAGGAGGAAAGCCTCAGGGTGCAGGACAATATTAACGGGTTGGTCAGATGGGCGGAAAAGTGGCAAATGGAATTTAACCCGGAAAAGTGCGAGGTGACGCATTTTGGACGGACAAATAAGGCAAGGGAATACACAATGAGTGGTAGGACCCTAGGAAGTACAGAGGGTCAGAGGGACCTTGGTGTACATGTACATAATTCCCTGAAGGCAGCGGAACAGGTAGATAAGGTGGTTAAAAAGGCTTATGGGATACTTGCCTTCATTAGCAGAGGCATAGAATATAAGAGCAGGGAGGTTATGATGGAGCTGTACAAAACGCTGGTGAGGCCACAGCTGGAGTACTGTGTGCAGTTCTGGTCGCCTCACCATAGGAAGGATGTGATTGCTTTGGAGAGGGTGCAGAGAAGATTCACCAGGATGTTACCTGGGATGGAGCGCCTCAGATATGAAGAGAGACTGGACAGGCTGGGGTTGTTTTCCTTGGAGCAAAGAAGGCTGAGGGGGGACCTGATTGAGGTGTACAAAATGATGAGGGGCATAGATAGGGTAGATAAAGAGGAACTTTTCCCCTTAGTAGGGGGGTCAATAACAAGGGGGCACAGATTCAGGGTAAGGGGCAGGAGATTTAGGGGGGATTTGAGGAGGAACTTTTTCACCCAGAGGGTGGTTGGAAGCTGGAACTCACTGCCTGAAAGGGTGGTAGAGGCAGGAACCCTCACAACATTCAAGAAGCATTTGGATGAGCACTTGAAATGCCATTGCATACAAGGCTATGGACCAAATGCTGGAAAATGGGATTAGACTGGACAGGGAGGGATGGGCGGCGCAGACACGATGGGCCGAAGGGCCTCTTTCTGTGCTGAAAAACTCTATGACTCTATGACTCATTTCCGCTCTCATACCTTCATAGTCTCCTTTATTCAAGCTTAGCATGCTTGTTTGAGATCCAACCTTCTCACCCTCTAATTGAATATGGAATTCAACCATGTTATGGTCACTCATTCCAAGGGGATCCTTTACTAGGACATTTTTAATTAATCCTGTCTCGTTACATAGGACCAGATCTAAGGTTGCTTGCCCCCAGTCGGTTCAGTTACATACTGCTCAAGAAACCCATCCCTAATACACTCAATGAACTCATCCTCAAGGCAGCCCTGCCCAATTTGATTTGTCCAATTAATATGATAGTTAAAATCCCCCATAATTATAGATGTTCACTTATTAGAAGCCTCAACTATTTCCTGATTGATACTCCGTCCAACAGAGTTGCCACTGTTCGGAGGCCTATAGACTACGCCCACTAGTGTTTTTTTCCCCTTATTATTCCTTACCTCCACCCAAACTGTTTCATTATCCTGATCTTTTGACCCAATATCATTTCTCTGTATTAAAGTGATTCCTTCCTTTATTAACATAGCCACCCCACCTCCCCTTCCTTCCTGCCTGTCGTTCCTGATCGTTAAATAACCTGGTATGTTTAATTCCCAGGCATTGTCACCCTGCAGCCATGTTTCTGTAATGGCCACAAGATCATACCCATATGTAGTTATTTGTGCCATTAACTCGTCTATTTTGTTACGAATGCTACGTGCATTGAGATAGAGAACTTTCAAAGATGTTTTGTGACACTTAGTTCCTCCTTTTGCCCTTTTTATTACTTTACATTTTACTCCATACCTTCTGCCCCTTCCTGACATGCTCTGGTTTTTAATTTCCCCACTGCTACCTAAGTCTATGACCTTCTCTGTTGTCTTTTTTATTATTTGCTCTCTCGGAATCTCCCCCCCACTCGTTAGTTTAAAGCCCTCTCTACAGCCCTAGTTATATGATCCGCCAGGACTCTAGTCCCAGCACTGGCCAAGTGAAGCCCGTCCCAACGGAACAGCTCCCTCCTGCCCCAGTACTGGTGCCAGTGTCCCAGGAAGCAAAACCCATTTCTCCCACACCAGTCTTTGAGCCACGCATTTAACTCTCTAATTTTATTTGTCCTAGCCAAATTCGCTCGTGGCTCAGGTAATAATCCAGAGATTATTACCCTTGTGGTTCTGCTTTTTAATTTGGCCCCTAGCTGCTCAAACTCCCTCAGCAGAACCTCCTTCCTTGTCCTATCTATGTCGTTGGTACCAACATGGACCACAACAACTGGATCCTCCCCCTCCCACTCCAAGTTTCTCTCCAGTCCAGAGGAGATGTCCTTAACCCTGGCACCGGGCAGGCAACACAGCCTTCGGGACTCTCGCTCTTGGCTGCAAAGAACTCGATCTATTCCCCTAACGATACTATCCCCTACCACTACAACATTTCTTTTAACTCCCCCCACTTGAATGGCCCCCTGCTCCATGGTGCTGTGGCCAGGTTGCTCATCCTCCCTGCAGTCCCTGCTCCTGTCCCCACAGGGAGTAAGAGCCTCGAACCTGTTGGACAAGTGCAAGGGCTGCAGCTCCTCCAACACTACCTCCTGGATCCCCGTACCTGCCTCACTTCTAGTCACACCATCCTGACCCTGGCCACGGACTACATCTGAATTAATTAATCTAATTGGTGTGACTACCTCATGATACACAGAGTCCAGGTAACTCTCCCCCTCCCTGATGTGTCTCAGTGTTTGAAGCTCAGACTCCAGCTCATCAACATGGAGCCAGAGTTCCTCGAGCAGCCAACACTTACTGCAAATGTGATCACTGTGAGCATCAATGGTGTTCACCAGCTCCCACATATTGCAGCAGCAACACATCGCCTGATCTCCCATTCTATGTAATTAATTAAATTTATTAATATTATTCTTAAATATCCTCTGCCCCGATTCTAGATGGTGAATATCACACCTTAGAAACTATAAACCAAAGAGATTTAAGCTTAAAAGGGAGAAATACTTACCAACCAATCACTTACCCACTTTCTGGTGACGTCACACTTGGATTACTTTTTACCTCTCTCCTTCCAGACTGGAGACTGGTACGCCTTACCTGGTCTCTGGGGACTTTTATAGCCCTGCTCTGCCGCTCGAGATTCCCGCCGGTGCTGTGAGGCCTTACCTGGTCTCTGGGACTTTTATAGCCCCGCTCTGCCGCTCGAGTTTCCCACCGATGCTGTGAGGCCTTACCTGGATCTCTGGGACTTTCATAGCCCCGCTCTGCCGCTCAGGATTCCCGCGGAAGCTGTGAGGCCTTAACTGGGTCTCTGGGACTTTTAAAGCCCTGCTCTGCCGCTCAGGATTCCCGCCGACGCTGGGAGGCCTTACCTGGGTCTCTGGGACTTTTATAGCCCCGCTCTGCCGCTCAGGATTCCCGCCGACACTGGGAGGACTTACCTGGGTCTCTGGAACTTTTATAGCCCCGCTCTGCCGCTCCAGATTCCCGCCGACGCTGTGAGGCCTTACCTGGGTCTCTGGAACTTTTATAGCCCCACTCTGCCGCTCGAGATTCCTGCCGACGCTGTGAGGCCTTACCTGGGTCTCTGGGATTTTAAAGCCACGCTCTGCCGCTCGAGATTCCCACCGACGCTGTGAGGCCTTACCTGGGTCTCCGGGACTTTTACAGCCCCGCTCTGCCGCTCAGGATTCCCGCCGATGCTGTGAGGCCATACCTGGGTCTCTGGGACTTTTATAGCCCTGCTCTGCCACTCAGAATTCCCGCCGACGCCGTGAGGCCTTACCTGGGTCTCTGGGACTTTTATAGCCCCGCTCTGCCGCTCAGGATTCCCACCGACTACACTGAGGATAGTCTGTTGTATCGAAGAGAGAGATACACCGGGAATAGTCCATTTTAACAATGAGAGAGTTACACTGAGAATAATCCATAATATCGATGAGAGTGCTACACTGAGAATAGTCCATTATAACAATGAGAGCTTTCCACTGAGAATAGTCTGTTATATCGATGAGAGTGTAACACTGAGAATAGTTCGCTATATCAATGAGAGAATTACAGTGAGAATAGTCCGTTATATCAATGAGAGAGATACACTGAGAATAGTCCGTTATATCAATGAGAGTTACACCGAGAATAGTCTGTTATATCAATGAGGGAGTTACACTGAGAATAGTACATTATATCGATGAGAGAGTTACACTGAGAATAGTCTGTTATATCAATGAGGGAGTTACACTGAGAATAGTCCATTATATCGATGAGAGAGTTACACTGATAATAGTCAGTTATATCGATGAGAAAGTTAGACCGGGAATAGTCTGTTATATCGATGAGAGAGTTACACTGAGAATAGTCCGTTATATCGAAGAGAGAGATAGACCGGGAATAGTCCATTATATCAGAGTGAGTTACACTGAGAATACTCCATAATATCGATGAGAGCGTTACACTGAGAATAGTCTGTTATAACAATGAGAGAATGACACTGAGAATAGTCCAAAATATTAATGAGAGAGTTACACTGAGAATAGTCCGTTAGATCAATGAGAGTGTTACCCTGAGGATAATCCAATATATTAATGAGGGAGTTACACTGAGAATAGTCCATTATATCAAAGAGAGAGTTACACTGAGAATAGTCCGCTATATGAATTGGGAGTTAGAATTAGAACAGTTCGTTATATCGATGAGAGAGTTACACTGAGAATAGTCCAATATATCAATGAGAGAGTTACCCTGAGTATAGTCCGTTATATCGATGGGAGAGTTACACCAGGAATAGTCTGTTATATCGATGAGAGTGTTACACTGAGAATAGTCTGGAATATCAATGAGAGGATTACACTGAGAATAGTCCATTATATCGATGAGAGAGTTACGCTGAGAATAGTCCATTACATTGATGAGAGAGTTAAACCGAGAATAGTCCCTTATATCAATGAGAGAATTTCACTGAGAGTAGTCCGTTATAATGATGAGAGTGTTACACCGAGAAGAGTCCATTATGTCAATGAGAGAGTTACATTGAGAATAGTCCATTATATCAATGAGAGAGTTACACTGAGAATATTCCAATATATCAATGAGAGAATTACACTGAGAAAAGTCGGTTATATCAAGGAGAGTGTTACACTGAGAATAGTCCGTTATATCGATGAGAAAGTTACACTGAATATGATCTGTTATATCGATGAGAGTGTTACACTGAGAATAATCCAATATATCGACGAGAGAGTAACACTGAGAATAGCCTGTTATATCGAAGAGAGAATTACACCGAGAATAGTCCATTATATCAGTGAGAGAGTTATACTGAGAATAGTCCATTATATCGAAGAGTGAGATACACTGAGAACAGTCCATTATATCATATATACAGTTACACTGAGAATAGTCCAATATATCAATGAGAGTTACACTGAGAATTGTCCGTTATATCGATGAGTGAGTTGCACTGAGAATAGTCCAATATATCAATGAGAGAGTTACACTGAGAATAGTCCATCATATCGATGAGTGAGTTGCACTGAGAATAGTCCGCTATATCGATGAGAGAGTTACACTTAGAAGAGTCCATTATATCAATGAGAGAGTTACACTGAGAATAGTCTGTTATATCGATGAGAGAGTTACACTGAGAATAGTCTGTTAGATTGATGAGAAAGTTACACCAGGAATAGTCTGTTATATTGAAGAGAGTGTTACACTGAGAATAGTCCGTTATATCGATGAGAGAGTTACACTGAGAATAGTCCATTGTATCAATGAGAGAGTTACACTGAGAATTGTCTGTTATATTGATGAGAGAGTTACACTGAGAATAGTCTGTTATATCGATGAGAGTGTTACACTGAAAACAGTCCATTCTATCAATGAGAGTATTACACATAGAATAGTCCGTTATATCAATGAGAGAATTACACTGAGTATAGTCCGTTACATTGATGAGAGAGTTAAACCGAGAATAGTCCATTATATCAATGAGAGAATTACACTGAGAATAGTCCACTTTTTCGAAGAGAGAGTTACACTGAGAATAGACCATTATATCGATGAGAGAGTAAAACAAAGAATAGTCTGTTTATCAAAGAGGGAATTACACTGAGAATAGTCCGTTATAACGATGAGTGAGTTACACTGAGGATAGAGCTTTATATTGATGAGAGAGTTACACTGAGAATAGTCCGTTATATCGATGAGAGAGTTACACTGAGAATAGTCCATTAGATTGATGAGAAAGTTACACCAGGAATAGTCCATTATATCGAAGAGAGTGTTACACTAAGAATAGTCCGTTATATCGATCAGGGATTTACACAGAGAATACTCCATTATATTGGCGAGAGAGTTACACCGAGAATAGTCTGTTATATCGATGATGGAATTACACTGAGAATAGTCCATTATATCGATGAGAGAGTTACACTGAAAATAACCCGTTATATTGATGAGAGTTTTACACTGACAATAGTCCGTTATATTGATGAGGGAAATACACTGAGAAATAGTCCGCTATATCGCTGAGAGAGTAACACTGAGAATAGTCCATTATATCGAAGAGGGAATTACACAGAGAATAGACCATTATATCAATGCGAGTGTTACACTGAGAATAGTCTGTTATATCGATGAGAGAGTAACACTGAGAGTAGTCCAATATATCAATGAGAGAGTTACACTGAGAATAGTCCGCTATGTCGATGAGAGAGTTACACTGAGAAGAGTCCATTATATCAATGAGAGAGTTACCATGAGAATAGTCCATTATATCAATGAGAGAGTTACACTAAGAATATTCCATTATATCAATGAGAGAATTACACTGAAAATAGTCCATTTTTATATCAATAAGAGAGTTACACCGAGAGTAGTCTGTTATATCGATGATGGAATTACACTGAGAATAGTCCATTATATCAATGAGAGAGTTACACCAAGAATAGTCCGTTATATCGATGAGTGAGTTACACTGAGGATAAAGCATTATATCGATGAGTGAGTTACACTGAGGATAGAGCATTATATCGATGAGAGAGTTACACTGAGAATAGTCCGTTATCTCGATGAGAGAGCTACACTGAAAATAGTCCAATATATCAATGAGAGAATTACACTGAGCCGAGGATTCCCCTCTACCGTGGTCGACACGGCCCTCGATCGTGGTCGACACGGCCCTCGACCGTGTCCGTTCTATTTCCCGCACTTCTGCCCTCACCCCTGCCCCTCCCTCCCGGAACCACGGTAGGGTTCCACTTGTCCTCACCTTTCATCCCACCAGCCTCCACATTCAACGGATCATCCTCCGCCATTTCCGCTACCTCCAAAGTGATCCCGCCACCAAACACATCTTCCCCTCCCCTCCCCTTTCAGCATTCCGTAGGGACCTCTCCCTCCGAGACACCCTAGTCCACTCCTCTAACACCCCCAACAGCCCTTCCCCTTCGCCTGGCACCTTCCTGCGCAAGCACAGGAGATGTAACACCTACCCCTATACCTCCCCCCTTCCCACAGTCCAGGGCCCCAAACACCCCTTTCAGGTGAAACAGCGATTCACTTGTACTTCTTGCAATCTAGTATATTGTATTCACTGCTCACGATGCGGTCTCCTCTACATTGGGGAGACCAAACGCAGATTAGGTGAATGCTTTGCGGAACACCTCCATTCAGTCCGTAAGGGTGACCCCGAGCTTCCGGTCGCCTGTCATTTTAATTCACCGCTCCATTCCCACTCGGACCTCACCGTCCTAGGCCTCTTGTATTGTTCCACGGAAGCTCAACGTAAACTCGAGGAACAGCAAATCATCTTCCGATTAGGCACTTTGCAGCCTTCCGGACTCAATATCGAGTTCAATAATTTCAGATCATAACCTCGGCCCCTATTACTTTTTTCCTTTAAATTTTTTCCGCCCCTTTGTTTTGGGTCCTTTTTTTCTCCCCCCCCGCCTCCTTTCCTTTTGTTTCTCTCTCTCACCTGGCAGCTGTCCTTATCCTGCCAGTACACATCACACCTAATCTCAGCTGCCTTTTGTCTCCAAGGGCCCATTACCGTCTCATTTGGCTTCGCATACCTTTTATTGTCTCTTTTACTTCTTTTGTTCGATCGCAGCTTTGCCTTCGATCTTTTTATTTTCTTTCCAGCTTTGAAGAAGGGTTTCAACCGAAAACGTCAACTCAAATTTCTATTCACGGATGTTGCCTGACCTGCTGAGTTTTTCCAGCATTCTCTGTTGTTATTTTACACTGAGAATTGTCCATTCTATCGATGAGAGTGTTTTACCGAGAATAGTCCATTATATCAACGAGAGAGTTACACTGAGAATAGGCTGTTATATTGATGAGAGTGTTACATGGAAAATAGTCCATTCTATCAATGAGAAAATTACACTGAGAATAGACCTTTATATCAATGAGAGAGTTGCACTAAGAATAGTCCGTTATATCAATGAGAGAATGACACTGAGAATAGTCCGTTATATCGAAGAGAGAGATACACTGAGAACAGTCCATTATATCGTAGAGACAGTTACATTGAGAATAGTCCGTTATATCGATGAGTGTGTTACACAGAGAATAGTCCGTTATATCGATGAGAGAGTTAGAGCAAGAATAGTCCATTATATCAATGAGAGAGTTATACAGAGAATAGTCCGTTATATCGATGAGAATGTTAAACTGAGAATAGTCGGTTATATCGATGAGGGAATTACACAGAGAATAGTCCGTTATATTGGTGAGAGAGTTACACCGAGAATAGTCTGTTATATCGATGATGGAATTACACTGAGAATAGTCCTTTATATCGATGAGAGAGTAACACTGAGAGTAGTCCATTATATCGATGAGAGATTTACACTGAGAATAGTCAATTATAACAATGAGAGAGTTACACTGAGAATATTCCATTATATCAATGAGAGAATTACACTGAAAATCGTCCATTATATCAATAAGAGAGTTACACTGAGAATAGTGCGTTATATCAATGAGAGGGTTACCTGAGAATAGTCCATTATTTCGATGAGAGAGTAACATTGAGAATAAACCATTATATCGACGAGAGAGTAAAACAAAGAATAGTCTGTTATATCGAAGAGGGAATTACACTGAGAATAGTCTGTTATATCGATGAGAGAGTTACACTGAGAAGAGTCCGTTATATCAATGAGAGAGTTCCACTGAGAATAGTTCGTTATATCGATGAGAGAGATACACTGAGAAATAATCCGATATATCTCACAGAGAGTAACACTGAGAATAGTACATTATATCGATGCAGGAATTACAATGAGAATAGTCCATTATATCAATGAGAGAATTACACTGAGAATAGTCCGTTATATCAATGAGAGAGTATCACTGAGAGTAGTGCAATATATTGAAGAGATAGATACACTGAGAACAGTCCGTTATATCGATGAGAGGGTTACACTGAGAATAGTCCGTTATATCGATGAGAGAGATACACTGTGAATTGTCCGTTATATTGATTAGAGTTATACTGAGAATAGTCCGTTATATCATGAGAGTGTTGCACTGAGAATAGTCCGTTATATTGATGAAAGAGTTACACTGAGAATAGTCCATTATATCGATGAGAAAGTTACACTAGGAATAGTCAGTTATATCAATGAGAGTTACACTGAGAATAGTCCGTAATATCGATGAGAGAGTTTCACTGAGAATAGTCCGTAATATCGATGAGAGAGTTTCACTGAGAATAGTCCGTAATATCGATGAGAGAGTTACACTGAGCACAGTCCATTATATCCATGAGAGAGTTACACTGAAAATACTCCGTTATAGCGATGAGAATGTTACACTGAGTATCGTCCATTATATCGACGAGAGAGTAACACTGAGTATAGTCTGTTATATCAAAGAGGCAATTACACTGAGACTAGTCAATTATTTCGATGAGAGAGTTACACTGAGAATAGTCCGTTATATCAATGAGATTGTTACACCGAGAATAGTTCATTATTTCAATGAAAGAGTTACACTAAGAATAGCCCATTATATCAATGAAAGAATTACACTGAGAATAGTCCGTAATATCGAAGAGAGAGATACACTGCGAGCAGTCCGTTATATCAAAGAGAGAGTTACACTGAGATAAGACCAGTATATCGATGAGAGTGTTACATCCATGAGAGAGTTAGAGCAAGAATAGTCCATTATATCAATGAGAGAGTTACACTGATAATAGTCCGTTCTATCAATGAGAGAGTTACACTGATAATAGTCCGTTATATCGATGAGAGAGATACACTGAGAACAGTCCATTATATCGATGAGAGTGTTGCACAGAGAATAGTCTGTTATATCGATGAGAGAGTTACACTGAAAATAGTCCATTATATCGATGAGAGAGCTTTACCGAGAATAGTCCGTTATATCAATGAGGAGTTACACTGAGAATAGTCTGTTATATCGATGAGAGTGTTACACCGAATATAGTCCGTTTTGTCAAAGAGAGAGTTAAACTGAGAATATTCTATTGTATCAATGAGAGAATTACACTCAGAATAGTCCGTTATATTGATGAGGGAGTTACACCGAAAATAGTCCATTATATCGATGAGCGAGTTACAGCGAGAATTGTCCATTATAACGATGAGAGAGTTACACTGACAATAGTCCATTATATCGATGAAAGTGTTACACTGAGAATAGCGGGGGTTTAAACTAAAATGGCAGGGGGTTGGGAACCTGAACAGGGAGACAGAGGAAAGGGAAACAGGGATAAAAGCAAAAGATAGGATGGAGAAAAGCAAAAGTGGCAGTCAGAGAAATCAACGGTTTAAATCAAACATGGCCACAGTAATAATCATTCTAATAGGTCTAAGAGCGTTAAAAAAACAAGCCTGAATGCTTTGTGTCTTAATGCGAGGAGCATTTGTAATAAGGTGGACGAATTAGCTGCGCAAATAGAGGTAAACGAATATGATTTGGTTGGGATTACGGAAACGTGGCTCAAGGATGGCCAAGACTGGGAACTCAACATCCAGGGGTATTCGATATTCAGGAAAGATAGGCAAAAAGGAAAGGGAGGTGGGGTAGCATTACTGGTTAAAGAAGGGATTAATATAATTGTAATGAAGGATATTAGCTCTGATGATGTGGAATCTGTATGGGTAGAATTGAGAAATACTAAGGGGAAAAAAACATTAGTGGGAGTGGTATATAGACCTCCCAACAGTAAGGCGGAGGTTGGGGATGGCATGAAAAGGGAAATTAAAGAAGCGTGCAATAAGGGCACAGTAGTCATCATGGGTGACTTTAATCTACATATAGATTGGGCCAACCAAATTAGTAACAATACTGTGGAGGAGGAATTACTGGAGTGTTTACAGGATGGTTTCCTAGACCAATATGTCGAGGAACCAACCAGAGATCAGGCCATCTTAGACTGGGTATTATGTAACGAGAAAGGATTAATTAGCAATCTTGTTGTACGAGGCCCCTTGGGTCTGAGCGATCATAATATTATCGAATTCTTCATTAAGATGGAGAATTAAGTGGTTGACTCAGAGACTAGGGTCCTCAATTTAAATAAAGGAAACTACGATGGTCTGAGGAGCGAGTAGGGTAGGATTGATTGGAGAATGGCACTCAAAGGGTTGAAGGTGCATAGGCAATGGCAAACATTCAAAGGCCGAATGGATGAGCTACAGAATTTGTTCATCCCAGTTTGGCATAAAAATAAAACAAAAAAGGTGACTCAACCGTGGCTAACAAGGGAAATTAGGGATAGCATAAGATCCAAGGAGACGACATATTAATTGGCCAGAAAAAGCAATAATCTTGAGGATTGGGAGCAGGTAAGGATTCAACAATGGAGGACAAAGGGATTAATTATGAAAGGGAGAATAGAATATGAGAGTAAGCTATCAGGGAACATAAAAACTGACTGTAAAAGCTTTTATAGATATGTGAAGAGAAAAAGATTGGTGAAGTCAAGCGTAGGTCCCTTGCAGTCAGAATCAGGGCAATTTATAATGAGAAACAAAGAAATGGCTGACCAACTAAATTCATACTTTGGTTCTGTCTTCACAAAGGAGGACACAAATAACCTCCCAGAGATGCCGGGGAACATAGGGCCTGATGGAAGGGTGGAACTGAAAGAAATCAGTATTTGTAGGGAAATGGTGTTAGGAAAATTGATGGGACTGAAGGCCGATAAATCCCCAGGGCCTGATAATCTACATCCCAGGGTATTAAGGAAGTGGCCCTAGAAATAGTAGATGCATTGCTGGTCATCTTCCAGAAATTGATAGACTCTGGAACAGTACCCATGGATTGGAGGGTAGCTAATGTTACCCCACTATTAAACAAAGGTGGTAGAGAAAAAGCAGGGAATTGTAGACCGGTAAGCCTGACATCAGTAGTGGGGAAAATGCTAGAATCTATTATAAAAGATGCAATAGCAGAGCACTTGGTAAGCAGTGACAGGATCGGACAAAGTCAACATGGATTTACAAAAGGTAAATGATGCTTGACTAATCTACTGGAATTTTTTGAGAATGTAACTGGTAAAATAGATAAGGGAGAACCAGTGGATGTGGTGTATTTGGACTTTCAGTAGGCTTTCGATAAGGTCCCACATAAGAGATTAGCATACAAAATTAAGGCACATGGGATTGGGGGCAAGGTATTGACTTGGATAGAGAACTGGTTGGCGGACAGAAAGCAAAGATTTGGAATAAACGTGTCATTTTCCGAGTGGCAGGCAGTGACTAGTGGGGTATCGCAAGGATTGGTCCTAGGACCCCAGCTGTTCACAATATATATTAATGATCTGGACGAGGGAATTGGATGCAATATATCCAAATTTGCAGACGACACAAAGCTGGGTGGGAGGGTAAGCTGTGAGGAGGATGTCGAGAAACTCCAGTACGATTTGGACAGATTGGGTGATTGGGGAGAAACATGGCAAATGCACTATAATGTGGATTAATGTGAGGTTATCCACTTTGGTGGCAAAAACAGGAAGGCAGATTATTATTTGAATGGCAATAGATTGGGAGAAGGGGAAGTGCAAAGAGACCTGGGTGTTCTTGTGCGCCAGTCGCTGAAGGTAAGCATGCAGGTGCAGCAGGCGGTTAAGAAGGCAAATGGTATGTTGGCCTTCATAGCAAGAGGGTTCGAGTACAGGAACAAGGATGTCTTGCTAGAGTTGTACAGGGCCTTGGTAAGACCGCACCTTGAATATTGTGTGCAGTTTTGGTCGCCTTACCCGAGGAAGGACGTTCTTGCCATGGAAGGAGTGCAGCGAAGATTCACCAGGCTAATACCTGGGATGGCAGGAATGACGTAGGAGGAGTGATTGTGTCGATTAGGCTTATACTGACTGGAGTTTCGAAGATTGAGAGGAGGTCTCATCGAAACCTATAAAATTCTGTCAGGCCTGGACAGACTAGATGCAGGAAGGATGTTTATGATGGCCGGGGAGTCCAGAACCAGGGGTCATAGTCTAAGGATAAGGGGTAAGCCATTTAGGACTGAAATGAGGAGGAATTTCTTCACCCAGAGAGTGGTGAACCTGTGGAATTCTCTGCCACAGAGGGCGGTGGAGGCCAGTTCATTAAATATATTCAAAAAGGAGTTGGATATATTTCTTAAGGCTAAAGGGATCAAGGGATATGGGGAGAAGGCAGGGACAGGGTACTGAATTTGGATGATCAGCCATGATCTCATTGAATGGCGGAGCAGGCTCGAAGGGCCGAGTGGCCTACTCCTTTTATGTTTCTATGTTTCTATTAGTGAGAGAGGTACACTGAGAATAGTCCATTATATCGATGAGAGAATTACACTGAGAGTAGTCCGTTATATCGATGAGAGTGTTACAACGAGAAAAGTCCGTGAAATCGATGAGAGAATTACACTGAGAGTAGTCCGTTATATCGATGAGAAAGTTACACCGATAATAATCCGTTATATCGATGAGAGTGTTACAACAAGAATAGTCAATTATATCGATGAGAGAGTTACACTGAGAATAGTCCATTATATCAGTGAGAGAGTTACAGTGAGAATAGTCCTTTATATCGATGAGAGAGTTACACCAGGAATAGTCCGTTATATCACTGAGAGAGATATACCGAGAATAGTCCTTTATATCAGTGCGAGCGTTACACTGAGAATACTCCATTATATCGATGAGAGAGTTACACTGAGAATAGTTCATTTTATCAATGAGAGAGTTACACTGAGAATAGTCCATTATATCAAAGAGAGACTTACACTGAGAATAGTCCGTTATATCGATGAGTAAGTTACACCAGGAATAGTCCGTTTTATTGAAGAGAGATACACTGAGAATAGTCCATTATTTCGATGAGAGAGTTACACTGAGAATAGTCCATTAAATCAATGAGAAAGTTACACCAGGAATAGTCCGTTTTATCGATGAGAGAGTTACACTGAGAATAGTCCATTATTTCGATGAGAGAGTTACACTGAGAATAGTCCGATATATCTATGAGAAATTTACACCGAGAATAATCCGTTATATCGATGAGAGAATTACACTCAGAATAGTTCGTTATATCAATGAGAGAGATACACTGAGAATAGTCCGTTATTTCAATGATAGAGTTACCCTGAGAATAGTCCATTAAATCAACGAGAGAGTTTGACTGAGAATAGCCTGTTATATCGATGAGAGAGTTACAATGAGATTAGTCTGTTATATCAATGAGAGATTACACTGAGAATAGTCCATTAAATCAATGAAAGAATTACACTGAGAATATTCCGTTATATCACAGAGAGAATTACGCTGAGAATAGTCCGATATATCGATGAGAGAGTTACACCGAGAATAGTCCGTTATATCGATGAGTGAGTTAGACTGAGACTAGACCGTTCTATCGATGAGAGAGTTACACTCAGAATATTCCGTTATATCGATGAGAGCGTTATACCGAGAGTAGTCCATTATATCGATGAGAGAGTTACACTGAGAGTAGTCCGTTATATCAATGAGAGTTTTACACTCAGAATAGTCAATTATATCGATAAGTGTTACACTGAGAATAGTCCGTTATATCATTGAGGGAGCTATACCGAGAATACTCCTTTATATCAGTGTGAACGTTATACTGAGAATAGTCCATTATATCGATGAGAGAGTTGCACTGGTAAAATTCCATTATATCAGTGAGGGAATTACACTGAGAATGGTCAATTAAATCAATGAAAGAATTACACTGAGAATAGTCCGTTATATCAAAGAGAGAATTACGCTGAGAATAGTTCGTTATATCGATGAGAGAGTTAGACTGAGAGTAGACCTTTCTATCGATGAGAGAGTTACACTCAGAATAGTCCGTTATATCGATGAGAGAGTTACACTGAGAGTAGTCCGTTATATCGAGGAGAGAGATACACTGAGAATAGTCCGTTATATCGATGAAAGTGTTACACTGAGAATAGTCCATTATATTAGTGAGAGAGTTACACCGAGAATAGTCAATTGTATCGATGAGAGTGTTACACCGAGAATAGTCCATTATATCGATGAGGGAGTTACACCGAGAATAGTCCATATATCGATGAGAGAGTTACACTGAGAATTCACCGTTATATTGATGAGAATGTTACACCAGGAATAGTCCATTATATCAATGAGAGAGTTACACAGAGATTAGTCCATTATATCGATGAGGGAGATATACGGAGAATAGTCCTTTATATATCAGTGTGAGAGTTATGTTGAGAATAGTCCATTATATCGATGAGAGAGTTACACCGGCAATAGTCCATTATATCAATTAGAATTACCCTGAGAATAGTCCGTTAAATCAACAAGAGAGTTTGACTGAGAATAGCCTGTTATATCGATGAGAGAGTTACACTGAGAATAGTCTGTTATATCAATGAGAGATTACACTGAGAATAGTCCATTAAATCAATGAAAGAATTACACTGAGAATATTCCGTTATATCACAGAGAGAATTACGCTGAGAATAGTCCGATATATCGATGAGAGAGTTAGACTGAGAGTAGACCTTTCTATCGATGAGAGAGTTACACTCAGAATAGTCCGTTATATCGATGAGAGAGTTACACTGAGAGTAGTCCGTTATATCGAGGAGAGAGATACACTGAGAATAGTCCGTTATATCGATGAAAGTGTTACACTGAGAATAGTCCATTATATTAGTGAGAGAGTTACACCGAGAATAGTCAATTGTATCGATGAGAGTGTTACACCGAGAATAGTCCATTATATCGATGAGGGAGTTACACCGAGAATAGTCCATATATCGATGAGAGAGTTACACTGAGAATTCACCGTTATATTGATGAGAATGTTACACCAGGAATAGTCCATTATATCAATGAGAGAGTTACACAGAGATTAGTCCATTATATCGATGAGGGAGATATACGGAGAATAGTCCTTTATATATCAGTGTGAGAGTTATGTTGAGAATAGTCCATTATATCGATGAGAGAGTTACACCGGCAATAGTCCATTATATCAATTAGAATTACCCTGAGAATAGTCCGTTAAATCAACAAGAGAGTTTGACTGAGAATAGCCTGTTATATCGATGAGAGAGTTACACTGAGAATAGTCTGTTATATCAATGAGAGATTACACTGAGAATAGTCCATTAAATCAATGAAATAATTACACTGAGAATATTCCGTTATATCACAGAGAGAATTACGCTGAGAATAGTCCGATATATCGATGAGAGAGTTAGACTGAGACTAGACCGATCTATCGATGAGAGAGTTACACTCAGAATATTCCATTATATCGATGAGAGCGTTATACCGAGAGTAGTCCATTATATCGATGAGAGAGTTACACGGAGAGTAGTCCGTTATATCAATGAGAGTGTTACACTCAGAATAGTCAATTATATCGATAAATGTTACACTGATAATAGTCCGTTATATCACGGAGGGAGCTATACCGAGAATACTCCTTTATATCAGTGCAAGCGTTATACTGAGAATAGTCCATTATATCGATGAGAGAGTTGCACTGGTAAAATTCCATTATATCAGTGAGGGAATTACACTGAGAACGGTCAATTAAATCAATGAAAGAATTACACTGAGAATAGTCCGTTATATCAAAGAGAGAATTACGCTGAGAATAGTTCGTTATATCGATGAGAGAGTTAGACTGAGAGTAGACCATTCTATCGATGAGAGAGTTACACTCAGAATAGTCCGTTATATCAATGAGAGAGTTACACTGAGAGTAGTCCGTTATATCGAGGAGAGAGATACACTGAGAATAGTCCGTTATATCAATGAAAGTGTTACACTGAGAATAGTCCATTATATTAGTGAGAGTGTTACACCGAGAATAGTCAATTGTATCGATGAGAGTGTTACACCGAGAATAGTCCATTATATCGATGAGAGAGTTAAATGGAGAATAGTCCATTATATCGATGAGGGAGTTACACCGAGAATAGTCCATATATCGA
Source organism: Somniosus microcephalus (assembly GCF_052327205.1). Taxonomy (NCBI): domain Eukaryota; kingdom Metazoa; phylum Chordata; class Chondrichthyes; order Squaliformes; family Somniosidae; genus Somniosus; species Somniosus microcephalus. The sequence continues at coordinate 110,391,944 of NC_140994.1, forward strand.
TGAGAGAGTTCCACTGAGAATTCACCGTTATATTGATGAGAATGTTACACCAGGAATAGTCCGTTATATCAATGAGAGAGTTACACAGAGATTAGTCTGTTATATCGATGAGGGAGATATACGGAGAATAGTCCTTTATATATCAGTGTGAGAGTTATATTGAGAATAGTCCATTATATCGATGAGAGAGTTACACCGGCAATAGTCCATTATATCAATTAGAATTACACTGAGAATAGTCCATTATATCAATGAGAGAGTTATACTGAGAATAGTCCATTATATCATTGAGAGAGTAACACTGAAAATAGTCCATTATATCGATGAGGGAGTTTCCCCGAGAATAGTCCATTATATCGATGAGAGAGATACACTGAGAATAGTCCATTATATCGATGAATGAGTTACAGTGAGAATAGTCCTTTATATCGATGAGAGAATTACACCAAGAATAGTCCGTTATATCGATGAGAGAGTTACACTGAGAATAGTCCATTATATCAATTAGAGTTACACTGAGAATAGTCCGTTATATCGCTGAGAGAGTTACAGTGAGAATAGTCCATATATCGATGAGAGAGTTACAGTGAGAATAGTCCATATATCGATGAGAGAGTTACACTGAGAATTGACCGTTATATCGATGAGAATGTTACACCAGGAATAGTCCCTTATATCAATGAGAGAGGTACACAGAGATTAGTCCGTTATATCGATGAGGGAGATATACCGAGAAAAGTCCTTTATATCAGTGTGAGCATTATACTGAGAATAGTCCATTATATCGATGAGAGTGTTACACCGAGAATAGTCCGTTATATCAGTAAGTGAATTACAATGGCAATAGTCCATTATATCGACGAGAGAGTTACACTGAGAATAGTCAATTATATCAATGAGAGAGTTACACTGAGAATAGTCCGTTATATCAATGAGAGAGTTACAGTGAGAATAGTCCGTTATATCAAAGAGAGTTACACTGAGAATAGTCCGTTATATCAATGAGAGAGTTACACTGAGAATAATCCTTTATATCAATGAGAGAGTTACACTGAGAATAGTCCGTTATATCAGTGAAAGAGTTACACTGTGAATAATGCTTTATATCAATGAGAGTTACACTGAGAATAGTCCGTTATATCAAAGAGAGTTACACTGAGAATAGTCCGTTATATCAATGAGAGAGTTACACTGAGAATAACCCTTTATACCAATGAGAGAGTTACACTGAAAATAGTCCATTATATCAAAGAGAGTTACACTGAGAATAGTCCATTATATCGATGAGAGAGTAGCGCTGATAATAGTCCATTATATCAGTGAGAGAATTACACTGATTATAGTCCGTTATATCGATGAGTGAGTTACACTGATTATAGTCCGTTATATCGATGAGTGAGTTACACTGAGTATCGTCCGTTATATCGATGAGAGAGTTATACTGAGAATTGTCTTTTATAACAATGAGACCATTACACTGAGAATAGACCATTATGTCGATGAGAGTGTTACACCAGCAATAGTCCATTATATCGATGAGAGAGTTACACTGAGAATATTCCGTTATATCGATGAGGGAATTACACCAAGAATAGTCCATTATATCAATGAGAGTTACACGGAGAATAGTCCGTTATATCGATGAGAGAGTTACACCGAGAATAGTCCGTCATATCGATGAGAGTGTTACACTGAGAACAGCCCGTTATATCGATGGGAGAGTTAGACTGAGAAAAGTCCGTTATATCGATGAAAGTGTTACACTGAGAATAGTCCGTTATATTAGTGAGAGAGTTACACCGAGATAAGTCAATTATATCGAAGGGAGAGTTACACTGAGAATAGTCCGTTATATCAATGAGAGAATTACACAGAGAATAGTCCATTATATCAAAGAGAGAGTTACGGTGAGAATAGTCCATATATCGACGAATGAGTTACACTGAGAATAGTCCGTTATATCACAGAATCACAGAATCACAGAAACCCCACAGTGCAGATGGAGGCTATTTCGGCCCATCGAGCCTGCACCGACACATATCCCACCCAATTCCCCGCAACCCCTACACCAACACATATCCCACCCTATCCCCGTAACCCCACGGTGAAAGAGTGAAACCGAGAATGGTCCGTTATATCAGTGAGACTTACACTGAGAATAATCCATCGTATTGATGAGAGTGTTACACTGAGAATAGTCCATCATATCAATGAGAGAATTACACTGAGAATAGTCCGTTATATCGATGAAAGTGTTACACTGAGAATAGTCCGTTATATCGATGAGAGAATTACACTGTGAAAAGTCCGTTATATCATTGAGAGAGTTACATGGAGAATAGTCCATTAGGTCAATTAGAATTACACTGAGAATAGTTCATTATATCAATGAGAGAATTACACTGAAAATAGTCTTTTATAACAATGAGAGCATTATACTGAGAGTAGTCCGTTATATCGATGAGAGTGTCACAACGAGAATAGTCAATTATATCGATGAGAGAGTTACACCGAGAATAATCCGTTATATCGATGAGAGAATTACACTGAGAATAGCCCGTTATATCGATGAGAGAGTTACACCGAGAATAGTTACACCGAGAATAGTCCATTATATCAATTAGAGTTACGCCGAGAATAGTCTGTTATATCGATGAGAGAATTACACTGAGAGTAGGCCGTTATAACGATGAGAGAATTACACTGAGAATAGTCCATTATATCAATGAGAGAGTTACACAGAGAATAGTCCATTAAATCAATGAGAGAATTACACTGAGAATAGTCCGTTATATCGATGAGTGTCTTACACCAAGAACTGTCTGTTATATCGATGAGAGAGTTACATGCAGAGTAGACTGTGATATCGATGAGAGAGATACACTGAGAGTAGTCCGTTATATCGATCAGAGAGTTAAACTGAGAATAGCCCATATCAATGAGAGTGTTACACTAAGAATAGTCCATTATATTAGTGAGAGTTACACTGAGCATTGTCCATTATATCGATGAAAGCATTACACTGAGAATAGTCCGTTATATCGATGAGAAAGTTACACTAAGAATAGCCCGTTATATCGATGAGAGAGTTAGACTGAGAGTAGACCATTATATCCATGAGAGAGTTACACTCAGAATAGTCCATTATATCGATGAGAGAGTTATACCGAGAATAGTCATTTCTATCGATGAGAGAATTTCACTGAGAGCTGTCCGTTATATCGATGAGAGAGTTACACTGAGAATAGTCCGTTATATCGATGAGAGAGTTACACCGAGAATAGTCTGATATATCGATGAGACAGTTACACAGAGAATATTCCATTATATCGATGAGGGAATTACACAAAGAATAGTATATTATATCAATGAGAGAGTTACACCGAGAATAGTCCGTTATATCGATGAGACAGTTACACCGAGAATAATCCATTATATCGATGAGAGAGTTACACTGAGAACAGTTCATTATATCGATGAGAGAATTACACCGAGAATATTCCATTATATCGATGAGAGAGTTACACTGAGAATAGTCCATTATATTGTTCAGAGTTACACCGAGAATAGTCCATTATATCAATGAGAGAGTTACACTGAGTATAGTACATTATATCAATGAGAGATACACTGAGAATAGGCCGTTATATCGATGAGATAATTACACCGTGAATAGTCCGTTATATCAATGAGAGAATTACACTGAGAATAGTCCGTTATATCAATGAGAGAGTTACACTGAGAATAGTCCATTATATTGAAGAGACAATTACAACGAGACTATTACGTTATATCGATGAGGGAATTACACCAAGAATTGTCCATTATATCAATGAGAGAGTTACGAAAAGAATAGTCCACTATATCGATGCGAGAGTTATACTGAGTATAGTCCTTTATATCGATGAGAGAGTTACACTGAGAATTGACTGGTGTATTGTTGAGAGTGTAACACTGTGAACAGTCCGTTATATCAATGAGAGTGTTACACTGAGAATAGTCCACTATATCGATGAGAGAGTTACACCGAGAATAGTCCATTATATCGATGAGAGTGCTACACTGAGAATAGTCCTTTATATCAATGAGAGAAATACACTGAGAAAATCCGTTATATCGATGAAGTGTTGCACTGAGAATAGTCCGTTATATTGAAGAGAAAGTTACACCGAGAATATTCCATTATATCGATGAGGGAAATACACCAAGAATAGTATAGTATATCAATGAGAGAGTTACAGTGAGAATAGTCCGGTATATCAATGAGAGAGTTTCGCGGAGAACAGTCCGTTATATCAATGAGAGCGTTACACCGAGAATATTCCATTACAACGATGAGAGAGTTACACTGAGAATAGTCTGTTATATCAATGAGAGAGGTACGCTGAGTGTAGTCCATTATATCAATGAGAGAATTACACTGAGAGTAGTCCGTTATATCGATGAGAGAGTTTCTCCCAGAATAGTTCATTATATCAACGAGAGAGCTACACCAGGAATATTCCATTGTATCGATGAGAGAGTTACACTGAGAATAGTCCATTATATCGATGAGAAAGTTACACCAGGAATAGTCCATTATATCGATGAGAGAGTTAGTCTGAGAATACTCCGTTATATCGATGAGAGAATTACACTGAGAACAGTCAGTTATATCGATGAGAGAGTTGCACTGAGAATAGACTGTTATATCGATGAGAGAGTTTCACTGAGAATAGTCAGTTATATCGATGAGAGAGTTCCACTGAGAATAGCCCATTATATTGATGAGAGAGTTACACTGAGAATAGACCGTTATATCGATGAGAGAATTACACTGAGAATAGTCCATTATATCGATGAGAGAGTTACACTGTGAATAGTCCAATATATCGATGAGAGTGATACACTGAGAATAGTCCACTATATCGATGAGAGAATTACACTGAGAATAGTCCATTATATCGATGAGAGAGTTACCCTGTGAATATTCCATTATATCGATGAGAGAGTTACACTGTGAAGAGTCCATTATATCGATGAGAGAGTTACACTGTGAATAGTCCATTATATCGATGAGAGAGTTACCCTGTGAATAGTCCATTATATCGATGAGAGAGTTACACTGTGAATAGTCCTTTATGTTCATGTGAGAATTACACTGAGAATAGTCCATTATATCGATGAGAGAATTACACTGAGAATATTCCATTATATCGATGAGAGAGTTACACTGAGAATAGTCCATTATATCGATGAGAGAATTACACTGTGAATAGTCCATTATAACGATGAGAGAGTTACACTGAGAATAGTCCATTATATCGATGAGAGAGTTACACTGAGAATAGTCCGTTATATCGATGAGAAAGTTACATCGAGAAGAATCCATTATATCGAAGAGAGAATTACACTGATAATAGTCCGATATATCATTGAGAAAGTTTCACCAAGAATAGTCCATTATATCGATGAGAGTGTTACACTGAGAATATTCCATTATATCGATGAGAGAGTTACACCGAGAATAGTCCGTTATATCGATGAGAGTTACACTGAGAATAGTCCGTTATATCGATGAGTGTGCTACACCGAGAATTGTCCGTTATATCAATGAGAGTGTTACACTGAGAATAGTCCGTTATGTCGAGGAGAGTTTCACTGAGAATAGTCTGTTATATCGATGAGAGAGTTAGACTCAGAATAGGCCGTTCTATCGATGAGAGAGTTGCACTGAGAATAGTCCGTTATATCGAGGAGAGCGATACACTGAGAATAGACTGATATCCATGAGAGAGTTATAGTGGGAATAGTCCATTATATCAATGAGAGAGATACAGTGAGACTAGTCCGTTGCAGCAATGAGAGAGTTACACCGAGAAACGTCCATTATATTAATGAGAGATACACTGTGATTAGTCCGTTATATCGATGAGAGAGTTACACCGAGAATATGCCGTTATATCAATGAGAGAGTTACACTGAGAATAGACCGTTATAGAGATGAGAGTGTTACACTGAGAATAGTCCATTATATCGAGGAGAGTTTCACTGAGAATAGTCTGTTATATCGATAAGAGAGATACACTGAGAATAGTCCATTATCTCGAGGAGAGTTTCACTGAGAATAGTCCGTTATATCGATGAGAGAGATACACTGAGAAAAGACTGATATCCATGAGAGAGTTATAGTGGGAACATTCCGTAATATCGATGCGAGTTACACCGGGAATAGTCCGTTATATCGATGAGATGGTTAAACCGAGAATAGTCCATTATATTGATGAGAGATACACTGGAAATATTCCGTTATATCGATGAGAGTGTTACACCAAGAATAGTCCGTTATATCGATGAGAGAGTTATACTGAGAATAGTCCGTTCTATCGATGAGAGAGTTGCACTGAGAATAGTCCGTTATATCGAGGAGAGCGATACACTGAGAATAGACTGATATCCATGAGAGAGTTATAGTGGGAATAGTCCATTATATCAATGAGAGAGATACAGTGAGACTAGTCCGTTGCAGCAATGAGAGAGTTACACCGAGAAACGTCCATTATATTAATGAGAGATACACTGTGATTAGTCCGTTATATCGATGAGAGAGTTACACCGAGAATATGCCGTTATATCAATGAGAGAGTTACACTGAGAATAGACCGTTATAGAGATGAGAGTGTTACACTGAGAATAGTCCATTATATCGAGGAGAGTTTCACTGAGAATAGTCTGTTATATCGATAAGAGAGATACACTGAGAATAGTCCATTATCTCGAGGAGAGTTTCACTGAGAATAGTCCGTTATATCGATGAGAGAGATACACTGAGAAAAGACTGATATCCATGAGAGAGTTATAGTGGGAACATTCCGTAATATCGATGCGAGTTACACCGGGAATAGTCCGTTATATCGATGAGATGGTTAAACCGAGAATAGTCCATTATATTGATGAGAGATACACTGGAAATATTCCGTTATATCGATGAGAGTGTTACACCGAGAATAGTCCGTTATATCGATGAGAGAGTTATACTGAGAATAGTCAGTTATATCGATGAGAGAGTTACACTGAGAATAGACCGTTATATTGATGAGAGAGTTACACTGAGAGTAGACTTTTATATCGATGGGAGTGTTACACTGAGAATAGTCCATTATATCGATGAGATAGTTACACCGAGAATAGTCCATTATATTGATGAGAGATACACTGGGAATATTCCGTTATATCGATGAGAGTGCTACACCGAGAATAGTCCGTTATATCGATGAGAGAGTTATACTGAGAATAGTCAGTTATATCGATGAGAGAGTTCCACTGAGAATAGACCATTATATTGATGAGAGAGTTACACTGAGAGTAGACTTTTATATCGATGGGAGTGTTACACTGAGAATAGACCGTTATATCGATGAGTCTGTTAAACTGAGAACAGATCATTATATCAGTGAGAGTGTTACACTGAGAATTGTCCCTTACATCGATGAGACAGTTACACCGAGAATAGTCCATTATTACAATGAGTGACTTACATGGAGAATAGTCCGTTATACCAATGAGAGAGTTTCACTGAGAACAGTCCGAAATATCGATGAGAGCGTTACACCGAGAATATTCCGTTATATTGATGAGAGAGTTCCACTGATAATAGTCCGTTATATCGATGAGAGAATTACACTGAGAATAGTCCATTATATCGATGAGAGAGTTACACTGTGAATACTCCATTATATCGATGAGAGTGATACATTGAGAATAGTCCATTATATCGAGGAGAGTTTCACTGAGAATAGTCTGTTATATCGATAAGAGAGATACACTGAGAATAGTCCATTATCTCGAGGAGAGTTTCACTGAGAATAGTCCATTATATCGATGAGAGAGATACACTGAGAAAAGACTGATATCCATGAGAGAGTTATAGTGGGAACATTCCGTAATATCGATGCGAGTTACACCGGGAATAGTCCGTTATATTGATGAGATGGTTAAACCGAGAATAGTCCATTATATTGATGAGAGATACACTGGGAATATTCCGTTATATCGATGAGAGTGTTACACCGAGAATAGTCCGTTATATCGATGAGAGAGTTATACTGAGAATAGTCAGTTATATCGATGAGAGAGTTACACTGAGAATAGACCATTATATTGATGAGAGAGTTACACTGAGAGTAGACTTTTATATCGATGGGAGTGTTACACTGAGAATAGTCCATTATATCGATGAGATAGTTACACCGAGAATAGTCCATTATATTGATGAGAGATACACTGGGAATATTCCGTTATATCGATGAGAGTGCTACACCGAGAATAGTCCGTTATATCGATGAGAGAGTTATACTGAGAATAGTCAGTTATATCGATGAGAGAGTTCCACTGAGAATAGACCATTATATTGATGAGAGAGTTACACTGAGAGTAGACTTTTATATCGATGGGAGTGTTACACTGAGAATAGACCATTATATCGATGAGTCTGTTAAACTGAGAACAGATCATTATATCAGTGAGAGTGTTACACTGAGAATTGTCCCTTACATCGATGAGACAGTTACACCGAGAATAGTCCATTATTACAATGAGTGACTTACATGGAGAATAGTCCGTTATACCAATGAGAGAGTTTCACTGAGAACAGTCCGAAATATCGATGAGAGCGTTACACCGACAATATTCTGTTATATTGATGAGAGAGTTCCACTGATAATAGTCCGTTATATCGATGAGAGAATTACACTGAGAATAGTCCATTATATCGATGAGAGAGTTACACTGTGAATACTCCATTATATCGATGAGAGTGATACACTGAGAATAGTCCATTATATCGATGAGAGAATTACACTGAGAATAGTCCACTATATTGATGAGAGAGTTCCACTGATAATAGTCAATTGTATCGATGAGAGAATTACACTGAGAATAGTCCATTATATTGATGAGAGAATTACACTGAGAATAGTCCATTATATCAATGAGAGAATTACACTGAGAGTAGTCCATTATATCGATGAGAGAATTACACTGAGAATAGTCCATTGTATCGATGAGAGGTTTACACTGAGAATAGTCCGTTATATCATTGACAAAGTTTCACCGAGAATAGTCCGTTATATCGATGAGAGTGTTATACCAAGAATAGTCCGTTATTTCGATGAGAGAATTACACTGAGAATAGTTCGTTATAGCGATGAGTGTGTTACACCGAGAATTGTCCGTTATATCAATGAGAGGGTTACACTGAGAATAGTCCGTTATATCGAGGAGAGTTTCACTGAGAACAGTCTGTTATATTGATGAGAGAGTTAGACTGAGAACAGTCCGTTATATCGATGAGAGAGTTACACTGAGAATAGTCCATTATATTAATGAGAGATACACTGTGGTTAGTCCGTTATATCGATGAGAGAGTTACACCGAGAATATTCAGTTATATCAATGAGAGTTACACTGAGAATAGACCGTTATAGCGATGAGAGTGTTACACTGAGAATAGTCCTTTATATCAATGAGAGGGTTACACTGAGAATAGTCCGTTATATCGATGAGAGAGTTACACTGAGAATAGTCCATTATATCGAGGAGAGTTTCACTGAGAATAGTCTGTTATATCGATGAGAGTGTTAGACTGAGAATAGTCCGTTATATCGATGAGAGAGTTACATTGAGAAAAGACTGATATCCATGAGAGAGTTACAGTGAGAATAGTCCGTTATATCGAAGGGAGAGTTACACTGCGAATATTCCGTAATATCGATGAGAGAGTTACACCGGGAATAGTCCGTTATATCGATGAGAGATTCACTGAGATTAGTCCGTTATATCGATGAGAGTGTTACACCAAGAATCGTCCGTTATATCGAAGAGAGAGTTACACTGAGAATAGTCCGTTATATTGATGAGAGTTACACTGAGAATACTCCGTTATATCGAGGAGAATTTCACTGAGAATAATCTGTTATATCGATGAGAGTGTTAGACTGAGAATAGTCCGTTATATCGATGAGAGAGTTACACTGAGAATAGTCCGTTATATCGAGTGAGTTACGTTACACTGAGAATAGAACCTTATATCGGTGAGAGAATTATACTGAGAATAGTCCGTTATATCGATGAGAGAAATACACTGAGAATAGTCTGATATCTATAATGAGTTACAGTGAGAATAGTCCGATATATCAAAGAGAGTGTAAGGGGTTTTCCATGAGAGATTTCCCTGAGGTTTCTCTCTCTAGAGGCCTCTCTCTCTTGCACAGTAAAACCTTGAGTGGTTCGACCCACTCGCCCCTTAGATTCTATACTCTGGACTTAGACGCAGGATCTACAATGTAGAGAAAACTCTTGTAGACCAAGTTTGACGAAACAAAATGAAATTTTGTTGCATAAGGAAAAATATCAAATCAAATGCAAGCAGATAAGGGAGTACATGGGAGGAAAAAACACACAAACAAATCATAACGACACAGTACTAACTAAGGCAAATACAGGCATCTTATACTCTACAAAGATCATCATGAAATAAGGAAACACACGGAACATTGAGGGACAACAACTCATGTTAATTGTACACTTAAATCCACCCCGTTATTAAACCTATCTAGATCTGATTGTGAAGGGCCAGAAACATGCTCACCAATCCCACTAGGAAGTGCAAGGTTTTGAAATCGAGTCTGTGTTTGGTCCTTTCAGGCGTTTCATCTCCACGTGGATCGTGAAGCCCCTGCGAGCTGTGACACACCTCTCTCCTGAGGTGGGGGTCGGGGGCGGCTGGACACCGGCGCGCCTGGATGTCAGCGGGGTCGAGGATCATCGGCTCGACCCTGGTGAGAGCAGCTTTGGGCTGGCTCCCATCGCTTCTTCAGTTTTTTATCTCTTCTCCCGAGCCGGGGTGGCTGGAAGGTTTCTTCTCTTGGGACCTTTATTTTTTTGTTTCTTCTCCCAAGTTGGGTCGATGGCCTCTCATTCTGGCAATGGCCCAGGGATGGTCGATGATCTCCCGATGTGTTTCCCCGGGGCGGGACGCCGGCTTCGAGACGGTCTTCTTGATGTTGGCTTTCTTCTTCCTCCTGCGAGTGCCTGCTTCTTCTCCTGGGTGTCCGGATTCGAGCTGTGTTTCCAACTGCCGAAAATTCTTCCAGATATACTTTCTTCCAGAAACCTCCGTCTCCCGCCCAAAATCAGGTTAGTCTTTGTTTTAATTTTGGTGGGCTGGGAGCACAGTGGGGTAGTCATTATATTTTAAAATGTCTTCAACGGCTGGTAAAGGCCCATCTCAGGTCTGGAATTACCTTCATTGTTTTTAATGTCCTGCTGATCTCATTATCTAGTCCTGGGTACTGTTCTCATGAATATGATATTGTCCCCTTTTGTCTGGGTCAACATTTTGATGGCCTCTGTCTCCAGGCCGATCTTGACTAGATCTGCATCTAATCCATATGCATACGTGTGGGTCTGGTTTTGTTCTCTCAGAAACGGCTTCCAGAACTTGCTGTAGGTTGAATCCACAAAGCTTTCTGAGGTTGCGCAGGAACCATTTTAAAGTGTCCCAATAAGCTGGCCACATGGTATGGTGGCCATTTTGTATGCCCCTTTTTCTGGGCTTCTTTTAAAACAGTCTTTAAAATCATGGCCTCTTCTGCCATTTGACCCTTATTAATACAAAGTCCAATTTTGCAGATCCTACACTCCCCCCTGATGATACTGTAACTTGCTTGAAGTATCATAATTCTGGGTGAGCAAAATTTTCTGACTTTCCACAATCTAACCATCCCCAGTATTTACCTATCTATGACCCCACGACACATGCATTTCCCATTTCAGAAAAATCTAGTGCACATTAAGCATCTATAGACGGCAATACCTTGGAGTTGAAAATCTAACAACTTACTTCCAGGCGTGGAGGGGGGCCTTATACCCCGACATCACCTAGTGCATACACATTACCTTCTAATAATAACATCACATCTAATAAAACTTCAATCAGAAAATAAAGTACATACATGAAAAATTCAAAAAACTACACATGAATACATGTCAAAAATAATTCAGAGGAGGGAGGGAAAACTTTAACTTTATACAAAGCAGCAAAATATAAACGGGTGTCTCTTCTTCTACCCGCACATAATGCTCCCTCCATTCCCCTCTATTCTCATACTTCTGCGAATATTTGGCCTTTTTACAGTGTATAAACAGTAAATAAACTACAATGACAACCTGGCACACTACAAGAATGTGGGAGGCTATCCTAATCCAGGAAGGGACTTCTATATTAGTGAACAGGTCCCACCATGGTGGGGTCACTATATCCAATATGTCTGCCCCTATCTCTAAAGTCTTCTGCTCCAGTGTGTAGAAGTGTTTTTGTGAAACAACAACGGCTTTTAATATCTTGGTGAGGTGTTCAGGGAGAGGGGGAATGATATATCCAAAATTTGCAACGAAACGCTGCAGATCGGTGAAATTCTCTTTCACAGTGATGTGAACAGTGGAAGGTTCAGGAATGGGGACAATTCGCTCTTGGGCCACTTGAACTTCTGCCCTGGGCTTGAAACAGAAGCTGCTGTCACTAACCGGACACCAACCGTGCTGTCCATGCTTGTAGTGGGGCGCTGCAGTGGTGACATGGTATGTCCCACCTCCTACATATGTCACTTGCGGGGGCACATGGCCTTGTGCCATTGCCACCATGGTGCAATTTATAGGCTTCGCACCAGCAGTTCTGAACCAGCACTGTGGTTTTGAATGGGCATTCAAGTGCTGGGGACACAGGATGATGTGTGTTCCCCGGCTCCGGCACCTCGAGAGGTCGGTACCCGTCATTGCATGCTCCCATCGAATGACGTAAGGTGGGACCCCCGTGTAGCGAATGTGCGCACCCCCCTGAATGACTCCAATGTTCTCCACCCTGTATACCGGGGCGGGTTTGGCTGTCTTTCCCATCACCGGCATTCTTACCACTATACCCATAATGGTGTGATTAGACCGTCCACAGTCCACTGGGACTGGGTAGGCCTCTGAAGCTAGTCTGAGCTGGCACAGACTCAATGTATTCTCAAAAGGGTGGAGGACTGCGAGGTTCTTGTTGCTGATCCAGGAGGGGACTAAACCTCGCTTTAAATCCTCCAGATTACTACGGCCCTCACCCAGTAACCACACCCTGTATAGCACACAAGCTTCGTTCTGCGCAGCCTGATCGGACGCATTCCGATCCTCCCTGATGAGAGCATTTACCGTTCTGGCGTGTTTCTCCAGCTCAGCTATTATCTCTTTTAAGTGTAGTGTCATGGCCTGGTCCTCATGTAACTCAGAACCCACTACCTTATTCTCATCAGTCAGTATCTTTCTTAACTGTGTTTTCAAATCATTGATCTGGGTTTGCAGCTCCACATCATCCACTGTGTTGATGACGGAAGTTCCTGTATTAAAAGCTGTGAAAATATCATTTACTGCACCCCTTTTTTGTCTCCCTACCCTGTCCAAGACCTCATGTGGTGTGGTGTACAATTCGGCTCTGTCGACATTGGCAAAGTCGAATTCGTAAAACTGTTTAAACATGTTTGTTAACAGGACCTGGTATAATTGCTCTGTTTCCCTGGGGCACCACGCTGGCAATCTTATCTCGGTGAGGTTTAAAATCACCGAAGCCACCGCGTAGTGGACCCCTTGGTACAGTACCTGACCTGTGGGTACCAATACCAATCCGTTCCCGGGTCCATTTGTCGTGGGGGGCACCCTTCCTTGAGGGCTTTAGCTACCGGAACTGTGGGCAGGGGCTTGCGGGGTCGGGTGATAAGCTCAGTGGCGTTTACTGGGATCTGAGAGTATGGGACTCCGCACGCCCGTGTGCTGACGTCCCACCTCATTCCTTGTCCAGCATCCTGCCACTGTCTTTGGAAAAAGATGGAGACGCCTGTGGGTCAAGCGCGTTCTGAACCCCACATACAGATGTAGATCCCCTCATCTGGTTCCCACCATTTGTCCCAACAGACACTCAACCCCCCGTGAGTTCCCGTTATTGTCCGATGGGTGTTATTACCCAATCTTTCCCATTCCACCGTTGAATTCTTCATGGTGCTGCTCAACTTGCGCAGCCACCACCAGCGGTCCAAAGGTACATGTCCGTGACAAACAAGGCCAATCTTCTTGCCCACGGTGACGCTGATCCTGGGTGCAATGATCCGCACCCTGGGGCACATCAGAGACGTTTCTTTGTATGCAAACCTTGTCTGGCTGGAGTATTCAGTAGAGTTTGACCCCAGCCAGCCTGGCCATCTCCCTTCATGGAAGTAGGCAGCAGTCTCTTCAGCGTCCCATGAGCCGGTTCCGTCAGTCGCGATGGGGCCTCTATTTCCAGAGCACCCGTAGATGGTGGAGTCCTTGGTGTGGCCCCGATAGGCCCAGCTCCATCCGACCATCATGAACGCGACGAGGATCCCTCTCATCGTTCTCCTGGTTCCTGCAATATATCAAATAATCCCGAGAGATTCTGGCTTAGGTGACGGCATGATCGGGTCTTTCGACCTCGATCCAAAACACACACATAAACTGTGCAGATTTTTAAACTACTTAAACTCTAATCATTTTAATATTTACACACCTTAAACTTAAACTTAAACTTAACTTATGTACAGCGCCGCCCATCCCTGGGCGGCTTGCCTAATCCCTGATTGGACTGCAGCTTGCCGCTCCCTATGGCGGGGCTGCAGTGACCTGTGGCTCTGGTTCCCCGCAGCCTTTTGCTGCTAAACGGGGACTGTGTTTTTTCATGGATTTCTGAAGTCGGCGTTTACTGGGAGTGGGGGAATCGGGCCAAGGTTTTACAGGCTGAGGCGTTCGAGTCGACCTGCGAAAATGTACTTTGGACGTGGCTCCCTTAGCGAGTGGATCTTCGGGTGGGACCTTAGCTCTCACAGCCCGTGGCTCTTCCACGGCTGTAGGCTTCGGCTACCTTCCCTCAGGCTCCGCCCCTTTGGGATTCGGGCAGGGTCCCTTGGCGAGTGGACCTTCGGGTGGGACTTCAGCTCTCACAGCCCGTGGCTCTTCCATGACTGTAGGCTTCGGCTCCCTCCCCTCAGGCTCCGCCCCTTCGCGAATTGGGCCTGTGGCAGACGGCTCCTCCTCACCTGTCCCTACAGGTGGAGAATCTCTGCCCCCAATTTCTACCTCCCCCACGCTCGAGTCGAGGGAGGGATCTCCGTCCTCCGACTCCACCTCTTCCAGAATCGTGTCGAGGGCGGGACCTTGTTGTTCAGGCCCCTCCTCGTCCGAGTCCCAGGCCATCGGAGAAGGCTCCCCCCAGGTGGGCGGGACCTCTTCTCCTTCCAAGCAGGCTACGGTGTCAGCTTGTGTGGTGTGATGAAATATATGCCTTCATCAGCCCATGTGTTTTACCTGCTTGTATTGTGTGAACCGCCCCCTTTTGTTCCTATTGTGTGTATTGGCTACGCCCCTGTCTTTTGCCATATAAAGGTCTCAAGAGCTGTATGAGTCATTCCTACCAGACGAACCCGATGCGGGAAGACCTGCAATGCTGCAATGTTCTTAGTGATTAAAAGCCTTCAGTTGAATCCTTGCCTTTGAGTTATTGATGGCATATCAATTTTAATCACTAAAACACCAAGATGGATCGACTCCTGAAACCAGAGCACTTGGATCTGGACCCCCATGCCTCAGGCGCAGCCACACAGTTTGGACACTGGTTCCAATGCTTCGAATTTTTCATTGCAAACTCATCCACCGCCATAGCAGCCTCAACCGCTACCGGAGACATGAAACTGGGAATCCTGCGAAACTGGGTGAGCCATCGGGTCTCCCCTCTCATCCAAGATGCCACCAGCTACGGGGATGCCTGCACCATTCTGAAGGCCCACATGCGGCCAATAAACGAGGTGTACGCCAGGCATCTTCTGACTACTCACACGCAGCGGCATGGTGAGTCACGAGAGGACTTTATACTAAGCCTAAAAGTACTGGGCAGAGACTGTAACTGTAAGGCCATGTCTGCCATCGTGTACACGGAGGAGCTGATTCGAGACTCCCTTATTGCGGGCCTCAGTTCAAATTACATTCGGCAGAAACTGTTTTAAAAGGAGGGACTGGGCTTAAAACAGGCTATAGATATAGCGCGATCGCTGGATATGGCCCAGAAGAACTCTGAATCCTGTTCCCCAGGCCACGTGGACCACTCCGCCTCGTGCGTGCCATGGGGGCCGCCATCTTGGAAGCCATCTTCAACTCCCAGGTCTCAGGCCAGCCCAGCACCATCGGAGCCCCAGCCTCCACCCAGGAGCCCCACTACTGCCGTGATGCATCGGGGCCCGAAATGCTACTTCAGCGGCCAGGACAAACACTCCAGGCATCTGTGCCCAGCGAAGGGCACCACCTGTTTTAAATGCGGGAAGAAAGGACATTTCAGCAAAGTCTGCAGAGGGAACCCCGCCTCCAACTCCACCACCGCCGCGTGCGCGCCGTGGGAGCGGCCATCTTGGAAGCCATCTTGTCCACCCTCATGGAGTCCACCATCTTGCCCCGACTACACGGACCTCCAGGACCCACTGGTGGCCTCAATCACAGTGGATCAATCCAGGCCGCATCCGTTGTCTAAATCGATGATGGACATAGAGGTAAACGGGAACAAGGTTAAATGCTTGATTGACTGCGGGAGCACCGAAAGCTTTATTCATCCTAGCCTGGTAAAATGACTTTCATTAACGATAGTCCCCACACAGGGCAAAATCGCCATGGCCGATAAGACTCATACCTCAAAAATTACAGGTTTCTGCGCGGTTATGTTGTCGGTAAAAGGCAATGATTACAGAGATTTTAAACTATTGATAATCCCAGATCTCTGTGTGAGCGTGATCTTGGGTCTGGACTTCCAGTGCCACCACCAAAGTATCACGCTTACCTACGGTGGGTCCCAGCCGCCCCTCACAGTGTGCGGTCTGGCTACCCTGAAGGTCAAGCCGCCCTCTCTGTTCGCCAACCTCGCACCCAACTGTCAACCCATAGCGACCAAGAGCAGGTGGTACAGCTGGGAGGATAGACGGTTCATTGCGTCGGAAGTAGAAAGACTCAAGCGGGAGGGTATCATTGAATGCAGTACCAGCCCGTGGCATGCCCAGGTAGTAGTAGTTAAGGGTAGCGAAAGAAGCGGATGGTGATAGATTATAGCCAGACAGTTAATCTATACACCCAGCTAGACGCCTACCCTCTGCCCCGCATAGCGGATATGGTTAACCAAATCGCGCAATACCGGGTGTTTTCCACCATCGACCTAAAATCGGCATACCACCAGCTCCCCATTAGGCCGGAGGACCGTCCATACACCGCCTTCAAGGCGAACGGACGTCTCTACCACTTCCTCAGAGTCCCCTTTGGGGTAACGAACGGGGTCTCGGTCTTCCAGCGGGAGATGGACCGCATGGTCGATGAGAACCAGTTAACAGCCACCTACTCATACCTAGACAACGTCACCATCTGCGGCCACGACCAGCAAGACCACGACTCGAACCTCGCGAGATTTCTGAAAACCGCCCTCAGACTCAATCTCACCTACAACGAGGATAAGTGTGTCTTTAGCACCACGCGCCTCGGTATCCTGGGCTGCGTGGTGGAAAACGGGGAAATCGGTCCGGACCCCGACCGATTGCGCCCCCTACGGGAGCTACCCCTACCAAACACTCCCAAGGCCCTGAAAAGGTGCCTGGGGTTCTTCTCCTATTACGCCCAATGGGTCCCCAATTATTCCGACAAGCCCCGTCCCCTCCTGAAATCAACGTCCTTCCTGCTCACGGCCGAGGCCCACGCCGCCTTCAACAGCATTAAACACGACATTCAGAAGGCCGCACTGCGGGCAGTGGACGAAAACATCATTTTCCAGGTCGAAAGCGATGCGTCCGACTTCGCTTTAGCAGCCACCCTTAACCGGGATGGGCGGCCCGTAGCCTTTTTCTCAAGAACCCTCCAAGGGCCCGAGATCAGGCACTCCTCGGTAGAGAAGGAGGCCCAGGCCATAGTGGAGGCAGTGCAGCACTGGAGGCACTACCTAGCCGGCAAACGCTTCACCCTGCTTACCGACCAGCGGTCGGTAGCCTTCATGTTTAACAACGAACAGAGGGGGAAGATCAAGAACGACAAAATTCTCAGGTGGCGGATTGAACTCTCCACGTTTGAGTACGACATAATATATAGGCCGGTGGCCCTCAACGAATCCCCCAACGCCCTATCACGAGGGATGTGTGCCAGCATCCAGGGGGACAGGCTACAGGGCCTCCACAATGGCCTCTGCCACCCGGGGGTCACCCGGCTATTCCACTTTATAAAATCCCGTAACCTGCCCTATTCCATCGAGGAGGTCCGGTCTATGACCAGGGACTGCCGCACCTGTGCGGAATGCAAGCCCCGTTTTTTCAGGCCCGACCGAGCCCACCTCATCAAAGCTACATGGCCATTCAAGCGCCTGAGCTTAGATTTCAAGGGAACACTCCCCTCCACCGACCGCAATGTGTACTTTCTCAACATTGTGGACGAGTACTCCTGCTTCCCATTCGCCTACCCCTGCCCAGATATGACCAGTGCCACGGTCATCAAGTGCCTTGGCAACCTGTTTTGCACGTTCGGCATGCCCAACTACATCCACACTGACAGGGGGCTTCGTTCATGAGCGACGAACTGCGCCAATACCTGCTGTCGAAGGGGATAGCCACGAGTTGGACCACTAGTTATAACCCCCGGGGTAATGGGCAAGTGGAGAGGGAGAACGCGACAGTGTGGAAGGCGGTCACCTTAGCACTAAGGTCTAAAGGCCTCCCCACCTCCCGCTGGCAGGAGGTCCTCCCAGGTGTACTCCACTCGGTAAGGTCGCTACTGTGTACTGCTACTAACGCCACTCCTCACAAGAAGATGTTTGTTTTTCCCCGCAAATCAACCTCAGGAATATCCCTACCCTCGTGGCTCTCCACCCCAGGGACAGTCCTGTTACGGAAGCATGTGAGGGGCCACAAAACGGATCCCCTCGTGGAGGCAGTACACCTACTCCATGCAAACCCACAGTACGTGTACGTCAAGCAAGCCGACGGGCGTGAAGACACCGTGTCCATAAAGGACCTTGCCTCGGCAGGAAGCGACGACGGCGACCCATCACCACCACCCCCAGAAGAACCTCCACCATCCCCAGAGGTATCCCCACCACCCCCAGAAGTACCTGCAACACCCCCAGCACATGGGTCTGCCCAGGAGGGCACCACGGACTCCCGGTCGGAACCCGAGGTACTGTTGCGATGTTCAGGAAGGACTATCACACCCCTGGACAGACTAAATCTGTAGAAGGGGTGAATGTGATGAAATATATGCCTTCATCAGCCCATGTGTTTTACCTGCTTGTATTGTGTGAACCGCCCCCTTTTGTTCCTATTGTGTGTATTGGCTACGCCCCTGTCTTTTGCCATATAAAGGTCTCAAGAGCTGTATGAGTCATTCCTACCAGACGAACCCGATATGGGAAGACCTGCAATGCTGCAATGTTCTTAGTGATTAAAAGCCTTCAGTTGAATCCTTGTCTTTGAGTTATTGACGGCATATCATGTGGTCTGTGACTCATCGCGCACCTCAGGCTGAGGATCTTTATCCTCAGACCTGGCTTCGGTTGCTGATGTACTCGCACCCGGTTTAAACAGTTTGCACCGCTTCATGCGAAACCACTTGTTGCATCGGGACACCTCCACTGTGCGAGTGGCGTAGACCGGTGGATTTTCCACCGATTCCAGCCTATCCTCCTGGTCTACGGCTCTCTCGCCAGCGCATAGGGTTAGACCCAAGAATTTTACTTCTCGCCGGCCAACCCGCGCCTTTGTAGGGGTTTCCTTAACACTCTCTATCTCCTTCACACTTGTACCCGCTCCCCAGAGACAATGATTTCTTAGGTCCACGTGGATCCCATGGGCTACCAAGAAATCAGACCCCAGGACTCCCGTTCCACCTCCCACCTCCCACTTCATCAGGGTACACTTCCACGTGGTGCGGAGTGGTCCTAAATGAATGGAGAGGAGAGGGGAATGTGCGCCAG
This sequence comes from Somniosus microcephalus, assembly GCF_052327205.1. Classification (NCBI taxonomy): domain Eukaryota; kingdom Metazoa; phylum Chordata; class Chondrichthyes; order Squaliformes; family Somniosidae; genus Somniosus; species Somniosus microcephalus. The sequence continues at coordinate 110,412,003 of NC_140994.1, forward strand.
CCTGTTCTTCGACGGGAAGCCCGACAGAAGATATGGGACCCCGGTGGACAGAGGCGAGGCGGTGGGGTTATCTGGTGGATTACGGTGCACGATGCTCCCGTATCCAACAGATAGGTTCCCTTCAGCTCCTCCACCTCCATCTCCACAAGGGGTCATCTCCATACATCATATCGCAGCACACACAGGTAGACGGGTTGCGCCGACTCTAGTCACTTGGGCACAGCGATCGGGGTTTCAGGAGCGACAAGGCTGGTGGTGACAGCTATTTTCCCCTGCGAAGTCATCAGAGACTGCATTGTCTCTATGATCGACTCAATCGCAGCGGGATTCATAACTGCACCAGCACCTTGTGCTGGGACAGGAGCTGTAGCTTGGGTTTTGACTGGTGCTGGGGCGGCGCTCTGGGCTTGGGCTTGGGCTGCGGGAAATCTCCCTTTATTATCCTTCCACGGATTTCGACAGTCCTTGCGCCAATGTCCATTCTTCCCACACCCGTAGCAATTCAGCTTGGCTTGGACAGGGCAATTCCCCTCCTGACGCCACTCCTTCTGGCTTGGGGCTGTGGGTTTTGCCTCATGCACCTTTCCCTTCTGGGGAGGTGTTTCCTGACTTCTACAATTCTTGTATGCCACATTTAGCTGATGGAGTACCGTCTCCTCCGTGACACCGGGACGTTGGGGATCAAACCATGACCTGGCTAGGGCCCGTATCTCTGGCAAACTGTTGGTAACCAAACAACGGAGCCAATGAACCCGCTGTTCATTGCTCATTAAAGCCCATTCGGGCATACCCGGACAGCTGCGTCGATATACTGGCCACAGCCTTTCTGCGAAAACCCGTGGTGGTTCTCCAGATAACTGCATGGCCCCTTCTACATGGTCGAACGGACTACCATCGTCCACTCCCATTACTTCTAAAACTTCCTCCCTGAGATCCGCATACCCTTTCCGTCCCCTTTTACCATCCTCTGAGAGGCACTGAAGGATTGTGGAATCCAGGGAGAAAAGCAACTGTTTGACCTGTTCCTGATCATCACAGTCATTGATGGCTGCTGTTTCCTCTATCTCCCTGAAATGAATCGAGGGATCTCCCTTTTCTGTGAGTCGTGTGAGGTGGCTCACTATGGACCTTAATTGTGGGCCAGCGTAGGGCACCACGAGCTAGTTCTGGTGGGGTCCGACACTGCCATCGGCAGCGTTGGGACCGAACCTCTGGTGCTGAGCGGGACACATCGGTGCCAGTCCCGGCTTTGCTACCAGTGGTTCTTCCACACACTCCACCTCGGCTACCTCCTCTTTCGCTACCCCCTCCTTTGCCGACCAAGTCTCACTATAGCTCGGCGGAGCTGAGGGCTCGGTGGCTGGTACCACAATTACCTCAGCTGGAATCGGCTGTTTTGATTCCTTTAAAAAGTCCATGTGACTGGCTTTCGGGCTGACGAGAAACACCATGCCTCTTGCCTTAACCAGGGCTGTTCTTAGGTCCTCTATGGTCTTTTGACAGAGTCTGTGGTCTGTGCTCTCAAACCCATGCTCGAGGGCCAGCTTGTAAGCTGCCTTAACCTCCACTACACTCTCCTCCTGCGCTCTTAGCTGTTGTGCGAGGCGGGCGCTTTTCTCCCGTATCCTCGTTTCATTGATCTTTCCCTCAGTAACCTGGCACTCCAGGCACTCTACCCTGGCCTGATGTTGACTAGCTACCACTTGACATTCCTGATTCAGCACGTGAAGCGCTGTGATGAGTTTTTCCCCACCCATGGCCTTTTCCTCTATCTCTGCTGCCTGGGTTGTGATCTTGGCTGCCTGTGCTGCAACGAACCAGTCCAAGATCTGGACCTGCTTCTTGTAACACATCAGCCACACTGCCTTTTCCACTGACTTCTTATGCTCTTTGCTCTCTGTCCACCTGATGGCTGCGTCCACCGGACGCCCATCCAGCAAGAGATCGGAAATCCACTGTTTAGTGAGATTTACCTTGCCAAAGACATAATCCGCTATCCTCTCATCCATTGCATTTTGACCATTCAAACTTGGATCTACCACATGGCAATCCTGCTGCCAGAGTCCTGCCGTGGTCGCTATTTTCTTTAAGGGGTTTTCCTTGAGAGATTTCCCTGAGGTTTCTCTCTCTAGAGGCCTCTCTCTCTTGCACAGTAAAACCTTGAGTGGTTCGCCCTACTCGCCCCTTAGATTCTATACTCTGGACTTAGGCGCAGGAACTACAATGTAGAGAAAACTCTTGTAGACCAAGTTTGATGAAACAAAATGAAATTTTATTGCATAAGGAAAAATATCAAATCAAATGCAAGCAGATAAGGGAGTACATGGGAGGGAAAAACACAAACAAATCATAACGACACAGTACTAACTAAGGCAAATGGAGGCTTCTTATACTCTACAAAGATCATCATGAAATAAGGAAACACACGGAACATCGAGGGACAACAACTCTTGTTAATTGTACCCTTATATCCACCCCCTTATTAAACCTATCTAGATCTGATTGTGAAGGGCCAGAAACATGCTCACCAATCCCACTAGGAAGTGCAAGGTTTTGAAATCGATGCTGTGTTTGGTCCTTTCAGGCGTTTCATCTCCACATGGATCGTGGAGCCCCTGCGAGATGCGCCACACCTCTCTCCTGAGGTGGGGGTCGGGGGCGGCTGGACACCGGCGGGCCTGGATGTCGGCGGGGTTGAGGATCGTCGGCTCGACCCTGGTTAGAGGAGTCTTGGGCTGGCTCCCATCGCTTCTTCAGTTTTTTATCTCTTCTCCTGAGCCGGGGTGGCTGGAAGGTTTCTCCGCTTGGGACCTTTATTTTTTTGTTTCTTCTCCCAAGTTGGGTCGATGGCCTCTCATTCTGGCAATGGCCCAGGGATGGTTGATGATCTCCCGATGTGTTTCCCCGGGGCGGGACGCCGGCTTCGAGACGGCCTTCTTGATGTTGACTTTCTTCTTCCTCCTGCGAGTGCCTGCTTCTTCTCCTGGGTGTCCGGATTCGAGCTGTGTGTCCAACTGCCGAAAAGTGTTCCAGATATATTTTCTTCCAGAAACCTCCGTCTCCCACCCAAAATCAGGTTAGTCTTTGTTTTAATTTTGGCGGGCTGGGAGCACAGTGGGGTAGTCATTATATTTTAATATGTCTTAAGCGGCTGGTAAAGGCCCATCTCTGGTCTGGAATTACCTTCATTGTTTTTAATGTCCTGCTGATCTCGTTATCTAGTCCTGGGTGCTGTTCTCATGAATATGAAATTGTCCCCTTTTGTCTGGGTCAACATTTTGATGGGCTCTGTCTCCAGGCCGATCTTAACTAGATCTGCATCTAATCCATATGCATACGTGTGGGTCTGGTTTCGTTCTCTCAGAAACGGCTTCCAGAACTTGCTGTAGGTTGAATCCACAAATCTGTCTGAGGTTGTGCAGGAACCATTTTAAAGTGTCCCAATAAGCTGGCCACATGGTATGGTGGCCATTTTGTATGCCCCTTTTTCTGGGCTTCTTTTAAAACAGTCTATAAAATCATGGCCTCTTCTGCCATTTGATCCTTATTAATATAAAGTCCAATTTTGTGAATCCTACAAGAGAAACAGTGAGAATAGTCTGTAATATCAATGACAGAGTTACCGAGAATAGTCCGTTATATCAATGAGAGAGTTACACCAAGAATAGTCCGTTATATCATTGCGAGAGTTACACACAGAATAGTCCATTATAACGTTGAGAGAATTACACGGAGAATAGCCCGTTATATCGATGAGAGAGTTACACTGAGAATAATCCATTATATCAATGAGAGAGTTATACCGAGAATAGTCCGTTATATCGATGAGAGATTAAACCGGGAATAGTCCGTAATATCGATGAGAGAGTTACACCGAGAATACTTCATTATATTGATGAGAGATACACTGAGAATAGTCCGTCATATCAATGAGAGTGTTACACAGAGAATAGTCCGTTATATCGATGAGAGAGTTTGACTGAGAATAGTCCGTTATATCGATGTGAGAGTTACACTGAGAATAGTCCATTACATCGATGAGAGATTTAAACGGAGAATAGTCCGTTACATCAATGAGAGAGATACACTGAGAATATTCTGTTATATCGATGAGAGAATAACACTGAGAATAGTGCGTAGTATCAGTGAGAGTGTTACACTGAGAATAGTCCGTTATATCGAAGAGAGAGTTACACTGACAATGCTCCGTTATATCGATGAGAGAATGACACTGAGAATAGTCCGTAATATCAGTGAGAGTGTTACACTGAGAATAGTCCATTATAACGATGAGAGAGTTGCACTGAGAATAGCACGTTATATCGAAGAGAGAGTTACACAGAGAATAGTCCGTTATATCGATGAGAGAGTTACACTGGGAATAGTCTGTTATATCGATGAGAGAATTACACTGAGAATATTCCGTAATATCGATGAGAGAGTTACACCGAGATTAGTCCGTTATAGCGATGAGAGTGTTACACCGGGAATAGTCCACTATATCGATGAGAGTGTTACACAGAGAATAGTCCGTTATATTGATGAGAGAGTTACACTGAGAATAGTGCATTATATCGATGAGAGAGTTAAACCAGAAATAGTCCGTTATATCATTCAGAGAGTTACACTGAGAATACTCCATTATATCGAAGAGAGTAACACTGAGCATACTCCGTTATATCAATGAGAGAGATACACAGAGAATGGTCCATTATATCGATGAGAGAGTTACACTGGGAATAGTCTGTTATATTGATGAGAGAATTACACTGAGAATATTCCGTAATATCGATGAGAGAGTTACACCGAGAATAGTCCGTTATAGCGATGAGAGTGTTACACCGGGAATAGTCCGTTATATCGAATGAGAGAGTTGCACTGAGAATAGTCCATTATATTGATGAGAGATACACTGAGAATAGTCCCTTATATCGATGAGAGAGTTACACGGAGAATAGTCCGTTATATCGATGAGAGAGTTAGACTGAAAATAGTCCGTTATAGCGATGAGAGAGTTACACTGAGAATAGCCCATTATATCAATGAGAGAGCAACACCGAGAATAGTCAGTTATATCGATGCGAGAGTTACACCGAGAATAGTCCATTATATTGATGAGAGATACACTGAGAATAGTCACTTATATCGATGGGTGAGTTACAACGAGAATAGTCCGTTATATCAATGAGAGAGTTACACTGAAAATAGTCTGTTACATCGATAGAGACTTACACCGGGAATAGTCCGTTATATCGATGAGAGAGTTACACCGAGAATAGTCTGTAATATCGATGAGAGAGCTAGACAGAGAATAGCCCATTATATTGATGAGAAATACACCGAGAATGGTCCGTTATATCGATGAGAGAGTTACAACGAGAATAGTCCGTTATATCGATGAGAGAGTTACACTGTGAAAAGTCCGTTATATCGATGAGAGAGCTACACTTAGAATCGTCCATTATATCGATGAGTGTGTTACAGTGAGAATAGTCCATTATACCGATGAGAGAGTTACATGGAGAATAGTCTGTTATATCGATGAGTGAGTTACACTGAGAATACTCCATAATATCAGTGAGACTGTTACACTGAGTATAGTCCGTTATATCAATGAGAGTGTTGCACTGAGAATAGTCCATTATATCGATGAGAAATTTACACCAGAATTAGTCCGTGATATCGAAGAGAAAGTAACACTGAGAATAAACCGTTATATAGAAGAGACAGTTATACCGAGAATAGTCCATCATATCAATGAGAGAGTTACACCGAGAATAGTCCATTATATCAATGAGAGAGTTACACTGAGAACAGTCCATTATGGCGATGAGAGAGTTACACTGAGAATAGTCCGTTATATCGATGCGAGAGTTAGACTGAGAATAGTCCGTTATATCGATGAGAGAGTTACACTGAGAATAGTCCGTTATATCGATGAGAGAGTTACACTGAGAATAGTCCATTATATCGAGGAGAGATACACTGTGAATAGTCCGTAATATCGAGGATAGAGTTACACTGAGAATAGTCCGTAATATCGAGGAGAGAGTTACACTGAGAATAGTCTGTATATCAATGAGAGAGGTACAGTGAGAATAGTCCGTTGCATCAATGAGAGAGTTACAATGAGAATTGTCGGATATATCAATGAGAGATACACTGAGAACAGTCCGTTATATCGATGAGAGAGATACACTGAGAATAGACTGATATCCATGAGAGAGTTACAGTGAGAATAGTCTGTTATATCAATGAGAAATTTACACCAGTAATAGTCCGTTATATCAAAGAGAAAGTAACACTGAGAATAAACAATTACATAGATGAGAGAGTTATACCGAGAATAGTCCGTTATATCAATGAGTGTGTTATAATGAGAATAGTACATTATGTCGATGAGAGAGTTATACCGGCATTAGTCCGTTATATCGATGAGAGAGTTACACTGAGAATAGTCCGTTATATTGATGAGAAAGTTACACCGAGAATAGTCCGTTAAAGCGATGAGAGTGTTACACTGGGAATAGTCCGTTATATCGATGAAAGAGTTACACTGAGAATAGCGGATTATAACGATGAGAGAGTTAAACCAGAAATAGTCCGTTATATCATTCAGAGAGTTACACTGAGAATACTCCATTATATCAAAGAGAATTACACTGAGAATACTCCATTATATCAAAGAGAGTTACACTGAGAACAGTCCATTATGGCGATGAGAGTGTTACACAGTGAATAGTCCGTTATATCGATGCGAGAGTTAGACTGAGAATAGTCCGCTATATCGATGCGAGAGTTAGACTGAGAATAGTCCGTTATATCAATGAGAGAGTTACACTGAGAATAGTCCATAATATCGAGGATAGAGTTACACTGCGAATAGTCCGTAATATCGAGGAGAGAGTTACACTGAGAATAGTCTGTTATATCAATGAGAGTGTTACACTGAGAATAGTCCGTTATATCGATGAGAAATTTACACCAGTAATAGTCCGTGATATCGAAGAGAAAGTAACACTGAGAATAAACCGTTATATCGACGAGAGAGTTATACCGAGAATAGTCCATTATATCGATGAGAGAGTTACACTGAGAACAGTCCATTATGGCGATGAGAGTGTTACACAGTGAATAGTCCGTTATATCGATGCGAGAGTTAGACTGAGAATAGTCCGCTATATCAATGCGAGAGTTAGACTGAGAATAGTCCATAATATCGAGGATAGAGTTACACTGCGAATAGTCCGTAATATCGAGGAGAGAGTTACACTGAGAATAGTCTTTATATCAATGAGAGAGGTACAGTGAGAATAGTCCGTTGCATCAATGAGAGAGTTACAATGAGAATTGTCGGATATATCAATGAGAGATACACTGAGAACAGTCCGTTATATCGATGGGAGAGATACACTGAGAATAGATTGATATCCATGAGAGAGTTACAGTGAGAATAGTCTGTTATTTAAATGAGAAATTTACACCAGTAATAGTCTGTTATATCGAAGAGAAAGTAACACTGAGAATAAACAATTATATAGATGAGAGAGTTATACCGAGAATAGTCCGTTATATCAATGTGTGCATTACACTGAGAATAGTACATTATATCGATGAGAGAGTTATACCGGCAATAGTCCGTTATATCGATGAGAGAGTTACACCGAGAATAGTCCATTATTTCATTGAGAGAGTTACACCGAGAATAGTCCGTTATAGCGATGAGAGTGTTACACTGGGAATAGTCCGTTATATCGATGAAAGAGTTACACTGAGAATAGCGGATTATATCGATGAGAGAGTTAAACCGGAAATAGTCCGTTATATCATTCAGAGAGTTACACTGAGAATATTCCATTATATCAAAGAGAGTTACACTGAGATTACTCCATTATATCCAGGAGAGTTACACTGGGAATAGTCCATTATATCGATGAGAGAGTTACACTGAGAATAGTCCGTTATATCGAAGAGTGAGTTACACTGAGAATAGTCCGTTATGTCGATGAGAATTTTACACCAGAAATAGTCCGTTATATCGATGAGAAAGTAACACTGAGAATAAACCGTTATATCGATGAGAGAGTTACACCGAAAATAGTCCGTTATAACGATGAGAGAGTTACACTGAGAATAGTCCATTATATTGATGAGAGATACACTGAGAATAGTCCGTTATATCGATGAGAGAGTTACACTGAGAATAGGGCAATATATCTATGAGATTTACACTGAGAATAGCCCATTATATCGAACAGAGAGTTACACTGGGAATAGCCCGTTATATCGGTGAGAGAGTGAGACTGAGAATAGTCCGTTATATCGATGAGAGAGTTACTCCGAGAATAGTCCCTTATATCGATGAGAGAGATACTCCGAGAATAGTCCGTTATATCGATGAGAGATTTAGACTGAGAATAGTCCATTATATCGATGAGACGGTTACACCGAGAATAGACCGTCATATAGATGAGAGAGTTACACTGATAATAGTCCGTTATATCGATGAGAGAGTTACACTGAGAATAGTCCATTATGTCGAGGAGAGAGTTACACTGCGAACAGCCCGTTATATCGAAGAGAGAGTTACACTGGGAATAGCCCGTAATAGCGATGAGTTACACTGAGAATAGTCCGTTATATCAATGAGAGTGTTACACTGAGAATAGTCCGTTATGTCGATGAGAAATTTACACCAGTAATAGTCCATTATATCGAAGAGAAAGTAACACTGAGAATCAACCATTGTATAGATGAGAGAGTTATACCAAGAATAGTCCGTTATATCAATGAGAGTGTTACACTGAGAGTAGTACATTATATCGAAGAGAGAGTTACACTGGGAATAGCCCGTAATAGCGATGAGTTACACTGAGAATAGTCTGTTATATCAATGAGAGTGTTACACTGAGAATAGTCCGTTATGTCGATGAGAAATTTACACCAGTAATAGTCCATTATATCGAAGAGAAAGTAACACTGAGAATCAACCATTGTATAGATGAGAGAGTTATACCAAGAATAGTCCGTTATATCAATGAGAGTGTTACACTGAGAGTAGTACATTATATCGATGAGAGAGTTATACCAGCAATAGTCCGATATATCGATGAGAGAGTTACACTGAGAATAGTCTGTAATATCAATGAGAGAGTTACACTGAGAATAGTCCGTTATATCGATGAGAAATTTACACCAGTAATCGCCCGTTATATCGAAGAGAAAGTAACACTGAGAATAAACCGTTATGTAGATGAGAGAGTTATACCGAGAATAGTCCGTTATATCAATGAGAGTGTTACACTGAGTGGTCATTTATATCGAGGAGAGTTTCACTGAGAATAGTCTGTTATATCGATGAGAGAGTTAGACTGAGAATAGTCCGTTATATCGATGAGAGAGTTACACTGGGAATAGCCCGTTATATCGATGAGAGGTTTACACTGAGAATAGTCCATTATATCGATGAGTGAGTTACACTGAGTATAGTCCGTTATAGCGATGAGTGTTACACCGAGAATAGTCCGTTATATCGAGGAGAGTCTCACTGAGAATAGTCCGTTATATCGAGGAGAGTTTCACTGAGAATAGTCTGTTATATCGATGAGAGAGTTACACTGGGAATAGCCCGTTATATCGATGAGAGAGTTACACTGAGAATAGTCTGTTATATCGATGAGAGAGTTACACTGAGAACAGTCCGTTATATCGATGAGAAATTAACACTGAGAATAAACCGTTATATAGATGAGAGAGTTATACCGAGAATAGTCCGTTGTATCAATGAGAGTGTTACACTGAGTAGTCCGTTATATCGAGGAGAGTTTCACTGAGAATAGTCTGTTATATCGATGAGAGTTAGACTGAGAATAGTCCGTTATATCGATGAGAGAGTTACACTGAGAATAGTCCGTTATATCGAGGAGAGTTTCACTGAGAATAGTCTGTTATATCGATGAGAGAGTTAGACTGAGAATAGTCCGTTATATCGATGAGAGAGTTACACTGTGAATAGCCTGTTATATCGATGAGAGGTTTACACTGAGAATAGTCCGTTATATCGATGAGTGAGTTACACTGAGTATAGTCCGTTATAGCGATGAGAGTGTTACACCGAGAATAGTCCGTTATATCGATGAGAGAGTTACACCGAGAATAGTCCGTTATAGCGATGAGTGTGTTACACTGAGGATAGACCATTATATCGATGAGAGAGATATGCTGAGAAAAGTCCGTTATATTGATGAGAGAGTTACACCGGGAATCGTCCGTTATATCGAAGAGAGAGTTACACTGAATATTGTCCGTTATAGCGATGAGAGTGTTACATCGAGAGTAGTCCATTATATCGATGAGTGAGTTACACTGAGAATAGCCCATTATATCGAGGAGAGGGTTACACTGAGAATAGTCCGTTATATCGATGAGAGAGTTACAATGAGAATAGTCCGTTATATCGAGGAGAGTTTCACTCAGAATAGTCTGTTATATCGATGAGAGTGTTAAACTGAGAATAGTCCGTTATATCGATGAGAGAGTTACACTGTGAATAGCCTGTTATATCGATGAGAGAGTTACACTGGGAATAGCCTGTTATATCGTTGAGAGAGTTACACTGAGAATAGTCCGTTATATCGATGAGAATTTTACACCAGAAATAGTCCGTTATATCGATGAGAAAGTAACACTGAGAATAAACCGTTATATCGATGAGAGAGTTACACCGAAAATAGTCCGTTATAACGATGAGTTACATGGAGAATAGTCCGTTATATCGATGAGTGCTTTTCACCGAGAATAGTCCGTTATATTGATGAGAGAGTTACACTGTGAATAGTCCGTTATATCGATGAGAGAGATAATCTGAGAATAGTCCGTTATATCGATGAGAGAGTTGCACCGAGAATAGTCCGTTATAGCGATGAGAGTGTTACACTGAGAATAGTCCGTTATATCGATGAGAGATACACTGAGAATAGTCCGTTATATCGATGAGAGTGTTACACCGAGAATAGTCCATTATATTGATGAGAGATACACTGCGAATAGTCCGTTAGATCGAGGAGAGAGTTACACTGCGAATAGCCCATTATAGCGAGAAGAGAGTTACACCGGGAATAGTCCGTTATATCGATGAGAGAGTTACACCGAGAATAGTCCGTTATATAGATGAGAGAGTTACACTGAGAATAGTCCATTATATTGATGAGAGATACACTGAGAATAGTCCGTTATATCGATGAGAGAGTTACACCAAGAATAGTCCATTATATTGATGAGAGATACACTGAGAATAGTCCGTTACATCGATGAGAGAGTTACACTGAGAATAGGGCAATATATCTATGAGATTTACACTGAGAATAGCCCGTTATATCGAAGAGAGAGTTACACTGGGAATAGCCCGTTATATCGATGAGAGAGTTACACTGAGAATAGTCTGTTATATCAATGAGAGTGTTACACTGAGAATAGTCCGTTATGTCGATGAGAAATTTACACCAGTAATAGTCCATTATATCGAAGAGAAAGTAACACTGAGAATAAACCATTGTATAGATGAGAGAGTTATACTGAGAATAGTCCGTTATATCAATGAGAGTGTAACACTGAGAATAGTACATTATATCGATGAGAGAGTTATACCAGCTATAGTCCGATATATCGATGAGAGAGTTACACTGAGAATAGTCCGTTATATCGATGAGAGAGATAATCTGAGAATAGTCCGTAATATCAATGAGAGAGTTACACCGAGAATAGCCCGTTATACCAATGAGAGAGTTACACCAATAATAGTCCATAATATCGATGAGAGAGTTACACCGAGAATAGTCCGTTATAGCGATGAGTGAGTTACACTGAGGATAGACGGTTATATCGATGAGAGAGAAATGCTGAGAATAGTCCGTTATATCGATGAGAGAGTTACACCGGGAATCGTTCGCTTTATCGAAGAGAGAGTTACACTGAATATTGTCCGTTATAGCGATGAGAGTGTTACACTGAGAATAGTCCGTTATATCGAGGAGAGTTTCACTGAGAATAGTCCGTTATATCGAGGAGAGTCTCACTGAGAATAGTCCGTTATATCGATGAGAGTGGTAGACTGAGAATGGTCCATTATATCGATGAGAGAGTTACAATGGGAAAACCCGTTATATCGATGAGAGAGTTAAACTGAGAATAGTCCGTTATATCAATGAGAGTGTTACACTGAGAATAGTCCGTTATATAGATGAGAAATTTACACCAGTAATTGTCCGTTATATTGAAGAGAAAGTAACACTGAGAATAAACCGTTATATAGATGAGAGAGTTATACCGAGAATAGTCCGTTATATCAATAAGAGTGTTACACTGAGTAGTCCGTTATATCGAGGAGAGTTTCACTGAGAATAGTCTGTTATATCAATGAGAGATTTAGACTGAGAATAGTCCGTTATATCGATGAGAGAGTTACACTGTGAATAGCCTGTTATATCGATGAGAGGTTTACACTGAGAATAGTCCATTACATCGATGAGTGAGTTACAGTGAGTATAGTCCGTTATAGCGATGAGAGTGTTACACCGAGAATAGTCCTTTATATCGATGAGAGAGTTACACCGAGAATAGTCCGTTATAGCGATGAGTGTGTTACACTGAGGATAGACCGTTATATCGATGAGAGAGATATGCTGAGAATAGTCCATTATATCAATGAGACATTTACACCGGGAATCGTCCGTTATATCGAAGGGAGAGTTACACTGAATATTGTCCGTTATAGCGATGAGAGTGTTACATCGAGAGTAGTCCATTATATCGATGAGTGAGTTACACTGAGAATAGCCCATTATATCGAGGAGAGGGTTACACTGAGAATAATCCGTTATATCGATGAGAGTGTTACACTGAGAAGAGTCCGTTATATCGAGGAGAGTTTCACTCAGAATAGTCTGTTATATCGATGAGAGAGTTAGACAGAGAATAGTCCGTTATATCGATGAGAGAGTTACACTGAGAATAGTCCGTTATATCGAGGAGAGTTACACTGAGAATAGTCCGTTATATCGAGGAGAGTTTCACTGAGAATAGTCTGTTATATCGATGAGAGAGTTACACTGTGAATAGCCTGTTATATCGATGAGAGAGTTACACCGAGAATAGTCCATTATATTGATGAGAGATACACTCAGAATAGCCCGTTATATCGATGAGAGTGTTATACCGAGAATAGTCCGTTATATCGATGAGAGAGTTACACTGTGAATAGCCTGTTATATCGATGAGAGAGTTACACTGGGAATAGCCCGTTATATCGTTGAGAGAGTTACACTGAGAATAGTCCGTTATATCGATGAGAATTTTACACCAGAAATAGTCCATTATATCGATGAGAAAGTAACACTGAGAATAAACCGTTATATCGATGAGAGAGTTACACCGAAAATAGTCCGTTATAACGATGAGAGAGTTACATGGAGAATAGCCCGTTATATCGATGAGAGATTTTCACCGAGAATAGTCCGTTATATTGATGAGAGAGTTACACTGTGAATAGTCCGTTATATCGATGAGAGAGATAATCTGAGAATAGTCCGTTATATCGATGAGAGAGTTGCACCGAGAATAGTCCGTTATAGCGATGAGAGTGTTACACTGAGAATAGTCCGTTATATCGATGAGAGAGATAATCTGAGAATGGTCCGTTATATCGATGAGAGAGTTGCACCAAGAATAGTCCATTATATTGATTAGAGATACACTGATAATAGTCCCTTATATCGATGAGAGAGTTACACTGAGAATAGGGCAATAATTCTATGAGATTTACACTGAGAATAGCACGTTATATCGAAGAAAGAGTTACAATGGGAATAGCTCGTTATATCGATGAGACAGTTAGACTGAGAATAGTCCATTGTATCGATGAGACGGTTACACCGAGAATAGTCCGTCATATAGATGAGAGAGTTACACTGAGAATAGTCCGTTATATCGATGAGAGAGTTACACTGAGAATAGTCCGTTATATCGAGGAGAGAGTTACACTGCGAATAGTCCGTTATATCGAGGAGAGAGTTACACCGTGAATAGTCCATTATATCGATGAAAGACTTACACCGAGAATAGTCCATTATATTGATGAGAGATACACTCAGAATAGCCCGTTATATCGATGAGAGACTTACACCGAGAATAGTCCGTTATATAGATGAGAGTGTTACACTGAGAATAGTCCATTATTTCAATGAGAGTGTTACACCGGGAATAGTCCGTTATATCGATGAGAGAGTTTCACTGAGAATAGTCCATTATATTGATGAGAGATTCACTGAGAATAGTCCGTTATATCGATGAGAGTGTTACACTGAGAATAGTCCGTTATATCGAGGAGAGAGTTACACTGAGAATAGTCCGTTATATCGATGAGAGTGTTACACTGAGAATATTCCGTTATATCGAGGAGAGAGTTACACCGGGAATAGTCCGTTATATCGATGAGAGAGTTTCACTGAGAATAGTCCATTATATTGATGAGAGATTCACTGAGAATAGTCCGTTATATCGAGGAGAGATTTACACTGAGAATAGCCCGTTATATCGAAGAGTGAGTTACACTGGGAATATCCCGTTATATCGATGAGAGAGTTACACTGAGAATAGTCCGTTATATCAATGAGAGTGTTACACTGAGAATAGTCCGTTATGTCGATGAGAAATTTACACCAGTAATAGTCCATTATATCGAAGAGAAAGTAACACTGAGAATAAACCATTGTATAGATGAGAGAGTTATACCGAGAATAGTCCGTTATATCAATGAGAGTGTTACACTGAGAATAGTACATTATATCGATGAGAGAGTTATACCAGCAATAGTCCGTTATATCGATGAGAGAGTTACTCTGAGAATAGTCCCTTATATCGATGAGAGAGTTACTCCGAGAATAGTCCGTTATAGCGATGAGAGTGTTACACTGAGAATAGTCCGTTATGTCGATGAGAGAGATAATCTGAGAATAGTCCGTTATATCGATGAGAGAGTTGCACCGAGAATACTCCATTATATTGATTAGAGATACACTGATAATAGTCCCTTATATTAATGAGAGAGTTACTCCGAGAATAGTCCGTTATATCGATGAGAGAGTTAGACTGAGAGTAGTCCGTTATATTGATGAGAGAGTTACTCCGAGAATTGTCCCTTGTATCGATGACAGAGTTACTCTGAGAATAGTCCGTTATATCGACGAGGGAGTTAGACTGAGAATAGTCCATTGTATCGATGAGACGGTTACACCGAGAATAGTCCGCCATATAGATGAGAGAGTTACACTGAGAATAGTCCGTTATATCGATGAGAGGGTTACACTGAGAATAGTCCGTTATATCGAGGAGAGAGTTACACTGCGAATAGTCCGTTATATCGAGGAGAGAGTTACACCGTGAATAGTCCGTTATATCGATGAAAGAGTTACACCGAGAATAGTCCATTATATTGATGAGAGATACACTCAGAATAGCCCGTTATATCGATGAGAGTGTTATACCGAGAATAGTCCGTTATAGCGATGAGAGTGTTACACTGAGAATAGTCCGTTATGTCGATGAGAGAGATAATCTGAGAATAGTCCGTTATATCGATGAGAGAGTTGCACCGAGAATAGTCCATTATATTGATTAGAGATACACTGATAATAGTCCCTTATATCAATGAGAGAGTTACTCCGAGAATAGTCCGTTATATCGATGAGAGAGTTAGACTGAGAATAGTCCGTTATATTGATGAGAGAGTTACTCCGAGAATAGTCCCTTATATCGATGAGAGAGTTACTGTGAGAGTAGTCCATTATATCGATGAGGGAGTTAGACTGAGAATAGTCCATTGTATCGATGAGACGGTTACACCGAGAATAGTCCATCATATAGATGAGAGAGTTACACTGAGAATAGTCCGTTATATCGATGAGAGAGTTACACTGAGAATAGTCCGTTATATCGAGGAGAGAGTTACACTGCGAATAGTCCGTTATATCGAGGAGAGAGTTACACCGTGAATAGTCCGTTATATCGATGAAAGACTTACACCGAGAATAGTCCATTATATTGATGAGAGATACACTCAGAATAGCCCGTTATATCGATGAGAGAGTTACACCGAGAATAGTCCGTTATATAGATGAGAGTGTTACACTGAGAATAGTCCATTATTTCAATGAGAGTGTTACACCGGGAATAGTCCGTTATATCGATGAGAGAGTTTCACTGAGAATAGTCCATTATATTGATGAGAGATTCACTGAGAATAGTCCGTTATATCGATGAGAGTGTTACACTGAGAATAGTCCGTTATATCGAGGAGAGAGTTACACTGAGAATAGTCCGTTATATCGATGAGAGTGTTACACTGAGAATATTCCGTTATATCGAGGAGAGAGTTACACCGGGAATAGTCCGTTATATCGATGAGAGAGTTTCACTGAGAATAGTCCATTATATTGATGAGAGATTCACTGAGAATAGTCCGTTATATCGAGGAGAGATTTACACTGAGAATAGCCCGTTATATCGAAGAGTGAGTTACACTGGGAATATCCCGTTATATCGATGAGAGAGTTACACTGAGAATAGTCCGTTATATCAATGAGAGTGTTACACTGAGAATAGTACATTATATCGATGAGAGTGTTACACCGAGAATAGTCCGTTATAGCGATGAGTGTGTTACACTGAGGATAGACCGTTATATCGATGAGAGAGATATGCTGACAGCGTCGGCGGGAAACCTGAGCGGCAGAGCGGGGCTACAAAAGTCCCCAGAGACCAGGTAAGGCCTCACAGCGTCGGCAGGAAACCTGAGCGGCAGAGCGGGGCTACAAAAGTCCCCAGAGACCAGGTAAGGCCTCACAGCGTCGGCGGGAAATCTGAGCGGCAGAGTGGGGCTATAATGTCCCCAGAGACCAGGTAAGGCCTCACAGCGTCGGCGGGAATCCTGAGCGGCAGAGCGGGGCTATAAAGTCCCCAGAGACCAGGTAAGGCCTCACAGCGTCGGCGGGAATCCTGAGCAGGGTATAAAAGTCCCCAGAGTCCAGGTAAGGCGTCACAGCGTCGGCGGGAATCCTGAGCGGCAGAGCGGGGCTATAAAGTCCCCAGAGACCAGGTAAGGCCTCATAGCGTCGGCGGGAAACCTAAGCGGCAGAGCGTGGCTATAAAGTCCCCAGAGACCAGGTAAGGCCTCACAGCGTCGGCGGGAATCCTGAGCGGCAGAGCGGGGTATAAAAGTCCCCAGAGACCAGTTAAGGCCTCACAGCATCGGCGAGAATCCTGAGCGGCAGAGCGGGGCTATAAAGTCCCCAGAGACCAGGTAAGGCCTCACAGCGTCGGCGGGAATCCTGAGCGGCAGAGCGGGGTATAAAAGTCCCCAGAGACCAGGTAAGGCCTCACAGCGTCGGCGGGAAACCTGAGCGGCAGAGCGGGGTATAAAAGTCCCCAGAGACCAGGTAAGGCCTCACAGCGTCGGCGGGAAACCTGAGCGGCAGAGCGGGGTATAAAAGTCCCAGAGACCAGGTAAGGTCTCACAGCGTCGGCGGGAAACCTGAGCGGCAGAGCGGGGTATAAAAGTCCCAGAGACCAGGTAAAACCAGTCTCTGAACTCGGAGGGAAGGAGAGAGGTAAAATGTAATCTAAGTGTGATGTCACCAGAAAGCGGGTAAGTGATTGGTTGGTAAGTATTTCTCCCTTTTAAGCTTAAATCTCTTTGGTTTATAGTTCTAAGGTGTGATATTCACCATCTAGAATCGGGGCAGAGGATATTTAAGAATAATATTAATAAATTTAATTAATTAAATAGAATGGGAGATCAGGCGATGTGTTGCTGCTGCAATATGTGGGAGCTGGTGAACACAATTGATGCTCACGGTGATCACATTTGCAGTAAGTGTTGGCTGCTCGAGGAATTCCGGCTCCGTGTTGAAGAGCTGGAGTCCGAGCTTCAAATACTGAGACACATCAGGGAGGGGGAGAGTTACCTGGACTCTGTGTATCACGAGGTAGTCACACCAATTAGATTAATTAATGCAGATGTAGTCCGTGGCCAGGGTCAGGATGGTGTGACTAGAAGTGAGGCAGGTACGGGGATCCAGGAGGTAGTGTTGGAGGAGCCGCAGCCCTTGCACTTGTCCAACAGGTTCGAGGCTCTTACTCCCTGTGGGGACAGGAGCAGGGACTGCAGGGAGGATGAGCAACCTGGCCACAGCACCGTGGAGCAGGGGGCCATTCAAGTCGGGGGAGTTAAAAGAAATGTTGTAGTGGTAGGGGATAGTATCGTTAGGGGGATAGATAGAGTTCTTTGTAGCCGAGAGCGAGAGTCCCGAAGGCTGTGTTGCCTACTCGGTGCCAGGGTTAAGGACATCTCCTCTGGGCTGGAGAGAAACTTGGAGTGGGAGGGGGAGGATCCAGTTGTCGTGGTCCATGTTGGTACCAACGACATAGATAGGACAAGGAAGGAGGTTCTGCTGAGGGAGTTTGAGCAGCTAGGGGCCAAATTAAAAAGCAGAACCACAAGGGTAGTTACCTGAGCCACGAGCGAATTTGGCTAGGACAAATAAAATTAGAGAGTTAAATGCGTGGCTCAAAGACTGGTGTGGGTTTTGCTTCCTGGGACACTGGCAGCAGTACTGGGGCAGGAGGGAGCTGTTCCGTCGGGACGGGCTTCACTTGGCCAGTGCTGGAACTAGAGTCCTGGCGGATCATATAACTAGGGCTGTAGAGAGGGCTTTAAACTAACTAGTGGGGGGGAGGTTCCTAGAGAGCAAATAATAAAAATGACAACAGAGAAGGTCATAGACTTAGGTAGCAGTGGGGAAATTAAAAACCAGAGCGTGTCAGGAAGGGGCAGAAGGTATGGAGTAAAAGGTAAAGTAATAAAAAGGGCAAAAGCAGGACCTAAGTGTCACAAAACATCTTTGAAAGTTCTCTATCTGAATGCACGTAGCATTCGTAACAAAATAGACGAGTTAATGGCACAAATAACTACATATGGGTATGATCTTGTGGCCATTACAGAAACATGGCTGCAGGGTGACAATGCCTGGAAATTAAACATACCAGGTTATTTAACGATCAGGAAGGACAGGCAGGAAGGAAGGGGAGGTGGGGTGGCTATGTTAATAAAGGAAGGAATCACTGTAATACAGAGAAATGATATTGGGTCAAAAGATCTGGATAATGAAACAGTTTGGGTGGAGGTAAGGAATAATAAGGGGAAAAAAACACTAGTGGGTGTAATCTATAGGCCTCCGAACAGTGGCAACTCTGTTGGACTGAGTATCAATCAGGAAATAGTTGAGGCTTGTAATAAGGGAACATCTATAATTATGGGGGATTTTAACTTTCATATTAATTGGACAAATCAAATTGGGCAGGGCTGCCTTGAGGATGAGTTCATTGAGTGTATTAGGGATGGGTTTCTTGAGCAGTATGTAACTGAACCGACCAGGGGGCAAGCAACCTTAGATCTGGTCCTGTGTAATGAGACGGGATTAATTAAAAATGTCCTAGTAAAGGATCCCCTTGGAATGAGTGACCATAACATGGTTGAATTCCATATTCAATTAGAGGGTGAGAAGGTTGGATCTCAAACAAGCGTGCTAAGCTTGAATAAAGGAGATTATGAAGGTATGAGAGCGGAATTGAGTAGAGTGGATTGGGAAAATAGATTAAAGGGTAAGACGATACATGATCAGTGGTGTACATTTAAGGAGTTATTTTACAACTTCCAAAAAATATATATTCCACTGAGAAGAAAAGGGTGCAAAAGAAAAGACAGCCATCCGTGGCTAAGTAAAGAAATTAAGGATAGTATTCGACTAAAAACAAGGGCATATAAGGTAGCCAAATCTAGTGGGAGGATAGAGGATTGGGAAAACTTTAAAAGACAGCAAAAAATAACAAAAAGATTGATTAAGAAAGGGAAGATAGATTATGAAAGTAAATTAGCAAAAAATATAAAAACAGGTAGTAAGAGTTTTTATAGTTACATAAAAAGAAAAAGGGTGGCTAAAGTAAATGTTGGTCCCTTAGAGGATGAGACCGGGAAATTAATGGTGGGAAATATGGAGATGGCAAAAACACTGAATGAATATTTTACATCAGTCTTTACAGCAGAAGACACTAAGAATATCCCAACACTGGACAAACAGGGGGCTAAAGGGGGGGAGGAGCTAAACACAATCAAAATCACTAAGGAAGTGGTACTCGGTAAAATAATGGGACTCAAGGCGGATAAATCACCTGGACCTGATGGCTTACATCCTAGGGTCTTGAGGGAAGTGGCGGTAGGGATTGTGGATGCATTGGTAATAATTTTCCAAAACTCCCTGGACTCGGCAAAGGTCCCGGCAGACTGGAAAACTGCTAATGTAACACCCTTATTTAAAAAGGGCAGTAGACAGAAGGCTGGAAACTATAGACCGGTTAGCCTAACATCTGTGGTAGGTAAAATTTTGGAGTCCATTATTAAGGAGACAGTAACAGGACATTTGGATAATCATAATTTAATAGGACAAAGTCAGCATGGTTTTATGAAGGGGAAGTCATGTTTGACAAATTTGCTGGAGTTCTTTGAGGAAGTAACGTATAGGGTGGATAAAGGGGAACCAGTAGACGTAGTGTATTTAGACTTCCAAAAGGCATTTGACAAGGTGCCACACAAAAGATTATTGCTTAAGATAAAAAATCACGGGATTGTGGGTAATATTCTGGCATGGATAGAGGATTGGCTATCTAACAGAAGGCAGAGAGTTGGGATAAATGGTTCATTCTCAGACTGGCAATCAGTAACTAGTGGTGTTCCGCAGGGGCCAGTGCTGGGTCCCCAACTCTTTACAATCTATATTAACGATTTGGAGGAGGGGACCGAGTGTAACATATCAAAGTTTGCAGATGATACTAAGATGGGAGGGTAAGTAGTAAGTGAGGAGGACATAAAAAACCTGCAAGGGGACATTGACAGGCTAAGTAAGTTGGCAGAGATTTGGCAGATGGAATACAATACTGGAAAGTGTGAGGTTATGCACTTTGGCAGGAAAAATCGTAAAGCAAGTTATTATCTTAATGGCAAGAAACTGGAAAGTACTGAAGTACAAAGGGATCTGGGGGTCCTGGTGCACGAAACTCAAAAGGTTAGTATGCAGGTGCAGCAAGTGATTAAGAAGGCCAATGGAATGTTGGCTTTCATTGCTAGGGGGATAGAATATAAAAATAGGGAGGTATTGCTTCAGTTGTACAAGGTATTGGTGAGACCGCACCTGGAATACTGCGTACAGTTTTGGTGTCCATACTTAAGAAAGGACATACTTGCTCTCGAGTCAGTACAAAGAAGGTTCACTCGGTTAATCCCGGGGATGAGGGGATGGACATATGAGGAGAGGGACTCTACTCATTGGAGTTCAGAAGAATGAGAGGCGATCTTATTGAAACATATAAGATTGTGAAGGGGTTGGATCGGGTGGATGCGGGGAAGATGTTCCCGATGATGGGTGAAACTAGAACTAGGGGGCATAGTCTTAGAATAAGGGGCTGCTCTTTCAAAACTGAGATGAGGAGGAACTACTTCACTCAGAGGGTGGTAGGTCCATGGAATATGCTGCCCCAAAAAGCTGTAGAAGCTACATCACATCATAAATTTAAAACAGAAATAGACAGTTTCCTAGAAGTAAAGGGAATTAAAGGTTACGGGGAGCGGGCAGGAATTTGGACATGAGTCCAGGTTCGGATTGGTCATGGCCCTGTGGGTAGCGGAGTGGGCCCAGGGGCCGTGTAGCCTGATCCTGCTCCTATTTCGTGTGTCTAATTCTGTTAGATTCAGGAGATGGTTCTGTGATAGTGGATTGGCGATTAGGATCACATCAGCCATGATCTTATTGAATGGCGGAGCAGGCTCGAGGGGCCGATTGGCCTACTCCTGCTCCTATTTCTTATGTTCTTATGTTCTCATGTTCTTATGTTCTAATAGTCCATTATATCGATGAGAGAGTTACACCGGGAATCGGCCGCTTTATCGAAGAGAGAGTTACACTGAATATAGTCCGTTATACCGAAGAGAGTGTTACACCGAGAATAGTCCGTTATATCGAGGAGAGCTTCACTGAGAATAGTCCGTTATATCGAGGAGAGTTTCACTGAGAATAGTCTGTTATATCGATGAGAGTGTTAGACTGACAATAGTCCATTATATCGATGAGAGAGTTACACTGAGAATAGTCTGTTAAATCAATGAGTGTTACACTGAGAATAGTCCGTTATATCGATGAGAAATTTACACCAGTCATCGTCCGTTATATCGAAGAGAAAGTAACACTGAGAATAAACCGTTATATAGATGAGAGAGTTATACCGAGAATAGTCCGTTATATCAATGAGAGAGTTACACTGAGAGTAATCCGTTATATCGAGGAGAGTTTCACTGAGAATAGTCTGTTATATCGATGAGAGAGTTAGACAGAGAATAGTCCGTTATATCGATGAGAGAGTTACACTGAGAATAGTCCGTTATATCGAGGAGAGTTACACTGAGAATAGTCCGTTATATCGAGGAGAGTTTCACTGAGAATAGTCTGTTATATCGATGAGAGAGTTACACTGTGAATAGCCTGTTATATCGATGAGAGAGTTACACCGAGAATAGTCCATTATATTGATGAGAGATACACTCAGAATAGCCCGTTATATCGATGAGAGTGTTATACCGAGAATAGTCCGTTATAGCGATGAGAGTGTTACACTGAGAATAGTCCGTTATGTCGATGAGAGAGATAATCTGAGAATAGTCCGTTATATCGATGAGAGAGTTGCACCGAGAATAGTCCATTATATTGATTAGAGATACACTGATAATAGTCCCTTATATCAATGAGAGAGTTACTCCGAGAATAGTCCGTTATATCGATGAGAGAGTTAGACTGAGAATAGTCCGTTATATTGATGAGAGAGTTACTCCGAGAATAGTCCCTTATATCGATGAGAGAGTTACTGTGAGAGTAGTCCATTATATCGATGAGGGAGTTAGACTGAGAATAGTCCATTGTATCGATGAGACGGTTACACCGAGAATAGTCCGTCATATAGATGAGAGAGTTACACTGAGAATAGTCCGTTATATCGATGAGAGAGTTACACTGAGAATAGTCCGTTATATCGAGGAGAGAGTTACACTGCGAATAGTCCGTTATATCGAGGAGAGAGTTACACCGTGAATAGTCCGTTATATCGATGAAAGACTTACACCGAGAATAGTCCATTATATTGATGAGAGATACACTCAGAATAGCCCGTTATATTGATGAGAGAGTTACACCGAGAATAGTCCGTTATATAGATGAGAGTGTTACACTGAGAATAGTCCATTATTTCAATGAGAGTGTTACACCGGGAATAGTCCGTTATATCGATGAGAGAGTTTCACTGAGAATAGTCCATTATATTGATGAGAGATTCACTGAGAATAGTCCGTTATATCGATGAGAGTGTTACACTGAGAATAGTCCGTTATATCGAGGAGAGAGTTACACTGAGAATAGTCCGTTATATCGATGAGAGTGTTACACTGAGAATATTCCGTTATATCGAGGAGAGAGTTACACTGCGAATAGCCCGTTATATCGAGGAGAGAGTTACACTGAGAATAGGGCAATATATCTATGAGATTTACACTGAGAATAGCCCGTTATATCGAAGAGTGAGTTACACTGGGAATATCCCGTTATATCGATGAGAGAGTTACACTGAGAATAGTCCGTTATATCAATGAGAGTGTTACACTGAGAATAGTCCGTTATGTCGATGAGAAATTTACACCAGTAATAGTCCATTATATCGAAGAGAAAGTAACACTGAGAATAAACCATTGTATAGATGAGAGAGTTATACCGAGAATAGTCCGTTATATCAATGAGAGTGTTACACTGAGAATAGTACATTATATCGATGAGAGAGTTATACCAGCAATAGTCCGATATATCGATGAGTGAGTTACACTGAGAATAGTCCGTAATATCAATGAGAGAGTTACACCGATAATAGTCCGTAATATCGATGAGAGTGTTACACCGAGAATAGTCCGTTATAGCGATGAGTGTGTTACACTGAGGATAGACCGTTATATCGATGAGAGAGATATGCTGACAGCGTCGGCGGGAAACCTGAGCGGCAGAGCGGGGCTACAAAAGTCCCCAGAGACCAGGTAAGGCCTCACAGCGTCGGCAGGAAACCTGAGCGGCAGAGCGGGGCTACAAAAGTCCCCAGAGACCAGGTAAGGCCTCACAGCGTCGGCGGGAAATCTGAGCAGCAGAGTGGGGCTATAATGTCCCCAGAGACCAGGTAAGGCCTCACAGCGTCGGCGGGAATCCTGAGCGGCAGAGCGGGGCTATAAAGTCCCCAGAGACCAGGTAAGGCCTCACAGCGTCGGCGGGAATCCTGAGCGGGGTATAAAAGTCCCCAGAGTCCAGGTAAGGCATCACAGCGTCGGCGGGAATCCTGAGCGGCAGAGCGGGGCTATAAAGTCCCCAGAGACCAGGTAAGGCCTCATAGCGTCGGCGGGAAACCTAAGCGGCAGAGCATGGCTATAAAGTCCCCAGAGACCAGGTAAGGCCTCACAGCGTCGGCGGGAATCCTGAGCGGCAGAGCGGGGTATAAAAGTCCCCAGAGACCAGTTAAGGCCTCACAGCATCGGCGAGAATCCTGAGCGGCAGAGCGGGGCTATAAAGTCCCCAGAGACCAGGTAAGGCCTCACAGCGTCGGCGGGAATCCTGAGCGGCAGAGCGGGGTATAAAAGTCCCCAGAGACCAGGTAAGGCCTCACAGCGTCGGCGGGAAACCTGAGCGGCAGAGCGGGGTATAAAAGTCCCCAGAGACCAGGTAAGGCCTCACAGCGTCGGCGGGAAACCTGAGCGGCAGAGCGGGGTATAAAAGTCCCAGAGACCAGGTAAGGCCTCACAGCGTCGGCGGGAAACCTGAGCGGCAGAGCGGGGTATAAAAGTCCCAGAGACCAGGTAAAACCAGTCTCTGAACTCGGAGGGAAGGAGAGAGGTAAAATGTAATCCAAGTGTGACGTCACCAGAAAGCGGGTAAGTGATTGGTTGGTAAGTATTTCTCCCTTTTAAGCTTAAATCTCTTTGGTTTATAGTTCTAAGGTGTGATATTCACCATCTAGAATCGGGGCAGAGGATATTTAAGAATAATATTAATAAATTTAATTAATTACATAGAATGGGAGATCAGGCGATGTGTTGCTGCTGCAATATGTGGGAGCTGGTGAACACAATTGATGCTCACGGTGATCACATTTGCAGTAAGTGTTGGCTGCTCGAGGAATTCCGGCTCCGTGTTGAAGAGCTGGAGTCCGAGCTTCAAATACTGAGACACATCAGGGAGGGGGAGAGTTACCTGGACTCTGTATATCATGAGGTAGTCACACCAATTAGATTAATTAATGCAGATGTAGTCCGTGGCCAGGGTCAGGATGGTGTGACTAGAAGTGAGGCAGGTACGGGGATCCAGGAGGTAGTGTTGGAGGAGCCGCAGCCCTTGCACTTGTCCAACAGGTTCGAGGCTCTTACTCCCTGTGGGGACAGGAGCAGGGACTGCAGGGAGGATTAGCAACCTGGCCACAGCACCGTGGAGCAGGGGGCCATTCAAGTCGGGGGAGTTAAAAGAAATGTTGTAGTGGTAGGGGATAGTATCGTTAGGGGGATAGATAGAGTTCTTTGTAGCCGAGAGCGAGAGTCCCGAAGGCTGTGTTGCCTACTCGGTGCCAGGGTTAAGGACATCTCCTCTGGGCTGGAGAGAAACTTGGAGTGGGAGGGGGAGGATCCAGTTGTCGTGGTCCATGTTGGTACCAACGACATAGATAGGACAAGGAAGGAGGTTCTGCTGAGGGAGTTTGAGCAGCTAGGGGCCAAATTAAAAAGCAGAACCACAAGGGTAGTTACCTGAGCCACGAGCGAATTTGGCTAGGACAAATAAAATTAGAGAGTTAAATGCGTGGCTCAAAGACTGGTGTGGGTTTTGCTTCCTGGGACACTGGCAGCAGTACTGGGGCAGGAGGGAGCTGTTCCGTCGGGACGGGCTTCACTTGGCCAGTGCTGGAACTAGAGTCCTGGCGGATCATATAACTAGGGCTGTAGAGAGGGCTTTAAACTAACTAGTGGGGGGGAGGTTCCTAGAGAGCAAATAATAAAAATGACAACAGAGAAGGTCATAGACTTAGGTAGCAGTGGGGAAATTAAAAACCAGAGCGTGTCAGGAAGGGGCAGAAGGTATGGAGTAAAAGGTAAAGTAATAAAAAGGGCAAAAGCAGGACCTAAGTGTCACAAAACATCTTTGAAAGTTCTCTATCTGAATGCACGTAGCATTCGTAACAAAATAGACGAGTTAATGGCACAAATAACTACATATGGGTATGATCTTGTGGCCATTACAGAAACATGGCTGCAGGGTGACAATGCCTGGAAATTAAACATACCAGGTTATTTAACGATCAGGAAGGACAGGCAGGAAGGAAGGGGAGGTGGGGTGGCTATGTTAATAAAGGAAGGAATCACTGTAATACAGAGAAATGATATTGGGTCAAAAGATCTGGATAATGAAACAGTTTGGGTGGAGGTAAGGAATAATAAGGGGAAAAAAACACTAGTGGGCGTAGTCTATAGGCCTCCGAACAGTGGCAACTCTGTTGGACTGAGTATCAATCAGGAAATAGTTGAGGCTTGTAATAAGGGAACATCTATAATTATGGGGGATTTTAACTTTCATATTAATTGGACAAATCAAATTGGGCAGGGCTGCCTTGAGGATGAGTTCATTGAGTGTATTAGGGATGGGTTTCTTGAGCAGTATGTAACTGAACCGACCAGGGGGCAAGCAACCTTAGATCTGGTCCTGTGTAATGAGACGGGATTAATTAAAAATGTCCTAGTAAAGGATCCCCTTGGAATGAGTGACCATAACATGGTTGAATTCCATATTCAATTAGAGGGTGAGAAGGTTGGATCTCAAACAAGCGTGCTAAGCTTGAATAAAGGAGATTATGAAGGTATGAGAGCGGAATTGAGTAGAGTGGATTGGGAAAATAGATTAAAGGGTAAGACGATACATGATCAGTGGTGTACATTTAAGGAGTTATTTTACAACTTCCAAAAAATATATATTCCACTGAGAAGAAAAGGGTGCAAAAGAAAAGACAGCCATCCGTGGCTAAGTAAAGAAATTAAGGATAGTATTCGACTAAAAACAAGGGCATATAAGGTAGCCAAATCTAGTGGGAGGATAGAGGATTGGGAAAACTTTAAAAGACAGCAAAAAATAACAAAAAGATTGATTAAGAAAGGGAAGATAGATTATGAAAGTAAATTAGCAAAAAATATAAAAACAGGTAGTAAGAGTTTTTATAGTTACATAAAAAGAAAAAGGGTGGCTAAAGTAAATGTTGGTCCCTTAGAGGATGAGACCGGGAAATTAATGGTGGGAAATATGGAGATGGCAAAAACACTGAATGAATATTTTACATCAGTCTTTACAGCAGAAGACACTAAGAATATCCCAACACTGGACAAACAGGGGGCTAAAGGGGGGGAGGAGCTAAACACAATCAAAATCACTAAGGAAGTGGTACTCGGTAAAATAATGGGACTCAAGGCGGATAAATCACCTGGACCTGATGGCTTACATCCTAGGGTCTTGAGGGAAGTGGCGGTAGGGATTGTGGATGCATTGGTAATAATTTTCCAAAACTCCCTGGACTCGGCAAAGGTCCCGGCAGACTGGAAAACTGCTAATGTAACACCCTTATTTAAAAAGGGCAGTAGACAGAAGGCTGGAAACTATAGACCGGTTAGCCTAACATCTGTGGTAGGTAAAATTTTGGAGTCCATTATTAAGGAGACAGTAACAGGACATTTGGATAATCATAATTTAATAGGACAAAGTCAGCATGGTTTTATGAAGGGGAAGTCATGTTTGACAAATTTGCTGGAGTTCTTTGAGGAAGTAACGTATAGGGTGGATAAAGGGGAACCAGTAGACGTAGTGTATTTAGACTTCCAAAAGGCATTTGACAAGGTGCCACACAAAAGATTATTGCTTAAGATAAAAAATCACGGGATTGTGGGTAATATTCTGGCATGGATAGAGGATTGGCTATCTAACAGAAGGCAGAGAGTTGGGATAAATGGTTCATTCTCAGACTGGCAATCAGTAACTAGTGGTGTTCCGCAGGGGCCAGTGCTGGGTCCCCAACTCTTTACAATCTATATTAACGATTTGGAGGAGGGGACCGAGTGTAACATATCAAAGTTTGCAGATGATACTAAGATGGGAGGGTAAGTAGTAAGTGAGGAGGACATAAAAAACCTGCAAGGGGACATTGACAGGCTAAGTAAGTTGGCAGAGATTTGGCAGATGGAATACAATACTGGAAAGTGTGAGGTTATGCACTTTGGCAGGAAAAATCGTAAAGCAAGTTATTATCTTAATGGCAAGAAACTGGAAAGTACTGAAGTACAAAGGGATCTGGGGGTCCTGGTGCACGAAACTCAAAAGGTTAGTATGCAGGTGCAGCAAGTGATTAAGAAGGCCAATGGAATGTTGGCTTTCATTGCTAGGGGGATAGAATATAAAAATAGGGAGGTATTGCTTCAGTTGTACAAGGTATTGGTGAGACCGCACCTGGAATACTGCGTACAGTTTTGGTGTCCATACTTAAGAAAGGACATACTTGCTCTCGAGTCAGTACAAAGAAGGTTCACTCGGTTAATCCCGGGGATGAGGGGATGGACATATGAGGAGAGGGACTCTACTCATTGGAGTTCAGAAGAATGAGAGGCGATCTTATTGAAACATATAAGATTGTGAAGGGGTTGGATCGGGTGGATGCGGGGAAGATGTTCCCGAAGATGGGTGAAACTAGAACTAGGGGGCATAGTCTTAGAATAAGGGGCTGCTCTTTCAAAACTGAGATGAGGAGGAACTACTTCACTCAGAGGGTGGTAGGTCCATGGAATATGCTGCCCCAAAAAGCTGTAGAAGCTACATCACATCATAAATTTAAAACAGAAATAGACAGTTTCCTAGAAGTAAAGGGAATTAAAGGTTACGGGGAGCGGGCAGAAATTTGGACATGAGTCCAGGTTCGGATTGGTCATGGCCCTGTGGGTAGTGGAGTGGGCCCAGGGGCCGTGTAGCCTGATCCTGCTCCTATTTCGTGTGTCTAATTCTGTTAGATTCAGGAGATGGTTCTGTGATAGTGGATTGGCGATTAGGATCACATCAGCCATGATCTTATTGAATGGCGGAGCAGGCTCGAGGGGCCGATTGGCCTACTCCTGCTCCTATTTCTTATGTTCTTATGTTCTCATGTTCTTATGTTCTAATAGTCCGTTATATCGATGAGAGAGTTACACCGGGAATCGGCCGCTTTATCGAAGAGAGAGTTACACTGAATATAGTCCGTTATACCGAAGAGAGTGTTACACCGAGAATAGTCCGTTATATCGAGGAGAGCTTCACTGAGAATAGTCCGTTATATCGAGGAGAGTTTCACTGAGAATAGTCTGTTATATCGATGAGAGTGTTAGACTGACAATAGTCCATTATATCGATGAGAGAGTTACACTGAGAATAGTCTGTTAAATCAATGAGAATGTTACACTGAGAATAGTCCGTTATATCGATGAGAAATTTACACCAGTCATCGTCCGTTATATCGAAGAGAAAGTAACACTGAGAATAAACCGTTATATAGATGAGAGAGTTATACCGAGAATAGTCCGTTATATCGATGAGAGAGTTACACTGAGAATAGTCCGTTATATCGAGGAGAGTTACACTGAGAATAGTCCGTTATATCGAGGAGAGTTTCACTGAGAATAGTCTGTTATATCGATGAGAGAGTTAGACTGAGAATAGTCCGCTATAGCGATGAGAGAGTTACACTGTGAATAGCCTGTTATATCGATGAGAGGTTTACACTGAGAATAGTCCGTTATATCGATGAGTGAGTTACACTGAGTATAGTCCGTTATAGCGATGAGTGTTACACTGAGAATAGTCCGTTATATCGATGAGAGAGTTACACCGACAATAGTCCATTATAGCGATGAGTGTGTTACACTGAGGATAGACCGTTATATCGATGAGAGAGATATGCTGAGAATAGTCCGTTATATCGATGAGAGAGTTTCACCGGGAATCGTCCGTTATATCGAAGAGAGAGTTACACTGAATATTTTCCGTTATAGCGATGAGAGTGTTACACCGAGAGTAGTCCATTATATCGATGAGTGAGTTACACTGAGAATAGCACATTATATCGAGGAGAGAGTTACACTGAGAATAGTCCGTTATATCGAGGAGAGTTTCACTGAGAATAGACAGTTATATCGATGAGAGAGTTAGACTGAGAATAGTCCATTATATCGATGAGAGAGTTACACTGTGAATAGCCCGTTATATCGATGAGAGAGTTACACTGAGAATAGTCCGTTATATCAATGAGAGTGTTACACTGAGAATAGTCCGTTATATCGATGAGAAATTTACACCAGTAATCGTCCGTTATATCGAAGAGAAAGTAACACTGAGAATAAACCGTTATATAGATGAGAATAGTCCATTATATCAATGAGAGAGTTACACTGAAAATAGCCCGTTATATCGAGGAGAGTTTCACTGAGAATAGTCTGTTATATCGATGAGAGAGTTAGACTGAGAATAGTCCGTTAGATCGATGAGTGAGTTACGCTGAGAATAGTCCGTTATATCGAGGAGAGTTTCACTGAGAATAGTCTGTTATATCGATGAGAGAGTTAGACTGAGAATAGTCCGTTATATCGATGAGAGAGTTACACTGTGAATAGTCTGTTATATCGATGAGTGAGTTACACTGAGTATAGTCCGTTATAGCGATGAGAGTGTTACACCGAGAATAGTCCGTCATATCGATGAGAGAGTTACACTGAGAATAGTCCATTGTAATGAGGAGAGAGCTACACTGAGAATACTCCGTTATATCAATGAGAGTGTTACACTGAGAAAAGCCCGTTATATTAGAAACAAAGAAGATAGGAGCAGGAGTAGGCCATTCGGCCCTTCGAGCCTGCTCCGCCATTCAATGTGATCATGGCTGATCATCCAAACTCAGTACCCTGTCCCCGCCTTTTCCCCATATCCCTTGATCCCTTCAGCCTCAAGAAACATATCCAACTCTTTCTTGAATATATTTAATGAACTGGCCTCCACCGCCCTCTGTGGCAGAGAATTCCACAGGTTCACCACTCTCTGGGTGAAGACATTCCTCCTCATTTCAGTCCTAAATGGCTTACCCCTTATCCTTAGACTATGACCCCTGGTTCTGGACTCCCCGGCCATCAGAAACATCCTTCCTGCATCTAGTCTGTCCAGACCTGACAGAATTTTATAGGTTTCGATGAGATCCCCTCTCAATCTTCTAAACTCCAGTGAGTATAAGCCCAATCGACACAATCTCTCCTCATACGTCATTCCTGCCATTCCAGGTATCAGCCTGGTGAATCTTCGCTGCACTCCCTCCATGGCAAGAACGTCCTTCCTCAGGTATGGTGACCAAAACTGCACACAATACTCAAGGTGCGGTCTCACCAAGGCCCTGTACAACTGTAGCAAGACATCCTTGTTCCTGTACTCGAACCCTCTTGCTACGAAGGCCAACATACCATTTGCCTTCTTAACTACCTGCTGCACCTGCATGCTTACCTTCAGCGACTGGTGCACAAGAACACCCAGGTCTCTTTGCACTTCCCCTTCTCCCAATCTATTGCCATTCAAATAATAATCTGCCTTCCTGTTTTTGCCACCAAAGTGGATAACCTCACATTTATCCACATTATAGTGCATTTGCCATGTTTCTGCCCAATCACCCAACCTGTGCAAATTGTACTGGAGTTTCCCGACATCCTCCTCGCAGCTTACCCTCCCGCCCAGCTTTGTGTTGTCTGCAAATTTGGAGATATTACATTCAATTCCCTCGTCCAGATCATTAATATATATTGTGAACAGCTGGGGTCCTAGGACCGATCCTTGCGGTACCCCACTAGTCACTGCCTGCCACTCAGAAAATGACCCGTTTATTCCAACTCTTTGCTTTCTGTCCGCCAACCAGTTCTCTATCCAAGTCAATACCTTGCCCCCAATCCCATGTTCCTTAATTTTGCACGCTAATCTCTTGTGTGGGACCTTATCGAAAGCCTTCTGAAAGTCCAAATACACCACATCCACTGCCTTATCTATTATCTATCGGCAGCACGGTGGCATAGTGGTTAGCACTGTTGCCTCACAGCGCCAGGGACCCGGGTTCAAATCCGGCCTCGGGTGACTGTCTGTGTGGAGTTTGCACATTCTCCCCGTGTTTGCGTGGGTTTCCTCCAGGTGCTCCGGTTTCCTCCCTGTGGTAAACCACTGTTTGTATTCCTGTTTGTCCTGTTTGTATTCCACTGTGTACATGCCTGGACATGCCTCGGCTGACTCCTCCCACAGGTCCTAGTATAAAGGTGACTGCTCCCCAGCCCTTAGTATCATGGACCGGTCGACCACGCGAGGCAGACCTCCATTCTGTTGTTAATAAAAGCCTTTGGTTACTCTTCTAACTCTCAGTCTTTTATGAGTAATTGATAGCGCATCACTCCCACAGTCCAAAGATGTGTGGGTTAGGTTGATTGGCCATGATAAAAATTGACCCTTCGTGTTAGGGGGGATTAAATACGTGGGGTTACGGGGATAGGGCTTGGGTGGGATGGCTGTCGGTGTAGGGACCGGGTGCTAGGGTTTGGATGATCAGCCATGATCTCGTTTAATGGCGGAGCAGGCTCGAAGGGCCGAATGGCCTACTCCTGCTCCTATCTTCTATGTTTCTATACCGTGCCCACTATACACCCACCTGTTATACGCCTGGCTTCTTATACCACGCCCATTATGCACCTCGCCTGTTATACACCCGCACGTTATACACCCACACGTTATAAACCCCGTCCTTTATAATGCCCGTTATACACCCGTCCGTTGTATACCACGGCCGTTATTCACCTATCCATTATGCACCTCGCCTGTTATACATCCGCCCGATATACACCCGCCTGTTATTAACCCGTCCATTATAAACCCCGCACTTTATACACCCGCCCATTATACACCCGCTTGTTATAAACCCACACATTATACTCCCCACCTATTATACACCCCACCTGTTATACACCTGTCCGTTATATACCACGCCCGTTATACACCTGTCCGTTATGCACCTCACCTGTTATACACCCGCCCATTATACACTCGCCCGTTATAAGTCCCGCCCGTTATACACCCACCCGTTATACACTCCCGCACGTTTTACAACCACCCGTTTTACACCCAGCACATTATACACCCCGCCAGTTATACACCACGTCAGTTATACACCCCGTCCGTTACACACCCCGCCCGTTATACACTCCTGCCCATTATACAATCCGCCCGTTATACACATCACACGTTATACACCCGCCCATTATATATCGCACCAGTTATACATCTGCCTCTTATACACCCCACCCATTATACACTCCTGCCCTTTGTACACCCGCCCGTTATACACTCCCAGCCATTATACACCCGCCTGCTGTACACCCCGCCCGTTATATGCCCCACCCCTTATACACCCATCGGTTATACACCCACCCGTTACACGCCCACCCGTTGTACGCCCCGCCCGTTATACACCACCTGTTATACACCCGCAAGTTATACACCGCCCGTTATACAACCCGCCCATTATATACCTGCCCGTTATGAACCCTGCCTGTTATACACCTGCCTGTTATGCGCCCCGCCCCATATACAACCGCCGTTATATACCCCACCATTATAAACCTGCCCATTATACACCTGCCTCTTATACACCCCGCCCATTATACACTCCTGCCCGTTGTACACTCCCAGCCGTTATACACCCGCCTGTTGTACACCCCACCCGTTATATGCCCCGCCCCTTATACATCCGTCGGTTATACTCCCACCCGTTACACACCCACCCGTTATACACCCCGCCCGTTATACACCGCCTGTTATGCACCCAGCCCTTTATACACCCAGCCCATTATACACCCCGCCCATTATACAGCTGCCCATTATACACCCCGCACGTTATACATCCCACCCATTATACACCCGCCCGTTATACCGTCCCCCGTTATACACCCCGCCTGTTATACGCACCGCCCCTTATACACCCTGCCCGTTATACACCCTGCCCGTTATACACCCCGCTCATTATACACCCCGCCCTTTATACCCCCCGTCCATTATACACACCGCACGCTATACACCCGCCCATTATACACCCACTCGTTATACACTCCCGCCCATTATACAGCCGCCCATTATACACCCACTCGTTATACACCCACCCGTTTTACACCCTACACGTTGTACACCCCGCCCGTTATACACCTGTCCGTTATGCACCTCACCTGTTATACACCCGCCCATTATACACCCACTCGTTATACACTCCTGCCCATTATACAGCCGCCCATTATACACCCACTCGTTATACACCCACCCGTTTTACAACCTACACGTTGTACACCCCGCCCGTTATACACCTGTCCGTTATGCACCTCACCTGTTATACGCCCGCCCATTATACACTCGCCCGTTATAAACCCCGCCCGTTATACACCCCACCCTTAATACACTCCTGCCCGTTATACACCCACCCATTATACATACCTGCCTGTTATACACCCCGCCCGTTATACATTCCCGCCCGATATACACCCACCCGTTATACACTCCCGCACGTTTTACAACCGCACGTTTTACACCCAGCACGTTATACACCCCGCCAGTTATACACCACGTCAGTTATACACCCCGCCCGTTACACACCCCGCCCGTTATACATTCCTGCCCATTATACAATCCGCCCGTTATACACATCGCACGTTATACACCCGCCCATTATATATCGCACCAGTTATACATCTGCCTCTTATACACCCCACCCATTATACACTCCTGCCCTTTGTACACCCGCCCGTTATACACTCCCAGCCATTATACACTCGCCTGCTGTACACCCCGCCCGTTATATGCCCCACCCCTTATACACCCATCGGTTAGACACCCACCCGTTACACACCCACCCGTTGTACGCCCCGCCCGTTATACACCACCTGTTATACACCCGCACGTTATACACCGCCCGTTATACAACCCGCCCATTATATACCTGCCCGTTATGAACCCTGCCTGTTATATACCTGCCTGTTATGCGCCCCGCCCCATATACAACCGCCATTATATGCCCCACCATTATAAACCTGCCCATTATACACCTGCCTCTTATACACTCCGCCCATTATACACTCCTGCCCGTTGTACACTCCCAGCCGCTATACACCCGCCTGTTGTACACCCCACCCATTATATGCCCCGCCCCTTATACATCCGTCGGTTATACACCCACCCGTTACACACCCACCCGTTATATGCCCCACCCGTTATACACCGCCTGTTATACACCCAGCCCTTTATACACCCAGCCCATTATACACCCCGCCCATTATACAGCTGCCCATTATACACCCCGCACGTTATACATCCCACCCATTATACACCCGCCCGTTATACCGTCCCCCGTTATACACCCCGCCTGTTATACGCACCACCCCTTATACACCCGTCGTTATTTGCCCCACCCATTATAAACCCGCCCATTATACACCCTGCCCATTATACACCCTGCCCGTTATACACCCCGCTCATTATACACCCCGCCCTTTATACTCCCTGTCCATTATACACACCGCACGCTATACACCCGCCCATTATACACCCACTCGTTATACACTCCTGCCCATTATACAGCCGCCCATTATACACTCCCACCCGTTATACACCCACCCGTTTTACACCCTACACGTTGTACACCCCGCCCGTTATATACCGCTCCAGTTAAACACCCCGCCCATTATACACCCCACCCATTATACACTCCCGTCCATCATACACCCCGCCTGTTATACACACCACCCATTATACACCCCGACATTTATACTCCCCACCCATTATACACTCCCGCCCGTTATACACTCACCCGTTATAAACCCGCCCATTATAAACTCGCCCATTACACATCTGCCCGTTATACACCTGCCTGTTATACATACCGCCCGTTATACAACCCACTCGTTATACACCCGCCCGTTATACACCGCGCCAGTTATACACCCGCCTCTTATACACTCCCACCCGTTATACACCCCACCTGTTATACACCCGCTTGTTATAAACCCACACATTATACACCCCACCCGTTATACACCCGCCTGTTATACACACTCCCTGTTATACACCCCGCCCATTGTACTCTCCTGCCCATTGTACACCCGCCCGTTATACACTCCCAGCCGTTATACACCGCCTGTTTTGCACCCTACCCGTTATATGCCCCGCCCCTTATACACCTGTCGGTTATACACCCACCCGTTAAACACCCACCCTTTATACACCCGCCCGTTATACACCGCCCGTTATACAACCCGCCCATTATATACCCGCCCATTATAAAACCTGCCTGTTATACACCCGCCTGTTATAAACCCCGCCCCTTATGCACCCGTCGGTAATATGCCCCACCCATTATACGCCTGCCCGTTATACGCCCCGCCCCATATACACCCGCCGTTATACGCCCCACCATTATAAACCTGCCCTTTATACACCTGCCTCTTATACACCCCACCCATTATACACTCCTGCCCGTTGTACACCCACCCGTTATACACTCCCAGCCATTATACACCCGCCTGTTGCACACCACGCTCGTTATATGCCCCGCCCCTTATACACCCATCGGTTATACACCCACCCGTTACACACCCACCCGTTATACACCCCGCCCGTTATACACCCCGCCCTTTATACACGCCGCCCATTATACACACCGCCCGTTATACAGCTGCCCATTATACACCCCGCCCATTATATATCCCGCCCATTATACACCCGCCCAGTATACACCCGCCCGTTATACCCTCCCCGTTATACACCCCGCCTTTTATACGCACCGCCCCTTATACACCCGTCGTTATATGCCCCACCCATTATAAACCCGTCAATTATACACTCTGCCTGTTATACACCCTGCCCGTTATACACCCCGCCCATTATACCGCCGCCCGTTATACACCGCGCCCATTATACACCCCGCCCATTATACACATCGCACGCTATACACCCACCCATTATACACCCGCCCGTTATACACTCCTGCCCATTATACACCCAACCATTATACACTCCCGCCCGTTATATACCCGCCCGTTTTACACTCCACACGTTATACACCGCGCCCATTATACACCGCGCCATTTATACACCCCGCCCGTTTTACACCTCGCCTGTTATACACTCCCACCCATTATACAACATGCCCATTATATACACCCACCCGTTATACTCCCCACCCGTTATGCACTCCTGCCCGTTATGCACCCGCCCGTTGTATACTCGCCCATTATACACCCGCCCGTTATACACTCGCCTGTTATACACCCGCCCGTTATTCACATCACCCATTATACACTCGCACCAATTGTAAACCCGCCCGTTATACACTCCCACCCATTTTACACCCACCCGTTATACACGCCGCCCGTTATACACTGCCCCTTATTCACCCATCGTTATATGCCCCACCCATTATAAACCCGCCCATTATACACCCTGCCCATTATACACCCTGCCCGTTATACACACTGCCCTTTATACACCCCGCTCATTATACACCCCGCCCTTTATACTCCCTGCCCATTATACACACCACACGCTATACACCCGCCCATTATACACCCGCCCGTTATACACTCCTGCCCATTATACAGCCGCCCATTATACACTCCCGCCCGTTATACGCCCACCCGTTTTACACCCTACACGTTGTACACCCCGCCCGTTATACACCGCTCCAGTTATACACCCCGCCCATTATACACCCCACCCGTTATACACTCCCGTCCGTCATACACCCCGCCTGTTATACACACCGCCCATTATACACCCCGCCATTTATACTCCCCACCCATTATACACTCCCGCCCGTTATGCACCCGCCCGTTATATACTGGCCCGTTATACACCCGCCCGTTATACACCCGCCCGTTATACACTCGCCCGTTATACACTTTCCTGTTAAGCACCCCGCCCGTTATACTCTCGCCCGTTATAAACCCGCCCATTATAAACTCGCCCATTACACATCCGCCCGTTATACACC
This sequence comes from Somniosus microcephalus, assembly GCF_052327205.1. Classification (NCBI taxonomy): domain Eukaryota; kingdom Metazoa; phylum Chordata; class Chondrichthyes; order Squaliformes; family Somniosidae; genus Somniosus; species Somniosus microcephalus. The sequence goes on from NC_140994.1 coordinate 110,450,334, forward strand.
TGCCTGTTATTCACACCGCCCATTATACACTCCCACCCATTGTACACCCGCCCATTATACACTTTCCCATTAAGCACCCCTCCCGTTATACACTCGCCCGTTATAAACCCGCCCATTATAAACTCGCCCATTACACATCCGCCCGTTATACACCTGCCTGTTATACACACCGCCTGTTATACACCCCACCCATTATACACCCACCCGATATACACTGCGCCAGTTATACACCCGCCTCTTATACACTCCCACCCATTATACAGCCTGCCTGTTATACACCCGCTTGTTATATATCCACCCATTATACACCCCGCCCGTTATACACCCACCCGTTATGAACCCCGTCTGTTATAAACCCCGCCCATTATATACCCATCCATTATACACCGGCCGTTATACGCCCCACCCGTTATAAACCATGCCCGTTATACATCCGCCCGTTATAAACCCCGTCCGAAAAAAACCCCGCCTGTTACACACACCGCCCATTATACACCCGGCCATTTATACTCTCCACCCATTACACACTCCCACCCATTATGCACCCGCCCGTTATATACTGGCCCGTTATACACCCGCCCGTTATACACTCGCCCGTTATACACCCGCCTGTTATTCACACCACCCATTATACACTCCCACCCGTTGTACACCTGCCCATTATACACTCCCACCCATTTTACACCCGCCCATTGTACACCCTGTCCATTATACACCCCGCCCGTTATACACCACTCCAGTTATACACACCGCCCATTATACACTCCCATCCGTCATACACCCCGCCTGTTATACACACCGGCCATTATACACCCCGCCATTTATACTCCCCACCCATTATACACTCCCGCCCATTATGCACCCGCCCGTTATACACGCGCCCGTTATATACTCGCCCGTTATACACCCGCCTGTTATTCACACCACCCATTATACGCTCCCACCTGTTGTACACCCGCCCATTATACACTCCCACCCATTTTACACCCGCCCATTATACACCCTGCCCGTTATACACTCCCACCCATTTTACACCCGCCCATTATACACCCTGCCCGTTATACACTGCCCCTTATACACCCACTTGCTTTACACCTTGCCCGTTATACACAACACCGTTATACATCTTTCCCGTTGTAACCTCCTCCCATTATATACCCCGCCATTATACACCCCGCCTCTTATACACCCATCGGTTATATGCCCCACCCGTTATACACCTCACCCATTATACGCTCCGCTCCTTATACACCTTCAATTATATGCCGCACCCATAATAAACCCTGCCCGTTATAAACCATGCCCGTTATACACCCGCCCGTTATACACCCGCCCATTATACAGTCTGCCCATTATACACATGGCCCGTTATACACCCCGCCGGTTATAAACCATGCCCGTTATACATCCGCCCGTTATAAACCCCGTCCGATAAAAACCCAGCCCGTTATGCACCTGCCTGTTATACACCCGACAATTAGATATCCGCCCGTTATACACCCCGCCCATTATACACCTGTCCGTTATACACCAGTCCGTTATACACACACCCTTTATACACCCTGCCCATTATACATCGCACACGTTAGACACACACCCGATATACGCCCCGCCCCTTATACACCAGCTGTTATACGCCCCACCCATTACAAACCAGCCCATTATACACTCCGCCCCTTATAAACATGCCCATCATCACCCCGCCCATTATAAGCCCTGTGTGGCAAAACCACTAAGTGACTTACATAATTGTCTGTAACCAATGTTATTACCTCTAGCATTAATTGTCTGTAACCAATGTTATTACCTTTCAAGTTGGCTCTGGTTAAACAGAGCTAGATCGACAACATCGCGATCTGACGCGATGATGTCATCACGTGGGTCACGTGACGTCTCCTTCGGCGGGAAACGTGATGACGTCATGACGTCAGAGGTAGAGGGTGGGTCCAGCCAGTCCTCGTGTGGATTAAAAGAGAAAAGACCTGTTTTGAGCTTCTCCTGTAGTTTCTTGTTTTGTAAAGTTCTTAGACAATGGGCCAGAAATTCCAGGCCAGAAGCGTGAGTACGGTTGGGTTACTCACGCATCTGGCCATTGGAAATGCCGGCGTTCAGCAGGAACAGCGCATGCGGGGAACGCCGGCATTTCCAGACCCGAGGTCTATTCACAGCGCGTGCGACTGCACAGGCAGCGCTTGCGCAGTGAACTTTGTAGATTTCACTGATGGATTCAGTGAGGGTAGGTCCCTAGAACTTGCACTTAAAAAAAGCAAGTGTAAAGTTGTTCATTGGCTGGGGAAGGAGATATATTTTATGGAGGAGCTTATGAAATGCAATATTTAGGTTTGGGAAAGGGAGGGAAGTTATTTTAAGAAATTTTAACTAAGTTTTAAACTTTAATTTTTTTTTTTTAAACGAGTTTTCAGAACGGTAGGTAGAAGGAGCAATTGTGGCTGTGTGAATGGAATGTGAGAATGAGTTATGTATGTATGTCCACATATATTCCTTTACGTATATGTATGTATGTTTTATATTCCTTTACTAATGTGTATGAATGTATATTTTTAATTATGATTTTCCAATAAGTTACTTTCTCTGAAAGTCATAATTAAATAATACATTCATACACATAAGTAAAGGAATATATACATAACACGCAAAGGAATATATACAGACATACATACTTTCAGAAGCTCCACAAAAAGAAATATCTTCCTCCGCAGCCTCTGGAGCAACTGTACCCATGCTTTTTTCATGTGTAAGTTGTAATGACTGGACCTCACTGAAAGCATTAATGAAAGCGGCGAATTATACTGCGCACGCGCTGCCTGTGCAGTCGCACGCGTTCTGCCTCTGAACCCCTTCGTTCAGAGGACAGGAAATGCCGGTTTTCCCCACATGCACTGTGCATGCTGAAAACCGGCATTTCATCCGGCCAGATGCGTAAGTACCCCGACCGTACTAGCGCATTTGGAAGGGAATTACTGGGCCAACATTTTACATGTCAATAAAATAAAAAATTTAACAATTGCACAACTTGCCCCCTCGCATCTGCGACTGAGGGTCCAAGGAGGTGCATTGCGCAAGAGGTCATCATCGTACGTATCCTCACACTGTTCCCTTTGGGGAACTGTATGAAGTGGTGGAAGGATTTATGACCGTGATTAACGCTCATTCCGTGACCGTAACCATCTTTGAACCAGCCATTAGGGTGGTTAGTCCTATGGCGGGTGGGTTTTACGGGCTCCCACAACCCATCTGAGGGGGGGGAGGGGCCACCAACACCTACGGAGGCAAGCATCCCGCTGGATGTCCACCCAGAATTTAAAGTTGGAGCTCCGACTCCACTTGCCGGGACTGTCTGGAGTGGGGTTCAAAACCCTACTCCTTCTGGCCCAGCGGCGGGGATGCTTACTGCTACGCAAAAGGCCCACTCCGCACAAAAGGTGACACCCATACGTTTCCTGCGCCTTTTCCCTCCCCGTGACTGGAGCCCTATGCTGCCATTTCACGTTGCTAATTGGATTGGGCCTTTGTCATAGCGGTAGGATCCCCGCCGCTGGGCCAGATCAGGGTAGGGTTTCGAACCCCGCTCCAGACAGTCCCGGCAAGTGGAGTCGGAGCTCCGGCTCTAAATTCTGGGTTGACATCCAGTGGGATATTTGCGTCCGTGGGTGTGGGTGGCCCCCCCTCCTTGTATAGCTTGTGGGAGCCCGTAAAACCCTCCCGCCATAGGACTAACCGCCCTAATGGCTGGTTCAAAGATGGTTACGGTCACGGAATGAGCGTTAATCATGGCCATAAATCCTTCCACCACTTCATACAGTTCCCCAAAGGGAACAGTGTGAAGACACGTATGACGACGACATTGCTAAATAAATAAATGGAATTAAAAAAATTCTTTTAGGGCTTTTAAAAGTCTTTAAATTGCTTTAATTCTCTTTAAAACTACTTCAGATTACTCAAAATAATGTAAACATTTTAAAAAGTTTATGAAAGTTACCAAAATCTTCAAAAACCTATTTAAACTGCTGCTTTGCATGTAAAAATGGTTAGCAGCTTGACAGAAACATTGGGGGCGTGTCCAGTGAAACTGAGACCTCAAGGGGCGTGTCTCAGTTGCACTGCACGCTCCTGACTTTGCGCTGGCTGCACTCCTGGGCGGCGTGACGTCATACGCTGCCCGGGATTCTTCTTCTGGAAAAACCAATTCCAGGCGTCCCTGGAGCTGATCGGCAGTAGCGCGGGGTAAGTGTAAATACGGGGCTTGCACGCGCTGCAAGCCCCGTTCTGGAATTTCTGGGCCAATAAATTCAGTTTGTTAACTTCCAGTAAGTTATAGATTCTTTGTTAGGAGTGCAGAGACTCCTACACCTGCCTATTATAGGCCCTGCCTATTACAACCTGCCCGTTATACCCCCGCCCGTTATAAACCCTGCCTGTTATACACCCACCTGTTATAAACCCCGCCCCTTATACACCCGTCGGTAATATGCCCCACCCATTATACACCTGCCATTTAAACGCCCCGCCCCATATACACCCGCCGTTATACGCCCCACCATTATAAACCTGCCCTTTATACACCTGCCTCTTATACACCCCGCACATTATACACTCCTGCCCATTGTACACCCACCCGTTATACACTCCCAGCCGTTATACACCCGCCTGTTGCACACCACGCTCGTTATATGCCCCGCCCCTTATACACCCATCGCTTATACACCCACCCGTTACACACCCACCCGTTATACGCCCCGCCCGTTATACACCGCCCGTTACACACCCAGCACTTTATACACGCCGCCCATTATACAAACTGCCCGTTATACAGCTGCCCGTTATACACCCCGCCCATTATATATCCCGCCCATTATACACTCGCCCGTTATACACCCGCCCGTTATACCCTCCCCGTTATGCACCCCGCCCTTTATACGCACCGCCCCTTATACACCCGTCGTTATGTGCCCCACCCGTTATAAACCCGCCAATTATACACTCTGCCTGTTATACACCCTGCCCGTTATAAACCCCGCCCATTATACACCCGCCCGTTATACACCGCGCCCATTATACACCCCACCCTTTATACACCCCGCCCTTTATACACCCCGCCCATTATACACATCGCACGCTATACACCCGCCCATTATACACCCGCCCATTATACACTCCTGCCCATTATACACCCACCCATTATACACTCCCGCCCATTATATACCCGCCCATTTTACACTCCACACGTTATACACCACGCCCATTATACACCGCGCCAGTTATACACCGCACCAGTTATACACCCCGCCGTTTTACACCTCGCCCGTTATACACTCCCACCCGTTATACAACATGCCCATTATATACACCCACCCATTATACTCCCCACCCGTTATGCACTCCTGCCCGTTATGCACCCGCCCGTTATATACTCGCCCATTATACACCCGCCCATTATACAGTCGCCTGTTATACACCCGCCCGTTATTCACATCACCCATTATACACTCCAACCCATTGTACACCCGCCCGTTATACACTCCCACCCATTTTACACCCACCCGTTATACACCCCGCCCGTTATACACCGCCCCTTATACACCCACTTGCTTTACACCTTGCCCGTTATACACAACACCATTATACATCTTTCCCGTTATACCCGCCTCCCATTATACACCCCGCCATTATACACCCCGCCCCTTATAAACCCGTCGGTTATATGCCCCACCCGTTATACACCCTACCCATTATACGCTCCGCTCCTTATACACCTGCCATTATATGCCCCAACCATTATAAACCCTGCCCGTTATACACCATGCCCGTTATACACCATGCCCGTTATACACCCGCCCGTTATACACTCGCCCGAATACACTCTGCCCATTATACACACGGTCCGTTATACACCCGCCCGTTATACGCCCAGCTTCTTATACACCCGTCCATTATTCACCCGCCCATTATACACCCCACCCGTTATACACCTGTCCGTTATATACCACGCCATTATACACCCGCCCATTATACACTCTGCCCGTTATACACCCCACCCGTTATACACCCGCCCGTTATACACCCGGCTTCTTATACACCCGTCCATTATTCACCCGCCCGTTATACACCCCACCCGTTATGCACCCATCTGTGACATACCACGCCATTATACACCCGCCCGTTATACACTCTGCCCGTTATACACCCCACCCGTTATACACCCGTCCATTATATACCAGGCCCGTTATACACCCGTCCGTTATATACCAGGCCCGTTATACACCTGTCCGTTATGCACCTCGCCTGTTATACTCCCGTCCGTTATACACTCTGCCCGTTATACACCCGCCCGTTATACACCCGTCCGTTATACACTCTGCCCGTTATACACCCACCCGTTATACACCCGTCCGTTATATACCACGCCCGTTATACACCTGTCCGTTATGCACCTCGCCTGTTATACACCCGTCCGTTATACACTCCTGCCCATTATACACTCCTGCCCATTATACACCCGCCCGTTTTACACCCCACCCGTTATACACCTGCCCGTTATACGCCCAGCTTCTTATACACCCGTCCATTATTCACCCGCCCGTTATACACCCCACCCGTTATACACCCGTCCGTTATATACCAAGCCATTATACACCCGCCCGTTATACACCCTGCCCGTTATACACACCAACCGCTATACACCCGCCCGTTATACGCCCAGCTTCTTATACACCCGTCCATTATTCACCCGCCCGTTAACCACCCCACCCGTTATACATCCGTCCGTTATATACCACGCCCGTTATACACCTGTCCGTTATGCACCTCGCCTGGTATACACACGTCCGTTATACACTCCTGCCCATTATACACCTGCCCATTATACACTCCCACCCATTATACACCCGCCCGTTTACACCCCACACGTTATACACACCACCCGTTACACACCCACCCTTTATACACCCCGCCCGTTATACACCACCTGTTATACACCCGCCCGTTATACACCGCCCGTTATACAACCCGCCCAGTATATACCCGCCCGTTATAAACCCTGCCTGTTATACACCCGCCTGTTATAAACCCCGCCCCTTATACACCCGTCAGTAATATGCCCCACCCATTATACACCTGCCATTTAAACGCCCCGCCCCTATACACCCGCCGTTATATGCCCCACCATTATAAACCCGCCCTTTATACACCTGCCTCTTATACACCCCGCCCATTATACACTCGTGCCCTATTACACCTACCCGTTATACACTCCCAGCCGTTATACACCCGCCTGTTGCACGCCACGCTCGTTATATGCCCCGCCCCTTATACACCCATCGGTTATACAACCACCCGTTACACACCCACCCGTTATATGCCTCGCCCGTTATACACCCCGCCCTTTATACACGCCGCCCATTATACACACCGCCCGTTATACAGCTGCCCGTTATACACCCCGCCCATTATATATCCCGTCCATTATACTCCCGCCCGTTATACACCCGCCCGTTATACACCCCACCTTTTATACGCACCGCCCCTTATACACCCGTCGTTATATGCCCCACCCGTTATAAACCCGCCAATTATACACTCTGCCTGTTATACACCCTGCCCGTTATACACCCCGCCCATTATACACCCGCCCGTTATACACCACGCCCATTATACACCCCGCCCTTTATACACCCCGCCCATTATACACATCGCACGCTATACACCCGCCCATTATACACCCGCCCATTATACACTCCTGCCCATTATACACCCACCCATTACACACTCCTGCCCATTATATACCCGCCCGTTTTACACTCCACACATTATACACCACGCCCGTTATACACATCGCACGCTATACACCCGCCCATTATACACCCACCCATTATACACTCCCGCCCATTATATACCCGCCTGTTTTACACTCCACACGTTATACACCACGCCAGTTATACACCGCGCCCGTTATACACTCCCACCCGTTATACAACATGCCCATTATATACACCCACCCATTATATACACCCACCCATTATACTCCCCACCCGTTAAGCACTCCTGCCCGTTATGCACCCGCCCGTTATATACTCGCCCATTATACACCCGGCCATTATACACTCGCCTGTTATACACCCGCCCGTTATTCACATCACCCATTATACACTCCCACCCATTGTACACCCGCCCGTTATACACTTCCACCCATTTTACACCCACCCGTTATACACCCCGCCCGTTATACACCGCCCCTTATACACCCACTTGCTTTACACCTTGCCCATTATACACAACACCATTATACATCTTCCCGTTATACCCGCCTCCCATTATACACCCCGCCCCTTATACACCCATCGGTTATATGCCCCACCCGTTATACACCCTACCCATTATACGCTCCGCTCCTTATACACCTGCCATTATATGCCCCAACCATTATAAACCCTGCCCGTTATACACCATGCCCGTTATACACCATGCCCGTTATACACCCGCCCGTTATACACTCGCCCGAATACACTCTGCCCATTATACACGTGGTCCGTTATACACCCGCCCGTTATACGCCCAGCTTCTTATACACCCGTCCATTATTCACCCGCCCGTTATACACCCCACCCGTTATACACCTGTCCGTTTTATACCACGCCATTATACACCCGCCCGTTATACACTCTGCCCGTTATACACCCCACCCGTTATACACCCGCCCGTTATACACCCGGCTTCTTATACACCCATCCATTATTCACCCGCCCGTTATACACCCCACCCGTTATGCACCCGTCTGTGACATACCACGCCATTATACACCCGCCCGTTATACACCCGGCTTCTTATACACCCGTCCATTATTCACCCGTCCATTATTCACCCGCCCGTTATACACCCCACCCATTATACACCCGTCTGTTACATACCACGCCATTATACACCCGCCCGTTATACACTCTGCCCGTTATACACCCCACCCGTTATACACCCGTCCGTTATATACCAGGCCCGTTATACACCCGTCCGTTATACACTCCTGCCCATGATACACCCGCCCGTTTTACACCCCACCCGTTATACACCTGCCCATTATACGCCCAGCTTCTTATACACCCGTCCATTATTCACCCGCCCGTTATACACCCCACCCGTTATACACCCGTCCGTTATATACCAAGCCATTATACACCCGCCCGTTATACACTCTGCCCGTTATACACACCAACCGTTATACACCCGCCCGTTATACGCCCAGCTTCTTATACACCCGTCCATTATTCACCCGCCCGTTAAACACCCCACACGTTATACATCCGTCCGTTATATACCACGCCCGTTATACACCTGTCCGTTATGCACCTCGCCTGGTATACACACGTCCGTTATACACTCCTGCCCATTATACACCTGCCCATTATACACTCCTGCCCATTATACACCCGCCCGTTTTACACCTTACACGTTATACACACCACCCGTTATACACCCCAACAGTTATACTCCCCGCCCATTATACACCCCTTCCGTTATACACTCCCGCCCGTTATACAACATACCCGTTATACACACCCACCCGTTATACATTCTCGCCCGTCATAAACCCTGCTGGTTATACACCCGCTTGTTAAACACCCACACGTTATACACCCCGCCCGTTATACACCCGCTTGTTATATACCCACACATTATACACCACGCCCATTATACACCTGCCTGTTATACACCCACCCATTGTAAACCCCGTCTGTTATAAACCCTGTCCATTATAATCCCCACCCGTTATATACCCATCCATTATACACCCGCCGTTATACGCCCCACCTGTTATAAACCATGCCCCTTATACATCCGCCCGTTATAAACCCCGTCCATTATAAACCCCGCCCGTTATACACCCGCCTATTGTACACCCGTCTATTATACACCCGTCCGTTATACACCCCGCCCAATATATGCGAGAAGGTCACCTATTAGCAATGGCGGCACGCATGGACGCAGCGGCTTTGTCTCTCCCGAGATTGTGCGTTTTTACTTTCTTCCTGTGTCTCTTCTTGACTTTGCTCATGCAGGAATTGAGGGCGGACCTGCTGCACAGCCGGCAGATGCTCCTCGATATCGGGGTCAATTGTGTGCGGCTCACACTCGGCGCCATCGATCTGCCTCCCGACATCGCTCGATCCCCGGGACTAGCGTGGCGTCCTCCACCAGCCGGAAGCCGACGCAGACTGCGCAGAGAGCGCAAACAGAAGCGGGGCAAGAGGGCCGGAATCCACAACAGGTTAAAGAGGGCCCCACACAAACCCTCCCTCCCAAGTATTTTCCTGGCCAACGTTAGGTCACTGGAAAATAAAATGGATGAGATCAAACTTGATCTCTCCTCACAGAAAAGGACAAAGGAATGCTGCGCCATGATCTTCACAGAGACCTGGTTGAACAACGGCATCCCTGACACCACCATCCAGCTAGAAGGATGCACGGTCTTCCGCGCCGACAGAACTGCAGACTCCGGTAAGAGCAAGGGAGGCGGGTTGTGCATTTACACTAGCAATGCCTGGTGCACTAACACGGACATAATCGATAGATCCTGTTCTGCTGATTTGGAATTGCTCATGGTAAGGTGCAGATCCTTCTACCTTCCTCGGGAATTCACGGCTGTTATCACCACATGCTAATGCCAAACTAGCACTGAAGGACCTCTACAGGGCCATCAGCAAACAACAAACTGCGCACCCAGACGGAGCCTTTATCGTCGCGGGGGACTTCAATCACATAAACCTAAAATCTGTACTCCCGAAATTCCACTAGAATGTTTCCTGCCCCACAAGAGGGGAGAACACACTGGATCAAGTCTACACGAGCATTGTAGATGCTTATAAGGCCATTCCCTGCCCCCACCTTGGGAAGTCTGACCACCTCTCCTTGTTTCTAGCCCCGGCATACAAACCGCTCATCAAAAGAGTGAAAACATCAGTAAGATCAGTGAAAGTATGGCCAGAGGGAGCAGTCTCAGAGCTTCAGGATTGCTTCGAACGCACTGATTGGAGCATGTTTACCCATACTGACATCGAGGAATACGCATCAACAGTGCTATTCTACATCAACAGTTGCGTCGAGGTCGTCACGACCCATAAAAATATCAGGACATATCCCAACCAGAAACCCTGGATGAACGGGGCGGTCCGCTCGCTCTTGAAAGCACGCAACGCAGCATTTAAATCTGGCAACGCGGCGGCTTACAGTGCAGCTAGGACCAACCTAAAAAAGGGTATCAGGACTGCCAAAAGAAAACAGACACTGCGGATTGAGGATCATTTCCACAACAACTCGCATCCCCGGCGCATGTGGCAAGGCATCCAGTCTATCACCGACTATAAGAGTAAAGACACCAGCCCCCCGGTTAGCGATGCTTCCCTTCCGGAGGAGCTTAACAACTTCTATGCTCGCTTTGACAGGGACAACAGGGAGCCGGCTACCAAAGCCTTGCCACCCCCGGAAGACCAGGTGCTCACTCTGTCCACCTCCGACGTAAGGGGTGCTCTACGCGGAGTGAACACACATAAGGCTGCTGGACCTGACAGCATCCCTGGACGGGTACTCAAAGAATGTGCTGATCAGCTGGCTGATGTCTTCACCACCATCTTCAATCTGTCACTGACCCAGGCAGCAGTCCCTACATGCTTCAAGACCGCCACCATTATTCCTGTGCCAAAGCAAACGGCTGTGACGTGTCTGAACGATTATCGACCTGTCGCACTCACGCCCATCATAATGAAGTGTTTCGCGAGACTGGTCCTGGCTCACATCAAAGCCAGTGTTCCCGCCTCTCTTGACCAACACCAGTTTGCCTATCGCGCAAACAGATCAACAGAGGATGCAATCACAACTGCTCTTCATTCTGCACTGAAACACTTATACAGTAAAGAGACCTACATCAGAATGCTGTTCATAGACTACAGCTCAGCATTCAACACCATCGTCCCCAACAAGCTGGCCACCAAACTCCACACTCTTGGCCTGAACACTTCCCTTTGCAACTGGACCCTGGACTACCTAACAGACCCCAGTCTGTCAAATTAGGTAACCACACCTCCCCCCCCCGACCCTGAACATGGGGGCCCCACAAGGTTATGTGCTGAGCCCCCTCCTCTACTCCCTCTTCACCCACGACTGTGTGGCTGTTCATGGTTCCAACACCATCATCAAGTTTGCGGATGATACCACGGTGGTAGGCCAGATCATCAACAACGATGAGTCAACCTACACGGAGGAGGTCCAGTACCTCGTGAAGTGGTGCGCCGACAACAACCTGCCCTTAACATCAAGAAAACCAAGGAAATCATTGTGGACTTCAGGAAGTCTAAAGGCGGAAGACACCCCCCCATCCACATCCAAGGGGCTGTGGTGGAAAGGGTGGGCAGCTTTAAGTTCCTCGGAGTCCACATCATGGAAGACCTCTCCTGGTCCCTCAATACCTCCTCTTTGGTGAAGAAGGCCCAGCAGCGCCTATATTTCCTATGGAGGCTGAAGGGATGCAACCTGCCACCCCGGATCCTCTCTAACTTTTACCGCGGCACAATAGAGAGCATCCTGACGAACTGTATCACAGTGTGGTATAGCAGCTGTACCTCCTATGACCGGAAAGCCCTGCAGCGGGTAGTCAAAACTGCCCAACGTATTACCGGCACCCGGCTACCGACCATTGAGAACATCTACCAGAAACGCTGTCTACGGAGGTCACTGACCATCATCAAAGACCCTACCCACCTCAGCCACAGTTTGTTCGCCCCCCTGCCATCTGGGAGAATCTACAGATGCATTCGTACCCGCACGACCAGATTTAGGAACAGCTTCTTTCCCAGGGCTGTCATCCTACTGAACTCTGCTAATAAACTCTAAAGCCTGCACATCTGTCAATGCACTTTATTATGTTTATGTTTATGTTACAAGCCAAATGTATGTTAAATGTCTTAATCAAAATGTACACTCTCGGGAGCCGCAAGCTTACATTTCGTTGTACTGCACTTGTGCACTAACAATGACAATAAAGTTGATTATTATTATTATTATTATACACCTATCCATTAAACACCTGTCCATTATACACACACCCGTTATACACCCTGCCCATCAAACACCGCGCACGTTAGACACCCACCCATTATACGCCCCGCCCCTTATACACCTGCTGTTATACGCTCCACCCATTATAAGCCAGCCCGTTACACACCCCGCCCGTTATACACCGCGCCCGTTATACATCCCGCCCTTTATACTCCCCACCCATTAGACAAACCGCATGCTATACACCCGCCCATTATACACCCGCCCGTTATACACCCCACCCGTAATACACTCCTGCCCATTATACACCCACCCATTATACATACCTGCCTGTTATACACCCCGCCTGTCATACAACTCTCCCGTTGTACACACCCGCCCATTATACATTCCCGCCCGTTATACACCCACCCGTTATACTCCCGCATGTTTTACAACTGCCCGCTTTACACCCAGCATGCTATACACCCTGCCAGTTATACACCACGTCGGTTATACACCCCGCCCGTTACACACCCCGCCCGTTATACACTCCTGCCCGTTATACAATCCGCCCGTTATACACATCGCACGTTATACACCCGCCCATTATATATCGCACCAGTTATACACCTGCCTCTTATACACCCCACCCATTATACACTCCTGCCCTTTGTACACCCGCCCGTTATACACTCCCAGCCGTTATACGCCCGCCTGTTGTACACCCCGCCCGTTATATGCCCCGCCCCTTATACACCCATCGGTTATACACCCACCCGTTACACACCCACCCGTTACACACCCACCCGTTGTACGCCCCGCCCGTTATACACCACCTGTTATACACCCGCACGTTATACACCGCCCGTTATACAACCCGCCCATTATATACCTGCCCGCTATGAACCCTGCCTGTTATACACCTGCCTGTTATAAACCCCACCCCTTATACACCCGTCGGTTATATGCCCCACCCATTAAACACCTGCCCGTTATGCGCCCCGCCCCATATACAACCGCCGTTATACGCCCCACCATTATAAACCTGCCCTTTATACACCTGCCTCTTATACACCCCGCCCATTATACACTCCTGCCCGTTGTACATCCGCCCGTTATACACTCCCAGCCGTTATACACCCGCCTGTTGTACACCCCACCCGTTATATGCCCCGCCCCTTATACACCCGTCGCTTATACACCCACCCGTTACACACCCACCCGTTATACGCCCCGCCCGTTATACACCGCCCATTATACACCCAGCCCTTTATACAGCCAGCCCATTATACACCCAGCCCATTATACACCCCGCCCATTATACAGCTGCCCATTATACACCCCGCACGTTATACATCCCACCCATTATACACCCGCCCGTTATACCGTCCCCCGTTATACACCCCGCCTGTTATACGCACCACCCCTTTTACACCTGTCGTTATTTGCCCCACCCATTATAAACCAGCCCATTATACGCCCCGCCCTTTATACTCCCCGCCCATTATGCACACCGCACGCTATACACCCGCCCATTATACACCCGCCCGTTATACACTCCTGCCCATTATACAGCCGCCCATTATACACTCCCGCCCGTTATACAGCCACCCGTTTTACACCCTACACGTTGTACACCCTGCCCGTTATACACCGCTCCAGTTATACACCCCGCCCATTATACACCCCACCCGTAATACACTCCCGTCCGTCATACACCCCGCCTGTTATACACGCCGCCCATTATACACCCCGCCATTTATACTCCCCACCCCTTATACACTCCCGCCCGTTATGCACCCGCCCGTTATATACTGGCCCGTTATACACTCGCCCGTTATACACCCGCCTGTTATTCACACCACCCATTATACACTCCCACCCATTGTACACCCGCCCATTATACACTTTCCCGTTAAGCACCCCGCCCGTTATACACTCGCCCGTTATAAACCCGCCCATTATAAACTCGCCCATTACACATCCGCCCGTTATACACCTGCCTGTTATACACACCGCCTGTTATACACCCCATCAATTATACACCCGCCCGATATACACCGCGCCAGTTATACACCCGCCTCTTATACACTCCCACCAATTATACAGCCTGCCTGTTATACACCCGCTTGTTATATACCCACCCATTATACACCCCGCCCGTTATACACCCGCCCGTTATGAACCCCATCTGTTATAAACCCCGCCCATTATATACCCATCCATTATACACCGGCCGTTATACGCCCCACCCGTTATAAACCATGCCCGTTATACATCCGCCCGTTATAAACCCCGTCCGATAAAAACCCTGCCTGTTATACACACCACCCATTATACACCCCGCATTTATACTCCCCACCCATTATACACTCCCACCCGTTATGCACCCGCCTGTTATATACTGGCCCGTTATACACCCGCCTGTTATACACTCGCCCGTTATACACCCGCCTGTTATTCACACCACCCATTATACACTCCCACCCGTTGTACACCTGCCCATTATACACTCCCACCCATTTTACACCCGCCCATTATACACCCTGCCCATTATACACCCCGCCCATTATACACCGCTCCAGTTATACACACCGCCCATTATACACCCCGCCCGTTATACACTCCCGCCCGTTATACAACATGCCCGATATATATACCCGCCCATTATACACTCCCATCCATCATATACCCCGCCTGTTATACACACCGCCCATTATACACCCCGCCATTTATACTCCCCACCCATTATACATTCCCGCCTGTTATGCACCCGCCCGTTATACACACGCCCGTTATATACTCGCCCGTTATACACCCGCCTGTTATTCACACCACCCATTATACACTCCCACCTGTTGTACACCCGCCCATTATACACTCCCACCCATTATACACCCGCCCATTATACACCCTGCCCGTTATACACTGCCCCTTATACACCCACTTGCTATACACCTTGCCCGTTATACACAACACCGTTATACATCTTTCCCATTGTAACCTCCTCCCATTATATACCCCGCCATTATACACCCCGCCCCTTATACACCCATCGGTTATATGCCCCACCCGTTATACACCCCACCCATTATACGCTCCGCTCCTTATACACCTGCAATTATATGCCCCACCCATAATAAACCCTGCCCGTTATAAACCATGCCCGTTATACACCCGCCCGTTATACACCCGCCCGTTATACACTCTGCCCATTATACACGTGGCCCGTTATACACCTCGCCCGTTATACGCCCAGCTTCTTATACACCCGTCCATTATTCACCCGCCCATTATACACCCCACCCGTTATACATCCGTCCGTTTTATACCATGCCCGTTATACACCTGTCCGTTATGCACCTCGCCTGTTATACACCCACCCGTGATACACACCGCCCGTTATACACTCTGCCTGTTATACACCTGCTTGTTATACACCCACACATTATCCACCCCGCCTATTATACACCCGCCCGTTATACGCCCACCCATTATAAACCCCGTCCGTTATGAACCCCGTCCGTTATAAACTGCGCCCATTGTATACCCATCCATTATACACATGCTGTTATGCGCCCCACCTGTTATAAACCATGCCTGTTATACACCCGCCCATTATAAACCCCGTCCGTTATAAACCCCACCCGTTATACACCCGAATGTTATACACCCGTCTATTATACACCCGCCCGTTATACACCCTGCCCATTATACACCCTGCCCATTATACACCTGTCCGTTATGCACACACCCATTATACACCATGCCCATTATACACCGTACCCGTTAGACACCCGCCGTTATACACCCCGTCCCTTATACACCCGCTGTTATACGCCCCACCCATTATAAACCAGCCTGTTACACACCGCACCCATTATGCACCTGCCCATTATCACCCCGCCCATTATACACACCGCCCGTTTTACACCATCCCGTTATACACGCTGCCTGTTATACACCCGCCTGTTTAACACCCGCCCATTATACACCCGCCCCTTATGCAACCCGCCCATTATATACCCCGCCCATTTTACACCCACCCATTATACACCCCGCCCGTTATACACATGCCTGCTTTACACCCGCCCCCTATAACCCCGCCCGTTATACACCCGCCCGTTATACACCCACCGTTATACACGCCGCCCATTATACGCCCCGCCCCTTATACACCAGTCATTATATGCCCCACCCATTATAAACCCGCCCATTATAAACCCCACCCATTATACACCCCGCCCTTTATATTCACTGCCCATTATACAAACCATACGCTATACACCCGCCTGTTATACACCCCACCCATAATACACTCCTACCCGTTAGACACCCCACCCGTTATACACCCACCTGTTATACACACTGCCCGTAATACACCGTGCCCATTATAGGCCCCGCCTATTATAGGCCCATTATCCCCCCGCCCATTATACACACCGTCCGTTATACAACCCGCCCGTTATACACCCACCCGTTATACACCCCACCTATTATACACTCCCACCCGTTATACACCCGCCCGTTATACACTCTCCCGTTATACACCCCGCCTGTTATACACTCACCCGTTATAAACCTGCCCGTTATAAACTCGCCCATTACACATCTGCCCGTTATACACCCCGTCCATTATACACCCGCCCGATATAGACCGTGCCAGTTATACACCGCCTCTTATACACTCCCACCCGTCATACACCCCGTCTGTTATACACCCGCTTGTTATATACCCAAACATTATACAACCCGCCCATTATACACCCGCCCCTTTTGAACCCCGTCCGTTATTAACCCCGTCCATTATATACCCATCCACTATACACCTGCCGTTATACGCCCCGCCCGTTATAAACTCGCCCATTACACAGCCGCCCATTATACACCCGCCTGTTATACACACTGCCTGTTATACACCCCACCCATTATACACCCGCCCGATATACACCGTGCCAGTTATACACACGCCTCTTATACACTCCCACCCGTTATACACCCCGCCTGTTATACACCCGCTTGTTATATACCCAAACATTATATACCCCGCCCATTATACACCAGCCCGTTTTGAACCCTGTCCGTTATAAACCCCGCCCATTATATACCCATCCATTATACACCCGCCGTTATACGCCCCACCCGTTATAAACCATGCCCGTTATACATTCGCTCATTATAAACCCCATCTGTTATAAACCCCGCCCTTTATACACCTGCTTGTTATACACCCGTCTATTATACATCTGCCCGTTATACACCCCGCCCATTATACACCTGTCCGTTATACACCTGTCCGTTACACACACACCCTTTATACACCCTGCCCATGATACACCGCACACATTAGACACCCGCCCCTTATACACCTGCTGTTGTATGCCCCGCCCATTATAAACCAGCCCATTATACACTCCACCCGTTGTACACCTGCCCATTATCACCCCGCCCATTATAGGCCCTGCCTATTATAGGCCCTGCCTGTTACAACCTGCCCATTATACACCCGCCCATTATACGCCGCACCCATTATACACTCCCGCCTGTTATACACCCGTCCATTATACACTCACCCGTTATACACCACGCCCATTATAAACCCGCCCGTTATACACTCGCCCATTATACACCCTGCCCGTTATAAACCCGCCCGTTATACACTCACCCGTTACACATATGCCCATTAAACACCCGCCTGTTATACACACGCCCGTTATAAACCCTGTCTGTTATAAACCCTGTCCGTTATTATCCCCAACCGTTATATACCCATCCATTATACACCCGCCGTTATACGCCCCGCCCGTTATTAACCATGCCCGTTATACATCCGCCTGTTATAAGCCCCGTCTGTTATAAACCCCGTCCGTTATTCACCCCGCCTGTTAAACACCCCGCCAGTTATACACCCGCCCGTTATACACTCCTGCCCATTATACACCCAGCCGTTCTAAACCCCACACGTTATTCACCCCGCCTGTTATACACCCCGCCAGTTATACACCCCGCCCGTTATACACCCCGCCCGTTATACACCCGCCTGTTATACACCCGTCTATTATACACCAGCCCGTTATACACCCCACCCTTTATACACCCGTCCATTATACAGCCCGCCCTTTATACACCTGTCCGTTAAACAACTGTCCCTTATACACACACCCGTTATACACCCTGCCCATTATACACCGCGCATGTTAGACACCCGTCCATTATACGCCGCACTCCTTATACACCCGCTGATATACGCCCCACCCATTATAAGCCAGCCCGTTATACTCACCGCCCATTATACACACAGCACGCTGTACACCCACCCATTATACACCCGCCCGTTATACACTCCTGCCCATTATACACCCGCCCGTTATACACTCCCGCCCATTATACACCTGGCCGTTTTACACCCCACACATCATACACCCCACCCGTTATACACCCCGCACATTATACAACATGCCCGTTATACACACCCGCCCATTATACACTCTCGCCCGTCATACACCCCGCCCGTTATACACCCGCTTGTTATACATCCACGTTATACACCCCGCCCGTTATACACCCGCCTGTTATACACCCGTCTATTATACACCCGCCCGTTATACACCCCGCCCATTATACACCCGTCCGTTATACACCCGCTGTTATACGCCCCGTCCATTATAAGCAAACCCATTATACACCCCGCCCGTTATACACCTGCCCGTTATCACCCCGCCCATTATACACCCCACCCATTTTACACCATCCCGTTATACACCCCGCCTGTTATACATCCTGCCCGTTATACACCCGCCTGTTATACACCCACCTGTTATACACAACACCCATTATACACCCGCCCGTTATACACCCATCCCTTAAGCAACCTGCCCGTTATACAGCCTGCACATTTTACACTCACCCGTTATACACCCCACCCGTTATACAAGCGCCTGCTTTACACGCGCCCCATACAACTGCCCATTATTCACCGCGCCCGCTATACATGCTGCCCTTTATAATCCCCACCCATTATACACACTGCATGCTATACACCCGCCCGTTATACACCCCACCCGTAATACACTCCTGCCCGCTATATACCCGCCCATTAAACACACCTGCCTGTTATACACCCCGCCTGTTATACAACACGCCCGTTATACACACCCACCCATTATACATTCCCGCCCATTATAGAACCACCCGTTATACACTTCCGCCCATTTTACAACCACCTGTTTTACACCCCGCATGTTATACACCCCGCCAGTTATACACCATGCCAGTTATACATACTGCCCCTTATACACCCCGCCCGTTATACACTCCCACCCGTTATACAACCCGCCCGTTATACACCCCACCCATTATACACGTCGCACGTTATACACCCACCCATTATATACCGCACCAGTTATACAACTGCCTCTGATACACCCCACCCATTATACACTCCTGCCCGTTGTACACCCGCCAGTTATACACTCCCAGCCGTTATGCACCCACCTGTTGTACATCCCGCCCGTTATATGCCCCGCCCCTTATACACCCGTCGGTTAAACACCCACCCGTTACACACCCACCCGTTATACGCCCCGCCCGGTATACACCGCCCGTTATACACCCGCCCGTTATACACCGTCCATTATACAACCCGCCCGTTATATACCCACCCGTTATAAACCCTGCCTGTCATACACCCGCCCCTTATACACCCCGCCCCTTATACACCCGTCGGTTATACACCCCTCCCATTATACACCACCCGCTATACACACCGCCCGTTGTACACACCGCCCTTTATACACCCCGCCCATTATACACCCCGCCCGTTATACATTCGCCCGTTATACCCTCCCCCATTATACACCCCGCCTGTTATACGCACCGCCCCTTATACACCCGTCGTTATATGCCCCACCCATTATAAATCCACCCATTATACACCCTGCCCTTTATACACCCCGACATTATACTCCCGCCCGTTATACACCGTGCCTATTATACATCCCGCCCTTTATACTCCCCGTCCATTGTACACACCGCACGCTATACACCCGCCCATTATACACTCGCCCGTTAGACACTCCCGCCCATTATACACCCGCCCGTTATACACTCCCGCCTGTTATACACCCACCCGTTTTACACCCCACATGTTATACACCCCGCCCATTATACACCCCGCCTGTTATACTCCCCACCGGTTATAGACTCCCACCTGTTATGCACCCGCCCGTTATATACTCGCCCGTTATACACCCATCCATTATACACCGCCCCTTATACACCCACTTGCTTTACACCTTGCCCGTTATACACAACGATGTTATACATCTCTCCCATTATAACCTCCTCCCATTATACACCCCACCATTATACACCCCACCATTATACACCCCGCCCCTTATACACCCGTCAGTTATATGCCCCACCTGTTATACAACCCACCCATTATACGCTCCGCTCCTTATACACCCGCGATTATATTCCCCACCCATTATAAACCCTGCCCGTTATACACCATGCCCGTTATACACCCGCCCGTTATACACGCGGCCCATTATACACCCGCCTGTTATATGCCCAGCTTCTTATACACCCGTCCATTATTCACCCGCCCGTTATACACCCCCCGTTATACACCCGTCCGTTATATACCACACCCATTATACACCCGCCCGTTATACACTCTGCCCGTTATACACCCCACCCATTATACACCCGCCTGTTATACGCCCAGCTTCTTATCCACCCGTCCATTATTCACCCACCCGTTATACACACCACCCGTTATACACCCGTCCGTTATATACAACGCCCATTATACACCTGTCCGTTAGGCACCTCGCCTGTTATACACCTGCCATTTATACACACGCCCGTTATACACCCGCCTGTTATAAACCCCGTCCAATATAAACCCCGCCCTTTTTACACACGCCCATTATACACCTGCCCATTATACACACGCCCATTATAAACCCCGCCCATTATAAACCCCGCCCATTATAAACCCCACCCATTATATACCCATCCATTATACACATGCCGTTATACGCCTCACCCGTTATAAACCATGCCCGTTATACACCCGCCCATTATAAACTCCCGCCCATTTTACAACCGCCCATTTTACACCACGCACGTTATACACCCCGCCAGTTATACACCATGCCAGTTATACACACAGCCCATTATACACCCCGCCCATTATACACTCCCGCCCATTATACACCTGGCCGTTTTACACCACACATGTTATACACCTCGCCCGTTATACACCCTGCCAGTTATACACCCCGCCCGTTATACACTCCCGCCCGTCATACACCCCGCCCAGTATACACCCGCTTGTTATACACCCACACGTTATACACCCCACCCGTTATACACCCGCTTGTTATATACCCACACATTATATACCCCGCCCGTTATACACCCACATGTTACACACCCACCCGTTATAAACCCCGTCTGTTATAAACCCTGTCCGTTATATGCCCCACCCGTTATAAACCATGCCCGTTATACATCCGCCTGTTATAAACCCTGTCCTTTATAAACCCCTCCCATTATACACCCGCCTGTTATACACCCGTCTATTATACACCCGCCCGTTATACACCCCGCCCATTATGCACCCGTCCGTTATACACCCCGCCCATTATACACCTGTCCATTAAACACCTGTCCGTTATACACACACCCATTATACACCCTGCTCATTAAACACTGCGCACGTTAGACACCCGCCCATTATACGCCCTGCCCATTATACACCTACTGTTATATGCCCCACTCATTATAAGCCAGCCCATTATACACCCCGCCCGTTATACACCTGCCCATTATCTCCCTGCCCATTATACACCCCGCCCGTTTTACACCATCCCGTTATATACCCCGCCTGATATACATCCCGCCCGTTAGACACCCGCCTGTTATACACCCACCCGTTATACACAACACCCGTTATACACCCACCTGTTATACATGCGCCTGCTATACACCCGCCCCCTATGCACCCGCGCCCGTTATACATCCCGCCCTTTATAATCCCCACCCATTATACACACCGCACGCTATGCACCCGCCCATTATACACCCTCCCGTTATACACCCCACCCGTAATACACTCCTGCCCGTTATACACCCGCCCATTATACATTCCCGCTCATTATACACCCACCTGTTATACACTCCCGCCCGTTTTACACCCCGTACGTTATACACCCCACCAGTTATACACCACGCCAGTTATAAACCCCGCCCGTTATACACCCCACCCGTTATACACTTCTGCCCGTTATACAACCCGTCCGTTATACACCCCGCCCATTATACACGTCGCACGTTATACACCCGTCCGTTATACACCCCGCCCATTATACACGTCGCACGTTATACACCCGTCCATTATACACCCCGCCCATTATACACGTCACACGTTATACACCCGCCCATTATATACCGCACCAGTTATAGACCTGCCTCTTATACACCCCGCCCATTATACACTCCCAGCCGTTATACACCCGCCTGTTGTACACTCCCAGCCGTTATACACCCGCCTGTTGTACACCCTGCCCGTTATATGCCCCGCCCCTTATACACCCGTCGGTTATACACCCACCCGTTACACACACACCTGTTATACGCCCCACCCGTAATGCACCGCCGTTATACACCCGCCCATTATACACCGCCCGTTATACAACCCGCCCGTTATATACCCGGCCTGTAATACACCCGCCTATTATAAACCCTGCCCCTTATACACCCGTCGGTTATATGCCCCTCCCATTATACACCTGCCCGTTATACGCCCGGTCCCTTATATACCCACCGTTATACACTCCACCATTATAAACCCGCCCATTATACACCCTGCCTGTTATACACCCCTCCCATTATACACCACCCGCTGTACACGTCATCCGTTATACACACCGCCCTTTATACACCCCGCCCATTTTACGCCACGCCCATTATACACCCGCCCTTTATACACCCCGCCCATTATACACGGCCAGTTATACGCCCCGCCCCTTATACACCCGCCGTTATACGCCCCGCCCTTTATATGCCCCGCCCATTATAAACCCCGCCTGTGATACGCCCCATCCCTTATACACCAGACGTGGGGTCGGGGCTGAGATTGAGATCTGAGAGAGTGGGGTAGGGGGTGAGATTTAGATCTCAGTGAGTGGGGTCGGGGCCGAGACAGATCTCAGTGAGTGGGGTCGGGACTGAGATTGAGATCTCAGTGAGTGGGGTCGGGGGTGGGACTGAGATCTCAGTGAGTGGGGTCGGAGGTCAGACTGAGATCTCAATGAGTGGGTTCGGGTGTGAGACAGATCTCAGTGAGTGGGGTCGGGGGTGGGACTGAGATCTCAGTGAGTGGGGTCGGAGGTCAGACTGAAATCTCAATGAGTGGGGTCGGGTGTGAGACAGATCTCAGTGAGTGGGGTCGGAGGTGGGACTGAGATCTCAGTGAGTGGGGTCGGGGCCGAGACAGATCTCAGTGAGTGGGGTCGGGGGTGGGACTGAGATCTCAGTGAGTGGGGTCGGGTGTCAGACTGAGATCTCAGTGAGTGGGGTCGGGTGTGAGACAGATCTCAGTGAGTGGGGTCGGAGGTGGGACTGAGATCTCAGTGAGTGGGGTCGGGGCCGAGACAGATCTCAGTGAGTGGGGTCGGAGGTGGGGCTGAGATCTCAGTGAGTGGGGTCGGGGGTGAGACTGAGATCTCAGTGAGTGGGGTCGGGGGTGAGACAGATCTCAGTGAGTGGGGTCGGGGGTGGGACTGAGACCTCAGTGAGTGGGGTCGGGGGT
This sequence comes from Somniosus microcephalus, assembly GCF_052327205.1. Taxonomy (NCBI): domain Eukaryota; kingdom Metazoa; phylum Chordata; class Chondrichthyes; order Squaliformes; family Somniosidae; genus Somniosus; species Somniosus microcephalus. Next base: position 110,475,199 of record NC_140994.1, read on the forward strand.
CTGACTGAGATCTCAGTGAGTGGGGTCGGGTGTGAGACAGATCTCAGTGAGTGGGGTCGGAGGTGGGACTGAGATCTCAGTGAGTGGGGTCGGGGCCGAGACAGATCTCAGTGAGTGGGGTCGGGGGTGAGACTGGGATCTCAGTGAGTGGGGTCGGGGGTGAGACTGAGATCTCAGTGAGTGGGGTCGGGGGTGAGACAGATCTCAGTGAGTGGGTCGGGGTGAGACTGAGATCTCAGTGAGTGGGGTCGGCGGTGGGACTGAGAGTCAACTAGTCCTGGGACTCAATAAAGTAACTAATAACAATACTAACAATAACCAGCCCCAGGACAGTGACAGGGTAACACAAAGAATTCGACCCAACACAATCGTCGCTAAGCAAAAGGAAAAATATCTGTCATATTGGGCAGAAACAACAAAAACCCAAAGCAAACTCAATTGCTACTTGGCCCTAAACAGACAATACAACATAGCTGATTACCTGACCATGGTAAAGGATAACAAACTGAGAAGAACCTTGACAAGGTACAGACTTAGCGAACATAGCCTAGCGATCGAAAAAGGCAGACACAGGCAGACCAGGCTGCCAAGAGAAGACAGGATATGCTCTCACTGCAGTCAGGGAGTAGTTGAGACAGAGATGCACTTCCTCACAGCCTGTGGAAAATATCAGGGCATCAGAGAGAATTTCTATCAAAAATTCTCACAAATATGCCCTGAATTCAGAAATCTGACTGACAACCAAAAACTCCCATTCCTACTGGGGGAGGAGAGAAGCTGTGTAACACTGGCGGCACACTATGTTACAGCTTGCCATGAACAGAGGGACAACCAGTAAACTAAGACAAGAGTATATATAAACAAGGCGAAAATATATTTATAAACTCAGGGATATACCTGTTTATACACTGTATGAATGGAACCGCGTTTATGTGTTCAACCATAAATGTATTTTGATGCTTTGGCAACATAAGATGTACCTTATCATGCCAATAAAGCGATTTGTATTGTATTGTATTGTATTGAGTGGGGTCGGGGGTGAGACTGAGAGCTCAGTTAGTGGGTTCGGGGCCGAGACAGATCTCAGCAAGTGGGGTCGGGGGTGAGAGAGATCTCAGTGAGTGGGGTCGGGGGTGAGACAGATCTCAGTGAGTGGGGTCGGGGGTGAGACAGATCTCAGTGAGTGGGGTCGGGGCCGAGACAGATCTCAGTGAGTGGGGTCGGGGGTGAGACAGGTCTCAGTGAGTGGGGTCGGGGGTGAGACAGATCTCAGTGAGTGGGGTCAGGGGTGAGACAGATCTCAGTGAGTGGGGTCGGGGGTGAGACAGATCTCAGTGAGTGGGGTCGGGGCCGAGACAGATCTCAGTGAGTGGGGTCGGGGCCAAGACAGATCTCAGCGAGTGGGGTTGGGGGTGAGACAGATCTCAGTGAGTGGGGTCAGGGGTGAGACAGGTCTCAGTGAGTGGGGTCAGGGGTGAGACAGATCTCAGTGAGTGGGGTCGGGGGTGAGACAGATCTCAGTGAGTGGGGTCAGGGGTGAGACAGATCTCAGTGAGTGGGGTCGGGGGTGAGACAGATCTCAGTGAGTGGGGTCGGGGGTGAGACAGATCTCAGTGAGTGGGGTCGGGGGTGAGACAGATCTCAGTGAGTGGGGTCGGGGGTGAGACAGATCTCAGTGAGTGGGGTCAGGGGTGAGACAGATCTCAGTGAGTGGGGTCAGGGGTGAGACAGATCTCAGTGAGTGGGGTCGGGGGTGAGACAGATCTCAGTGAGTGGGGTCGGGGGTGAGACAGATCTCAGTGAGTGGGGTCGGGGGTGAGGCAGATCTCAGTGAGTGGGGTCGGGGGTGAGACAGATCTCAGTGAGTGGGGTCGGGGGTGAGACAGATCTCAGTGAGTGGGGTCGGGGGTGAGACAGATCTCAGTGAGTGGGGTCGGGGGTGAGACAGATCTCAGTGAGTGGGGTCGGGGCCGAGACAGATCTCAGTGAGTGGGGTCGGGGGTGAGACAGATCTCAGTGAGTGGGGTCGGGGCCGAGACAGATCTCAGTGAGTGGGGTCGGGGGTGAGACAGATCTCAGTGAGTGGGGTCGGGGGTGAGACAGATCTCAGTGAGTGGGGTCGGGGGTGAGACAGATCTCAGTGAGTGGGGTCGGGGGTGAGACAGATCTCAGTGAGTGGGGTCGGGGGTGAGACAGATCTCAGTGAGTGGGGTCGGGGGTGAGGCAGATCTCAGCGAGTGGGGTCGGGGGTGAGACAGATCTCAGTGAGTGGGGTCGGGGGTGAGACAGATCTCAGTGAGTGGGGTCGGGGGTGAGGCAGATCTCAGCGAGTGGGGTCGGGGGTGAGACAGATCTCAGTGAGTGGGGTCAGGGGTGAGACAGATCTCAGTGAGTGGGGTCGGGGCCGAGACAGATCTCAGTGAGTGGGGTCAGGGGTGAGACAGATCTCAGTGAGTGGGGTCGGGGGTGAGGCAGATCTCAGTGAGTGGGGTCGGGGCCGAGACAGATCTCAGCGAGTGGGGTCGGGGGTGAGACAGATCTCAGTGAGTGGGGTCAGGGGTGAGACAGATCTCAGTGAGTGGGGTCGGGGGTGAGGCAGATCTCAGTGAGTGGGGTCGGGGGTGAGACAGATCTCAGTGAGTGGGGTCAGGGGTGAGACAGATCTCAGCGAGTGGGGTCGGGGGTGAGGCAGATCTCAGTGAGTGGGGTCGGGGCCGAGACAGATCTCAGCGAGTGGGGTCGGGGGTGAGACAGATCTCAGTGAGTGGGGTCGGGGGTGAGGCAGATCTCAGCGAGTGGGGTCGGGGGTGAGACAGATCTCAGTGAGTGGGGTCGGGGGTGAGGCAGATCTCAGTGAGTGGGGTCGGGGGTGAGACAGATCTCAGTGAGTGGGGTCGGGGCCGAGACAGATCTCAGTGAGTGGGGTCGGGGTGAGACAGGTCTCAGCGAGTGGGGTCGGGGGTGAGACAGATCTCAGTGAGTGGGGTCGGGGGTGAGACAGATCTCAGAGAGTGGGGTCGGGGGTGAGACAGATCTCAGTGAGTGGGGTCGGGGGTGAGGCTGATCTCAGTGAGTGGGGTCGGGGGTGAGGCAGATCTCAGTGAGTGGGGTCGGGGCCGAGACAGATCTCAGTGAGTGGGGTCGGGGGTGAGACAGGTCTCAGCGAGTGGGGTCGGGGGTGAGACAGATCTCAGTGAGTGGGGTCGGGGGTGAGACAGATCTCAGTGAGTGGGGTCGGGGGTGAGACAGATCTCAGTGAGTGGGGTCGGGGGTGAGGCAGATCTCAGTGAGTGGGGTCGGGGGTGAGGCAGATCTCAGTGAGTGGGGTCGGGGGTGAGACAGATCTCAGTGAGTGGGGTCGGGGGTGAGGCAGATCTCAGTGAGTGGGGTCGGGGGTGAGGCAGATCTCAGTGAGTGGGGTCGGGGGTGAGACAGATCTCAGTGAGTGGGGTCGGGGGTGAGACAGATCTCAGTGAGTGGGGTCGGGGCCGAGACAGATCTCAGTGAGTGGGGTCGGGGGTGAGATTAAGATCTCAGTGAGTGGGGTCAGGGGTGAGACTGAGAGCTCAGTGAGTGGGGTCGGGGGTGAGACTGAGAACTCAGTGAGTGGGGTCGGGGCCGAGACAGATCTCAGTGAGTGGGGTCGGGGGTGAGACTGAGATCTCAGTGAGTGGGGTCGGGGTGAGACTGAGATCTCAGTGAGTGGGGTCGGGGCCGAGACAGGTCTCAGTGAGTGGGGTCGGGGGTGAGACTGAGAGCTCAGTGAGTGGGGTCGGGGGTGAGGCTGAGATCTCAGTGAGTGGGGTCGAGGCCGAGACAGATCTCAGTGAGTGGGGTCAGGGGTGAGACTGAGAGCTCAGTGAGTGGGGTCGGGGGTGAGACTGAGAACTCAGTGAGTGGGGTCGGGGCCGAGACAGATCTCAGTGAGTGGGGTCGGGGGTGAGACTGAGATCTCAGTGAGTGGGGTCGGGGTGAGACTGAGATCTCAGTGAGTGGGGTCGGGGCCGAGACAGGTCTCAGTGAGTGGGGTCGGGGGTGAGACTGAGAGCTCAGTGAGTGGGGTCGGGGGTGAGGCTGAGATCTCAGTGAGTGGGGTCAGGGGTGAGATTGAGATCTCAGTGAGTGGGGTCGGTGGTGAGACTGAGATTTCAGAGAGTGGGGTCGGGACTCTCAGTGAATGAACCCGTTGTACCGGCATACCTGTAGCACATTCACACCAGGTACCAGCTTTATCGAACAAATCTGTGTCAGAATATAAATGTGGACAGGTGACCCGAAACACTGCAGCAGTGTGGCTCATGTCGGCAGCTGACGCGAGTTATCTATCAGTGTCACGATTGAATATTTCAGCAGAGTTACGCTTGGTATAGGCATTGGATTTGGAATTGCCAATCTTATTTGATATTAGTACTCTGGCCCACTCCTCCATCCCCCGAGGGCCTATCACTGGCTGTGAAAGAGCTGTTTGGCATGCGTTGGTGGAATACAGACCAGCGGCTGGTGGTGAGAGCTGTGAGCTGGAGGAACAGAGAGAAGGGGAAGAGAGAGCATTAGCTGCCGTCTTGATTCGGGCGCTGCGTCAGTAGATGCTTTGATGTGACAGCTCGCAGTGTTCAGCTGAGGGAATTTAAGTGGCCTCGAACTCACGCTGAGTGAACAGTCAGGAGTGTGCAGCCTTACAGTAGTCACAAAGCAACCTTCACGAGCACGCGTGTTTGGGAAGGTGAAAACAGCCCCAGACATTTCAGAGCACACTTGCGGGTCCAGTGCGCCTTTACAGCTGAAGCCGAAAAGGAATTGAGCAGAAGGGATCACGAAAGACATTGACAATGGGAGCAGTGATGGGCACATTATCCCTGCCAACCAAACAGAGGAGGCATTCAAGAGGTAAGAATCTCCGACTTGTCACAGTCAGTGATTCGTTCTGTGTCTTAAACCTTTCATTCAGAACGAAAAGCACGTCCACTAATCCTGGGCTCAAGTGGCGAGCAGCTTGGAATACACATCTGTTTCTGTCATTGATGAATTGATCCTTTTTTGCTGCCTTTTAAATTATCAGTTAAAGCCCTTATTGTGCTATTGTCTATAAATCATATAAGATTAAATACTAACAACGGGGAGATGTTATAACTGAAGGATTGGCATGCAGTGGGAGAGGGATCTCCGATATTAATTGTATTCTTCAATCATGAGCTGGTGTTCGAGGATCCAATGTGATTCGGATACAAGCAGGAAATGTACACAGTAAATTGCTGAAACTTACCCGGTAAATTGCTGACACTTACCCAGTAAATTGCTGAAACTTACCCGGTAAATTGCTGAAACTTATCCGCTAAATTGCTGAAACTCACCCGGTAAATTGCTGACATTTACCCAGTAAATGGCTTCTTCTTCTTCTTATCATGTCCAAGTAAATGGCTGAAACATACGCAGTAAATTGCTGAAAATTACCCTGTAAATTACAGAAACATACCCAGTAAATTGCTGAAACTTAGGGTTAGGGTTATTTACCCGGTAAATCAGAGAAAATTATCCAGTAAATTGCAGACACTTACCTGGTAAATTGCTGAAATTTACCCGGTAAATCAGTGAAAATTATCCGGTAAATTGCAGACTCTTACCTGGTAAATTGCTGAAACTTAACCGGTAAATTGCTGCTACTTACCCTGTAAATTGCTGACACATACCTGGAAAAATTACTGAAACTTACCCGGTAAATTGCTGAAATTTACCCGGTAAATCAGTGAAAATTATCTGGTAAATTGCAAACACTTACCTGGTAAATTGCTGAAACTTACCCGGTAAATTGCTGAAACTTACCCAGTAATTTGCTGAAACTTACCCGGAAAATTGCAGGACCTTACCCGGTAAATTGCTGACACGTACCCAGTAAATTGCTGAAACTTACCCGGTAAATTGCTGAAACTTATCCGCTAAATTGCTGAAACTCACCCGGTAAATTGCTGACACTTACCCAGTAAATGGCTTCTTCTTCTTCTTCTTCTTCTTCTTCTTATCGTGTCCAAGTAAATGGCTGAAACATACAGAGTAAATTGCTGAAAATTACCCTGTAAATTACAGAAACATACCCAGTAAATTGCTGAAACTTAGGGTTAGGGTTATTTACCCGGTAAATCAGAGAAAATTATCCAGTAAATTACAGACACTTACCCGGTAAATTGCTGAAATTTACCCGGTAAATCAGTGAAAATTATCCGGTAAATTGCAAACACTTACCTGGTAAATTGCTGAAACTTAACCGGTAAGTTGCTGCTACTTACCCTGTAAATTGCTGACACATACCTGGAAAAATTACTGAAACTTACCTGGAAAAATTACTGAAACTTACCTGGTAAATTGCTGAAATTTACCAGGTAAATCAGTGAAAATTATCCGGTAAATTGCAGACACTTACCTGGTAAATTGCTGAAACTTAACCGGTAAATTGCTGAAACTTACCCGGTAAATTGCTGAAACTTACCCGGTAAATTGCTGAAACTTACCCGGTAAATTGCTGAAACTTACCCGGTAAATTGCTGAAACTTACCCGGAAAATTGCAGAAACTTACCCGGTAAATGGCTGAAACATACGGAGTAAATTGGTGAAGCTTACCCGGTATATTACAGACATTTACCCGGTAAATTGCTGACACTTACCCGGTAAATTGCTGAAAATTCCCCGGTAAATTGCTGACACTTACCAATAAATGGCTGAAACATACGCCGTAAATTGCTGAAACTTACCCTGTAAATTACAGAAACATCCCCAGTAAATTGCTGACACATACCCGGTAAATTGCTGAAACTTAACCAGTAAATTGGTGAAACACACCCAGTAAATAGCTGAAACTTACCCTGTAAATTGCTGAAACTTCCCCGGTAAATTGCTGACACTTACCCAGTAAATGGCTGAAACATACTCAGTAAATTGCTGAAACTTACCCTGTAAATTACAGAAACATACCCAGTAAATTGCTGACACTTACCCGGTAAATTGCTGACACTTACTCGGTAAATTGCTGAAACTTACCCGGTAAATCAGTGAAAATTATCTGGGAAATTGCAGACACTTACCCGGTAAATTGCTGACACATACCCGGTAAATTGCTGACACATACTGGGAAATTGCTGAAACTTACCCGGTAAAATCAGTGAAAATTATATGGGATATTGCAGACACTTACCCGGTAAATTGCTGAAACTTACCCGGTAAATTGCTGAAATTTACCCAGTAAATTGCTGAAACTTACCCGGTAAATTGTTGAAACATACACAGTAGATTGCTGAAACTTACCTGGTAAATTGCTGAAGCTTACCCGGTAAATTGCTGAAACATACCCAGTAAATAGCTGAAACTTACGCGGTGAATTGCTGAATTTACCTGGTAAATTGCAGATATTTACCCGGTAAATTGCAGACATTTACCCGGTAAATTGCTGAAACTTACCCGGTAAATTGCTGAAACTTACCAAGTAAATTGCGGAAACTTACCCGGAAAATTGCTGACACTTACCGGGTAAATGGCTTAAACATACGGAGTAAATTGCTGAAACTTACCCGGTATATTGCAGACATTTACCCGGTAAATTGCTGAAACTTACTGGGTAAATTGCTGACATTTACCCAGTAAATGGCTGAAACATACCCAGTAAATTGCTGAAAATTACCCTGTAAATTACAGAAACATACCCGGTAAATTGCTGACACATACCCGGTAAATTGCTGAAACTTACCCGGTAAATTGCTGAAATTTACCCGGTAAATCAGTGAAAATTTTCTGGTAAATTGCAGACACTTACCCGGTAAATTGCTGAAACATACCCGGTAAATTGCTGAAACTTACCATGTAAATTGCTGAAATTTACCCAGTAAATTGCTGAAACATACCCAGTAAATTGTTGAAACATAAACAGTAGGTTGCTGAAACTTACCTGGTAAATTGCTAATTGGTCCAGGCAGCGGGCGGTCGAGGGGGTCGTCCAGCCGGATTGCCTGCCTCTCTTCCACGGCCATGTTCGCACCCGGGTGGACCTGGAGATGGAGCACGCGGTGTCCGCCGGTGCGCTTGAGTATTTCCGCGACCGGTGGGCGCCACGGGGACTGGAGTGCATCATCAACCCGGAAAGCCACATTTTAATTTGATTTGTTAAGTTTTAGTTGAACTTTTGTGTACAGTCCAATTTGGGTTTTTTGGGTACAAACAAAAGAGTTACCTGGTAAATTGCTGAAACAAACACAGTAAATTGCTGAAAATTACCTGGTAGATAGCTGAAACTTACCCGGTATATTGCTGAAACATACCTGGTAAATTGCTGAAACTCACCCGGTAAATTGCAGAAACTCACCCGGTAAATTGCTGAAACTTACCCGGAAAATTGCTGAAACTTACCCAGAAAATTGCTGAATCTTACCCAATAAACAGCTTAAATGTACCCGGTGAAATGCTGAAACTTGCCCGCTAAATTGCAGACACTTACCAGGTAAATAGCTGACACTTACCCAGTAAATTGCTGAAACTTACCCGGTAAATTGCTGACACTTACACGGTAAATTGCTGACGTTTACCCGGTAAATTGCTGAAACTTACCTGGTTAATTGTTGCATCTTCCCCGGTAAATTGCTGCAATTTACCCGGTATATTACTGACACTAACCCAGTAAATTGCTGAAACTTACCTGGTAAATTGCTGAAAGTTACCCGGTAAATTGCTGACAAATACCCGGTATATTGCTGAAACTTACCCGGTAAATTGCTGAAATTTACCCGGTAAATTGCTGACGTTTACCCGGTAAATTGATGAAACTTACCTAGTTAATTGTTGCATCTTCCCCGGTAAATTGCTGCAACTTACCTGGTTAATTGTTGATACTTACCCGGTGAATTACCGAAACTTACCTGGTAAATTACCAAAACTTACCCGGTAAATTGCTGAAGTTTACCAGGTAAATTGCTGACACTTCGCGGTAAGTTGCTGCTACTTACCCGGTAAATTGCTGCAATTTACCCGGTAAATTGCAGACACATAACTGGTAAATTGCTGACACTTACCCGGTAAATTGCTGAAATTTAGCCGGTAAATTGCTGAAACCTAACCGGTAAATTGATGAAACGTACCCGGAAATTGCTGACACTTACCCGGTAAGTTGCTGCTAATTACCCATTTAATTGTTGAAACTTACCCAGTGAATTACTGACCATACCTGGTAAATTACTGAAATTTACCTGGTTAATTGTTGCATCTTCCCTGGTAAATTGCTGCAATTTACCCGGTATATTACTGAAATTAACCCAGTAAATTTCTGCTACTTACCCGGTAAATTGCTGCAAATTACCCGGTAAATTGCTGACAAATACCCGGTATATTGCTGAAACTTACCCGGTAAATTGCTGAAACTTACCCGGTAAATTGCTGACGTTTACCCAGTAAATTGCTGAAACTTACCTGGTTAATTGTTGCGTCTTCCCCGGTAAATTGCTGCAATTTACCCGGTATATTACTGAAACTAACCCAGTATATTTCTGCTTCTTACCCGGTAAATTGCTGAAAGTTTCCCGGTAAATTGCTGACAAATACCTGTTATATTGCTGAAACTTACCCGGTAAATTGCTGAAACTTACCCGGTCAATTGCTGACGTTTACCCAGTAAATTGCTGAAACTTACCAGGTAAATTGCTGAAACGTATCCACTAAATTGCTGAAACTCACCCGGTAAATTATAGAACCATATCCAGTAAATTGCTGAAACTTGGGGTTAGGGTTATTTACCCAGTAAATCAGAGAAAATTATCCAGTAAATTGCAGACACTTACCCAGTAAATTGCTGCTTCTTACCCAGTAAATTGCTGCTTCTTACCCAGTAAATTGCTGCTTCTTACCCTGTAAATTGCTGCTTCTCACCCTGTAAATTGCTGCTTCTCACCCAGAAAATTGCTGCTTCTTACCCAGTAAATTGCTGCTTCTTACCCAGTAAATTGCTGCTTCTTACCCAGTAAATTGCTGCTTCTTACCCAGTAAATTACTGCTTCTTACCCAGTAAATTACTGCTTCTTACCCAGTAAATTGCTGCTTCTTACCCTGTAAATTGCTGCTTCTTACCCAGTAAATTGCTGCTTCTTAACCAGTAAATTACTGCTTCTTACCCTGTAAATTGCTGCTTCTTACCCAGTAAATTGCTGCTTCTTACCCAGTAAATTGCTGCTTCTTACCCAGGAAATTTCTGCTTCTTTCCCAGTAAATTGCTGCTTCTTACCCAGTAAATTGCTGCTTCTTACCCAGTAAATTACTGCTTCTTACCCTGTAAATTGTTGCTTCTTACCCAGTAAATTGCTGCTTCTCACCCAGTAAATTGCTGCTTCTTACCAGTAAATTGCTGCTTCTTACCCAGTAAATTACTGCTACTTACCCAGTAAATTGCTGCTTCTTACCCAGTAAATTACTGCTTCTTACCCAGTAAATTGCCGCTTCTTACCCAGTAAATTGCTGCTTCTTACCCAGTAAATTGCTGCTTCTTACCCTGTAAATTGCTGCTTCTTACCCAGTAAATTGCTGCTTCTTACCCTGTAAATTGCTGCTTCTTACCCTGTAAGTTGCTGCTTCTTACCCAGTAAATTACTGCTTCTTACCCTGTAAATTGCTGCTTCTTACCCTGTAAATTACTGCTTCTTACCCAGTAAATTGCTGCTTCTTACCCAGTAAATTGCTGCTTCTTACCCAGTAAATTGCTGCTTCTTACCCAGTAAATTGCTGCTTCTTACCCAGTAAATTGCTGCTTCTTACCCAGTAAATTGCTGCTTCTTACCCAGTAAATTGCTGCTTCTTACCCAGTAAATTGCTGCTTCTTACCCAGTAAATTACTGCTTCTTACCCAGTAAATTGCTGCTTCTTACCCAGTAAATTGCTGCTTCTTACCCAGTAAATTGCTGCTTCTTACCCAGTAAATTGCTGCTTCTTACCCAGTAAATTGCTGCTTCTTACCCAGTAAATTGCTGCTTCTTACCCAGTAAACTATTGCTTCTTACCCAGTAAATTGCTGCTTCTTACCCAGTAAGTTGCTGCTTCTTACCCAGTAAACTATTGCTTCTTACCCAGTAAATTGCTGCTTCTTACCCAGTAAATTGCTGCTTCTTACCCAGTAAATTGCTGCTTCTTACCCAGTAAATTGCTGCTTCTTACCCAGTAAATTGCTGCTTCTTACCCAGTAAATTACTGCTTCTTACCCTGTAAATTGCTGCTTCTTACCCAGTAAATTGCTGCTTCTTACCCAGTAAATTGCTGCTTCTTACCCAGTAAATTGCTGCTTCTTACCCAGTAAATTGCTGCTTCTTACCCAGTAAATTGCTGCTGCTTACCCAGTAAATTGCTCCTTCTTACCCAGTAAATTGCTGCTTCTTACCCAGTAAATTGCTCCTTCTTACCCAGTAAATTGCTGCTTCTTACCCTGTAAGTTGCTGCTTCTTACCCAGTAAATTGCTGCTTCTTACCCTGTAAATTGCTGCTTCTTACCCAGTAAATTGCTGCTTCTTACCCAGTAAATTGCTGCTTCTTACCCACTAAATTGCTGCTTCTTACCCTGTAAATTGCTGCTGCTTACCCAGTAAATTGCTGCTTCTTACCCTGTAAATTGCTGCTTCTTACCCTGTAAATTGCTGCTTCTTACCCTGTAAATTGCTGCTTCTTACCCAGTAAATTGCTGCTTCTTACCCTGTAAGTTGCTGCTTCTTACCCAGTAAATTGCTGCTTCTTACCCTGTAAATTGCTGCTCCTTACCCAGTAAATTGCTGCTTCTTACCATGTAAATTGCTGCTTCTCACCCAGTAAATTGCTCCTTACCCTGTAAATTGCTGCTACTTACGCAGTAAATTGCTGCTTCTTACCCAGTAAATTGCTGCTTCTTACCCAGTAAATTGCTGCTGCTTACCCAGTAAATTGCTGCTTCTTACCCTGTAAATTGCTGCTTCTTACCCAGTAAATTACTGCTTCTTACCCAGTAAATTACTGCTTCTTACCCAGTAAATTGCTGCTTCTTACCCAGTAAATTGCTGCTTCTTACCCAGTAAATTGCTGCTTCGTACCCAGTAAATTGCTGCTTCTTACCCAGTAAATTGCTGCTTCCTACCCAGTAAATTGCTGCTTCTTACCCAGTAAATTGCTGCTTCTTACCCAGTAAATTACTGCTTCTTACCCAGTAAATTGCTGCTTCTTACCCAGTAAATTGCTGCTTCTTACCCAGTAAATTGCTGCTTCTTACCCTGTAAATTGCTGCTTCTTACCCTGTAAATTGCTGTTTCTTACCCAGTAAATTGCTGCTTCTTACCCTGTAAATTGCTGCTTCTTACCCAGTAAATTGCTGCTTCTTACCCTGTAAATTGCTGCTTCTTACCCAGTAAATTGCTGCTTCTTACCCTGTAAATTGCTGCTTCTTACCCAGTAAATTGCTGCTTCTTACCCTGTAAATTGCTGCTTCTTACCCAGTAAATTACTGCATCTTACCCAGTAAATTGCTGCTTCTTACCCAGTAAATTGCTGCTTCTTACCCAGTAAATTACTGCTTCTTACCCTGTAAATTGCTGCTTCTTACCCAGTAAATTGCTGCTTCTTACCCAGTAAATTGCTGCTTCTTACCCTGTAAATTGCTGCTTCTTACCCAGTAAATTGCTGCTTCTTACCCTGTAAATTGCTGCTCCTTACCCAGTAAATTGCTGCTTCTTACCATGTAAATTGCTGCTTCTCACCCAGTAAATTGCTCCTTCTTACCCTGTAAATTGCTGCTTCTCACCCAGTAAATTGCTGCTTCTTACCCTGTAAATTGCTGCTTCTTACCCAGTAAATTACTGCTTCTTACCCAGTAAATTGCTGCTTCTTACCCAGTAAATTGCTGCTTCTTACCCAGTAAATTACTGCTTCTTACCCAGTAAATTGCTGCTTCTTACCCAGTAAATTGCTGCTTCTTACCCTGTAAATTGCTGCTTCTTACCCTGTAAATTGCTGTTTCTTACCCAGTAAATTGCTGCTTCTTACCCTGTAAATTGCTGCTTCTTACCCAGTAAATTGCTGCTTCTTACCCTGTAAATTGCTGCTTCTTACCCAGTAAATTGCTGCTTCTTACCCTGTAAATTGCTGCTTCTTACCCTGTAAATTGCTGCTTCTTACCCTGTAAATTCCTGATACATACCTGGAAAATTTACTGAAACTTACCCGGTAAATTGCTGAAATTTACCCGGTAAATCAGTGAAAATTATCCGGTAAATTGCAGACACTTACCTGGTAAATTGCTGAAACTTACCCAGTAAATTGCTGAAACTTACCCGGTAAATTGCTGAAACGTACCCGGTAAATTGCGGAAACTTACCCGGTAAATGGCTGAAACATACGGAGTAAATTGCTGAAGCTTAGCCGGTATATTACAGATATTTACCCGGTAAATTGCTGACACTTACCCGGTAAATTGCTGAAACTTCCCCGGTAAATTGCTGACACTTACCAATAAATGGCTGAAACATACGCAGTAAATTGCTGAAACTTACCCTGTAAATTACAGAAACATCCCCAGTAAATTGCTGACACATACCCGGTAAATTGCTGAAACTTACCTGGTAAATTGCTGAAACTTAACCAGTAAATTGGTGAAACACACCCAGTAAATAGCTGAAACTTACCCTGTGAATTGCTGAAACTTCCCCGGTAAATTGCTGACACTTACCCAGTAAATGGCTGAAACATACCCAGTAAATTGCTGAAACTTACCCTGTAAATTACAGAAACTTACCCAGTAAATTGCTGAAACTTACCCGGTAAATTGCTGAAACTTACCCGGTAAATTGCTGAAACTTACCCAGTAAATGGCTGAAACTTACCCGGTAAATTTCTGAAACCTACCCGGTTAATTACTGAAAATTACCCATTAAATTGCTGCTACTTACCCAGTTAATTGTTGAAACTTACCCGGTGAATTACTGAACTTACCCAGTAAATTACTAAAATTTACCCGGTTAATTGTTGTAACTTCCCCGGTAAATTGCTGAAACATAACCGGTAAATTGCTGAAACATACCCGGTAAATTGTTGAAACTTACCTGGTAAATTGTTGAAACTTACCCGATAAATTGCTGAAATTTACCCGGTAAATTGCTGACACCCAGGTCCAGCCGCTGTGGTCGGGCCTCGTTCACTGCCGCCGGTTTTATACTGCCGCCGCTCCTCGCTGCTCCCACCCAGGTCCAGCCGCTGTGGTCGGGCCTCGTTCACTGCCGCCGGTTTTATACTGCCGCCGCTCCTCGCTGCTCCCACCCAGGACCAGCCGCTGTGGCCGGGCCTCGTTCGCTGCCGCCGGTTTTTTACTGCCACCGCTCCTCGCTGCTCTCACCCAGGTCCAGCTCACACTGCCCAACAATCAGCCACTCCCACGCATGCTCAGCTCACAGTAATTTACCCGGTAAATTGCTGAAAATTACCTGGTTAATTGTTGTAACATCCCCGGTAACTTGCTGAAACTTACCCGGTAAATTACAAAAATTTACCCGGTTAATTGTTGTCACTTCCCTGGAAAATTGCTGAAAGTTACCTGGTAAATTGCTGACACATACCCGGTAAATGGCTGACACATACCCGGTAAATTGCTGAAACTTGCCCGGTAAATTGCTGACACTTACCCGGTAAATTGCTGCTACTTACCCTGTAATTGTTGAAACTTACCCAGTGAATTACTGACCTTACCCAGTAAGTTACTAAAATTTACCCGGTTAATTGCTGTAACTTTCCCGGTGAATTACTGAAACTTACCCGGTAAATTACTGAAACTTACCCGGTAAATTGCTGACACATCCCCAGTAAATTACTGACACTTACCCGGTAAATTGTTGCTACTTACCCGGTAACTTGCTGAAACTTACCCGGTAAATTGCTGAAATTTACCCAGTAATTTGCTAACAATTACCCAGTAAATTGCTGCTACTTACCCGGTAAATTGCTGAAATTTACCCGGTAAATTGCTGTCATATAACAGGTAAATTGTTGAAACTCACCTGGTAAATTGCTGAAACTTACCCGGTAAATTGCTGAAATTTACCCGGTAATTTGCTGAAACTTACCCGGTAAATTGCTGAAACTTAACCGGTAAATTGCTGAAACATACCTGGTAAATTGCTGCTACTTACCCGGTAAATTGCTGAAACATACCCGGTAAATTGCTGACACTTACCCGGTAAATTGCTCCGACTGACCTGTTAAATTGCTGAAATTTACCCGGTAAATTGCTGACAGGTAACTGGTAAATTGCTGACACTTACCCGGTAAATTGCTGAAACTCACCCAGAAAATTGCTGAAACTTACCCGGTAAATTGCTGAAATTTACCCAGTAATATGCTGAAACTTACCCGATAATTTGCTGAAACATACCCGGTAAATTGCTGCTACTTACCCGGTAAATTGCTGAAACTTACCTGGTAAATTGCTGCTAATTACCCGGTAAGATGCTGAAACTTACCTGGTAAATTGTTGAAACTTACCCAGTAATTTACTGAAACTTACCCGGTAAATAGCTGAAACTTTACCCGTAAATTGCTGAAAATTACCCGGTTAATTACTGAAACATACCCATTAAATTGCTGCTACTTACCTGGTTAAATGTTGAAACTTACCCGGGGAATTACTGACCTTACCCGGTAAATTACTGAAATTTACCCGGTTCATTCTTGTAACTTCCCCGGTGAATTACTGAAACTTACTCGGTAAATTACTGAAACTTAACCTACCGGTTAATTGCTGAAACTTACCCGGTAAATTGCTGAAACTTACCCATTAAATTGCTGAATTTTACCCGGTAAATTGCTGACACATACCTGGTAAATTGCTGAAACATACCCGGTAAATTGCTGCTACTTACCCAGTAAATTGTTGAAACTTACCCATTAAATTGCAGAAACTTACTCGGTAATTTGCTGAAGTTTACCCGGTAAATTGCGGAAGCTTACCTGGTTAATTGCTGACACTTACCCGGTAAGTTGCTGCTACTTACCCGGTTAATTGTTGAAACTTACCCATTAAATTGCAGAAACTTACTCGGTAATTTGCTGAAGTTTACCCGGTAAATTGCGGAAGCTTACCTGGTTAATTGCTGACACTTACCCGGTAAGTTGCTGCTACTTACCCGGTTAATTGTTGAAACTTACCCAGTGAATTACTGACCATATCCGGTAAGTTACTGAAACATACCCGGTAAATTGCTGACACTTACTAGGTAAATTGTTGAAATTTACCTAGTAAATTACTGACACTTACCCGGTAAGTTGCTGAAACTTACCCGGTAAATTGTTGAAACATACCCGATAAATTGCTGAAACTTACCCGGTAGATTGCTGACCCTTACCCGGTAAATTGCACCTACTTACCCGGTAAATTGCTGAAACTTACCCGTTAAATTGTTGAAACTCACCCGGAAAATTGCTAAAACTTACCTGGTAATTTGCTGAAACACACCCGGTAAATTGCTGCTACTTACCCGGTAAATTGCTGAAACTTACCCGGTAAATTGCTGAAAATTACCTGGTTAATTGCTGCTAATTACCCGGTAATTTGCTGAAACTTACCCGGTAAATTGTTGAAACTTACCCAGTAAATTGCTGAAAACTACCTGGTAAATTGCTGCTAATTACCCGGTAATTTGCTGAAACTTACCCGGTAAATTGCTGAATCTTACCCGGTATATTGCGGAAACTTACCCGGTAATTTGCTGAAGGTTACCCAGTAAATTGCTGAAGTTTTCCTGGTTAATTGCTGACACTTAGCTGGTAAGTTGCTGCTACTTTCCCGGCTAATTGTTGAAACTTACCCAGTTGAAACTTACGGCAGCTCCTCGGCGGGAAGCTCAGAGGTCGAACCGGTAGGAGGGGAGGCGGCCAGCGGACCAAGGGCGGGAAAAGCAGGCCCTGTAATGTCGGAAACCGCGGGAGGCTCGGAGGTCATACCGGGTGGAAGGAGAGCCAGGGAGAAGCAGGCCCCGGGACGTCGGTACCACGGTGGCTGAAGACTGTCGGGCAGGAGTGCGGGAAAGGCGGAGCAAGGCGAGAGCGGACCCTATTGTGATGGCGCCTGTTAAGTCTGTGTGTCCCAGTTATGCTTATTATAATCACTGGACACAGACCACAATAATAACTTTTAACAGGTCTTTACTATTCGGCGGTCAGGGCTGAACTGCCCAGCAAATCCCTACACAACGTTTATATACCGGTGTGGTCACCACCGGTATTACAGTATACAGCAGCCAAGAGAAAGTAGTACATCTCTTAAGGTAGTTCTCTTAAGGTGGAACAGGTTACATACACCACAATCCTCCCTTTTTAGCTTACCAGTTATATCCCCATTTAACATAACATAATAACATATAGATATATATATATACAACTTCATGCAAAACAGTTCAAAGATTCAGTCTCTGAGGAGGCCTCCTGATTCGAGTTGGATAACGCCTTTCAGGGGTCTCTGATTCTTGTTGCTGGGGTGACTCACCTAGTTGACCTCTTATGGACTGGACATCATCCTCAGGTACATTCACTTCTGAGGTAGATGCTTCAGGTTCACTAACTTCTTCCACGGTTGTCTCTGCTGTAACCCTGGGTTCGACCCTTGTTCTCGATTCTACCAGTTGGTCAGCATGACGCCGTATTACATTTTCACCAATATCTACCGTGTACATCAGGGGTCCTTGTCTGGCCCGAATTGTTCCAGATTGCCATTTCTCATTTTTATAGTCCCGGGCTAACACTGGTTGTCCTATTTCGAAACTCCGAGTGGTCTTGTTATTTATATGCTGGAACTGTTTGTTTTCAACTTCCCTCCGCACATTTGGTTTTAACAAGTCCAACCTGGACCGCAACCTCCTGTTATAGAACATCATGGCAGGACTTTGGTTTGTCACTGCATGAGTGGCGTTTCGATATGCCAGTAGGAATTTGTCCACCTTGTGTTGTAGTGGAATCTGATCTTCGCTCATGGCCTTTATTGCTTTTTTGAACATTTGTACAAATCTCTCGGCCAACCCGTTTGTAGCCGGATGATATGGGGCAGAGGTATAATGTTTCACCCCATTCTTCTTCATGAATTTCTGGAATTCTTCTGACACGAACTGCGGTCCGTTGTCTGAACATATTTGTTCTGGCAATCCATTTCTTGCAAATATCGTTCTTAGCACCACGATCGTCTTTTCCGAGGTAGTGGTAGTCATCTTAATCACTTCTGGCCATTTAGAATGTGCGTCCACCGCAATTAAAAACATGGAGTCCATGAATGGACCAGCAAAGTCAATATGTACACGTTGCCATGGGGTTGAAGGCCATTCCCATGGATGCAGCGGTGCAATCGGAGGTGCATTTTGCACTTTTTGGCACCCTGAGCAGCTTTTCGTCAGATCCTCTATCTGTTGGTCGATACCCGGCCACCACACATAAGCCCTAGCAAGGCTTTTCATCTTGACTCCCCCCAGATGACCCTCATGCAGTTCCTTTAGAACTCTCTCTCTTAACTTAGGAGGAATAATCACCCTTGTTCCATACATCAATGTTCCTTGACAGACGGACAGCTGTTCTCGTCTTGCTGAGAATGCCGGTAACAGTGGATCACCATGTGCTGGCCATCCCTTCACTGTCACTTCGTAGACCCGGGACAGTGTCGGGTCGTTCCTGGTTTCTCTTTCAATACTTGCATTGGTGACTGGTAAACATTCGATGATGGTCGAGTGAAATAACTCAACAGGGTCAACCGTCGGTGCCTCCTCCTCTGTAGGTAGTGGCAGGCGCGACAGCCCATCAGCATTACCATGCTGCTTTGTACCTTTGAATTCGATCTGATATTGATGTGCCCCTAGGAAAAGGGACCATCTCTGGAGTCTCTGTGCTGTCATCACCGAAACACCCTTCTTAGGGTTAAAAATGGATACCAATGGCTGGTGGTCTATCAGAAGCGTAAACTTTTGGCCCTGCAGGCAATGATTAAACTTCTTTACTCCCCACACAAGGCTGAGAGCCTCCCTACCTATCTGAGCATAGTTGCGCTCAGCGGAGGCCAATGATCTGGATGCGAACGCAACTGGCCTCTCCAGGCCATTTGGCAACTTGTGTGAGAGTACTGCCCCAATACCATATGGAGAAGCATCACAAGCCAAACGAATAGGCAGCGTTGGGTTGAAGTGAGCCATCACTTCCTCTGAGGTGATCAATGCCTTGCTTTTGCGAAAGGCCCTCTTACCGTCCTCGCTCCACTTCCATGGTACTCCCTTCTACAAAAGAGCGTTCAGTGGGTGCAGCACCATGGATAAATTTGGCAGAAACTTATGGTAATAGTTAATCAACCCTAGGAACGACCTCAACTGGGATACATTATCCGGAGCGGGAGCCTTCACAACAGCTTCAATCTTGTCAGGAGACTTATGAAGCCCCTCCTGGTCAATGACATGACCACAGTATGAGATCTGCTTCTGAAAGAACTCACATTTCTGGCGATTAACTCGAAGTCCATATTCTTTCAATCTGGTGAGCATCAGTTCCAAATTTGCAAGGTGTTCCTCGTCATCATCTCCTGTAATCAGAATATTATCCAGGTAACATTGTGTGCCTGGAATTCCCTGTAATACCTGCTCCATGGCCCTCTGCCAAATGGCTGGAGCCGATGCCACTCCAAAAACCAGTCTATTATACCGGTACAAGCCTCTATGCGTGTTGATCGTGAGATACTGGCGTGACTCTTCCTCAATTTCCATCAGTAAGTACGCCTGCGCCAGGTCTATCTTGGTGAAGTGTTTCCCGCCAGACAACGAAGTGAAGATATCCTCAATCCGTGGAAGCGGATACTGCACCGTGTGAAGCACCGGATTAACAGTGATCTTGAAATCTCCACAGATGCGAACCTTCCCCGGTTCCCCCGGCTTGTTGCTTGATGAACGCTTCATGACGGGAACAATGGGCGTGGCCCACTCATTCCAGTCTACCTTAGACAGTACTCCTGAACGTTCTAGCCCTTCCAGCTCAGCTTCCACAGCAGGTCGTATCGCATAAGGTACCGGTCTGGCTTTGAAAAATTTTGGGTTTGCATGTTCTTCAACCTTGATGTTTGACGTAATTCCTCTCAGTGTTCCCAGTCCCTGTTGGAACACCTCTTTAGCATCGTCCAATATTCTGGACAATCGTTTAGGTTTGACATCTTTTTTACCGGAATCTATCGTTAGTGCTTTTAAGGAATGCCAGTCCATATTTATTTTCCTAATCCACTCCCGTCCCAGTAGTGGTGGACCTCCCTCAGGTAGCACATATAAGTCCATTCCTCGACTTTCTTTGCCCTTGTGGACCACCTTTACCTCTATCTTCCCGATGGGGTATACTCTTTGCCCCGTGTATGTTTTCAATACAATCTCCGTATCCCGTAGGGGAATATGTGGGAATAACCTTTTGTAATCTTGCTTATTCATGACCGTCAATGCCGATCCAGTGTCCAATTCCATCTTCACTTGGACTCCTGCTATCTGAAGTGCGACCCAGATTGTTTGGCGGTCTGCTTCATTACCAACATTGTGTACTCTTAGACTACCCAGTTCATTACTGCTGGAGTCTGAATTTGACTTCTGTTATTTCAAACTGTTCTCTGTCACCTTGTGTACCTTTCTGTACTTTTCCTGCGGTGACTTTTTGTTGCTGGTCTTCTTTCCTGACCGGCATACTTTAGCTATGTGACCAAGCCTGCCACATTTTCTGCATTCCTGATTTTTGAACCAGCACTGGTTCTGATCGTGCGTTGTCTTTCCACAACGATAACATTTTACTGTACCCAAGACCATTTGATTGGTGCTGAGTTCCGGTGACCGTAGCTGCATTTCCGCAGTGCCTCTCGCTGCGGCTTCGTGCGATGCTGCAATAGTGACAGCTTTATCAAGCGTAAGATCATTCTCCTCAAGCAGTCGCTTTTGTGTTCCTTCTTTTAACAATCCACACACAAATTTATCACTCAGCGCATCTGTTAGTCCTGTTCCAAACTGACAGTACTTTGATAGCTTACACAGTTCAATTAAAAATTCAGCGTTACTTTCGTCTTTCAGCTGCGTTCTTCTGTAAAATTTAAATAGTTCCGCTATCATCAGCGGCGTGGGGTTTAAATGATTTTTCAGGACAGTAACAATATTCGCGAAAGTCTGATCCGCCGGTTTATCTGGTGATAGAAGGTGCTTCAATAGCCCGTATGTCTTCGCACCCATTGAGCTTAATAAGGTTAGTGCTTTCTCATCATCTGTTACCTTATTTGCTTTACAATAAACTTCCATGCGTTCTACATACGTGGTCCAATCTTCGATATCGCTATCAAAGGTATTAATGTTCCCATGTTTAGGCATCCTTGCAAGTTTTAAAATTTTTCTTTTTCTCAAAATGGCGGCTTCCCGCGCTTGTCTTCTTCCCCCGCCTACTAAAATGGCGGCTTCCCGCGCTTGGCGGTCTTTCACGCGCTCGTCTTCTTCCCTCGCCAACTATAATGGCGGATTCCCGCGTTTGCCTTCTTCCCCCGCTGGCTGCAATGGCGATTGCCGTGCTGCTGCCGTTCTCGCCTCCCCAGCGGTTCTCAATTCCCCGACGCTGCTTTTACTCCCCCGCGGTTCCCGTGGGCATTCACGCTTCCCCTGCTGTTGCGCCTCTCAGCCCCGCATGCAGCCCGGTCCTTTACACCGGCTGCGTTTGAGTTCTCCGCAGCTCTCGTGCCTTAAGCTGCCCCAGTCGCTGCGCCTCTTGGCCTCGATTGCAGCCCGGCCCTTTTCACCGGCCGTGGTCGAGTTCTCCGCTCTTTTTCCTCCGTTTTCCCTCCCCCACTCCACAGTCAACGCTGCCGGCTTTCTGCCCGTGTCGCTGATCGGCTTACCCACCACCGTGGTAGAAGGGATGATCACTGCCTGTCGCTGATGGAGGGCTTCGTGGTCAGAATTTTTCTTTCTAACCCGGGTTCTCGATGCCTCCCGTGCGATGGTGCTCAGCAGGATGATGAGGGCGGATGCCTCTTCTCGACGCCCGTTCTGAGGATGAAGCTGCCTTGGATGTAAAACTGCCACAGGGTAAGATCGGACTCGTCGCCACTGTTAAGTCTGTGTGTCCCAGTTATGCTTATTATAATCACTGGACACAGACCACAAGAATAACTTTTAACAGGTCTTTACTATTCGGAGGTCAGGGCTGAACTGCCCAGCAAATCCCTTGTAAGATTCGCAATTTTCAGCAAAAATCACGCAAGAAAACTGGATAAAATAAGACTGTTTATTGACCAAAGTAAGCTTGCACAGAAAAACCTTTGATAAAAGGGCATACAAAATGGCCGCCAGGCCCCGTGATCAGTTTCTGAACCATTTTATTTCTGTTACTGCAAGCCAGACAGGCTTGTGGATTGAAGACAGCGAGCCCGCGAAAGCCAGTATCTGGGAACCGAAACTCAGAGGAACAGCATACATATTCAATGGATTACAAGTACAGGATGGGGCCCATCAAGATATGGGCGGACAATGCAAAATCACTCATACCCATTTATTGTACAAAGGAAAAACCGTTTAGCAGCCATCAAGGAAAATCTCCGGACCGATCAATATGCGAACCGAGCCGCGGTGACAATGCAAAAGACATTAAAAGACATTATCGGCCAGGAAGGCCAGTTTAAGTTATCACCGGCTCCGTTACAAGACAAAGCGCCCCTGCAGAGATTTCTGCCCGCCAAAATTAATACAAAGACAGGACTATGATTTGGCGGGAGATAAGACTGTCCCAAAAGAGTATAACTATGGATTGAAAGTCCATCTAAGTTACTTCGGACTTCGGGTTACTTGAACAACTTCACTTGACTGGACGGCGGCTGCTTCTTCTTCTTGGACGACTTCAACTTCTTCGGACGGGGCCAGGATCGGCGCCTCTTCCACTTCGGCAGATGCAGAATCGATGAAAACGTTTTCGTCTTTTTAAAGATGGACGGTTTCGGTAAAAGGACAACGTGGTCGGTGTTCAGCCAAACAAGGCTCGGCCACGACGAGAAGACGACGAGGGTGGCCCGGGTACTGGGGTCGGGAGATCATCGACGACCCAGGCCGACGGAGAAGAAACCCTCTGGAGGACTGGCGATCTAGGCCACAAGATTCTCCCATGTGCATAGCCTGCATCTGGGTCTGCTCCATGAACCCAAATCGACTTAGTGGATCTCAACCTTAACGAGCGCTCATCGAGGCTGTGTCTACCCCACCGCTTCGAGAGAGAGAGAGAATATCGACTGCACCAGAAGTTTCCAAATCCACGTGACGACGGAAAGCGGTGCCAAAAAGGCTGCGAACCCCCTTTCTCGCGATTTCGAGAGTGGTGAGCATGATCCCAGGTTCCCCAGGTCGAAACTTAGTTTAGGTATAGGGGAGGGAGTTAAGGGAAATCGTAATGTGTTTCCCCTTTTACGACGTGCCGTGTGTTCCCCATTTCCATAGAGTCAAGTTCATAAATTTGTGCATGATTGTAGTTACTTTAATCTGTGCCTATGACATGTATTTTGTAATGCTTCAAACTGTTTAAAAATAAAAGCATCCATTTCGTGCTATCCAGCCTGGTCTATTGAGTTCTTTTCTCTGCACTACTGTTCTCTGCATCTAAGTCCAAGGTCTAGAACCGTAGGGGGAGTGGGTCGAACCACTCAAGGGTAATTCTTGCACAAAGCCTGGCAGGAGGCCAGAACGGGCAAGAGATCAGGAAAAAAAAACCTACACCCTACACAACGTTTATATACCGGTGTGGTCACCACCGGTATTACAGTATACAGCAGCCAAGAGAAAGTAGTACATCTCTTAAGGTAGTTCTCTTAAGGTGGAACAGGTTACATACACCACAGCGCCGATGAAGATGGCTGCCGTCCTTGCGGGCTCTGTGCGTACCAGCAGCTAAGTGTCCTTTGCTGCTTGGTGCGCTCGGCTCGTTAAGAAAAAAGCATTTCACTGACTGGATTTCACTTGTTGTATTTGGTTATGTGACAAATAAAATTGAAATTGAAATTGAATTGAATACCCGGTAAGTTACTGAAACTTACCCGGTATTTACCTGGTAAATTGCTGAAGTTTACCCGGTAAATTGCTGAAACTTACATGGTTAATTGTAGTATCTTCCCTGGTAAATTGTTGAAACTTTACCCGGTAAATTGCTGAAACTTACCCGGTAAATTGTTGAAATTTACCCGATAAATTGCTGAAATTTACCCAGTATATTACTGACACTAACCCAGTAAATTTCTGCTACTTACCCGGTAAATTGCTGAAAGTTACCCGGTAAATTGTTGACAAATACCCGGTAAATTGCTGACACTTACCCGGTAAATTGCTGACACTTACCCGGTAAATTACTGCTACTTACACATTTAATTGTTGAAACTTACCCAGTGAATTACTGACCATACCTGGTAAATTACTGAAACTTACCCGGTATTTACCTGGTAAATTGCTGAAACTTACCCAGTAAATTGCTGCTACTTACATGGTTAATTGTAGTATCTTCCCTGGTAAATTGCTGAAACTTTACCCGGTAAATTGCTGAAACTTACCCGGTAAATTGTAGTATCTTCCCCGGTAAGTTGCCCGGTGAATTACTGAGCTTACCCGGTAAATTACTGACATTTACCCGGTTAATTGTTGTAACTTCCCCTGTGAATTGCTGAAACTTACCCGGTAAATTACTGAAACTTACTAGGTATATTGCTGAAACTTACCCGGTAAATTGCTGAAACTTACCCGGTAAATTGCTGAAACTTACCCGGTAAATTGCTGATGTTTACCCGGTAAATTGCTGAAACTTACCTGGTTAATTGTTGTATCTTCCCCGGTAAATTGCTGCAACTTCCCTGGTTAATTGTTGATACTTACCCGGTGAATTACCGAAACTTACCCGGTAAATTACTGAAACTTACCCGGTAAATTGCTGACACATAACTGGTAAATTGCTGAAATTTACCCGGTAAATTGCTGTAACTTACCCGGTAAATTGTTGAAACTTACCCGATAAATTGCTGAAATTTACCCGGTAATTTGCTGCCACTTACCCGGTAAATTGCTGAAACTTACCAGGTAAATTGCTGAAACATACCCGGTAAATTGTTGAAACTAACCCGGTAAATTGTTGAAACTAACCCGGTAAATTGTTGAAACTTACCCGGAAAACTGCTGAAATTTGCCCGGTAATTTGCTGAAACTTAACCACATATATTGCTGAAACTTAGCCAGTAAATTGCTGAAACCTAACCGGTAAATTGATGAAATGTACCGGGGAAATTACAGAACATACCCGGTAAGTTACTGAAATTTACCCGGTATTTACCTGGTAAATTGCTGATGTTTACCCGGTAAATTGCTGAAACTTACCTGGTTAATTGTTGTATCTTCCCTGGTAAATTGCTGCAACTTCCCTGGTTAATTGTTGATACTTACCCGGTGAATTACCGAAACTTACCCGGTAAATTACTGAAACTTACCCGCTAAATTGCTGACACATAACTGGTAAATTGCTGACACTTACCCGGTAAATTGCTGAAACTCACCCGGAAGATTGCTGAAACTTACCCAGTAAATTACTGAAACTTACCTGGTAAATTGATGAATCTTACCCGGTAAATTGTTGAAACTTACCCGGTATTTACCTGGTAAATTGCTGAAATTTACCCGGTAAATTGCTGTAACTTACCCGGTAAATTGTTGAAACTTACCCGATAAATTGCTGAAATTTACCCGGTAATTTGCTGCCACTTACCCGGTAAATTGCTGCTACTTATCCGGTAATTTGCTGACACATAACTGGTAAATTGCTGACACTTACCAGGTAAATTGCTGAAACATACCCGGTAAATTGTTGAAACTGTTAAGTCTGTGTGTTATATTGCGAATTACTACACAGACCACAAGAGTAAACTTTAACAGGACTTTACTGGTTGAAGGTCAGGGCGGAACTGCCCAATAAATCATTACACAGCACTTATATACCGGTGTGGTCACCGCCGGTATTACAGTATACAGCAGCCAAGATAAAGTAGTGCAACTCTTAAAATAGTTCTCTTAAAGGTGGAACGGTTACATACAATAGTTCTCTTAAAGGTGGAACGGTTACATACACTACAATCCTCCCTTTTTAGCTTACAATATACCTATTCCCCATTAAACATATATATCCAACTTCATGTATAAACAGTTCACAGATCCAGTCTCTGCGGAAAACAGTTCACAGATTCAGCCTCTGCGGAGGCGCCTCCTGCGCTTCCTGACTCGGTCCGGATAACGCCTCGGTGGTGTAGTAGTTCTCGGTGGTGTAGTAGGTTCACGTTGCTGGGGTGACTCATCCAATAGTCCTTCACTGGACTTAACAGCTTGCACTTTCGTAACTTCAGAACCAGCCTTGCTGACTTCTAAAGGCTCAAGTACCTTGGGAAGTTTTCCTACTTCCAGACTGATTTGGCTCAGTTCAGAGGGACCACATGCGTGACCTGGAAGGGGTGATAATGGTTCAGATGAGTCATCATCTTCATCATCACGGGACAACTCACATGAATATACTAGCTTGCTGTCCTCCTCAGTATCTACGTCCTCCAAATGTTTTATTATTTCTATTTTTGGAGCTCCAACCGTGAGTGTGGCTGCGGTCTGTGCATTACTTGATTTGCAGCTATATTCACCATAGTCTTTGGGGGTGATATTTGTAATGGTAAGTTCTATCACATTCTTATTTTGTTCAAATTTGTAACGGTCAGAAGATTCGATTAAGCTCTGGTCTTTGTACCATCTGACCATCTTAGGAATAAGTGTAAACTCACAGTTTAAAGTAGCAGAATGCTTCTCTTCCACTGTAATGTTCTGTAGTTCTTTGACTACCCTTGACGGAGGCTCTTTAATAGTCAGCCTTGCCTCAGATTCTGATTTCCCTGCAATAAACTGCAGCAAGCCGGTCATCTTACAAGTTGTTTTTATCAGAGTGAGACGATGAATAGTGCCACGATGTTCAATGTCCACATCTTCAGAAGCATGAAGAATTTCACCATTTAGTATCCATTTTGGAGACTTCACGTCAGCAACTGAAAGTTCACACTCAAAAATGGCGTCACTTGGCTCTGACACTTCCACATCACATATGGGTTTAATGATGGCAATTGATTGCTCTTCTACATATAACTTTGCTGTGCTTTGGTCATCTATGGCGTCGCACATGTAGTTGCCTTCATCTTCAAAAGCGACATTATTAATAACGAGCTTCCTGTACACATCTTCACTCACAATCTCATATTTATTACTGGGATGAATCTCTTTGTCTTTGTAATACCACTTGACAGCAGCATTTGACCTGGAAACCTTGCATTCGAAAATGACACGATGTTTCTCCATGTCAATCTTCTCTTTCAAGGGTTTCACAATTTTAACTGGCAATTCTTTAATTCGAAGCAAAGCTCTGGAAGTAGCGCTTTCAGCAACAAACTTGATCTCTGCAGC
Source organism: Somniosus microcephalus (assembly GCF_052327205.1). Taxonomy (NCBI): domain Eukaryota; kingdom Metazoa; phylum Chordata; class Chondrichthyes; order Squaliformes; family Somniosidae; genus Somniosus; species Somniosus microcephalus. The sequence goes on from NC_140994.1 coordinate 110,502,697, forward strand.
ATCTTCAGTTTTTGCCTCTGCCCCCAATTCCCTGAGTGGCTTATTACTGCTGACACTGCTCACAAAAGGGTGCTCTTTCTTCTTAGCTTTCAACTGATCGATGAATTCGACATATTCCCTTTCTTGCTCAGCTTTGATTCGTTTGGCCTCCTCGCACAGACGGTTTGTGTGTTCCTGCTCCATTTTCTCAATCAGCTGCTTCAGCTGTCTTTCCAGATTCTCCCACTCTGTGTCAAAGAACTTTTTCTTCGCATTCATCTCTTGCTCAAAACGGCGAATCATTTGTTCCAATTGCTGTTGTAGTTTGAAATTGAGTTGAGTTCGAGCCCGGTGTTCCTCAGAATTGTGCATGTCTGTAGACTGGACAGACTCAGAATTCTCTGTCAAACTATGTTGTTGTTGTTCTGTGGAAATCTGTTCTGATACTTTGTTCTCTTCTGAAGCATTTATGCACTCCTTCGTTTTTCCATCATTAGTCTGCAAGTCCATTTTAGACTTGTCTTTTGCACATGGGCTGGTCTTACCATCATCAGTTCCAGAGTCTGAGCTGATTGTCTTCACCGAGTTCTCACTCTCTGCTTTGTCACGGTCACTGTTGCATATGTCCTCATTCAATATTCTGGACAATCGTGCAGGTTTGACATTTTTCTTTCCGGAATCTACCGTTATTGCTTTTAGGGAGTGCCAGTCCATATTGATTTTCCTGATCCACTCCCGTCCCAGAAGTGGTGGACCTCCCTCAGGTAGTACATATAAGTCCATTCCTTGGTGATCTTTGCCCTTGTGTCTCACCTTTACTTTTATCTTTCCGATGGGGTATAATCTTTGCCCCGTGTATGTTTGCAATACTATCTTCGTATCCCGTAGGGGAATATGTGTGAATAACATTTTGTAATCTTGTTTATTCATGACCATCAACGCCGATCCGGTGTCCAAGTCCATCTTCACGTGGACTCCTGCTATCTGCAGTGCGACCCAGATAGCTTGTCGGTCAGCTTCCTTACTCACATTGTGAATTCTCAGACTACCCAGTTCCTTGCTGTTGGAGTCTGAATCCGAATTCTGTTCATCCGAACTCTTCTCAGCCACCTTGTGTACCTTGCTGCACTTTTCCTGCGGTGACTTTTTTTTGTTGCTGGTCTTCTTTCCTGACCGGCATACTTTAGCTATGTGGCCAAGCTTGCCACATTTTCTACATTCCTGGTTTTTAAACCAGCATTGGTTCTGATCGTGCGTTGTCTTTCCACAACGATAACATTTCATTCTACCCGAAGCCATTTGATCCACGCTGAGTACCGCTGCCTTCAGCTGCATTTCCGCAGTGCCTCTCGCTGCGGCTTCGTGCGATGCTGCAATAAGGACAGCCTTATCAAGTGTAAGATCGTTCTCTTCGAGCAGTCGCCTTTGTGTTCCTTCCTTCGACAACCCACACACGAACTTGTCTCTCAGTGCCTCTGTCAGATTTTCCCCAAACTGACAGTATTTCGCTAGTCTACGCAGTTCAACCAAGTACTCCGCGTTGCTTTCCTCTTTCAGTTGCATTCTCGCATAAAATTTAAATCGTTCCGCTAACATCAGCGGTGTGGGGTTCAAATGACCCTTCAGGACAGCAACAATATTAGCGAAAGTCTGATCCGCCGGTTTAGCTGTTGATAGAAGATGCTTCAATAGCCCGTATGTCTTCGCACCCATTGAGTTTAGTAAGGTTAGTGCTTTATCATCATTTGATATTTTATTTGCCTTACAATATATCTCTATGCGTTCTACATACGTGGCCCAATCTTCCACATCGGGATCGAAATCGTTGATGTTACCACGCTTAGGCATCTTCGCAATCTTTTTGAGAAACAACTAATTTTTTTTTTTTTTTCAAAAATGGTGGTTTCCCGCGCTTGTCTTCTTCCCCGCCTACTTTCAAAATGGCGGTTTCCCGCGCTTGTCTTCTTCCCCGCCTCTGAAAATGGCGGTTCCCCGCACTTGGTCTCCCTCGCTCTCCCGCTCGCTCGGGCTCTGTCTCTCCCTCAGCGGTTTTCAATCGTGCCTCCCAGCCCCTCTCGCAGTCCGGTCCTTTCCCTCCCCCGGCTGCGGCTGAGTTCTCCACGTTTTTTTTTTTTTTTATATCCTCCTGCACCTTACGATCCCGGTCACAGCGCCTCGCGGCCTCGGTAGCTGCCCGGCCTTTTTCACCGGTCGCGGTCGAGCTGTCTCTCGACGCTGTTGCCTCTCCCAGCCCGCTTGTAGCCCGATCTCTCACACCGGCTGCATTCCCGCTTGTAGCCCGGTCTCTCACACCGGCTGCGTTCCCGCTTGTAGCCCGGTCTCTCACACCGGCTGCATTCCCGCTTGTACCGCGGCTTCCGTGCCCTACGCTGCCCCAGTCTCAGCACCTCTGACCCCGACTTCTGTCCGGCTCCTTTCCCCGGCCGTGGTCGAGTTCTCCGCCCTTATATCCTCCGTTTTTTTTAATTTTCTCCCCTACTCACAGTCAACGTGGCCGACTTGCTTTTCGTCGCTGATCAGCTCACCCACCACCATGATAGAAGGAACGATCACTGCCTGTTGCTGATGGAAGGCTTCGTGTCAGAATTCTTCCTTCTTCCTTTGCTCTGCAGACTCGAGTCTTCTCTCAGCAGAATGACGAGGGCGGATGCCTCTTCTCGACGCCCGTTAACTGCCTTGGATGTATCTCTGCCGCAGGGTAAGATCGAACTCGTCGCCACTGATAAGTCTGTGTGTTATATTGCGAATTACTACACAGACCACAAGAGTAAACTTTAACAGGACTTTACTGGTTGAAGGTCAGGGCGGAACTGCCCAATAAATCATTACACAGCACTTATATACCGGTGTGGTCACCGCCGGTATTACAGTATACAGCAGCCAAGATAAAGTAGTGCAACTCTTAAAATAGTTCTCTTAAAGGTGGAACGGTTACATACAATAGTTCTCTTAAAGGTGGAACGGTTACATACACTACAGAAACTAACCCGCTAAATTGTTGAAACTTACCCGGAAAACTGCTGAAATTTGCCCGGTAATTTGTTGAAACTTAACCGCACATATTGCTGAAACTTAGCCAGTAAATTGCTGAAACCTAACCAGTAAATTGATGAAATGTACCTGGTAAATTACAAAACATACCCGGTAAGTTACTGAAATTTACCCGGTATTTACCTGGCAAATTGCTGATGTTTACCCGGTAAATTGCTGAAACTTACCTGGTTAATTGTAGTAACTTCCCCGGTAAATTGCTGAAACATACCCGGTAAATTGCTGAAACTTACCCGGTAAATTGTTGAAACTTACCCGATAAATTGCTGAAATTTACCCGGTAAATTGCTGACATCCAGGTCCAGCCGCTGTGGTCGGGCCTCGTTCGCTGCCGCCGGTTTTATACTGCCGCCGCTCCTCGCTGCTCCCACCCAGGTCCAGCCGCTGTGGTCGGGCCTCGTTCGCTGCTGCCGGTTTTCTACTCCGCCTCGCTCCTCGCTGCTCTCACCCAAGTCCAGCCGCTGTGGTCGGGCATCATTCGCTGCCGCCGGTTTTATACTGCCGCTGCTCCTCGCTGCTCTCAACCAGGTCCAGCCGCTGTGGACGGTCCTCGTTCGCTGCCGCTGGATTTTTTTTTGCCACCGCTCCTCGCTGCTCTCACCCAGGTCCAGCTCACACTGCCCAACAATCAGCCACTCCCACGCATGCTCAGCTCACAGTAATTTACCCGGTAAATTGCTGAAAATTACCTGGTTAATTGTTGTAACTTCCCCAGTAACTTGCTGAAACTTACCCGGTAAATTGCTGAAATTTACCCAGTAATTTGCTGAAACTTACCCGGTAAATTGCTGAAACATACCCGGTTAATTACTGAAAATTACCCGTTAAATTGCTGCTACTTACCCAGTTAATTGTTGAAACTTACCCAGTGAATTACTGACCTTACCCAGTAAGTTACTAAAATTTACCCGGTTAATTGCTGTAAATTTCCCGGTGAATTACTGAAACTTAACCGGTAAATTACTGAAACTTACCCAGTAAATAGCTGAAATTTACCTGGTAAATTGCTGACACATCCCCGGTAAATTACTGACACTTACCCGGTAAATTGCTGAAACTTACCCGGTAACTTGCTGAAACTTACCCGGTAAATTGTTGAAACTTACCTGATAAATTGCTGAAATTTACCCAGTAATTTGCTGACAATTACCCGGTAAATTGCTGCTACTTACCCGGTAAATTGCTGAAATTTACCCGGTAAATTGCTGTCATATAACAGGTAAATTGCTGACACTTACCCGGTAAATTGTTGAAACTCACCTGGTAAATTGTTGAAATTTACCCGGTAAATTGCTGAAACTTACCCGGTAAATTGCTGAAACATACCTGGTAAATTGCTGCTACTTACCCAGTAAATTGCTGAAACTTACCCGGTAAATTGCTGACACTTACCCGGTAAATTGCTCCTACTGACCTGGTAAATTGCTGAAATTTACCCGGTAAATTGCTGACACATAACTGGTAAATTGCTGAAACTTACCCGGTAAATTGCTGAAATTTACCCGGTAATATGCTGAAACTTACCCGGTAAATTGCTGAACCATACCCGGTAAATTGCTGCTACTTACCCGGTAAATTGCTGAAACTTACCTGGTAAATTGCTGCTAATTACCCGGTAAGCTGCTGAAACTTACCTGGTAAATTGTTGAAACTTACCCAGTAAATTACTGAAACTTACCCGGTAAATAGCTGAAACTTTACCCGTAAATTGCTGAAAATTACCCGGTTAATTACTGAAACATACCCATTAAATTGCTGCTGCTTACCTGGTTAAATGTTGAAACTTACCCGGGGAATTACTGACATACCCGGTAAATTACTGAAACTTAACCGGTAGATTGCTGACACTTACCAGGTTAATTGCTGAAACTTACCCGGTAAATTGCTGAAACTTACCCGGGAAATTGCTCAAGTTTACCCGGTAAATTGCTGACACATACCTGGTAAATTGCTGAAACATACCCGGTAAATTGCTGCTACTTACCCAGTAAATTGTTGAAACTTACCCGTTAAATTGCAGAAAGTTACCCGGTAATTTGCTGAAGTTTACCCGGTTAATTGCGGAAGCTTACCTGGTTAATTGCTGACACTTACCCGGTAAGTTGCTGCTACTTACCCGGTTAATTGTTGAAACTTACCCAGTGAATTACTGACCATATCCGGTAAGTTACTGAAACATACCCGGTAAATTGCTGACACTTACTAGGTAAATTGCTGAAATTTACCTAGTAAATTACTGACACTTACCCGGTAAATTGCTGAAACTTACCCGGTAAATTGTTGAAACTTACTTGATAAATTGCTGAAACTTACCCGGTAAATTGCTGACTCTTACCCGGTAAATTGCTGACTCTTACCCGGTAAATTGCTCCTACTTACCTGGTAAATTGCTGAAACTTACCCGTTAAATTGTTGAAACTCACCCGGAAAATTGCTGAAACTTACCCGACAAATTGCTGAAATTTACCCGGTAATTTGCTAAAAACTTACCCGGTAATTTGCTGAAACACAGCCGGTAAATTGCTGCTACTTACCCGGTAAATTGCTGAAACTTACCCGGTAAATTGCTGAAAATTACCTGGTTACTTGCTGCTAATTACCCGGTAATTCGCTGAAACTTACCCGGTAAATTGTTGAAACTTACCCAGTAAATTGCTGAAAATTACCTGGTAAATTGCTGCTAATTACCCGGTAATTTGCTGAAACTTACCCGGTAAATTGCTGAATCTTACCCGGTATATTGCGGAAACTTACCCGGTAATTTGCTGAAGGTTACCCAGCAAATTGCTGAAGTTTTCCTGGTTAATTGCTGACACTTAGCTGGTAAGTTGCTGCTACTTACCCGGCTAATTGTTGAAACTTACCCAGTTGAAACTTACGGCAGCTCCTCGGCGGGAGGCTCAGAGGTCGAACCAGTAGGAGGGGAGGCGGCCAGCGGACCAAGGGCGGGAAAAGCAGGCCCTGTAATGTCGGAAACCGCGGGAGGCTCGGAGGTCATACCGGGTGGAAGGAGAGCCAGGGAGAAGCAGGCCCCGGGACGTCGGTACCACGGTGGCTGAAGACTGTCGGGCAGGAGTGCGGGAAAGGCGGAGCGAGGCGAGAACGGACCCTATTGTGATGGCGCCGATGAAGATGGCTGCCGTCCTTGCGGGCTCTGTGCGTACCAGCAGCTAAGTGTCCTTTGCTGCTTGGTGCGCTCGGCTCGTTAAGAAAAAAGCATTTCACTGACTGGATTTCACTTGTTGTATTTGGTTATGTGACAAATAAAATTGAAATTGAAATTGAATTGAATACCCGGTAAGTTACTGAAACTTACCCAGTATTTACCTGGTAAATTGCTGAGGTTTACCCGGTAAATTGCTGAAACTTACATGGTTAATTGTAGTATCTTCCCTGGTAAATTGTTGAAACTTTACCCGGTAAATTGCTGAAATTTACCCGGTAAATTGCTGAAACTTACCCGATAAATTGCTGAAATTTACCCAGTATATTACTGACACTAACCCAGTAAATTTCTGCTACTTACGTGGTAAATTGCTGAAAGTTACCCGGTAAATTGTTGACAAATACCCGGTAAATTGCTGACACTTACCCGGTAAATTGCTGACACTTACCCGGTAAATTACTGCTACTTACACATTTAATTGTTGAAACTTACCCAGTGAATTACTGACCATACCTGGTAAATTACTGAAACTTACCCGGTATTTACCTGGTAAATTGCTGAAACTTACCCAGTAAATTGCTGCTACTTACATGGTTAATTGTAGTATCTTCCCTGGTAAATTGCTGAAACTTTACCCGGTAAATTGCTGAAACTTACCCGGTAAATTGTAGTATCTTCCCCGGTAAGTTGCCTGGTGAATTACTGAGCTTACCCGGTAAATTACTGACATTTACCCGGTTAATTGTTGTAACTTCCCCTGTGAATTGCTGAAACTTTACCCGGTAAATTGCTGAAACTTACCCGGTAAATTGTTGTAAATTCCCCTGTGAATTGCTGAAAATTTACCCGGTAAATTGCTGAAACTTACCCGGTAAGTTGTAGTTTCTTCCCCAGTAAGTTGCCCGGTGAATTACTGAGCTTACCCGGTAAATTACTGACATTTACCCGGTTAATTGTTGTAACTTCCCCTGTGAATTGCTGAAACTTACCCGGTAAATTACAAAAACTTACTAGGTATATTGCTGAAACTTACCCGGTAAATTGATGACGTTTACCCGGTAAATTGCTGCAACTTCCCTGGTTAATTGTTGATACTTACCCGGTGAATTACCGAAACTTACCCGGTAAATTACTGAAACTTACCCGGTAAATTGCTGACACATAACTGGTAAATTGCTGACACTTACCTGGTAAATTGCTGAAACTTACCCGGTAAATTGTTGAATCTTACCCGGTAAATTGCTGACACTTACCCGGTAAATTATTGCTACTTACACATTTAATTGTTGAAACTTACCCAGTGAATTACTGACCATACCTGGGAAAATCTGAAACTTACCCGGCATTTACCTGGTAAATTGCTGAAACTTACCCAGTAAATTGCTGCTACTTACATGGTTAATTGTAGTATCTTCCCTGGTAAATTGCTGAAACTTTACCCGGTAAATTGCTGAAACTTACCTGGTTAATTGTAGTATCTTCCCCGGTAAGTTGCCCGGTGAATTACTGAGCTTACCCGGTAAATTACTGACATTTACCCGGTTAATTGTTGTAACTTCCCCTGTGAATTGCTGAAACTTACCCGGTAAATTACTGAAACTTACTAGGTATATTGCTGAAACTTACCCGGTAAATTACTGAAACTTACTAGGTATATTGCTGAAACTTACCCGGTAAATTGCTGAAACTTACTAGGTATATTGCTGAAACTTACCTGGTAAATTGCTGAAACTTACCCGGTAAATTGCTGGGGCTAGATTTTCAGTTTAGGCAGTTTTGGGGCGCTAGCTTTAGCGCCCGCCCGAAGTTAGCGCCCGCCCCAAAGTAGCGCCCCGTTGCCGGGAATTCAGTGGCTTCGCCCTAAGAGGTTGGTGGAGCGCTAAAAGAGGCGTTCCACTACTCTCTTTAGGCGCTAAGCCGGCGGTCCAGAGGGATAGCGCCCAGGCGGGGCGCAGCACGGGTGCGGTCATTTTTGCACTGACAGCAGACCCCGTGGTGCCGACCAGCTCTTAAAGGGGGAAGGGACGAATTAGTCTGCTGCCACGCCCTGCACACTGCAGCCTTGCAAAGAGGCCTCAACACTACTGCTCAGCCCCAGGGAGTCATGGCAACGCCAGAGAAGGCCCGTCAGCGTGCCCTGCGCTTCTCAGAGGGTGATCTGGACATCATGCTCACAGCTCTGGAGGTGAGGCGCAAGATCTTGTTTCCAGACAGTGGGAGGAATCCAACCCACCACGACTACACCAAAGCCTGGAAGCAGATCGCCCAGAGGGTGACATTCACCGGCGAGGCCCCCAGGACCCACACACAATGCCGTAAGAAGTACAACGATCTGACCAGGATTGTGAGGGTGAGTAGCCTTTCCAGTCTCCTCCTCATTCTTGCATGTACACCTGACATGATGGGCAAAGGGACCTGAAAGTCCTTTTGGCCAGCCCTCAGCCAGCAGCATTGGGACAGTCATGAGCATCAAATGGCCATTCGGCACTCTACACTTTGGCCAAGCTATTCCACCATGGGAGGCAGTGCACACTACATCAGGGCTTCACTCTGTCCAAGCTATTCCACCATGGGAGGCAGTGCACACTACATCAGGGCTTCACTCTGTCCAAGCTATTCCACCATGGGAGGCAGTGCACACTACATCAGGGCTTCACTCTGTCCAAGCTATTCCACCATGGGAGGCAGTGCACACTACATCAGGGCTTCACTGCGCCCTTACAGCCCGTCCTTTCTCTTGCAGGCTAAAGTAGCGTTTAATCGCCAGGCCCGTGCCAGGGGTGGCCGCGCCAAGCTGCAGAAGCTCACTCGGCTGGAGGAGCGCGTGTGTGTGCTCATGGGAGCACGTGTGATTGTCCCCACAGCGTGCGGTGTATCCGACCCTCCACTGCCCGGCAATGGTAAGGACCTCGCCTTTTGGCCCTCTCACGTCGCACTGGCCCATCCGAGCTACCTCCTTTGCCACTGTCCCACCAATGCGCTGAATCCCACCAGTCCTAACTCCCTCGCTGACGCCGTCTCCTCACTCTGAAGCTACTCTTGTGCATTCCTGCTTTCAGCTGGTGACGACCAGGACCCTGAGGCTGCCAGTGACAGCACCTCCAACCAGGAGGAGGAGGAGGAGCAAGCCGGACCTTCGGGGGAACAGTCACGTCCCGCAGGAGAGGAGGAAATGCTCGACACCTCCTCACTGGACGAGTGCCTGGAGGAACTGTCGCAGGGCAATGCAGCTTCTGGGACCAGTGGCGTCCAGCCACCCAGCAGCCGTGCGCGTGGCCCGCGGCCTTCCCCCCAAAGGGGGGAAGGATCAGAGGGGAGTGCTGCTGCTCGGCACACTCGCCGTCACCAACGCGGCAAGGGTCCCCTAGTTCGGCCCCCTCCTCCCCAGCGGGAGAGTCGCGACTCCAGTCCGGACACCTTCACTTCGGAGGAGGTGCGGAAGCTCGATCAGATGGCCGACGACTCGGACCGGCGCCACACGGAGCTCATGAGCGTGGTGGGGCGCATGCCTGAGGCCATCGAGTCGCTGGCGACCAGTGTGCGCGAGTTCGGGGCAGCAACTGCCGCGACTGGCCGCATGCTAACTGATGCCGTCAAGACCCTGGCGGATGTGATGCGCGCGCACACCAGGACCAGAGGGCCACTCACTGCTGCCACACGCGCTGTCTCAGGCAGGCATCGCCAGGGCAGGCGCCGCGCTGGACCATCCCAGCAAGCCGGCCGTCGGCTGATTGCTGCGGATCCTGCAGTGCGGGCCCGGCCGAGTGCCACCGCGCCACAGCACCAGCCAGCGCATCCCAGACGCCAGCTGGCCCACATTGCACCATCCGTCGCCGCCATTCCCCCTCTGGGGCGTCAAGGGCAAGCGGCTGCAGCTGATGGTGGCCAGGCTCAGGCGCGCCACTCAGGAGACGGCCCCTCGAGGCCCAAACGCCGTGTAGGCCGCCCCCCAGCGGCATCTGGCGGAAGGGCATCTGAGCCTCAGGCGCCTTCCCCCAGCCTCGCAGCAGCCACTGGGCAGAGCTTGCGAAGGAGCAGCAGGCAGGGCAGGGGAGGCAAAATGCTGGCCAAGGTCTCGCCCTCGCGGGCCACTCAGTAGAGGGTGTGGCCAGCTTTCCTTTAATATGGCGGTGGCCATCTTTATTTTGCCCATGGTTGTGCTTTTGGAGGGCTTTTTTTTTGCGTTAGGCCGACGTTGAGGCCCGGTTTCAATAAAGGTGGAGTGGCTCCTCCCCAGTTTGTGGGAGTGAGTCGTTTGTTGGGCTTTTTGTGGGGCCCGTTTATTGTTTTTGGGGATTCATGTGGGAAGGGCTTTTCATTTTTGTTTAATAAAAAATTATCTTTATTCATGCAGTCTCCATGGTTGTTCTTCTTAGTGTTTGTTGGCTTCGCCGGCTGAGGGCTTGCGGAGCGGCTGCATTCATCTTCCCTCATGGCCCCTGGCCATTCCCTGACAGGGGGCTTAGAAGTACCGTGTAATAAGGTGGCGTCGTGCGGCCCTTGGCCCTGGTCGCTCCCTCCTGGGAACGTACTCCTGCTCCTCCTCCTCCTCCTCCTCCTCCTCCTCATGCTCCTCCTGCTCCTCCTCCTGAGGTGCTGGTCCAACGTCAGGTGGCAGTGCCTGAGTCCTGCGGATAGCCAGGTTGTGTAGCATGCAGCAAACCACCACAAATTGGGAGACCCGGTCCGGCGAATACTGGAGAGCTCCTCCGGAGCGATCAAGGCAGCGGAACCGCTGCTTGAGGACCCCAATAGTTAGCTCGATGATGTTGCGGGTGGTTTGATGGCTCTCGTTGTAGGCCTCTTCAGCAGCGGTCCTGGGCGCGCGGAGCGGGGTCATGAGCCAGGTGCACAAAGGATAGCCTTTGTCCCCGAGTAGCCATCCTCTTGGGGGAGGCTGTGCCTGGAACATGTCATGCACAGTACTCTGCCGCAGGATAAAGGCATCGTGGCTGCTGCCTGGGAAGCTGGCATTGACTGCCATGATGCGCTGCTTGTGGTCACAGACCAGCTGCACATTCAGAGAATGGTAGCCCTTCCTGTTGCGATACTGCTCGCCATGCTCCAGAGGGGCCCGCAAAGCCACATGCGTACAGTCAATGGCGCCCTGCACCAAGGGGAATTCCCCGAGTCTGGAAAATCCCAATGCGCGCTGATGCTGGCTCTCCAGGGCCATGGGGAAGGAGATGAATTGGCTTCTCCTTCTGAACAGTGCTTCGGTCACCTGGCGGATGCAGCGATGCGCGCCGTACTGGGAGATGTTTGCTATGTCCCCAGCAGCGTATTGGAAGGAGCCGGTGGCATAGAAGTTCAATGCCACTGTCACCTTCACTTCCACCGACAGAGACGTCCTGCACCTGAGCTTTGGCCGCAGATCTCGGCGAAGCAGGTGGCAGATCTCTGCAATCACCCCCTTCCGGAATCGGAGCCTTTTAACACATCGCGCGGCACTCATGTTTAGGTAGGAGCGCTGCTGGCGGTATAGCCTGACTGGGTAAGGCCTACGTGGCCGACGCCTGTAGCCCCCTCTGCCTCTAGCCAGGGCTGCCCCTCTCACAATACGTCTGCGAGCCCTACGGACATGGAGCTGCAGCTCCGCGTTGGCACCCCATGCAACCCCCATCAAATCCTGGCAAACACTCTAATTTCCAAATGGCCACTTGCAGCGCTGTTGCCTGAGTCCAAAAATACCTGGCTCTTGCTGCTTGAAACCAGTTAGCTATCCTCCTTGTTGTGTCTCCAGAAATGCGTTGCACAAGACTGTTTTCTGAAATAATGGATGGCCTTTATACTGGAGAGGACGTTCCCTTTAATTAGCGCCCCCCGGGGCCCGCGCTGGTTGTGTTGCGTTCCTTTTTCCAAACGCTCCGGCCGCCCGCCGCACAATGGGGCGGTCCGACTGAAGTTTGCAATCGGGGCGGCCAAAGGGCGTTGCACGAGGATGTGACGTCATTTTCTGCGCGCGCATCCGGGCGGGCGCTAAACTTTGCGCCGGCGCTAACGGGCAACTTAATTTGGGGCGGGGCGCAAACTGCGCTGCGCCCGGGCGCTACACGCATAGCGCCCGGAAATCACTTCTCTTAAGGCGCTAACTGCTGGCGCAAGCAACTGAAAATCTAGCCCCTGATGTTTACCCGGTAAATTGCTGAAACTTACCTGGTTAATTGTTGTATCTTCCCCGGTAAATTGCTGCAACTTCCCTGGTTAATTGTTGATACTTACCTGGTGAATTACCGAAACTTACCCGGTAAATTACTGAAACTTACCTGGTAATTTGCTGACACATAACCGGTAAATTGCTGAAACTTACCAGGTAAATTGTTGAAACATACCCGGTAAATTGTTGAAACTAACCCGGTAAATTGTTGAAACTAACCCGGTAAATTGTTGAAACTAACCCGGTAAATTGTTGAAACTTACCCGGAAAACTGCTGAAATTTGCCCGGTAATTTGCTGAAACATAACCATATATATTGCTGAAACTTAGACAGTAAATTGCTGAAACCTAACCGGTAAATTGATGAAATGTACCTGATAAATTACAGAACATACCCGGTAAGTTACTGAAATTTACCCGGTATTTACCTGGTAAATTGTTGATGTTTACCCGGTAAATTGCTGAAACTTACCTGGTTAATTGTTGTAACTTCCCCGGTAAATTGCTGAAACATACCCGGGAAATTGCTGAAACATACCCGGTAAATTGCTGAAACTTCCCTGGTTAATTGTTGAAACTTACCCGGTAAATTGCTGAAATTTACCCAGTAATTTGCTGAAACTTACCCGGTAAATTGCTGAAACATACCCGGTTAATTACTGAAAATTACCAGTTAAATTGCTGCTGCTTACCCAGTTAATTGTTGAAACTTACCCAGTGAATTACTGACCTTACCCAGTAAGTTACTAAAATTTACCCGGTTAATTGCTGTAACTTTCCCGGTGAATTACTGAAACTTACCCGGTAAATTACTGAAGCTTAACCAGTAAATTGCTGCAATTTACCTGTTAAATTGCTGACATATCCCCGGTATATTAATGACACTTACCCGGTAAATTGCTGAAACTTACCCGGTAACTTGCTGAAACTTACCCGGTAAATTGTTGAAACTTACCCGGTAAATTGCTGAAATTTACCCAGTAATTTGCTGACAATTACCCGGTAAATTGCTGAAACTTACCCGGTAAATTGCTGAAACTCACCCGGTAAATTGTTGAAACTCACCTGGTAAATTCACAGAAACCCCACAGTGCAGATAGAGGCCATTTCGGCCCATCGAGCCTGCACCGACACATATCCCACCCGATCCCCGTAACCCCTACACCAACACATATCCCACCCTATCCTGTAACCCCACGTATTTAATCCCCCTAACACTAAGGGTCAATTTATCATAGCCAATCAACCTAACCCGCACATCTTTGGACTGTGGGAGGAAACCGGAGCACCCGGAGGAAACCCACGCAAACACGGGGAGAATGTGCAAACTCCACACAGACAGTCGCCCGAGGCCGGATTCGAACCCGGGTCCCTGGCGCTGTGAGGCAACAGTGCTAACCACTATGCCACCGTAACTTACCCGTTAAAATGCAGAAACTTACCCGGTAATTTGCTGAAGTTTACCCGCTTAATTGCGGAAGCTTACCTGGTTAATTGCTGTCACTTACCCGGTAAGTTGCTGCTACTTACCCGGTTAATTGTTGAAACTTACCCAGTGAATTACTGACCATATCCGGTAAGCTACTGAAACATACCCGGTAAATTGCTGACACTTACTAGGTGAATTGCTGAAATTTACCTAGTAAATTACTGACACTTACCCGGTAAATTGCTGACTCTTACCCGGTAAATTGCTCCTACTTACCCGTTAAATTGCTGAAACTCACCTGGAAAATTACTGAAACTTACCCGGTAAATTGCTGAAATTTACCCGGTAATTTGCTGAAACACACCCAGTAAATTGCTGCTACTTACCCGGTAAATTGCTGCTACTTACCCGGTAAATTGCTGAAAATTACCTGGTTAATTGCTGCTAATTACCTGGTAATTTGCTGAAACTTACCCGGTAAATTACTGACATTTACCCGGTTAATTGTTGTAACTTCCCCTGTGAATTGCTGAAACTTTACCTGGTAAATTGCTGAAACTTACCCGGTAAATTGTTGTAAATTCCCTTGTGAATTGCTGAAAATTTACCCGGTAAATTGCTGAAACTTACCCGGTAAGTTGTAGTTTCTTCCCCAGTAAGTTGCCCGGTGAATTACTGAGCTTACCCGGTAAATTACTGACATTTACCCGGTTAATTGTTGTAACTTCCCCTGTGAATTGCTGAAACTTACCCGGTAAATTACAAAAACTTACTAGGTATATTGCTGAAACTTACCCGGTAAATTGATGACGTTTACCCGGTAAATTGCTGCAACTTCCCTGGTTAATTGTTGATACTTACCCGGTGAATTACCGAAACTTACCCGGTAAATTACTGAAACTTACCCGGTAAATTGCTGACACATAACTGGTAAATTGCTGACACTTACCCGGTAAATTGTTGAATCTTACCCGGTAAATTGCTGACACTTACCCAGTAAATTATTGCTACTTACACATTTATTGTTGAAACTTACCCAGTGAATTACTGACCATACCTGGGAAAATCTGAAACTTACCCGGCATTTACCTGGTAAATTGCTGAAACTTACCCAGTAAATTGCTGCTACTTACATGGTTAATTGTAGTATCTTCCCTGGTAAATTGCTGAAACTTTACCCGGTAAATTGCTGAAACTTACCTGGTTAATTGTAGTATCTTCCCCGGTATGTTGCCCGGTGAATTACTGAGCTTACCCGGTAAATTACTGACATTTACCCGGTTAATTGTTGTAACTTCCCCTGTGAATTGCTGAAACTTACCCGGTAAATTACTGAAACTTACTAGGTTTATTGCTGAAACTTACCCGGTAAATTGCTGAAACTTACTAGGTATATTGCTGAAACTTACCCGGTAAATTGCTGAAACTTACCTGGTTAATTGTTGTATCTTCCCCGGTAAATTGCTGCAACTTCCCTGGTTAATTGTTGATACTTACCTGGTGAATTACCGAAACTTACCCGGTAAATTACTGAAACTTACCTGGTAATTTGCTGACACATAACCGGTAAATTGCTGAAACTTACCAGGTAAATTGTTGAAACATACCCGGTAAATTGTTGAAACTAACCCGGTAAATTGTTGAAACTAACCCGGTAAATTGTTGAAACTAACCCGGTAAATTGTTGAAACTTACCCGGAAAACTGCTGAAATTTGCCCGGTAATTTGCTGAAACATAACCATATATATTGCTGAAACTTAGACAGTAAATTGCTGAAACCTAACCGGTAAATTGATTAAATGTACCTGATAAATTACAGAACATACCCGGTAAGTTACTGAAATTTACCCGGTATTTACCTGGTAAATTGTTGGGGCTAGATTTTCAGTTGCTTGCGCCAGCAGTTAGCGCCTTAAGAGAAGTGATTTCCGGGCGCTATGCGTGTAGCGCCCGGGCGCAGCGCAGTTTGCGCCCCGCCCCAAATTAAGTTGCCCGTTAGCGCCGGCGCAAAGTTTAGCGCCCGCCCGGATGCGCGCGCAGAAAATGACGTCACATCCTCGTGCAACGCCCTTTGGCCGCCCCGATTGCAAACTTCAGTCGGACCGTCCCATTGTGCGGCGGGCGGCCGGAGCGTTTGGAAAAAGGAACGCAACACAACCAGCGCGGGCCCCGGGGGGCGCTAATTAAAGGGAACGTCCTCTCCAGTATAAAGGCCATCCTTTTTTCAGAAAACAGTCTTGTGCAACGCATTTCTGGAGACACAACAAGGAGGATAGCTAACTGGTTTCAAGCAGCAAGAGCCAGGTATTTTTGGACTCAGGCAACAGCGCTGCAAGTGGCCATTTGGAAATTAGAGTGTTTGCCAGGATTTGATGGGGGTTGCATGGGGTGCCAACGCGGAGCTGCAGCTCCATGTCCGTAGGGCTCGCAGACGCATTGTGAGAGGGGTAGCCCTGGCTAGAGGCAGAGGGGGCTACAGGCGTCGGCCACATAGGCCTTACCCAGTCAGGCTATACCGCCAGCAGCGCTCCTACCTAAACATGAGTGCCGCGCGATGTGTTAAAAGGCTCCGATTCCGAAAGGGGGTGATTGCAGAGATCTGCCACCTGCTTCGCCGAGATCTGCGGCCAAAGCTCAGGTGCAGGACGTCTCTGTCGGTGGAAGTGAAGGTGACGGTGGCATTGAACTTCTATGCCACCGGCTCCTTCCAATACGCTGCTGGGGACATAGCAAACATCTCCCAGTACGGCGCGCATCGCTGCATCCGCCAGGTGACTGAAGCACTGTTCAGAAGGAGAAGCCAATTCATCTCCTTCCCCATGGCCCTGGAGAGCCAGCATCAGCGCGCATTGGGATTTTCCAGACTCGGGGAATTCCCCTTGGTGCAGGGCGCCATTGACTGTACGCATGTGGCTTTGCGGGCCCCTCTGGAGCATGGCGAGCAGTATCACAACAGGAAGGGCTACCATTCTCTGAATGTGCAGCTGGTCTGTGATCACAAGCAGCGCATCATGGCAGTCAATGCCAGCTTCCCAGGCAGCAGCCACGATGCCTTTATCCTGCGGCAGAGTACTGTGCATGACATGTTCCAGGCACAGCCTCCCCCAAGAGGATGGCTACTCGGGGACAAAGGCTATCCTTTGTGCACCTGGCTCATGACCCCGCTCCGCGCGCCCAGGACCGCTGCTGAAGAGGCCTACAACGAGAGCCATCAAACCACCCGCAACATCATCAAGCTAACTATTGGGGTCCTCAAGCAGCGGTTCCGCTGCCTTGATCGCTCCGGAGGAGCTCTCCAGTATTCGCCGGACCGGGTCTCCCAATTTGTGGTGGTTTGCTGCATGCTACACAACCTGGCTATCCGCAGGACTCAGGCACTGCCACCTGACGTTGGACCAGCACCTCAGGAGGAGGAGCATGAGAAGGAGGAGGAGGAGGAGGAGGAGGAGCAGGAGTACGTTCCCAGGAGGGAGCGACCAGGGCCAAGGGCCGCACGACGCCACCTTATTACATGGTACTTCTAAGCCCCCTGTCAGGGAATGGCCAGGGGCCATGAGGGAAGATGAATGCAGCCGCTCCGCAAGCCCTCAGCCGGCGAAGCCAACAAACACTAAGAAGAACAACCATGGAGACTGCATGAATAAAGATAATTTTTTATTACACAAAAATGAAAAGCCCTTCCCACATGAATCCCCAAAAACAATAAACGGGCCCCACAAAAAGCCCAAAAAACGACTCACTCCCACAAACTGGGGAGGAGCCACTCCACCTTTATTGAAACCGGGCCTCAACGTCGGCCTAACGCAAAAAAAAAGCACTCCAAAAGCACAACCATGGGCAAAATAAAGATGGCCACCGCCATATTAAAGGAAAGCTGGCCACACCCGCTACTGAGTGGCCCGCGAGGGCGAGACCGTGGCCAGCATTTTGCCTCCCCTGCCCTGCCTGCTGCTCCTTCGCAAGCTCTGCCCAGTGGCTGCTGCGAGGCTGGGGGAAGGCGCCTGAGGCTCAGATGCCCTTCCGCCAGATGCCGCTGGGGGGCGGCCTACACGGCGTTTGGGCCTCGAGGGGCCGTCTCCTGAGTGGCGCACCTGAGCCTGGCCACCATCAGCTGCAGCCGCTTGCCCTTGACGCCCCAGAGGGGGAATGGCGGAGACGGATGGCGCAATGTGGGCCAGCTGGCGTCTGGGATGCGCTGGCTGGTGCTGTGGCGCGGTGGCACTCGGCCGGGCCCGCACTGCAGGATCCGCAGCAATCAGCCGACGGCCGGCTTGCTGGGATGGTCCAGCGCGGCGCCTGCCCTGGCGATGCCTGCCTGAGACAGCGCGTGTGGCAGCAGTGAGTGGCCCTGTGGTCCTGGTGTGCGCGCACATCACATCCGCCAGGGTCTTGACGGCATCAGTTAGCATGCTGCCCCGAACTCGCGCACACTGGTCGCCAGCGACTCGATGGCCTCAGGCATGCGCCCCACCACGCTCATGAGCTCCGTGTGGCGCCGGTCCGAGTCGTCGGCCATCTGATCGAGCTTCCGCACCTCCTCCGAAGTGAAGGTGTCCGGACTGGAGTCGCGACTCTCCCGCTGGGGAGGAGGGGGCCGAACTAGGGGACCCTTGCCGCGTTGGTGACGGCGAGTGTGCCGAGCAGCAGCACTCCCCTCTGATCCTTCCCCCCTTTGGGGGGAAGGCCGCGGGCCACGCGCACGGCTGCTGGGTGGCTGGACGCCACTGGTCCCAGAAGCTGCATTGCCCTGCGACAGTTCCTCCAGGCACTCGTCCAGTGAGGAGGTGTCGAGCATTTCCTCCTCTCCTGCGGGACGTGACTGTTCCCCCGAAGGTCCGGCTTGCTCCTCCTCCTCCTCCTGGTTGGAGGTGCTGTCACTGGCAGCCTCAGGGTCCTGGTCGTCACCAGCTGAAAGCAGGAATGCACAAGAGTAGCTTCAGAGTGAGGAGACGGCGTCAGCGAGGGAGTTAGGACTGGTGGGATTCAGCGCATTGGTGGGACAGTGGCAAAGGAGGTAGCTCGGATGGGCCAGTGCGACGCGAGAGGGCCAAAAGGCGAGGTCCTTACCATTGCCGGGCAGTGGAGGGTCGGATACACCGCACGCTGTGGGGACAATCACACGGGCTCCCATGAGCACACACACGCGCTCCTCCAGCCGAGTGAGCTTCTGCAGCTTGGCGCGGCCACCCCTGGCACGGGCCTGGCGATTAAACGCTACTTTAGCCTGCAAGAGAAAGGACGGGCTGTAAGTGCGCAGTGAAGCCCTGATGTAGTGTGCACTGCCTCCCATGGTGGAATAGCTTGGACAGAGTGAAGCCCTGATGTACTGTCCACTGCCTCCCATGGTGGAATAGCTGGGCCAAAGTGTAGAGTGCCGAATGGCCATTTGATGCTCATGACTGTCCCAATGCTGCTGGCTGAGGGCTGGCCAAAAGGACTTTCAGGTCCCTTTGCCCATCATGTCAGGTGTACATGCAAGAATGAGGAGGAGACTGGAAAGGCTACTCACCCTCACAATCCTGGTCAGATCGTTGTATTTCTTACGGCATTGTGTGTGGGTCCTGGGGGCCTCGCCGGTGAACGTCACCCTCTGGGCGATCTGCTTCCAGGCTTTGGTGTAGTCGTGGTGGGTTGGATTCCTCCCACTCTCTGGAAACAAGATCTTGCGCCTCACCTCCAGAGCTGTGACCATTATGTCCAGATCACCCTCTGAGAAGCGCAGGGCACGCTGACGGGCCTTCTCTGGCGTTGCCATGACTCCCTGGGGCTGAGCAGTAGTGTTGAGGCCTCTTTGCAAGGCTGCAGTGTGCAGGGCGTGGCAGCAGACCAATTCGTCCCTTCCCCCTTTAAGAGCTGGTCGGCACCACGGGGTCTGCTGTCAGTGCAAAAATGACCGCACCCGTGCTGCGCCCCGCCTGGGCGCTATCCCTCTGGACCGCCGGCTTAGCGCCTAAAGAGAGTAGTGGAACGCCTCTTTTAGCGCTCCACCAACCTCTTAGGGCGAAGCCACTGAATTCCCGTCAACGGGGCGCTACTTTGGGGCGGGCGCTAACTTCGGGCGGGCGCTAAGGTTAGCGCCCCAAAACTGCCTATACTGAAAATCTAGCCCTTGATGTTTACCCGGTAAATTGCTGAAACTTACCTGGTTAATTGTTGTAACTTCCCCGGTAAATTGCTGAAACATACCCGGGAAATTGCTGAAACATACCCGGTAAATTGCTGAAACTTCCCTGGTTAATTGTTGAAACTTACCCGGTAAATTGCTGAAATTTACCCAGTAATTTGCTGAAACTTACCCGGTAAATTGCTGAAACATACCCGGTTAATTACTGAAAATTACCAGTTAAATTGCTGCTGCTTACCCAGTTAATTGTTGAAACTTACCCAGTGAATTACTGACCTTACCCAGTAAGTTACTAAAATTTACCCGGTTAATTGCTGTAACTTTCCCGGTGAATTACTGAAACTTACCCGGTAAATTACTGAAGCTTAACCAGTAAATTGCTGCAATTTACCTGTTAAATTGCTGACATATCCCCGGTATATTAATGACACTTACCCGGTAAATTGCTGAAACTTACCCGGTAACTTGCTGAAACTTACCCGGTAAATTGTTGAAACTTACCCGGTAAATTGCTGAAATTTACCCAGTAATTTGCTGACAATTACCCGGTAAATTGCTGAAACTTACCCGGTAAATTGCTGAAACTCACCCGGTAAATTGTTGAAACTCACCTGGTAAATTCACAGAAACCCCACAGTGCAGATAGAGGCCATTTCGGCCCATCGAGCCTGCACCGACACATATCCCACCCGATCCCCGTAACCCCTACACCAACACATATCCCACCCTATCCTGTAACCCCACGTATTTAATCCCCCTAACACTAAGGGTCAATTTATCATAGCCAATCAACCTAACCTGCACATCTTTGGACTGTGGGAGGAAACCCACGCAAACACGGGGAGAATGTGCAAACTCCACACAGACAGTCGCCCGAGGCCGGATTCGAACCCGGGTCCCTGGCGCTGTGAGGCAACAGTGCTAACCACTATGCCACCGTAACTTACCCGTTAAAATGCAGAAACTTACCCGGTAATTTGCTGAAGTTTACCCGCTTAATTGCGGAAGCTTACCTGGTTAATTGCTGTCACTTACCCGGTAAGTTGCTGCTACTTACCCGGTTAATTGTTGAAACTTACCCAGTGAATTACTGACCATATCCGGTAAGCTACTGAAACATACCCGGTAAATTGCTGACACTTACTAGGTGAATTGCTGAAATTTACCTAGTAAATTACTGACACTTACCCGGTTAATTGTTGAAACTTACCCGTTAAATTGCTGAAACTCACCTGGAAAATTACTGAAACTTACCCGGTAAATTGCTGAAATTTACCCGGTAATTTGTTGAAACACACCCAGTAAATTGCTGCTACTTACCCGGTAAATTGCTGCTACTTACCCGGTAAATTGCTGAAAATTACCTGGTTAATTGCTGCTAATTACCCGGTAACTTGCTGAAACTTACCCGGTAAATTACAAAAATTTACCCGGTTAATTGTTGCCACTTCCCTGGAAAATTGCTGAAAGTTACCTGGTAAATTGCTGACACATACCCGATAAATTGCTGACACATACCCGGTAAATTGCTGAAACTTGCCCGGTAAATTGCTGCTACTTACCCATTTAATTATTGAAACTTACCCAGTGAATTACTGACCATACCTGGTAAATTACTGAAACATACCCGGTATTTACCTGGTAAATTGCTGAAATTTACCCAGTAAATTGCTGAAGTTTGCCCAGTAAATTGCTGCTGCTTACCCGGTCAATTGTTGAAACTTACCCAGTGAATTACTGAGCTTACCCGGTAAATTACTGAAATTTACCCAGTTAATTGTTGTAACTACCCCGGTCAATTGTTGAAACTTACCCGGTGAATTACCGAAACTTGCCTGGTAAATTCCTGAAACTTACCCGGTAAATTGCTGAAACCTACCCGGTTAAATACTGAAATTTACCCGTTAAATTGCTGCTACTTACCCAGTAAATTGTTGAAACTTACCCGTTAAATTGCAGAAACTTACCCGGTAATTTGCTGAAGTTTACCCGGTAAATTGCGGAAGCTTTCCTGGTTAATTGCTGACACTTACCCGGTAAGTTGCTGCTACTTACCCGGTTAATTGTTGAAACTTACCCAGTGAATTACTGACCAGATCCGGTAAGTTAATGAAACATACCCGGTAAATTGCTGACACTTACTAGGTAAATGGCTGAAATTTACCTGGTAAATTACTGACACTTACCCGGTAAATTGCTGAAACTTACCCGGTAAATTGTTGAAACTTACCCGATAAATTGCTGAAACTTACCCGGTAAATTGCTGACTCTTACCCGGTAAATTGCTGAAACTTACCCGGTAAATTGCTGACTCTTACCTGGTAAATTGCTCCTACTTACCCGGTAAATTGCTGAAACTTACCCGTTAAATTGTTGAAACACACCCGGAAAATTGCTGAAACTTACCCAGTAAATTGCTGAAATTTACCCGGTAATTTGCTAAAACTTACCCGGTAATTTGCTGAAACACACCCGGTAATATGCTGCTACTTACCCGGTAAATTGCTGAAAATTACCTGGTTAATTGCTGCTAATTACCCGGTAATTTGCTGAAACTTACCCGGTAAATTGCTGAATCTTACCCGGTATATTGCGGAAACTTACCCGGTAATTTGCTGAAGGTTACCCAGTAAATTGCTGAAGTTTTCCTGGTTAATTGCTGACACTTAGCTGGTAAGTTACTGCTACTTACCCGGCTAATTGTTGAAACTTACCCAGTTGAAACTTATGGCAGCTCCTCGACGGGAGGCTCAGAGGTCGAACCAGTAGGAGGGGAGGCAGCCAGCGGACCAAGGGCGGGAAAAGCAGGCCCTGTAATGTCGGAAACCGCGGGAGGCTCGGAGGTCATACTGGGTGGAAGGAGAGCCAGGGAGAAGCAGGCCCCGGGACGTCGGTACCACGGCGGCTGAAGACTGTCGGGCAGGAGTGCGGGAAAGGCGGAGCGAGGCGAGAGCGGACCCTATTGTGATGGCGCCGATGAAGATGGCTGCCGTCCTTGTGGGCTCCGTGCGTACCAGCAGCTAAGTGTCCTTTGCTGCTTGGTGCGCTCGGCTCGTTAAGAAAAAAGCATTTCACTGACTGGATTTCACTTGTGACAAATAAAATTGAAATTGAAATTGAATTGAATACCCGGTAAGTTACTGAAACTTACCCGGTATTTACCTGGTAAATTGCTGAAGTTTACCCGGTAAATTGCTGAAACTTACATGGTTAATTGTAGTATCTTCCCTGGTAAATTGTTGAAACTTTACCCGGTAAATTGCTGAAATTTACCCAGTAAATTGATGAAACTTACCCGATAAATTGCTGAAATTTACCCAGTATATTACTGACACTAACCCAGTAAATTTCTGCTACTTACCCGGTAAATTGCTGAAAGTTACCCGGTAAATTGTTGACAAATGCCCGGTAAATTCTGACACTTACCCGGTAAATTGCTGACACTTACCCGGTAAATTACTGCTACTTACACATTTAATTGTTGAAACTTACCCAGTGAATTACTGACCATACCTGGTAAATTACTGAAACTTACCCGGTATTTACCTGGTAAATTGCTGAAACTTACCCAGTAAATTGCTGCTACTTACATGGTTAATTGTAGTATCTTCCTTGGTAAATTGCTGAAACTTTACCCGGTAAATTGCTGAAACTTACCCGGTAAATTGTTGAAACTGACCCGGTAAATTGTAGTTTCTTCCCCGGTAAGTTGCCTGGTGAATTATTGAGCTTACCCGGTAAATTACTGACATTTACCCGGTTAATTGTTGTAACTTCCCCTGTGAATTGCTGAAACTTACCCGGTAAATTGCTGATGTTTACCCGGTAAATTGCTGAAACTTACCTGGTAAATTGCTGGGGCTAGATTTTCAGTTGCTTGCGCCAGCAGTTAGCGCCTTAAGAGAAGTGATTTCCGGGCGCTATGCGTGTAGCGCCCGGGCGCAGCGCAGTTTGCGCCCCGCCCCAAATTAAGTTGCCCGTTAGCGCCGGCGCAAAGTTTAGCGCCCGCCCGGATGCGCGCGCAGAAAATGACGTCACATCCTCGTGCAACGCCCTTTGGCCGCCCCGATTGCAAACTTCAGTCGGACCGCCCCATTATGCGGCGGGCGGCCGGAGCGTTTGGAAAAAGGAACGCAACACAACCAGCGCGGGCCCCGGGGGGCGCTAATTAAAGGGAACGTCCTCTCCAGTATAAAGGCCATCCATTATTTCAGAAAACAGTCTTGTGCCACGCATTTCTGGAGACACAACAAGGAGGATAGCTAACTGGTTTCAAGCAGCAAGAGCCAGGTATTTTTGGACTCAGGCAACAGCGCTGCAAGTGGCCATTTGGAAATTAGAGTGTTTGCCAGGATTTGATGGGGGTTGCATGGGGTGCCAACGCGGAGCTGCAGCTCCATGTCCGTAGGGCTCGCAGACGTATTGTGAGAGGGGCAGCCCTGGCTAGAGGCAGAGGGGGCTACAGGCGTCGGCCACGTAGGCCTTACCCAGTCAGGCTATACCGCCAGCAGCGCTCCTACCTAAACATGAGTGCCGCGCGATGTGTTAAAAGGCTCCGATTCCGGAAGGGGATGATTGCAGAGATCTGCCACCTGCTTCGCCGAGATCTGCGGCCAAAGCTCAGGTGCAGGACGTCTCTGTCGGTGGAAGTGAAGGTGACAGTGGCATTGAACTTCTATGCCACCGGCTCCTTCCAATACGCTGCTGGGGACATAGCAAACATCTCCCAGTACGGCGCGCATCGCTGCATCCGCCAGGTGACCGAAGCACTGTTCAGAAGGAGAAGCCAATTCATCTCCTTCCCCATGGCCCTGGAGAGCCAGCATCAGCGCGCATTGGGATTTTCCAGACTCGGGGAATTCCCCTTGGTGCAGGGCGCCATTGACTGTACGCATGTGGCTTTGCGGGCCCCTCTGGAGCATGGCGAGCAGTATCGCAACAGGAAGGGCTACCATTCTCTGAATGTGCAGCTGGTCTGTGACCACAAGCAGCGCATCATGGCAGTCAATGCCAGCTTCCCAGGCAGCAGCCACGATGCCTTTATCCTGCGGCAGAGTACTGTGCATGACATGTTCCAGGCACAGCCTCCCCCAAGAGGATGGCTACTCGGGGACAAAGGCTATCCTTTGTGCACCTGGCTCATGACCCCGCTCCGCGCGCCCAGGACAGCTGCTGAAGAGGCCTACAACGAGAGCCATCAAACCACCCGCAACATCATCGAGCTAACTATTGGGGTCCTCAAGCAGCGGTTCCGCTGCCTTGATCGCTCCGGAGGAGCTCTCCAGTATTCGCCGGACCGGGTCTCCCAATTTGTGGTGGTTTGCTGCATGCTACACAACCTGGCTATCCGCAGGACTCAGGCACTGCCACCTGACGTTGGACCAGCACCTCAGGAGGAGGAGCAGGAGGAGCATGAGGAGGAGGAGGAGGAGGAGGAGGAGGAGCAGGAGTACGTTCCCAGGAGGGAGCGACCAGGGCCAAGGGCCGCACGACGCCACCTTATTACACGGTACTTCTAAGCCCCCTGTCAGGGAATGGCCAGGGGCCATGAGGGAAGATGAATGCAGCCGCTCCGCAAGCCCTCAGCCGGCGAAGCCAACAAACACGAAGAAGAACAACCATGGAGACTGCATGAATAAAGATAATTTTTTATTAAACAAAAATGAAAAGCCCTTCCCACATGAATCCCCAAAAACAATAAACGGGCCCCACAAAAAGCCCAACAAACGACTCACTCCCACAAACTGGGGAGGAGCCACTCCACCTTTATTGAAACCGGGCCTCAACGTCGGCCTAACGCAAAAAAAAAGCCCTCCAAAAGCACAACCATGGGCAAAATAAAGATGGCCACCGCCATATTAAAGGAAAGCTGGCCACACCCTCTACTGAGTGGCCCGCGAGGGCGAGACCTTGGCCAGCATTTTGCCTCCCCTGCCCTGCCTGCTGCTCCTTCGCAAGCTCTGCCCAGTGGCTGCTGCGAGGCTGGGGGAAGGCGCCTGAGGCTCAGAAGCCCTTCCGCCAGATGCCGCTGGGGGGCGGCCTACACGGCGTTTGGGCCTCGAGGGGCCGTCTCCTGAGTGGCGCGCCTGAGCCTGGCCACCATCAGCTGCAGCCGCTTGCCCTTGACGCCCCAGAGGGGGAATGGCGGCGACGGATGGTGCAATGTGGGCCAGCTGGCGTCTGGGATGCGCTGGCTGGTGCTGTGGCGCGGTGGCACTCGGCCGGGCCCGCACTGCAGGATCCGCAGCAATCAGCCGACGGCCGGCTTGCTGGGATGGTCCAGCGCGGCGCCTGCCCTGGCGATGCCTGCCTGAGACAGCGCGTGTGGCAGCAGTGAGTGGCCCTGTGGTCCTGGTGTGCGCGCGCATCACATCCGCCAGGGTCTTGACGGCATCAGTTAGCATGCGGCCAGTCGCGGCAGTTGCTGCCCCGAACTCGCGCACACTGGTCGCCAGCGACTCGATGGCCTCAGGCATGCGCCCCACCATGCTCATGAGCTCCGTGTGGCGCCGGTCCGAGTCGTCGGCCATCTGATCGAGCTTCCGCACCTCCTCCGAAGTGAAGGTGTCCGGACTGGAGTCGCGACTCTCCCGCTGGGGAGGAGGGGGCCGAACTAGGGGACCCTTGCCGCGTTGGTGACGGCGAGTGTGCCGAGCAGCAGCACTCCCCTCTGATCCTTCCCCCCTTTGGGGGGAAGGCCGCGGGCCACGCGCACGGCTGCTGGGTGGCTGGACGCCACTGGTCCCAGAAGCTGCATTGCCCTGCGACAGTTCCTCCAGGCACTCGTCCAGTGAGGAGGTGTCGAGCATTTCCTCCTCTCCTGCGGGACGTGACTGTTCCCCCGAAGGTCCGGCTTGCTCCTCCTCCTCCTCCTGGTTGGAGGTGCTGTCACTGGCAGCCTCAGGGTCCTGGTCGTCACCAGCTGAAAGCAGGAATGCACAAGAGTAGCTTCAGAGTGAGGAGACGGCGTCAGCGAGGGAGTTAGGACTGGTGGGATTCAGCGCATTGGTGGGACAGTGGCAAAGGAGGTAGCTCGGATGGGCCAGTGCGACGCGAGAGGGCCAAAAGGCGAGGTCCTTACCATTGCCGGGCAGTGGAGGGTCGGATACACCGCACGCTGTGGGGACAATCACACGTGCTCCCATGAGCACACACACGCGCTCCTCCAGCCGAGTGAGCTTCTGCAGCTTGGCGCGGCCACCCTGGCACGGGCCTGGTGATTAAACGCTACTTTAGCCTGCAAGAGAAAGGACGGGCTGTAAGTGCGCAGTGAAGCCCTGATGTAGTGTGCACTGCCTCCCATAGTGGAATAGCTTGGACAGAGTGAAGCTCTAATGTAGTGAGCACTGCCTCCCATGGTGGAATAGCTTGGACAGAGTGAAGCCCTGATGTAGTGAGCACTGCCTCCCATGGTGGAATAGCTTGGACAGAGTGAAGCCCTGATGTAGTGTGCACTGCCTCCCATGGTGGAATAGCTTGGCCAAAGTGTAGAGTGCCGAATGGCCATTTGATGCTCATGACTGTCCCAATGCTGCTGGCTGAGGGCTGGCCAAAAGGACTTTCAGGTCCCTTTGCCCATCATGTCAGGTGTACATGCAAGAATGAGGAGGAGACTGGAAGGGCTACTCACCCTCACAATCCTGGTCAGATCGTTGTACTTCTTACGGCATTGTGTGTGGGTCCTGGGGGCCTCGCCGGTGAACGTCACCCTCTGGGCGATCTGCTTCCAGGCTTTGGTGTAGTCGTGGTGGGTTGGATTCCTCCCACTGTCTGGAAACAAGATCTTGCGCCTCACCTCCAGAGCTGTGAGCATGATGTCCAGATCACCCTCTGAGAAGCGCAGGGCACGCTGACGGGCCTTCTCTTGCGTTGCCATGACTCCCTGGGGCTGAGCAGTAGTGTTGAGGCCTCTTTGCAAGGCTGCAGTGTGCAGGGCGTGGCAGCAGACCAATTCGTCCCTTCCCCCTTTAAGAGCTGGTCGGCACCACGGGGTCTGCTGTCAGTGCAAAAATGACCGCACCCGTGCTGCGCCCCGCCTGGGCGCTATCCCTCTGGACCGCCGGCTTAGCGCCTAAAGAGAGTAGTGGAACGCCTCTTTTAGCGCTCCACCAACCTCTTAGGGCGAAGCCACTGAATTCCCGGCAACGGGGCGCTACTTTGGGGCGGGCGCTAACTTCGGGCGGGCGCTAAAGCTAGCGCCCCAAAACTGCCTAAACTGAAAATCTAGCCCCTGATGTTTACCCGGTAAATTGCTGAAACTTACCTGGTTAATTGTTGTAACTTCCCCGGTAAATTGCTGAAACATACCCGGTAAATTTCTGATGTTTACCCGGTAAATTGCTGAAACTTACCTGGTTAATTGTTGTATCTTCCCTTGTAAATTGCTGCAACTTCCCTGGTTAATTGTTGATACTTACCCGGTGAATTACCGAAACTTACCCGGTAAATTGCTGAAACTTACCTGGTAAATTGTTGAAACTCACCCGGATAATTGCTGATACTTACCCAGTAAATTACTGAAACTTACCTGGTAAATTGATGAACCTTACCCGGTAAATTGCTGAAACTTACCTGGTATTTACCTGGTAAATTGCTGAAATTTATCCGGTAAATTGCTGTAACTTACCCGGTAAATTGTTGAAACTTACCCGATAAATTGCTGAAATTTACCCGGTAATTTGCTGCCACTTACCCGGTAAATTTCTGCTACTTACCCGGTAAATTGCTGACACATAACTGGTAAATTGCTGACACTTACCAGGTAAATTGCTGGAACAGACCCGGTAAATTGTTGAAACTAACCTGGTAAATTGTTGAAACTTACCCGAAAAACTGCTGAAATTTGCCCGGTAATTTGCTGAAACTTAACCGCATATATTGCTGAAACTTAGCCAGTAAATTGCTGAAACCTAATCGGTAAATTGATGAAATGTACCTGGTAAATTACAGAACATACCCGGTAAGTTACTGAAATTTACCCGGTATTTACCTGGTAAATTGCTGGGCCTAGAAATTGAGTTTGCGCTGCGCCAGGGCTTTAGCGCCGGAAGTTACCGCCGGCGCTAAAGCCCTTTGCGCACGCCAAAAATTCAGTAGCGCCGCGCCCAAACGGCTGCCGGCGCTACTGAAGGGTTTTAGCGCCTGAAAACTGGTGCAACGCGCCGCATTGCATCGCTATCCCGGTGCTGCGGCGCCCGCTGCGGTGCGGCAGGCTCGGGAAGTGCAGGCCTCCTCCTTCCGTTAAGGAGGAGCTGCCTGCACCCGGCCGCGGCCCGCGCAAATCTCATCAAAAATGAGCCCGGCACCTCGGACAAGTGCCGGGCTTGCATCTGTTCCGGGGGAGGGTGGGGGGGGGGGGGGGGGAGAAGTCCGGGGAGGGAGCTGCGGGCAGGCGACCGGCGGGAAAGCGGCCGGCCGCCGCACCTCCTTAAAGCGCCGGCGCAGACTCCGGCAACACTCGTTTGCCGGAGTCTTAGTTGCGGCTGCCACTGGCGAGGTGGCCGCAACTGAATTTCGGCTTGGGGCCGGGTTACCACGGCAACCGGGACGCTGCGCACACCGATGACGTCATTGGTGCCGGCGCAGCGCTACCGGTCTACCGCCGCGGAAGGGCGCCAGGCAATTTAGGAACCGGCGCCAATTGCAGCGCTAGGCCCTCTAGCGCCGCAAAATCGGTGCTAAGGGCACTGAATTTCTAGGCCCTGATGTTTACCCGGTAAATTGCTGAAACTTACCTGGTTAATTGTTGTAACTTCCCCGGTAAATTGCTGAAACATACCCGGTAAATTGCTGAAACTTACCCGGTAAATTGTTGAAACTTACCCGATAAATTGCTGAAATTTACCCGGTAAATTGCTGACACCCAGGTCCAGCCGCTGTGGTCGGGTCTCGTTCGCTGCCGCCGGTTTTATACTCCGCCTCGCTGCTCTCACCCAGGTCCAGCCGCTGTGGTCGGGCCTCGTTCGCTGCCGCTGGTTTTCTACTCTGCCTCGCTCCTCGCTGCTCTCACCCAAGTCCAGCCGCTGTGGTCGGGCCTCGTTCGCTGCCGCCGGTTTTATACTGCCGCCGCTCCTCGCTGCTCTCACCCAGGTCCAGCCGCTGTGGTCGGTCCTCGTTCGCTTCCGCCGGTTTTTTACTGCCACTGCTCCCCGCTGCTCTCACCCAGGTCCAGCTCACACTGCCCAACAATCAGCCACTCCCACGCATGCTCAGCTCACAGTAATTTACCCGGTAAATTGCTGAAAATTACCTGGTTAATTGTTGTAACTTCCCCGGTAACTTGCTGAAACTTACCCGGTAAATTACAAAAATTTACCCGGTTAATTGTTGTCACTTCCCTGGAAAATTGCTGAAAGTTACCTGGTAAATTGCTGACACATACCCGGTAAATTGATGACACATACCCGGTAAATTGCTGAAACTTTCCCGGTAAATTGCTGACACTTACCCGGTAAATTGCTGCTACTTACCCGTTTAAGTTTGAAACTTACCCAGTAAATTACTGACCATACCTGGTAAATTACTGAAACATACCCGGTATTTACCTGGTAAATTGCTGAAATTTACCCGGTAAATTGCTGAATATTACCCAGTAAATTGCTGGGCCGAGAAATTCAGTTGCGTTCGCCAGCCGTTAACGCCATAAGAGGGGTAGATTTCCAGCGCTCGTCACTTAGCGCCCGGGCGCAGGCCGATCTGCGCCTACGCCCAACTTCAGTTGACATTTAGCGCCGGCGCAAAGTGTTTGCGCCCGCTCAGCTGCGCGCGCAGCTTATGACGTCATTTCGTCGTGCAACGCTGTTTGTGCGCCCCAAACCGGAAATTCAGTGGCGCCCGCCCAATGTGGGCGTGGCGCTGTTAAGAACTGTGAAGTGGAACGCAGCAGAGGCCCTGCGGGCCTCGGGGAGCGCTAATTAAAGGACACTTACACTGAACTATAAAGGCCAGCCATTTTGCTGCTTTGGATTTCTGGACAGAGACCAAGGAACAGACCTTACTGATTTGGGACAACATAGGAGAGGTATTTTTGGCTTCTGGCCAGAGCTTGGAAATTTGACTCATTGTGATTTCACTGTTTGCAAGTTTATTATGGGGGCTGCATGGGGTTCCAACCCTCAGTTCCAGCATTATGTGCGAAGGGCTCGCAGACGCCGTGTGAGAGGGCCAGCCATGCCTAGACGCAGAGGGGCCATCAGGCGTCGGCAATGTAGGCCTTACCCACTCAGGGAATACCGGCAGCAGGTGTCCTATCTCACCATGACTGCCGCGCATTGTGTTGAGGCTGCGCTTCAGAAGGGAGGTGGTTGCAGAGATCTGCCAGCTGCTTCACAGAGATCTGCGTCCACAGCTGCTGTGCAGGACGTCTCTGTCGGTGGAAGTGAAGGTCACGGTGGCTCTGAACTTTTATGCAAGCGGCTCCTTCCAAGCCGCTGCTGGGGACATAGCGAACATCTCCCAGTTCGCCGTGCATCGCTGCATCCGGCAGGTCACCGATGCCCTTTTCGCAAGGAGACACCAATTCATCTCCTTCCCCATGACCCTAGAGAGGCAGGAGCAGCGTGCAGTCGGATTTGCCAGGATCGCCAACTTCCCCATGGTGCAGGGCGCCATTGACTGCACGCATGTGGCTATGCGGGCACCTATCGACAATGCCGAGGATTACCGCAACCAGAAGGGCTACCATTCCCTCAATGTACAGCTGGTGTGTGACCTCAGGCAGCGCGTCCTAGCTGTCAATGCCCGCTTTCCAGGAAGCATTTATCCTGCGCCAGACTACTGTGGCTGACATGTTCGAGGCACAGCCTCCACCAAGGGGATGGCTTATTGGGGACAAGGGCTACCCTTTGTGTACATGGCTCATGACCCCGCTCCGCGCGCCCAGGACCCCTGCGGAGGAGGCATACAACGAAAGCCATCAAGCCACAAGGAACATCATAGAGCAAACGATTGGCGTCCTCAAGCAACGGTTCCGCTGCCTGGATCGTTCCGGCGGATCTCTACAGTATTCGCCGGATAGAGTCTCCCAGTTAGTCGTCGTATGCTGCATGCTGCACAACCTGGCTATCCGCAGGACTCAGGCACTGCCACCTCGCGTTGGACCACCACCTCAGGAGGACGAGCAGGAGGACCATGAGGAGGAGGAGGAGGAGGAGGAGTACCAGCCCAGGAGGGAGCCACAAGGTCCAAGGGCCGTCCGCCGGCGGCTTATTGAACGACACTTCTAGGCCCCCTGTCAGGGAATGGCTTGTGGCAATGAACGCACCTGAATGCAGCCGCTCCGCAAGCCCTCAGCCGGTTAACGCAACAACCACTTGAAACATGACACCTGGACAAGCTGAATAAATAAAAAGCTTTATTTAACAAACTCAGGGCCCTTCCCACATGAAACAGAAAAACAGACAAGACCCCCAAAAGACAGTCAAAAACATCTCTCACTCCCACAAACTGGGGAGGAATAACAAAAATCGTCCATCCAATTGGCCTTCATCTTCGGCCTTACCAAAATAAGCCTCCCCCCCTCCAGAACACAAACACCCCCATATAAAAAAAACAGTTGGCAACACACTCTACTTGGTGTGCCGAGAGGGCGAGACCTTGTGCAGGCTTCTCCGGCCCCTGCCCGACCTGTTGCTCCGCCTCAACCTGGGCCCTGTGGGTGTTGCAAGGCTGGGGGAAGGCTCCTGAGGGGCACAATGCATGACGGCAGATGCCCTTGGGGGTCGGCCTAGACGAGGTCCGGCCCTGGAGGGGCCGGCTGCTGACTGCTGCAGCTGTGGCTGGCCAGCATCAGTCTCTCCAGCAGCTCGTCGCACCTTGGCTGGGGGAGTGGCAGTGGCGGCTGCAGCAATGGGGGCAAGCTGGCTGATGCCAGGCGCTCGCTGGTCGCCAGAGACACTGGCACTCGGCCGGGCTGGCACTGCAGCAAGCGCAGCAATCTGGTGAAGGCCAGACCGCTGTGCTGCAGCAGGGCGGCGGGTGCCCTGGCGATGCTTCCGTGACACAGCGAGTGTGGCAGAAGTGAGTGCGCGAACTGCCCTGGTCTGTGCCTGCATCAGATCAGCCAGTGTCTGGACGGCACCACTCATGAACTCGCGACTCGCGTCCTGTGCTGCCGCGAGTTGTTTGACACCCCTGGCCTGTGCTGCCGCGAGTTGCTCGACACCACTGACCTGTGAGTCCCCGAAATTGGCCACACTATGAGCCAGGGACTCAATGGCCTGAGGCAACTGTCCCACAACCCCCATGAACTCGTTGTGGTGCCGCTCCGAGGCCGCGGACATTTCATCAAGGAGGTGCACCTCCTGGGCGAGGACCGTCTCCGGACTGGAGGGCGAACTCTCCCTCTGGGGAGAAGGCCGCCGAGCTGCCCGACCCTTCCCGCATGCCTGGACGCCACTGGGCCCAGCAACTGCCCTCCCCTGCAACACTTCCCCCCTCTGGGGAGAAGGCAGCCGTGCTGCCCGACCCTTCCCGCGTGCCTGGACGCCACTGGGCCCAGGAACTGCCCTCCCCTGCAACACTTCCCCCCTCTGGGGAGAAGGCAGCCATGCTGCCCGACCCTTCCCGCGTGCCTGGACGCCACTGGGCCCAGGAGCTACACCCCCCTGAAACACTTCCCCCTGGCTCTCCTCCAGGCAAGACGTGTCCCCTCCATTGCCATCCCCTGGCGCGGATGAGGGTTCCCCCGATGTGCCGCCTTCCTCTTGGTCCTCGTCGTCCTCCTCTTCCGAGGGACTGGCACTCTCAGCTTCAGGGACCTCCTCCTCACCAGCTGAAAGCAGGAAGGCACAAGAGTAGCTTTAGAGTGAGGACAGGGCATCAGCGAGGAAGGCATGAGTAGTGCCATTATGCGCATTGGTGGGACAGTGGCAAAGGATGTAGATCTGAAGCGCAAGGGGAACCAGAGAGGTCCAAACGGTCATGTCCTTACCATTGGGTCCCAGCACAGGGTCGGCATCTCCAGTAGCAACGGGGCCAGTCACCCGGCCACGCATGAGTCGAGCCACACTCTCCTCCAGCTGACTGAGCTCCTGGAACTGGGCACGGCCTCCCCCGGTGACAGTCTGGCTCTTCAAATTCCGCACCAGCTTGGCCTGCAAGAGAAAGGACGGCCTCTAAGTACAGTGTGTTGCCCTGTTGTTGTGTGCACTGCCTCCCATGGTCGAATAGCTTGGCCAGTGTGTTAAGTGCAGAGAGTGCTATTGATGATCATGCCAGTGCCATAGCTGCGGGAGGAGGGCTGGCCATTAGGCCTTTGAGGTCCCTTTGCCCATAATGTGAGGTGCACATGCAAGGATGAGGAGGACACTGGAAAGGGTACTCACCCTGACCAACCGACTGAGGTCGTTGTACTTCTTGCGGCATTGGTCACCAGTCCTGGGGACATCGCTGTTGGCTGACACCCTCTGGGCGATTTCCCTCCAAGCTCTCCTGTACTGCCTCCTGGGAGCCTTCTTGCCACTGTCCGGGCACAAGATCTCTCTGTTCTTTTCCAACCCCCTAAGCAGCACCCTCAAAGCATGCTCTGAGAAGCGCTGCGCTCATTCACGGGCCTTCTGCATGGCTTCAGGCGCTATTTGGGTCCACCAGCAGTGCTCAGGCCTAGCTGCAGGGCTCCACTATCCAGGGCGTGGCTGCACACAAAGTCGACCCTTCCCCCTTTAAGGGCTGGCCGGCGTCAGGGTGTCTGCTGTCAATCAAAACATGACCGCACCTGCGCTGCACCCGGCCTCGGCGTTATCAGTCCGCACCGCCGGCTTAGCGCCTAAAGATAGGAGTGCAACGCCAGTTTCAGCGCTCGCCCAAACTCCTTGGCCAAAGCTACTGAATTTCGGCGAAGTGGCCTCCACTTTCCGGCGGGCGCTGACTTTAGCGCCCGCCCAACTTTACCGCCCCAAAAGTGGCTATACTGAATTTCTAGACCCTGAAGTTTGCCCAGTAAAATGCTGCACCTTACTCAGTAAATTGCTGACACATACCCGGTAAATTGCTGAAACTTGCCCGTTAAATTGCTGAAACTTACCCAGTAAATTGCTGCTACTTACCCGTTTAATTATTGAAACTTACCCAGTGAATTACTGACCATACCTGGTAAATTACTGAAACATACCCGGTAGCACGGTGGCATAGTGGTTAGCACTGTTGCCTCACAGTGCCAGGGACCCGGGTTCGAATCCGGCCTCGGGCGACTGTGTGGAGTTTGCACATTCTCCCCGTGTTTGCGTGGGTTTCCTCCGGGTGCTCCGGTTTCCTCCCACAGTCCAAAGATGTGCGGGTTAGGTTGATTGGCTATGATAAATTGACCCTTAGTGTTAGGGGGGGATTAAATACGTGGGGTTACGGGGATAGGGTGGGATATGTGTTGGTGTAGGGGTTACGGGGATCGGGTGGGATATGTGTCGGTGCAGGCTCGATGGGCCGAAATGGCCTCTATCTGCACTGTGGGGTTTCTGTGATTTCTGTGATTTCTGTGATTTACCTGGTAAATTGCTGAAATTTACCCAGTAAAATGCAGCACCTTAATCAGTAAATTGCTGACACTTACCCGGTAAATTGCTGCTGCTTACCCGGTCAATTGTTGAAACTTACCCAGTGAATTACTGAGCTTACGCGGTAAATTACTGAAATTTACCCAGTTAATTGTTGTAACTACCCCGGTCAATTGTTGAAACTTACCCGGTGAATTACCGAAACTTGCCTGGTAAATTACTGAAACTTACCCGGTAAATTGCTGAAACATACCTGGTAATTTGCTGCTACTTACCCGGTAAATTGCTGAAACATACCCGGTAAATTGCTGAAACCTACCCGGTTAATTACTGAAAATTACCCGTTAAATTGCTGCTACTTACCCAGTTAATTGTTGAAACTTACCCGGTGAATTACTGAACTTAGCCAGTAAGTTACTAAAATTTACCCGGTTAATTGTTGTAACTTCCCCGGTGAATTACTGAAACTTACCCAGTAAGTTACTGAAACTTACCCAGTAAATTGCTGAAATTTACCTGATAAATTGCTGACACATCCCCGGTAAATTGCTGACACTTACCCGGTAAATTGCTGACACTTACCCGGTAAATTGCTGACACTTACCTGGTTAATTGTTGTAACTTCCCTGGTAAATTGCTGAAACTTACCCGGTAAATTGCTGAAACTTACCCGGTAAATTGTTGAAACTTACCCGATAAATTGCTGAAATTTACCCAGTAATTTGCTGACACTTACTCAGTAAATTGCTGAAATTTACCCGTTAAATTACTGTCACATAACAAGTAAATTGCTGACACTTACCCGGTAAATTGCTGAAACTTACCCGGTAAATTGCTGAAACTTACCTGGTTAATTGTTGTATCTTCCCCGGTAAATTGCTGCAACTTCCCTGGTTAATTGTTGATACTTACCCGGTGAATTACCGAAACTTACCCGGTAAATTACTGAAACTTACCCGGTAAATTGCTGACACATAACTGGTAAATTGCTGAAATTTACCCGGTAAATTGCTGTAACTTACCCGGTAAATTGTTGAAACTTACCCGATAAATTGCTGAAATTTACCCGGTAATTTGCTGACACTTACTCAGTAAATTGCTGAAATTTACCCGTTAAATTACTGTCACATAACTGGTAAATTGCTGAAATTTACCCGGTAAATTGCTGTAACTTACCCGGTAAATTGTTGAAACTAACCCGGTAAATTGTTGAAACTAACCCGGTAAATTGTTGAAACTAACCCGGTAAATTGTTGAAACTTACCCGGAAAACTGCTGAAATTTGCCCGGTAATTTGCTGAAACTTAACCACATATATTGCTGAAACTTAGCCAGTAAATTGCTGAAACCTAACCGGTAAATTGCTGAAACTTACCCGGTAAATTGTTGAAACTTACCCGATAAATTGCTGAAATTTACCCAGTAATTTGCTGACACTCACTCAGTAAATTGCTGAAATTTACCCGTTAAATTACTGTCACATAACAAGTAAATTGCTGACACTTACCCGGTAAATTGCTGAAACTTACCCGGTAAACTGTTGAAACTTACCCGGTAAATTGCTGAAATTTACCCAGTAATTTGCTGAAACTTACCCGGTAAATTGCTGAAACATTCCCGGTTAATTACTGAAAATTACCCGTTAAATTGCTGCTACTTACCCAGTTAAATGTTGAAACTTACCCGGTAAATTGCTGAAACTTACCCGGTAAATTGCTGAAACACACCTGGTAAATTGCTGCTACTTACCCGGTAAATTGCTGAAACTTACCCGGAAATTGCTGACACTTACCCGGTAAATAGCTCCTACAGACCTGGTAAATTGCTGAAATTTACCCGGTAAATTGCTGACACATAACTGGTAAATTGTTAACACTTACCCGGTAAATTGCTGAAACTTATCTGGTAAATTGTTGAAACTCACCCAGAAAATTGCTGAAACTTACCCGGTAAATTGCTGAAACATACCCGGTAAATTGCTGCTACTTACCCAGTAAATTGCTGAAACTTACCTGGTAAATTGCTGTTAATTACCCGGTAAGCTGCTGAAACTTACCTGGTAAATTGTTGAAACTTACCCAGTAAATTACTGAAACTTACCCGGTAAATAGCTGAAACTTTACCCGTAAATTGCTGAAAATTACCCGGTTAATTACTGAAACATACCCATTAAATTGCTGCTACTTACCTGATTAAATGTTGAAACTTACCCGGGGAATTACTGACTTACCCGGTAAATTACTGAAATTTACCCGGTTCATTCTTGTAACTTCCCCGGTGAATTACTGAAACTTACTCGGTAAATTACTGAAGCTTAACCGGTAGATTGCTGACACTTACCAGGTTAATTGCTGAAACTTACCCGGTAAATTGCTGAATCTTACCCGGGAAATTGCTGAAGTTTACCCGGTAAATTGCTGACATATACCTGTTAAATTGCTGAAACATACCCGGTAAATTGCTGCTACTTACCCAGTAAATTGTTGAAACTTACCCGTTAAATTGCAGAAACTTACCCGGTAATTTGCTGAAGTTTACCCGGTAAATTGCGGAAGCTTACCTGGTTAATTGCTGACACTTACCCGGTAAGTTGCTGCTACTTGCCCGGTTAATTGTTGAAACTTACCCAGTGAATTACTGACCATATCCGGTAAGTTACTGAAACATACCCGGTAAATTGCTGACACTTACTAGGTAAATTGCTGAAATTTACCTAGTAAATTACTGAAACTTACCCGGTAAATTGCTGAAACTTACCCTTTAAATTGTTGAAACACAGCCGGTAAATTGCTGCTACTTACCCGGTAAATTGCTGAAACCTACCCGGTAAATTGCTGAAACTTACCCAGTAAATTGCTGAAAATTACCTGGTAAATTGCTGCTAATTACCCGGTAATTTGCTGAAACTTACCCGGTAAATTGCTGAATCTTACCCGGTATATTGCGGAAACTTACCCGGTAATTTGCTGAAGGTTACCCAGTAAATTGCTGAAGTTTTCCTGGTTAATTGCTGACACTTAGCTGGTAAGTTGCTGCTACTTACCCGGCTAATTGTTGAAACTTACCCAGTTGAAACTTACGGCAGCTCCTCGGCGGGAGGCTCAGAGGTCGAACCGGTAGGAGGGGAGGCGGCCAGCGGACCAAGGGCGGGAAAAGCAGGCCCTGTAATGTCGGAAACCGCGGGAGGCTCGGAGGTCATGCCGGGTGGAAGGAGAGCCAGGGAGAAGCAGGCCCCGGGACGTCGGTACCACGGCGGCTGAAGACTGTCGGGCAGGAGTGCGGGAAAGGCGGAGCGAGGCGAGAGCGGACCCTATTGTGATGGCGCCGATGAAGATGGCTGCCGTCCTTGCGGGCTCCGTGCGTACCAGCAGCTAAGTGTCCTTTGCTGCTTGGTGCGCTCGGCTCGTTAAGAAAAAAGCATTTCACTGACTGGATTTCACTTGTGACAAATAAAATTGAAATTGAAATTGAATTGAATACCCGGTAAGTTACTGAAACCTACCCGGTATTTACCTGGTAAATTGCTGAAGTTTACCCGGTAAATTGCTGAAACTTACATGGTTAATTGTAGTATCTTCCCTGGTAAATTGTTGAAACTTTACCCGGTAAATTGCTGAAATTTACCCGGTAAATTGTTGAAACTTACCCGATAAATGGCTGAAATTTACCCAGTATATTACTGACACTAACCCAGTAAATTTCTGCTACTTACCCGGTAAATTGCTGAAAGTTACCCGGTAAATTGTTGACAAGTACCCGGTAAATTGCTGACACTTACCCGGTAAATTGCTGACACTTACCCGGTAAATTGCTGACACTTACCCGGTAAATTACTGCTACTTACACATTTAATTGTTGAAACTTACCCAGTGAATTACTGACCATACCTGATAAATTACTGAAACTTACCCGGTATTTACCTGGTAAATTGCTGAAACTTACCCAGTAAATTGCTGCTACTTACATGGTTAATTGTAGTATCCTCCCCGGTAAATTGCTGAAACTTTACCCGGTAAATTGCTGAAACTTACCCGGTAAATTGTAGTATCTTCCCCGGTAAGTTGCCCAGTGAATTACTGAGCTTACCCGGTAAATTACTGACATTTACCCGGTTAATTGTTGTAACATCCCCTGTGAATTGCTGAAACTTACCCGGTAAATTACTGAAACTTACTTGGTATATTGCTGAAACTTACCCGGTAAATTGCTGAAACTTACCCGGTAAATTGCTGACATTTACACGGTAAATTGCTGAAACTTACCTGGTTAATTGTTGTATCTTCCCCGGTAAATTGCTGCAACTTCCCTGGTTAATTGTTGATACTTACCCGGTGAATTACCGAAACTTACCCGGTAAATTACTGAAACTTACCCGGTAAATTGCTGACACATAACTGGTAAATTGCTGACACTTACCTGGTAAATTGCTGACATTTACCCGGTAAATTGCTGAAACTTACCTGGTTAATTGTTGTATCTTCCCCGGTAAATTGCTGCAACTTCCCTGGTTAATTGTTGATACTTACCCGGTGAATTACCGAAACTTACCCGGTAAATTACTGAAACTTACCCGGTAAATTGCTGAAACTTACCCGGTAAATTGTTGAAACTTACCCGGTAAATTGCTGACACTTACCCGGTAAATTATTGCTACTTACACATTTAATTGTTGAAACTTACCCAGTGAATTACTGACCATACCTGGGAAAATCTGAAACTTACCCGGCATTTACCTGGTAAATTGCTGAAACTTACCCAGTAAATTGCTGCTACTTACATGGTTAATTGTAGTATCTTCCCCGGTAAATTGCTGAAATTTTACCCGGTAAATTGCTGAAACTTACCTGGTTAATTGTAGTACCTTCCCCGGTAAGTTGCCCGGTGAATTACTGAGCTTACCCGATAAATTACTGACATTTACCCGGTTAATTGTTGTAACTTCCCCTGTGAATTGCTGAAACTTACCCGGTAAATTACTGAAACTTATTAGGTATATTGCTGAAACTTACCCGGTAAATTGCTGAAACTTACCCGGTTAATTGCTGAAACTTACCCGGTAAATTGCTGAAACTTACCTGGTTAATTGTTGTATCTTCCCCGGTAAATTGCTGCAACTTCCCTGGTTAATTGTTGATACTTACCCGGTGAATTACCGAAACTTACCCAGTAAATTGCTGAAATTTACCCGGTAATTTGCTGACACATAACTGGTAAATTGCTGAAATTTACCCGGTAAATTGCTGTAACTTACCCGGTAAATTGTTG
Source organism: Somniosus microcephalus (assembly GCF_052327205.1). Classification (NCBI taxonomy): domain Eukaryota; kingdom Metazoa; phylum Chordata; class Chondrichthyes; order Squaliformes; family Somniosidae; genus Somniosus; species Somniosus microcephalus. The sequence goes on from NC_140994.1 coordinate 110,543,378, forward strand.
AAACTAACCCGGTAAATTGTTGAAACTAACCCGGTAAATTGTTGAAACTAACCCGGTAAATTGTTGAAACTAACCCGGTAAATTGTTGAGACTTACCCGGAAAACTGCTGAAATTTGCCCGGTAATTTGCTGAAACTTAACCACATATATTGCTGAAACTTAGCCAGTAAATTGCTGAAACATAACCGGTAAATTGATGAAATGTACCTGGTAAATTACAGAACATACCCGGTAAGTTACTGAAATTTACCCGGTATTTACCTGGTAAATTGTTGGGCCTAGAAATTCGCTATCGCCGCGCCAGCTCTTTAGCGCCCGAAAGTTAGCACACGCCCGGATTCCCGTAGCGCCCGCCTGAAATTCAGTTGCAGCGCCCCAAGACAGAGGCGGGCGCTATTGCAGGGTTTGGCCGCCTCCGCTTGGGGCGCTGAAAGTCAATTTCAGGCGTCCAGCTGCCGCAGCGCCACCCGATGCGGTGCGGCAGGCTGGGGTACTGCAGGCCTCCTCCTTCTCTTAAGGAGGAGCTGCCTGCAGCCGTGAGATCACCGCTGGATTCCCCCGGCAAATGAGCCCGGCCATCGCGTTGGAACCGGGGCGCTGCGCACACTGATGACGTCATCGTTGCCGGCGCAGCGCTACTGGCTAACGCCACCATTTGCGCTACACTGAATTCCAGGCTACCAACAGCGCCGGCGCAAAAGACCTCTTTAGGCGCTAAGTGGGCGCTAACACCACTGAATTTCTAGGCCTTGATGTTTACCCGGTAAATTGCTGACTTACCTGGTTAATTGTTGTGACTTCCCCGGTAAATTGCTGAAACATACCCGGTAAATTGCTGAAATTTACCCGGTAAATTGCTGAAACATACCCGGTAAATTGCTGAAACTTACCCGATAAATTGCTGAAATTTACCCGGTAAATTGCTGATGTTTACCCAGTAAATTGCTGAAACTTACCTGGTTAATTGTTGTATCTTCCCTGGTAAATTGCTGCAACTTCCCTGGTTAATTGTTGAAACTTACCCGGTAAATTGCTGAAATTTACCCAATAATTTGCTGAAACTTACCCGGTAAATTGCTGAAACATACCCGGTTAATTACAGAAAATTACCTGTTAAATTGCTGCTGCTTACCCAGTTAATTGTTGAAACTTACCCAGTGAATTACTGACCTTACCCAGTAAGTTACTAAAATTTACTCGGTTAATTGCTGTAATTTTCCGGTGAATTACTGAAACTTACCCGGTAAATTACTGAAACTTACCCAGTAAATTGCTGAAATTTACCTGTTAAATTGCTGACACATCCCCGGTAAATTACTGACACTTACCCGGTAAATTGCTGAAACTTACCCGGTAACTTGCTGAAACTTACCCGGTAAATTGTTGAAACTTACCTGATCAATTGCTGAAATTTACCCAGTAAATTGCTGACAATTACCCGGTAAATTGCTGCTACTTACCTGGTAAATTGCTGAAATTTACCCAGTAAATTGCTGTCATATAACAGGTAATTTGCTGACACTTACCCGGTAAATTGCTGAAACTCACCCGGTAAATTGTTGAAACTCACCTGGTAAATTGTTGAAACTTACCCGGTAAATTGCTGAAATTTACCCGGTAATTTGCTGAAACTTACCCGATAAATTGCTGAAACTTACCCGGTAAATTGCTGACACATACCCGGTAAATTGCTCCTGCTGACCTGGTAAATTGCTGAAATTTACCCAGTAAATTGCTGACACATAACTGGTAAATTGCTGAAACTTACCTGGCAAATTGTTGAAACTCACTCAGAAAATTGCCGAAACTTACCCGGTAAATTGCTGAAATTTACCCGGTAATATGCTGAAACTTACCTGGTAAATTGCTGAAACATACCCGGTAAATTGCTGAAACTTACCTGGTAAATTGCTGCTAATTACCCGGTAAGCTGCTGAAACTTACCTGGTAAATTATTGAAACATACCCAGTAAATTACTGAAACTTACCCGGTAAATAGCTGAAACTTTACCCGTAAATTGCTGAAAATTACCCGGTTAATTACTGAAACATACCCATTAAATTGCTGCTACGTACCTGGTTAAATGTTGAAAATTACCCGGGGAATTACTGACCTTACCCGGTAAATTACTGAAATTTACCCGGTTCATTCTTGTAACTTCCCCGGTGAATTACTGAAACTTACTCGGTAAATTACTGAAACTTAACTGGTAGATTGCTGACACTTACCAGGTTAATTGCTGAAACTTATCCGGTAAATTGATGAAACTTACCCGGGAAATTGCTGAAGTTTACCCGGTAAATTGCTGACACATACCTGGTAAATTCCTGAAACATACCCGGTAAATTGCTGCTACTTACCCAGTAAATTGTTGAAACTTACCCGTTAAATTGCAGAAACTTATCCGGTAATTTGCTGAAGTTTACCCGGTAAATTGCGGAAGCTTTCCTGGTTAATTGCTGTCACTTACCCGGTAAGTTGCTGCTACTTACCCGGTTAATTGTTGAAACATACCCAGTGAATTACTGACCATATCCGGTAAGTTACTGAAACATACCCGGTAAATTGCTGACACTTACTAGGTAAATTGCTGAAATTTACCTAATAAATTACTGACACTTACCCGGTAAATTGCTGAAACTTACCCGGTAAATTGTTGAAACTTACCCGATAAATTGCTGAAACTTACCCGGTAAATTGCTGAAACTTACCCGGTAAATTGCTGAAACTTACCCAGTAAATTGCTGAAACTCACCTGGATAATTACTGAAACTTACCCGGTAAATGCTGAAATTTACCCGGTAATTTGCTGAAACACACCCGGTAAATTGCTGCTACTTACCCGGTAAATTGCTGCTACTGACCCGGTAAATTGCTGAAAATTACCTGGTTAATTGCTGAAAATTACCTGGTAAATTGCTGCTAATTACCCGGTAATTTGCTGAAACTTACCCGGTAAATTGCTGAATCTTACCCGGTATATTGCGGAAACTTACCCGGTAATTTGCTGAAGGTTACCCAGTAAATTGCTGAAGTTTTCCTCGTTAATTGCTGACACTTAGCTGGTAAGTTGCTGCTACTTACCCGGCTAATTGTTGAAACTTACCCAGTTGAAACTTACGGCAGCTCCTCGGCGGGAGGCTCAGAGGTCGAACCGGTAGGAGGGGAGGCGGCCAGCGGACCAAGTGCGGGAAAAGCAGGCCCTGTAAGGTCGGAAACTGCGGGAGGCTCAGAGGTCATACCGGGTGGAAGGAGAGCCAGGGAGAAGCAGGCCCCGGGACGTCAGTACCACGGCGGCTGAAGACTGTTGGGCAGGAGTGCGGGAAAGGCGGAGCGAGGCGAGAGCGGACCCTATTGTGATGGCGCCGATGAAGATGGCTGCCGTCCTTGCGGGCTCCGTGCGTACCAGCAGCTAAGTGTCCTTTGCTGCTTGGTGCGCTCGGCTCGTTAAGAAAAAAGCATTTCACTGACTGGATTTCACTTGTTGTATTTGGTTATGTGACAAATAAAATTTAAATTGAAATTGAATTGAATACCCGGTAAGTTACTGAAACTGACCCGGTATTTACCTGGTAAATTGCTGAAGTTTACCCGGTAAATTGCTGAAACTTACATGGTTAATTGTAGTATCTTCCCTGGTAAATTGTTGAAACTTTACCCGGTAAATTGCTGACACTTACCCGGTAAATTGCTGCTACTTACCAGGTAAATTGCTGAAACATTCCCGGTAAATTGTTGAAACTAACCCGGTAAATTGTTGAAACTTACCCGGAAAACTGCTGAAATTTGCCCGGTAATTTGCTGAAACTTAACCGCATATATTGCTGAAACTTAGCCAGTAAATTGAAGAAACCTAACCGGTAAATTGATGAAATGTACCGGGGAAATTACAGAAGATACCCGGTAAGTAACTGAAATATACCCGGTATTTACCTGATAAATTGCTCATGTTTACCCGGTAAATTGCTGAAACTTACCTGGTTAATTGTTGTAACTTCCCCGGTAAATTGCTGAAACATACCCGGTAAATTGCTGAAGCATACCCGGTAAATTGCTGAAACTTACCCGGTAAATTGTTGAAACGTACCCGATAAATTGCTGAAATTTACCCGGTAAATTGCTGACACCCAGGTCCAACCGCTGTGGCCAGGCCTCGTTCGCTGCCGCCGGTTTTCTACTCCGCCTCGCTCCTCGCTGCTCTCACCCAAGTCCAACCACTGTGGTCAGGCCTCGTTCGCTGCCGCCGGTTTTATACTGCTGCCGCTCCTCGCTGCTCTCACCCAGGTCCAGCCGCTGCGGTCGGTCCTCGTTCGCTGCCGCCGGTTTTATACTGCTGCCGCTCCTCGCTGCTCTCACCCAGGTCCAGCCGCTGTGGTCGGTCCTCGTTCGCTGCCGCCGGTTTTTTACTGCCACCGCTCCTCGCTGCTCTCACCCAGGTCCAGCTCACACTGCCCAACAATCAGTCACTCCCACGCATGCTCAGCTCACAGTAATTTACCCGGTAAATTGCTGAAAATTACCTGGTTAATTGTTGTAATTTCCCCGGTAACTTGCTGAAACTTACCCGGTATATTACAAAAATTTACCCGGTTAATTGTTGTCACTTCCCTGGAAAATTGCTGAAAGTTACCTGGTAAATTGCTGACACATACCCGGTAAATTGCTGACACATACCCGGTAAATTGCTGAAACTTGCCCGTTAAATTGCTGAAACTTACCCGGTAAATTGCTGCTACTTACCAGTTTAATTATTGAAACTTACCCAGTGAATTACTGACCATACCTGGTAAATAACTGAAACATACCCGGTATTTACCTGGTAAATTGCTGAAATTTACCCAGTAAATTGCTGAAGTTTGCCCAGTAAAATGCTGCACCTTACTCAGTAAATTGCTGACACTTACCCGGTATATTGCTGCTGCTTACCCGGTCAATTGTTGAAACTTACCCAGTGAATTACTGAGCTTTACTGAGCTTACCCGGTAAATTACTGAAATTTACCAGGTCAATTGTTGAAACTTACCCGGTGAATTACCGGAACTTGCCTGGTAAATTCCTGAAACTTACCCGGTAAATTGTTGAATCATACCTGGTAATTTGCTGCTACTTACCCGGTAAATTGCTGAAAATTACCCGGTAAATTGCTGAAACTTACCTGGTAAATTGCTGAAACTTACCCGGTAAATTGCTGAAACCTACCCGGTTAATTACTGAAAATTACCCGTTAAATTGCTGCTACTTACCCAGTTAATTGTTGAAACTTACCCGGTGAATTACTGAACTTAGCCAGTAAGTTACTAAAATTTACCCGGTTAATTGTTGTAACTTCCCCGGTGAATTACTGAAACTTACCCGGTAAGTTACTGAAACTTACCCGGTAAATTGCTGAAATTTACCTGATAAATTGCTGACACATCCCCGGTAAATTGCTGACACGTACCCGGTAAATTGCTGAAACTTACCTGGTTAATTGTTGTAACTTCCCTGGTAAGTTGCTGAAACTTACCCGGTAAATTGCTGAAACTTACCCGGTAACTTGTTGAAACTTACCCGATAAATTGCTGAAATTTACCCAGTAATTTGCTGAAACTTACCCGGTAAATTGCTGAAACATACCCGGTTAATTACTGAAAATTACCCGTTAAATTGCTGCTACTTACCCAGTTAATTGTTGAAACTTACCCAGTGAATTACTGACCTTACCCAGTAAGTTACTAAAATTTACCCGGTTAATTGCTGAAACTTTCCCGGTGAATTACTGAAACTTACCCGGTAAATTACTGAAACTTACCCAGTAAATTGCTGAAATTTACCTGGTAAATTGCTGACACATCCCCGGTAAATTACTGACACTTACCCGGTAAATTGCTGAAACTTACCCGGTAACTTGCTGAAACTTACCCGGTAAATTGTTGAAACTTACCTGATAAATTGCTGACACTTACCCAGTAAATTGCTCCTACTGACCTGGTAAATTGCTGAAACTTACCCGGTAAATTGCTGAAACATACCTGGTAAATTGCTGCTAATTACCCGGTAAGCTGCTGAAACTTACCTGGTAAATTGTTGAAACTTACCCAGTAAATTACTGAAATTTACCCGGTAAATAGCTGAAATTTTACCCGTAAATTGCTGAAAATTACCCGGTTAATTACTGAAACATACCCATTAAATTGCTGCTACTTACCTGGTTAAGTGTTGAAACTTACCCGGGGAATTACTGAACTTACCCGGTAAATTACTGAAATTTACCCAGTTCATTCTTGTAACTTCCCCGGTGAATTACTGAAACTTACTCAGTAAATTACTGAAACTTAACCTGTAGATTGCTGACACTTACCAGGTTAATTGCTGAAACTTACCCGGGAAATTGCTGAAGTTTACCCGGTAAATTGCTGACACATACCTGGTAAATTGCTGAAACATACCCGGTAAATTGCTGCCACTTACCCAGTAAATTGTTGAAACTTACCCGTTAAATTGCAGAAACTTACCCGGTAATTTGCTGAAGTTTACCCGGTAAATTGCGGAAGCTTACCTGGTTAATTGCTGACACTTACCCGGTAAGTTGCTGCTACTTACCCGGTTAACTGTTGAAACTTACCCAGTGAGTTACTGACTGATGTAATAAAAAGTCTCACACATCAAGGAACTTTAAAGTAAGCTTTAAGCAACTTATAATTATACTATATACAAGAGCGGTCTTCACCATGCCTCTAGGAGAAGCCCTTTTACATACTGAGCAGTTCAGTATTTATACTAGCCCAAACACAGGAAGTGATGTATGCACAGGAAGTGAGGTATGCACAGAGTTCACAGTTCACAGTTCACAGGAAATGATGTGCACATAACTTCAACCGGAAGTTATTTATTATTATTACATTCTTCCCTCCTGCGAGATTAGAAGGCTGTGGTCTTCCTTTTAGTCCGCAGCCGCCGAACGAGGAAGAGTCGCACCCGTTTGGGTTCCCGTCGTAGAGGGTCACTGGTCCGCTTGCATGCTGTTGGCCATTGGTCAGATTCTGTGTTGCCTGGATTACCCTGTGAAGGGTCGGGGAGATCATGGCTTTGTGTACGAGCCCCAATAGGTGCAGAGTCGGTCTGTCTCTGTTCAGAGGGAGGTGCAGAGCTGGTCTGTGGCGGATCAGTACTTTGGTGCGCAGTACTGGGAGGGTCGCAACTTTGAGTACGGGGTTCTACCGGCACCAAGCTAGTTGGTGTCAGATCAGGATCCTGGAGAGGGGTACCCGGTAGGTTCCAAGAGGCTCCTGGTAAAATACCATCACTCGATGTCCCACTAGGTCCTGGTGGGCAGGGAGCCAGATCCCGTAATGATACGGTAGATTCTCGGCCATCGGGATATCGTATGTATGCATAGGTGGGGTTGGCATCAGTTAGTTCGACCTCGTCTACGAGAGGGTCATTTTTAGACGTCCGAACGTATCTTCGGAATAGTACAGGTCCAGGAGTAGTTAGCCATGATGGGACGGATGTCCCATAAGATGAGCGACGCTGGAATCCAAAGAACCGCTCATGAGGTGTAGTATTTGTGGCTGTAGAAAGAAGGGACCGTGTAGAGTGCAATGCATCCGGAAGCACTGCTTCCCATTGCTGGTTTGGTAGGCCCCGAGATCTTAAAGCAAGATGTATGGAATTCCAGATGACACCGTTATACCTCTCTACCTGCCCATTTCCGATGGGATGATATGGTGTCGTTTTGCTTGTAGCAATTCCCCGTTCTGAGAGGTAGTCCTTGAGTTCCCTTGACATAAAGGATGGACCCCGATCTGAGTGAATGTAAGCCGCCATGCCACAGAGAGAAAATACCTGCTCAAGGCAGCAGATTACTGTGGACGCCAGCATATTGGAGCAGGGGAAGGCAAACGGAAAATGTGAATATTCATCAATCATGGTGAGCAAATATGTGTTTCGAGTTGAAGAGGGCACTGGGCCCTTAAAATCGATGCTAAGTCGTTGCATCAGTTGGGTTGCGTGTATGAGCATACCATCTGAGGGGCGGAAGAACTGAGGTTTTAATTCTGCACAAAGCCGGCATTCTGAGCACATTTTCTTTACATCTCCAGTAGAAAAAGGGAGATTCCGTGATCGTACGAAATGTAGCATGAGCGTAACGCCAAGATGACACAATCCATTATGGACATCTATGAGAGTAGAGGACGACATAGTGGAGCAGAATGCTTGTGTGAGGGTATCCGGGGCCACATTCTCCTTGCCAGGTCGATAGTGAATGGTGTAACCAAAAGAGGCCAGCTCCATCCTGCAAAGCTGTATTTTATTAATCTTAATTTTGGTTCGTTTTCGATTATCGAGCATGAAGGCGAGTGATCGCTGGTCCATGATTAATGTAAAGTGCTGGCGAGCTAGGAAATGGTTCCACTTCTGTACCGCCTCTATGATGGCTGTGGCTTCCTTCTCAACCGGAGGATAATGTAGCTCGGCACCTTGTAAGGTCCTGGACATAAATGCTACAGTGGCATAGTGGTTAGCACTGTTGCCTCACAGCGCCAGGGACCCGGGTTCAAATCCGGCCTCGGGTGACTGTCTGTGTGGAGTTTGCACATTCTCCACGTGTTTGCGTGGGTTTCCTCCGGGTGCTCCGGTTTCCTCCCACAGTCCAAAGATGTGCGGGTTAGGTTGATTGGCTATGATAAATTGACCTAGTGTTAGGGGGATTAAATACGTGGGGTTACGGGGATAGGGTGGGATATGTGTTGATGCAGGCTCGATGGGCCGAAATGGCCTCTATCTGCACTGTGGGGTTTCTGTGATTCTGTGATTCTGTGACGACCTTCCTGATTTAGAGTAGCCGAGATCGCCACCTCCGAGGCATCACATTCGACTATGAAAGGGAGATTCTCATCGATGGAGTGAAGAGCCGCTTTCTCCAACTGTTTTTTGAGAAGGTTAATGTAAAGTATGCGCATATACTTGATACAAAAAGGAAGAGACAGCTTGGAAGGGTTTAACTTAGGTCTTTACTTCATACCCACAGGCGGGAACTGAGGGGAGATCAGTACCCGCAGTACTATTTATACCCCTATGGCCAGGAGTGGTACTACGGTATCACTACGCCCTACAAAGTAGTGCTGCCCTGGCCATAGGGTTAAAGTAGCATACATATTACATACACAACATTCCTCCCCTTTTAATTAAAACGTACCCGTGCAATTAAGTCAACAGATGCACCATAACTAGGGCTAATAACATTTGGTAACACAACATACATAACATATTTACATCAGAGTTGTCTACCTATATATATATAAAAAGAAACATGTTATAGATTCAGTCTCTGAGGAGGCCTCCTGTCTCGACTAGGATAACGTCTTTCTCTAGTCGGTCTCGGTGTAGGCGGCGGTACTTCCGTCACCACTTCATCGCTGGAGTCGTCGGTGTCTGATGGCACATCCTGTGCCGTGGAGCTCACTGGAGTGCTGAACTCCTCGCCATCCTGAGACTTCTGTAGCGACGAGCTGGGCCGTGATTCCGCTGGAACAATGTGCTGAGACATTTGAGGTAGTGAATCAGTTGGGTTTCTGGACTCCACAAGTTGATCAGCATGTCGTCTGATTATGCCGTCCCCTGTCTCCACTGTGTACATCAAAGGTCCCTGGCGGGCCTTTATCGTACCAGACCGCCACTTTTCATTTCTATAATCACGGGCCAACACTTGCTGCCCCACCTCGAAGCTCCGTGTCTGTCTGTCAGGAGCCCTACGAAATACTCGGTTTTCCACATCTCTCCGGATGTTTGGTCTGAGCAATTCGAGGCGAGACCTTAACCTTCTATTAAAGAACATGACGGCGGGGGCCTGGTTGGTCACCGTATGTGCAGCATTACGGTACGCGAATAGGAAATTGTCCACCTTGTGTTGTAGTGGCAACCTTTCCTCCCCCATCGCCTTGATGGCCTTTTTAAAAGTCTGTACAAAGCGCTCTGCCAGCCCATTTGTAGACGGATGATATGGTGCGGACGTATAATGTCGCACTCCATTCCTTTTTAGGAATGCTTGAAATTCTTCTGCCACAAATTGTGGCCCATTGTCCGAACAGACTTGCTCGGGCACCCCATTTCGGGCAAAAATGGTCCTTAAGGCTGCGACCGTCTTTTCGGCTGTCGTTGATGACATCTTTATGACCTCCGGCCATTTTGAGTGGGCGTCCACTACAATAAGGAACATCGCATCCATGAAGGGCCCAGCGAAGTCCACGTGGATCCTTTGCCACGGCGTTGAGGGCCACTCCCACGGATGTAGTGGGGCTTGGGGTGGTACGTTCTGTACCATCTGGCACCCTTGGCATGCTTTTGCTACTTCCTCGATGTCCCTGTCAATGCCGGGCCACCAGACGTAGGCTCTGGCGAGGCTTTTCATTTTGACACCCCCCAGATGACCTTCGTGTAAGTCCCGCAACACTTTATGTTGTAATTTTTGAGGGACCACCACCCTGGCTCCGCACATCAATGTGCCCCGGCATACGGACAACTGGTCCTTCCTTGCCGAAAACGCCGGCAATGATGCGTCACCCTGCGCCGGCCAGCCTTTCACGGTCAATTCGTAAACCCTTGCCAGTGTCGGGTCATTCTGTGTTTCCCGCTCGATACATTGGCTGGTGATGGGCAAGTGTTCCATAACCACCGTATGATATATTTCCACGGGGTCCTGTACTATCTCTTCGATCTCTGCAGGCAATGGTAGCCGCGACAGGCCATCCGCATTGCCATGCTGTTTGGTACCCTTATATTCGATAAGGTACTGGTGTGCTCCTAAGAACAGTGACCATCTCTGTAGCCTTTGGGCCGTCATCAGGGGCACCCCTTTTGTTGGATTAAATATGGACACCAACGGTTGATGATCCGTCAGTAGTGTGAAACGTTGTCCATGTAGATAGTGGTGGAATTTTTTTACACCCCACACCAGACTGAGGGCCTCCCTGTCGATTTGCGCATAGTTTCTTTCGGCTGTAGTTAACGACCTTGAGGCAAATGCTATTGGCCTCTCCATCCCATTGGGAAATTTGTGTGACAACACTGCCCCTATACCATACGGGGAGGCGTCACATGCCAACCTCATTGGCATTTTTGGGTCAAAGTGTGCGAGCACTTCCTTTGATGTAATGAGTTGTTTACCCTTTTTAAAAGCAGCCTCACACGCTTCATCCCAATTCCAGGAGACTCCCTTTTGCAGCAATGAATTTAGTGGATGTAAAATGGACGATAAGTTCGGGAGGAACTTATGGTAATAGTTTATAAGGCCTAAGAATGATCGTAACTGAGATACATTCTCAGGGGGCGGGGCCTTCACTACTGCCTCGATCTTTTCTGGGGACTTATGCAGGCCTTCCTTATCTATAATGTGACCACAGTATGAGATACGTTCCTGGAAAAACTCACATTTCTGCTTGTTCGCCCTGAGTCCGTATTGTTGCAACCGCAGAAGTACTCGCTCCAGGTTAGCGAGGTGGTCGTTATCCGTTTGTCCTGTCACCAGGATTTCATCCAGGTAGCACTGCGTTCCTGGAATGCCCTGTAGGACCTGTTCCATGGTCCTCTGCCATATGGCTGGGGCGGACGCCACACCAAATACCAGGCGATTGTACTGGTACAATCCCTTGTGGGTGTTAATCGTTAGGAGCTTTTTCGAGTCCTGCTCCACCTCCATCTGTAAATAAGCTTGACAAAGGTCAATCTTCGTAAAGTGTCTACCCCCAGCTAACGATGCGAATATGTCCTCTATCCGCGGCAGCGGATACTGTACCGTGTGCAGGACTGGGTTAATAGTTATTTTAAAATCCCCGCAAATGCGAACCTTCTTTGGTTCCCCCGGCGTGTTATTTGCAGATTTCTTTATAACTGGGATGATGGGCGTGGCCCACTCACTCCACTCAATCTTTGTAAGGACACCTGCACTCTCTAAGGCATCCAGTTCTGCTTCCACAGCTGGCCGGATGGCGTAAGGCACCGGTCTGGCCTTACAAAACTTGGGGTTTGCGTCTTGAGCAATAGTTATTTTTGCTCTAATGTCCTTTAAGGTCCCCAGCCCTTGTTGGAACACCTCTGGCGTTTTTGCCAATATTTTCGACAGCCTGCTTGTAATGGTTGCATCATCCTTGGTGGTCTCTACTTTTATCTCGTGTATCGACTTCCAGTCGAAATGGATTTTTCTTATCCATTCCCTACCCAAAAGTGGTGGTCCGCCGTTTGGTAGGACGTATAAATAAAGTCCTGGCACTTTTCTGCCATTGTATTTAACTGTTACTTGCATTTTTCCCTTCGGGTAAACTTTTTGTCCCGTATATGTTTTTAATTTGATTTCGGTATCCTTTAAGGGAATGCGTTTGAACAGCCTGTTATAATCTTGTTCATTAATTACTGATAGGGCTGAACCCGTGTCCAGCTCCATATTAACTTCGACGCCTGCTACCTTCATTTTAACCCACATTGTGCTGTGGTCCTCCGTTTTGTCTACACCATATAACTTGAGACATCCCAGACCTTTAGGCTCTGCTTTTGTGCCTTCCTGTGACTCGTCTGAGCTACTCTCAGATATCTTATGTATTTTTGTCCTTGCCTTGGTACTGCTCGGATTGCCCCCACTATTGGGTTTCGTACCCGACCGACAAACTTTCGCTATATGCCCCTTTTTCCCACACTGCCGGCATATTTTATCACGAAACCAACAATTACTTTGGTCGTGGGTGGTTTTGCCACAACGGTAGCATTTACCTTTGTGAAATGTCACCTCATGGGTGTCATAGCCGGTTGTATTTTGTCGTATTTGGGCAGCACCCTGTGCTGCTGCTTCATGTGCCAATGCTATTTCTATCGCCTGATCTAGGCTGAGCTGTTTCTTGGCCAGCAACCGTTTTCGTGTACTCTCATTTAACATGCCACAGACAAATCTGTCTCTGATCGCTTCCGCCAAAAAGGCTCCAAACTGGCAATGTTTGGACAACCGTCTGAGCTCAGCTAAATAGGCTGCCTGCGACTCATCATTCCTTTGGTCGCGTCTGTAAAAGCGGTACCTTTCCGCTATAAATGGTGGCTTAGGGTTTAAATGTTCCTTTAACGTATCAACAATTTGGGCATACGTTTTGTCTGCTGGCTTTTCTGGAGTAAGAAGATTCCTCAGCAGACTGTATGTTTTTGCCCCCATAGAATTTAATAAGGTTGCTGCCTTTTCGTCATCTTTCACCTTGTTTACTATGCAATAAAGCTCATGCCTTTCTACATATGCGTCCCAATCTTCTATGTCGGCAACAAATTCTGACAACCGAGCTTCTTTAGCCATTTTTAAAAGTACTGAAGAGGTTTTCCCGCCTTTTTCCACTAGATGGCGCTGTTATTTTTTTTTCTAAGAGAAAAACTTTCCCCCTTTTGTCCACTAGATGGCGCTGTTCATTTTAAACTGCTGAAGAGAAAAACTTTCCCCTTTGTCCACTAGATGGCGCTTTTCCCGCCTTTTCTCCCTCTGCTGTCAACGACGTCTCTCCAGGTTCGTTAATTTTTTTTTTCTTGCAGCTCCCGTTATTGCCACCGCCGCTATTACAACGACCTTCCCCTCTCGTGGCCCGCTAGTCCTCGTGGCTCCGTTTGTTCCCCAGATCGCCTGCCCGTTCTGGCCCTTGCAGCTCGCGTTCCCCAGGAAGGATTGCAGTTTACCTGACCCTGGGTGGACTTTTGCCCCGTGGCTGGAACGCCCGTTCAGCCTCTTCTCTCAGCTGCCGCAGCCTTCGCTGGAACCTCTCTCTCTCGCTCCGTTGCTGCCGCTCCTCCTGAACTGGGTGGCCTCCTTCGGTCGACGCTGGACTCTGCAGGCTGGTAAGAAGCTTCTCTCCCCGTACTGCTACCGATCCTTTGTTGCACCTTGTACTGGTGAGTTCGAACGTTCCTAGTCGCCAGTGTAAAGTATGCGCATATACTTGATACAAAAAGGAACAGACAGCTTGGAAGGGTTTAACTTAGGTCTTTACTTCATACCCACAGGCGGGAACTGAGGGGAGATCAGTACCCGCAGTACTATTTATACCCCTATGGCCAGGAGTGGTACTACGGTATCACTACGCCCTACAAAGTAGTGCTGCCCTGGCCATAGGGTTAAAGTAGCATACATATTACATACACAACAGTTAAAGGCTGCAACAGCCGCTGTTTCCAATGGAAATGATCTAGCACGCAGCAAGGGTTGGATTTTGTCTGAAAAATGAGGAATCCATTTAGCGTCGTATGCAAACAGACCGAGAGCCCGACGTAAAGAAGCCGGATTCTTAGGTGACGGGAGCTCTTGGAGCGGGCGAAGTCTTTCTGGGTCTGGCTTAATGATACCATTGCCTACGCAGTAGCCAAGGATATTGATGGTCGGTTGCAACTCAACAGATTTAGATTCATTCAAAGTTAAGTTACGGTGATGGAGAGCATCCCGAAATTTTTGGAGGTTGGCGTCGTGTTCCTGTTGATCGTGACCTGCAATAGTAATGTTATCAAGATAGGGAAAAGTGTCCCTTAAGTTTTCCTGCTTAACCAGGCCATCCATTGCCCGTTGGAAGACAGCCACTCCATTAGTAACCCCGAATGGGAGGTGACGAAATTGGTACAGCCGTCCATTAGCCTCAAAGGCCGTGTACTGCTTATCTGAGACCTTCAAGGGTACCTGATGATAGGCACTTTTTAAAATCGTAAGTTGAGAACATTTTGTATTCGGCCAGGTTATTAACCATATCACCAATGCGTGGCAATGGGTAGGCGTCCAAGTCAGTATATTGATTGATGGTTTGCGAATAATCAATGCATAGTCGTTGTTTGTGAGGTTTTAGAGGGTTCTTGACGATGACGATTTGAGCCCGCCAGGGCGACGAACATGGTTCGATGATATCCTCTGCTAAAAGTCGAGAGATTTCAGTCTCAATAAAAGATTGATCTTCCTGACTAAAGCGCCGCGATTTCGTTATTATTGGTTTGCATCGAGGAGGAATACTGGCAAATAATGAGGGTTCATCAAGTGAAGCTGCTGATAATGCACAAAACGGTAATTTAGACAGTATATTAGAAATAGTAAGTCCAGGTTTGGATCCGCCGAACTCAATGGTGAGTTTCTTATGCTGTTTTTGAAAATCCAGCCCTAAGATGAGATCACTACATAAGTCCTTGAGCACCGAAAGTCGGGTGGAGGGATACATGCGACCATTAAGTGTCATATCAATAATACAAAAGCCGGAGATTCTGGTATTAAGTGATGACTGAGCCATCGCAATTGCCTGGTCCGATGGGAAGATATGTAGTTTCAATTTCGCAACAATCTGTTCTCTAATGAAACTATCAGTACCTCCTGAGTCAATTAAGGCATCTAAGGTATGCCCATTAATTGAAACTTTTGTAGCTGCATGAAACAGGTTCTGTGGGCAAGCAGCTGTAATTGGTGTGGTTGCACAGAGAGTGGCTGAAACTCTAGGTGTGCTTCTTCGGGAGAGAGCTCAAGAGGAAGCTTGATAGGTCCTAGCCGGAGCATCTTGATAGGCCCTAATTGGGGCAGTTCGGTAGGCCTTAGCTGGATAGGCCCTCATAGAGGCTCTTGATTGGCAAACTTTTGCAAAGTGTCCCTTTTTATCGCAATGACTGCAGATCGCATTGCGAGCAGGGCAGAATTTCCTAGGATGAAAAGAATCTCCACAAAAGAAGCATTCCTTCCTAGATTGCCAAGAGGCTGCTAAAGTGGGGTCATCCTCCTCTTCTTCATCAGAATTAACATCAGGATTAGATTCCTCCATGATAGGGTTCACCTGAGGCTACTTGAATCGTCTGGTTGCAGTTACAGCAGCAGATCGAGATCGGGGCAGCTGATAGAGGTCTGCATTTTTCTTTGCCAAATCCAGAGAACAAGCCAGGTCAAAAGCCTTTTGTAGCTCGAGGGCTAGATTTTCAGTTGCTTGCGCCGGCAGTTAGCGCCTTAAGAGAAGTGATTTCCGGGCGCTATGCGTGTAGCGCCCGGGCGCAGCGCAGTTTGCGCCCCGCCCCAAATTAAGTTGCCCGTTAGCGCCGGCGCAAAGTTTAGCGCCCGCCCGGATGCGCGCGCAGAAAATGACGTCACATCCTCGTGCAACGCCCTTTGGCCGCCCCGATTGCAAACTTCAGTCGGACCGCCCCATTGTGCGGCGGGCGGCCGGAGCGTTTGGAAAAAGGAACGCAACACAACCAGCGCGGGCCCCGGGGGGCGCTAATTAAAGGGAACGTCCTCTCCAGTATAAAGGCCATCCATTATTTCAGAAAACAGTCTTGTGCAACGCATTTCTGGAGACACAACAAGGAGGATAGCTAACTGGTTTCAAGCAGCAAGAGCCAGGTATTTTTGGACTCAGGCAACAGCGCTGCAAGTGGCCATTTGGAAATTAGAGTGTTTGCCAGGATTTGATGGGGGTTGCATGGGGTGCCAACGCGGAGCTGCAGCTCCATGTCCGTAGGGCTCGCAGACGCATTGTGAGAGGGGCAGCCCTGGCTAGAGGCAGAGGGGGCTACAGGCGTCGGCCACGTAGGCCTTACCCAGTCAGGCTATACCGCCAGCAGCGCTCCTACCTAAACATGAGTGCCGCGCGATGTGTTAAAAGGCTCCGATTCCGAAAGGGGGTGATTGCAGAGATCTGCCACCTGCTTCGCCGAGATCTGCGGCCAAAGCTCAGGTGCAGGACGTCTCTGTCGGTGGAAGTGAAGGTGACAGTAGCATTGAACTTCTATGCCACCGGCTCCTTCCAATACGCTGCTGGGGACATAGCAAACATCTCCCAGTACGGCGCGCATCGCTGCATCCGCCAGGTGACCGAAGCACTGTTCAGAAGGAGAAGCCAATTCATCTCCTTCCCCATGGCCCTGGAGAGCCAGCATCAGCGCGCATTGGGATTTTCCAGACTCGGGGAATTCCCCTTGGTGCAGGGCGCCATTGACTGTACGCATGTGGCTTTGCGGGCCCCTCTGGAGCATGGCGAGCAGTATCACAACAGGAAGGGCTACCATTCTCTGAATGTGCAGCTGGTCTGTGACCACAAGCAGCGCATCATGGCAGTCAATGCCAGCTTCCCAGGCAGCAGCCACGATGCCTTTATCCTGCGGCAGAGTACTGTGCATGACATGTTCCAGGCACAGCCTCCCCCAAGAGGATGGCTACTCGGGGACAAAGGCTATCCTTTGTGCACCTGGCTCATGACCCCGCTCCGCGCGCCCAGGACCGCTGCTGAAGAGGCCTACAACGAGAGCCATCAAACCACCCGCAACATCATCGAGCTAACTATTGGGGTCCTCAAGCAGCGGTTCCGCTGCCTTGATCGCTCCGGAGGAGCTCTCCAGTATTCGCCGGACCGGGTCTCCCAATTTGTGGTGGTTTGCTGCATGCTACACAACCTGGCTATCCGCAGGACTCAGGCACTGCCACCTGACGTTGGACCAGCACCTCAGGAGGAGGAGCAGGAGGAGCATGAGGAGGAGGAGGAGGAGGAGGAGGAGGAGCAGGAGTACGTTCCCAGGAGGGAGCGACCAGGGCCAAGGGCCGCACGACGCCACCTTATTACACGGTACTTCTAAGCCCCCTGTCCGGGAATGGCCAGGGGCCATGAGGGAAGATGAATGCAGCCGCTCCGCAACCCCTCAGCCGGCGAAGCCAACAAACACTAAGAAGAACAACCATGGAGACTGCATGAATAAAGATAATTTTTTATTACACAAAAATGAAAAGCCCTTCCCACATGAATCCCCAAAAACAATAAACGGGCCCCACAAAAAGCCCAACAAACGACTCACTCCCACAAACTGGGGAGGAGCCACTCCACCTTTATTGAAACCGGGCCTCAACGTCGGCCTAACGCAAAAAAAAAGCCCTCCAAAAGCACAACCATGGGCAAAATAAAGATGGCCACCGCCATATTAGAGGAAAGCTGGCCACACCCTCTACTGAGTGGCCCGCGAGGGCGATGTTGTGTATGTAATATGTGTGCTACTTTGAACCTATGGACAGGACTGCACTACTTGTTGGGCGTAGTGATACGCAGTACCACTCCTGGCCATAGGGGTATAAATAGTACTGTGGGTACTGATTCCCCTCAGTTCCCGCCTGTGGGCATGAAGTAAAGACCTATGTGCAGTCCCTACCTCCAACCAGTAAAGGCCTGTTTGAGTTATACGTTTAAGTCTTTGTGTTAATTGTTCAATACAATACACATACTTAACACTGGCGACGAGTCAGGCTCTTACCCTGCGGCAGTTATTCCAGGCGGCTTCGTCCAAAGACAGGACGTTGAAGAGAGGTTTCAATCCTCAACACCCCACTCAAAACTGAAGGGCAGCAGAAATCCTGACAGCTTCCAGCGACTGGAATTGACAGGCATTAGGACCCTGAAGCCTCCATCAGCTTGTGAACCGGAGTAAAGACAGGACTGGGGAAGAGAGAGAGGTAGGGCGATAGCGATCGGCAGCTAAGGGCCGGGCCGCTTTGAAGTGAGGGGCGCAGCCGGGCCAGCGATCGGGACCAAAGATAAGAGCCGCACTCGGACTGAAAGGCGCGGCGGCTGCAGAAGCTCAAGGTGCGAGAGTCGCGGTGCACAGTGCGGGCTATCGATCGCGGCGAAGATAAGGGCCGCACTCGAGGGCTGAAGGGAGACGGCGTCGGGGGACGGGTGAAGACCGCCAAGCGCGGGAAAACCGCCATTTTGTGGGCGGAGGACGACGGCAAGAGCGGGAAGCCGCCATCTTTGATAACAAGTAAAGAAAATAAAATCTGAGAAATTGCAAATCTACAATGCCTAAACACGGGAATATTAGCACCTTTGATAGTGACCTCGAAGATTGGGCCATATATGTTGAAAGAGTAAAAAATTATTGTAAGGCCAATAAAATTCGTGACCAAGATAAAGCTCTAACATTATTAAATTTAATGGGTGCGAAGACGTACGGGCAATTGAAACACCTGTTATCACCAGATGAACCGGCGGATAAGACGTTCGATGAGATTGTTACTGTCCTGAAAGATCATCTAAACCCCACGCCGCTGATGCTAGCGGAACGATTTAAATTTTACGACAGAAGGCAGCTACAGCATGAAAGCAATGCTGATTATTTGCTGGAATTGCGTAAATTAGCAAAATATTGCCAGTTTCGAACGGGCCTGACAGATGCACTACGAGACAAATTTGTGTGTGGTTTATTTAAACAGGATACACAAAAGCGACTGCTCGAGGAGAATGAGCTGACGCTTGAGAAGGCGGTCACTATGGCAGCAGCACACGAAGCCGCAGCGAGAGGCACGGCAGTAATGCAGCTACGGTCACCGGAGCTCAGTGCACACAAATTGGGTGTGAGTTCTGGCAAATGTTATCGTTGTGGAAAGACAACGCATGATCAGAACCAGTGTTGGTTTAAAAACCAAGAATGTAGAACTTGTGGTAGGCTTGGACATATAGCTAGAGTATGCAGGTCAGGGAAGAAGACCAGCAACAAGAAGTCACCGCAAGGAAAATACGCAAAGGTACACAAGGTGACCGAACAGGAGTCCGATTCAGACGCTAGCAGTAATGAACTGGCTAGCTTAAGCTGTAATGAACTGGCTAGCTTAAGAGTACTCAACGCTGGTAAGGGTGCAGACCTCCAGACAATTTGGGTCACTCTTCAGATAGAAGGAGTCCAAGTAAAACTGGAATTGGACACTGGATCGGCATTGACGGTCATAAATAAGAAAGATTACGGAAAGTTATTCCAACATATTCCCCTACAGGATACGGGGATTATATTGAAAACATACACGGGGCAAAGAGTGTACCCCATCGGGAAAATAGAGGTTGCAGTGGCCCACAAGGGCGAAGACAGTCAAATAATGGACTTATATGTGATATCTGAAGGAGGTCCTCCACTACTAGGACGGGAGTGGATTAGGAAAATGAATATGGACTGGCATTTCCTACAAACAATAACGAGTGAGAACTCGGTGAAGATAGTCGGCCCAGACTCTGGAACGGATGATGGTAAGCCCAACTCAGGTGCAAAAGACAAAGTTTCAGCACAGAATTCCACTGAGCAACAACAACATAGTTTAACTGTGGATTCTGAGTCTGGCAAGTCTACTGATGTGCCCATTTCTGAGGGACACCGGGCTCGAACTCAACTCCATTTCAAACTACAACAGCAATTAGAACAAATGCTTCGCCGTTTTGAGCAAGAGTTGAATGCAACGAAAGAGTTCTTTGATATAGAGTTGGAGAATCTGGAAAGACAACAGAAGCAGCTGATGGAGAAAATGGAGCAGGAGCACACAAAACGTCTGATGTCAGAGGAGTTAACGGTCAGCCAACTCCTGCATATGCTGAAGGACAGGACTCTGAAATGGGAAAAACTTGAACATGAACTTCAATATTCAAACGAAAGGGGTTCGGAGCTCTCAAAGGTTATTGGAAGAGCTGAGGTGGCAACACAGACTGAGATGACTGCAACAGAGCAGCCCTTGGATGCCAAAAGTACGCTGACTCACGTCAACGTAGAACAACAGACCGCTGAAACAGCTGCTCCGGTAGAGGGATTGCATAGTCCGATCAATCAATCTCCAAAGGAAGTTGAAGTATTAAAATCACAAATGAGGTCACTAGTAAACGACTTGCTGAAAGCCCAGAAAAAGCTGGATGCAGAGGTAAACATGAAGAAGTCTCTTCAGGAAAGATGTCTGGATTTGGAACAAGAGCTGGCTAACATCCAGCTAGGTATGGAGGAAATAGACGACCCTCTCACTGGTCTAGCTCAGGACGACACCGAATATTACGATGTCCTGTCCTGCCCAGCTTGTAACTTCGACTCCCAAAGTGCAGAAATCATGGAGGAGCACCAAAAGTCTACGGAACATCGGGAGAAGCTGGCTCTACGACGGAAACAGGAGGAAGAGAAGGAGGAACTGCGCATGCAGCTGGCAGCTGTGGCAGCTGACAATGGAGCCCAGAGAGTCTCCAAGAAGCAGAAAAGGAAAAGTAAAAACAGAAGATGACCCATCTGAACCATTATCACCTCTACCAGATCACACACGTGGTCCCTCCGAACGGAGCCAATTCAGTTCGGAAGTTCAAACTGTTAAATCCATGGAAGGACTATTGAATGAGTCACTCTAGCAACGTGAACCGACTACACCACAGAGATTGAATCTGTGAACTGTTTTCCGCAGAGACTGAATCTGTGATCTGTTTTTGACATGAAGTTATCTATGTATCTATGCTATTCTGTTATGTAAACCTGAAGTTATATATGTATATATGTTATTACGTTATGTTAAATGGGGAGATGACTGTAAAGCTAGGAAGGGAGGAATGTTGTGTATGTAATATGTGTGCTACTTTGAACCTATGGACAGGACTGCACTACTTGTTGGGCGTAGTGATACGCAGTACCACTCCTGGCCATAGGGGTATAAATAGTACTGTGGGTACTGATTCCCCTCAGTTCCCGCCTGTGGGCATGAAATAAAGACCTATGTGCAGTCCCTACCTCCAACCAGTAAAGACCTGTTTGAGTTATACGTTTAAGTCTTTGTGTTAATTGTTCAATACAATACACATACTTAACAGGCGAGACCTTGGCCAGCATTTTGCCTCCCCTGCCCTGCCTGCTGCTCCTTCGCAAGCTCTGCCCAGTGGCTGCTGCGAGGCTGGGGGAAGGCGCCTGAGGCTCAGATGCCCTTCCGCCAGATGCCGCTGGGGGGCGGCCTACACGGCGTTTGGGCCTCGAGGGGCCGTCTCCTGAGTGGCGCACCTGAGCCTGGCCACCATCAGCTGCAGCCGCTTGCCCTTGACGCCCCAGAGGGGGAATGGCGGCGACGGATGGCGCAATGTGGGCCAGCTGGCGTCTGGGATGCGCTGGCTGGTGCTGTGGCGCGGTGGCACTCGGCCGGGCCCGCACTGCAGGATCCGCAGCAATCAGCCGACGGCCGGCTTGCTGGGATGGTCCAGCGCGGCGCCTGCCCTGGCGATGCCTGCCTGAGACAGCGCGTGTGGCAGCAGTGAGTGGCCCTGTGGTCCTGGTGTGCGCGCGCATCACATCCGCCAGGGTCTTGACGGCATCAGTTAGCATGCGGCCAGTCGCGGCAGTTGCTGCCCCGAACTCGCGCACACTGGTCGCCAGCGACTCGATGGCCTCAGGCATGCGCCCCACCACGCTCATGAGCTCCGTGTGGCGCCGGTCCGAGTCGTCGGCCATCTGATCGAGCTTCCGCACCTCCTCCGAAGTGAAGGTGTCCGGACTGGAGTCGCGACTCTCCCGCTGGGGAGGAGGGGGCCGAACTAGGGGACCCTTGCCGCGTTGGTGACGGCGAGTGTGCCGAGCAGCAGCACTCCCCTCTGATCCTTCCCCACTTTGGGGGGAAGGCCGCGGGCCACGCGCACGGCTGCTGGGTGGCTGGACGCCACTGGTCCCAGAAGCTGCATTGCCCTGCGACAGTTCCTCCAGGCACTCGTCCAGTGAGGAGGTGTCAAGCATTTCCTCCTCTCCTGCGGGACGTGACTGTTCCCCCGAAGGTCCGGCTTGCTCCTCCTCCTCCTCCTGGTTGGATGTGCTGTCACTGGCAGCCTCAGGGTCCTGGTCGTCACCAGCTGAAAGCAGGAATGCACAAGAGTAGCTTCAGAGTGAGGAGACGGCGTCAGCGAGGGAGTTAGGACTGGTGGGATTCAGCGCATTGGTGGGACAGTGGCAAAGGAGGTAGCTCGGATGGGCCAGTGCGACGCGAGAGGGCCAAAAGGCGAGGTCCTTACCATTGCCGGGCAGTGGAGGGTCGGATACACCGCACGCTGTGTGGACAATCACACGGGCTCCCATGAGCACACACACGCGCTCCTCCAGCCGAGTGAGCTTCTGCAGCTTGGCGCGGCCACCCCTGGCACGGGCCTGGCGATTAAACGCTACTTTAGCCTGCAAGAGAAAGGACGGGCTGTAAGTGCGCAGTGAAGCCCTGATGTAGTGTGCACTGCCTCCCATGGTGGAATAGCTTGGACAGAGTGAAGCCCTGATGTAGTGTGCACTGCCTCCCATGGTGGAATAGCTTGGACAGAGTGAAGCCCTGATGTAGTGTGCACTGCCTCCCATGGTGGAATAGCTTGGACAGAGTGAAGCCCTGATGTAGTGTGCACTGCCTCCCATGGTGGAATAGCTTGGACAGAGTGAAGCCCTGATGTACTGTCCACTGCCTCCCATGGTGGAATAGCTTGGCCAAAGTGTAGAGTGCCGAATGGCCATTTGATGCTCATGACTGTCCCAATGCTGCTGGCTGAGGGCTGGCCAAAAGGACTTTCAGGTGTACATGCAAGAATGAGGAGGAGACTGGAAAGGCTACTCACCCTCACAATCCTGGTCAGATCGTTGTATTTCTTACGGCATTGTTTGTGGGTCCTGGGGGCCTCGCCGGTGAACGTCACCCTCTGGGCGATCTGCTTCCAGGCTTTGGTGTAGTCGTGGTGGGTTGGATTCCTCCCACTCTCTGGAAACAAGATCTTGCGCCTCACCTCCAGAGCTGTGACCATTATGTCCAGATCACCCTCTGAGAAGCGCAGGGCACGCTGACGGGCCTTCTCTGGCGTTGCCATGACTCCCTGGGGCTGAGCAGTAGTGTTGAGGCCTCTTTGCAAGGCTGCAGTGTGCAGGGCGTGGCAGCAGACCAATTCGTCCCTTCCCCCTTTAAGAGCTGGTCGGCACCACGGGGTCTGCTGTCAGTGCAAAAATGACCGCACCCGTGCTGCGCCCCGCCTGGGCGCTATCCCTCTGGACCGCCGGCTTAGCGCCTAAAGAGAGTAGTGGAACGCCTCTTTTAGCGCTCCACCAACCTCTTAGGGCGAAGCCACTGAATTCCCGGCAACGGGGCGCTACTTTGGGGCGGGCGCTAACTTCGGGCGGGCGCTAAAGCTAGCGCCCCAAAACTGCCTATACTGAAAATCTAGCCCCAAGTGTTTTACTTTCTAGTAGACGCTGGCGTATAAATGGAGAGGCAATCCCGCAGATGAAAGCATCACGAATCATTTCTTCGCGGTACAGCTCAGCCGAGGCTGCCTGAAAGTTACAATCTACGCTGAGCCTGCGAAGTTCTTGAAGGAATTCGTTAATCGATTCCCCTGGCCCTTGTCGGGCTGTGGCCAGTAGATGTCTAGCATAGACCTCATTTGCGGTCTTGGCATATAGTTTTGTTTAAGTGCCCGGATCACCTCATTGTAATTATCCCATTCATCAACATATTCAAACACTGTTGGGGTCACATAGTTGATAATATCCTCAGTTTAGTAGAAGCATTCGCTTTACATTCATTAAGAAAATTCTCAAAAGTACGGTACCAATGCTTCCATACCCTGCCAGCTGCTGGTGTGTTTGGGTCCAAGTCCAGACGAGTAGGTTTAAGGATGTTTTCCATGATGGGTGGTTCCCTGGATCCTTAACTCCGAGTTTGTCCGAAGGTCTAGTATTTGTGAGTGTAAATACTAAGTTGCTTAAATTGATGTAATAAAAAGTCTCACACATCAAGGAACTTTAAAGTAAGCTTTAAGCAACTTATAATTATACTATATACAAGAGCGGTCTTCACCATGCCTCTAGGAGAAGCCCTTTTACATACTGAGCAGTTCAGTATTTATACTAGTCCAAACACAGGAAGTGACATATGCACAGGAAGTGAGGTATGCACAGAGTTCACAGTTCACAGTTCACAGGAAATGATGTGCACATAACTTCAACCGGAAGTTATTTATTATTATTACATAAGTCTTATAAGTATGTACCTTATTCTACCTGTGTATAGTTTCCTATTGTAACCCTGCTGTTTTCTTGGTTGGCCAGGAATGCTGAATCTTACCTGGTTAATTGTTGAATTTTCCCCGGTAAATTGCTGCAACATACCTGGTTAATTGTTGAAACTTACCCGGTAAATTGCTGAAACTTTCCCTGGCAATTGCTGAATTTTACCTGGTAAATTACTGAAACTTACCTGGTAAATTACTGAAAGTTACCCGGAAAATTGCTGACGTTTACCCGGTAAATTTCTGCTTCTTACCCGGTAAATTGCTGCTACTTACCCGGTAAATTGCTGAAACCTACACGGTAAATTGCTGAAACGTACCCGGTAAATTACTGACACTTACTCGGTAAGTTGCTGCTACTTACTCGGTTAATTGTTGAAACTTACCCAGTGAATTACTGACCATACCCGGAAAGTTACTGCTACTTACCGGGTATTTACCTGGTAAATTGCTGAAACTTACCTGGTTAATTGTGGTAACTTCCCCGGTAAATTGCTGATACTTACCTGGTAAATTGCTGGCGCTTACCCGGTAAATTGCTGCGACTTACCCGGTAAATTGCTGAAATTTATGTGGTAAATTGCTGACACATAGCCGGTAAATTGCTGCTACATACCCGGTTAATTGTTGTAATTTCCCCTGTGAATTACTGAAACTTACCCGGTAAATTGATGGAACTTACCCGGTAAATTGCTGAAACTTTCCTTGGCAATTGCTGAATTTTAGCTGGTAAATTACCGAAAGTTACCTGGAAAATTGCTGACGTTTACCCGGTAAATTTCTGCTTCTTACCCGGTAAATTGCTGCTACTTACCCGGTAAATTGTTGAAGTTTACCCGGTAAATTGCTGCTACTTACCCGGTAAATTGCTGAAACTTTCCCTGGCAATTGCTGAATTTTACCTGGTAAATTACTGAAAGTTACCCGGAAAATTGCTGACGTTTACCCGGTAAATTTCTGCTTCTTACCCGGTAAATTGCTGCTACTTACGCGGTAAATTGTTGAAGTTTACCCGGTAAATTGCTGACACATAACCGGTAAATTGCTGACACTTGCCCAGTAAATTTCTGAAACTTACCCGGTAACTTGTTGAAGCTTACCCGGTAAATTGCTGAAACTTACCCGATAAATTGCAGAAATTTATCCAGTAAATTGCTAACACTTACCTGGTAAATTGCTGAAACTTACACGGTAAATTGTTGAAACTCACCCGGTAAATTGTTGAAAATTACCCGGTAATTTGCTGAAACTTGCCCGGTAAATTGCTGCTACTTACCCGGTAAATTGCTGAAACTTACCCGGTAACTTGTTGAAACTTACCCGATAAATTGCTGAAATTTACCCAGTAATTTGCTGAAACTTACCCGGTAAATTGCTGAAACATACCCGGTTAATTACTGAAAATTACCCGTTAAATTGCTGCTACTTACCCAGTTAATTGTTGAAACTTACCCAGTGAATTACTGACCTTACCCAGTAAGTTACTAAAATTTACCCGGTTAATTGCTGTAACTTTCCCGGTGAATTACTGAAACTTACCCGGTAAATTACTGAAACTTACCCAGTAAATTACTGAAATTTACCTGGTAAATTGCTGACACATCCCCGGTAAATTACTGACACTTACCCGGTAAATTGCTGAAACTTACCCGGTAACTTGCTGAAACTTACCCGGTAAATTGTTGAAACTTACCTGATAAATTGCTGACACTTACCCAGTAAATTGCTCCTACTGACCTGGTAAATTGCTGAAACTTACCCGGTAAATTGCTGAAACATACCTGGTAAATTGCTGCTAATTACCCGGTAAGCTGCTGAAACTTACCTGGTAAATTGTTGAAACTTACCCAGTAAATTACTGAAACTTACCCGGTAAATAGCTGAAATTTTACCCGTAAATTGCTGAAAATTACCCGGTTAATTACTGAAACATACCCATTAAATTGCTGCTACTTACCTGGTTAAGTGTTGAAACTTACCCGGGGAATTACTGAACTTACCCGGTAAATTACTGAAATTTACCCAGTTCATTCTTGTAACTTCCCCGGTGAATTACTGAAACTTACTCGGTAAATTACTGAAACTTAACCTGTAGATTGCTGACACTTACCAGGTTAATTGCTGAAACTTACCCGGTAAATTGCTGAAACTTACCCGGGAAATTGCTGAAGTTTACCCGGTAAATTGCTGACACATACCTGGTAAATTGCTGAAACATACCCGGTAAATTGCTGCCACTTACCCAGTAAATTGTTGAAACTTACCCGTTAAATTGCAGAAACTTACCCGGTAATTTGCTGAAGTTTACCCGGTAAATTGCGGAAGCTTACCTGGTTAATTGCTGACACTTACCCGGTAAGTTGCTGCTACTTACCCGGTTAATTGTTGAAACTTACCCAGTGAATTACTGACTGATGTAATAAAAAGTCTCACACATCAAGGAACTTTAAAGTAAGCTTTAAGCAACTTATAATTATACTATATACAAGAGCGGTCTTCACCATGCCTCTAGGAGAAGCCCTTTTACATACTGAGCAGTTCAGTATTTATACTAGCCCAAACACAGGAAGTGATGTATGCACAGGAAGTGAGGTATGCACAGAGTTCACAGTTCACAGGAAATGATGTGCACATAACTTCAACCGGAAGTTATTTATTATTATTACATTCTTCCCTCCTGCGAGATTAGAAGGCTGTGGTCTTCCTTTTAGTCCGCAGCCGCCGAACGAGGAAGAGTCGCACCCGTTTGGGTTCCCGTCGTAGAGGGTCACTGGTCCGCTTGCATGCTGTTGGCCATTGGTCAGATTCTGTGTGGCCTGGATTACCCTGTGAAGGGTCGGGGAGATCATGGCTTCGTGTACGAGCCCCAATAGGTGCAGAGTCGGTCTGTCTCTGTTCAGAGGGAGGTGCAGAGCTGGTCTGTGGCGGATCAGTACTTTGGTGCGCAGTACTGGGAGGGTCGCAACTTTGAGTACGGGGTTCTACCGGCACCAAGCTAGTTGGTGTCAGATCAGGATCCTGGAGAGGGGTACCCGGTAGGTTCCAAGAGGCTCCTGGTAAAATACCATCACTCGATGTCCCACTAGGTCCTGGTGGGCAGGGAGCCAGATCCCGTAATGATACGGTAGATTCTCGTCCATCGGGATATCGTATGTATGCATAGGTGGGGTTGGCATCAGTTAGTTCGACCTCGTCTACGAGAGGGTCATTTTTAGACGTCCGAACGTATCTTCGGAGTAGTACAGGTCCAGGAGTAGTTAGCCATGATGGGACGGATGTCCCATAAGATGAGCGACGCTGGAATCCAAAGAACCGCTCATGAGGTGTAGTATTTGTGGCTGTAGAAAGAAGGGACCGTATAGAGTGCAATGCATCCGGAAGCACTGCTTCCCATTGCTGGTTTGGTAGGCCCAGAGATCTTAAAGCAAGATGTACGGAATTCCAGATGACACCGTTATACCTCTCTACCTGCCCATTTCCGATGGGATGATATGGCGCCATTTTGCTTGTAGCAATTCCCCGTTCTGAGAGGTAGTCCTTGAGTTCCCTTGACATAAAGGATGGACCCCGATCTGAGTGAATGTAAGCCGCCATGCCACAGAGAGAAAATACCTGCTCAAGGCAGCAGATTACTGTGGACGCCAGCATATTGGAGCAGGGGAAGGCAAACGGAAAACATGAATATACATCAATTATGGTGAGCAAATATGTGTTCCGAGTTGAAGAGGGCACTGGGCCCTTAAAATCGATGCTAAGTCGTTGCATCGGTTGGGTTGCGTGTATGAGCATACCATCTGAGGGGCGGAAGAACTGAGGTTTTAATTCTGCACAAAGCCGGCATTCTGAGCACATTTTCTTTACATCTCCAGTAGAAAAAGGGAGATTCCGTGATCGTACGAAATGTAGCATGAGCGTAACGCCAAGATGACACAATCCATTATGGACATCTATGAGAGTAGAGGACGACATAGTGGAGCAGAATGCTCGTGTGAGGGTATCCGGGGCCACATTCTCCTTGCCAGGTCGATAGTGAATGGTGTAACCAAAAGAGGCCAGCGCCATCCTCCAAAGCTGTATTTTATTAATCTTAATTTTGGTTCGTTTTCGATTATCGAGCATGAAGGCGAGTGATCGCTGGTCCATGATTAATGTAAAGTGCTGGCGAGCTAGGAAATGGTTCCACTTCTGTACCGCCTCTATGATGGCTGTGGCTTCCTTCTCAACTGGAGGATAATGTAGCTCGGCACCTTGTAAGGTCCTGGACATAAATGCTACAGGACGACCTTCCTGATTTAGAGTAGCCGAGATCGCCACCTCCGAGGCATCACATTCGACTATGAAAGGGAGATTCTCATCGATGGAGTGAAGAGCCGCTTTCTCCAACTGTTTTTTGAGAAGGTTAAATGCTGCAACAGCCGCTGTTTCCAATGGAAATGATCTAGCACGCAGCAAGGGTTGGATTTTGTCTGAAAAATGAGGCATCCATTTAGCGTCGTATGCAAACAGACCGAGAGCCCGACGTAAAGAAGCCGGATTCTTAGGTGACGGGAGCTCTTGGAGCGGGCGAAGTCTTTCTGGGTCTGGCTTAATGATACCATTGCCTACGCAGTAGCCAAGGATATTGATGGTCGGTTGCAACTCAACAGATTTAGATTCATTCAAAGTTAAGTTACGGTGATGGAGAGCATCCCGAAATTTTTGGAGGTTGGCGTCGTGTTCCTGTTGATCGTGACCTGCAATAGTAATGTTATCAAGATAGGGAAAAGTGTCCCTTAAGTTTTCCTGCTTAACCAGGCCATCCATTGCCCGTTGGAAGACAGCCACTCCATTAGTAACCCCGAATGGGAGGCGACAAAATTGGTACAGCCGTCCATTAGCCTCAAAGGCCGTGTACTGCTTATCTGAGACCTTCAAGGGTACCTGATGATAGGCACTTTTTTAAATCGTAAGTTGAGAACACTTTGTATTCGGCCAGGTTATTAACCATATCACCAATGCGTGGCAATGGGTAGACGTCCAAGTCAGTATATTGATTGATGGTTTGCGAATAATCAATGCATAGTCATTGTTTGTGAGGTTTTAGAGGGTTCTTGATGATGACGATTTGAGCCCGCCAGGGCGACGAACATGGTTCGATGATATCCTCTGCTAAAAGTCGAGAGATTTCAGTCTCAATAAAAGATTGATCTTCCTGACTAAAGCGCCGCGATTTCGTTATTATTGGTTTGCATCGAGGAGGAATACTGGCAAATAATGAGGGTTCATCAAGTGAAGCTGCTGATAATGCACAAAACGGTAATTTAGACAGTATATTAGAAATAGTAAGTCCAGGTTTGGATCCGCCGAACTCAATGGTGAGTTTCTTATGCTGTTTTTGAAAATCCAGCCCTAAGATGAGATCACTACATAAGTCCTTGAGCACCGAAAGTCGGGTGGAGGGATACATGCGACCATTAAGTGTCATATCAATAATACAAAAGCCGGAGATTCTGGTATTAAGTGATGACTGAGCCATCGCAATTGCCTGGTCCGATGGGAAGATATGTAGTTTCAATTTCGCAACAATCTGTTCTCTAATGAAACTATCAGTACCTCCTGAGTCAATTAAGGCATCTAAGGTATGCCCATTAATTGAAACTTTTGTAGCTGCATGAAACAGGTTCTGTGGGCAAGCAGCTGTAATTGGTGTGGTTGCACAGAGAGTGGCTGAAACTCTAGGTGTGCTTCTTCGGGAGAGAGCTCAAGAGGAAGCTTGATAGGTCCTAGCCGGAGCATCTTGATAGGCCCTAATTGGGGCAGTTCGGTAGGCCTTAGCTGGATAGGCCCTCATAGAGGCTCTTGATTGGCAAACTTTTGCAAAGTGTCCCTTTTTATCGCAATGACTGCAGATCGCATTGCGAGCAGGGCAGAATTTCCTAGGGTGAAAAGAATCTCCACAAAAGAAGCATTCCTTCCTAGATTGCCAAGAGGCTGCTAAAGTGGGGTCATCCTCCTCTTCTTCATCAGAATTATCATCAGGATTAGATTCCTCCATGATAGGGTTCACCTGAGGCCACTTGAATCGTCTGGTTGCAGTTACAGCAGCAGATCGAGATCGGGGCAGCTGATAGAGGTCTGCATTTTTCTTTGCCAAATCCAGAGAACAGGCCAGGTCAAAAGCCTTTTGTAGCTCAAGTGTTTTACTTTCTAGTAGACGCTGGCGTATAAATGGAGAGGTAATCCCGCAGATGAAAGCATCACGAATCATTTCTTCGCGGTACAGCTCAGCCGAGGCTGCCTGAAAGTTACAATCTACGCTGAGCCTGCGAAGTTCTTGTAGGAATTCGTTAATCGATTCCCCTGGCCCTTGTCGGGCTGTGGCCAGTAGATGTCTAGCATAGACCTCATTTGCGGTCTTGGCATATAGTTTTGTTTAAGTGCCCGGATCACCTCATTGTAATTATCCCATTCATCAACATATTCAAACACTGTTGGGGTCACATAGTTGATAATATCCTCAGTTTAGTAGAAGCATTCGCTTTACATTCATCAAGAAAATTCTCAAAAGTACGGTACCAATGCTTCCATACCCTGCCAGCTGCTGGTGTGTTTGGGTCCAAGTCCAGACGAGTAGGTTTAAGGATGTTTTCCATGATGGGTGGTTCCCTGGATCCTTAACTCCGAGTTTGTCCGAAGGTCTAGTATTTGTGAGTGTAAATACTAAGTTGCTTAAATTGATGTAATAAAAAGTCTCACACATCAAGGAACTTTAAAGTAAGCTTTAAGCAACTTATAATTATACTATATACAAGAGCGGTCTTCACCATGCCTCTAGGAGAAGCCCTTTTACATACTGAGCAGTTCAGTATTTATACTAGTCCAAACACAGGAAGTGACGTATGCACAGGAAGTGAGGTATGCACAGAGTTCACAGTTCACAGTTCACAGGAAATGATGTGCACATAACTTCAACCGGAAGTTATTTATTATTATTACATAAGTCTTATAAGTATGTACCTTATTCTACCTGTGTATAGTTTCCTATTGTAACCCTGCTGTTTTCTTGGTTGGCCAGGAATGCTGAAACTTACCTGGTTAATTGTTGAATTTTCCCCGGTAAATTGCTGCAACATACCTGGTTAATTGTTGAAACTTACCCGGTAAATTGCTGAAACTTTCCCTGGCAATTGCTGAATTTTACCTGGTAAATTACTGAAACTTACCTGGTAAATTACTGAAAGTTACCCGGAAAATTGCTGACGTTTACCCGGTAAATTTCTGCTTCTTACCCGGTAAATTGCTGCTACTTACCCGGTAAATTGCTGAAACCTACACGGTAAATTGCTGAAACGTACCCGGTAAATTACTGACACTTACTCGGTAAGTTGCTGCTACTTACTCGGTTAATTGTTGAAACTTACCCAGTGAATTACTGACCATACCCGGAAAGTTACTGCTACTTACCGGGTATTTACCTGGTAAATTGCGGAATTTTACCCGGTAAATAGCTGAAACTTACCTGGTTAATTGTGGTAACTTCCCCGGTAAATTGCTGATACTTACCTGGTAAATTGCTGAATCTTACCCGGTAAATTGTGAAACTTACCCAATAAATTGCTGAAATTTACCCGTTAAATTGCTGGCGCTTACCCGTTAAATTGCTGCGACTTACCCGGTAAATTGCTGAAATTTACCTGGTAAATTGCTGAAACATACCTGGTAAATTGCAGACACTTACTAGGCATATTGCTGAAACTTACCTGGTAAATTGCTGAAATTTAGCCGGTAAATTACTGAAACTTACCCGGTAAATTGCTGACGTTTACCCGGTAAATAGCTGAAATTACCTGGTTAATTGTTGTATCTTCCCTGGTAAATTGCTGCAACTTACCTGGTTAATTGTTGAAACGTACCCGGTGAATTACTGAAACTTACCCGGTAAATTACTGAAAGTTACTCGGAAAATTGCTGAAGTTTACCCAGTAAATTGCTGAAACCTACCCGGTAAATTGCTGAAACGTACCCGGTAAATTGCTGACACTTACCCGGTAAGTTGCTGACACTTACCCGGTTAATTGTTGAAACTTACACAGTGAATTACTGACCATACCCAGTAAGTTACTGGGCTAGATTTTCAGTTGCTTGCGCCAGCAGTTAGCGCCTTAAGAGAAGTGATTTCCGGGCGCTATGCGTGTAGCGCCCGGGCGCAGCGCAGTTTGCGCCCCGCCCCAAATTAAGTTGCCCGTTAGCGCCGGCGCAAAGTTTAGCGCCCGCCCGGATGCGCGCGCAGAAAATGACGTCACATCCTCGTGCAACGCCCTTTGGCCGCCCCGATTGCAAACTTCAGTCGGACCGCCCCATTGTGCGGCGGGCGGCCGGAGCGTTTGGAAAAAGGAACGCAACACAAACAGCGCGGGCCCCGGGGGGCGCTAATTAAAGGGAACGTCCTCTCCAGTATAAAGGCCATCCATTATTTCAGAAAACAGTCTTGTGCAACGCATTTCTGGAGACACAACAAGGAGGATAGCTAACTGGTTTCAAGCAGCAAGAGCCAGGTATTTTTGGACTCAGGCAACAGCGCTGCAAGTGGCCATTTGGAAATTAGAGTGTTTGCCAGGATTTGATGGGGGTTGCATGGGGTGCCAACGCGGAGCTGCAGCTCCATGTCCGTAGGGCTCGCAGACGCATTGTGAGAGGGGCAGCCCTGGCTAGAGGCAGAGGGGGCTACAGGCGTCGGCCACGTAGGCCTTACCCAGTCAGGCTATACCGCCAGCAGCGCTCCTACCTAAACATGAGTGCCGCGCGATGTGTTAAAAGGCTCCGATTCCGGAAGGGGGTGATTGCAGAGATCTGCCACCTGCTTCGCCGAGATCTGCGGCCAAAGCTCAGGTGCAGGACGTCTCTGTCGGTGGAAGTGAAGGTGACAGTGGCATTGAACTTCTATGCCACCGGCTCCTTCCAATACGCTGCTGGGGACATAGCAAACATCTCCCAGTACGGCGCGCATCGCTGCATCCGCCAGGTGACCGAAGCACTGTTCAGAAGGAGAAGCCAATTCATCTCCTTCCCCATGGCCCTGGAGAGCCAGCATCAGCGCGCATTGGGATTTTCCAGACTCGGGGAATTCCCCTTGGTGCAGGGCGCCATTGACTGTACGCATGTGGCTTTGCGGGCCCCTCTGGAGCATGGCGAGCAGTATCGCAACAGGAAGGGCTACCATTCTCTGAATGTGCAGCTGGTCTGTGACCACAAGCAGCGCATCATGGCAGTCAATGCCAGCTTCCCAGGCAGCAGCCACGATGCCTTTATCCTGCGGCAGAGTACTGTGCATGACATGTTCCAGGCACAGCCTCCCCCAAGAGGATGGCTACTCGGGGACAAAGGCTATCCTTTGTGCACCTGGCTCATGACCCCGCTCCGCGCGCCCAGGACC
The DNA here is from genome assembly GCF_052327205.1 of Somniosus microcephalus. NCBI lineage: Eukaryota > Metazoa > Chordata > Chondrichthyes > Squaliformes > Somniosidae > Somniosus > Somniosus microcephalus. The sequence continues at coordinate 110,577,588 of NC_140994.1, forward strand.
GCTGCTGAAGAGGCCTACAACGAGAGCCATCAAACCACCCGCAACATCATCGAGCTAACTATTGGGGTCCTCAAGCAGCGGTTCCGCTGCCTTGATCGCTCCGGAGGAGCTCTCCAGTATTCGCCGGACCGGGTCTCCCAATTTGTGGTGGTTTGCTGCATGCTACACAACCTGGCTATCCGCAGGACTCAGGCACTGCCACCTGACGTTGGACCAGCACCTCAGGAGGAGGAGCAGGAGGAGCATGAGGAGGAGGAGGAGGAGGAGCAGGAGTACGTTCCCAGGAGGGAGCGACCAGGGCCAAGGGCCGCACGACGCCACCTTATTACACGGTACTTCTAAGCCCCCTGTCAGGGAATGGCCAGGGGCCATGAGGGAAGATGAATGCAGCCGCTCCGCAAGCCCTCAGCCGGCGAAGCCAACAAACACTAAGAAGAACAACCATGGAGACTGCATGAATAAAGATAATTTTTTATTAAACAAAAATGAAAAGCCCTTCCCACATGAATCCCCAAAAACAATAAACGGGCCCCACAAAAAGCCCAACAAACGACTCACTCCCACAAACTGGGGAGGAGCCACTCCACCTTTATTGAAACCGGGCCTCAACGTCGGCCTAACGCAAAAAAAAAGCCCTCCAAAAGCACAACCATGGGCAAAATAAAGATGGCCACCGCCATATTAAAGGAAAGCTGGCCACACCCTCTACTGAGTGGCCCGCGAGGGCGAGACCTTGGCCAGCATTTTGCCTCCCCTGCCCTGCCTGCTGCTCCTTCGCAAGCTCTGCCCAGTGGCTGCTGCGAGGCTGGGGGAAGGCGCCTGAGGCTCAGATGCCCTTCCGCCAGATGCCGCTGGGGGGCGGCCTACACGGCGTTTGGGCCTCGAGGGGCCGTCTCCTGAGTGGCGCACCTGAGCCTGGCCACCATCAGCTGCAGCCGCTTGCCCTTGACGGCCCAGAGGGGGAATGGCGGCGAGGGATGGCGCAATGTGGGCCAGCAGGCGTCTGGGATGCGCTGGCTGGTGCTGTGGCGCGGTGGCACTCGGCCGGGCCCGCACTGCAGGATCCGCAGCAATCAGCCGACGGCCGGCTTGCTGGGATGGTCCAGCGCGGCGCCTGCCCTGGCGATGCCTGCCTGAGACAGCGCGTGTGGCAGCAGTGAGTGGCCCTGTGGTCCTGGTGTGCGCGCGCATCACATCCGCCAGGGTCTTGACGGCATCAGTTAGCATGCGGCCAGTCGCGGCAGTTGCTGCCCCGAACTCGCGCACACTGGTCGCCAGCGACTCGATGGCCTCAGGCATGCGCCCCACCACGCTCATGAGCTCCGTGTGGCGCCGGTCCGAGTCGTCGGCCATCTGATCGAGCTTCCGCACCTCCTCCGAAGTGAAGGTGTCCGGACTGGAGTCGCGACTCTCCCGCTGGGGAGGAGGGGGCCGAACTAGGGGACCCTTGCCGCGTTGGTGACGGCGAGTGTGCCGAGCAGCAGCACTCCCCTCTGATCCTTCCCCCCTTTGGGGGGAAGGCCGCGGGCCACGCGCACGGCTGCTGGGTGGCTGGACGCCACTGGTCCCAGAAGCTGCATTGCCCTGCGACAGTTCCTCCAGGCACTCGTCCAGTGAGGAGGTGTCGAGCATTTCCTCCTCTCCTGCGGGACGTGACTGTTCCCCCGAAGGTCCGGCTTGCTCCTCCTCCTCCTCCTGGTTGGAGGTGCTGTCACTGGCAGCCTCAGGGTCCTGGTCGTCACCAGCTGAAAGCAGGAATGCACAAGAGTAGCTTCAGAGTGAGGAGACGGCGACAGCGAGGGAGTTAGGACTGGTGGGATTCAGCGCATTGGTGGGACAGTGGCAAAGGAGGTAGCTCGGATGGGCCAGTGTGACGCGAGAGGGCCAAAAGGCGAGGTCCTTACCATTGCCGGGCAGTGGAGGGTCGGATACACCGCACGCTGTGGGGACAATCACACGTGCTCCCATGAGCACACACACGCGCTCCTCCAGCTGAGTGAGCTTCTGCAGCTTGGCGCGGCCACCCCTGGCACGGGCCTGGCGATTAAACGCTACTTTAGCCTGCAAGAGAAAGGACGGGCTGTAAGTGCGCAGTGAAGCCCTGATGTAGTGTGCACTGCCTCCCATGGTGGAATAGCTTGGACAGAGTGAAGCCCTGATGTAGTGTGCACTGCCTCCCATGGTGGAATAGCTTGGACAGAGTGAAGCCCTGATGTAGTGAGCACTGCCTCCCATGGTGGAATAGCTTGGACAGAGTGAAGCCCTGATGTACTGTCCACTGCCTCCCATGGTGGAATAGCTTGGACAGAGTGAAGCCCTGATGTACTGTCCACTGCCTCCCATGGTGGAATAGCTTGGCCAAAGTGTAGAGTGCCGAATGGCCATTTGATGCTCATGACTGTCCCAATGCTGCTGGCTGAGGGCTGGCCAAAAGGACTTTCAGGTCCCTTTGCCCATCATGTCAGGTGTACATGCAAGAATGAGGAGGAGACTGGAAAGGCTACTCACCCTCACAATCCTGGTCAGATCGTTGTATTTCTTACGGCATTGTGTGTGGGTCCTGGGGGCCTCGCCGGTGAACGTCACCCTCTGGGCGATCTGCTTCCAGGCTTTGGTGTAGTCGTGGTGGGTTGGATTCCTCCCACTGTCTGGAAACAAGATCTTGCGCCTCACCTCCAGAGCTGTGACCATGATGTCCAGATCACCCTCTGAGAAGCGCAGGGCACGCTGACGGGCCTTCTCTGGCGTTGCCATGACTCCCTGGGGCTGAGCAGTAGTGTTGAGGCCTCTTTGCAAGGCTGCAGTGTGCAGGGCGTGGCAGCAGACCAATTCGTCCCTTCCCCCTTTAAGAGCTGGTCGGCACCACGGGGTCTGCTGTCAGTGCAAAAATGACCGCACCCGTGCTGCGCCCCGCCTGGGCGCTATCCCTCTGGACCGCCGGCTTAGCGCCTAAAGAGAGTAGTGGAACGCATCTTTTAGCGCTCCACCAACCTCTTAGGGCGAAGCCACTGAATTCCCGGCAACGGGGCGCTACTTTGGGGCGGGCGCTAACTTCGGGCGGGCGCTAAGGTTAGCGCCCCAAAACTGCCTATACTGAAAATCTAGCCCACTGATTCTTACCCGGTATTTACCTGGTAAATTGTGGAATCTTACCCCATAAATTGCTGAAACTTAACTGTTTAATTGTTGTAACTTCGCCGGTAAATTGCTGACACTTACACGGTAAATTGCTGAATCTTACCCGGTAAATTGTGAAACTTACCCAATAAATTGCTGAAATTTACCCGGTAAATTGCTGGCGCTTACCCGGTAAATTGCTGCGACTTACCCGGTAAATTGCTGAAATTTACCTGGTAAATTGCTGACACATACCCGGCAAATTGCTGCTACTTACCCGGTTAATTATTGACACGTACCCGGTGAATTACTGAGCTTACCCGGTAAATTACTGAAATTTACCCGGTTCATTGTTGTAACTTCCCCGGTGAATTACTGAAACTTACCGAATAAATTACTGAAACTTAACCGGTAAATTGCTGACACTTACCAGGTTAATTGCTGATTCTTACCCGATAAATTGCTGAAACTTACCCAGGAAATTGCTGAAGTTTACCCGGTAAATTACTGACACATACCTTGTAAATTGCTGACTCTTACCCAGTAAATTGCTGAAATTTACCCGGTAAATTGCTGACACATATCCGGTCAATTGCTGACACTTGCCCAGTAAATTTGCTGTCACTTACACGGTAAATTGTTGAAACTCACCCGGTAAATTGTTGAAAATTAGCCTGTAATTTGCTGAAACATACCTGGTAAATTGCTGAAACATACCCAGTAAATTGCTGCTACTTAACTGGTACATTGCTGAAACATACCCAGTAAATTGCTGAAACCTACCCAGTAAATTGCAGAAGTTTACCAGGTAAATTGCTGAAACTTACCTGGTTAATTGTTGAATCTTCCCCGATAAATTGCTGCAACATACCTGGCTAATTGTTGAAACTTACCCGGTAAATTGCTGATACCTTCCCTGGCAATTGCTGAATTATACCTTGTAAATTACTGAAACTTACCTGGTAAATTACTGAAAGTTACCCGGGAAATTGCTGATGTTTACCCGGTAAATTTCTGCTTCTTACCCGGTAAATTGCTGCTACTTACCCGGTAAATTGTTGACGTTTACCCGGTAAATTGCTGACACATAACCGGTAAATTGCTGACACTTGCCCAGTAAATTGTTGAAACTTACACGGTAAATTGTTGAAAATCACCCGGTAAATTGTTGAAAATTACCCGGTAATTTGCTGAAACTTGCCCGGTAAATTGCTGCTACATACCCGGTAAATTGCTGAAATTTACCCGGTAAATTGCTGAAACGTACTTGGTAAATTACTGACACTTACTCGGTAAGTTGCTGCTACTTACCCGGTAAATTGCTGAAACTTACCTGATAAATTGCTGAAATTTACCTGGTAAATTGCTAACACATACCTCGTAAATTGCTGCTACTTACCCAGTAAATTGTTGAAACTTACACGGTAAATTTTTGAAACTCACCCGGTAAATTGTTGAAAATTACTCGGTAATTTGCTGAAACTTGCCCGGTAAATTGCTGCTACTTCCCCGGTAAATTGCTGATACTTACCTGGTAAATTGTGAATCTTACCCGGTAAATTGTGAAACTGTGGTGAAATTAGTCTTATAAGTATATACCTTATTCTACCTGTGTATAGTTTCCTATTGTAATCTATTGTAACCCTGCTGTTTTCTTGGTTGGCCAGGAATGCTGAAACTTACCTGGTTAATTGTTGAATCTTCCCCGGTAAATTGCTGCAACATACCTGGTTAATTGTTGAAACTTACCCGGTAAATTGCTGAAACTTTCCCTGGCAATTGCTGAATTTTACCTGGTAAATTACTGAAACTTACCTGGTAAATTACTGAAAGTTACCCGGAAAATTGCTGACGTTTACCCGGTAAATTTCTGCTTCTTACCCGGTAAATTGCTGCTACTTACCTGGTAAATTGCTGAAACCTACACGGTAAATTGCTGAAATGTACCCGGTATATTACTGACACTTACTCGGTAAGTTGCTGCTACTTACTTGGTTAATTGTTGAAACTTACCCAGTGAATTACTGATCATACCCGGAAAGTTACTGCTACTTACCCGGTATTTACCTGGTAAATTGCGGAATGTTACCCGTTAAATAGCTGAAACTTACCTGGTTAATTGTTGTAACTTCCCCGGTAAATTGCTGATACTTACCTGGTAAATTGCTGAATCTTACCCGGTAAATTGTGAAACTTACCCAATAAATTGCTGAAATTTACCCGGTAAATTGCTGGCGCTTACCCGGTAAATTGCTGCTACTTACCCGGTAAATTGTTGTAATTTCCCCGGTGAATTACTGAAACTTACCCGGTAAATTGATGAAACTTTCCCTGGCAATTGCTGAATTTTACCTGGTAAATTACTGAAACTTACCTGGTAAATTACTGAAAGTTACCTGGAAAACTGCTGACGTTTACCCGGTAAATTTCTGCTTCTTACCCAGTAAATTGCTGCTACTTACCCGGTAAATTGTTGAAGTTTACCCAGTAAATTGTTGACACATAACCGGTAAATTGCTGACACTTGCCCAGTAAATTTCTGAAACTTACCCGGTAACTTGTTGAAACTTACCTGGTAAATTGCTGAAACTTACCCGATAAATTGCTGAAATTTACCCGGTAAATTGCTAACACTTACCTGGTAAATTGCTGCTACTTACCCAGTAAATTGTTGAAACTTACACGGTAAATTGTTGAAACTCACCCGGTAAATTGTTGAAAATTACCCGGTAATTTGCTGAAACTTGCCCGGTAAATTGCTGCAAGTTACCTGGTAAATTGCTGAAACTTACCCGGTAAATTGCTGAAACCTACCGGGTAAATTGCTGAAACGTACCCGGTAAATTACTGACACTTACTCGGTAAGTTGCTGCTACTTACTTGGTTAATTGTTGAAACTTACCCAGTGAATTACTGACCATACCTGGAAAGTTACTGCTACTTACCCGGTATTTACCTGGTAAATTGCGGAATGTTACCCGTTAAATAGCTGAAACTTACCTGGTTAATTGTTGTAACTTCCCCGGTAAATTGCTGATACTTACCTGGTAAATTGCTGAATCTTACCCAGTAAATTGTGAAACTTACCCAATAAATTGCTGAAATTTACCCAGTAAATTGCTGGCGCTTACCCGGTAAATTGCTGCGACTTACCCAGTAAATTGCTGAAATTTACCTGGTAAATTGCTGACACATACCTGGCAAATTGCTGCTACTTACCCGGTTAATTGTTGACACGTACCCGGTGAATTACTGAGCTTACCCGGTAAATTACTGAAATTTACCCGGTTAATTGTTGAAACTTACCCAGTGAATTACTGAGCTTACCCGGTAAATAACTGAAATTTACCTGATTAATTGTTGTAACTTCCCTGGTGAATTACTGAAACTTACCCGGTAAATTACTGAAGCTTAACCGGTAAATTGCTGACAATTACCCGGGAAATTACTGAAGTTAACCCAGTAAATTACTGACACATACCTGGTAAATTGCTGACTCTTACCCGAAAAATTGCTGAAATTTACCCAGTAAATTGCTGACACATACCCGGTAAATAGCTGAAACTTACCTGGTAAATTGCTGCCACTTACTAGGTATATTGCTGAAACTTACCCGGTAAATTGCTGAAACTTGGCTGGTTAATTGTTGTATCTTCCCCGGTAAATTGCTGGAACTTACCTGGTTAAATGTTGAAACTTACCTGGTGAATTACCGAAACATACCCGGTAAATTACTGAATCTTACCTGGTAAATTGCTGAAATTTACCTAGTAATTTGCTGCTTCATTTCCGTTAAATTGCTGTTACTTACCTGGTAAATTGCTGAAACTTACCCGGTAAATTGCTGCTACTTACCCGGTTAATTGTTGAAGCTTACCCAGTGAATCACTGACCATAACTGGTAAATTACTGAAACCTACCCGGTATTTACCTGGTAAATTGCTGAAATTTACCCTGTAAATTGCTGAAACTTTCCCGGTAAATTGCTGAAGTTTACCCAGTAATTTGCTGCACCTTACCCGGTATATTGCTGTAACTTACCCGGTAACTTGCTGCTACTTACCCAGTTAATTGTTGAAGCTTACCCAGTGAATTACTGACCATAACTGGTAAATTACTGAAACTTTCCTGGTAAATTGCTGAAGTTTACCCGGTAAATTGCTGCACCTTACCCAGTAAATTGCTGACACTTACCCAGTAAATTGCTGCTACTTGCCCAGTTAATGTTGAAACTTACCGGTGAATTACTGAGCTTACCCGGTAAATAACTGAAATTTACCCGATTAATTGTTGTAACTTCCCCGATTAATTACTGAAACTTACCCGGTAAATTACTGAAACTTAACCGGTAAATTGCTGACACTTACCAGGTTAATTGCTGAAACTTACCCGGTAAATTGGTGAAATTTTCCCGGGAAATTGCTGACATTTACCCGGTAAATTACTGACACATACCTGGTAAATTGCTGCCACTTACCAGGTATATTGCTGAAACTTACCCGGTGAATTGCTGAAACTTACCTGGTTAATTGTTGCAAATTACCCGGTGAATTACTGAAACATTACCGGTAAATTACTGAAACTTACCCGGTAAATTGCTGAAGTTTACCCAGTAAATTGATGCTTCATAGCTGATAAATTGCTGCTACTTACCTGGTAAATTGCTGAAATTTACCTGGTAAATTGCTGACAGATACCCGGTAAATTAATGACACTTACCCGGTAAATTAATGACACTTACCTGGTAAATTGCTGAAACTTATCCAGTAATTTGCTGAAATCTAACCGGTAGATTGCTGAAACATACCCGGTAAATTGCTGACATTTACCCGGTAAGATGCTGCTACTTACCTGGTTAATTGTTGAAACTTACCCAGTGAATTACTGACCATACCCGGTAAGTTACTGAAGCTTACCCGGTATTTACCTGGTAAATTGTTGAAGTTTAACAGGTAAATTGCTAAAACCTACCTGGTTAATTGTTGTAACTTCCCCGGTGAATTACTGAAACTTAACCGGTAAATTACTGAAACTTAACCGGTAAATTGCTGACACATACCCGGTAAATTGCTGTAACTTACCCGGTAAATTGCTGACATTTACCCAGTAAATTGCTGACACATACCCGTTAAATATCTGAAACTTACCCGGTAAATTGCTGCTACATACCCGGTAAAATGTTGAGACTTACCCAGTAAATTATTGAAGCTTGCCCAGTAAATTGCTGAAACTTTACCCGTATATTGCTGAAACTTACCCGGTTAATTACTGAAACTTACCCGTTAAATTGCTGCTACTTACCCGCTTAATTGTTGAAACTTACCCAGTGAATTTATGATCTTACCCGGTAAATTACTAAAATTTACCCAGTTAATTGTTGTACCTTCGCCAGTGAATTACTGAAACTTACCCGGTAAAGTGCAGACAGTTGCCAGGTTAATTGCTGAAACTTACCCAGTAAATTGCTGAAACTTACCCGGTGAATTACTGAAACTTACCGAGTACATTACTGAAACTTACCCGGTAAATTGCTGAAGTTTACCCAGTAAGTTGCTGAAATTTATCTGGTTAATTGTTGTATCTTCCCCGGTAAATTGCTGAAACTTACCTGGTAAATTGCTGAAAATTACCTGGTTAATTGTTGTAACTTCCCCGGTAAATTGCTGATACTTACCTGGTAAATTGCTGAATCCTACCCGGTAAATTGTGAAACTTACCCAATAAATTGCTGAAATTTACCCAGTAAATTGCTGGCGCTTACCCGGTAAATTGCTGCGGCGTACCCAGTAAATTGCTGAAATTTACCTGGTAAATTGCTGACACATACCCGGCAAATTGCTGCTACTTACCCGGTTAATTGTTGACACGTACCCGGTGAATTACTGAGCTTACCCGGTAAATTACTGAAATTTACCCGGTTCATTGTTGTAACTTCCCCGGGGAGTTTGACACTGGGGGGAGTTTCACACTGGGGGGTGTTTCACACTGGGGGGGAAGATTCACACTGTGGGGGGAGTTTCACACTTGAAGAGTTTCACGCTGAGGGGAGTTTCACACTGGGGGGGTTGTTTCACACTGGGGGGGAGTTAAACACTGGGGGGAGCTTCACACTGGGGGGGGAGTTTCACACTGGGGGGGGGAGTTTCACACTGGGGGGGAGTTTCACACTGGGGGGAGTACCACACTGGGGGGGAAGTTTCACACTGGGGGGGGAGTTTCACACTGGGGGAGAGTTTCATGCTGAGGGGGTTTACACTGGGGGGATTTCACACTCGGGGGTGTTTCCCACTGGGGAGGAGTTTCAGACTGGGGGGAGTTTCACACTGGGGGGAGTTTCACACTGGGGGGAATTTCACACTGGGTGAGTTTCACACTGGGGGTGAGTTTCAGACCAAGGGGAGTTTCACACTGAGGGAAGAGTTTCACACTGGGGGCACTTCACACTGGGGGATGGAGTTTCACACTGAGGGGGGAGTTTCACACTGCGATGTGTTTCACACTGCGGGGAGTTTCGCACTGGGGGAGTTTAACACTTGGGGGCTTCTCACAGATGGGGGATTTTCACACTGTCGGGAGTTTCACACTGGTGGGGGAGTTTCACACTGGTGGGACACGGGTGGGGCAGTTTCACACTGGGGGGGAGTTTCACACTGGGGGGAGTTTCACACTGAGGGGAGGAGTTTAACACTGAGGGGAGGAGTTTCACACTGGGGGGAGTTTCACACTGCGGGGAGTTTCACACTGAGCGGAGGAGTTTCACACTGCGGGGAGTTTCACACTGCGGGGAGGAGTTTCACACGGGGGGGAGTTTCGGACTGGGGGGGTTTACACTGGGGGGAGTTTCAAACTGGGGGTTGTTTCCCACTGGGGAGGAGTTTCACACTGGGGTGAGTTTCACACTGGGGGGAATTTCACACGGCGGGAGATTCACACTGGTGGAGGATTTTCAAACTGGGTGGGTAGTTTCACACTGAGCTGGGTGTTTCACACGGGGGGGGCGGTTTCACACTGGTGGTGTAGTTTCACACTGAGGGGGAGTTTCACACTGGGGGAGTTTCGCACTGGGGGGAGTTTCACAAGGGGGGGTTTCACACTGTGGGGGTAGTTTCACACTGAGGGGGAGTTTCACATGGGGGGGAGTTTCACACTGGGTGGTGTTTCACACTTGGGGGGAGTTTCACACTGGGAGGAGTTTCACACTGGGGGAGCTTCACACGGCGGGGGGAGTTTCACACTGGGGGGGATTTTCACACTGGGAGGAGTTTCACACTGGGGGGAGTTTCAAACTGGGGGAGTTTCACACGGGGGGAGTTTCACACGGGGGGAGTTTCACACGGGGGGAGTTTCACACTGGGGGGTATTTTCACACTGGAAGGAGTTTCACACTGATGGGGGAGTTTCACACTGGGGGGAGTTTCACACTGGGGTAGTTTCACACTGGGGTAGTTTCACACTGGGGGAGTTTCACACTGGGGGAGTTTCACACTGAAGGGAGGAGTTTCACACTGAGGGGAGGAGTTTCACACTGGGGGGGAGTTTCACACTGGGGGGGAGTTTCACACTGGGGGGAGTTTCACACTGCAGCGAGTTTCACACTGAGGGGAGGAGTTTCACACTGCGGGGAGTTTCACACTGAGGGGAGGAGTTTCACACGGGTGGGAGTTTCGCACTGGGGGGGTTTACACTGGGGGGAGTTTCATACTGGGGTGTGTTTCCCACTGGGGAGGAGTTTCACACTGGGGGGACTTTCACACGGGGGATATTTTCACATGGGGGGGGAGTTTCACACTGGGGGGATTTTCACACTAGGGGGATTTTCACACTAGGGAATTTCACACTGGGGAGTGGTTCACATTGTGGGGAGTTTCACACTGGGGGAGTTTCACACGGCAGGAGATTCACACTGGTGGAGGATTTTCAAACTGGGGGGATTTGGGGTAGTTTCACACGGGGGTGTTTCGCACTGCGGGGTGTTTTACGCTGGGGAGAGTTTCACACTTGGATGGATTTCACACTGCGGGGGTAGTTTCACACTCGGGTGGATTTCACTCTGGGGGGGTAGTTTCACACTGAGGTGGGGGTTTCACACGGGGGGGGGGGTTCACACTGGGGGTGTTTCACACTGAGGGGGGAGCTTCACACCGAGGGGGGAGTTTCACACTGAGGGGGGAGTTTCAAACTGAGGGGGGAGTTTCACACTGGGGGGAGTTTCACACTGTCGGGAGCTTCACACTCGGGGGGAGTATCACATGGAGGGGGAGTTTCACACTGGGGGGGATTTTCACACTGCGGGGTGTTTCACACTGATGGGGGAGTTTCACACTGGGGGGAGTTTCACACTGTTGGGAGCTTCACACTGGTGGGGGAGTTTCACACTGGGTGGTGTTTCACACTGGGGGGGAGTTTCAAACTGGGGGGAGTTTCACACTGTGGGGGATTATCACACTGGGGGAGTTTCACACGGCGGGGGGAGTTTCTCACGGGGGGATTTTTACACTGGGAGGAGTTTCACACTGGGGGGAGTTTCACATGGGGGGAGTTTCACACTGGGGGGATTTTCACACTGGGAGGAGTTTCACACTGGGAGGAGTTTCACACTGATGGGGGAGTTTCACACTGATGGGGGAGTTTCACACTGTCGGGAGCTTCACACTGGGGGGGAGTTTCACACTGGGGGGGAGTTTCTCACTGGGGGGAGGACTTTCACACGGGGGTGGGTTACACACGGAGGGGATTTTCACACTGGGGGGCTTCACACAGATGGTGGACTTTGATATTGGGGGTATTTCACACTGGGGCGTGAATTTCACACTGAGGGGAGAGTTTCACACTGGGGGGAGTTTCACACTGGGTGGAGTTTCACACTGGCGGGGAGTTTCAAACTGGGGGAGTTTCACACTCGGGGGGAGTATCACACGGAGGGGGAGTTTCACACTGGGGGGGGATTTTCACACTGGGAGGAGTTTCACACTGGGGGGGAGTTTCACACGGCGGGGGGATTTTCACACTGGGAGGAGTTTCACACTGGGGGGAGTTTCACACTGATGGGGGAGTTTCACACTGGGGGGAGTTTCACACTGAGGGGGAGTTTCACACTGAGGGGGAGTTTCCCGGGGGGAGTTTCACACGGGGGGGAGTTTCACACTGAGGGGGTGTTTCACACTGGGTGGAGTTTCACACAGGGGGAGTTTCACACTGGGGGGCTTCACACAGATGATGGACTTTCATATTGGGGGTATTTCACACTGGGGGGTGAATTTCACACTGAGGGGAGAGTTTCACACTGGGGAGAGTTTCACACTGGGGGGAGTTTCACACTGGGGGGAGTTTCACACTGCGGCGAATTTCACACTGAGGGGAGGAGTTTCATACTGCGGGGAGTTTCACACTGAAGGGAGGAGTTTCACACGGGGGGTTTCATAATGAGGGGAGGAATTTCATATGGGTGGAAGTTTCACACTGGGGGGAGTTTCACACTGGGGGGTGTTTCCCACTGGGGAGGAGTTTCACACTGGGGGAAGTATCACACTTGGGGAATTTCTCACTGGGGGGCTTCACACAGATGGTGGACTTTCATATTGGGGGTGTTTCACACTGGGGGGGTGTTTCCCACTTGGGAGGAGTTTCACACTGTGGGGAGTTTCACACTGGGGGGAGTTTCACACTTGGGGGAATTTCACACGGGGGATATTTTCACATGGGGGGAGTTTCACACTGGGGGGATTTTCACACTAGGGGGATTTTCACACTGGGGAATTTCACACTGGGTGGTGGTTCACATTGTGGGGAGTTTCACACGGCAGGAGATTCACACTGGTGGAGGATTTTCAAACTGGGGGGATTTTCACACTGAGAGGGGAGTTTCACACTGGGCGGTGGGTGTCACACTGAGGGGGTGCGTTTAACACTGGTGTTTTCACACTGGGGGAGTTTCACACGGGGGTGTTTCTCACTGCGGGGTGTTTTACGCTGGGGGGAGTTTCACACTGGGGTGGATTTCACACTGCGGGGGTAGTTTCAGACTCGGGTGGATTTCACACTGGGGGGGTAGTTTCACACTGAGGTGGGTGTTTCACACGGGGGGAGGTTTCACACTGGGGGGGTAGTTTCACACTGAGGGGGAGTTTCACACTGGGGGAGTTTCACACTGAGGGGGGAGTTTCACACGGAGGGGGTTTCACACTGTGGGGGTAGTGTCACACTGAGGGGGAGTTTCACACGGGGGGGGAGTTTCACACTGTGGGGGGAGTTTCATAAGAACATAAGAAATAAGAGCAGGAGTAGGCCAATCGTCCCCTCGAGCCTGCTCCGCCATTCAATAAGATCATGGCTGATCTGATCCTAACCGCCAATCCACTATCACAGAACCATCTCCTGAATCTAACAGATTTAGACCCACAAAATAGGAGCAGGATCAGGCTACACGGCCCCTGGGCCCGCTCCGCTACCCACAGGGCCATGACCGATCCGAACCTAGACTCATGTCCAAATTCCTGCCCGCTCCCCGTAACCCTTAATTCCCTTTACTTCTAGGAAACTGTCTATTTCTGTTTTAAATTTATTTAACGATGTAGCTTCTACAGCTTTTTGGTGCAGCATATTCCATGGACCTACCACACTCTGAGTGAAGTAGTTCCTCCTCATCTCAGTTTTGAAAGAGCAGCCCCTTATTCTAAGACTATGCCCCCTAGTTCTTGTTTCACCCATCATCGGGAACATCTTCCCCGCATCCACCCGATCCAACGCCTTCACAATCTTATATGTTTCAATAAGATCGCCTCTCATTCTTCTGAACTCCAATGTGTAGAGTCCCAATCTACTCAACCTCTCCTCATATGTCCATCCCCTCATCCCCGGGATTAACCGAGTGAACCTTCTTTGTACTGACTCGAGAGCAAGTATGTCTTTTCTTAAGTATGGACACCAAAACTGTATGCAGTATTCCAGGTGCGGTCTCATCAATACCTTGTACAACTGAAGCAATACCTCCCTATTTTTATATTCTATCCCCCTAGCAATGAAAGCCAACATTCCATTGGCCTTCTTAATCACTTGCTGCACCTGCATACTAACCTTTTGAGTTTCGTGCACCAGGACCCCCAGATCCCTTTGTACTTCAGTACTTTCCAGTTTCTTGCCATTAAGATAGTGGGCCAGAAATTCCAGAACGGGGCTTGCAGCGCGTGCAAGCCCCGTATTTGCACTTACCCCGCGCTCCTGCCGATCAGCTCCAGGGACGCCTGCACTTCCAGAAACTGAAGCAAGAATCCCGGGCAGCGTATGACGTCACGCCGCCCAGGAGCGCAGCCAGCGCGGACCCAGGAGCGTGCAGTGTAAGTGAGACACGCCCCTTGAGGTCTCAGTTTCACTGGACACGCCCCCAATGTTTCTGTCAAGCTGCTTTGCTTTTTTACATGCAAAGCAGCAGTTTAAATAGGTTTTTGGAAGTTTTTTGAAGATTTTGGTAACTTTTATAAACTTTTTAAAATGTTTACATTATTTTGAGTAATCTGAAGTAGTTTTAAAGAGAATTAAAGCAATTTAAAGACTTTTAAAAGCCCTAAAAGAATTTTTAAAATTCCATTTATTTATTTAGCAAAGTCGTCGTCATACGTGTCTTCACACTGTTCCCTTTGGGGAACTGTATGAAGTGGTGGAAGGATTTATGGCCGTGATTAACGCTCATTCCGTGACCGTAACCATCTTTGAACCAGCCATTAGGGCGGTTAGTCCTATGGCGGGAGGGTTTTACGAGCTCCCACAAGCTATACAAGGAGGGGGGGCCACCCACACCCACGGACGCAAATATCCCACTGGATGTCAACCCAGAATTTAGAGCCGGAGCTCCGACTCCACTTGCCGGGACTGTCTGGAGCGGGGTTCGAAACCCTACCCTGATCTGGCCCAGCGGCAGGGATCCTACCGCTATGACAAAGGCACAATCCGATTAGCAACGTGAAATGGCAGCATAGGGCTCCAGTCACGGGGAGGGAAAAGGCGCAGGAAACGTATGGGTGTCACCTCTTGTGCGGAGTGGGCCTTTTGCGTAGCAGTAAGCATCCCCGCCGCTGGGCCAGAAGGAGTAGGGTTTTGAACCCCACTCCAGACAGTCCCGGCAAGTGGAGTCGGAGCTCCAACTTTAAATTCTGGGTGGACATCCAGCGGGATACTTGCGTCCGTGGGTGTTGGTGGCCGCCCCCCCCACCCTCAGATGGGATGTGGGAGCCCGTAAAACCCTCCCGCCATAGGACTAACCACCCTAATGGCTGGTTCAAAGATGGTTACGGTCACGGAATGAGCGTTAATCACGGCCATAAATCTTTCCACCACTTCATACAGTTCCCCAAAGGGAACAGTGTGAGGATACGTCCGATGATGACCTCTTGCGCAATGCACCTCCTTGGACCCTCAGTCGCAGGTGCGAGGGGGCAAGTGGTGCAAGTGTTAAATTTTTTATTTTATTGACATGTAAAATGTTGGCCCAATAATTCCCTTCCAAATGCTCTAGTACGGTCGGGGTACTTACACATCTGGCCGGATGAAATGCCGGTTTTCAGCATGCACAGTGCATGTGGGGAAAACCGGCATTTCCTGTCCTCTGAACGAAGGGGTTCAGAGGCAGAACGCGTACGACTGCACATGCAGCGCGTGCGCAGTATAATTCGCCGCTTTCATTAATGCTTTCAGTGAGGTCCAGTCATTACAACTTACACATGAAAAAAGCATGGGTACAGTTGCTACAGAGGCTGCGGAGGAAGATATTTCTTATCGTGGAGCTTCTGAAAGTATGTATGTCTGTATATATTCCTTTGCGTGTTATGTATATATTCCTTTACTTATGTGTATGAATGTATTATTTAATTATGACTTTCAGAGAAAGTAACTTATTGGAAAATCATAATTAAAAACATACATTCATAGTAAAGGAATATAAAACATACATACATATACGTAAAGGAATATATGTGGACATACATACATAACTCATTCTCACATTCCATTCACACAGCCACAATTGCTCCTTCTACCTACCGTTCTGAAAACCCTTTAAAAAAAAAAAAAAATTTTAACTTTAAAACTTACTTAAAATTTCTTAAAATAACTTCCCTCCCTTTCCCAAACAAAAATATTGCATTTCAAAAGCTCCACGATAAAATATATCTTCCTCCGCAGCCAATGAACCACTTTACACTTGCTTTTTTTCAGTGTAAGTTCTGAGGACTTACCCTCACGGATTTCATGAATGAAATCCACGAAGTTCACTGCGCAAGCGCTGCCTGTGCAGTCGCACGCGCTCGAGGTCTGGAAATGCCGGCGTTCCCCGCATGCGCTGTTCCTGCTGAACGCCGGCATTTCCAACGGCCAGAAGCGTGAGTACCCCGAGCGCACTCACGCTTCTGGCCTGGAATTTCTGGCCCAATAACTTGCTCTACGATTTTTCCTGCCAAAGTGCATAACCTCACACTTTCCAGAATTGTATTCCATCTGCCAAATCTCTGCCAACTTACTTAGCCTGTCTATGTCCCCTTGCAGGTTTTTTATGTCCTCCTCACTCACTACTTTCCCTCCCATCTTAGTATCATCTGCAAACTTTGATATGTTACACTCGGTCCCCTCCTCCAAATCGTTAATATAGATTGTAAAGAGTTGGGGACCCAGCACTGACCCCTGCGGAACACCACTAGTTACTGATTGCCAGTCTGAGAATGAACCATTTATCCCAACTCTCTGCCTTCTGTTAGATAGCCAATCCTCTATCCATGCCAGAATATTACCCCCAATCCCGTGATTTTTATCTTAAGCAATAATCTTTTGTGTGGCACCTTGTCAAATGCCTTTTGGAAGTCTAAATACACTACGTCCACTGGTTCCCCTTTATCCACCCTATATCTTACTTCCTCAAAGAACTCCAGCAAATTTGTCAAACATGACATCCCCTTCAAAAAATCATGCTGACTTTGTCCTATTAAATCATGATTATCCAAATGTCCTGTTACTGTCTCCTTAATAATGGACTCTGGGGGGAGTTTCACACTGGGTGGTGTTTCACACTGGGGGGAGTTTCAAACTGGGGGGAGTTTCACACTCGGGGGGAGTATCACACAGAGGGGGAGTTTCACACTGGGGGGAGTTTCACACTGGGGGGAGTATCACACTCGGGGGGGGGGATTTTCACACTGGGAGCAGTTTCACACTGATGGGGGAGTTTCACACTGGGGGAGTTTCACACGGCGGGCGGAGTTTCACACTGGGGGGAATTTTACACTGGGGGAGTTTCACACGGGGGGTTGCAGTTTCACACTGGGGGGATTTTCACACTGGGGGGGATTTTCACACTGGGAGGTGTTTCACACTGGGGGGAGTTTCACACTGATGGGGGAGTTTCACGCTGATGGGGGAGTTTCACACTGGGGGGAGTTTCACACTGGTGGGGGAGTTTCACATTGGGGGGGGAGTTTCACACAGGGGGGGAGTTTCACACGGGGGTGGGTTTCACACTGAGGGGAGTTTCACACTGAGGGGAGTTTCACACTGGGGGGAGTTTCACACTGGGGGGAGTTTCACACTGGGGGGAGGAGTTTCACACTGGGGGGAGTTTCACACTGCGTGGAGTTTCACACTGAGGGGAGGAGATTCACACGGAGGGGAGTTTCACACTGAGGGGAGGAGTTTCACACGGGGGGGAGTTTTGCACTGGGGGGGGTTTACACGGGGGGAGTTTCACACTGGGGGCGTTTCACACTTGGGGGAATTTCACACGGGGGGTATTTTCACATGGGGGGAGTTTCACACTGGTGGGATTTTTACACTAGGGGGATTTTCACACTGGGGAATTTCACACTGGGGAGTGGTTCACATTGTGGGGAGTTTCACACTGGGGGACTTTCACACGGCGGGAGATTCACACTGGTGGAGGATTTTCAAACTGGGTGGGTAGTTTCACACTGAGGTGGGTGTTTCACACGGTGGGGTTCACACTGGGGGGTTATTTCACACTGGGGGGGAGTTTCACACTGGGGGAGTTTCACACTGAGGGGGGAATTTCACATGGGGGGGTTTCACACTGGGGTAGTTTCACACTGAGGGGGAGTTTCACACGGGGGGGAGTTTCACACTGGGGGGAGTTTCACACTGGGGGAGTTTCACACTGGGGGGAGTTTCACACTGGGTGGTGTTTCACACTTGGTGGGAGTTTCAAACTGGGGGGAGTTTCAAACTCGGGGGGAGTATCACACGGAGGGGGTGTTTCACACTGGGGGGGATTTTCAAACTGGGAAGAGTTTCACACTGATGGGGGTGTTCCACACTGGGGGAGTTTCACACGGGGGGGAGTTTCACACTGGGGGGGATTTTCACACTGGGGGGGATTTTCACACTGGGGGGAGTTACACACTGATGGGGGAGTTTCACACTGGGGGAGTTTCACACGGGGGGGAGTTTCACACTGAGGGGAGTTTCACACTGGGGGTAAGTTTCAAACTCGGGGAGTTTCACACTGGAGGGGAGTTTCATCCTGCGGGGGAGTTTCACACTGGGGGGGAGTATCACACTGGGGGGGAGTTTCACACTGAGGGGGAGTTTCACACTGGGGGGAGTTTCACACTGGGGGGAGTTTCACACTGAGGGGGAGTTTCACACTGGGGGGAGTTTCACACTGGGGGGAGTTTCACACTGAGGTGGAGTTTCACACTGGGGGGAGTTTCACACTGGGGGGAGTTTCACACTGAGGGGGAGTTTCACACTGAGGGGGAGTTTCACACTGCAGCGCTTCACACAGATGGTGGACTTTCATATTGGGGGTGTTTCAAACTGGGGGGGATGTTTACACTGGGAGGAGTTTCACACTGGGGGGGATTTTCACACTGGGAGGAGTTTCACACAGGGGGGAGTTTCACACTGATGGGGGAGTTTCACAATGGGGGGAGTTTCACACTATGGGGATTTTAAAGCGAGGGGGGGAATTTCACACTGGGGGGGGAGTTTCACACTGAGGGGGAGTTTCACACTGGGGGGGCGAGTTTCACACGGGGGGGCGTGTCACACTGAGGGGGAGTTTCACAGTGGGGCGGGAGTTTCACACGGGGGAGTTTCACACTGGGGGGAGTTTCGCACTGGGGGGAGTTTCGCACTGGGGGGAGTTTCACAATGGGGGGAGTTTCACACTGGGGGGAGTTGCTCACTGGAGGGGAGTTGCACACTGGAGGGGAGTTGCACACTGGGGGGGAGTTTCACACTGGGGGGCGTTTCACACTGGGGGGGCGTTTAACACTGAGGGGGCGTTTCACACTGAGGGGGGAGTTTCACACTGGGAGGAGTTTCACACTGGGGGGGCGAGTTTCACACTGGGGGGGCGAATTTCACACTGGGGGGCGAGTTTCACACGGGGGGGAGTTTTACACTGAGGGGGAGTTTCACACGGGGGAATTTCACACTGGCGGGGTTTTTCACATGGGGGATGTTTCACACTGGTTGCGAGTTTCACAGTCGGGGAGTTTCACACTGGGGGGAGTTTCACACTGGAGGAGTTTCACACTGGGGGGGGAGTTCCACACTGCGGGGAGTTTCACACTGGGGGGGAGTTTCACACTCGGGGAGTTTCACACTCGGGGTGAATTTCACACTGTGGGGGGGAGTTTCACACTGGGGGGGGGAGTTTCACACTGGGGGGGGAGTTCCCCCCAGTGTGAAATTCCCCACCTCTGTGAAACTCCCCCCCAGTGTGAGAGTTTCACACTGGGGGGGAGTTTCACACTGCGGGGAGTTTCACACTGGGGGGGCGTTTCACACTGGGGGGGCGTTTCACACAGGGGAATTTCCCACTGGGAGGGCGAGTTTCACACTCGGGGAGTTTCACACTGCGGGGAGTTTCACACTGCGGGGAGTTTCACACTGCGGGGAGTTTCACACTGCGGGGAGTTTCACACTGCGGGGAGTTTCACACTGGGGGAGTTTCACACTGCGGGGAGTTTCACACTGGGGGAGTTTCACACTGGAGGGGAGTTTCACACTGGGGGTGAGTTTCACACTGAGGGGGAGTTTCACACTGCGGGGAGTTTCACACTGAGGGGGAGTTTCACACTGGGGGTGAGTTTCACACTGGGGGTGAGTTTCACACTGTGGGGGAGTTTCACACTTGGGGAGTTTCACACTGAGGGGGAGTTTCACACTGGGAGGGAGTTTCACACTGGGGGGTGAGTTTCATACGGGTTGGAGTTTCACACTGGGCTGGAGTTTCACACTGGGCTGGAGTTTCACACTGGGGGAGTTTCACACGGGGGGAATTTCACACGGGGGGAATTTCACACGGGGGGAATTTCACACGGGGGGAATTTCACACTGCGGGGAGTTTCACGCTGGGGAGGATTTTCATTCTGGGTAAAGTTTCACACTGGGGTAGGAGCTTCACACTGGGGAGGGAGTTTCACACTGGGTGGGTGAGTTTCACACTGGGGGGATTTTCACACTAGGGGGATTTTCTCACTGGGGAATTTCTCACTGTGGGGTGGTTCACATTGTGGGGAATTTCACACGGCGGGAGATTCACAATGGTGGAGGATATTCACACTGGGGGGGATTTTCACACTGAGGGGCAAGTTTCACACTGGGCGGTGGGTGTCACACTGAGGGGGGCGTTTAACACTGTGGGGTTTTCACACTGGGGGAGTTTCACACGGAGGTGTTTCGCACTGCGGGGTGTTTCACGCTGGGGGGAGTTTCACACTGTGGTGGATTTCACACTGGGTGAGTAGTTTCACACTGTGGTGGATTTCACACTGGGTGAGTAGTTTCACACTGAGGTGGATGTTTCACACGGTGGGGGTTTCACATTGGGGTGTAGATTCACACTGAGTGGTAGTTTCATACGGCGGGGGGTTTCACACTGGGGGGGTAGTTTCACACTGAGGGGTAGTTTCACACTGAGGGGGAGTTTCACACTGAGGGGGGAGTTTCACACTGGGGGGACTTTCACACTGGGAGGAGTTTCACACTGCGGGGAGTTTCACACTGCGGGGGATTTTCCCACTGGGGGGAGTTTCACACTGGGGGGAGTTTCACACTGATGGGGGAGTTTCACACTGATGGGGGAGTTTCACACTGGGAGGAGTTTCACACTGCGGGGAGTTTCACACTGCGGGGGATTTTCACACTGGGGGGAGTTTCACACTGGGGGGAGTTTCACACTGATGGGGGAGTTTCACACTGATGGGGGAGTTTCACACTGCGGGGGATTTTCACACTGGGGGGAGTTTCACACTGGGGGGAGTTTCACACTGATGGGGGATTTTCACACTGGGGGGAGTTTCACACTGGGGGGAGTTTCACACTGATGGGGGAGTTTCACACTGATGGGGGAGTTTCACACTGGGGGGAGTTTCACACTGCGGGGAGTTTCACACTGGGGGGAGTTTCACACTGATGGGGGAGTTTCACACTGGGGGGAGTTTCACACTGGGAGGAGTTTCACACTGCGGGGAGTTTCACACTGATGTGGGAGTTTCACACTGCGGGGAGTTTCACACTGATGGGGGAGTTTCACACTGCGGGGAGTTTCACACTGATGGGGGAGTTTCACACTGGGGGGAGTTTCACACTGCGGGGAGTTTCACACTGGGGGGGAGTTTCACACTGCGGGGAGTTTCACACTGATGGGGGAGTTTCACACTGGGCGGAGTTTCACACTGGGGGGAGTTTCACACTGCGGGGAGTTTCACACTGATGGGGGAGTTTCACACTGGGCGGAGTTTCACACTGGGGGGAGTTTCACACTGGGGGGAGTTTCACACTGATGGGGAGTTTCACACTGGGCGGAGTTTCACACTGGGCGGAGTTTCACACTGGGGGGATTTCACACTGAGGGGGAGTTTCACACTGTGGGGGAGTTTCACACTGCGGGGAGTTTCACACTGATGGGGGAGTTTCACACTGGGCGGAGTTTCACACTGGGGGGAGTTTCACACTGCGGGGAGTTTCACACTGATGGGGGAGTTTCACACTGGGCGGAGTTTCACACTGGGGGGAGTTTCACACTGGGGGGAGTTTCACACTGATGGGGAGTTTCACACTGGGCGGAGTTTCACACTGGGCGGAGTTTCACACTGGGGGGATTTCACACTGAGGGGGAGTTTCACACTGTGGGGGAGTTTCACACTGGGGTGGAGTTTCCACACTGCGGGGGGATTTCACACCGAGGGGCAGTTTCTCACTGAGGGGCAGTTTCTCACTGAGGGGGAGATTCACACTGGGGTGGAGATTCACACTGGGTGGAGATTCACACTGGGTGGAGTTTCACACCGTGGGGCAGTTTCGCTCTGAGGGGGGTTTGTTTGAAACTTTGGAGAGTTTCACACTGGGGAGGAGTTTCACATTGGGGGAGTTTCACACTGAGGGGGGAGTTTCACACTGGGGAGGAGATTCACACTGGGGAGTAGATTCACACTGGGGGTGGAGTTTCACACTGGTGGGGGAGTTTCCACACTGGGGGTGAATTTCACACTGGGGGGAGTTTCACATGGGGGGAATTTCACACTGGGCTGAGTTTCACGCTGGGGAAGATTTTCATTCTGGGTAAAGTTTCACACTGGGGTAGGAGCTTCACACTGGGGAGGGAGTTTCCCACTGGGGAGGAGTATCACACTGGGGGGAACATCACACGGTGGGTATTTTCACATGCAGTGGGAGTTTCACACTGGGGGGATTTTCACACTGGGGAATTTCACACAGCGGGGTGGTTCACATTGTGGGGAGTTTCGCACTGGGGGTGTTTCACACTGGGGGGAGTTTCACACTGGGGGGGATGTTTCACACTGGGGGGTGTTTACACACTGCAGAAAGTTTCACACTGAGGGGGAGTTTCACACTGAGGGGGAGTTTCACACTGGGTGGGAGTTTCACTCTCCGGGAGTTTCCACACCGAGGGGGATTTAACACTGGGGGTGAGTTTCATTCTGGGGAATTTTCAAACTGAAGTGGGAGTTTCACATTGGGAGGCAGTTTCTCACTGGGTGGAGATTCACACTGGTGGAGTTTGACACTGTGGGGAGTTTCACGCTGGGGAGGAGTTTCACCTTGGGGGGAGTTTCACACTTGGGGTGAGTTTCACACTGGCTGGGGGAGTTTCACACTGGGCTAGGAGCTTCACACGGTGTGGTGTTTCACACTGGGCTGGAGTTTCACACTTGGGGTGAGTTTCACACTGGTTGGGGGAGTTTCACACTGGGATAGGAGCTTCACACTGGGGGGGAGTTTCACACTGGGGGTAGTTTCACACTTTGGGGAGTTTCACACTTGGGGGAGTTTCACACTTGGGGAGATTTCACGTTGGGGGTAGTTTCACACTGTGGGGGGAGTTTCACACTGGGGGGTAGTTTCACACTGCGGGGGATTTCACATTGGGGGATTTTCACACTGTGGGGGGAGTTTCACACTGGGGGTAGTTTCGCACTGGGGGTAGGTTCACACTTGGGGAGATTTCACATTGGGGGTATT
Organism: Somniosus microcephalus; assembly: GCF_052327205.1. Taxonomy (NCBI): domain Eukaryota; kingdom Metazoa; phylum Chordata; class Chondrichthyes; order Squaliformes; family Somniosidae; genus Somniosus; species Somniosus microcephalus. The sequence goes on from NC_140994.1 coordinate 110,601,192, forward strand.
TTCACACTGTGAGGGAGTTTCACAATGTGAGGGTAGTTTCACATTGGGGATCGTTTCACACTGTGGGGGAGTTTCACACTGTGGGGGAGTTTCATACTGTGGGGGAGTTTCACACTGGGGGTAGTTTCACACTGGGGGTAGTTTCACACTGTGGGGGGGTAGTTTCACACTGGGGGTAGTTTCACATGGGGGAGTTTCACACTGGGGTAGATTCACATGGGGGGAGTTTCACACTGTGGGGGGGTAATTTCACACTGGGGGTAGTTTCACACTGAGGGGAGTTTCGCACTGGGGAGTAGTTTCACACTAGGAGGATTTTCACACTGGTGAATATCACACGGGTGGTTCACATTGTGGTGAGTGTCACACTGGGGGAGTTTCACATGGCGGGAGATTCACGCTGGTGGAGGATTATCACACTGGGGGCAGTTCCACACTGAGGGTTGAGTTTCACTCTCAAGGATTTTCACACTGGGGGGGATTTTCACACTGGGGGCATTTCACACTGATGGGAGAGTTTCGCACTGAGGTGGGTGTTTCACACTGAGGGGGGAGTTTCACACGGGGGGGTTTTCACACTGGTGGGGGAGTTACACACTGGGGGGAGTTTCACACTGGGGGGGAGTTTCACACTAGGGGGTGTTTCACACTCATATTTCACACTGGGGGGGCGAGTTTCACACTGAGGGGGAGATTCACACTGCGGGGGTGTTTCACACAGAAGTGGAAATTTCACACTGCGGGGAATTTCACACTTGGGGGGAGTTTCACACTGGGGGGGGAGTTTCACACTGGGCGGGAGTTTCACACTGGGTGGAGTTTCACACGGGGGGAGATTCACACTGGCGTGGTTTTTCACACAAGGGGTAGTTTCACATTGGGGGTAGTTTCACACTGTGTTGGAGTTTCACACTGGGGGTAGTTTCACACAGTGGGGGAGTTTCTCACAGGTGGGTGAGTTTCACACTGGGAGGAATTTCACACGGGGGGAGTTTCGCACTGGGGAGGAGTTTCACACTAGGTGGAGTGTCACACTGGGGGGAGTTTCACACTGGGGGGGTTTTGACACTGGGGAATTTCACATAGGGGTGGTTCGTGTTAAGTATGTGTATTGTATTGAACAATTAACACAAAGACTTAAACGTATAACTCAAACAGGCCTTTACTGGTTGGAGGTAGGGACTGCACGTAGGTCTTTACTTCATGCCCACAGGCGGGAACTGAGGGGAGATCAGTACCCACAGTACTATTTATACCCCTATGGCCAGGAGTGGTACTGCGTATCACTACGCCCTACAAGTAGTGCAGTCCTGTCCATAGGTTCAAGTAGCACACATATTACATACACAACATTCCTCCCTTCTTAGCTTTACAGTCATCTCCCCATTTAACATAACGTAATAACATATATACATATATAACTTCAGGTTTACATAACAGAATAACATAGATACATAGATAACTTCATGTCAAAACAGATCACAGATTCAGTCTCTGCGGGAAACAGTTCACAGATTCAATCTCTGTGGTGTAGTCGGTTCACGTTGCTGGAGTGACTCATTCAATAGTCCTTCCATGGATTTAACAGTTTGAACTTCCGAACTGAATTGGCTCCGTTCGGAGGGACCACGTGTGTGATCTGGTAGAGGTAATAATGGTTCAGATGGGTCATCTTCTGTTTCGACTTTTCCTTTTCTGCTTCTTGGAGACTCTCTGGGCTCCATTGTCAGCTGCCACAGCTGCCAGCTGCATGCGCAGTTCCTCCTTCTCTTCCTCCTGTTTCCGTCGTAGAGCCAGCTTCTCCCGATGTTCCGTAGACTTTTGGTGCTCCTCCATGATTTCTGCACTTTGGGAGTCGAAGTTACAAGCTGGGCAGGACAGGACATCGTAATATTCGGTGTCGTCCACCAGATCATGGTAATATTCGGTGTCGTCCTGAGCTAGACCAGCGAGAGGGTCGTCTATTTCCTCCATACCCAGCTGGACGTTAGCCAGCTCTTGTTCCAAATCCAGACATCTTTCCTGAAGAGACTTCTTCATGTGTACCTCTGCATCCAGCTTTTTCTGGGCTTTCAGCAAGTCGTTTACTAATGACCTCATTTGAGATTTTACTACTTCAACTTCTTTTGGAGATTGATTGATCGGACTATTCAATCCCTCTACCGGAGCAGCTGTTTCAGCGGTCTGTTGTTCTACGTTGACGTGAGTCAGCGTACTTTTGGCATCCAAGGGCTGCTCTGTTGCAGTCATCTCAGTCTGTGTTGCCACCTCAGCTCTTCCAATAACCTTTGAGAGCTCCAAACCCCTTTCGTTTGAATATTGAAGTTCGTGTTCAAGTTTTTCCCATTTCAGAGTCCTGTCCTTCAGCATATGCAGGAGTTGGCTGACCGTTAACTCCTCTGACATCAGACGTTTTGTGTGCTCCTGCTCCATTTTCTCCATCAGCTGCTTCTGTTGTCTTTCCAGGTTCTCCAACTCTATATCAAAGAACTCTTTCGTTGCATTCAACTCTTGCTCAAAACGGCGAAGCATTTGTTCTAATTGCTGTTGTAGTTTGAAATGGAGTTGAGTTCGAGCCCGGTGTCCCTCAGAAATGGGCACATCAGTAGACTTGCCAGACTCAGAATCCACAGTTAAACTATGTTGTTGTTGCTCAGTGGAATTCTGTGCTGAAACTTTGTCTTTTGCACCTGAGTTGGGCTTACCATCATCCGTTCCAGAGTCTGGGCCGACTATCTTCACCGAGTTCTCACTCGTTATTGTTTGTAGGAAATGCCAGTCCATATTCATTTTCCTAATCCACTCCCGTCCTAGTAGTGGAGGACCTCCTTCAGATATCACATATAAGTCCATTATTTGACTGTCTTCGCCCTTGTGGACCACTGCAACCTCTATTTTCCCGATGGGGTACACTCTTTGCCCCGTGTATGTTTTCAATATAATCCCCGTATCCTGTAGGGGAATATGTTGGAATAACTTTCCGTAATCTTTCTTATTTATGACCGTCAATGCCGATCCAGTGTCCAATTCCAGTTTTACTTGGACTCCTTCTATCTGAAGAGTGACCCAAATTGTCTGGAGGTCTGCACCCTTACCAGCGTTGAGTACTCTTAAGCTAGCCAGTTCATTACAGCTTAAGCTAGCCAGTTCATTACTGCTAGCGTCTGAATCGGACTCCTGTTCGGTCACCTTGTGTACCTTTGCGTATTTTCCTTGCGGTGACTTCTTGTTGCTGGTCTTCTTCCCTGACCTGCATACTCTAGCTATATGTCCAAGCCTACCACAAGTTCTACATTCTTGGTTTTTAAACCAACACTGGTTCTGATCATGCGTTGTCTTTCCACAACGATAACATTTGCCAGAACTCACACCCAATTTGTGTGCACTGAGCTCCGGTGACCGTAGCTGCATTACTGCCGTGCCTCTCGCTGCGGCTTCGTGTGCTGCTGCCATAGTGACCGCCTTCTCAAGCGTCAGCTCATTCTCCTCGAGCAGTCGCTTTTGTGTATCCTGTTTCAATAAACCACACACAAAATTGTCTCGTAGTGCATCTGTCATTCCCGTTCCAAACTGGCAATATTTCGCTAATTTACGCAATTCCAGCAAATATTCAGCATTGCTTTCATGCTGTAGCTGCCTTCTGTCGTAAAATTTAAATCGTTCCGCTAGCATCAGCGGCGTGGGGTTTAGATGATCTTTCAGGACAGTAACAATCTCATCGAACGCCTTATCCGCCGATTCATCTGGTGATAACAGGTGTTTCAATTGCCCGTATGTCTTCGCACCCATTAAATTTAATAATGTTAGAGCTTTATCTTGGTCACGAATTTTATTGGCCTTACAATAATTTTTTACTCTTTCAACATATATGGCCCAATCTTCGAGATCACTATCAAAGGTGCTAATATTCCCGTGTTTAGGCATTGTAGATTTGCAATTTCTCAGATTTTCTTTTCTTTACTTGTTATCAAAGATGGCGGCTTCCCGCTCTTGCCGTCGTCCTCCGCCCACAAAATGGCGGTTTTCCCGTGCTTGGCGGTTTTCACCCGTCCCCCGACGCTGTCTCCCTTCAGCCCCCGAGTGCGGCCCTTATCAGCGGGTGCGATCGCTGGATCGTGAAGTGGCTCCCGACCGAAGCGGCTCTCGCACCTTGAGCTTCTGCAGCCGCCGCGCCTTTCAGTCCGAGTGCGGCCCTTATCTTTGGTCCCGATCGCTGGCCCGCGCTGCGCCTCGCACTTGAAGCGGCTCCCGGCCTCTGGCTCACCCGCTCGCGCGGCTCTTGCTCGCTCCCTCCCGGGCTCTGGCTTACCCACGAGGTTATGGAGGCTTCAGGGTCCTAATGCCTGTCGCTTCCAGTCGCTGGAAGCTGTCAGGATTTCTGCTGCCCTTCAGTTTTGAGTGGGGTGTTGAGGATTGAAACCTCTCTTCAACGTCCTGTCTTTGGACGAAGCCGCCGTGGAATAACTGCCGCAGGGTTCGAACCGACTCGTCGCCAGTGTTAAGTGTGTGTATTGTATTGAACAATTAACACAAAGACTTAAACGTATAACTCAAACAGGCCTTTACTGGTTGGAGGTAGGGACTGCACGTAGGTCTTTACTTCATGCCCACAGGCGGGAACTGAGGGGAGATCAGTACCCACAGTACTATTTATACCCCTATGGCCAGGAGTGGTACTGCGTATCACTACGCCCTACAAGTAGTGCAGTCCTGTCCATAGGTTCAAGTAGCACACATATTACATACACAACAGTTCACATTGTGGGGAGTTTCACACTGGGTGGAATTTCACACGGGGGAGTTTCGCACTGGCGGGGTTTTTCACACAAGGGGTAGTTTCACACTGGGGGGGAGTTTCACACTGGGGGGAATTTCACACGGGGGGTATTTTCACATGGGGGGGGAGTTTCATCCTGGGGGGATTTTCACACTGAGGGAGAGTTTCACACTGTGGGGTGAGTTTCACACTAAGGGGAGTTTCACACTAGGGAGATTTTCACACTGGGGAGTTTCACACTGGGGGAGATTCACATGGCAGGAGATTCACACTGGTGGGGGATTTTCACACTGGGGGGAGTTTCACACTGAGGGTTGAGTTTCACACTCGAGGATTTTCACACGGGGGGGATTTTCACACTGAGGGGGGGCATTTAACACGGGGTGAGTTTCACACTATGGGGGAGTTACACACTGGGGGCATTTCACACTGATGGGAGAGTTTCGCATTGAGGCGGAGTTTCACACTCGGGGGGAGTTTCTCACTGGGGGGGATTTCACACTGAGGTGGGTGATTCACACTGAGTGGGGCGTTTCACACAGTGGGGCTTTCACACTGGGGGGAGTTTCACACGGGGGGCTTTCACACTGGGGAGGTAGTTTCTCACTGAGGGGGAGTTTCACACGGGGGTAGTTTCACATTGGGGGGGAGTTGCCCACTGGAGGGGAGTTGCACACTGGAGGGGAGTTGCACACTGGAGGGGAGTTGCACACTGGGGGGGAGTTTCACACTGGGGGGGCGTTTCACAGTCGGGGGGAGTTCCCCCCAGTGTGAAATTCCCCACCTCTGTGAAACTCCCCCCCAGTGTGAGAGTTTCACACTGGGCGGGTGTTTCACAATGGGGGGGAGTTTCACACTGGGGGGGCGTTTAACACTGAGGGGGCGTTTAACACTGAGGGGGCGTTTCACACTGGGGGGCGAGTTTCACACTGGGGGGGCGAGTTTCACACTGGGGGGGCGAGTTTCACACTGGGGGGGCGAGTTTCACACTGGGGGGGCGACTTTCACACTGACGGGGAGTTTCACACTGAGGGGGAGTTTCACACGGGGGAATTTCACACTGGCGGGGTTTTTCACATGGGGGATGTTTCACACTGGGGGAGAGTTTCACAGTCGGGGAGTTCCACACTGCGGGGAGTTTCACACTGGGGGGGAGATTCACACTCGGGGAGTTTCACACTGGGGGAGTTTCAAACTGCGGGGAGTTTCACACTGCGGGGAGTTTCACACTGCGGGGAGTTTCACACTGCGGGGAGTTTCACACTGCGGGGAGTTTCACACTGCGGGGAGTTTCACACTGAGGGTGAGTTTCACACTGAGGTGGAGTTTCACACTGGGGGTGAGTTTCACACTGAGGTGGAGTTTCACACTGGGGGTGAGTTTCACACTGAGGTGGAGTTTCACACTGGGGGTGAGTTTCAAACTGGGGGGAGTTTCACACTGGGGGTGAGTTTCACACTGAGGTGGAGTTTCACACTGGGGGTGAGTTTCACACTGGGGGTGAGTTTCACACTGGGGGAGTTTCACACTGGGGGAGTTTCACACTGGGTGAGAGTTTCACACTGGGGGGGGAGTTTCACACTCGGGGAGTTTCACACTGGGGGGAGTTTCACACTGGGGGAGTTTCACACTGGGGGAGTTTCACACTCGGGGAGTTTCACACTGGTGGGGAGTTTCACACTCGAGGAGTTTCACACTGGGGTGGAGTTTCACACTGGGGGAGTTTCACACTCGGGGAGTTTCACACTGGTGGGGAGTTTCACACTCGAGGAGTTTCACACTGGGGTGGAGTTCCACACTGCGGGGAGTTTCACACTGCGGGTGAGTTTCACACTGGGGGTGAGTTTCACACTGGGGGGGAGATTCACACTCGGGGAGTTTCACACTCGGTGTGAGTTTCACACTCGGGGTGAATTTCACACTGGGGGGTGTTTCACACTGCGGGGGGAGTTTCTCACTGCGGGGAAGTTTCACACTGGGGGTGAGTTCCCCCCAGTGTGAAACTCCCCCCCACTGTGAAACTCCCCCCCAGTGTGAGAGTTTCACACTGGGGGGTGTTTCACACTGGGGTGAGTTTCACACTGAGGAGGCATTTCACAGTGTTGGGGAGTTTCACACTGCGGGGGAGTTTCACACTGGGGGGTAGTTTCACACTGGTGGGGAGTTACACACGGTGGTGGAGATTCACACTGGCGGGGTTTTTCACACAAGGGGTAGTTTCACACTGGGGGAGTTTCACACTGGGGGTAGTTTCACACTGGGGGGAGTTTCACACTGGGGGGAGTTTCACACTTGGGGGAGTTTCACACTGGGGGTAGTTTCACACAGTGGGGGAGTTTCACACAGGTGGGCGAGTTTCACAATGGGCGGAATTTCACACGGGGGGAGTTTCGCACTTCGTGGAGTTTCACACTGGGGGGAGTTTCACACTGGGGGGAGTTTCACACTGGGGGGGTGTTTCAAACTGGGGGGGGAGTTTCACAGTGGGGGGGAGTTTCACACGGGGGGGGAGTTTCACACGGGGGGGAGTTTCACACTGAGGCGGCATTTCACAGTGGGGGGGAGTTTCGCACTAGGGGGAGTTTCACACTGGGGTGGAGTTTCGCACGGTGGGAAGTTCACACTCAGTGGGGAATTTCACACTGGGGGGAGTTTCACACTGGGGGGAGTTTCACACTGGGGGGTGAGTTTCACACTGGAGGGAATTGCACACTGGGGGGGAGTTTCACACTGGGGGCGAGTTTCACACTGGGGGGGAGTTTCACACTGGGGGGGAGTTTCACACTGGGGAGTTTCACATGGCGGGAGATTTACACTGGTGGGGGATTTTCACACTGGGGAAAGTTTCACACTGAGGGTTGAGTTTCACACTCGAGGATTTTCACACTGTGGGGGATTTTCACACTGAGGGGGGCATTTAACACGGGGTGAGCTTCACACTGTGGGGGAGTTTCACACTGGGGGCATTTCACACTGATGGGAGAGTTTCGCATTGAGGGGTAGTTTCACACTCGGGGGGTGTTTCTCACTGGGGGGGATTTCACAATGAGGTGGGTGTTTCACACTGAGTGGGGAGTTCCACACAGTGGGGCTTTCACACATTGGGGGAAGTTTCACATGGGGGGGCTTTCACACTGGAGGGGAGTTGCACACTGGGGGGGAGTTTCACACTGAGAGGGCGTTTCACACTGAGGGGGAATTTCACACTGGGGGGGCGAGTTTCACACTGGGGGTGCGAGATTCACACTGAGGGGGAGTTTCACACTGAGGGGGAGTTTCACACGGGGGAATATCAAACTGGCGGGGTTTTTCACATGGGGGATGTTTCACACTGGGTTTGAGTTTCACAGTCGGGGAGTTTCACACTGCGGGGAGTTTCACACTGCGGGGGAGTTTCACACTCGGGGAGTTTCACACTGGGGGTGAGTTTCACACTTGGGGGGGAGTTTCACACTGGGGGGGGAGTTTCACACTGGGGGGGAGTTTCACACTCGGGGAGTTTAACACTGGGGGGGAGTTTCACACTCGGGCAGTTTCACACTGGGGGGTGAGTTTCACATTCGAGGAGTTTCACACTGGGGGGTGGAGTTCCACACTGCGGGGAGTTTCACACTGCGGGGAGTTTCACACTGGGGGTGAGTTTCACATTGTGCATGAGTTTCACACTGGGGTGGAGTTTCACACGCGGGGAGTTTCACACTGAGGTGGAGTTTCACACTGGGGGTGAGTTTCACACTGGGGGTGAGTTTCACACTGGGGGAGTTTCACACTGGGGGAGTTTCACACTGGGTGAGAGTTTCACACTGGGGGGGAGTTTCACACTCGGGGAGTTTCACACTGGGGGGAGTTTCACACTGGGGGAGTTTCACACTCGGGGAGTTTCACACTGGTGGGGAGTTTCACACTCGAGGAGTTTCACACTGGGGTGGAGTTCCACACTGCGGGGAGTTTCACACTGCGGGTGAGTTTCACACTGGGGGTGAGTTTCACACTGGGGGGGAGATTCACACTCGGGGAGTTTCACACTCGGTGTGAGTTTCACACTCGGGGTGAATTTCACACTGGGGGGTGTTTCACACTGCGGGGGGAGTTTCTCACTGAGGAGGCATTTCACAGTGTTGGGGAGTTTCACACTGCGGGGGAGTTTCACACTGGGGGGTAGTTTCACACTGGGGGGGAGTTACACACGGTGGTGGAGATTCACACTGGCGGGGTTTTTCACACAAGGGGTAGTTTCACACTGGGGGAGTTTCACACTGGGGGTAGTTTCACACTGGGGGGAGCTTCACACTGGGGGGAGTTTCACACTGGGGGGAGTTTCACACTTGGGGGAGTTTCACACTGGGGGTAGTTTCACACAGTGGGGGAGTTTCACACAGGTGGGCGAGTTTCACAATGGGCGGAATTTCACACGGGGGGAGTTTCGCACTGGGGAGGAGTTTCACACTTCGTGGAGTTTCACACTGGGGGGAGTTTCACACTGGGGGGAGTTTCACACTGGGGGGGTGTTTCAAACTGGGGGGGGAGTTTCACAGTTGGGGGGAGTTTCACACGGTGGGGGAGTTTCACACGGGGGGGAGTTTCACACTGAGGCGGCATTTCACAGTGGGGAGGAGTTTCGCACTAGGGGGAGTTTCACACTGGGGTGGAGTTTCGCACGGTGGGAAGTTCACACTCAGTGGGGAATTTCACACTGGGGGGAGTTTCACACTGGGGGGAGTTTCACACTGGGGGGTGAGTTTCACACTGGAGGGAATTGCACACTGGGGGGGAGTTTCACACTGGGGGCGAGTTTCACACTGGGGGGGAGTTTCACACTGGGGGGGAGTTTCACACTGGGGGAGTTTCACATGGCGGGAGATTTACACTGGTGGGGGATTTTCACACTGGGGAAAGTTTCACACTGAGGGTTGAGTTTCACACTCGAGGATTTTCACACTGTGGGGGATTTTCACACTGAGGGGGGCATTTAACACGGGGTGAGCTTCACACTGTGGGGGAGTTTCACACTGGGGGCATTTCACACTGACGGGAGAGTTTCGCATTGAGGGGTAGTTTCACACTCGGGGGGTGTTTCTCACTGGGGGGGATTTCACAATGAGGTGGGTGTTTCACACTGAGTGGGGAGTTCCACACAGTGGGGCTTTCACACATTGGGGGAAGTTTCACATGGGGGGGCTTTCACACTGGAGGGGAGTTGCACACTGGGGGGGAGTTTCACACTGAGTGGGCGTTTCACACTGAGGGGGAATTTCACACTGGGGGGGCGAGTTTCACACTGGGGGTGCGAGATTCACACTGAGGGGGAGTTTCACACTGAGGGGGAGTTTCACACGGGGGAATATCAAACTGGCGGGGTTTTTCACATGGGGGATGTTTCACACTGGGTTTGAGTTTCACAGTCGGGGAGTTTCACACTGCGGGGAGTTTCACACTGCGGGGGAGTTTCACACTCGGGGAGTTTCACACTGGGGGGGGAGTTTCACACTTGGGGGGGAGTTTCACACTGGGGGGGGAGTTTCACACTGGGGGTGAGTTTCACACTTGGGGGGGAGTTTCACACTGGGGGGGGAGTTTCACACTGGGGGGGAGTTTCACACTCGGGGAGTTTAACACTGGGGGGGAGTTTCACACTCGGGCAGTTTCACACTGGGGGGTGAGTTTCACATTCGAGGAGTTTCACACTGGGGGGTGGAGTTCCACACTGCGGGGAGTTTCACACTGCGGGGAGTTTCACACTGGGGGTGAGTTTCACATTGTGCATGAGTTTCACACTGGGGTGGAGTTTCACACGCGGGGAGTTTCACACTGAGGTGGAGTTTCACACTGGGGGTGAGTTTCACACTGGGGGTGAGTTTCACACTGGGGGAGTTTCACACTGGGGGAGTTTCACACTGGGTGAGAGTTTCACACTGGGGGGGAGTTTCACACTCGGGGAGTTTCACACTGGGGGGAGTTTCACACTGGGGGAGTTTCACACTCGGGGAGTTTCACACTGGTGGGGAGTTTCACACTCGAGGAGTTTCACACTGGGGTGGAGTTCCACACTGCGGGGAGTTTCACACTGCGGGTGAGTTTCACACTGGGGGTGAGTTTCACACTGGGGGGGAGATTCACACTCGGGGAGTTTCACACTCGGTGTGAGTTTCACACTCGGGGTGAATTTCACACTGGGGGGTGTTTCACACTGCGGGGGGAGTTTCTCACTGAGGAGGCATTTCACAGTGTTGGGGAGTTTCACACTGCGGGGGAGTTTCACACTGGGGGGTAGTTTCACACTGGGGGGGAGTTACACACGGTGGTGGAGATTCACACTGGCGGGGTTTTTCACACAAGGGGTAGTTTCACACTGGGGGAGTTTCACACTGGGGGTAGTTTCACACTGGGGGGAGCTTCACACTGGGGGGAGTTTCACACTGGGGGGAGTTTCACACTTGGGGGAGTTTCACACTGGGGGTAGTTTCACACAGTGGGGGAGTTTCACACAGGTGGGCGAGTTTCACAATGGGCGGAATTTCACACGGGGGGAGTTTCGCACTGGGGAGGAGTTTCACACTTCGTGGAGTTTCACACTGGGGGGAGTTTCACACTGGGGGGAGTTTCACACTGGGGGGGTGTTTCAAACTGGGGGGGGAGTTTCACAGTTGGGGGGAGTTTCACACGGTGGGGGAGTTTCACACGGGGGGGAGTTTCACACTGAGGCGGCATTTCACAGTGGGGGGGAGTTTCGCACTAGGGGGAGTTTCACACTGGGGTGGAGTTTCGCACGGTGGGAAGTTCACACTCAGTGGGGAATTTCACACTGGGGGGAGTTTCACACTGGGGGGAGTTTCACACTGGGGGGTGAGTTTCACACTGGAGGGAATTGCACACTGGGGGGGAGTTTCACACTGGGGGCGAGTTTCACACTGGGGGGGAGTTTCACACTGGGGGGGAGTTTCACACTGGGGGAGTTTCACATGGCGGGAGATTTACACTGGTGGGGGATTTTCACACTGGGGAAAGTTTCACACTGAGGGTTGAGTTTCACACTCGAGGATTTTCACACTGTGGGGGATTTTCACACTGAGGGGGGCATTTAACACGGGGTGAGCTTCACACTGTGGGGGAGTTTCACACTGGGGGCATTTCACACTGACGGGAGAGTTTCGCATTGAGGGGTAGTTTCACACTCGGGGGGTGTTTCTCACTGGGGGGGATTTCACAATGAGGTGGGTGTTTCACACTGAGTGGGGAGTTCCACACAGTGGGGCTTTCACACATTGGGGGAAGTTTCACATGGGGGGGCTTTCACACTGGAGGGGAGTTGCACACTGGGGGGGAGTTTCACACTGAGAGGGCGTTTCACACTGAGGGGGAATTTCACACTGGGGGGGCGAGTTTCACACTGGGGGTGCGAGATTCACACTGAGGGGGAGTTTCACACTGAGGGGGAGTTTCACACGGGGGAATATCAAACTGGCGGGGTTTTTCACATGGGGGATGTTTCACACTGGGTTTGAGTTTCACAGTCGGGGAGTTTCACACTGCGGGGGAGTTTCACACTCGGGGAGTTTCACACTGGGGTTGAGTTTCACACTTGGGGGGGAGTTTCACACTGGGGGGGGAGTTTCACACTGGGGGGGAGTTTCACACTCGGGCAGTTTCACACTGGGGGGTGAGTTTCACATTCGAGGAGTTTCACACTGGGGGGTGGAGTTCCACACTGCGGGGAGTTTCACACTGCGGGGAGTTTCACACTGGGGGTGAGTTTCACATTGTGCATGAGTTTCTCCCTGGGGTGGAGTTTCACACGCGGGGAGTTTCACACTCGGGGAGTTTCACACTGAGGGGTGGAGTTCCACACTGCGGGGAGTTTCACACTGTGGGGAGTTTCACACTGTGGGTGAGTTTCACACTGGAGGTGAGTTTCACATTGGGGGCAGTTTCACACTGTGGGGGGGTTTCACACTGGGGGTGGAGTTTCACACTGGGGGGCAGTTCCCCCCAGTGTGAAACTCCCCCCCCCACTGTTAAACTCCCCCCCAGTGTGAGAGTTTCACACTGGGGGGGAGTTTCACACGGGGGGCAGTTTCACACGGGGGGCAGTTTCACACGGGGGGTAGATTCACGCTGAGGGGGGAGTTTCACACTGCGGGGGAGTTTCACACGGTGTGGGAGATTCACACTGGCGGGGTTTTTCACACAAGGGGTAGTTTCACACTGGGGGAGATTCACACAGGGTAGTTTCACACTGGGGGGAGTTTCACACTGGGGGAGATTCACACAGGGTAGTTTCACACTGGGGGGTGTTTCACACTGGGGGAGATTCACACAGGGTAGTTTCACACTGGGGGGAGTTTCACACTTGGGGGAGTTTCACACTTGGGGGAGTTTCACACTGGGGGTAGTTTCACACACTGGGGGAGTTTCACACAGGTGGGCGAGTTTCACACTGGGAGGAATTTCACACGGGGTGAGTTTCGCACTGGGGAGGAGTTTCACACTGGGGGGAGTTTCACACTGGGGGGAGTTTCACACTAGGGGGATTTTCACACTGGGGAATTTCACACTGGGGAATTTCACACTGGGGAATTTCACATAGGGGTGGTTCACATTGTGGGGAGTTTCACACTGGGGGAGTTTCACATGGCGGGAGATTCACACTGGTGGGGGATTTTCACACTGGGGGAGATTTTCACACTGAGGGGGGCATTTAACATGGGGTGAGTTTCACACTGTGGGAGAGTTTCACACTGGGGGCATTTCACACTGATGGGAGAGTTCACATTGAGGGGGAGTTTCACACTCGGGGGGAGTTTCTCACTGGGGGGGATTTCACACTGAGGTGGGTGTTTCACACTGAGTGGGGAGTTTCACACAGTGGGGCTTTCACACTGGGGGGGAGTTTCACACGGGCTCTTTCACACTGGGGGGGTAGTTTCACACTGAGGGGGAGTTTCACACGGGGGAGTTTCACATGGGGGGGAGTTTCACACTGGAGGGGAGTTGCACACTGGAGGGGAGTTGCACACTGGAGGGGAGTTGCACACAGGGGGGGTGAGTTTCACACTGAGGGGGCATTTCACACTGAGGGGGGAGTTTCACACTGGGGGAGTGAGTTTCACACTGGGGGGGCGAGTTTCACACTGAGGGGGAGTTTCACACGGGGGAATTTCACACTGGCGGGGTTTTTCACATGGGGGATGTTTCACACTGGGGTTGAGTTTCACGCTCGGGGAGTTTTACATTGCGGGGAGTTTCACACTGGGGGGGAGTTTCACACTCGGGGAGTTTCACACTGCGGGGAGTTTCACACTGCGGGGAGTTTCACACTGCGGGGAGTTTCACACTTGGGGAGTTTCACACTTCGGGGAGTTTCACACTGGGGAGTTTCACACTTGGGGAGTTTCACACTGCGGGGAGTATAACACGGGGTGAGTTTCACACTGAGGGGGTGTTTCACACTGGGGGGGAGTTTCACACTCGGGGGGAGTTTCACACTGGGGGGGAGTTTCACACTGGGGGGGAGTTTCGCACTGGGGGGGAGTTTCACACTGGGGGGGGTTTCACACTGGGGGTGAGTTTCACACTGGGGGGGAGTTTCACACTCGGGGAGTTTCACACTCGGGGAGTTTCACACTGGGGGGAGTTTCACACTCGAGGAGTTTCACACTGTGGGGGGGAGTTCCACACTGCGGGGAGTTTCACACTGCAGGGAGTTTCACACTGGGGGTGAGTTTCACACTGGGGGGGGGTTTCACACTGGGGGTGAGTTTCACACTCGGGGAGTTTCACACTCGGGGAGTTTCACACTGGGGGGAGTTTCACACTCGAGGAGTTTCACACTGGGGGGGGGTTTCACACTGGGGGTGGGTTTCACACTGGGGGGGAGTTTCACACTGGGGGTGGGTTTCACACTGGGGGGGAGTTTCACACTCGGGGAGTTTCACACTCGGGGAGTTTCACACTGGGGGGAGTTCCACACTGCGGGGAGTTTCACACTGCAGGGAGTTTCACACTGGGGGTGAGTTTCACAATCGGGGAGTTTCACACTCGGGGTGAGTTTCACACTCGGGTTGAGTTTCACACTGGGGGGGAGTTTCACAGTGGGGGGGAGTTTCACACGGGGGCGGGAGTTTCACACGGGGGGAGTTTCACACTGAGGGGGCATTTCACAGGGAGGGGGAGTTTCGCACTGGGGGGGGAGTTTCACACTGGAGTGGAGTTTCGCACGGTGGGAGTTGCACACTCAGTGGGGAATTTCACACTGGGGGGAGTTTCACACTGGGGGGAGTTTCACACTGGGTGGTGAGTTTCACACTGGAGGGAGTTGCACACTGGGGGGTAGTTTCACACTGGGGGGGAGTTTCACACTGGGGGGGTGTTTCACACTGCGGGGGAGTTTCACACTGGGGGGAATTTCACACTAAGCAGGAGTTTCACACTGTGGGGTCAGTTTCACACTGAGGGGAGTTTCACACAAGGGAATTTCACACAGTGGTGGTTCACATTGTGGGAAGTTTCACACTGGGGGAGTTTCACATGGCGGGAGATTTACACTGGTGGGGGATTTTCACACTGGGGGGAGTTTCACACTGAGGGTTGAGTTTCACACTCGAGGATTTTCACACTGTGGGGGATTTTCACACTGAGGGGGGCAATTAACACGGGGTGAGTTTCACACAGTGGGGTAGTTTCACACTGGGGGGGATTTCACACTGAGGTGGGTGTTTCACACTGAGTGGGGAGTTCCACACAGTGGGGCTTTCACTCTGGGGGGGAGTTTCACATGGGGGGGCTTTCACACTGGGGGGGTAGTTTCACACTGGGGGGGAGTTTCACACTCGGGGAGTTTCACACTGCGGGGAGTTTCACACTGCGGGGAGTTTCACACTGCGGGGAGTTTAACACTGCGGGGAGTTTCACACTGCGGGGAGTTTCACACTTGGGGAGTTTCACACTTGGGGAGTTTCACACTTGGGGAGTTTCACACTTGGGGAGTTTCACACTGCGGGGAGTTTCACACTCGGGGAGGTTCACACTGGGGGGAGTTTCACACTGAGGGGGAGTTTCTCACTGGGGGGAGTTTCACACTGGGAGGATTTTCACACTTGGGGGGGAGTTTCATACCGTGGGAGTTTCACACTGTGGGGGAGTTTCACTCTGGGGGGAGATTCACACTCGGGAGGGAGTTTCACACTGCGAGGGCGTTCCACACTGTGGGGTGGGGAGTTTCACACTGGGGGGGAGTTTCATGCTGGGGGGGAATTTCACAATAGGGAGGAGTTTCATACTGGGGGGGTGTTACACACAGGGGGGCGTTTCACACTCGGGGGGGAAGTTTCACATTGGGGGGGAGTTTCACACTGAGGGTGAGTATCACACTGGGGGGAGTTTCACACTGGAGGGAGTTTCACACTGGAGGGTGTTTCACACTGGGTGGGTGTTTCACACTGGGGGGAGTTTCACACTGGGGGGAGTTTCACACTGGGGAGGAGTTTCACACTGTGGGGAAGTTTCACACTGGGTTGGAGTTTCAAAATGAGGGGGAGATTCACACTGGGGGTGTGTTTCACACTGGGGGGAGTTTCACACTGGGGGTAGTTTCACACTGGGGGGGAGTTTCACACTGGGGGGGAGTTTCACACTGAGGGGGAGTTTCACACTGGGAGGAGTTTCACACTGGGGGCGAGTTTCACACTAGGGGAGTTTCACACTGGGGGGTGTTTCACACTGGGGGGAGTTTCACACTCGGGGAGGTTCACACTGGGGGGGCAGTTTCACACTGCGGGGAGTTTCACACTGCGGGGGGTTTCACACTGAGAGGGAGTGTCACACTGCGGGGTGAGTTTCACACTGAGGGGGAGTTTCACACTGAGGGGCGAGTTTCACACAGGGGGGTTGAGTTTCACACTGGGGTCGAGTTTCACACTGCGGGGAGTATAACACGGGGTGAGTTTCACACTGAGGGGGTGTTTCACACTGGAGTGGAGTTTCACACTGAGGGGGAGTTTCACACTGGGTGGGCGTTTCACACTGGGGTGGAGTTTCACACTGAGGGGGAGTTTCACACTTGGGGAGTTTCACACTTGGGGAGTTTCACACTTGGGGAGTTTCACACTGCGGGGAGTTTCACACTGCGGGGAGTTTCACACTTGGGGAGTTTCACACTTGGGGAGTTTCACACTTGGGGAGTTTCACACTTGGGGAGTTTCACACTGCGGGGAGTTTCACACTCGGGGAGGTTCACACTGGGGGGAGTTTCACACTGCAGGGGAGTTTCACACTGGAGTGGAGTTTCACACTGAGGGGGAGTTTCACACTGGGTGGGCGTTTCACACTGGGGTGGAGTTTCACACTGAGGGGGAGTTTCACACTGGGGGGAGTTTCACACTGGGGATGAGTTTCACACTGGGGGGGAGTTTCACACTGAGGGGCAGTTTCTCACTGGGTGGAGATTCACACTGGGGAGGAGATTCACACTGGGGGTCGGGTTTCACACTGGTGGAGGAGTTTCCACACTGGGGGTGTATTTCACACTGAGGGGGCGAGTTTCACACTGAGGGGTGAGTTTCACACGGGGCGGAGATTCACACTGGGCTGAAGTTTTACATTTGGGATGAGTTTCACACTTGGGGGAATCTCACACTGTGGGGAGTTTCACACTTGGGGGGGAGTTTCACACTGTGGGGAGTTTCACGCTCGGGAGGGAGTTTCATACCGGGGGAGTTTCACACTGTGGGGGAATTTCACACTGTGGGGAGTTTCACGCTCGGGAGGGAGTTTCACACTGCGAGGGCGTTCCACACTGGGGGGTGGGGAGTTTCACACTGCGGGGGAATTTCACAATAGGGAGGAGTTTCACACTGGGGGGCAGTTTCACACCGGGGGTGAGCTTCACACTGAGTGGGGGATTTTCACACTGGGGTGGAATTTCACACGGGGGGGGCGTTTCACACTGGGGGGGTAGTTGCACACTGGGGGGGAGTAGTTGCACACTGGGGGGGATTTTCATACTGCAGGGGAGTTTCACACTGAGTGTGCGTTTCACACTGTGGGGGAGTTGCACACGGTGGGGAGTCTCACATGGGGGGAGTTTCACACTGGGGGGAAGTTTCGCACTGGGGGGATGTTTCACACTGGGGGTTCGAGTTTCACACTGGGGGGGCGAGTTTCACACTGGGGGGTGAGTTTCACACTGGGGGGTCGAGTTTCACACTGGGGGGTCGAGTTTCACAGTGGGGGGGAGTTTCACACTGGGGGGAAGTTTCGCACTGGGGGGATGTTTCACACTGGAGGGTAGTTTCACACTGGAGGGGAGTTTCACACTGGGGGTTCGAGTTTCACACTGGGGGGGCGAGTTTCACACTGGGGGGTGAGTTTCACACTGGGGGGTCGAGTTTCACACTGGGGGGTCGAGTTTCACAGTGGGGGGGAGTTTCACACTGGAGGGGAGTTTCACACTGGGGGTTCGAGTTTCACACTGGGGGGGCGAGTTTCACACTGGGGGGTGAGTTTCACACTGGGGGGTCGAGTTTCACACTGGGGGGGCGAGTTTCACACTGGGGGGTGAGTTTCACACTGGAGGGGAGTTTCACACTGGGGGTTCGAGTTTCACACTGGGGGGGCGAGTTTCACACTGGAGGGTAGTTTCACACTGGAGGGGAGTTTCACACTGGGGGTTCGAGTTTCACACTGGGGGGGCGAGTTTCACACTGGGGGGTGAGTTTCACACTGGGGGGTCGAGTTTCACACTGGGGGGTGAGTTTCACACTGGGGGGTCGAGTTTCACACTGGGGGGGCG
Source organism: Somniosus microcephalus (assembly GCF_052327205.1). Taxonomy (NCBI): domain Eukaryota; kingdom Metazoa; phylum Chordata; class Chondrichthyes; order Squaliformes; family Somniosidae; genus Somniosus; species Somniosus microcephalus. The sequence continues at coordinate 110,619,755 of NC_140994.1, forward strand.
AGTTTCACACTGGGGGGTGAGTTTCACACTGGGGGGTCGAGTTTCACACTGGGGGGTCGAGTTTCACACTGGGGGGTCGAGTTTCACAGTGGGGGGGAGTTTCACACTGGGGGGTTTTCACACTGGGGTTGGAGTTTAACACTGGGGGGTGAGTTTCACACTGGGGGGGATTTCACACTGAGGTGGGTGTTTCACACTGAGGGGGAAGTTTCACACGGGGGGCTTTCACACTGGGGGGGAGTTTCACACGGGGGGGCTTTCACACTGGGGGGGTAGTTTTACACTGGGGGGGAGTTTCACACGGGGGGGTTTCACACTGCGGGGGAGTTTCACACTGGGGGAGTTTCACACGGGGCGTGAGCTTCACACTGGAGGGGAGTTGCACACGGCGGGGAGTTTCACACTGGAGGGGAGTTGCACACGGCGGGGAGTTTCACACTGGGGGGGAGTTTCACATGGTGGGAGTTTCACACTGGGGGGAGTTTCACACTTGGGGAGTTTCACACTAGGGGTGTGAGTTTCAAACTGCGGGGGCGAGTTTCACACTGAGGGGGAGTTTCACACTGCGGGGGTGCTTCACACAGAGGGGGGAATTTCACACTGCGGGGAGTTTCACACTGGGGTGTAGTTTCACACTGGGGGGGAGTTTCACACTCGGCGAGTTTCACACTGCGGGCGGTTTCACACTGGGGGAGTTTCACACTGCGGGGAGTTTCACACTGCGGGGTGAGTTTCACACTGGGGGTGAGTTTGACACTGGGGGAGTTTCACACTCGGGCAGTTTCACACTCGGGGATTTTCACACGGGGGGGCAGTTTCATACTGCGGGGAGTTTCACACTGCGGGGAGTTTCACACTGGGGGGAGTTTCACACTGCGGGGTGAGTTTCACACTGGGGGTGAGTTTCACACTGAGAGGGAGTTTCACACTGAGGGGGGAGTTTCACACTAAGGGGGTGTTTCACACTAAGGGTGAGTTTCACACTAGGGGTGAGTTTCACACTGGGGGGGCGAGTTTCACACTGTGGGGGAGATTCACACTGGGGGGGAGTTTCACACTGGGGGGGAGTTTCACACTGAGTGGAGTTTCACACTGGAGGGGAGTGTCACACTGGGGGGAGTTTCACACTGGGGGGCAGTTTCACACCGGGGGGGAGTTTCACATTGAGGGGCAGCTTCTCACTGGGTGGAGATTCACACTGCGAGGGGAGATTCACACTGGCTGGGTTTTACACATGGTGGCTGTTTCACACTGAGGGGGAGTTTCACACTGGGGGTGAGTTTCACAGTGGTGGTGAGTTTCAGACTCGGGGAGTTTCACACTGTGGGGAGTTTCACACTGGGGGGAGTTTCACACTGCGGGGAGCTTCACACTGGGGGAGTTTCACACTGCGGGGAGTTTCACACTGGGGGTAAGTTTCACACTGAGGGGGAGTTTCACACTGGGGGGGAGTTTCACACTGGGGGGGAGTTTCACACTGGGGGGGGAGTTTCACACTCGGGGAGTTGCACACTGTGGGGGAGTTTCACACTCGGGGAGCTTCACACTCTGGGGGGAGTTTCACACTCGGGGAGTTTCACACTGGGGGGGGAGTTTCACACTGCGGGGAGTTTCTCACTGCGGGGTGAGTTTCACACTGGGGGTGAGTTTCACATTGAGGGGGAGTTTCAAACTGACGGGTGAGTATCACACTGAGGGGTGAGTTTCACACGGGGGGGAGTTTCACACTCGGGGCGTTTCACACGGGGAGAGTTTCGCACTAGGGGTGAGTTTTACACGGGGGGGCGAGTTTCACACTGGGGGGAGTTTCACACTGGGGGGAGCTTCACACTGGGGGGGAGTTTCACACGGGGGGGAATTTCACACTGGGGGTGAATTTCACACTCGGGGGAAGTTTCACACTGAGGGGGAGTTTCACACTTGGGGGGGAGTTTCACACTGCGAGGGGGATCCACAGTGTGGGGTGGGGAGTTTCACACTGGAGGGGAGTTTCATGCTGGGGGGGGAATTTCACACTGGGGGTGAATTTCACACTGGGGGGGAAGTTTCAAACTGAGGCAAGTTTCAGACTCGGGAGGGAGTTTCACACTGTGAGGGGGTTCCACAGTGGGGGGTGGGGAGTTTCACACTGGGGGGGAGTTTCATGCTGGGGGGTAATTTCACAATAGGGAGGACTTTCACACGGTGGGGGGAGTTTCACACTTGGGGGGCGAGTTTCACACTGGGGTGGAGTTTCACACTTAGGTGGGGTTTCACATTGCGGAGGGAGTTTCACACTCGGGGAGTTGCACACTGTGGGGGAGTTTCACACTCGGGGAGCTTCACACTCTGGGGGGAGTTTCACACTCAGGGTGTTTCACACTCGGGGAGTTTCACACTGGGGGGAATTTCATACTGCGGGGAGTTTCACACTGCGGGGAGTTTAGCACTGCGGGGAGTTTCACACTGCGGGGTGAGATTCACACTGGGGGTTAGTTTAACACTGAGGGGGAGTTTCACACTGAGGGGGGAGTTTCACACTGAGGGGGGAGTTTCACACTGGGGGGGAGTTTCACACTGAGTGGAGATTCACACTGGAGGGGAGTTTCACACTGGGGGGAGTTTCACACTTGAGGGAGTTTCACACAGGGGGGGAATTTCACACTGGGGGGGAGTTTCACACTGGGGGGGAGTTTCAAACTGGGGCGGTGTTTCACACTGGGGGGGAGTTTCACACTGGGGGGGAGTTTCACAGTGGGGGTGAGTTTCACAATCGTGGAGTTTCACACTGCGGGGAGTTTCACACTGGGGGGGAGTTTCACACTCGGGGAGTTTCACACTGCGGGGAGTTTCACACTCGGGGAGTTTCACACTGCGGGGAGTTTCACACTGGGGAAGTTTCACACTGCGGGGAGTTTCACATTGGGGGGAGTTTCACACTGGGGGGGAGTTTCACACTGGGGGGGAGTTTCAAACTGGGGCGGTGTTTCACACTGGGGGGGAGTTTCACACTGGGGGGGAGTTTCACACTCGGGGAGCTTCACACTGTGGGGGAGTTTCACACTGGAGGGGGAGTTTCACACTGCGGGGAGTTTCGCACTGCGGGGAGTTTCTCACTGCGGGGTGAGTTTCACACTGGGGGTGAGTTTCACACTGAGGGGCAGTTTCACACTGAGGGGGGAGTTTCACACTGGGGGGGTGTTTCACACTCGGGGAGTTTCACACGGGGTGAGTTTCACACTAGGTGTGAGTTTCTCACTAGGGGTGAGTTTCACACTGTGGGGGCGAGTTTCACACTGGGGGGGAGTTTCACACTGGGGGGGAACTTCACACTGGGGGAAGTTTCACACTGGGGGGGAATTTCACACTGGGGGGGAATTTCGCACTGAGGGGGAGTTTCACACTGGGGGGAGATTCACACTGGGGGGAGTTTCACACTCGGGGGGGAGTTTCACACTGGTGGGAGTTTCACACTGGAGGGAATTTCACACCGGGAGGGAGTTTCACACTGATGGGCATCTTCTCACTGGGTGGAGATTCACACTGCGGGGGAGCTTCACACTGGCTGGGTTTTTCACATGGTGGCTGTTTCACACTGAGAGGGAGTTTCACAGTGGGGGTGAGTTTCACACTCGGGGAGTTTCACACTCGGGGAGTTTCACTCTGCGTGGAGTTTCACACTGGGGGAGTTTCACACTGCGGGGAGTTTCACATTGGGGGGAGTTTCACACTGGGGGGGAGTTTCACACTGGGGGGGGAGTTTCGCACTGCGGGGGGAGTTTCACACTCGGGGAGTTTCACACTGGGGGGGAGTTTCATACTGCGGGGAGTTTCGCACTGCGGGGAGTTTCTCACTGCGGGGTGAGTTTCACACTGGGGGTGAGTTTCACACTGGGGGTGAGTTTCACACTGAGGGGTGAGTTTCACACTGAGGGGTGAGTTTCACACTGGGGGGAGTTTCACACTCGGGGAGCTTCACACTGTGGGGGAGTTTCACACTGCGGGGAGTTTCGCACTGCGGGGAGTTTCGCACTGCGGGGGGTTTCTCACTGCGGGGTGAGTTTCACACTGGGGGTGAGTTTCAAACTGAGGGGTGAGTTTCACACTGGGGGTGTTTCACACTCGGGGAGTTTCACACGAGGTGAGTTTCACACTAGGGGTGAGTTTCACACTAGGGGTGAGTTTCACACTGTGGGGGCGAGTTTCACACTGTGGGGGAGTTTCACACTGGGGGTGAATTTCACACTGGGGCGGAATTTCACACTGGGGGGGAATTTCAAACAGAGGGAGAGTTTCACACTGGGGGGAGATTCACACTGGGGGGAGTTTCACACTCGGGGGGAGTTTCACACTGGTGGAGAGTTTCACACTTGGGGAGTTTCACACTTGAGGAGTTTCACACTCGGGGAGTTTCACACTGGGGGTGTTTCACACTGGGGGGGCAGTTTCATACTGCGGGGAGTTTCACACTACGGGGATTTTCGCACTGCGGGGAGTTTCACACTGCGGGGTGAGTTTCACACTGGGGGTGAGTTTCACACTGGGGGTGAGTTTCACACTGCGGGGTGAGTTTCAAACTGGGGGTGAGTTTCACACTGAGGGGCAGTTTCACACTGAGGGGGGAGTTTCACACTGAGTGGGGAGTTTCACACTAAGGGGGAGTTTCACACTGGAGGGAGTTTCACACTGGAGGGAGTTTCACACTGGGGGGGAGTTTCACACTGAGTGGAGTTTCACACTGGAGCGGAGTTTCACAGTGGGGGAGTTTCACACTAGGGGGGAGTTTCACACTGGAGGGAGTTTCACACTGGAGGGAGTTTCACACAGGGGGGGAGTTTCACACTGTGGGGGAATAGCACACCGGGGGGGAGTTTCACACTGGTGGAGAGTTTCACACTTGGGGAGTTTCACACTTGAGGAGTTTCACACTCGGGGAGTTTCACACTGGGGGTGTTTCACACTGGGGGGGCAGTTTCATACTGCGGGGAGTTTCACACTACGGGGATTTTCGCACTGCGGGGAGTTTCACACTGCGGGGTGAGTTTCACACTGGGGTGAGTTTCACACTGAGGGGCAGTTTCACACTGAGGGGGGAGTTTCACACTGAGGGGGGAGTTTCACACTAAGGTTGAGTTTCACACTAGGGGTGAGTTTCACACTGGGGTGGCGAGTTTCACACTGTGGGGGAGATTCACACTGGGGGGGTATTTCACATTGGGGGGGAATTTCACACTGAGGGGGAGTTTCACACTGGGGGGAGTTTCACACTTGGGGGAGAGTTTCATACCGAGGGAGTTTCACACTGTGGGGGCGTTTCACACTGAGTGGAGTTTCACACTGGAGCGGAGTTTCACAGTGGGGGAGTTTCACACTGGAGGGAGTTTCACACTGGAGGGAGTTTCACACAGGGAGGGAGTTTCACACTGGAGGGAGTTTCACACAGGGAGGGAGTTTCACACTGTGGGGGAATAGCACACCGGGGGGGAGTTTCACACTGAGGGGCAGATTCTCACTGGGTGAAGATTCTCACTGGGTGGAGATTCACACTGCGGGGGGAGATTCACACTGGCTGGGTTTTTCACATGGTGGCTGTTTCACACTGAGGGGGAGTTTCACACTGGGGGTGAGTTTCACAGTGGGGGTGAGTTTCACACTCGTGGAGTTTCACACTGCGGGGAGTTTCACACTGGGGGGGAGTTTCACACTCGGGGAGTTTCACACTGCGGGGAGTTTCACACTCGGGGAGTTTCACACTCGGGGAGTTTCACACTGCGGGGAGTTTCACACTGGGGAAGATTCACACTGCGGGGAGTTTCACATTGGGGGGAGTTTCACACTGGGGGGGAGTTTCACACTGGGGGTGAGTTTCACACTGGGGCGGTGTTTCACACGGGGGGGGAGTTTCACACTGGGGGGGAGTTTCACACTCAGGGAGCTTCACACTGTGGGGGAGTTTCACACTCGGGGAGTTTCACACTGGAGGGGGAGTTTCACACTGCGGGGTGTTTCGCACTGCGGGGAGTTTCTCACTGCGGGGTGAGTTTCACATTGAGAGGGAGTTTCAAACTGAGGGGTGAGTTTCACACTGGGGGGGTGTTTCACACTCGGGGAGTTTCACACGGGGTGAGTTTCACACTAGGGGTGAGTTTCACACTAGGGGTGAGTTTCACACTGTGGGGGCGAGTTTCACACTGGGGGGGAGTTTCACACTGGGGGGGAACTTCACACTGGGGGAAGTTTCACACTGGGGGGAATTTCACACTGGGGGGGAATTTCACACTGAGGGGGAGTTTCACACTGGGGGGAGATTCACACTGGGGGGAGTTTCACACTCGGGGGGGACTTTCACACTGGTGGGGAGTTTCACACTGGAGGGAGTTTCACACTGGGGGGAATTTCACACTGAGGGGGAGTTTCACACTGGGGGGAGATTCACACTGGGGGGAGTTTCACACCGGGGGGGAGTTTCACACTGAGGGGCATCTTCTCACTGGGTGGAGATTCACACTGCGGGGGAGCTTCACACTGGCTGGGTTTTTCACATGGTGGCTGTTTCACACTGAGAGGGAGTTTCACAGTGGGGGTGAGTTTCACACTCGGGGAGTTTCACACTCGGGGAGTTTCACACTGCGGGGAGTTTCACACTGGGGGAGTTTCACACTGCGGGGAGTTTCACATTGGGGGGAGTTTCACACTGGGGGGGAGTCTCACACTGGGGGGGAGTTTCACACTGGGGGGAGTTTCACACTCGGGGAGTTTCACACTGGGGGGGAGTTTTACACAGCGGGGAGTTTCGCACTGCGGGGTGTTTCTCACTGCGGGGTGAGTTTCACACTGGGGGTGAGTTTCACATTGAGGGGGAGTTTCAAACTGAGGGGTGAGTTTCACACTGGGCGGGTGTTTCACACTCGGGGAGTTTCACACGGGGTGAGTTTCACACTAGGGGTGAGTTTCACACTAGGGGTGAGTTTCACACTGTGGGGGCGAGTTTCACACTGTGGGGGAGTTTCGCACTGGGGGGAACTTCACACTGGGGGTGAGTTTCACACTGGGGGTGAATTTCACACTGGGGTGGAATTTCACACTGGGGTGGAATTTCACACTGGGGGGGAATTTCACACTGAGGGAGAGTTTCACACTGGGGGGAGATTCACACTGGGGGGAGTTTCACACTCAGGGGGGAGTTTCACACTGGTGTGGAGTTTCACACTCGGGGAGTTTCACACTGGGGGAGTTTCACACTGGGGGTGTTTCACACTGGGGGGGCAGTTTCATACTGCGGGGAGTTTCACACTGCGGGGATTTTTGCACTGCGGGGAGTTTCACACTGCGGGGTGAGTTTCACACTGGGGGTGAGTTTCACACTGAGGGGCAGTTTCACACTGAGGGGGGAGTTTCACACTGAGGGGGGAGTTTCACACTGAGGGTGAGTTTCACACTCGGGGTGAATTTCACACTGGGGTGGCGAGTTTCACACTGTGGGGGAGATTCACACTGGGGGGGAATTTCACATTGGGGGGGAATTTCACACTGAGGGGGAGTTTCACACTGGGGGGAGTTTCACACTTGGGGGAGAGTTTCATACCGGGGGAGTTTCACACTGGGGGGGAGTTTCACACTGAGTGGAGTTTAACACTGGAGCGGAGTTTCACACTGGGGGAGTTTCACACTAGGGGGAGTTTCACACTGGAGGGAGTTTCACACTGGAGGGAGTTTCACACAGGGGGGGAGTTTCACACTGGGGGGGAATAGCACACCGGGGGGGAGTTTCACACTCGGGGGGGAGTTTCACACTGGTGGGGAGTTTCACACTTGGGGAGTTTCACACTCGGGGAGTATCACACTCGGGGAGTTTCACACTGGGGGAGTTTCACACTGGGGGTCAGTTTCATACTGCGGGGAGTTTCACACTGCGGGGTGAGTTTCACACTGGGGGTGAGTTTCACACTGAGGGGGAGTTTCACACTGAGAGGGGAGTTTCACACTGAGGGGGGAATTTCACACTGAGGGGGAGTTTCACACTGGGGGGAGTTTCACACTTGGGGGAGAGTTTCACACTCAGGGAGTTTCACACTGCGGGGAGTTTCACACTGAGTGGAGTTTCACACTGGAGCGGTGTTTCACACTGGGGGAGTTTCACACTGGGGGGGGAGTTTCACACTGGAGGGAGTATCACACTGGAGGGAGTTTCACACGGGGGGGAATTTCACACTTGGGGGAAATTGCACACCGGGGGGGAGTTTTACACTGAGGGGCATCTTCTCACTGGGTGGAGATTCACACTGCGGGGGAGCTTCACACTGGCTGGGTTTTTCACATGGTGGCTGTTTCACACTGAGGGGGAGTTTCACACTGGGGGTGAGTTTCACAGTGGGGGTGAGTTTCACACTCGGGGAGTTTCACACTGCGGGGAGTTTCACACTTGGGGGGCGTTTCACTCTCGGGGAGTTTCACACTGCGGGGAGTTTCACACTCGGGGAGTTTCACACTCAGGGAGTTTCACACTGCGGGGAGTTTCACACTGGGGGAGTTTCACACTGCGGGGAGTTCACATTTAGGGGAGTTTCACACTGGGGGGGAGTTTCACAGTGGGGGTGAGTTTCACACTCGTGGAGTTTCACACTGTGGGGAGTTTCACACTGGGGGGGAGTTTCACACTCGGGGAGTTTCACACTGCGGGGAGTTTCACACTCGGGGAGTTTCACACTCGGGGAGTTTCACACTGCGGGGAGTTTCACATTGGGGGGAGTTTCACACTGGGGGGGAGTTTCACACTGGGGGTGAGTTTCACACTGGGGCGGTGTTTCACACTGGGGGGGACTTTCACACTGGGGGGGAGTTTCACACTCGGGGAGCTTCACACTGTGGGGGAGTTTCACACTCGGGGAGTTTCACACTGGAGGGGGAGTTTCACACTGCGGGGTGTTTCGCACTGCGGGGAGTTTCTCACTGCGGGGTGAGTTTCACACTGGGGGTGAGTTTCACATTGAGGGGGAGTTTCAAACTGAGGGGTGAGTTTCACACTGAGGGGTGAGTTTCACACTGGGGGGGTGTTTCACACTCGGGGAGTTTCACACGGGGTGAATTTCACACTAGGGGTGAGTTTCACACTGTGGGGGCGAGTTTCACACTGGGGGGGAGTTTCACACTGGGGGGGAACTTCACACTGGGGGAAGTTTCATACTGGGGGGAATTTCACACTGGGGGGGAATTTCACACTGAGGGGGAGTTTCACACTCGGGGGGGAGTTTCACACTGAGGGGCATCTTCTCACTGGGTGGAGATTCACACTGCGGGGGAGCTTCACACTGGCTGGGTTTTTCACATGGTGGCTGTTTCACACTGAGAGGGAGTTTCACAGTGGGGGTGAGTTTCACACTCGAGGAGTTTCACACTCGGGGAGTTTCACACTGCGGGGAGTTTCACACTGGGGGAGTTTCACACTGCGGGGAGTTTCACATTGGGGGGAGTTTCACACTGGGGGGGAGTTTCACACTGGGGGGGAGTTTCACATTGAGGGGGAGTTTCAAACTGAGGGGTGAGTTTCACACTGAGGGGTGAGTTTCACACTGGGGGGGTGTTTCACACTCGGGGAGTTTCACACGGGGTGAGTTTCACACTAGGGGTGAGTTTCACACTAGGGGTGAGTTTCACACTGTGGGGGCGAGTTTCACACTGTGGGGGAGTTTCACACTGGGGGGGAACTTCACACTGGGGGTGAGTTTCACACTGGGGGTGAATTTCACACTGGGGCGGAATTTCACACTGGGGGGGAATTTCACACTGAGGGAGAGTTTCACACTGGGGGGAGATTCACACTGGGGGGAGTTTCACACTCGGGGGGAGTTTCGCACTGGTGTGGAGTTTCACACTTGGGGAGTTTCACACTCGGGGAGTTTCACACTCGGGGAGTTTCACACTGGGGGAGTTTCACACTGGGGGGGCAGTTTCATACTGCGGGGAGTTTCACACTGCGGGGATTTTTGCACTGCGGGGAGTTTCACACTGCGGGGTGAGTTTCACACTGGGGGTGAGTTTCACACTGAGGGGCAGTTTCACACTGAGGGGGGAGTTTCACACTGAGGGGGGAGTTTCACACTGAGGGTGAGTTTCACACTAGGGGTGAGTTTCACACTGAGGTGGCGAGTTTCACACTGTGGTGGCGAGTTTCACACTGTGGGGGAGATTCACACTGGGGGGGAATTTCACATTGGGGGGGAATTTCACACTGAGGGGGAGTTTCACACTGGGGGGAGTTTCACACTTGGGGGAGAGTTTCATACCGGGGGAGTTTCACACTGGGGGGGAGTTTCACACTGAGTGGAGTTTCACACTGGAGCGGAGTTTCACACTGGGGGAGTTTCACACTAGGGGGAGTTTCACACTGGAGGGAGTTTCACACTGGAGGGAGTTTCACACAGGGGGGGAGTTTCACACTGGCTGGGTTTTTCACATGGTGGCTGTTTCACACGGAGGGGGAGTTTCACAGTGGTGGTGAGTTTCACACTCGTGGAGTTTCACACTGCGGGGAGTTTCACACTGGGGGGGAGTTTCACACTCGGGGAGTTTCACACTGCTGGGCGTTTCACACTCGGGGAGTTTCACACTGCGGGGAGTTTCACACTGGGGAAGTTTCACACTGCGGGGAGTTTCACATTGGGGGGAGTTTCACACTGGGTGGGAGTTTCACACTGGGGGGGAGTTTCACACTGGGGCGGTGTTTCACACTGGGGGGGAGTTTATCACTGGGGGGGAGTTTCACACTGGGGGGGAGTTTCACACTGGGGGGGAGTTTCACACTGGAGGGGGAGTTTCACACTGGGGGGGAGTTTCACACTCGGGGAGCTTCACACTGTGGGGGAATTTCACACTGCGGGGTGTTTCGCACTGCGGGGAGTTTCTCACTGCGGGGTGAGTTTCACACTGGGGGTGAGTTTCACATTGAGGGGGAGTTTCAAACTGAGGGGTGAGTTTCACACTGAGGGGTGAGTTTCACACTGGGGGGGTGTTTCACTCTCGGGGAGTTTCACATGGGGTGAGTTTCACACTAGGGGTGAGTTTCACACTAGGGGTGAGTTTCACACTGTGGGGGCGAGTTTCACACTGGGGGGGAGTTTCACACTGGGGGGGAACTTCACACTGGGGGGGAGTTTCACACTGGGGGGGAATTTCACACTGGGGGGGAATTTCACACTGAGGGGGAGTTTCACACTGGGGGAGATTCACACTGGGGGGAGTTTCACACTCGGGGGGGAGTTTCACACTGGTGGGGAGTTTCACACTTGGGGAGTTTCACACTCGGGGAGCTTCACACTCGGGGAGTTTCACACTGGGGGAGTTTCACACTGGGGGGGCAGTTTCATACTGCGGGGAGTTTCACACTGCGGGGATTTTCGCACTGTGGGGAGTTTCACACTGCGGGGTGAGTTTCACACTGGGGGTGAGTTTCACGCTGGGGTGAGTTTCACACTGAGGGGGTAGTTTCACACTGAGGGGGGAGTTTCACACTAAGGGTGAGTTTCACACGAGGGGTGAGTTTCACACTGGGGTGGCGAGTTTCACACTGGGGGAGATTCACACTGGGGGTTAGTTTCACACTGAGCGGGAGTTTCACACTGCGGGGTGAGATTCACACTGGGGGGGAGTTTCACACTGAGTGGAGATTCACACTGGAGGGGACTTTCACACTGGGGGGAGTTTCACACTGGGGGGGGAGTTTCACACTGGGGGGGAGTTTCACACTGAGTGGAGATTCACACTGGAGGGGACTTTCACACTGGGGGGAGTTTCACACTGGGGGGGGAGTTTCACACTGGAGGGAGTTTCACACTGGAGCGAGTTTCACACCGGGGGGGAGTTTCACACTGAGGGGCATCTTCTCACTGGGTGGAGATTCACACTGCGGGGGAGCTTCACACTGGTTGGGTTTTTCACATGGTGGCTGTTTCACACTGAGAGGGAGTTTCACAGTGGGGGTCAGTTTCACACTCAGGGAGTTTCACACTTGGGGAGTTTCACACTGCGGGGAGTTTCACACTGGGGGAGTTTCACACTGCGGGGAGTTTCACATTGGGGGGAGTTTCACACTGGGGGGGAGTTTCACACTGGGGGGAGTTTCACACTGGGGGGGAGTTTCACACTGGGGGTAGTTTCACACTGGGGGGGAGTTTCACACTGCGGGGAGTTTCACATTGGGGGGAGTTTCACACTGTGGGGGAGTTTCACACTCGGGGAGTTTCACACTGGGGGGGGAGTTTCACACTGCGGGGAGTTTCTCACTGCGGGGTGATTTTCACACTGGGGGTGAGTTTCACATTGAGGGGGAGTTTCAAACTGAGGGGTGAGTTTCACACTGAGGGGTGAGTTTCACACTGGGGGGGTTTTTCACACTCGGGGAGTTTCACACGGGGTGAATTTCACACGAGGGGTGAGTTTCACACTAGGGGTGAGTTTCACACTGTGGGGGCGAGTTTCACACTGGGGGGGAGTTTCACACTGGGGGGGAACTTCACACTGGGGGTGAGTTTCACACTGGGGGGGAATTTCACACTGAGGGAGAGTTTCACACTGGGGGGAGATTCACACTGGGGGCAGTTTCACACTCGGGGGGGAGTTTCACACTGGGGGAGTCTCACACTCGGGGAGTATCACACTCGGGGAGTTTCACACTGGGGGAGTTTCACACTGGGGGGGCAGTTTCCTACTGCGGGGAGTTTCACACTGCGGGGAGTTTCGCACTGCGGGGAGTTTCACACTGCGGGGAGTTTCACACTGGGGGTGAGTTTCACACTGGGGGTGAGTTTCACACTGAGGGGGAGTTTCACACTGAGGGGGGAGTTTCACACTGAGGGGGGAGTTTCACACTAAGGGTGAGTTTCACACTAGGGGTGAGTTTCACACTGCGGGGAGTTTCACACTGCGGGGTGAGTTTCACACTGGGGGTGAGTTTCACACTGAGGGGGAGTTTCACACTGAGGGGGGAGTTTCACACTGAGGGGGGAGTTTCACACTAAGGGTGAGTTTCACACTAGGGGTGAGTTTCACACTGGGGTGGCGAGTTTCACACTGTGGGGGAGATTCACACTGGGGGGGAATTTCACATTGGGGGGGAATTTCACACTGAGGGGGAGTTTCACACTGGGGGGAGTTTCACACTTGGGGGAGAGTTTCATACCGAGGGAGTTTCACACTGTGGGGGCGTTTCACACTGAGTGGAGTTTCACACTGGAGCGGAGTTTCACACTGGGGGAGTTTCACACTGGGGGGGGAGTTTCACACTGGAGGGAGTATCACACTGGAGGGAGTTTCACACAGGGGGGGAATTTCACACTTGGGGGAATAGCACACCGGGGGGGAGTTTTACACTGAGGGGCAGATTCTCACTGGGTGGAGATTCACACTGCGGGGGGAGATTCACACTGGCTGAGTTTTTCACATGGTGGCTGTTTCACACTGAGGGGGAGTTTCACACTGGGGGTGAGTTTCACAGTGGGGGTGAGTTTCACAGTGGGGGTGAGTTTCACAGTGGGGGTGAGTTTCACACTGGGGGTGAGTTTCACAGTGGGGGTGAGTTTCACACTCGGGGAGTTTCACACTGCGGGGAGTTTCACACTGGGGGGGCGTTTCACACTCGGGGAGTTTCACACTGCGGGGAGTTTCACACTCGGGGAGTTTCACACTCAGGGAGTTTCACACTGCGGGGAGTTTCACACTGGGGGAGTTTCACACTGTGGGGAGTTTCACATTGGGGGGAGTTTCACACTGGGGGGGAGTTTCACACTGGGGCGGAGTTTCACACTGGGGGGGTGTTTCACACTGGGGAGGAGTTTCACACTGGGGGGGAGTTTCACACTCGGGGAGCTTCACACTGTGGGGAGTTTCACACTCGGGGAGTTTCACACTGGGGGGGGAGTTTCACACTATGGGGAGTTTCGCACTGCGGGGAGTTTCTCACTGGGGGCGAGTTTCACATTGAGGGGGAGTTTCAAACTGTGGGGTGAGTTTCACACTGAGGGGTGAGTTTCACACTGGGAGGTGTTTCAAACTCGGGGAGTTTCACACGGGGTGAGTTTCACACTAGGGGTGAGTTTCACACTAGGGGTGAGTTTCACACTGTGGGGGCGAGTTTCACACTGGGGGGGAACTTCAAACTGGGGGGGAGTTTCACACTGGGGGGGAATTTCACACTGGGGGGGAATTTCACACTGAGGGGGAGTTTCACACTGTGGGGAGATTCACACTGGGGGGAGTTTCACACTCGGGGGGGAGTTTCACACTGGTGGGGAGTTTCACACTTGGGGAGTTTCACACTCGGGGAGTTTCACACTGGGGGAGTTTCACACTGGGGGGGCAGTTTCATACTGCGGGGAGTTTCACACTGCGGGGATTTTCGCACTGCGGGGAGTTTCACACGGCGGGGTGAGTTTCACACTGGGGTGAGTTTCACACTGAGGGTGAGTTTCACACTGAGGGGCAGTTTCACACTGAGGGGGGAGTTTCACACTGAGGGGGGAGTTTCACACTGAGGGTGAGTTTCACACTTGGGGTGAGTTTCACACTAGGGTGGCGAGTTTCACACTGTGGGGGAGATTCACACTGGGGGGGAATTTCACATTGGGGGGGAATTTCACACTGAGGGGGAGTTTCACACTGGGGGGTGTTTCACACTTGGGGGAGAGTTTCATACCGGGGGAGTTTCACACTGGCGGAGAGTTTCACACTGAGTGGAGTTTCACACTGGAGGGGAGTTTCACACTGGGGGTAGTTTCACGCTGGGGGGGGAGTTTCACACTGGAGGGAGTTTCACACTGGAGGGAGTTTCACACAGGGGGGGAGTTTCACACTGGGGGGGAATTTCACACCGGGGGGGAGTTTCACACTAAGGGTAAGATTCTCACTGGGTGGAGATTCACACTGCGGGGGTAGATTCACACTGGCTGGGTTTTTCACATGGTGGCTGTTTCACACTGAGGGGGAGTTTCACACTGGGGGTGAGTTTCACAGTGGGGGTGAGTTTCACACTCGGGGAGTTTCACACTGCGGGGAGTTTCACACTGGGGGGGAGTTTCATACTCGGGGAGTTTCACACTGCGGGGAGTTTCGCACTGGGGGAGTTTCACACTGCGGTGAGTTTCACACTGGGGGTAAGTTTGACACTGAGGGGGAGTTTCACACTGGGGGGGAGTTTCACACTGGGGGGAGTTTCACACTGGGGGGGAGTTTCACACTGGGGGGGAGTTTCACACGGGGGGGAGTCTCACACTCGGGGAGTTGCACACTGTGGGGGAGTTTCACACTGCGGGGAGTTTCACACTGCGGGGAGTTTCACACTGCGGGGTGTTTCGCACTGCGGGGTGTTTCGCACTGCGTGGTGAGTTACACACTGGGGGTGAGTTTCACATTGAGGGGGAGTTTCAAACTGAGGGGTGAGTTTCACACTGAGGGGTGAGTTTCACAATGGGGGGGAGTTTCACACTCGGGGAGTTGCACACGGGGTGAGTTTCACACTATGTGTGAGTTTCACACTGGGGGGGCAAGTTTCACACTGGGGTGGTTTTTCACACTGGGGGGGAACTTCACACTGGGGGGGGTTTCACACTGGGGGGGAATTTCACACTGGGGGTGAATTTCACACTGGGGGGGGAGTTTCACACTGAGGGGGAGTTTCACACTTGGGGGGGAGTTTCATACCGGGGGAGTTTCACACTGTGGGGAAGTTTCACACTGGGGGTAGTTTCACACTCGGGAGGGAGCTTCACACTGCGAGAGGGTTCCACAGTGGGGGGTGGGGAGTTTCACACTTGGGTGGGGTTTCACACTGCGGAGGGAGTTTCACACTGGGGGGAGTTTCACACTGGGGGTAGTTTCACACTTTGGGGAAGTTTCACACTGCGGGGGAGTTTCACACTGGGGTGGAGTTTCACACTGTGGGGAGTTACACACGGGGGGGAGTATCACATTGGGGGGCGTTTCACATGGGGGTGTTTCACACTGGGGGGAGTTTCACACTGGGGGGAGTTTCACACTGGGGGAGTTTCACATGGGGGCAAGTTTCACACGGGGTGAAGGTTCACACTGGAGGGGAGTTTCACACTGGAGGGGAGTTTCACACTGGGGGGGCGAGTTTCACACAGGGGGGGCGAGTATCACACTGGGGGAGGGTTTCACACAGTGGGGGAATTTCACACTGGGGGGAGTTTCACACTGAGGGGGAGTTTCACACTGGGGGGAGTTTCACACTGGGAGGATTTTCACACTTGGGGGGGAGTTTCATACCGTGGGAGTTTCACACTGTGGGGGAGTTTCACTCTGGGGGGAGATTCACACTCGGGAGGGAGTTTCACACTGCGAGGGCGTTCCACACTGTGGGGTGGGGACTTTCACACTGGGGGGGAGTTTCATGCTGGGGGGGAATTTCACAATAGGGAGGAGTTTCATACTGGGGGGGTGTTACACACAGGGGGGAGTCTCACACTCGGGGGGGAAGTTTCACATTGGGGGGGAGTTTCACACTGAGGGTGAGTATCACACTGGGGGGAGTTTCACACTGGAGGGAGTTTCACACTGGAGGGTGTTTCACACTGGGTGGGTGTTTCACACTGGGGGGAGTTTCACACTGGGGGGAGTTTCACACTGGGGAGGAGTTTCACACTGGGGGGAAGTTTCACACTGTGTTGGAGTTTCACACTGCGGGGGAGATTCACACTGGGGGGGTGTTTCACACTGGGGGGAGTTTCACACTGGGGTTAGTTTCACACTGGGGGGAGTTTCACACTGGTGTGGAGTTTCACACTGAGGGGGAGTTTCACACTGGGAGGAGTTTCACACTGGGGGCGAGTTTCACACTAGGGGAGTTTCACACTGGGGCTGTTTCACACTGGGGGGAGTTTCACACTCGGGGAGGTTCACACTGGGGTGGCAGTTTCACACTGCGGGGAGTTTCACACTGCGGGGGGTTTCACACTGCGGGGTGATTTTCACACTGCGGGTTGAGTTTCACACTGAGAGGGAGTGTCACACTGCGGGGTGAGTTTCACACTGAGGGGGAGTTTCACACTGAGGGGCGAGTTTCACACAGGGGGGTTGAGTTTCACACTGGGGTCGAGTTTCACACTGCGGGGGATTTTCACACTGAGGGGGAGTTTCACAATGAGGGGGAGTTTCACACTGGGGGGGAGTTTCACACTGGGAGGGAGTTTCACACTGGGGGGAGTTTCACACTGGGATGGAGTTTCACACTGGTGGGGAGTTTCACACTGGGGGGAGATTCACACGGGGGGAGTTTCACACTGCGGGGAGTTTCACACTGGTGGGAGTTTCACACTGAGGGGAGCTTCACACGGGAGGGGTGTTTCACATGGGGGGGAGTTTCACACTGGAGGGTGTTTCACACTGGGGGGAGTTTCACACTTGGGGCGAGTTTCACACTGTGGGGGAGTTTCACACTTGGGGGGAGTTTCATACTGAGGGGCAGTTTCTCACTGGGTGGAGATTCACACTGCAGGGGGAGATTCACACTGGCTGGGTTTTTCACATGGGGGCTGTTTCACACTGAGGGGGAGTTTCACAGTGGGGGTGAGTTGCACACTCAGGGAATTTCACACTGCGGGGAGTTTCACACTGGGGGGGAGTTTCACACTCGGGGTGTTTCACACTGCGGTGAGTTTCACACTGGGGGAGTTTCACACTGCGGGGAGTTTCACACTGGGGGTAAGTTTCACACTGAGGGGGAGTTTCACACTGGGGGGGAGTTTCACACTGGGGGGGAGTTTCACACTGGGGAGGAGTTTCACACTCGGGGAGTTTCACACTGGGGGAGAATTTCACACTCGGGGAGTTGCACACTGGGGAGGTGTTTCACACTCGGGGAGTTTCACACTGGGGGGGTGTTTCACACTCGGGGAGTTTCACACTGGGGGGGAGATTCACACTGCAGTGAGTTTCGCATGGCGGGGAGTTTCGCACTGCGAGGTGAGTTTCACAATGGTGGTGAGTTTCACACTGAGGGTGAGTTTCACATGAGGGAGGAGTTTCACACTGGGGGGAAGTTTCACACTCGGGGAGTTTCACACGGGGTGAGTTTCACACTAGGGGTGAGTTTCACACTGGGGGGCCAGTATCACACTGGGGGGGAGTTTCACACAGTGGGGGAATTTCACACTGGGGGGAGTTTCACACTGAGGGGGAGTTTCACACTGGGGGGAGTTTCACACTGGGGGGATTTTCACACTTGGGGGGGAGTTTCATACCGTGGGAGTTTCACACTGTGGGGGAGTTTCACTCTGGGGGGAGATTCACACTCGGGAGGGAGTTTCACACTGCGAGGGCGTTCCACACTGGGGGGTGGGGAGTTTCACACTGGGGGGGAGTTTCATGCTGGGGGGGAATTTCACAATAGGGAGGAGTTTCATACTGGGGGGGGTTACACACAGGGGGGAGTTTCACACTGGAGGGGAGTTTCACACTGGGGTGGAGTTACACACTGGGGGGGAGATTCACACTGGGGGTGAGTTTCACACTGGGGGAGTTTCACACTGAGGGGGAGTTTCACACTGTGGGGGATATTCACACTCGGGGAGTTGCACACTGGGGGGGAGTTTCACACTCGGGGCGTTTCACACTGGGGGGAGTTTCACACTCGGGGAGTTTCACACTGGGGGGAGTTTCACACTGCGGGGAGTTTCACACTGTGGGGTGTTTCACACTGCGGGGTGAGTTTCACACTGGGGGTAAGTTTCACACTGGGGGAGTTTCACACTGAGGGGGGAGTTTCACATGGGG
The DNA here is from genome assembly GCF_052327205.1 of Somniosus microcephalus. Classification (NCBI taxonomy): domain Eukaryota; kingdom Metazoa; phylum Chordata; class Chondrichthyes; order Squaliformes; family Somniosidae; genus Somniosus; species Somniosus microcephalus. The sequence goes on from NC_140994.1 coordinate 110,638,514, forward strand.
AGGTGAGTTTCACACTCGGGGAGTTTCACACAGGGTGAGTTTCACACTAGGGGGGAGCTTCACACTGAGGGGCGAGTTTCACACTGGGGGGATTTTCACACTGGGGTGGAGTTTCACACTGGGGGGGAGTTGCACACTGTGGGGGGAGTTTCACACTGGGGGGAGTTTCACACTGTGGGGAGTTTCACACTTGGGGGGAGTTTCACACTGAGAGGAGTTTCACACTGAGTGGAGTTTCACACAGGGAGGTAGTTTCACACTGGGGGGTAGTTTCACACTGGAGTGAGTTTCACACGGGGGTATTTCTCACGGGTGGGAGATTCACACTGGGGGTGAGTTTCACACTGGGGTGGAGTTTGCCGCTGGGGTGGAGTTTCACACTGAGGGGGAGTTTCACACTGAGGGGGAGCTTCACACTTGAGGGGGAGTTTCACACTTGAGGGGGAGTTTCACACTTGAGGGGGAGTTTCACACTGTGGGGGAGTTTCACACTTGAGGGGCCGTTTCTCACTGGGTGGAGATTCACACTGCATGGAGTTTCACACTGCGGGGGAGTTTCACTGAGGGGGGCTTGTTTCAAACTTTGGAGTGTTTCACACTGGAGGGGCGAGTTTCACACTGAGGAGGAGTTTCACATGGGGGGAGTTTCACACTGAGGGGATGTTTCACACTGGGGAGGCGATTCACACTGGGGGTGGAGTTTCACACTGGTGGGGGAGTTTCCACACTGGGGGTGAATTTCACACTGAGGGGGCGAGTTTCACACTGAGGGGTGAGTTGCACACGGGGCGGAGTTTCACACTGGGCTGGAATTTCACACTTGGGATGAGTTTCACACTTGGGGGAGTCTCACACTGGGGGGAGTTTCACGCTGTGGGGGATTTTCATTCTGGGGAAAGCTTCACACTGGGGGGAGTTTCACACTTGGGGGGGAGTTTCTTCCGGGGGAGTTTCACACTGTGGGGGTGTTTCACACTGGGGTGAGTTTCACACTCGTGAGGGAGTTTCACACTGCGAGGGTGTTCCACACTGGGGGGTGGGGTGTTTTGCACTGGGGGGGAGTTTCATGCTGGGGGGGAATTTCACAATAGGGGGGAGTTTGACACTGGGGGTGAGCTTCACACTGAGGGGGCGAGTTTCACACTGGGGGGAGTTTCACACTGGGGGGGAGTTTCACACTGGGGGGGAGTTTCACACTGAGGGGAGTTTCAGACTGGAGGGGAGTTTCACACTGGAGGGGAGTTTCACACTGGGGGGAGTTTCACACTGCGGGGAGTTTCACACTGAGGGGGAGTTTCAGACTGGGGGGGAGTTTCACCCTGGGGGGAGTTTCACACTGGGGGGGAGTTTCACACTGAGGGGGAGTTTCACACTGAGGGGAGTTTCAGACTGGAGGGGAGTTTCACACTGGAGGGGAGTTTCACACTGGGGGGAGTTTCACACTGCGGGGAGTTTCACACTGAGGGGGAGTTTCAGACTGGGGGGGAGTTTCACCCTGGGGGGAGTTTCACACTGCGGGGGAGTTTCACACTGCGGGGAGTTTCACACTGAGGGGGAGTTTCAGACTGGGGGGGAGTTTCACCCTGGGGGGAGTTTCACACTGGGGGGGCATTTCACACTGGGGGGGAGTTTCACACTGAGGGGCAGTTTCTCACTGGGTGGAGATTCACACTGCGGGGGGAGATTCACACTGGCAGCTTTTTTCACAATGGGGCTGTTTCACACTGGGGGCAGTTTCACACTGAGGGGGAGTTTCACACTGGGGGTCAGTTTCCCACTGGGGGTGAGTTTCACACTCGGGGAGTTTCACACTGCGGGGAATTTCACACTGCGGGGAGTTTCACACTGGCGGGGAGTTTCAAACTCAGGGAGTTTCACACTGCGGGGAGTTTCACACAGCGGGGAGTTTCACACTGCGGGGAGTTTCACACTGGGGGTGAGTTTCACACTGAGGGGGAGTTTCACACTGAGGGGGAGTTTCACACTGTGGGGGAGTTTCACACTCGGGGAGTTGCACACTGTGGGGGGAGTTTCACACTCGGGGCGTTTCACACTGGGGGGAGTTTCACACTCGGGGAGTTTCACACTGGGGGGGAGTTTCACACTGCGGGGAGTTTCACACAGTGGGGAGTTTCACACTGCGGGGTGAGTTTCACACTGGGGGTGAGTATCACACTGGGGGAGTTTCACACTGAGGGGGGAGTTTCACACTGCGAGGGGAGTTTCACACACGGGGAGTTTCACACAGGGTGAGTTTCACACTCGGGGTGAGTTTCACACTGTGGGGGCGAGTTTCACACGGGGGGGAGTTTCACACTGGGGGGGGATTTCACACTGGGGGGAGTTTCACACTGGGGCGAGTTTCATACTTGGGGGGGAGTTTCCTACCGGGGGAGTTTCACACTGTGGGGAGTTTCCCACTTGGGTGGGAGTTTCATACCGGGGGAGTTTCACACTGGGGGAGTTTCACACTGGGGGGAGTTTCCCACTTGGGTGGGAGTTTCATACCGGGGGAGTTTCATACCGGGGGAGTTTCACACTGGGGGGAGTTTCACACTCGGGAGGGAGTTTCACACTGCGAGGTCGTTCCACACTGGGGGTTGGGGAGTTTCACACTGGGGGGGAGTTTAATGCTGGGGGGGAATTTCACAATAGGGAGGAGTTTCACACTGGGAGGGAGTTTCACACTGCGGGGAGTTTCACACTGCGGGGGCGTTTCACACTGCGGGGGCATTTCACACTGGGGGGGAGTTTCACATGGGGGTAGTTTCACAATGGGCCGAGTTTCACACTGTTGGGAAGTTTCACACTGGAGGGGAGTTTCACACAGGGGGGAAGTTTCACATTGGGTAGGAGTTTCACACTGGGGGGGAGCTTCACACTGAGGGGGCGAGTTTCACACTGGGGGGGAGTTTCACACTGGGTAGGAGTTTCACACTGGGGTGGAGTTTCACACTGCGGGGGGAGTTGCACACTGGGGGGGAGTTTCACACTGGGGTGGAGTTTCACACTGCGGGGGGAGTTGCACACTGCGGGGGAGTTTCACACTGGGGGGAGTTTCACACTGAGAGGAGTTTCACACTGAGGGGAGTTTCACACTCGGGGGGGAAGTTTCACATTGGGGGGAGTTTCACACTGAGGGTGAGTATCACACTGGGGGGAGTTTCACACTGGAGGGAGTTTCACACTGGAGGGTGTTTCACACTGGGTGGGTGTTTCACACTGGGGGGAGTTTCACACTGGGGCGAGTTTCATACTTGGGGGGGAGTTTCCTACCGGGGGAGTTTCACACTGTGGGGAGTTTCCCACTTGGGTGGGAGTTTCATACCGGGGGAGTTTCACACTGGGGGAGTTTCACACTGGGGGGAGTTTCCCACTTGGGTGGGAGTTTCATACCGGGGGAGTTTCATACCGGGGGAGTTTCACACTGGGGGGAGTTTCACACTCGGGAGGGAGTTTCACACTGCGAGGTCGTTCCACACTGGGGGTTGGGGAGTTTCACACTGGGGGGGAGTTTAATGCTGGGGGGGAATTTCACAATAGGGAGGAGTTTCACACTGGGAGGGAGTTTCACACTGCGGGGAGTTTCACACTGCGGGGGCGTTTCACACTGCGGGGGCATTTCACACTGGGGGGGAGTTTCACATGGGGGTAGTTTCACAATGGGCCGAGTTTCACACTGTTGGGAAGTTTCACACTGGAGGGGAGTTTCACACAGGGGGGAAGTTTCACATTGGGTAGGAGTTTCACACTGGGGGGGAGCTTCACACTGAGGGGGCGAGTTTCACACTGGGGGGGAGTTTCACACTGGGTAGGAGTTTCACACTGGGGTGGAGTTTCACACTGCGGGGGGAGTTGCACACTGTGGGGGAGTTTCACACTGGGGTGGAGTTTCACACTGCGGGGGGAGTTGCACACTGGGGGGGAGTTTCACACTGGGGGGAGTTTCACACTGAGAGGAGTTTCACACTGAGGGGAGTTTCACACTCGGGGGGGAAGTTTCAGATTGGGGGGGAGTTTCACACTGAGGGTGAGTATCACACTGGGGGGAGTTTCACACTGAGGGTGAGTATCACACTGGGGGGAGTTTCACACTGGAGAGAGTTTCACACTGGAGGGTGTTTCACACTGGGTGGGTGTTTCACACTGGGGGAGTTTCACACTGGGGGGAGTTTCACACTGGGGAGGAGTTTCACACTGGGGGGAAGTTTCACACTGGGGTGGAGTTTCACACTGAGGGGGAGATTCACACTGGGGGGGTGTTTCACACTGGGGGGAGTTTCACACTGGGGGGGAGTTTCACACTGGTGTGGAGTTTCACACTGAGGGGGAGTTTCACACTGGGGGGAGTTTCACACTGGGGGCGAGTTTCACACTAGGGGAGTTTCACACTGGGGGGCAGTTTCACACTGCGGGGTGTTTCACACTGCGGGGGGTTTCACACTGAGGGGGAGTTTCACACTGAGGGGCGAGTTTCACACAGGGGGGTTGAGTTTCACACTGGGGTCGAGTTTCACACTGCGGGGGATTTTCACACTGAGGGGGAGTTTCACAATGAGGGGGAGTTTCACACTGGGGGGGAGTTTCACACTGGGAGGGAGTTTCACACTGGGAGGGAGTTTCACACTGGGGGGAGTTTCACACTGGGTTGGAGTTTCACACTGGTGGGGAGTTTCACACTGCGGGGAGTTTCACACTGGTGGGAGTTTCACACTGAGGGGAGTTTCACACGGGAGGGGTGTTTCACACGGGGGGGAGTTTCACACTGGGGGGAGTTTCACACTGGAGGGTGTTTCACACTGGGGGGAGTTTCACACTTGGGGCGAGTTTCACACTGTGGGGGAGTTTCACACTTGGGGGGAGTTTCATACTGAGGGGCAGTTTCTCACTGGGTGGAGATTCACACTGCAGGGGGAGATTCACACTGGCTGGGTTTTTCAGATGGGGCTGTTTCACACTGAGGGGGAGTTTCACAGTGGGGGTGAGTTTCACACTCAGGGAATTTCACACTGCGGGGAGTTTCACACTGGGGGAGTTTCACACTGCGGGGAGTTTCACACTGGGGGTAAGTTTCACACTGAGGGGGAGTTTCACACTGGGGGGGAGTTTCACACTGGGGGGGAGTTTCACAGGAGGGAGGAGTTTCACACTGGGGGGGAGTTTCACACTGGGGGTAAGTTTCACACTGAGGGGGAGTTTCACACTGGGGGGGAGTTTCACACTGGGGGGGAGTTTCACACTGGGGAGGAGTTTCACACTCGGGGAGTTTCACTCTGGGGGAGAATTTCACACTCGGGGAGTTGCACACTGGGGGGGTGTTTCACACTCGGGGAGTTTCACACTGAGGGGGAGATTCACACTGCAGTGAGTTTCGCACGGCGGGGAGTTTCGCACTGCGAGGTGAGTTTCACAATGGTGGTGAGTTTCACACTGAGGGTGAGTTTCACACTGAGGGGTGAGTTTCACAGGAGGGAGGAGTTTCACACTGGGGGGGAGTTTCACACTCGGGGAGTTTCACACGGGGTGAGTTTCACACTCGGGGTGAGTTTCACACTGGGGGGCGAGTATCACACTGGGGGGGAGTTTCACACAGTGGGGGAATTTCACACTGGGGGGGAGCTTCACACTGAGGGGGCGAGTTTCACACTGGGGGGGAGTTTCACACTGGGTAGGAGTTTCACACTGGGGTGGAGTTTCACACTGCGGGGGGAGTTGCACACTGGGGGGGAGTTTCACACTGGGGTGGAGTTTCACACTGCGGGGGGAGTTGCACACTGCGGGGGAGTTTCACACTGGGGGGAGTTTCACACTGAGAGGAGTTTCACACTGAGGGGAGTTTCACACTCGGGGGGGAAGTTTCACATTGGGGGGGAGTTTCACACTGAGGGTGAGTATCACACTGGGGGGAGTTTCACACTGGAGGGAGTTTCACACTGGAGGGTGTTTCACACTGGGTGGGTGTTTCACACTGGGGGGAGTTTCACACTGGGGCGAGTTTCATACTTGGGGGGGAGTTTCCTACCGGGGGAGTTTCACACTGTGGGGAGTTTCCCACTTGGGTGGGAGTTTCATACCGGGGGAGTTTCACACTGGGGGAGTTTCACACTGGGGGGAGTTTCCCACTTGGGTGGGAGTTTCATACCGGGGGAGTTTCATACCGGGGGAGTTTCACACTGGGGGGAGTTTCACACTCGGGAGGGAGTTTCACACTGCGAGGTCGTTCCACACTGGGGGTTGGGGAGTTTCACACTGGGGGGGAGTTTAATGCTGGGGGGGAATTTCACAATAGGGAGGAGTTTCACACTGGGAGGGAGTTTCACACTGCGGGGAGTTTCACACTGCGGGGGCGTTTCACACTGCGGGGGCATTTCACACTGGGGGGGAGTTTCACATGGGGGTAGTTTCACAATGGGCCGAGTTTCACACTGTTGGGAAGTTTCACACTGGAGGGGAGTTTCACACAGGGGGGAAGTTTCACATTGGGTAGGAGTTTCACACTGGGGGGGAGCTTCACACTGAGGGGGCGAGTTTCACACTGGGGGGGAGTTTCACACTGGGTAGGAGTTTCACACTGGGGTGGAGTTTCACACTGCGGGGGGAGTTGCACACTGGGGGGGAGTTTCACACTGGGGTGGAGTTTCACACTGCGGGGGGAGTTGCACACTGGGGGGGAGTTTCACACTGGGGGGAGTTTCACACTGAGAGGAGTTTCACACTGAGGGGAGTTTCACACTCGGGGGGGAAGTTTCAGATTGGGGGGGAGTTTCACACTGAGGGTGAGTATCACACTGGGGGGAGTTTCACACTGAGGGTGAGTATCACACTGGGGGGAGTTTCACACTGGAGAGAGTTTCACACTGGAGGGTGTTTCACACTGGGTGGGTGTTTCACACTGGGGGAGTTTCAATCTGGGGGGAGTTTCACACTGGGGAGGAGTTTCACACTGGGGGGAAGTTTCACACTGGGGTGGAGTTTCACACTGAGGGGGAGATTCACACTGGGGGGGTGTTTCACACTGGGGGGAGTTTCACACTGGGGGGGAGTTTCACACTGGTGTGGAGTTTCACACTGAGGGGGAGTTTCACACTGGGGGGAGTTTCACACTGGGGGCGAGTTTCACACTAGGGGAGTTTCACACTGGGGGGCAGTTTCACACTGCGGGGTGTTTCACACTGCGGGGGGTTTCACACTGAGGGGGAGTTTCACACTGAGGGGCGAGTTTCACACAGGGGGGTTGAGTTTCACACTGGGGTCGAGTTTCACACTGCGGGGGATTTTCACACTGAGGGGGAGTTTCACAATGAGGGGGAGTTTCACACTGGGGGGGAGTTTCACACTGGGAGGGAGTTTCACACTGGGAGGGAGTTTCACACTGGGGGGAGTTTCACACTGGGTTGGAGTTTCACACTGGTGGGGAGTTTCACACTGCGGGGAGTTTCACACTGGTGGGAGTTTCACACTGAGGGGAGTTTCACACGGGAGGGGTGTTTCACACGGGGGGGAGTTTCACACTGGGGGGAGTTTCACACTGGAGGGTGTTTCACACTGGGGGGAGTTTCACACTTGGGGCGAGTTTCACACTGTGGGGGAGTTTCACACTTGGGGGGAGTTTCATACTGAGGGGCAGTTTCTCACTGGGTGGAGATTCACACTGCAGGGGGAGATTCACACTGGCTGGGTTTTTCAGATGGGGGCTGTTTCACACTGAGGGGGAGTTTCACAGTGGGGGTGAGTTTCACACTCAGGGAATTTCACACTGCGGGGAGTTTCACACTGGGGGGGAGTTTCACACTCGGGGTGTTTCACACTGCGGGGAGTTTCACACTGGGGGAGTTTCACACTGCGGGGAGTTTCACACTGGGGGTAAGTTTCACACTGAGGGGGAGTTTCACACTGGGGGGGAGTTTCACACTGGGGGGGAGTTTCACACTGGGGAGGAGTTTCACACTCGGGGAGTTTCACTCTGGGGGAGAATTTCACACTCGGGGAGTTGCACACTGGGGGGGTGTTTCACACTCGGGGAGTTTCACACTGAGGGGGAGATTCACACTGCAGTGAGTTTCGCACGGCGGGGAGTTTCGCACTGCGAGGTGAGTTTCACAATGGTGGTGAGTTTCACACTGAGGGTGAGTTTCACACTAAGGGGTGAGTTTCACAGGAGGGAGGAGTTTCACACTGGGGGGGAGTTTCACACTCGGGGAGTTTCACACGGGGTGAGTTTCACACTCGGGGTGAGTTTCACACTGGGGGGCGAGTATCACACTGGGGGGGAGTTTCACACAGTGGGGGAATTTCACACTGGGGGGAGTTTCACACTGAGGGGGAGTTTCACACTGGGGGGAGTTTCACACTGGGAGGATTTTCACACTTGGGGGAAAGTTTCATACCGTGGGAGTTTCACACTGTGGGGGAGTTTCACTCTGGGGGGAGATTCACACTCGGGAGGGAGTTTCACACTGCGAGGGCGTTCCACACTGTGGGGTGGGGAGTTTCACACTGGGGGGGAGTTTCATGCTGGGGGGGAATTTCACAATAGGGAGGAGTTTCATACTGGGGGTGTGTTACACACAGGGGGGCGTTTCACACTCGGGGGGGAAGTTTCACATTGGGGGGGAGTTTCACACTGAGGGTGAGTATCACACTGGGGGGAGTTTCACACTGGAGGGAGTTTCACACTGGAGGGTGTTTCACACTGGGTGGGTGTTTCACACTGGGGGGAGTTTCACACTGGGGGGAGTTTCACACTGGGGAGGAGTTTCACACTGTGGGGAAGTTTCACACTGGGTTGGAGTTTCAAACTGAGGGGGAGATTCACACTGGGGGTGTGTTTCACACTGGGGGGAGTTTCACACTGGGGGTAGTTTCACACTGGGGGGGAGTTTCACACTGGGGGGGAGTTTCACACTGGGAGGAGTTTCACACTGAGGGGGAGTTTCACACTGGGAGGAGTTTCACACTGGGGGCGAGTTTCACACTAGGGGAGTTTCACACTGGGAGGAGTTTCACACTGGGGGTGAGTTTCACACTAGGGGAGTTTCACACTGGGGGGAGTTTCACACTGGGAGGAGTTTCACACTGAGGGGGAGTTTCACACTGGGAGGAGTTTCACACTGGTGTGGAGTTTCACACTGAGGGGGAGTTTCACACTGGGAGGAGTTTCACACTGGGGGCGAGTTTCACACTAGGGGAGTTTCACACTGGGGGGTGTTTCACACTGGGGGGAGTTTCACACTCGGGGAGGTTCACACTGGGGGGGCAGTTTCACACTGCGGGGAGTTTCACACTGCGGGGGGTTTCACACTGCGGGGTGATTTTCACACTGCGGGTTGAGTTTCACACTGAGAGGGAGTGTCACACTGCGGGGTGAGTTTCACACTGAGGGGGAGTTTCACACTGAGGGGCGAGTTTCACACAGGGGGGTTGAGTTTCACACTGGGGTCGAGTTTCACACTGCGGGGGATTTTCACACTGAGGGGGAGTTTCACAATGAGGGGGAGTTTCACACTGGGGGGTAGTTTCACACTGGGGGGAGTTTCACACTGGGAGGGAGTTTCACACTGGTGGGGAGTTTCACACTGGGGGGAGATTCACACGGGGGGAGTTTCACACTGCGGGGAGTTTCACACTGGTGGGAGTTTCACACTGAGGGGAGCTTCACACGGGAGGGGTGTTTCACACGGCGGGGAGTTTCACACTGGTGGGTGTTTCACACTGGGGGGAGTTTCACACTTGGGGCGAGTTTCACACTGTGGGGGAGTTTCACACTTGGGGCGAGTTTCACACTTGGGGGGAGTTTCATACTGAGGGGCAGTTTCTCACTGGGTGGAGATTCACACTGCAGGGGGAGATTCACATTGGCTGGGTTTTTCAGATGGGGGCTGTTTCACACCGAGGGGGAGTTTCACAGTGGGGGTGAGTTTCACACTCAGGGAATTTCACACTGCGGGGAGTTTCACACTGGGGGGGAGTTTCACACTCGGGGTGTTTCACACTGCGGAGAGTTTCACACTGGGGGAGTTTCACACTGCGGGGAGTTTCACACAGCGGGGAGTTTCACACTGCGGGGAGTTTCACACTGCGGGGAGTTTCACACTGGGGGTGAGTTTCACACTGAGGGGGAGTTTCACACTGAGGGGGAGTTTCACACTGTGGGGGAGTTTCACACTCGGGGAGTTGCACACTGTGGGGGGAGTTTCACACTCGGGGCGTTTCACACTGGGGGGAGTTTCACACTCGGGGAGTTTCACACTGGGGGGGAGTTTCACACTGCGGGGAGTTTCACACAGTGAGGAGTTTCACACTGCGGGGTGAGTTTCACACTGGGGGTGAGTATCACACTGGGGGAGTTTCACACTGAGGGGGGAGTTTCACACTGCGAGGGGAGTTTCACACAGGGTGAGTTTCACACTCGGGGTGAGTTTCACACTGGGGGGGCGAGTTTCACACGGGGGGGAGTTTCACACTGGGGGGGGATTTCACACTGGGGGGAGTTTCACACTGGGGCGAGTTTCATACTTGGGGGGGAGTTTCCTACCGGGGGAGTTTCACACTGTGGGGAGTTTCCCACTTGGGGGGGAGTTTCATACCGGGGGAGTTTCATACCGGGGGAGTTTCACACTGGGGGGAGTTTCACACTCGGGAGGGAGTTTCACACTGGGGGGAGTTTCACACTCGGGAGGGAGTTTCACACTGTGGGGGAGTTTCACACTGGGGAGAGTTTCACACTCGGGAGGGAGTTTCACACTGCGAGGTCGTTCCACACTGGGGGTTGGGGAGTTTCACACTGGGGGGGAGTTTAATGCTGGGGGGGAATTTCACAATAGGGAGGAGTTTCACACTGGGAGGGAGTTTCACACTGCGGGGAGTTTCACACTGCGGGGAGTTTCACACTGCGGGGGCGTTTCACATGGGGGTAGTTTCACAATGGGCCGAGTTTCACACTGTTGGGAAGTTTCACACTGCGGGGGGAGTTGCACACTGGGGGGGAGTTTCACACTGGGGGGAGTTTCACACTGAGAGGAGTTTCACACTGAGGGGAGTTTCACACTCGGGGGGGAAGTTTCACATTGGGGGGGAGTTTCACACTGAGGGTGATGATCACACTGGGGGGAGTTGCACACTGGGGGGGAGTTTCACACTGGGGGGAGTTTCACACTGAGAGGAGTTTCACACTGAGGGGAGTTTCACACTCGGGGGGGAAGTTTCACATTGGGGGGGAGTTTCACACTGAGGGTGAGTATCACACTGGGGGGAGTTTCACACTGGAGGGAGTTTCACACTGGAGGGTGTTTCACACTGGGTGGGTGTTTCACACTGGGGGGAGTTTCACACTGCGGGGAGTTTCACACTGGGGAGGAGTTTCACACTGAGGGGGAGATTCACACTGGGGGGGTGTTTCACACTGGGGGTAGTTTCACACTGGGGAGGAGTTTCACACTGAGGGGGAGATTCACACTGGGGGGGTGTTTCACACTGGGGGTAGTTTCACACTGGGGGGGAGTTTCACACTGGTGTGGAGTTTCACACTGAGGGGGAGTTTCACACTGGGGGGGAGTTTCACACTGGTGTGGAGTTTCACACTGGGGGGAGTTTCACACTAGGGGAGTTTCACACTGGGGGGTGTTTCACACTGGGGGGAGTTTCACACTCGGGGAGGTTCACACTGGGGGGCAGTTTCACACTGCGGGGTGTTTCACACTGCGGGGGGTTTCACACTGCGGGGTGATTTTCACACTGGGGGTGAGTTTCACACTGAGGGGGAGTTTCACACTGAGGGGGAGTTTCACACTGAGGGGCGAGTTTCACACTGGGGTCGAGTTTCACACTGCGGGGGATTTTCACACTGAGGGGGAGTTTCACAATGAGGGGGAGTTTCAGACTGGGGGGGAGTTTCACACTGGGAGGGAGTTTCACACTGGGGGGAGTTTCACACTGGGATGGAGTTTCACACTGGTGGGGAGTTTCACACTGGGGGGAGATTCACACTGGGGGGAGTTTCACACTGCGGGGAGTTTCACACTGGTGGGAGTTTCACACTGAGGGGAGTTTCACACGGGAGGGGTGTTTCACACGGGGGGGAGTTTCACACTGGGGGGAGTTTCACACTGGAGGGTGTTTCACACTGGGGGGAGTTTCACACTTGGGGCGAGTTTCACACTGTGGGGGAGTTTCACACTTGGGGGGAGTTTCATACTGAGGGGCAGTTTCTCACTGGGTGGAGATTCACACTGCAGGGGGAGATTCACACTGGCTGGGTTTTTCAGATGGGGGCTGTTTCACACTGAGGGGGAGTTTCACAGTGGGGGTGAGTTTCACACACAGGGAATTTCACACTGCGGGGAGTTTCACACTGGGGGGGAGTTTCACACTCGGGGTGTTTCACACTGGGGGAGTTTCACACTGCGGGGAGTTTCACACTGGGGGAGTTTCACACTGCGGGGAGTTTCACACTGGGGGTAAGTTTCACACTGAGGGGGAGTTTCACACTGGGGGGGAGTTTCACACTGGGGGGGAGTTTCACACTGGGGAGGAGTTTCACACTCGGGGAGTTTCACTCTGGGGGAGAATTTCACACTCGGGGAGTTGCACACTGGGGGGGTGTTTCACACTCGGGGAGTTTCACACTGAGGGGGAGATTCACACTGCAGTGAGTTTCGCACGGCGGGGAGTTTCGCACTGCGAGGTGAGTTTCACAATGGTGGTGAGTTTCACACTGAGGGTGAGTTTCACACTGAGGGGTGAGTTTCACAGGAGGGAGGAGTTTCACACTGGGGGGGAGTTTCACACTCGGGGAGTTTCACACGGGGTGAGTTTCACACTCGGGGTGAGTTTCACACTGGGGGGCGAGTATCACACTGGGGGGGAGTTTCACACAGTGGGGGAATTTCACACTGGGGGGAGTTTCACACTGAGGGGGAGTTTCTCACTGGGGGGAGTTTCACACTGGGAGGATTTTCACACTTGGGGGGGAGTTTCATACCGTGGGAGTTTCACACTGTGGGGGAGTTTCACTCTGGGGGGAGATTCACACTCGGGAGGGAGTTTCACACTGCGAGGGCGTTCCACACTGTGGGGTGGGGAGTTTCACACTGGGGGGGAGTTTCATGCTGGGGGGGAATTTCACAATAGGGAGGAGTTTCATACTGGGGGGGTGTTACACACAGGGGGGCGTTTCACACTCGGGGGGGAAGTTTCACATTGGGGGGGAGTTTCACACTGAGGGTGAGTATCACACTGGGGGGAGTTTCACACTGGAGGGAGTTTCACACTGGAGGGTGTTTCACACTGGGTGGGTGTTTCACACTGGGGGGAGTTTCACACTGGGGGGAGTTTCACACTGGGGAGGAGTTTCACACTGTGGGGAAGTTTCACACTGGGTTGGAGTTTCAAACTGAGGGGGAGATTCACACTGGGGGTGTGTTTCACACTGGGGGGAGTTTCACACTGGGGGTAGTTTCACACTGGGGGGGAGTTTCACACTGGTGTGGAGTTTCACACTGAGGGGGAGTTTCACACTGGGAGGAGTTTCACACTGGGGGCGAGTTTCACACTAGGGGAGTTTCACACTGGGGGGTGTTTCACACTGGGGGGAGTTTCACACTCGGGGAGGTTCACACTGGGGGGGCAGTTTCACACTGCGGGGAGTTTCACACTGCGGGGGGTTTCACACTGCGGGGTGATTTTCACACTGCGGGTTGAGTTTCACACTGAGAGGGAGTGTCACACTGCGGGGTGAGTTTCACACTGAGGGGGAGTTTCACACTGAGGGGCGAGTTTCACACGGGGGTTGAGTTTCACACTGGGGTCGAGTTTCACACTGCGGGGGATTTTCACACTGAGGGGGAGTTTCACAATGAGCGGGAGTTTCACACTGGGGGGGAGTTTCACACTGGGAGGGAGTTTCACACTGGGATGGAGTTTCACACTGGTGGGGAGTTTCACACTGGGGGGAGATTCACACGGGGGGAGTTTCACACTGCGGGGAGTTTCACACTGGTGGGAGTTTCACACTGAGGGGAGCTTCACACGGGAGGGGTGTTTCACACGGGGGGGAGTTTCACACTGGAGGGTGTTTCACACTGGGGGGAGTTTCACACTTGGGGCGAGTTTCACACTGTGGGGGAGTTTCACACTTGGGGGGAGTTTCATACTGAGGGGCAGTTTCTCACTGGGTGGAGATTCACACTGCAGGGGGAGATTCACACTGGCTGGGTTTTTCACATGGGGGCTGTTTCACACTGAGGGGGAGTTTCACAGTGGGGGTGAGTTGCACACTCAGGGAATTTCACACTGCGGGGAGTTTCACACTGGGGGGGAGTTTCACACTCGGGGTGTTTCACACTGCGGAGAGTTTCACACTGGGGGAGTTTCACACTGCGGGGAGTTTCACACTTGGGGTAAGTTTCACACTGAGGGGGAGTTTCACACTGGGGGGGAGTTTCACACTGGGGGGGAGTTTCACACTGGGGAGGAGTTTCACACTCGGGGAGTTTCACACTGGGGGAGAATTTCACACTCGGGGAGTTGCACACTGGGGGGGTGTTTCACACTCGGGGAGTTTCACACTGAGGGGGAGTTTCACACTGGGGGGGAGTTTCACACTGGGGGGGAGTTTCACACTGGGGAGGAGTTTCACACTCGGGGAGTTTCACACTGGGGGAGAATTTCACACTCGGGGAGTTGCACACTGGGGGGGAGTTTCACACTCGGGGAGTTTCACACTGGGGGGGTGTTTCACACTCGGGGAGTTTCACACTGGGGGGGAGATTCACACTGCAGTGAGTTTCGCATGGCGGGGAGTTTCGCACTGCGAGGTGAGTTTCACAATGGTGGTGAGTTTCACACTGAGGGTGAGTTTCACACTGAGGGGTGAGTTTCACATGAGGGAGGAGTTTCACACTGGGGGGGAGTTTCACACTCGGGGAGGTTCACACTCGGGGAGTTTCACACGGGGTGAGTTTCACACTGGGGGGCCAGTATCACACTGGGGGGGAGTTTCACACAGTGGGGGAATTTCACACTGGGGGGAGTTTCACACTGAGGGGGAGTTTCACACTGGGGGGAGTTTCACACTGGGGGGATTTTCACACTTGGGGGGGAGTTTCATACCGTGGGATTTTCACACTGTGGGGGAGTTTCACTCTGGGGGGAGATTCACACTCGGGAGGGAGTTTCACACTGCGAGGGCGTTCCACACTGGGGGGTGGGGAGTTTCACACTGGGGGGGAGTTTAATGCTGGGGGGGAATTTCACAATAGGGAGGAGTTTCACACTGGGAGGGAGTTTCACACTGCGGGGAGTTTCACACTGCGGGGGCGTTTCACACTGCGGGGGCATTTCACACTGGGGGGGAGTTTCACATGGGGGTAGTTTCACAATGGGCCGAGTTTCACACTGTTGGGAAGTTTCACACTGGAGGGGAGTTTCACACAGGGGGGAAGTTTCACATTGGGTAGGAGTTTCACACTGGGGGGGAGCTTCACACTGAGGGGGCGAGTTTCACACTGGGGGGGAGTTTCACACTGGGTAGGAGTTTCACACTGGGGTGGAGTTTCACACTGCGGGGGGAGTTGCACACTGGGGGGGAGTTTCACACTGGGGTGGAGTTTCACACTGCGGGGGGAGTTGCACACTGCGGGGGAGTTTCACACTGGGGGGAGTTTCACACTGAGAGGAGTTTCACACTGAGGGGAGTTTCACACTCGGGGGGGAAGTTTCACATTGGGGGGGAATTTCACACTGAGGGTGAGTATCACACTGGGGGGAGTTTCACACTGGAGGGAGTTTCACACTGGAGGGTGTTTCACACTGGGTGGGTGTTTCACACTGGGGGGAGTTTCACACTGGGGCGAGTTTCATACTTGGGGGGGAGTTTCCTACCGGGGGAGTTTCACACTGTGGGGAGTTTCCCACTTGGGTGGGAGTTTCATACCGGGGGAGTTTCACACTGGGGGAGTTTCACACTGGGGGGAGTTTCCCACTTGGGTGGGAGTTTCATACCGGGGGAGTTTCATACCGGGGGAGTTTCACACTGGGGGGAGTTTCACACTCGGGAGGGAGTTTCACACTGCGAGGTCGTTCCACACTGGGGGTTGGGGAGTTTCACACTGGGGGGGAGTTTAATGCTGGGGGGGAATTTCACAATAGGGAGGAGTTTCACACTGGGAGGGAGTTTCACACTGCGGGGAGTTTCACACTGCGGGGGCGTTTCACACTGCGGGGGCATTTCACACTGGGGGGGAGTTTCACATGGGGGTAGTTTCACAATGGGCCGAGTTTCACACTGTTGGGAAGTTTCACACTGGAGGGGAGTTTCACACAGGGGGGAAGTTTCACATTGGGTAGGAGTTTCACACTGGGGGGGAGCTTCACACTGAGGGGGCGAGTTTCACACTGGGGGGGAGTTTCACACTGGGTAGGAGTTTCACACTGGGGTGGAGTTTCACACTGCGGGGGGAGTTGCACACTGGGGGGGAGTTTCACACTGGGGTGGAGTTTCACACTGCGGGGGGAGTTGCACACTGGGGGGGAGTTTCACACTGGGGGGAGTTTCACACTGAGAGGAGTTTCACACTGAGGGGAGTTTCACACTCGGGGGGGAAGTTTCACATTGGGGGGGAGTTTCACACTGAGGGTGAGTATCACACTGGGGGGAGTTTCACACTGAGGGTGAGTATCACACTGGGGGGAGTTTCACACTGGAGAGAGTTTCACACTGGAGGGTGTTTCACACTGGGTGGGTGTTTCACACTGGGGGAGTTTCACACTGGGGGGAGTTTCACACTGCGGGGAGTTTCACACTGGAGAGAGTTTCACACTGGAGGGTGTTTCACACTGGGTGGGTGTTTCACACTGGGGGAGTTTCACACTGGGGGGAGTTTCACACTGGGGAGGAGTTTCACACTGGGGGGAAGTTTCACACTGGGGTGGAGTTTCACACTGAGGGGGAGATTCACACTGGGGGGGTGTTTCACACTGGGGGGAGTTTCACACTGGGGGGGAGTTTCACACTGGTGTGGAGTTTCACACTGAGGGGGAGTTTCACACTGGGGGGAGTTTCACACTGGGGGCGAGTTTCACACTAGGGGAGTTTCACACTGGGGGGCAGTTTCACACTGCGGGGTGTTTCACACTGCGGGGGGTTTCACACTGAGGGGGAGTTTCACACTGAGGGGCGAGTTTCACACAGGGGGGTTGAGTTTCACACTGGGGTCGAGTTTCACACTGCGGGGGATTTTCACACTGAGGGGGAGTTTCACAATGAGGGGGAGTTTCACACTGGGGGGGAGTTTCACACTGGGAGGGAGTTTCACACTGGGAGGGAGTTTCACACTGGGGGGAGTTTCACACTGGGTTGGAGTTTCACACTGGTGGGGAGTTTCACACTGCGGGGAGTTTCACACTGGTGGGAGTTTCACACTGAGGGGAGTTTCACACGGGAGGGGTGTTTCACACGGGGGGGAGTTTCACACTGGGGGGAGTTTCACACTGGAGGGTGTTTCACACTGGGGGGAGTTTCACACTTGGGGCGAGTTTCACACTGTGGGGGAGTTTCACACTTGGGGGGAGTTTCATACTGAGGGGCAGTTTCTCACTGGGTGGAGATTCACACTGCAGGGGGAGATTCACACTGGCTGGGTTTTTCAGATGGGGGCTGTTTCACACTGAGGGGGAGTTTCACAGTGGGGGTGAGTTTCACACTCAGGGAATTTCACACTGCGGGGAGTTTCACACTGGGGGGGAGTTTCACACTCGGGGTGTTTCACACTGCGGGGAGTTTCACACTGGGGGAGTTTCACACTGCGGGGAGTTTCACACTGGGGGTAAGTTTCACACTGAGGGGGAGTTTCACACTGGGGGGGAGTTTCACACTGGGGGGGAGTTTCACACTGGGGAGGAGTTTCACACTCGGGGAGTTTCACTCTGGGGGAGAATTTCACACTCGGGGAGTTGCACACTGGGGGGGTGTTTCACACTCGGGGAGTTTCACACTGACGGGGAGATTCACACTGCAGTGAGTTTCGCACGGCGGGGAGTTTCGCACTGCGAGGTGAGTTTCACAATGGTGGTGAGTTTCACACTGAGGGTGAGTTTCACACTGAGGGGTGAGTTTCACAGGAGGGAGGAGTTTCACACTGGGGGGGAGTTTCACACTGCGGGGAGTTTCACACTGGGGGTAAGTTTCACACTGAGGGGGAGTTTCACACTGGGGGGGAGTTTCACACTGGGGGGGAGTTTCACACTGGGGAGGAGTTTCACACTCGGGGAGTTTCACTCTGGGGGAGAATTTCACACTCGGGGAGTTGCACACTGGGGGGGTGTTTCACACTCGGGGAGTTTCACACTGAGGGGGAGATTCACACTGCAGTGAGTTTCGCACGGCGGGGAGTTTCGCACTGCGAGGTGAGTTTCACAATGGTGGTGAGTTTCACACTGAGGGTGAGTTTCACACTGAGGGGTGAGTTTCACAGGAGGGAGGAGTTTCACACTGGGGGGGAGTTTCACACTCGGGGAGTTTCACACGGGGTGAGTTTCACACTCGGGGTGAGTTTCACACTGGGGGGCGAGTATCACACTGGGGGGGAGTTTCACACAGTGGGGGAATTTCACACTGGGGGGAGTTTCACACTGAGGGGGAGTTTCACACTGGGGGGAGTTTCACACTGGGAGGATTTTCACACTTGGGGGAGAGTTTCATACCGTGGGAGTTTCACACTGTGGGGGAGTTTCACTCTGGGGGGAGATTCACACTCGGGAGGGAGTTTCACACTGCGAGGGCGTTCCACACTGTGGGGTGGGGAGTTTCACACTGGGGGGGAGTTTCATGCTGGGGGGGAATTTCACAATAGGGAGGAGTTTCATACTGGGGGGGTGTTACACACAGGGGGGCGTTTCACACTCGGGGGGGAAGTTTCACATTGGGGGGGAGTTTCACACTGAGGGTGAGTATCACACTGGGGGGAGTTTCACACTGGAGGGAGTTTCACACTGGAGGGTGTTTCACACTGGGTGGGTGTTTCACACTGGGGGGAGTTTCACACTGGGGGGAGTTTCACACTGGGGAGGAGTTTCACACTGTGGGGAAGTTTCACACTGGGTTGGAGTTTCAAACTGAGGGGGAGATTCACACTGGGGGTGTGTTTCACACTGGGGGGAGTTTCACACTGGGGGTAGTTTCACACTGGGGGGGAGTTTCACACTGGGGGGGAGTTTCACACTGGGAGGAGTTTCACACTGAGGGGGAGTTTCACACTGGGAGGAGTTTCACACTGGGGGCGAGTTTCACACTAGGGGAGTTTCACACTGGGAGGAGTTTCACACTGGGGGCGAGTTTCACACTAGGGGAGTTTCACACTGGGGGGAGTTTCACACTGGGAGGAGTTTCACACTGAGGGGGAGTTTCACACTGGGAGGAGTTTCACACTGGTGTGGAGTTTCACACTGAGGGGGAGTTTCACACTGGGAGGAGTTTCACACTGGGGGCGAGTTTCACACTAGGGGAGTTTCACACTGGGGGGTGTTTCACACTGGGGGGAGTTTCACACTCGGGGAGGTTCACACTGGGGGGGCAGTTTCACACTGCGGGGAGTTTCACACTGCGGGGGGTTTCACACTGCGGGGTGATTTTCACACTGCGGGTTGAGTTTCACACTGAGAGGGAGTGTCACACTGCGGGGTGAGTTTCACACTGAGGGGGAGTTTCACACTGAGGGGCGAGTTTCACACAGGGGGGTTGAGTTTCACACTGGGGTCGAGTTTCACACTGCGGGGGATTTTCACACTGAGGGGGAGTTTCACAATGAGGGGGAGTTTCACACTGGGGGGTAGTTTCACACTGGGGGGAGTTTCACACTGGGAGGGAGTTTCACACTGGTGGGGAGTTTCACACTGGGGGGAGATTCACACGGGGGGAGTTTCACACTGCGGGGAGTTTCACACTGAGGGGAGCTTCACACGGGAGGGGTGTTTCACACGGCGGGGAGTTTCACACTGGAGGGTGTTTCACACTGGGGGGAGTTTCACACTTGGGGCGAGTTTCACACTGTGGGGGAGTTTCACACTTGGGGCGAGTTTCACACTTGGGGGGAGTTTCATACTGAGGGGCAGTTTCTCACTGGGTGGAGATTCACACTGCAGGGGGAGATTCACACTGGCTGGGTTTTTCAGATGGGGGCTGTTTCACACTGAGGGGGAGTTTCACAGTGGGGGTGAGTTACACACTCAGGGAATTTCACACTGCGGGGAGTTTCACACTGGGGGGGAGTTTCACACTCGGGGTGTTTCACACTGCGGAGAGTTTCACACTGGGGGAGTTTCACACTGCGGGGAGTTTCACACAGCGGGGAGTTTCACACTGCGGGGAGTTTCACACTGCGGGGAGTTTCACACTGGGGGTGAGTTTCACACTGAGGGGGAGTTTCACACTGAGGGGGAGTTTCACACTGTGGGGGAGTTTCACACTCGGGGAGTTGCACACTGTGGGGGGAGTTTCACACTCGGGGCGTTTCACACTGGGGGGAGTTTCACACTCGGGGAGTTTCACACTGGGGGGGAGTTTCACACTGCGGGGAGTTTCACACAGTGAGGAGTTTCACACTGCGGGGTGAGTTTCACACTGGGGGTGAGTATCACACTGGGGGAGTTTCACACTGAGGGGGGAGTTTCACACTGCGAGGGGAGTTTCACACAGGGTGAGTTTCACACTCGGGGTGAGTTTCACACTGGGGGGGCGAGTTTCACACGGGGGGGAGTTTCACACTGGGGGGGGATTTCACACTGGGGGGAGTTTCACACTGGGGCGAGTTTCATACTTGGGGGGGAGTTTCCTACCGGGGGAGTTTCACACTGTGGGGAGTTTCACACTTGGGGGGGAGTTTCATACCGGGGGAGTTTCATACCGGGGGAGTTTCACACTGGGGGGAGTTTCACACTCGGGAGGGAGTTTCACACTGGGGGGAGTTTCACACTCGGGAGGGAGTTTCACACTGTGGGGGAGTTTCACAATGGGGAGAGTTTCACACTCGGGAGGGAGTTTCACACTGCGAGGTCGTTCCACACTGGGGGTTGGGGAGTTTCACACTGGGGGGGAGTTTAATGCTGGGGGGGAATTTCACAATAGGGAGGAGTTTCACACTGGGAGGGAGTTTCACACTGCGGGGAGTTTCACACTGCGGGGAGTTTCACACTGCGGGGGCGTTTCACATGGGGGTAGTTTCACAATGGGCCGAGTTTCACACTGTTGGGAAGTTTCACACTGCGGGGGGAGTTGCACACTGGGGGGGAGTTTCACACTGGGGGGAGTTTCACACTGAGAGGAGTTTCACACTGAGGGGAGTTTCACACTCGGGGGGGAAGTTTCACATTGGGGGGGAGTTTCACACTGAGGGTGATGATCACACTGGGGGGAGTTGCACACTGGGGGGGAGTTTCACACTGGGGGGAGTTTCACACTGAGAGGAGTTTCACACTGAGGGGAGTTTCACACTCGGGGGGGAAGTTTCACATTGGGGGGGAGTTTCACACTGAGGGTGAGTATCACACTGGGGGGAGTTTCACACTGGAGGGAGTTTCACACTGGAGGGTGTTTCACACTGGGTGGGTGTTTCACACTGGGGGGAGTTTCACACTGCGGGGAGTTTCACACTGGGGAGGAGTTTCACACTGAGGGGGAGATTCACACTGGGGGGGTGTTTCACACTGGGGGTAGTTTCACACTGGGGAGGAGTTTCACACTGAGGGGGAGATTCACACTGGGGGGGTGTTTCACACTGGGGGTAGTTTCACACTGGGGGGGAGTTTCACACTGGTGTGGAGTTTCACACTGAGGGGGAGTTTCACACTGGGGGGGAGTTTCACACTGGTGTGGAGTTTCACACTGGGGGGAGTTTCACACTAGGGGAGTTTCACACTGGGGGGTGTTTCACACTGGGGGGAGTTTCACACTCGGGGAGGTTCACACTGGGGGGCAGTTTCACACTGCGGGGTGTTTCACACTGCGGGGGGTTTCACACTGCGGGGTGATTTTCACACTGGGGGTGAGTTTCACACTGAGCGGGAGTTTCACACTGAGGGGGAGTTTCACACTGAGGGGCGAGTTTCACACTGGGGTCGAGTTTCACACTGCGGGGGATTTTCACACTGAGGGGGAGTTTCACAATGAGGGGGAGTTTCAGACTGGGGGGGAGTTTCACACTGGGAGGGAGTTTCACACTGGGGGGAGTTTCACACTGGGATGGAGTTTCACACTGGTGGGGAGTTTCACACTGGGGGGAGATTCACACTGGGGGGAGTTTCACACTGCGGGGAGTTTCACACTGGTGGGAGTTTCACACTGAGGGGAGTTTCACACGGGAGGGGTGTTTCACACGGGGGGAGTTTCACACTGGGGCGAGTTTCACACTGGAGGGTGTTTCACACTGGGGGGAGTTTCACACTTGGGGCGAGTTTCACACTGTGGGGGAGTTTCACACTTGGGGGGAGTTTCATACTGAGGGGCAGTTTCTCACTGGGTGGAGATTCACACTGCAGGGGGAGATTCACACTGGCTGGGTTTTTCAGATGGGGGCTGTTTCACACTGAGGGGGAGTTTCACAGTGGGGGTGAGTTTCACACACAGGGAATTTCACACTGCGGGGAGTTTCACACTGGGGGGGAGTTTCACACTCGGGGTGTTTCACACTGCGGGGAGTTTCACACTGGGGGAGTTTCACACTGCGGGGAGTTTCACACTGGGGGTAAGTTTCACACTGAGGGGGAGTTTCACACTGGGGGGGAGTTTCACACTGGGGGGGAGTTTCACACTGGGGAGGAGTTTCACACTCGGGGAGTTTCACTCTGGGGGAGAATTTCACACTCGGGGAGTTGCACACTGGGGGGGTGTTTCACACTCGGGGAGTTTCACACTGAGGGGGAGATTCACACTGCAGTGAGTTTCGCACGGCGGGGAGTTTCGCACTGCGAGGTGAGTTTCACAATGGTGGTGAGTTTCACACTGAGGGTGAGTTTCACACTGAGGGGTGAGTTTCACATGAGGGAGGAGTTTCACACTGGGGGGGAGTTTCACACTCGGGGAGTTTCACACGGGGTGAGTTTCACACTCGGGGTGAGTTTCACACTGGGGGGCGAGTATCACACTGGGGGGGAGTTTCACACAGTGGGGGAATTTCACACTGGGGGGAGTTTCACACTGAGGGGGAGTTTCTCACTGGGGGGAGTTTCACACTGGGAGGATTTTCACACTTGGGGGGGAGTTTCATACCGTGGGAGTTTCACACTGTGGGGGAGTTTCACTCTGGGGGGAGATTCACACTCGGGAGGGAGTTTCACACTGCGAGGGCGTTCCACACTGTGGGGTGGGGAGTTTCACACTGGGGGGGAGTTTCATGCTGGGGGGGAATTTCACAATAGGGAGGAGTTTCATACTGGGGGGGTGTTACACACAGGGGGGCGTTTCACACTCGGGGGGGAAGTTTCACATTGGGGGGGAGTTTCACACTGAGGGTGAGTATCACACTGGGGGGAGTTTCACACTGGAGGGAGTTTCACACTGGAGGGTGTTTCACACTGGGTGGGTGTTTCACACTGGGGGGAGTTTCACACTGGGGGGAGTTTCACACTGGGGAGGAGTTTCACACTGTGGGGAAGTTTCACACTGGGTTGGAGTTTCAAAATGAGGGGGAGATTCACACTGGGGGTGTGTTTCACACTGGGGGGAGTTTCACACTGGGGGTAGTTTCACACTGGGGGGGAGTTTCACACTGGTGTGGAGTTTCACACTGAGGGGGAGTTTCACACTGGGAGGAGTTTCACACTGGGGGCGAGTTTCACACTAGGGGAGTTTCACACTGGGGGGTGTTTCACACTGGGGGGAGTTTCACACTCGGGGAGGTTCACACTGGGGGGGCAGTTTCACACTGCGGGGAGTTTCACACTGCGGGGGGTTTCACACTGCGGGGTGATTTTCACACTGCGGGTTGAGTTTCACACTGAGAGGGAGTGTCACACTGCGGGGTGAGTTTCACACTGAGGGGGAGTTTCACACTGAGGGGCGAGTTTCACACAGGGGGGTTGAGTTTCACACTGGGGTCGAGTTTCACACTGCGGGGGATTTTCACACTGAGGGGGAGTTTCACAATGAGGGGGAGTTTCACACTGGGGGGGAGTTTCACACTGGGAGGGAGTTTCACACTGGGATGGAGTTTCACACTGGTGGGGAGTTTCACACTGCGGGGAGTTTCACACTGGGGGGAGATTCACACGGGGGGAGTTTCACACTGCGGGGAGTTTCACACTGGTGGGAGTTTCACACTGAGGGGAGCTTCACACGGGAGGGGTGTTTCACACGGGGGGGAGTTTCACACTGGAGGGTGTTTCACACTGGGGGGAGTTTCACACTTGGGGCGAGTTTCACACTGTGGGGGAGTTTCACACTTGGGGGGAGTTTCATACTGAGGGGCAGTTTCTCACTGGGTGGAGATTCACACTGCAGGGGGAGATTCACACTGGCTGGGTTTTTCACATGGGGGCTGTTTCACACTGAGGGGGAGTTTCACAGTGGGGGTGAGTTGCACACTCAGGGAATTTCACACTGCGGGGAGTTTCACACTGGGGGGGAGTTTCACACTCGGGGTGTTTCACACTGCGGAGAGTTTCACACTGGGGGAGTTTCACACTGCGGGGAGTTTCACACTGGGGGTAAGTTTCACACTGAGGGGGAGTTTCACACTGGGGGGGAGTTTCACAGTGGGGGTGAGTTGCACACTCAGGGAATTTCACACTGCGGGGAGTTTCACACTGGGGGGGAGTTTCACACTCGGGGTGTTTCACACTGCGGAGAGTTTCACACTGGGGGAGTTTCACACTGCGGGGAGTTTCACACTGGGGGTAAGTTTCACACTGAGGGGGAGTTTCACACTGGGGGGGAGTTTCACACTGGGGGGGAGTTTCACACTGGGGAGGAGTTTCACACTCGGGGAGTTTCACACTGGGGGAGAATTTCACACTCGGGGAGTTGCACACTGGGGGGGAGTTTCACACTCGGGGAGTTTCACACTGGGGGGGTGTTTCACACTCGGGGAGTTTCACACTGGGGGGGAGATTCACACTGCAGTGAGTTTCACACTGGGGGGGAGTTTCGCACTGCGAGGTGAGTTTCACAATGGTGGTGAGTTTCACACTGAGGGTGAGTTTCACACTGAGGGGTGAGTTTCACATGAGGGAGGAGTTTCACACTGGGGGGGAGTTTCACACTCGGGGAGTTTCACACGGGGTGAGTTTCACACTCGGGGTGAGTTTCACACTGGGGGGCCAGTATCACACTGGGGGGGAGTTTCACACAGTGGGGGAATTTCACACTGGGGGGAGTTTCACACTGAGGGGGAGTTTCACACTGGGGGGAGTTTCACACTGGGGGGATTTTCACACTCGGGGGGGGAATTTCATACCGTGGGATTTTCACACTGTGGGGGAGTTTCACTCTGGGGGGAGATTCACACTCGGGAGGGAGTTTCACACTGCGAGGGCGTTCCACACTGGGGGGTGGGGAGTTTCACACTGGGGGGGAGTTTCATGCTGGGGGGGAATTTCACAATAGGGAGGAGTTTCATACTGCTGGGGGTTACACACTGGAGGGAAGTTTCACACTGGGGTGGAGTTTCACACTGGGGGGGAGATTCACACTGGGGGGAGTTTCACACTCGTGGGAGTTTCACACTGTGGGGAGTTTCACACTGAGGGTAGTTTCACACTGGAGGGGAGTTTCACACTGGAGGGGAGTTTCACACTGGGGGGGAGTTTCACACTGCAGGGAGTTTCACCTGGGGGCAGTTTCACACTGAGGGGGAGTTTCACCTGGGGGGAGTTTCACACTGGAGGGGAGTTTCACACTGGGGGGGAGTTTCACACTGCAGGGAGTTTCACTCTGAGGGGGATTTTCACACTGAGGGGGAGTTTCACACTGTGGGGGAGTTTCACACTCGGGGAGTTGCACACTGGGGAGGAGTTTCACACTCGGGGCGTTTCACACGGGGCGGAGTTTCACACTGGGCTGGAGTTTCACACTTGGGATGAGTTTCACACTTGGGGGAGTCTCACACTGGGGGGAGTTTCACGCTGTGGGGGATTTTCATTCTGGGGAAAGCTTCACACTGGGGGGAGTTTCACACTTGGGGGGGAGTTTCTTCCGGGGGAGTTTCACACTGTGGGGGAGATTCACACTGGGGTGAGTTTCACACTCGTGAGGGAGTTTCACACTGCGAGGGCGTTCCACACTGGGGGGTGGGGTGTTTCACACTGGGGGGGCGTTTCATGCTGGGGGGAATTTCACAATAGGGAGGAGTTTGACACTGGGGCGGAGTTTGACACTGGGGGTGAGCTTCACACTGAGGGGGCGAGTTTCACACTGGGGGGAGTTTCACACTGGGGGGTAGTTTCACACTGGTGGGGAATTTCATACTGAGGGGCAGTTTGGAGATTCACACTGCGGGGGGAGATTCAGACTGGCTGGGTTTTTCACATGGGGGCTGTTTCACACTGCGGGGACTTTCACACTGTGGGGGAGTTTCAAACTCGGGGAGTTTCACACTGCGGGGAGTTTCACACTGGGGGAGATTCACACTGCGGGGAGTTTCACACTGGGGGTGAGTTTCACACTGAGGGGGAGTTTCACACTGCGAGCGAGTTTCACACTGGGGGTGAGTTTCACACTGGGGGAGTTTCACACTGGGAGGGAGTTTCACACTGGGGGTAGTTTCACACTGCGGGGGAGTTTCACACTCGGGGAGTTTCACACTGGGGGGGAGTTTCACACTCGGGGAGTTTCGCACTGGGGGGGTAGTTTCACACTGCGGGCAGTTTCGCATTGCGGGGAGTTTCACACTGCGGGCTGATTTTCACACTGTGGGGGTGTGGTGATTATTCTTGTTTTATAAGAAGCATTGTAATTGGTTGCCTGTTTTCCTGCCTTGAGATATATGCTGTAAACTTATTGGTTAGTTGCTTCCATGTGACCTGTGGTGGCCATCTTAAATTCAGTTCTCTACAGTTTGGTTGAGACTGGGTGCTTAACATGTACTGTTGGTTTTTTAAGGTAATAAAGCCTAGCTTTTGAAAGGCAAGCTACTCTTTATTTCAGGGGGGAGTCTCACACCCGGGGAGTTTCACACGGGGTGAGTTTCACACTAGGGGTGAGTTTCACACTGGGGGGGGAGAGTTTCACACTGTGGGGGAGTTTCACACTGGGGGGAATTTCACACGGGGGGGTAGTTTCACACTGAGGGGGAGTTTCACACTGGGGGGAGTTTCACACTTGGGGGGGGAGTTTCTTACCGGGGGAGTTTCACACTGGGGTAGTTTCACACTTGGGGGGAGTTTCACACTGAGAGGAGTTTCACACTGAGTGGAGTTTCACACAGGGAGGGAGTTTCACACTGGGGGGTAGTTTCACACTGGAGTGAGTTTCACACGGGGGGTATTTCACACAGGGGGGAGATTCACACTGGGGGTGAATTTCACACTGGGGTGGAGTTTGCCGCTGGGGTGGAGTTTCACACTGAGGGGGAGTTTCACACTGAGGGGGAGCTTCACACTGGGGGGGACTTTCACATTGAGGGGCCGTTTCTCACTGGGTGGAGATTCACACTGCATGGAGTTTCACACTGCGGGGGAGTTTCACACTGGGGTGAGTTTCACACTCGTGAGGGAGTTTCACACTGCGAGGGCGTTCCACACTGGGGGGTGGGGTGTTTCACACTGGGGGGGAGTTTCATGCTGGGGGGTAATTTCACAATAGGGAGGAGTTTGACACTGGGGGGGAGTTTGACACTGGGGGTGAGCTTCACACTGAGGGGGCGAGTTTCACACTGGGGGGAGTTTCACACTGGGGGGGAGTTTCACACTGGGGGGGAGTTTCATACTGAGGGGCAGTTTGGAGATTCACACTGCGGGGGGAGATTCAGACTGGCTGGGTTTTTCACATGGGGGCTGTTTCACACTGCGGGGACTTTCACACTGTGGGGGAGTTTCACACTCGGGGAGTTTCACACTGCGGGGAGTTTCACACTGGGGGAGATTCACACTGCGGGGAGTTTCACACTGGGGGTGAGTTTCACACTGAGGGGGAGTTTCACACTGCGGGCGAGTTTCACACTGGGGGTGAGTTTCACACTGGGGGAGTTTCACACTGGGAGGGAGTTTCACACTGGGGGTAGTTTCACACTGCGGGGGAGTTTCACACTCGGGGAGTTTCACACTGGGGGGGAGTTTCACACTCGGGGAGTTTCGCACTGGGGGGGTAGTTTCACACTGCGGGCAGTTTCGCACTGCGGGGAGTTTCACACTGCGGGCTGATTTTCACACTGTGGGGGTGTGGTGATTATTCTTGTTTTATAAGAAGCATTGTAATTGGTTGCCTGTTTTCCTGCCTTGAGATATATGCTGTAAACTTATTGGTTAGTTGCTTCCATGTGACCTGTGGTGGCCATCTTAAATTCAGTTCTCTACAGTTTGGTTGAGACTGGGTGCTTAACATGTACTGTTGGTTTTTTAAGGTTAATAAAGCCTAGCTTTTGAAAGGCAAGCTACTCTTTATTTCAGGGGGGAGTCTCACACCCGGGGAGTTTCACACGGGGTGAGTTTCACACTGGGGGGGGAGAGTTTCACACTGTGGGGGAGTTTCACACTGGGGGGAATTTCACACGGGGGGGTAGTTTCACACTGAGGGGGAGTTTCACACTGGGGGGAGTTTCACACTTGGGGGGGGAGTTTCTTACCGGGGGAGTTTCACACTGGGGTAGTTTCACACTTGGGGGGAGTTTCATACCTGGGGAGTTTCACACTGTGGGGGAGTTTCACACTGGGGGGGGTTTCACACTCGGGAGGGCGTTTCACACTGCGAGGGCGTTCCACACTGGGGGGTGGGGAGTTTCACACTGGGGGGGAGTTTCATGCTGGGGGGGAGTTTCACACTGGGGGGGAATTTCACACTCTGGGGGAGTTTCACACTGGGGGGGAGATTCACACTGGGGGGAGTTTCACACTGGGGGGAGTTTCACACTGGGGGGAGTTTCACACTTTGGGGGAGTTTCACACTGCGGGGGAGTTTCACAATGGTGGGGAGTTTCACACGGGGGGAGTTTCACACTGAGGGGAGTTTCACACTGGAGGGGGTTTCACACTGGAGGGGAGTTTCACACGGGGGGAGTTTCACACTGCGGGGAGTTTCACACTGAGGGGGAGCTTCAGACTGGGGGGAGTTTCACCCTTCGGGGAGTTTCACACTGGGGGGATGTTTCACACTGTGGGGGAGTTTCACAGTGAGGGGCAGTTTCTCACTGGGTGGAGATTCACACTGCGGGGGGAGATTCACACTGGCTGGTTTTTTCACAATGGGGCTGTTTCACACTGGGGGGAGTTTCACACTGAGGGGGAGTTTCACACTGGGGGTGAGTTTCCCACTGGGGGTGAGTTTCACACTCGGGGAGTTTCACACTGCGGGGAATTTCACACTGCGGGGAGTTTCACAATGGCGGGGAGTTTCACACTCAGGGAGATTCACACTGCGGGGAGTTTCACATGGCGGGGATTTTCACACTGCGGGGAGTTTCACACTGGGGGGGAGTTTCACACTGAGGGGGAGTTTCACACTGAGGGGGAGTTTCACACTGTGGGGGAGTTTCACACTCGGGGAGTTGCACACTGTGGGGGGAGTTTCACACTCGGGGCGTTTCACACTGGGGGGAGTTTCACACTCGGGGAGTTTCACACAGGGTGAGCTTCACACTAGGGGTGAGTTTCACACTGGGGGGGCGAGTTTCACACTGGGGGTGAGTTTCACACTGGGGGGAATTTCACACTGCGGGGAGTTTCACACTGGGGGGAGTTTCATACTTGGGGTGGGAGTTTCATACCGGGGGAGTTTCACACTGCGGGGAGTTTCCCACTTGGGGGGGTGTTTCATACCGGGGGAGTTTCACACTGTGGGGGAGTTTCACACTGGGGGGAGTTTCACACTGGAGGGGAGTTTCACACTGGAGGGGAGTTTCACACTGGGGGGAGTTTCACACTGAGGGGGAGCTTCACACTTGAGGGGGAGTTTCACACTTGAGGGGGAGTTTCACACTTAGATACATAGATACATAGATACATAGAAGATAGGAGCAGGAGTAGGCCATTCGGCCCTTCGTGCCTGCTCCGCCATTTAATGAGATCATGGCTGATCCTTTAATTCAGTATCCCGTCCCCGCCTTCTCTCCGTAACCCTTAACCCCTTTTGCCCGTAGAAATATATCTAATTCCCTCTTAAATATATTTAATGAGCTGGCGTACACTGCCCTCTGTGGCAATGAGTTCCACAGGTTCACCACTCTCTGAGTGAAGAAATTCCCCCTCATCTCTGTCCTAAATGGTTTAGCCCTTATCCTTAAATTATGTCCTCTAGTTCTGTTCTCACCCGCCAAGGGAAACATTCCTTCTGCATCCAGTCTGTCTAGACCTGTCAGAATTTTATACACTTCTATGAGGTCCCCTCTCAATCTTCTAAACTCCAGTGTGTACATCCCTAAACTACATAGTCTCTCCTCATAGGTCATTCCCGCCATTCCTGGTATCAGCCTGGTGAATCGCCGCTGCACCCCCTCCATGGCAAGAACATCCTTCCTCAGATGAGGCGACCAAAACTGTACACAGTACTCGAGGTGTGGTCTCACCAGTGCCCTGTACAGCTGCAGCAAGGTATCCCTGTTCCTGTATTCTAACCCTTTTGCTATGAAGGCCAGCATACCGTTTGCCTTCTTGACCGCCTGTTGCACCTGCATGCTCGCCTTCAGTGACTGGTGTACAAGAACACCCAGGTCTCTCTGTACTTCCCCCTCTCCCAATCTATTGCCATTTAAATAATAATTTGCCCTCCCGTTCCTGCACCCAAGGTGGATAACTTCGCACTTGTCCACATTATAGTGCATCTGCCATTTATCCGCCCAATCGCCCAGTCTGTCCAAATCGCTCTGGAGCTTCCTGGTCTCTTCCTCTGAGCCCACCCCACCTCCTAGTTTAGTGTCGTCTGCAAATTTGGAAATGCTGCATCCGACTCCCTGATCCAGGTCATTAATGTAAATTGTGAACAGCTGGGGGCCCAGGACAGATCCCTGTGGTACCCCACTTGTTACTGCCTGCCATTCAGAAAATGAGCCGTTTATTCCAACTCTCTGTTTTCTATCTGACAGCCAGTTCCCTATCCACGCCAAAACTTTCCCCTTTATCCCATGAGCCTCAATTTTCCATGCTAATCTTTTATGTGGGACCTTATCGAAGGCCTTTTGGAAGTCCAGGTACACCACATCTACTGGCTCTCCCCCATCTATTCTACCAGTTACTCCCTCAAAAAATTCCAATAGATTAGTCAAGCACGATTTACCCTTTGTAAATCCATGTTGACTCTGTCCTATCCTGTCCCCATTTGCTAAGTGCTCCGCTATTTCATCCTTAATGATGGACTCCAGCATTTTGCCCACAACTGATGTAAGGCTTACAGGTCTGTAATTACCTGCTTTTTCCCTACCCCCCTTTTTGAATAGTGGGGTAACGTTAGCTACCCTCCAATCCATCGGCACTGTTCCCGAGTCTAATGAATTCTGAAAAATCATCCTTAGTGCATCCGCTATCTCTAGGGCCACCTCCTTCAGTACCCTAGGATGCATGTTATCAGGCCCTGGGGATTTGTCCACCTTCAATCCCTTTAGCTTCCTTAACACCATATCCTTAGAGATATTGATTTGCGTCAGTTCCTCCTTTGCCAATGTCCCTATTTTTCCCGATATCCCAGGGAGGTTTTTTGTGTCTTCCTTCGTAAAGACTGACCCAAAGTATGCATTTAGTTGATCTGCCATTTCCTTATTTCCCATTATATATTCCCCCGTATCTGACTGCAATGGACCAACTTTGGTTTTCACCAGTCTTTTCCTTTTGATATATTTATAAAAGCTTTTGGAGTTAGTTTTTATATTTTCCGCCAGCTTGTTTTCGTAAGCTATTTTGCCCCTCTTGATCATGCCCTTTGCCTTCCGTTGCTCTATCTTAAACTGTTCCCAATCTTCCGCTCTGGCGCTTTTTTTGGCTATTTTATACGCCCTATCTTTGGATTTTATGCTGTCTCTAATTTCCCCTGTTATCCACGGTTGAGTCACCTTTTTAGATTTCCTTTTATGCCAGATTGGTATAAACAATTTTTGCAATTTTGTCATTCTATCTTTAAATGTTTGCCATTGTTTATCTACCTCCAGTCCTCTCAGGAACGTTGTCCAATCAGACCTACTCAGTTCCCGTCTCATGGCATCATAATTCCCCTTGTTTAAATTCAGGACCTTAGTCTCTGAGTCAATTTCTTCGCTCTCCATTTCGAGTGAGAAATCGATCATGTTATGATCGCTCTGACCCAAGGGTCCCCGTACAACAAGATTACTGATTAGTCCCTTCTCATTGCACAGTACCCAGTCCAATATAGCCTGTTCCCGAGTTGGTTCCTCGACATATTGATCCAGATAACCATCCCTTAAACACTCAAGGAATTCCTCCTCCTCATTATTTTTACTGATTAGGCTAGTCCAATCTATATGTAAGTTAAAGTCACCTA
The DNA here is from genome assembly GCF_052327205.1 of Somniosus microcephalus. Classification (NCBI taxonomy): domain Eukaryota; kingdom Metazoa; phylum Chordata; class Chondrichthyes; order Squaliformes; family Somniosidae; genus Somniosus; species Somniosus microcephalus. Next base: position 110,671,137 of record NC_140994.1, read on the forward strand.
TGATGACAGCTGTGCTCTTATTGCACGCTTCTCTAATTTCCCTCGTGATGCCCTCCCTAACCTCTATTTTACTATTTGGAGGCCTATATACCACTCCTATTAATGTTTTTCGCCCCTCGCTATTTCTTAGCTCCACCCATATAGATTCTGTATTAACTGAGTTAATATCCTTCCTTTCAATTGCATTTATCCCCTCTTTTACTAGCAATGCTACCCCTCCTCCCTTTCTTTTTTGTCGATCCTTCCTAAATACTGAATACCCCTGTATGTTAAGCTCCCAGCCCTGCTCACCCTGCAACCATGTTTCCGTAATCCCAATTAGATCATAATTATTAACCTCTATTTCCACAGCTAATTCATCTACCTTGTTCCTGATGCTTCTCGCATTAAGGTATAAAACCCTCAGGCTTTTTTTATGCTCACATTTTTTATGAATTAGTTTGGCCCTTTGTTTTTTGTTCCTCACCCTTTTACCATTTATTTCTGTCTGCCTTTCACTTTCCTCTATTTCACTACATAGGTTTCTAGCCCCCTGCCATACTAGTTTAAATGCTCCCGAACTGCTTTATCAAAAATTACCCCGAGAACATCAGTTCCATCTCTGCACAGGTGTAGACCGTCCCTTTTGTATAGGTCACACCTACCACAAAACTGGTTCCAATGCCTCAAAAATTTAAAACCCTCCCTCTTACACCACTGCTCAAGCCACGTATTTAGCCTAACTATCCTGTTCTCTGTACTCTTACTAGCACGTGGCACTGGTAGTAATCCAGAGATTACTACCTTCGAGGTCCTACTTTTTAGCTTGGCTCCTAACTCCCTAAATTCTACTTGTAGGACCTCTTCCCTTTTTTTAGCTACGTCGTTGGTACCAACATGTATCACGACAACTGGCTGTTCCCCCTCCCCCTCCAGAATGTTCTGCACCCGCGCCGAGACATCCTTGACCCTTGCACCAGGGAGGCAACATACCATCCTGGAGTCTCGGTCGCGACCACAGAAACCCCTATCTATTCCCCTTACAATCGAATCCCCTATTACTATAGCCCTGCCACTCTTTTTCCCTCCCTTCTTTGCAACAGAGCCAGTCATGGTGCCATGAGCCTGGCTGCTGGTGCCTTCCCCCGATGCGTCACCCCCCCCGACAACAGTACCTAAGACGGTGAACCTGTTGCTAAGGGAGACAACCCCAGGGGATTTCTGCACTACCTTCCTGCCCTTGCTCTGCCTTTTGGTCACCCATGTACTGTCTACGCTGGCCTTAACCTGCGGTGTGACCAACTCACTAAATGTGCTATCCACACCCCTCTCAGAATCGTGGATGCTCCAAAGTGAGTCCATCTGCAGCTCAAGGGCCGTCATGCGGTCCCACATGAGCTGCAGCTGGACACACTTCCCGCACACATAGTCGTCAGGGACACAGGAAGCGTCCTTGAGGGGGAGTTTCACACTGTGGGGGAGTTTCACACTTGAGGGGCCGTTTCTCACTGGGTGGAGATTCACACTGCATGGAGTTTCACACTGCGGGGGAGTTTCACTGAGGGGGGCTTGTTTCAAACTTTGGAGTGTTTCACACTGGAGGGGCGAGTTTCACACTGAGGAGGAGTTTCACATGGGGGGAGTTTCACACTGAGGGGATGTTTCACACTGGGGAGGCGATTCACACTGGGGGTGGAGTTTCACACTGGTGGGGGAGTTTCCACACTGGGGGTGAATTTCACACTGAGGGGGCGAGTTTCACACTGAGGGGTGAGTTGCACACGGGGCGGAGTTTCACACTGGGCTGGAGTTTCACACTTGGGATGAGTTTCACACTTGGGGGAGTCTCACACTGGGGGGAGTTTCACGCTGTGGGGGATTTTCATTCTGGGGAAAGCTTCACACTGGGGGGAGTTTCACACTTGGGGGGGAGTTTCTTCCGGGGGAGTTTCACACTGTGGGGGAGATTCACACTGGGGTGAGTTTCACACTCGTGAGGGAGTTTCACACTGCGAGGGCGTTCCACACTGGGGGGTGGGGTGTTTCACACTGGGGGGGCGTTTCATGCTGGGGGGAATTTCACAATAGGGAGGAGTTTGACACTGGGGGGGAGTTTGACACTGGGGGTGAGCTTCACACTGAGGGGGCGAGTTTCACACTGGGGGGAGTTTCACACTGGGGGGTAGTTTCACACTGGTGGGGAATTTCATACTGAGGGGCAGTTTGGAGATTCACACTGCGGGGGGAGATTCAGACTGGCTGGGTTTTTCACATGGGGGCTGTTTCACACTGCGGGGACTTTCACACTGTGGGGGAGTTTCAAACTCGGGGAGTTTCACACTGCGGGGAGTTTCACACTGGGGGAGATTCACACTGCGGGGAGTTTCACACTGGGGGTGAGTTTCACACTGAGGGGGAGTTTCACACTGCGAGCGAGTTTCACACTGGGGGTGAGTTTCACACTGGGGGAGTTTCACACTGGGAGGGAGTTTCACACTGGGGGTTGTTTCACACTGCGGGGGAGTTTCACACTCGGGGAGTTTCACACTGGGGGGGAGTTTCACACTCGGGGAGTTTCGCACTGGGGGGGTAGTTTCACACTGCGGGCAGTTTCGCATTGCGGGGAGTTTCACACTGCGGGCTGATTTTCACACTGTGGGGGTGTGGTGATTATTCTTGTTTTATAAGAAGCATTGTAATTGGTTGCCTGTTTTCCTGCCTTGAGATATATGCTGTAAACTTATTGGTTAGTTGCTTCCATGTGACCTGTGGTGGCCATCTTAAATTCAGTTCTCTACAGTTTGGTTGAGACTGGGTGCTTAACATGTACTGTTGGTTTTTTAAGGTAATAAAGCCTAGCTTTTGAAAGGCAAGCTACTCTTTATTTCAGGGGGGAGTCTCACACCCGGGGAGTTTCACACGGGGTGAGTTTCACACTAGGGGTGAGTTTCACACTGGGGGGGGAGAGTTTCACACTGTGGGGGAGTTTCACACTGGGGGGAATTTCACACGGGGGGGTAGTTTCACACTGAGGGGGAGTTTCACACTGGGGGGAGTTTCACACTTGGGGGGGGAGTTTCTTACCGGGGGAGTTTCACACTGGGGTAGTTTCACACTTGGGGGGAGTTTCACACTGAGAGGAGTTTCACACTGAGTGGAGTTTCACACAGGGAGGGAGTTTCACACTGGGGGGTAGTTTCACACTGGAGTGAGTTTCACACGGGGGGTATTTCACACAGGGGGGAGATTCACACTGGGGGTGAATTTCACACTGGGGTGGAGTTTGCCGCTGGGGTGGAGTTTCACACTGAGGGGGAGTTTCACACTGAGGGGGAGCTTCACACTGGGGGGGACTTTCACATTGAGGGGCCGTTTCTCACTGGGTGGAGATTCACACTGCATGGAGTTTCACACTGCGGGGGAGTTTCACACTGGGGTGAGTTTCACACTCGTGAGGGAGTTTCACACTGCGAGGGCGTTCCACACTGGGGGGTGGGGTGTTTCACACTGGGGGGGAGTTTCATGCTGGGGGGTAATTTCACAATAGGGAGGAGTTTGACACTGGGGGGGAGTTTGACACTGGGGGTGAGCTTCACACTGAGGGGGCGAGTTTCACACTGGGGGGAGTTTCACACTGGGGGGGAGTTTCACACTGGGGGGGAGTTTCATACTGAGGGGCAGTTTGGAGATTCACACTGCGGGGGGAGATTCAGACTGGCTGGGTTTTTCACATGGGGGCTGTTTCACACTGCGGGGACTTTCACACTGTGGGGGAGTTTCACACTCGGGGAGTTTCACACTGCGGGGAGTTTCACACTGGGGGAGATTCACACTGCGGGGAGTTTCACACTGGGGGTGAGTTTCACACTGAGGGGGAGTTTCACACTGCGGGCGAGTGTCACACTGGGGGTGAGTTTCACACTGGGGGAGTTTCACACTGGGAGGGAGTTTCACACTGGGGGTAGTTTCACACTGCGGGGGAGTTTCACACTCGGGGAGTTTCACACGGGGGGGAGTTTCACACTCGGGGAGTTTCGCACTGGGGGGGTAGTTTCACACTGCGGGCAGTTTCGCACTGCGGGGAGTTTCACACTGCGGGCTGATTTTCACACTGTGGGGGTGTGGTGATTATTCTTGTTTTATAAGAAGCATTGTAATTGGTTGCCTGTTTTCCTGCCTTGAGATATATGCTGTAAACTTATTGGTTAGTTGCTTCCATGTGACCTGTGGTGGCCATCTTAAATTCAGTTCTCTACAGTTTGGTTGAGACTGGGTGCTTAACATGTACTGTTGGTTTTTTAAGGTTAATAAAGCCTAGCTTTTGAAAGGCAAGCTACTCTTTATTTCAGGGGGGAGTCTCACACCCGGGGAGTTTCACACGGGGTGAGTTTCACACTGCGGGGGGAGAGTTTCACACTGTGGGGGAGTTTCACACTGGGGGGAATTTCACACGGGGGGGTAGTTTCACACTGAGGGGGAGTTTCACACTGGGGGGAGTTTCACACTTGGGGGGGGAGTTTCTTACCGGGGGAGTTTCACACTGGGGTAGTTTCACACTGTGGGGGAGTTTCACACTGGGGGGGGTTTCACACTCGGGAGGGCGTTTCACACTGCGAGGGCGTTCCACACTGGGGGGTGGGGAGTTTCACACTGGGGGGGAGTTTCATGCTGGGGGGGAGTTTCACACTGGGGGGGAATTTCACACTCTGGGGGAGTTTCACACTGGGGGGGAGATTCACACTGGGGGGAGTTTCACACTGGGGGGAGTTTCACACTGGGGGGAGTTTCACACTTTGGGGGAGTTTCACACTGCGGGGGAGTTTCACACTGGTGGGGAGTTTCACACGGGGGGAGTTTCACACTGAGGGGAGTTTCACACTGGAGGGGGTTTCACACTGGAGGGGAGTTTCACACGGGGGGAGTTTCACACTGCGGGGAGTTTCACACTGAGGGGGAGCTTCAGACTGGGGGGAGTTTCACCCTTCGGGGAGTTTCACACTGGGGGGATGTTTCACACTGTGGGGGAGTTTCACAGTGAGGGGCAGTTTCTCACTGGGTGGAGATTCACACTGCGGGGGGAGATTCACACTGGCTGGTTTTTTCACAATGGGGCTGTTTCACACTGGGGGGAGTTTCACACTGAGGGGGAGTTTCACACTGGGGGTGAGTTTCCCACTGGGGGTGAGTTTCACACTCGGGGAGTTTCACACTGCGGGGAATTTCACACTGCGGGGAGTTTCACAATGGCGGGGAGTTTCACACTCAGGGAGATTCACACTGCGGGGAGTTTCACATGGCGGGGAGTTTCACACTGCGGGGAGTTTCACACTGGGGGGGAGTTTCACACTGAGGGGGAGTTTCAAACTGAGGGGGAGTTTCACACTGTGGGGGAGTTTCACACTCGGGGAGTTGCACACTGTGGGGGGAGTTTCACACTCGGGGCGTTTCACACTGGGGGGAGTTTCACACTCGGGGAGTTTCACACAGGGTGAGCTTCAAACTAGGGGTGAGTTTCACACTGGGGGGGCGAGTTTCACACTGGGGGGGAGTTTCACACTGGGGGGAATTACACACTGCGGGGAGTTTCACACTGGGGGGAGTTTCATACTTGGGGTGGGAGTTTCATACCGGGGGAGTTTCACACTGCGGGGAGTTTCCCACTTGGGGGGGTGTTTCATACCGGGGGAGTTTCACACTGTGGGGGAGTTTCACACTGGGGGGAGTTTCACACTGGAGGGGAGTTTCACACTGGAGGGGAGTTTCACACTGGGGGGAGTTTCACACTGGAGGGGAGTTTCACACTGGCGGGAAGTTTCACATTGGGTAGGAGTTTCACACTGGGGGGTAGCTTCACACTGAGGGGGGGAGTTTCACACTGGGGGGAGTTTCACACTGAGAGGAGTTTCACACTGAGGGGAGTTTCACACTCGGGGGGTAGTTTCACATGGGGGAAGTTTCACACTGAGGGTGAGTATCACACTGGGGGGAGTTTCACCCTGGTGGGAGTTTCACACTGGAGGATGTTTCACACTGGGTGGGTGTTTCACACTGGGGGGAGTTTCACACGGGGGGGGAGTTTCAGTGCAGTTTCACACTGAGGGGGTGTTTCACACTGAGGGGAGTTTCACACAGGAGGGGAGTTTCACACTGGAGGGGAGTTTCACACTGGGGGGGAGTTTCACACTGAGGGGGAGTTTCAGACTGGGGGGGAGTTTCACCCTGGGGGGAGTTTCACACTGGGGGGGAGTTTCACACTGCGGGGAGTTTCACACTGGGGGGGAGTTTCACCCTGGGGGGAGTTTCACACTGGGGGGTTGTTTCACACTGCGGGGGTGTTTCACACTGGGGGGGAGTTTCACACTGCGGGGAGTTTCAGACTGGGGGGGAGTTTCACCCTGGGGGGAGTTTCACACTGGGGGGGAGTTTCACACTGCGGGGAGTTTCACACTGGGGGGGAGTTTCACCCTGGGGGGAGTTTCACACTGGGGGGAGTTTCACCCTGGGGGGAGTTTCACACTGGGGGGGTGTTTCACACTGGGGGGGAGTTTCACACTGAGGGGCAGTTTCTCACTGGGTGGAGATTCACACTGCGGGGGGAGATTCACACTGGCTGGTTTTTTCACAATGGGGCTGTTTCACACTGGGGGGAGTTTCACACTGAGGGGGAGTTTCACACTGGGGGTGAGTTTCCCACTGGGGGTGAGTTTCCCACTCGGGGAGTATCACACTGCGGGGAATTTCACACTGCGGGGAGTTTCACACTGGCGGGGAGTTTCACACTCAGGGAGTTTCACACTGCGGGGAGTTTCACACAGCGGGGAGTTTCACACTGCGGGGAGTTTCACACTGGGGGTGAGTTTCACACTGAGGGGGAGTTTCACACTGAGGGGGAGTTTCACACTGTGGGGGAGTTTCACACTCGGGGAGTTGCACACTGTGGGGGGAGTTTCACACTCGGGGCGTTTCGCACTGGGGGGATTTTCACACTCGGGGAGTTTCACACTGGGGGTGAGTATCACACTGGGGGAGTTTCACACTGAGGGGGGAGTTTCACACTGGGAGGGGAGTTTCACACTGCAGGGAGTTTCACCTGGGGGCATTTTCACACTGAGGGGGAGTTTCACCTGGGGGGAGTTTCACACTGGATGGGAGTTTCACACTGGGGGGGAGTTTCACACTGCAGGGAGTTTCACTCTGAGGGGGATTTTCACACTGAGGGGGAGTTTCACACTGTGGGGGAGTTTCACACTCGGGGAGTTGCACACTGGGGGGGAGTTTCACACTCGGGGCGTTTCACACTGGGGGGAGTTTCACACTCAGGGAGTTTCACACTGGGGGAGTTTCACACTGCGGGGAGTTTCACACTGTGCGGCGTTTCACACTGCGGGGTGAGTTTCACACTGGGGGTGAGTTTCACACTGGGGGAGTTTCACACTGAGGTGGGAGTTTCACACGGGGAGGTGAGTTTCACACTCGGGGAGTTTCACACAGGGTGAGTTTCACACTAGGGGGAGTTTCACACTGGGGGGAGTTTCACACTGGGGTGGAGTTTCACACTGGGGGGGAGTTGCACACTGTGGGGGGAGTTTCACACTGGGGGGAGTTTCACACTGGGGGGAGTTTCACACTTGGGGGGAGTTTCACACAGAGAGGAGTTTCACACTGAGTGGAGTTTCACACAGGGAGGGTGTGGGGTGGAGTTTGCCGCTGGGGTGGAGTTTCACACTGAGGGGGAGTTTCACACTGAGGGGGAGCTTCACACTTGAGGGGGAGTTTCACACTGGGGGGGAGTTTCACACTGCGGGGGACTTTCACATTGAGGGGCCGTTTCTCACTGGGTGGAGATTCACACTGCATGGAGTTTCACACTGCGGGGGAGTTTCACTGAGGGGGGCTTGTTTCAAACTTTGGAGTGTTTCACACTGGAGGGGCGAGTTTCACACTGGGGAGGAGTTTCACATGGGGGGAGTTTCACACTGAGGGGATGTTTCACACTGAGGAGGCGATTCACACTGGGGGTGGAATTTCACACGGTGGGGTAGTTTCACACTGAGGGGGAGTTTCACACTGGGGGGAGTTTCGCACTTGGGGGGGGAGTTTCTTACCGGGGGAGTTTCACACTGGGGTAGTTTCACACTTGGGGGGAGTTTCACACTGAGAGGAGTTTCACACTGAGTGGAGTTTCACACAGGGAGGGAGTTTCACACTGGGGGGTAGTTTCACACTGGAGTGAGTTTCACACGGGGGGTATTTCACACGGGGGGGAGATTCACACTGGCGGTGAATTTCACACTGGGGTGGAGTTTGCCGCTGGGGTGGAGTTTCACACTGAGGGGGAGTTTCACACTGAGGGGGAGCTTCACACTTGAGGGGGACTTTCACACTGGGGGGGAGTTTCACACTGGGGGGGACTTTCACATTGAGGGGCCGTTTCTCACTGGGTGGAGATTCACACTGCATGGAGTTTCACACTGTGGGGGAGTTTCACTGAGAGGGGCTTGTTTCAAACTTTGGAGTGTTTCACACTGGAGGGGCGAGTTTCACGCTGGGGACGACTTTCACACTGGGGGTGAATTTCACACTGAGGGGGCGAGTTTCACACTGAGGGGTGAGTTGCACACGGGGCGGAGTTTCACACTGGGCTGGAGTTTCACACTTGGGATGAGTTTCACACTTGGGGGAGTTTCACACTGGGGGGAGTTTCACACTTGGTGGGGAGTTTCTTCCGGGGGAGTTTCACACTGTGGGGGAGATTCACACTGGGGTGAGTTTCACACTCGTGAGGGAGTTTCACACTGCGAGGGCGTTCCACACTGAGGGGTGGGGAGTTTCACACTGGGGGGGAGTTTCATGCTGGGGGGGAGTTTCACACTGGGGGGGAATTTCACACTCTGGGGGAGTTTCACACTGGGGGGGAGATTCACACTGGGGGGAGTTTCACACTGGGGGGAGTTTCACACTGGGGGGAGTTTCACACTTTGGGGGAGTTTCACACTGCGGGGGAGTTTCACACTGGTGGGGAGTTTCACACGGGGGGAGTTTCACACTGAGGGGAGATTCACACTGGAGGGGGTTTCACACTGGAGGGGAGTTTCACACGGGGGGAGTTTCACACTGCGGGGAGTTTCACACTGAGGGGGAGCTTCAGACTGGGGGAGTTTCACCCTTCGGGGAGTTTCACACTGGGGGGTTGTTTCACACTGTGGGGGAGTTTCACAGTGAGGGGCAGTTTCTCACTGTGTGGAGATTCACACTGCGGGGGGAGATTCACACTGGCTGGTTTTTTCACAATGGGGCTGTTTCACACTGGGGGGAGTTTCACACTGAGGGGGAGTTTCACACTGGGGGTGAGTTTCCCACTGGGGGTGAGTTTCACACTCGGGGAGTTTCACACTGCGGGGAATTTCACACTGCGGGGAGTTTCACAATGGCGGGGAGTTTCACACTCAGGGAGTTTCACACTGCGGGGAGTTTCACACGGCGGGGAGTTTCACACTGCGGGGAGTTTCACACTGGGGGGGAGTTTCACACTGAGGGGGAGTTTCACACTGAGGGGGAGTTTCACACTGTGGGGGATTTTCACACTCGGGGAGTTGCACACTGTGGGGGGAGTTTCACACTCGGGGCGTTTCACACTGGGGGGAGTTTCACACTCGGGGAGTTTCACACTGGGGGGAGTTTCACACTCGGGGAGTTTCACACAGGGTGAGCTTCACACTAGGGGTGAGTTTCACACTGGGGGGGCGAGTTTCACACTGGGGGGAGTTTCACACTGTGGGGGAGTTTCACACTGGGGGGAGTTTCACACTGGAGGGGAGTTTCACACTGGAGGGGAGTTTCACACTGGCGGGAAGTTTCACATTGGGTAGGAGTTTCACACTGGGGGGTAGCTTCACACTGAGGGGGGGAGTTTCACACTGGGGGGAGTTTCACACTGAGAGGAGTTTCACACTGAGGGGAGTTTCACACTCGGGGGGTAGTTTCACATGGGGGAAGTTTCACACTGAGGGTGAGTATCACACTGGGGGGAGTTTCACCCTGGTGGGAGTTTCACACTGGAGGATGTTTCACACTGGGTGGGTGTTTCACACTGTGGGGAGTTTCACACTGGGGAGGAGTTTCACACGGGGGGGGAGTTTCAGTGCTGTTTCACACTGAGGGGGAGTTTCACACTGAGGGGAGTTTCACACTGAGGGGAGTTTCACACTGGAGGGGGTTTCACACTGGAGGGGAGTTTCACACGGGGGGAGTTTCACACTGCGGGGAGTTTCACACTGAGGGGGAGCTTCAGACTGGGGGAGTTTCACCCTTCGGGGAGTTTCACACTGGGGGGTTGTTTCACACTGTGGGGGAGTTTCACAGTGAGGGGCAGTTTCTCACTGTGTGGAGATTCACACTGCGGGGGGAGATTCACACTGGCTGGTTTTTTCACAATGGGGCTGTTTCACACTGGGGGGAGTTTCACACTGAGGGGGAGTTTCACACTGGGGGTGAGTTTCCCACTGGGGGTGAGTTTCACACTCGGGGAGTTTCACACTGCGGGGAATTTCACACTGCGGGGAGTTTCACAATGGCGGGGAGTTTCACACTCAGGGAGTTTCACACTGCGGGGAGTTTCACACGGCGGGGAGTTTCACACTGCGGGGAGTTTCACACTGGGGGGGAGTTTCACACTGAGGGGGAGTTTCACACTGAGGGGGAGTTTCACACTGTGGGGGATTTTCACACTCGGGGAGTTGCACACTGTGGGGGGAGTTTCACACTCGGGGCGTTTCACACTGGGGGGAGTTTCACACTCGGGGAGTTTCACACTGGGGGGAGTTTCACACTCGGGGAGTTTCACACAGGGTGAGCTTCACACTAGGGGTGAGTTTCACACTGGGGGGGCGAGTTTCACACTGGGGGGAGTTTCACACTGTGGGGGAGTTTCACACTGGGGGGAGTTTCACACTGGAGGGGAGTTTCACACTGGAGGGGAGTTTCACACTGGCGGGAAGTTTCACATTGGGTAGGAGTTTCACACTGGGGGGTAGCTTCACACTGAGGGGGGGAGTTTCACACTGGGGGGAGTTTCACACTGAGAGGAGTTTCACACTGAGGGGAGTTTCACACTCGGGGGGTAGTTTCACATGGGGGAAGTTTCACACTGAGGGTGAGTATCACACTGGGGGGAGTTTCACCCTGGTGGGAGTTTCACACTGGAGGATGTTTCACACTGGGTGGGTGTTTCACACTGTGGGGAGTTTCACACTGGGGAGGAGTTTCACACGGGGGGTGAGTTTCAGTGCTGTTTCACACTGAGGGGGAGTTTCACACTGAGGGGAGTTTCACACTGGAGGGGAGTTTCACACTGGGGGGGAGTTTCACACTGAGGGGGAGTTTCAGACTGGGGGGGAGTTTCACCCTGGGGGGAGTTTCACACTGGGGGGTTGTTTCACACTGCGGGGGTGTTTCACACTGGGGGGGAGTTTCACACTGAGGGGCAGTTTCTCACTGGGTGGAGATTCACACTGCGGGGGAGATTCAGACAGGCAGCTTTTTTCACAATGGGGCTGTTTCACACTGGGGGGAGTTTCACACTGAGGGGGAGTTTCACACTGGGGGTGAGTTTCCCACTGGGGGTGAGTTTCCCACTCGGGGAGTTTCACACTGCGGGGAATTTCACACTGCGGGGAGTTTCACACTGGCGGGGAGTTTCACACTCAGGGAGTTTCACACTGTGGGGAGTTTCACACAGCGGGGAGTTTCACACTGCGGGGAGTTTCACACTGGGGGTGAGTTTCACACGGAGGGGGAGTTTCACACTGAGGGGGAGTTTCACACTGTGGGGGAGTTTCACACTCGGGGAGTTGCACACTGTGGGGGGAGTTTCACACTCGGGGCGTTTCGCACTGGGGGGAGTTTCACACTCGGGGAGTTTCACACTGGGGGTGAGTATCACACTGGGGGAGTTTCACACTGAGGGGGGAGTTTCACACTGGGAGGGGAGTTTCACACTCGGGGAGTTTCACAAAGGGTGAGTTGCACACTAGGGGTGAGTTTCACTCTGGGGGGGCGAGTTTCACACTTGGGGGGAGAGTTTCACACTGGGGGGAATTTCACACTGGGGGGAGTTTCACACTGCCGGGAGTTTCATACTTAGGGTGGGAGTTTCATACCGGGGGAGTTTCACACTACGGGGAGTTTCCCACTTGGGGGGGAGTTTCATACCGGGGGAGTTTCACACTTTGGGGGAGTTTCACACTGGGGGGTGTTTAACACTCGGGAGGGAGTTTCACACTGCGAAGGCGTTCCACACTGGGGGTAGGGGAGTTTCACACTGGGGGGGAGTTTATTGCTGAGGGGGAATTTCACAATAGGGAGGAGTTTCACACTGGGAGGGAGTTTCACACTGCGGGGAGTTTCACACTGCGGGGAGTTTCACACTGCGGGGGCGTTTCACACTGCGGGGCCTTTCACCCGGGGGGGGAGTTTCACATGGGCGTAGTTTCACACTGGGGGGAGTCTCACACTGGGGGGAAGTTTCACACTGGAGGGGAGTTTCACACTGGGGGGAAGTTTCACATTGGGTAGGAGTTTCACACTGGGGGGCAGTTTCACACTGAGGGTGCGAGTTTCACACTGGGGGTAGTTTCACACTGGAGTGGAGTTTCACACTGGGGGGGGAGTTGCACACTGAGGGGGGGAGTTTCACACTGGGAGGTGTTTCACACTGGGGGGAGTTTCACATTGAGAGGAGTTTCACACTGAGGGGAGTTTCACACTCGGGGGGGGAGTTTCACATAAGGGGTAGTTTCACACTGAGGGTGAGTATCACACTGGGGGGAGTTTCACACTGGAGGGAGTTTCACACTGGAGGGTGTTTCACACTGGGTGGGTGTTTCACACTGGGGGGAGTTTCACACTGGGGGGAGTTTCACACTGGGGAGGAGTTTCACACTGGGGGGAGTTTCAGTGGAGTTTCACACTGAGGGGGTGTTTCACACTGAGGGGAGTTTCACACTGGAGGGGAGTTTCACACTGGGGGGGAGTTTCACACTGCGGGGAGTTTCGCACTGAGGGGGTGTTTCAGACTGGGGGGGAGTTTCACCCTGGGGGGAGTTTCACACTCGGGGGGTGTTTCACACTGGGGGGGAGTTTCACACTGAGGGGCAGTTTCTCACTGGGTGGAGATTCACACTGCGGGGGGAGTTTCACACTGGCAGCTTTTTTCTCAATGGGGCTGTTTCACACTGTGGGGAGTTTCACACTGAGGGGGAGTTTCACACTGGGGGTGAGTTTCCCACTGCGGGGATTTTCACACTGGCGGGGAGTTTCACACTCGGGGAGTTTCACACTGCGGGGAATTTCACACTGCGGGGAATTTCACACTGGCGGGGAGTTTCACACTCAGGGAGTTTCACACTGCTGGGAGTTTCACACGGCGGGGAGTTTCACACTGCGGGGAGTTTCACACTGGGGGTGAGTCACACTGAGGGGGAGTTTCATACTGAGGGGGAGTTTCACACTGTGGGGGAGTTTCACACTCGGGGAGTTGCACACTGTGGGGGGAGTTTCACACTCGGGGCGTTTCACACTGGGGGGAGTTTCACACTCGGGGAGTTTCACACTGGGGGGGAGTTTCACACTGCGGGGAGTTTCACACTGTGGGGAGTTTCACACTGCGGGGTGAGTTTCACACTGGGGGTGAGTATCACACTGGGGGAGTTTCACACTGAGCGGGGAGTTTCACACTGGGAGGGGAGTTTCACACTCGGGGAGATTCACACAGGGTGAGTTTCACACTCAGGGTGAGTTTCACACTGGGGGCGAGTTTCACACGGGCGGGAGTTTCACACTGGGGGGGAATTTCACACTGGGGGGAGTTTCACACTGGGGGGAGTTTCATACTTGTGGGGTGTATCATACCGGGGGAGTTTCACACTGGGGGGAGTTTCCCACTTCGGGTGGAGATTCATACCGGGGGAGTTTCACATTGTGGGGGAGTTTCAAACTGGGGAGAGTTTCACACTCGGGAGGGAGTTTCACACTGACAGGGCGTTCCACACTGGGTGTTGGGGAGTTTCACACTGGGGGGGAGTTTAATGCTGGAGGGGAATTTCACAATAGGGAGGAGTTTCACACTGGAAGGGAGTTTCAAACTGCGGAGAGTTTCACACAGCGGGGAGTTTCACACTGCGGGGAGTTTCACACTGCGGGGGCGTTTCACACTGCGGTGGCTTTTCACATTGGGGGGGAGTTTCACATGGGGGTAGTTTCACACTGGGGGGAGTTTCACACTGGGGGGAAGATTCACACTGGAGGGGAGTTTCACACTGTGGGGAAGTTTCACATTGGGTAGGAGTTTCACACTGGGGGGGAGCTTCACACTGAGGGGGCGAGTTTCACACTGGGGGGAGTTTCACACTGGAGTGGAGTTTCACACGGGGGGGGAGTTGCACACTGAGGGGGGGAGTTTCACACTGGTGGGAGTTTCACACTGGGGGGAGTTTCACACTGAGAGGAGTTTCACACTGAGGGGAGTTTCACACTGGGGGGAGTTTCACACTTGGGGGGAGTTTCACCCTGGGGGGAGTTTCAGTGCAGTTTCACACTGAGGGGGAGTTTCACACTGCGGGGAGTTTCACACAGGAGGGGAGTTTCACACTGGAGGGGAGTTTCACATTGCTGGGGGAGTTTCACACTTGGGGGGAGTTTCACCCTGGGGGGAGTTTCAGTGCAGTTTCACACTGGGGGGGAGTTTCACACTGAGGGGGAGTTTAAGACTGGGGGGGAGTTTCACCCTGGGGGGAGTTTCACACTGGGGGGGTCTTTCACACTGCGGGGGTGTTTCACACTGGGGGGGAGTTTCACACTGAGGGGCAGTTTCTCACTGGGTGGAGATTCACATTGCTGGGGGAGATTCACACTGGCAGCTTTTTTCACAATGGGGCTGTTTCACACTGGGGGGAGTTTCACACTGAGGGGGAGTTTCACACTGGGGGTGAGTTTCCCACTGGGGGTGAGTTTCCCACTCGGGGAGTTTCACACTGCGGGGAATTTCACACTGTGGGGAGTTTCACACTGGCGGGGAGTTTCACACTCAGGGAGTTTCAAACTGCGGGGAGTTTCACACAGCGGGGAGTTTCACACTGCGGGGAGTTTCACACTGGGGGTGAGTTTCACACTGAGGGGGAGTTTCACACTGAGGGGGAGTTTCACACTGTGGGGGAGTTTCACACTCGGGGAGTTGCACACTGTGGGGGGAGTTTCACACTCGGGGCGTTTCACACTGGCGGGAGTTTCACACTCGGGGAGTTTCACACTGGGGGGGAGTTTCACACTGCGGGGAGTTTCACACTGTGGGGAGTTTCACACTGCGGGGTGAGTTTCACACTGGGGGTGAGTATCACACTGGGGGAGTTTCACACTGAGGGGGGAGTTTCACACTGGGAGGGGAGTTTCACACTCGGGGAGTTTCACACAGGGTGAGTTTCACACTGGGGGGGCGAGTTTCACACTGGGGGGGAGTTTCACACTGGGGGGAATTTCACACTGGGGGGAGTTTCACACTGCGGGGAGTTTCATACTTAGGGTGGGAGTTTCATACCGGGGGAGTTTCACACTGCGGGGAGTTTCCCACTTGGGGGGGAGTTTCATACCGGGGGAGTTTCACACTGTGGGGGAGTTTCACACTGGGGGGAGTTTCACACTCGGGAGGGAGTTTCACACTGCGAAGGCGTTCCACACTGGGTGTAGGGGAGTTTCACACTGGGGGGGAGTTTAATGCTGAGGGGGAATTTCACAATAGGGAGGAGTTTCACACTGGGAGGGAATTTCACACTGAGGGGGAGTTTCACACTGGGGGTGAGTTTCCCACTGCGGGGATTTTCACACTGGCGGGGAGTTTCACACTCGGGGAGTTTCACACTGCGGGGAATTTCACACTGCGGGGAATTTCACACTGGCGGGGAGTTTCACACTCAGGGAGTTTCACACTGCGGGGAGTTTCACACGGCGGGGAGTTTCACACTGCGGGGAGTTTCACACTGGGGGTGAGTCACACTGAGGGGGAGTTTCACACTGAGTGGGAGTTTCACACTGTGGGGGAGTTTCACACTCGGGGAGTTGCACACTGTGGGGGGAGTTTCACACTCGGGGCGTTTCACACTGCGGGGAGTTTCACACTCTTGGGAGTTTCACACTGCGGGGTGAGTTTCACACTGGGGGTGAGTATCACACTGGGGGAGTTTCACACTGAGCGGGGAGTTTCACACTGGGAGGGGAGTTTCACACTCGGGGAGTTTCACACAGGGTGAGTTTCACACTCAGGGTGAGTTTCACACTGGAGGGGAATTTCACACTGGGGGGAGTTTCATACTTGGGGGGTGTATCATACCGGGGGAGTTTCACACTGGGGGGAGTTTCCCACTTGGGGGGGAGTTTCATACCGGGGGAGTTTCACACTGTGGGGGAGTTTCAAACTGGGGAGAGTTTCACACTCGGGAGGGAGTTTCACACTGCGAGGGCGTTCCACACTGGGGGTTGGGGAGTTTCACACTGGGGGGGAGTTTAATGCTGGAGGGGAATTTCACAATAGGGAGGAGTTTCACACTGGAAGGGAGTTTCAAACTGCGGGGAGTTTCACACTGCGGGGAGTTTCACACTGCGGGGGTGTTTCACACTGCGGTGGCGTTTCACACTGGGGGGGAGTTTCACACTGGAGGGGAGTTTCACACTGGGGGGAAGTTTCACATTGGGTAGGAGTTTCACACTGGGGGGAAGTTTCACACTGGGGGGAAGTTTCACACTGGGGGGAGTTTCACACTGGAGGGGAGTTTCACACTGGGGGGAAGTTTCACACTGGGGGGAGTTTCACACTGGGGGGAAGTTTCACACTGGAGGGGAGTTTCACACTGGGGGGAAGTTTCAAATTGGGTAGGAGTTTCAAACTGGGGGGGAGCTTCACACTGAGGGTGAGTATCACACTGGGGGGAGTTTCACCCTGGAGGGAGTTTCACACTGGAGGGTGTTTCACACTGGGTGGGTGTTTCACACTGGGGGGAGTTTCACACTGGGGAGGAGTTTCACACGGGGGGGGGAGTTTCAGTGCAGTTTCACACTGAGGGGGAGTTTCACACTGAGGGGAGTTTCACACAGGAGGGGAGTTTCACACTGGAGGGGAGTTTCACACTGGGGGGGAGTTTCACACTGAGGGGGAGTTTCAGACTGGGGGGTGTTTCACCCTGGGGGGAGTTTCACACTGGGGGGGTGTTTCACACTGGGGGGGAGTTTCACACTGAGGGGCAGTTTCTCACTGGGTGGAGATTCACACTGCAGGGGGAGATTCACACTGGCAGCTTTTTTCACAATGGGGCTGTTTCACACTGGGGGGAGTTTCACACTGAGGGGGAGTTTCACACTGGGGGTGAGTTTCCCACCGCGGGGAATTTCACACTGCAGGGAGTTTCACACTGGCGGGGAGTTTCACACTCAGGGAGTTTCACACTGCGGGGAGTTTCACACAGCGGGGAGTTTCACACTGCGGGGAGTTTCACACTGGGGGTGAGCTCACACTGAGGGGGAGTTTCACACTGAGGGGGAGTTTCACACTGGGGGGAGTTTCACACTCAGGGAGTTTCACACTGGGGGGGAGTTTCACACTGCGGGGAGTTTCACACTGTGGGGAGTTTCACACTGCGGGGTGAGTTTCACACTGGGGGTGAGTATCACACTGGGGGAGTTTCACACTGAGGGGGGAGTTTCACACTGGGAGGGGAGTTTCACACTCGGGGAGTTTCACACAGGGTGAGTTTCACACTAGGGGTGAGTTTCACACTGGGGGGGCGAGTTTCTCACTGGGGGGGAGTTTCACACTGGGGGGAATTTCACACTGGGGGGAGTTTCACACTGCGGGGAGTTTCATACTTAGGGTGGGAGTTTCATACCGGGGGAGTTTCACTCTGCGGGGAGTTTCCCACTTGTGGGGAATTTCATACCGGGGGAGTTTCACACTGTGGGGGAGTTTCACACTGGGGGGAGTTTCACACTCGGGAGGGAGCTTCACACTGCGAAGGCGTTCCACACTGGGGGTAGGGGAGTTTCACACTGGGGGGGAGTTTAATGCTGAGGGGGAATTTCACAATAGGGAGGAGTTTCACACTGGGAGGGAGTTTCACACTGCGGGGAGTTTCACACTGCGGGGAGTTTCACACTGCGGGGGCGTTTCACACTGCGGGGGCGTTTCACCCCGGGGGGGAGTTTCACATGGGGGTAGTTTCACACTGGGGGGACTTTCACACTGGGGGGAAGTTTCACACTGGAGGGGAGTTTCACACTGGGGGGAAGTTTCACATTGGGTAGGAGTTTCACACTGGGGGGGAGCTTCACACTGAGGGGGCGAGTTTCACACTGGGGGGAGTTTCACACTGGAGTGGAGTTTCACACTGGGGGGGGGAGTTGCACACTGAGGGGGGGAGTTTCACACTGGGGGGAGTTTCACACTGGGGGGAGTTTCACACTTAGAGGAGTTTCACACTGAGGGGAGTTTCACACTCGGGGGGGGAGTTTCACATAAGGGGTAGTTTCACACTGAGGGTGAGTATCACACTGGAGGGAGTTTCACACTGGAGGGAGTTTCACACTGGAGGGTGTTTCACACTGGGTGGGTGTTTCACACTGGGGGGAGTTTCACACTGGGGGGAGTTTCACACTGTGGGGGAGCTTCACACTGAGGGGAGTTTCACACTGGAGGGGAGTTTCACACTGGAGGGGAGTTTCACACTGCGGGGAGTTTCACACTGAGGGGAGTTTCACACTGAGGGGGTGTTTCAGACTGGGGGGAGTTTCACCCTGGGGGGAGTTTCACACTGGGGGGGTGTTTCACACTGGGGGGGAGTTTCACACTGAGGGGCAGTTTCTCACTGGGTGGAGATTCACACTGCGGGGGGAGATTCACACTGGCAGCTTTTTTCTCAATGGGGCTGTTCAACACTGTGGGGAGTTTCACACTGTGGGGGAGTTTCAAACTGGGGAGAGTTTCACACTCGGGAGGGAGTTTCGCACTGCGAGGGCATTCCACACTGGGGGTTGGGGAGTTTCACACTGGGGGGGAGTTTAATGCTGGAGGGGAATTTCACATGGGGGTAGTTTCACACTGGGGGGAAGTTTCACACTGGAGGGGAGTTTCACACTGGGGGGAAGTTTCACACTGGGGGGGAGTTTCACACTGGGGGGGAGTTTCACACTGAGGGTGCGAGTTTCACACTGGGGGGAGTTTCACACTGGGGGGAGTTTCACACTGAGAGGAGTTTCACACTGAGGGGAGTTTCACACTCGGGGGGTGAGGTTCACATGGGGGGGAGTTTCACACTGAGGGTGAGTATCACACTGGGGGGAGTTTCACCCTGGAGGAGTTTCACACAGGAGGGGAGTTTCACACTGGAGGGGAGTTTCACACTGCGGGGGCGTTTCACACTGCGGTGGCGTTTCACACTGGGGGGGAGTTTCACATGGGGGTAGTTTCACACTGGGGTGAGTTTCACACTGGGGGGAAGTTTCACACTGGAGGGGAGTTTCACACTGGGGGGAAGTTTCACATTGGGTAGTAGTTTCACACTGGAGTGGAGTTTCACACGGGGGGGAGTTGCACACTGAGGGGGGAGTTTCACACTGGGGGGAGTTTCACACTGGGGGGAGTTTCACACTGAGAGGAGTTTCACACTGAGGGGAGTTTCACACTCGGGGGGGTGTTTCACATGGGGGGGAGTTTCACACTGAGGGGTAGTTTCACACTGGGGGGAGGTTCACCCTGGAGGGAGTTTCACACTGGAGGGTGTTTCACACAGGTTGGGTGTTTCACACTGGGGGGAGTTTCACACTGGGGAGGAGTTTCACACGGGGGTGGAGTTTCAGTGCAGTTTCACACTGAGGGGGAGTTTCACACTGGGGAGGAGTTTCACACGGGGGTGGAGTTTCAGTGCAGTTTCACACTGAGGGGGAGTTTCACACTGAGGGGAGTTTCACACAGGAGGGGAGTTTCACACTGGAGGGGAGTTTCACACTGCGGGGGAGTTTCACACTGAGGGGGAGTTTCAGACTGGGGGGGAGTTTCACACTCAGGGAGTTTCACACTGCGGGGAGTTTCACACGGCGGGGAGTTTCACACTGCGGGGAGTTTCACACTGGGGGTGAGTCACACTGAGGGGGAGTTTCACACTGAGGGGGAGTTTCACACTGTGGGGGAGTTTCACACTCGGGGAGTTGCACACTGTGGGGGGAGTTTCACACTCGGGGCGTTTCACACTGGGGGGAGTTTCACACTCGGGGAGTTTCACACTGGGGGGGAGTTTCACACTGCGGGGAGTTTCACACTGTGGGGAGTTTCACACTGCGGGGTGAATTTCACACTGGGGGTGAGTATCACACTGGGGGAGTTTCACACTGAGCGGGGAGTTTCACACTGGGAGGGGAGTTTCACACTCGGGGAGTTTCACACAGGGTGAGTTTCACACTCAGGGTGAGTTTCACACTGGGGGGGCGAGTTTCACACGGGCGGGAGTTTCACACTGGGGGGGAATTTCACACTGGGGGGAGTTTCACACTGGGGGGAGTTTCATACTTGGGGGGTGTATCATACCGGGTGAGTTTCACACTGGGGGGAGTTTCATACTTGGGGGGTGTATCATACCGGGTGAGTTTCACACTGGGGGGAGTTTCACACTGTGGGGGAGTTTCAAACTGGGGAGAGTTTCACACTCGGGAGGGAGTTTCACACTGCGAGGGCGTTCCACACTGGGTGTTGGGGAGTTTCACACTGGGGGGGAGTTTAATGCTGGAGGGGAATTTCACAATAGGGAGGAGTTTCACACTGGAAGCGAGTTTCAAACTGCGGGGAGTTTCACACTGCGGGGAGTTTCACACTGCGGGGGCGTTTCACACTGCGGTGGCGTTTCACACTGGGGGGAGTTTCACATGGGGGTAGTTTCACACTGGGGGGAGTTTCACACTGGGGGGAAGTTTCACACTGGAGGGGAGTTTCACACTGGGGGGAAGTTTCACATTGGGTAGGAGTTTCACACTGGGGGGTAGCTTCACACTGAGGGGGCGAGTTTCACACTGGGGGGAGTTTCACACTGGAGTGGAGTTTCACACGGGGGGGGAGTTGCACACTGATGGGGGAGTTTCACACTGGGGGGAGTTTCACACAGGGGGGAGTTTCACACTGAGAGGAGTTTCACACTGAGGGGAGTTTCACACTCGGGGGGGAGTTTCACATGGGGGGGAGTTTCACACTGAGGGTGAGTATCACACTGGGGGGAGTTTCACCCTGGAGGGAGTTTCACACTGGAAGGTGTTTCACACTGGGTGGGTGTTTCACACTGGGGGGAGTTTCACACTGGGGAGGAGTTTCACACGGGGGGGGAGTTTCCGTGCAGTTTCACACTGAGGGGGAGTTTCACACTGAGGGGAGTTTCACACAGGAGGGGAGTTTCACACTGAAGGGGTGTTTCAGACTGGGGGGGAGTTTCACCTGGGGGCAGTTTCACACTGGGGGGGAGTTTCACCTGGGGGGAGTTTCACACTGGAGGGGAGTTTCACACTGGGGGGCAGTTTCACACTGCAGGGAGTTTCACACTGAGGGGGAGTTTCACACTGTGGGGGAGTTTCACACTCGGGGAGTTGCACACTGGGGGGGAGTTTCACACTCGGGGCATTTCACACTGGGGGAGTTTCACACTCGGGGAGTTTCACACTGGGGGGAGTTTCACACTGCGGGGAGTTTCACACTGTGGGGAGTTTCACACTGGGTGTGTGTTTCACACTGGGGGAGTTTCACACTGAGGGCGGAGTTTCACACTGGGAGGTGAGTTTCACACTGAGGGGTGAGTTTCACACTCGGGGAGTTTCACACAGGGTGAGTTTCACACTAGGGGGGAGCTTCACACTGGGGGGAGTTTCACACTGGGGTGGAGTTTCACACTGGGGGGGAGTTGCACACTGTGGGGGGAGTTTCACACTGGGGGGAGTTTCACACTGGGGGGAGTTTCACACTTGGGGGGAGTTTCACACTGAGTGGAGTTTCACACAGGGAGGGAGTTTCACACTGGGGGGGTAGTTTCACACTGGAGTGAGTTTCACACGGGGGGTATTTCACACTGGGGGGAGTTTCACACTGTGGGGGAGTTTCACACTGGGGGGTGGGGAGTTTCACACTGGGGGGGAGTTTCATGCTGGGGTGGAGTTTCACACTGGGGGGGAATTTCACATTCTGGGGGAGTTTCACACTGGGGGGGAGATTCACACTGGGGGGATTTTCACACTGGGGGGAGTTTCACACTGGGGGGAGTTTCACACTGCGGGGAGTTTCACACTGAGGGGGAGTTTCAGACTGGGGGGAGTTTCACCCTTGGTGGAGTTTCACACTGGGGGGGTGTTTCACACTGTGGGGGAGTTTCACACTGTGGGGGAGTTTCACACTGGGGGGGTGTTTCACACTGAGGGGCAGTTTCTCACTGGGTGGAGATTCACACTGCGGGGGGAGATTCACACTGGCTGGTTTTTTCACAATGGGGCTGTTTCACACTGGGGGGAGTTTCACACTGAGGGGGAGTTTCACACTGGGGGTGAGTTTCCCACTGGGGGTGAGTTTCACACTCGGGGAGTTTCACACTGCGGGGAATTTCACACTGCGGGGAGTTTCACACTGGCGGGGAGTTTCACACTCAGGGAGTTTCACACTGCGGGGAGTTTCACACGGCGGGGAGTTTCACACTGCGGGGAGTTTCACACTGGGGGTGAGTTTCACACTGAGGGGGAGTTTCACACTGAGGGGGAGTTTCACACTGTGGGGGAGTTTCACACTCGGGGAGTTGCACACTGTGGGGGGAGTTTCACACTCGGGGCGTTTCACACTGGAGGGAGTTTCACACTCGGGGAGTTTCACACTGGGGGGTGTTTCACACTGCGGGGAGTTTCACACTGTGGGGAGTTTCACACTGTGGGGTGAGTTTCACACTGGGGGTGAGTATCACACTGGCGGAGTTTCACACTGTGGGGGGAGTTTCACACTGGGAGGGGAGTTTCACACTCGGGCAGTTTCACACAGGGTGAGCTTCACACTAGGGTTGAGTTTCACACTGGGGGGGCGAGTTTCACACTGGGGGGGAGTTTCACACTGGGGGGAATTTCACACTGGGGGGAGTTTCACACGGGGGGGAGTTTCATACTTGGGGTGGGAGTTTCATACCGGGGGAGTTTCACACTGCGGGGAGTTTCCCACTTGGGGGGGAGTTTCATACCGGGGGAGTTTCACACTGTGGGGGAGTTTCACACTGGGGGGAGTTTCACACTGGAGGGGAGTTTCACACTGGCGGGAAGTTTCACATTGGGTAGGAGTTTCACACTGGGGGGTAGCTTCACACTGAGGGGGCGAGTTTCACACTGGGGGGAGTTTCACACTGGAGTGGAGTTTCACACGGGGGGGGAGTTGCACACTGAGGGGGGGAGTTTCACACTGGGGGGCGTTTCACCCTGGGGGGAGTTTCACACTGAGAGGAGTTTCACACTGAGGGGATTTTCACACTCGGGGGGGGAGTTTCACATGGGGGGTAGTTTCACACTGAGGGTGAGTATCACACTGGGGGGAGTTTCACCCTGGAGGGAGTTTCACACTGGAGGGTGTTTCACACTGGGTGGGTGTTTCACACTGGGGGGAGTTTCACACTGGGGAGGAGTTTCACATGGGGGGGGAGTTTCAGTGCAGTTTCACACTGAGGGGGAGTTTCACACTGAGGGGAGTTTCACACAGGAGCGGAGTTTCACACTGGAGGGGAGTTTCACACTGAGGGGGAGTTTCAGACTGGGGGGGAGTTTCACCCTGGGGGGAGTTTCACACTCGGGGAGTTTCACACAGGGTGAGTTTCACACTAGGGGTGAGTTTCACACTGGGGGGGCGAGTTTCACACTGCGGGGGTGTTTCACACTGGGGGGGAGTTTCACACTGAGTGGCAGTTTCTCACTGGGAGGAGATTCACACTGCGGGGGGAGATTCACACTGTCAGCTTTTTTCACAATGGGGCTGTTTCACACTGGGGGGAGTTTCACACTGAGGGGGAGTTTCACACTGGGGGGGAGTTTAATGCTGGAGGGGAATTTCACAATAGGGAGGAGTTTCAAACTGCGGGGAGTTTCACACTGCGGGGAGTTTCACACTGCGGGGGCGTTTCACACTGCGGTGGCGTTTCACACTGGGGGGAGTTTCACATGGGGGTAGTTTCACACTGGGGGGAGTTTCACACTGGGGGGAAGTTTCACACTGGAGGGGAGTTTCACACTGGGGGGAAGTTTCACACTGGAGGGGAGTTTCACACTGGGGGGAGTTTCACACTGGGGGGAGTTTCACACTGGAGTGGAGTTTCACACGGGGGGGAGTTGCACACTGATGGGGGAGTTTCACACTGGGGGGAGTTTCACACTGGGGGGAGTTTCACACTGAGAGGAGTTTCACACTGGGGGTGAGTTTCCCACTGCGGGGAGTTTCACACTGGGGAGGAGTTTCACACGGGGGGGGAGTTTCAGTGCAGTTTCACACTGAGGGGGAGTTTCACACTGAGGGGAGTTTCACACAGGAGGGGAGTTTCACACTGAGAGGGTGTTTCAGACTGGGGGGGAGTTTCACCCTGGGGGGGTTTCACACTGGGGGGGTGTTTCACACGGGGGGGAGTTTCACACTGAGGGTGAGTATCACACTGGGGGGAGTTTCACCCTGGAGGGAGTTTCACACTGGAAGGTGTTTCACACTGGGTGGGTGTTTCACACTGGGGGGAGTTTCACACTGGGGAGGAGTTTCACACGGGGGGGGAGTTTCAGTGCAGTTTCACACTGAGGGGGAGTTTCACACTGAGGGGAGTTTCACACAGGAGGGGAGTTTCACACTGAGAGGGTGTTTCAGACTGGGGGGGAGTTTCACCCTGGGGGGAGTTTCACACTGGGGGGGTGTTTCACACTGGGGGGGAGTTTCACACTGAGGGGCAGTTTCTCACTTGGTGGAGATTCACACTGCGGGGGGAGATTCACACTGGCAGCTTTATTCTCAATGGGGCTGTTTCACACTGTGGGGAGTTTCACACTGAGGGGGAGTTTCACACTGGGGGTGAGTTTCCCACTGCGGGGATTTTCACACTGGCGGGGAGTTTCACAATCGGGGAGTTTCACACTGCGGGGAATTTCACACTGCGGGGAATTTCACACTGGCGGGGAGTTTCACACTCAGGGAGTTTCACACTGCGGGGAGTTTCACACGGCGGGGAGTTTCACACTGCGGGGAGTTTCACACTGGGGCTGAGTCACACTGAGGGGGAGTTTCACACTGAGGGGGAGTTTCACACTGTGGCGGAGTTTCACACTTGGGGAGTTGCACACTGTGGGGGGAGTTTCACACTCGGGGCGTTTCACACTGGGGGGAGTTTCACACTCGGGGAGTTTCACACTGGGGGGGAGAATCACACTGCGGGGAGTTTCACACTGTGGGGAGTTTCACACTGCGGGGTGAGTTTCACACTGGGGGTGAGTATCACACTGGGGGAGTTTCACACTGAGCGTGAAGTTTCACACTGGGAGGGGAGTTTCACACTCGGGGAGTTTCACACAGGGTGAGTTTCACACTCAGGGTGAGTTTCACACTGGGGGGGCGAGTTTCACACGGGCGGGAGTTTCACACTGGGGGGGAATTTCACACTGGGGGGAGTTTCACACTGGGGGGAGTTTCATACTTGGGGGGTGTATCATACCGGGGGAGTTTCACACTGGGTGGAGTTTCCCACTTGGGGGGGAGTTTCATACCGGGGGAGTTTCACACTGTGGGGGAGTTTCAAACTGGGGAGAGTTTCACACTGCGAGGGCGTTCCACACTGGGGGTTGGGGAGTTTCACACTGGGGGGGAGTTTAATGCTGGAGGGGAATTTCACAATAGGGAGGAGTTTCACACTGGAAGGGAGTTTCAAACTGCGGGGAGTTTCACACTGCGGGGAGTTTCACACTGCGGGGGCGTTTCACACTGCGGTGGCGTTTCACACTGGGGGGGAGTTTCACATGGGGGTAGTTTCACACTGGGGGGAGTTTCACACTGGGGGGAAGTTTCACACTGGAGGGGAGTTTCACACTGGGGGGAAGTTTCACACTGAGGGGGCGAGTTTCACACTGGGGGGAGTTTCACACTGGAGTGGAGTTTCACACGGGGGGGGAGTTGCACACTGAGGGGGGGAGTTTCAGACTGGGGGGAGTTTCACACTGGGGGGAGTTTCACACTGAGAGGAGTTTCACACTGAGAGGAGTTTCACACTGAGGGGAGTTTCACACTTGTGGGGGGAGTTTCACTTTGGGGGGGAGTTTCACACTGAGGGTGAGTATCACACTGGGGGGAGTTTCACACTGGAGGGAGTTTCACACTGGAGGGTGTTTCACACTGGGTGGGTGTTTCACACTGGGGGGAGTTTCACACTGGGGGGAGTTTCACACTGGGGAGGAGTTTCATACGGGGGGGAGTTTCACACTGGGGTGGAGTTTCACACTGAGGGGGAGATTGACACTGGGGGGAGTTTCACACTGGGGGGCTGTTTCACACTGGGGGGAGTTTCACACTGGGGGGAGTTTCACACTGCGGGGAGTTTCACACTGTGGGGAGTTTCACACTGCGGGGGCGTTTCACACTGCGGGGGTGTTTCACACTTGGGAGGAGTTTCACACTGGGGGGACTTTCACATTGGGGAGGAGTTTCACACTCGGGGAGTTTCACACTGGGGGAGAATTTCACACTCGGGGAGTTGCACACTGGGGGGGAGTTTCACACTCGGGGAGTTTCACACTGGGGGGGTGTTTCACACTCGGGGAGTTTCACACTGGGGGGGAGATTCACACGGCGGGGAGTTTCGCACTGCGAGGTGAGTTTCACAATGGGGGTGAGTTTCACACTGAGGGTGAGTTTCACACTGAGGGGTGAGTTTCACATGAGGGAGGAGTTTCACACTGGGGGGCTGTTTCACACTCGGGGAGTTTCACACGGGGTGAGTTTCACACTAGGGGTGAGTTTCACACTGGGGGGCGAGTATCACACTGGGGTGGAGTTTCACAGAGTGGGGGAATTTCACACTGGGTGGAGTTTCACACTGAGGGGGAGTTTCACACTGGGGGAGTTTCACACTGGGTGGACTTTCACACTTGGGGGGGAGTTTCATACCGTGGGAGTTTCACACTGTGGGGGAGTTTCACTCTGGGGGGAGATTCACACTCGGGAGGGAGTTTCACACTGCGAGGGCGTTCCACACTGGGGGGTGGAGAGTTTCACACTGGGGGGGAATTTCATGCTGGGGGGGAATTTCACAATAGGGAGGAGTTTCATACTGGGGGGGTGTTTCACACAGGGGGGAGTTTCACACGGAGGGGAGATTCACACTCGGGGGAAGTTTCACAATGGGGGGAAGTTCCACACTGGGGGGAGTTTCACACTGAGGTGGAGTTTCACACTGGGTGGGAGATTCACACTGGGGGGAGTTTCACACTCGTGGGAGTTTCACACTGGGGGGTGTTTCACACTGAGTGTTGTTTCACACTGGAGGGGAGTTTCACACTGGAGGGTTGTTTCACACTGGGGGGGAGTTTCACACTGCAGGGAGTTTCACCTGGGGGCAGTTTCACACTGGGGGGGAGTTTCACCTGGGGGGAGTTTCACACTGGAGGGGAGTTTCACACTGGTGGGCAGTTTCACACTGCAGGGAGTTTCACTCTGAGGGGGATTTTCACACTGAGGGGGAGTTTCACACTGTGGGGGAGTTTCACACCCGGGGAGTTGCACTCTGGGGGGGAGTTTCACACTCGGGGCATTTCACACTGGGGGAGTTTCACACTCGGGGAGTTTCACACTGGGGGGAGTTTCACACTGCGGGGAGTTTCACACTGCGGGGTGAGTTTCACACTGGGGGTGAGTTTCACACTGGGGGTGTTTCACACTGAGGGGGGATTCTCACACTGGGAGGTGAGTTTCACACTCGGGGAGTTTCACACAGGGTGAGTTTCACACTAGGGGGGAGCTTCACACTGAGGGGCGAGTTTCACACTGGGGGGAGTTTCACACTGGGGTGGAGTTTCACACTGGGGGGGAGTTGCACACTGTGGGGGGAGTTTCACACTGGGGGGAGTTTCACACTGGGGGGAGTTTCACACTTGGGGGGAGTTTCACACTGAGAGGAGTTTCACACTGAGTGGAGTTTCACACAGGGAGGGAGTTTCACACTGGGGGGTAGTTTCACACTGGAGTGAGTTTCACACGGGGGGTATTTCACACTGGGGGGAGTTTCACACTGTGGGGGAGTTTCACACTGGGGGATGGGGAGTTTCACACTGGGGGGGAGTTTCATGCTGGGGGGGAGTTTCACACTGGGGGGGAATTTCACATTCTGGGGGAGTTTCACACTGCGGGGGAGATTCACACTGGGGGGAGTTTCACACTGGGGGCAGTTTCACACTGGGGGAGTTTCACACTTTGGGGGAGTTTCACACTGCGGGGGAGTTTCACACTGGGGGGGAGTTTCACATGGGGGGAGTTTCACACTGAGGGGAGTTTCACACTGGAGGGGAGTTTCACACTGGAGGGGAGTTTCACACGGGGGGAGTTTCACACTGCGGGGAGTTTCACACTGAGGGGGAGTTTCAGACTGGGGGGAGTTTCAGACTGGGGGGAGTTTCACCCTTGGTGGAGTTTCACACTGGGGGGGTGTTTCACACTGTGGGGGAGTTTCACACTGAGGGGCAGTTTCTCACTGGGTGGAGATTCACACTGCGGGGGGAGATTCACACTGGCTGGTTTTTTCACAATGGGGCTGTTTCACACTGGGGGGAGTTTCACACTGAGGGGGAGTTTCACACTGGGGGTGAGTTTCCCACTGGGGGTGAGTTTCACACTCGGGGAGTTTCACACTGCGGGGAATTTCACACTGCGGGGAGTTTCACACTGGCGGGGAGTTTCACACTCAGGGAGTTTCACACTGCGGGGAGTTTCACACGGCGGGGAGTTTCACACTGCGGGGAGTTTGACACTGGGGGTGAGTTTCACACTGAGGGGGAGTTTAACACTGAGGGGGAGTTTCACACTGTGGGGGAGTTTCACACTCGGGGAGTTGCACACTGTGGGGGGAGTTTCACACTCGGGGTGTTTCACACTGGGGGGAGTTTCACACTCGGGGAGTTTCACACTGGGGGGTGTTTCACACTGGGGGGTGTTTCACACTGCGGGGAGTTTCACACTGTGGGGAGTTTCACACTGTGGGGTGAGTTTCACACTGGGGGTGAGTATCACACTGGCGGAGTTTCACACTGTGGGGGGAGTTTCACACTGGGAGGGGAGTTTCACACTCGGGCAGTTTCACACAGGGTGAGCTTCACACTAGGGTTGAGTTTCACACTGGGGGGGCGAGTTTCACACTGGGGGGGAGTTTCACACTGGGGGGAATTTCACACTGGGGGGAGTTTCACACGGGGGGGGAGTTTCATACTTGGGGTGGGAGTTTCATACCGGGGGAGTTTCACACTGCGGGGAGTTTCCCACTTGCGGGGGAGTTTCATACCGGGGGAGTTTCACACTGTGGGGGAGTTTCACACTGGGGGGAGTTTCACACTGGAGGGAGTTTCATACCGGGGGAGTTTCACACTGTGGGGTAGTTTCACACTGTGGGGGAGTTTCACACTGGGGGGAGTTTCACACTGGAGGGGAGTTTCACACTGGCGGGAAGTTTCACATTGGGTAGGAGTTTCACACTGGGGGGTAGCTTCACACTGAGGGGGCGAGTTTCACACTGGGGGGAGTTTCACACTGGAGTGGAGTTTCACACGGGGGGCAGTTGCACACTGAGGGGGGGAGTTTGACACTGGGGGGAGTTTCACACTGGGGGGAGTTTCACACTGAGAGGAGTTTCACACTGAGGGGATTTTCACACTCGGTGGGGGGAGTTTCACATGGGGGGGAGTTTCACACTGAGGGTGAGTATCACACTGGGGGGAGTTTCACCCTGGAGGGAGTTTCACACTGGAGGGTGTTTCACACTGGGTGGGTGTTTCACACTGGGGGGAGTTTCACACTGGGGAGGAGTTTCACACGGGGGGGGAGTTTCAGTGCAGTTTCACACTGAGGGGGAGTTTCACACTGAGGGGAGTTTCACACAGGAGTGGAGTTTCACACTGGAGGGGAGTTTCACACTGGGGGGGAGTTTCACACTGAGGGGGAGTTTCAGACTGGGGGGGAGTTTCACCCTGGGGGGAGTTTCACACTCGGGGAGTTTCACACAGGGTGAGTTTCACACTAGGGGTGAGTTTCACACTGGGGGGGCGAGTTTCACACTGCGGGGGTGTTTCACACTGGGGGGGAGTTTCACACTGAGGGGCAGTTTCTCACTGGGTGGAGATTCACACTGCGGGGGGAGATTCACACTGTCAGCTTTTTTCACAATGGGGCTGTTTCACACTGGGGGGAGTTTCACACTGAGGGGGAGTTTCACACTGGGGGTGAGTTTCCCACTGGGGGTGAGTTTCCCACTCGGGGAGTTTCACAGAATCACAGAAATCACAGAAACCCCACAGTGCAGATAGAGGCCATTTCGGCCCATCGAGCCTGCACCGACACATATCCCACCCGATCCCCGTAACCCCTACACCAACACATGTCCCACCCTATCCCCGTAACCCCACGTATTTAATCCCCCTAACACTAAGGGTCAATTTTATCATAGCCAATCAACCTAACCCGCACATCTTTGGACTGTGGGAGGAAATCGGAGCACCCGGAGGAAACCCACGCAAACACGGGGAGAATGTGCAAACTCCACACAGACAGTCGCCCGAGGCCGGATTCGAACCTGGGTCCCTGGTGCCGTGAGGCAACAGTGCTAACCACTATGCCACCACACTGCGGGGAATTTCACACTGCGGGGAGTTTCACACTGGCGGGTAGTTTCACACTCAGGGAGTTTCACACTGCGGGGAGTTTCACACAGCGGGGAGTTTCACACTGCGGGGAGTTTCACACTGGGGGTGAGTTTCACACTGAGGGGGAGTTTCACACTGAGGGGGAGTTTCACACTGTGGGGGAGTTTCACACTGCGGGGAGTTTCACACTGAGGGGGAGTTTCACACTGTGGGGGAGTTTCACACTCGGGGAGTTGCACACTGTGGGGGGAGTTTCACACTCAGGGCGTTTCACACTGGAGGGAGTTTCACACTCGGGGAGTTTCACACTGGGGGGGAGTTTCACACTGCGGGGAGTTTCACACTGTGGGGAGTTTCACACTGCGGGGTGAGTTTCACACTGGGGGTGAGTATCACACTGGGGGAGTTTCACACTGAGGGGGGAGTTTCACACTGGGAGGGGAGTTTCACACTCGGGGAGTTTCACACAGGGTGAGTTTCACACTAGGGGTGAGTTTCACACTGGGGGGGCGAGTTTCACACTGGGGGGGAGTTTCACACTGGGGGGAGTTTCATACTGGGGGAGTTTCACACTGCGGGGAGTTTCCCACTTGGGGGGGAGTTTCATACCGGGGGAGTTTCACACTGTGGGGGAGTTTCACACTGGGGGGAGTTTGACACTCGGGAGGGAGTTTCACACTGCGAAGGCGTTCCACACTGGTGGTAGGGGAGTTTCACACTTTGGGGGAGTTTAATGCTGAGGGGGAATTTCACAATAGGGAGGAGTTTCACACTGGGAGGGAGTTTCACACTGCGGGGAGTTTCACACTGCGGGGAGTTTCACACTGCGGGGGCATTTCACATTGCGGGGGCGTTTCACCCCGGGGGGGAGTTTCACATGGGGGTAGTTTCACATTGGGGGAAGTTTCACACTGGGGGGAAGTTTCACACTGGAGGGGAGTTTCACACTGGGGGGAAGTTTCACATTGGGTAGGAGTTTCACACTGGGGGGCAGTTTCACACTGAGGGGGCGAGTTTCACACTGCGGGGAGTTTCACACTGCGGGGAGTTTCACACTGGGGGTGAGTTTCACACTGAGGGGGAGTTTCACACTGAGGGGGAGTTTCACACTGTGGGGGAGTTTCACACTGCGGGGAGTTTCACACTGAGGGGGAGTTTCACACTGTGGGGGAGTTTCACACTCGGGGAGTTGCACACTGTGGGGGGAGTTTCACACTCAGGGCGTTTCACACTGGAGGGAGTTTCACACTCGGGGAGTTTCACACTGGGGGGGAGTTTCACACTGCGGGGAGTTTCACACTGTGGGGAGTTTCACACTGCGGGGTGAGTTTCACACTGGGGGTGAGTATCACACTGGGGGAGTTTCACACTGAGGGGGGAGTTTCACACTGGGAGGGGAGTTTCACACTCGGGGAGTTTCACACAGGGTGAGTTTCACACTAGGGGTGAGTTTCACACTGGGGGGGCGAGTTTCACACTGGGGGGGAGTTTCACACTGGGGGGAGTTTCATACTGGGGGAGTTTCACACTGCGGGGAGTTTCCCACTTGGGGGGGAGTTTCATACCGGGGGAGTTTCACACTGTGGGGGAGTTTCACACTGGGGGGAGTTTGACACTCGGGAGGGAGTTTCACACTGCGAAGGCGTTCCACACTGGTGGTAGGGGAGTTTCACACTTTGGGGGAGTTTAATGCTGAGGGGGAATTTCACAATAGGGAGGAGTTTCACACTGGGAGGGAGTTTCACACTGCGGGGAGTTTCACACTGCGGGGAGTTTCACACTGCGGGGGCATTTCACATTGCGGGGGCGTTTCACCCCGGGGGGGAGTTTCACATGGGGGTAGTTTCACATTGGGGGAAGTTTCACACTGGGGGGAAGTTTCACACTGGAGGGGAGTTTCACACTGGGGGGAAGTTTCACATTGGGTAGGAGTTTCACACTGGGGGGCAGTTTCACACTGAGGGGGCGAGTTTCACACTGGGGGGAGTTTCACACTGGAGTGGAGTTTCACACTGGGGGGGGAGTTGCACACTGAGGGGGGGTGTTTCACACTGGGGGGAGTTTCACACTGGGGGGAGTTTCACACTGGGGAGGAGTTTCACACTGGGGGGGAGTTTCAGTGGAGTTTCACACTGAGGGGGTGTTTCACACTGAGGGGAGTTTCACACTGCGGGGAGTTTCACACTGAGGGCGTGTTTCAGACTGGGGGGTGTTTCACCCTGGGGGGAGTTTCACACTGGGGGGGTGTTTCACACTGGGGGGGAGTTTCACACTGAGGGGCAGTTTCTCACTGGGTGGAGAGTCACACTGCGGGGGGAGATTCACACTGGCAGCTTTTTTCTCAATGGGGCTGTTTCACACTGGGGGGACTTTCACACTGAGGGGGAGTTTCACACTGGGGGTGAGTTTCCCACTGGGGGTGAATTTCACACTATGGGAATTTCACACTGCGGGGAATTTCACACTGCGGGGAATTTCACACTGGCGGGGAGTTTCACACTCAGGGAGTTTCACACTGCGGGGAGTTTCACACTGGGGGAGTTGCACACTGTGGGGGGAGTTTCACACTTGAGGGGGAGTTTCACACTGTGGGGGAGTTTCACATTCGGGGAGTTGCACACTGTGGGGGGAGTTTCACACTCGGGGCGTTTCACACTGGGGGGAGTTTCACACTCGGGGAGTTTCACACTGTGGGGGAGTTTCACACTGCGGGGAGTTTCACACTGTGGGGAGTTTCACACTGCGGGGGGGAGTTTCACACTGGGGGTGAGTATCACACTGGGGGAGTTTCACACTGCGGGGAGTTTCACACTGTGGGGAGTTTCACACTGCGGGGTGAGTTTCACACTGGGGGTGAGTATCACACTGGGGGAGTTTCACACTGAGCGGGGAGTTGCACACTGGGAGGGGAGTTTCACACTCGGGGCGTTTCACACAGGGTGAGTTTCACACTCGGGGTGAGTTTCACACTGGGGGGGCGAGTTTCACACGGGGGGGGAATTTCACACTGAGGGGGAGTTTCACACTGGGGGAGTTTCACACTGGGGGGATTTTCAAACTTGAGGGGGAGTTTCATACCGTGGGAGTTTCACACTGTGGGGGAGTTTCACTCTGGGGGGAGATTCACACTCGGGAGGGAGTTTCACACTGCGAGGGCGTTCCACACTGGGGGGTGGAGAGTTTCACACTGGGGGGGAGTTTCATGCTGGGGGGGAATTTCACAATAGGGAGGAGTTTCATACTGGGGGGGTGTTTCACACAGGGGGGAGTTTCACACGGAGGGGAGATTCACACTCGGGGGAAGTTTCACAATGGGGGGAAGTTTCACACTGGAGGGGAGTTTCACACTGGGGTGGAGTTTCACACTGGTGGGGAGATTCACACTGGGGGGAGTTTCACACTCATGGGTGTTTCACACTGGGGGGAGTTTCACACTGAGGGTTGTTTCACACTGGAGGGGAGTTTCACACTGGAGGGGAGTTTCACACTGGGGGGGAGTTTCACACTGCAGGGAGTTTCACCTGGGGGCAGTTTCACACTGGGGGGGAGTTTCACCTGGGGGGAGTTTCACACTGGAGGGGAGTTTCACACTGGTGGGCAGTTTCACACTGCAGGGAGTTTCACTCTGAGGGGGATTTTCACACTGAGGGGGAGTTTCACATTGTGGGGGAG
This sequence comes from Somniosus microcephalus, assembly GCF_052327205.1. Taxonomy (NCBI): domain Eukaryota; kingdom Metazoa; phylum Chordata; class Chondrichthyes; order Squaliformes; family Somniosidae; genus Somniosus; species Somniosus microcephalus. Next base: position 110,705,739 of record NC_140994.1, read on the forward strand.
TTTCACACTCGGGGAGTTGAACACTGGGGGGGAGTTTCACACTCGGGGCATTTCACACTGGGGGAAGTTTCACACTCGGGGAGTTTCACACTGGGGGAGTTTCACACTGAGGGGGGAGTTTCACACTGGGAGGTGAGTTTCACACTCGGGGAGTTTCACACAGGGTGTGTTTCACACTAGGGGGGAGCTTCACACTGAGGGGGCGAGTTTCACACTGGGGGGAGTTTCACACTGGGGTGGAGTTTCACACTGGCGGGGAGTTGCACACTGTGGGGGGAGTTTCACACTGGGGGGAGTTTCACACTGGGGGGAGTTTCACACTTGGGGGGAGTTTCACACTGAGTGGAGTTTCACACAGGGAGGGAGTTTCACACTGGGGGGTAGTTTCACACTGGAGTGAGTTTCACACGGGTGGTATTTCACACTGGGGGGAGTTTCACACTGTGGGGGAGTTTCACACTGGGGGGAGTTTCACACGGGGGGGAGATTCACACTGAGGGGGAGTTTCACACTGGGGGTGAGTTTCCCACTGGGGGTGAGTTTCACACTCGGGGAGTTTCACACTGCGGGGAATTTCACACTGCGGGGAGTTTCACACTGGCGGAGAGTTTCACACTTAGGGAGTTTCACACTGCGGGGAGTTTCACACAGCGGTGAGTTTCACACTGCGGGGAGTTTCACACTGGGGGTGAGTTTCACACTGAGGGTGAGTTTCACACTGTGGGGGAGTTTCACACTCGGGGAGTTGCACACTGTGGGGGGAGTTTCACACTCGGGGAGTTTCACACTGGGGGGAGTTTCACACTCGGGGAGTTTCACACTGGTGGGGAGTTTCACACTGCGGGGAGTTTCACACTGTGGGGAGTTTCACACTGCGGGGTGAGTTTCACACTGGGGGTGAGTATCACACTGGGGGAGTTTCACACTGAGGGGGGAGTTTCACACTGGGAGGGGAGTTTCACACACGGGGAGTTTCACACAGGGTGAGTTTCACACTCGGGGTGAGTTTCACACTGTGGGGGCGAGTTTCACACGGGGGGGAGATTCACACTGTGGGGGGATTTCACACTGGGGGGAGTTTCACACTGGGGCGAGTTTCATACTTGGGAGGGAGTTTCATACCAGGGGAGTTTCACACTGCGGGGAGATTCTCACTTGTGTGGGAGTTTCATACCGGGGGAGTTTCACACTGTGGGGGAGTTTCACACTGGGGGGAGTTTCACACTCGGGAGGGAGTTTCACACTGCGAGGGCATTCCACACTGGGGGTTGGGGAGTTTCACACTGGGGGGGAGTTTAATGCTGGGGGGGAATTTCACAATAGGGAGGAGTTTCACACTGGGAGGGAGTTTCACACTGCGGGGAGTTTCACACTGCGGGGGCGTTTCACACTGCGGGGGCGTTTCACACTGGGGGGTAGTTTCACATGGGGGTAGTTTCACACTGGGACGAGTTTCACACTGGGGGGAAGTTTCACACTGGAGGGGAGTTTCACACTGGGGGGAAGTTTCACATTGGGTAGGAGTTTCACACTGGGGGGGAGCTTCACACTGAGGGGGCGAGTTTCACACTGGGGGGAGTTTCACACTGGGGTGGAGTTTCACGCTGGGGGGGGAGTTGCACACTGGGGGGAAGTTTCACACTGGAGGGGAGTTTCACACTGGGGGGAAGTTTCACACTGGGGGGGAGCTTCACACTGAGGGGGCGAGTTTCACACTGGGGGGAGTTTCACACTGGGGTGGAGTTTCACGCTGGGGGGGCAGTTGCACACTGGGGGGGGAGTTTCACACGGGGGGGAGTTTCACACTGAGGGTGAGTATCACACTGGGGGGAGTTTCACACTGAGGGTGAGTATCACACGGGGGGGAGTTTCACACTGAGGGTGAGTATCACACGGGCGGGAGTTTCACACTGAGGGTGAGTATCACACGGGGGGGAGTTTCACACTGAGGGTGAGTATCACACGGGGGGGAGTTTCACACTGAGGGTGAGTATCACACTGGGGGGAGTTTCACACTGGAGGGAGTTTCACACTGGAGGGTGTTTCACACTGGGTGGGTGTTTCACACTGGGGGAGTTTCACACTGGGGAGGAGTTTCACACTGCGGGGAAGTTTCACACTGGGGTGGAGTTTCACACTGAGGGGGAGATTCACACTGGGGTGGTGTTTCACACTGGGCGGAGTTTCACACTGGGGGTAGTTTCACACTGGGGGGGAGTTTCACACTGGTGTGGTGTTTCACACTGAGGGGGAGTTTCACACTGGGGGTAGTTTCACACTGGGGGCGAGTTTCACACTCGGGGAGTTTCACACTGGGGGGTGTTTCACACTGAGGGGGAGTTTCACTCTCGGGGAGGTTCACACTGGGGGGGTAGTTTCACACTGCGGGGAGTTTCACACTGCGGGGGGTTTCACACTGCGGGGTGAGTTTCACGCTGCGGGTTGAGTTTCACACTGAGGGGGTGTTTCACACTGCGAGGTGAGTTTCACATGAGGGGGAGTTTCACACTGAGGGGCGAGTTTCACACTGGGGGTTTGAGTTTCACACTGGGGTCGAGTTTCACACTGCGGGGGATTTTCACACTGAGGGGGAGTTTCACAATGAGGGGGAGTTTCACACTGGGGGGGAGTTTCACACTGGGAGGGAGTTTCACACTGGGGGGAGTTTCACACTGGGAGGGAGTTTCACACTGGGGGGGAGTTTCACACTGGGGGGAGATTCACACTGGGGGGAGTTTCACACTGCGGGGAGTTTCACACTGGTGGAAGTTTCACACTGAGGGGAGTTTTACACGGGAGGGGTGTTTCACACGGGGGGGAGTTTCACACTGGGGGGAGTTTCACACTGGAGGGTGTTTCACACTGGGGGGAGTTTCACACTTGGGGCGTTTTTCACACTGGGGGGGAGTTTCACACTTGGGGGGAGTTTCATACTGAGGGGCAGTTTCTCACTGGGTGGAGATTCACACTGCAGGGGGAGATTCACACTGGCTGGGTTTTTCACATGGGGGCTGTTTCACAATGAGGGGGAGTTTCACAGTGGGGGTGAGTTTCACATTCAGGGAATTTCACACTGCGGGAAGTTTCACACTGGGGGGGGAGTTTCACACTCGGGGAGTTTCACACTGCGGGGAGTTTCACACTGGGGGAGTTTCACACTGCGGGGAGTTTCACACTGGGGGTAAGTTTCACACTGAGGGGGAGTTTCACACTGGGGGGGAGTTTCACACTGGGGGGGAGTTTCACACTGGGGAGGAGTTTCACACTCGGGGAGTTTCACACTGGGGGAGAATTTCACACTCGGGGAGTTGCACACTGGGGGGGAGTTTCACACTCGGGGAGTTTCACACTGGGGGTGTGTTTCACACTCGGGGAGTTTCACACTGGGGGGGAGATTCACACTGCAGTGAGTTTCGCACGGCGGGGAGTTTCGCACTGCGAGGTGAGTTTCACAATGGGGGTGAGTTTCACACTGAGGGTGAGTTTCACACTGAGGGGTGAGTTTCACATGAGGGAGGAGTTTCACACTGGGGGGGAGTTTCACACTCAGGGAGTTTCACACGGGGTGAGTTTCACACTAGGGGTGAGTTTCACACTGGGGGGCGAGTATCACACGGGGGGGAGTTTCACACAGTGGGGGAATTTCACACTGGGGGGAGTTTCACACTGACGGGGAGTTTCACACTGGGGGGAGTTTCACACTGGGGGGATTTTCACACTTGGGGGGGAGTTTCATACCGTGGGAGTTTCACACTGTGGGGGAGTTTCACTCTGGGGGGAGATTCACACTCGGGAGGGAGTTTCACACTGCGAGGGCGTTCCACACTGGGGGGTGGGGAGTTTCACACTGCGAGGGCGTTTAATGCTGGGGGGGAATTTCACAATAGGGAGGAGTTTCATACTGGGGGGTGTTTCACACAGGGGGGAGTTTCACACGGAGGGGAGATTCACACTCGGGGGAAGTTTCACAATGGGGGGAAGTTTCACACTGGAGGGGAGTTTCACACTGGGGTGGAGTTTCACACTGGGAGGGAGATTCACACTGGGGGGAGTTTCACACTCGTGGGAGTTTCACACTGTGGGGAGTTTCACACTGAGGGTAGTTTCACACTGGGGGGGAGTTTCACACTGCAGGGAGTTTCACCTGGGGGCAGTTTCACAGTGGGTGGGAGTTTCACCTGGGGGGAGTTTCACACTGGAGGGGAGTTTCACACTGGGGGGGAGTTTCACACTGCAGGGAGTTTCACTCTGATGGGGATTTTCACACTGAGGGGAAGTTTCACACTGTGGGGGAGTTTCACACTCGGGGAGTTGCACACTGGGGGGCAGTTTCACACTTGGGGCGTTTCACACTGGGGTGAGTTTCACACTTGGGGAGTTTCACACTGGGGGGAGTTTCACACTGCGGGGAGTTTCACACTGTGGGGCGTTTCACACTGCGGGGTGAGTTTCACACTGGGGGTGAGTTTCACACTGGGGGAGTTTCACACTGAGGGGAGTTTCACACTTGGGGGGAGTTTCACACTGAGAGGAGTTTCACACTGAGTGGAGTTTCACACAGGGAGGGAGTTTCACACTGGGGGGTAGTTTCACACTGGAGTGAGTTTCACACGGGGGGTATTTCACACGGGGGGGAGATTCACACTGGGGGTGAGTTTCACACTGGGGTGGAGTTTGCCGCTGGGGTGGAGTTTCACACTGAGGGGGAGTTTCACACTGACGGGGAGCTTCACACTTGAGGGGGAGTTTCACACTGGGGGGGAGTTTCACACTGGGGGGGACTTTCACTGAGGGGGGCTTGTTTCAAACTTTGGAGTGTTTCACACTGGAGGGGCGAGTTTCACACTGAGGAGGAGTTTCACATGGGGGGAGTTTCACACTGAGGGGATGTTTCACACTGGGGAGGCGATTCACACTGGGGGTGGAGTTTCACACTGGTGGGGGAGTTTCCACACTGGGGGTGAATTTCACACTGAGGGGGCGAGTTTCACACTGAGGGGTGAGTTGCACACGGGGCGGAGTTTCACACTGGGCTGGAGTTTCACACTTGGGATGAGTTTCACACTTGGGGGAGTCTCACACTGGGGGGAGTTTCACGCTGTGGGGGATTTTCATTCTGGGGAAAGCTTCACACTGGGGGGAGTTTCACACTTTGCGGGGAGTTTCTTCCGGGGGAGTTTCACACTGTGGGGGAGTTTCACACTGGGGTGAGTTTCACACTCGTGAGGGAGTTTCACACTGCGAGGGCGTTCCACACTGGGGGGTGGAGTGTTTCACACTGGGGGGGAGTTTCATGCTGGGGGGGAATTTCACAATAGGGAGGAGTTTGACACTGGGGGTGAGCTTCACACTGAGGTGGCGAGTTTCACACTGGGGGGAGTTTCACACTGGGGGGGAGTTTCACACTGGCGGGGAGTTTCATACTGAGGGGCAGTTTGGAGATTCACACTGCGGGGGGAGATTCAGACTGGCTGCGTTTTTCACATGGGGGCTGTTTCACACTGCGGGGACTTTCACACTGTGGGGGAGTTTCACACTCGGGGAGTTTCACACTGCGGGGAGTTTCACACTGGGGGAGATTCACACTGCGGGGAGTTTCACACTGGGGGTGAGTTTCACACTGAGGGGGAGTTTCACACTTCGGGCGAGTTTCACACTGGGGGTGAGTTTCACACTGGGGGTGTTTCACATTGGGAGGGAGTTTCACACTGGGGGTAGTTTCACACTGCGGGGGAGTTTCACACTCGGGGAGTTTCACACTGGGGGGGAGTTTCACACTCGGGGAGTTTCGCACTGGGGGGGTAGTTTCACACTGCGGGCAGTTTCGCACTGCGGGGAGTTTCACACTGCGGGCTGATTTTCACACTGTGGGGGTGTGGTGATTATTCTTGATTTATAAGAAGCATTGTAATTGGTTGCCTGTTTTCCTGCCTTGAGATATATGCTGTAAACTTATTGGTTAGTTGCTTCCATGTGACCTGTGGTGGCCATCTTAAATTCAGTTCTCTACAGTTTGGTTGAGACTGGGTGCTTCACATGTACTGTTGGTTTTTTAAGGTTAATAAAACCTAGCTTTTGAAAGGCAAGCTACTCTTTATTTCAGGGGGGAGTTTCACACTCGGGGATTTTCACACGGGGTGAGTTTCACACTAGGGGTGAGTTTCACACTGGGGGGAGAGTTTCACACTGTGGGGGAGTTTCACACTGGGGGGAATTTCACACTCTGGGGGAGTTTCACACTGGGGGGGAGATTCACACTGGGGGGAGTTTCACACTGGGGGGAGTTTCACACCTGGGGGGAGTTTCACACTTTGGGGGAGTTTCACACTGCGGGGGAGTTTCACACTGGGGGGGAGTTTCACACGGGCGGAGTTTCACACTGAGGGGAGTTTCACACCGGAGGGGAGTTTCACACTGGAGGGGAGTTTCACACGGGGGGAGTTTCACACTGCGGGGAGTTTCACACTGAGGGGGAGTTTCAGACTGGGGGATGTTTCACCCTTGGGGGAGTTTCACACTGGGGGGGTGTTTCACACTGGGGGGGAGTTTCACACTGAGGGGCAGTTTCTCACCAGGTGGAGATTCACACTGCGGGGGGAGATTCACACTGGCTGGTTTTTTCACAATGGGGCTGTTTCACACTGGGGGGAGTTTCACACTGAGGGGGAGTTTCACACTGGGGGTGAGTTTCCCACTGGGGGTGAGTTTCACACTCGGGAATTTCACACTGCGGGGAATTTCACACTGCGGGGAGTTTCACACTGGCGGGGAGTTTCACACTCAGGGAGTTTCACACTGCGGGGAGTTTCACACGGCGGGGAGTTTCACACTGCGGGGTGTTTCACACTGGGGGTGAGTTTCACACTGACGGGGAGTTTCACACTGAGGGGGAGTTTCACACTGTGGGGGAGTTTCACACTCGGGAGTTGCATACTGTGGGGGGAGTTTCACACTCGGGGCATTTCACACTGGGGGGAGTTTCACACTCGGGGAGTTTCACACTGGGGGGAGTTTCACACTGCGGGGAGTTGCACACTGTGGGGAGTTTCACACTGCGGGGTGAGTTTCACATTGGGGGTGAGTATCACACTGGGGGATTTTCACACTGAGGGGGGAGTTTCACACTGGGAGGGGAGTTTCACACTCGAGGAGTTTCACACAGGGTGAGCTTCACACTAGGGGTGAGTTTCACACGGGGGGGCGAGTTCACACTGGGTGGAGTTTCATACTTGGGGTGGGAGTTTCATACCAGGGGAGTTTCACACTGCGGGGAGTTTCCCACTTGGGGGGGGAGTTTCATACCGGGGGAGTTTCACACTGTGGGGGAGTTTCACACTGGGGGGAGTTTCACACTGGAGGGGAGTTTCACACTGGCGGGAAGTTTCACATTGGGTAGGAGTTTCACACTGGAGGGGTAGCTTCACACTGAGGGGGCGAGTTTCACACTGGGGGGAGTTTCACACTGGAGTGGAGTTTCACACTGAGGGGGGAGTTGCACACTGAGGGGGGGATATTCACACTGGGGGGACTTTCACACTGGGGGGAGTTTCACACTGAGAGGAGTTTCACACTGAGGGGATTTTCACACTGAGGGTGAGTCTCACACTGGGGGTGTTTCACCCTGGAGGGAGTTTCACACTGGAGGGTGTTTCACACTGGGTGGGTGTTTCACACTGGGGGGAGTTTCACACTGGGGAGGAGTTTCACACTGGGGGGGAGTATCAGTGCTGTTTCACACTGAGGGGGAGTTTCACACTGAGGGGAGTTTCACACAGGAGGGGAGATTCACACTGGAGGGGAGTTTCACACTGGGGGGGAGTTTCACACTGAGGGGGAGTTTCAGACTGGGGGGGAGTTTCACCCTGGGGGGAGTTTCACACTGGGGGGGTGTTTCACACTGGGGGGAATTTCACACTGATGGGCAGTTTCTCACTGGGTGGAGATTCACACTGCGGGGGGAGATTCACACTGGCAGCTTTTTTCACAATGGGGCTGTTTCACACTGGGGGGAGTTTCACACTGAGGGGGAGTTTCGCACTGGGGGTGAGTATCCCACTGGGGTTGAGTTTCCCACTCGGGGAGTTTCACACTGCGGGGAATTTCAAACTGCGGGGAGTTTCACACTGGCGGGGAGTTTCACACTCAGGGAGTTTCACACTGCGGGGAGTTTCACACAGCGGGGAGTTTCACACTGCGGGGAGTTTCACACTGGGGGTGAGTTTCACACTGAGGGGGAGTTTCACACTGAGGGGGAGATTCACACTGTGGGGGAGTTTCACACTCGGGGCGTTTCACACTGGGGGGAGTTTCACACTCGGGGAGTTTCACACTGGGGGGGAGTTTCACACTGCGGGGAGTTTCACACTGTGGGGAGTTTCACACTGCGGGGTGAGTTTCACACTGGGGGTGAGTATCACACTGGGGGAGTTTCACACTGAGGGGGGAGTTTCACACTGGGAGGGGAGTTTCACACTCGGGGAGTTTCACACAGGGTGAGTTTCACACTAGGGGTGAGTTTCACACTGGGGGGGCAAGTTTCACACTGGGGGGGAGTTTCACACTGGGGGGAATTTCACACTGGGGGGAGTTTCACACTGGGGGGAGTTTCATACTTAGGGTGGGAGTTTCATACCGGGGGAGTTTCACACTGCGGGGAGTTTCCCACTTGGGGGGGAGTTTCATACCGGGGGAGTTTCACACTGTGGGGGACTTTCACACTGGGGGGAGTTTCACACTCGGGAGGGAGTTTCACACTGCGAAGGCGTTCCACACTGGGGGTAGGGGAGTTTCACACTGGGGGGGAGTTTAATGCTGAGGGGGAATTTCACAATAGGGAGGAGTTTCACACTGGGAGGGAGTTTCACACTGCGGGGAGTTTCACACTGCGGGGAGTTTCACACTGCGGGGGCGTTTCACCCCGGGGGGAAGTTTCACATGGGGGTAGTTTCACACTGGGGGGAGTTTCACACTGGGGGGTAGTTTCACACTGGAGTGGAGTTTCACACTGGGGGGGGAGTTGCACACTGAGGGGGGGAGTTTCACACTGGGGGGAGTTTCACACTGGGGGGAGTTTCACACTGAGAGGAGTTTCTCACTGAGGGGAGTTTCACACTCGGCGGGGGAGTTTCACATGAGGGGTAGTTTCACACTGAGGGTGAGTATCACACTGGGGGGAGTTTCACACTGGAGGGAGTTTCACACTGGAGGGTGTTTCACACTGGGTGGGTGTTTCACACTGGGGGGAGTTTCACACTGGGGGGAGTTTCACACTGGGGAGAAGTTTCACACTGGGGGGGAGTTTCAGTGGAGTTTCACACTGAGGGGGTGTTTCACACTGAGGGGAGTTTCACACTGGAGGGGAGTTTCACACTGGAGGGGAGTTTCACATTGCGGGGGAGTTTAACACTGCGGGGAGTTTCACACTGAGGGGGAGTTTCAGACTGGGGGGAGTTTCAGCCTGGTGGGAGTTTCACACTGGGGGGGTGTTTCACACTTGGGGGGAGTTTCACACTGAGGGGCAGTTTCTCACTGGGTGGAGATTCACACTGCGGGGGGAGATTCACACTGGCAGCTTTTTTCACAATGGGGCTGTTTCACACTGGGGGGTGTTTCACACTGAGGGGGAGTTTCACACTGGGGGTGAGTTTCCCACTGGGGGTGAGTTTCACACTCGGGGAGTTTCACACTGCGGGGAATTTCACACTGCGGGGAATTTCACACTGGCGGGGAGTTTCATACTCAGGGAGTTTCACACTGCGGGGAGTTTCACACGGCGGGGAGTTTCACACTGCGGGGAGTTTCACACTGGGGGTGAGTTTCACACTGAGGGGGAGTTTCACACTGAGGGGGAGTTTCACGCTGTGGGGGAGTTTCACACTCGGGGAGTGGCACACTGTGGGGGGAGTTTCACACTCGGGGCGTTTCACACTGGGGGAGTTTCACACTCGGGGAGTTTCACACTGGGGGGGAGTTTCACACTGCGGGGAGTTTCACACTGTGGGGTGTTTCACACTGCGGGGTGAGTTTCACACTGGGGGTGAGTATCACACTGGGGGAGTTTCACACTGAGCGGGGAGTTTCACACTGGGAGGGGAGTTTCACACTCGGGGCGTTTCACACTGGGGGAGTTTCACACTCGGGGAGTTTCACACTGGGGGGGAGTTTCACACTGCGGGGAGTTTCACACTGTGGGGTGTTTCACACTGCGGGGTGAGTTTCACACTGGGGGTGAGTATCACACTGGGGGAGTTTCACACTGAGCGGGGAGTTTCACACTGGGAGGGGAGTTTCACACTCGGGGAGTTTCACACAGGGTGAGTTTCACACTCGGAGTGAGTTTCACACTGGGGGTCGAGTTTCACACGGGGGGGAGTTTCACACTGGGGGGGAATTTCACACTGCGGGGTGGTTCACACTGGGGGGAGTTTCATACTTGGGGGGTGTTTCATACCGGGGGAGTTTCACACTGGGGGTAGTTTCCCACTTGGGGGGGAGTTTCATACCGGGGGTGTTTCACACTGTGGGGAGTTTCAAACTGGGGAGAGTTTCACACTCGGGAGGGAGTTTCACACTGCGAGGGCGTTCCACACTGGGGGTTGGGGAGTTTCACACTGCGGGGGGAGTTTAATGCTGTGGGGAATTTCACAATAGGGAGGAGTTTCACACTTGGAGGGAGTTTCACACTACGGGGAGTTTCACACTGCGGGGAGTTTCACACTGCGGGGGCGTTTCACACTACGGGGGCGTTTCACACTGGGGGGGAGTTTCACATGGGGGTAGTTTCACACTGGGGGGAGTTTCACACTGGGGGGAAGTTTCACACTGGAGGGGAGTTTCACACTGGGGGGAAGTTTCACACTGGAGGGGAGTTTCACACTGGGGGGAAGTTTCACACTGGAGGGGAGTTTCACACTGGGGGGAGTTTCACATGGGGGTAGTTTCACACTGGGGGGAGTTTCACACAGGGGGGAAGTTTCACACTGGAGGGGAGTTTCACACAGGGGGGAAGTTTCACACTGGGTGGGGAGTTGCACACTGGGGGGGGAGTTTCACACTGGGGGGAATTTCACACTGGGGGGAGTTTCACACTAGGGTGGAGTTTCACACTGAGAGGAGTTTCACACTGGAGGGTGTTTCACACAGGGGAGGAGTTTCACACTGGGGGGAGTTTCACACAGGGGAGGAGTTTCACACTGGGGGGGAGATTCACACTGGGGGGAGTTTCACACTGGGGGGAGTTTCACACTGGGGGGAGTTTCACACTCGGGGAGTTTCACACTGGGGGGTGTTTCACACTGCGGGGGTGTTTCACACTCGGGGAGTTTCACACTGGGGGGGCAGTTTCACACTGCGGGGAGTTTCACACTGCGGGGGGTTTCACACTGCGTGGTGGTTTTCACACTGCGGGTTGAGTTTCACACTGAGGAGGAGTTTCACAATGAGGGGGAGTTTCAAACTGGGTAGGGAGTTTCATACTGGGAGGGAGTTTCACATTGGGGGGAGTTTCACACTGGGGGGGAGTTTCACACTGAGGGGAGTTTCACACTGCGGGGAGTTTCACACTGGTGGGAGTTTCACACTGAGGGGAGTTTCACATGGGAGGGGTGTTTCACACGGGGGGGTGTTTCACACTGGGGGAGTTTCACACTTGAGGCGAGTTTCACACTGGGGGGGAGTTTCTCACTGGGGGGGAGTTTCATACTGAGGGCTAGTTTCTCACTGGGTGGAGATTCACACTGCAGGGGGAGATTCACAATGGCTGGGTTTTTCACATGGGGGCTGTTTCACACTGAGGGGGAGTTTCACAGTGGGGGTGAGTTTCACACTCAGGGAATTTCACACTGCTGGGAGTTTCACACTCGGTGGGAGTTTCACACTCGGGGAGTTTCACACTGTGGGAGTTTCACACTGCGGGGAGTTTCACACTGGGGGTAAGTTTCACACTGAGGGGGAGTTTCACACTCGGGGAATTTCACACTGGGGGGGTGTTTCACACTCGGGGAATTTCACACTGCGGTGAGTTTCACACTAGGGGGGAGTTTCACACTCGGGGAGTTTCACACTGCGGGGAGTTTCACACTGTGGGAGTTTCACACTGCGGGGAGTTTCACACTGGGGGTAAGTTTCACACTGAGGGGGAGTTTCACACTCGGGGAATTTCACACTGGGGGGGAGATTCACACTGCGGTGAATTTCGCACGGCGGGGAGTTTCGCACTGCGAGGTGAGTTTCACAAAGGGGGTGAGTTTCACACTGAGGGTGAGTTTCACACTGAGGGGTGAGTTTCAAACTGAGGGAGGAGTTTCACACTGGGGGGCGAGTATCACACTGGGGGGGAGTTTCACACAGTGGGGGAATTTCACACTGGGAGGGAGTTTCACACTGGGGGGATTTTCACACTTGGGGGGGAGTTTCATACCGTGGGAGTTTCACACTGTGGGCGAGTTTCACTCTGGGGGGAGTTTCACACTCGGGAGGGAGTTTCACACTGCGAGGGCGTTCCACACTGGGGGGTGGGGAGTTTCACACTGGGGGGGAGTTTCATGCTGGGGGGAATTTCACAATGGGGGAAAGTTTCACACTGGAGGGGAGTTTCACACTGGGGTGGAGTTTCACACTGGGGGGGAGATTCACACTGGGGGGAGTTTCACACTGGTGGGAGTTTCACACTGGGGGGAGTTTCACACTCTGGGGGAGTTTCACACTGCGGGGGAGATTCACACTGGGGGTGTAGTTTCACACTGGAGGGGAGTTTCACACTGGGGGGAAGTTTCACACTGGAGGGGAGTTTCACACTGGAGGGGAGATTCACACTGGGGGGAGTTTCACATGGGGGTAGTTTCACACTGGGGGGAGTTTCACACTGGGGGGAAGTTTCACACTGGAGGGGAGTTTCACACTGGGGGGAGTTTCACATGGGGGTAGTTTCACACTGGAGGGGAGTTTCACAGTGGGGGGAAGTTTCACATTGGGTAGGAGTTTCACACTGTGGGGGAGTTTCACATTGGGTAGGAGTTTCACACTGGGTGTGAGCTTCACACTGAGGGGGCGAGTTTCACACTGGGGGGGAGTTTCACACTGGGTGGGGAGTTGCACACTGGGGGGGGAGTTTCACACTGGGGGGAATTTCACACTGGGGGGAGTTTCACACTAGGGTGGAGTTTCACACTGAGAGGAGTTTCACACTCGGGGGGGGAGTTTCACATTGGGGGGGAGTTTCACACTGGAGGGAGTTTCACACTGGAGGGTGTTTCACACAGGGGAGGAGTTTCACACTGGGGGGAGTTTCACACAGGGGAGGAGTTTCACACTGGGGGGGAGATTCACACTGGGGGGAGTTTCACACTGGGGGGGTGTTTCACACTGGGGGGAGTTTCACACTGGGGGGAGTTTCACACTGGGGGGAGTTTCACACTCGGGGAGTTTCACACTGGGGGGTGTTTCACACTGCGGGGGAGTTTCACACTCGGGGAGTTTCACACTGGGGGGGCAGTTTCACACTGCGGGGAGTTTCACACTGCGGGGGGTTTCACACTGCGTGGTGGTTTTCACACTGCGGGTTGAGTTTCACACTGAGGAGGAGTTTCACAATGAGGGGGAGTTTCAAACTGGGTAGGGAGTTTCATACTGGGAGGGAGTTTCACATTGGGGGGAGTTTCACACTGGGAGGGAGTTTCACACTGGGGGGGAGTTTCACACTGAGGGGAGTTTCACACTGCGGGGAGTTTCACACTGGTGGGAGTTTCACACTGAGGGGAGTTTCACATGGGAGGGGTGTTTCACACGGGGGGCTGTTTCACACTGGGGGGAGTTTCACACTTGAGGCGAGTTTCACACTGGGGGGGAGTTTCTCACTGGGGGGGAGTTTCATACTGAGGGGCAGTTTCTCACTGGGTGGAGATTCACACTGCAGGGGGAGATTCACAATGGCTGGGTTTTTCACATGGGGGCTGTTTCACACTGAGGGGGAGTTTCACAGTGGGGGTGAGTTTCACACTCAGGGAATTTCACACTGCGGGGAGTTTCACACTCGGTGGGAGTTTCACACTCGGGGAGTTTCACACTGCGGGGAGTTTCACACTGTGGGAGTTTCACACTGCGGGGAGTTTCACACTGGGGGTAAGTTTCACACTGAGGGGGAGTTTCACACTCGGGGAATTTCACACTGGGGGGGTGTTTCACACTCGGGGAATTTCACACTGGGGGGGAGATTCACACTGGGGGGAGTTTCACACTGGTGGGAGTTTCACACTGGGGGGAGTTTCACACTCTGGGGGAGTTTCACACTGTGGGGGAGATTCACACTGGGGGTGTAGTTTCACACGGGGGGAGTTTCACACTGAGGGTAGTTTCACACTGGAGGGGAGTTTCACACTGGAGGGGAGATTCCCACTGGGGGGGAGTTTCACACTGCAGGGAGTTTCACCTGGGGGGAGTTTCACACTGGGGGGAGTTTCACACTGGGGGGGAGTTTCACACTGAGGGGGCAGTTTCACACTGCAGGGAGTTTCACCTGAGGGGAGTTTCACACTCGGGGGGAGTTTCACCTGGGGGGAGTTTCACACTGGAGGGGAGTTTCACACTGGGGGGTAGATTCACACTGCAGGGAGTTTCAATCTGAGGACGAGTTTCACACTGAGGCATAGTTTCACACAGTGGGGGAGTTTCACACTCGGGGATTTGCACACTGGGGGGGAGTTTCACACTGCGGGAAGTTTCACACTGTGGGGAGTTTCACACTGCGGTGTGAGTTTCACACTGGGGGGGAGTTTCACACTGGGAGGTGAGTTTCACACTCGGGGAGTTTCACACTGCGGTGTGAGTTTCACACTGGGGGGAGTTTCACACTGCGGTGTGAGTTTCACACTGGGGGGAGCTTCACACTGAGGGGGCGAGTTTCACACTGGGGGGAGTTTCACACTGGGGTGGAGTTTCACACTGGCGGGGAGTTTCACACTGAGGGGGCGAGTTTCACACTGGCGGGGAGTTTCACACTGGGGGGAGTTTCACACTGGGGTGGAGTTTCACACTGGGGGGGCGAGTTTCACACTGGGGGGAGTTTCACACTGCGGGGAGTTTCACACTGGGGGTGAGTTTCACACTGAGGGGGAGTGTCACACTGTGGGGGAGTTTCACACTCGGGGAGTTGCACACTGTGGGGGGAGTATCACACTCGGGGCGTTTCACACTGGGGGGAGTTTCACACTCGGGGAGTTTCACACTGGGGGAGAGTTTCACATTGCGGTGAGTTTCACACTGTGGGGAGTTTCACACTGCGTGGTGAGTTTCACACTGGGGGTGCGTATCACACTGGGGGAGTTTCACACTGAGGGGGGAGTTTCACACTGGGAGGGGAGTTTCACACTCGGGGAGTTTCACACAGGGTGAGTTTCACACTCGGGGTGAGTTTCACACTGGGGCGATTTTCACACGGGGGGGTGTTTCTCACTGGGGGGGATTTTCACACTGGGGGGAGTTTCACACTGTGGGGAGTTTCATACTTGGGGGGGAGTTTCATACCGGGGGAGTTTCACACTGGGGGGAGTTTCCCACTTGGGGGGGAGTTTCATACCGGGGGCGTTGCACACTGTGTGGGAGTTTCACACTGGGGGGAGTTTCACACTGTGTGGGAGTTTCACACTGGGGGGAGTTTCACACTCGGGAGGGAGTTTCACACTGCGAGGGCGTTCCACACTGGGGGTTGGGGAGTTTCACACTGCGGGGGAGTTTAATGCTGTGGGGAATTTCACAATAGGGAGGAGTTTCACACTTGGAGGGAGTTTCACACTACGGGGAGTTTCACACTGCGGGGAGTTTCACACTGCGGGGGCGTTTCACACTACGGGGGCGTTTCACACTGGGGGGGAGTTTCACATGGGGGTAGTTTCACACTGGGGGGAGTTTCCCACTGGGGGGAAGTTTCACATTGGGGGGAGTTTCACACTGAGGGGGCGAGTTTCACACTGGGGGGGAGTTTCACACTGGGTGGGGAGTTGCACAATGGGGGGAGAGTTTCACACTGGGGGGAGTTTCACACTGGGGGGAGTTTCACACTAGGGTGGAGTTTCACACTGGGGGGGAGTTTCACACTGGGGTGGAGTTTCACATGGGGGGGAGTTTCACACTGGGGGGAGTTTCACACTGGGGGGGTGTTTCACACTGGGGGGAGTTTCACACTGGGGGGAGTTTCACACTGGGGGGAGTTTCACATTGGGGGGGAGATTCACACTGGGGGGAGTTTCACACTGGGGGGGTGTTTCACATGGGGGGGAGATTCACACTGGGGGGAGTTTCACACTGGGGGGGTGTTTCACACTGGGGGCAGTTTCACACTGGGGGGAGTTTCACACTGGGGGGAGTTTCACACTCGGGGAGTTTCACACTGGGGGGTGTTTCACACTGCGGGGGAGTTTCACACTCGGGGAGTTTCACACTGGGGGGGCAGTTTCACACTGCGGGGAGTTTCACACTGCGGGGGGTTTCACACTGCGTGGTGATTTTCACACTGCAGGTTGAGTTTCACACTGAGGAGGAGATTCACAATGAGGGGGAGTTTCAAACTGGGTAGGGAGTTTCACACTGGGAGGGAGTTTCACATTGGGAGGGAGTTTCACACTGGGGGGGAGTTTCACACTGGGAGGGAGTTTCACACTGCGGGGGAGTTTCACACTGAGGGGAGTTTCACACTGGTGGGAGTTTCACACTGAGGGGAGTTTCACACGGGAGGGGTGTTTCACACGGGGGGGAGTTTCACACTGGGGGGAGTTTCACACTTGAGGCGAGTTTCACACTGGGGGGGAGTTTCTCACTGGGGGGGAGTTTCATACTGAGGGGCAGTTTCTCACTGGGTGGAGATTCACACTGCAGGGGGAGATTCACAATGGCTGGGTTTTTCACATGGGGGCTGTTTCACACTGAGGGGGAGTTTCACAATGGGGGTGAGTTTCACACTCAGGGAATTTCACACTGCGGTGAGTTTCACACTAGGGGGGAGTTTCACACTCGGGGAGTTTCACACTGCGGGGAGTTTCACACTGGTGGAGTTTCACACTGCGGGGAGTTTCACACTGGGGGTAAGTTTCACACTGAGGGGGAGTTTCACACTCGGGGAATTTCACACTGGGGGGGTGTTTCACACTCGGGGAGTTTCACACTGAGGGGGAGATTCACACTGCGGTGAGTTTCGCACTGCGAGGTGAGTTTCACAAAGGGGGTGAGTTTCACACTGAGGGTGAGTTTCACACTGAGGGTGAGTTTCACACTGAGGGGTGAGTTTCACACTGAGGGTGAGTTTCACACTGAGGGGTGAGTTTCACACTGAGGGGTGAGTTTCACACTGAGGGTGAGTTTCACACTGAGGGTGAGTTTCACACTGAGGGTGAGTTTCACACTGAGGGGTGAGTTTCACACTGAGGGGTGAGTTTCACACTGAGGGTGAGTTTCACACTGAGGGTGAGTTTCACACTGAGGGTGAGTTTCACACTGAGGGGTGAGTTTCACACTGGGGGGGAGATTCACACTGCGGTGAATTTCGCACGGCGGGGAGTTTCGCACTGCGAGGTGAGTTTCACAAAGGGGGTGAGTTTCACACTGAGGGTGAGTTTCACACTGAGGGGTGAGTTTCACACTGAGGGTGAGTTTCACACTGAGGGGTGAGTTTCACACTGAGGGTGAGTTTCACACTGAGGGGTGAGTTTCACACTGAGGGTGAGTTTCACACTGAGGGGTGAGTTTCAAACTGAGGGTGAGTTTCACACTGGGGGGCGAGTATCACACTGGGGGGGAGTTTCACACAGTGGGGGAATTTCACACTGGGGGGGAGTTTCACACTGAGGGCGAGTTTCAAACTGGGGGGAGTTTCACACTGGGGGGATTTTCACACTTGGTGGGGAGTTTCATACCGTGGGAGTTTCACACTGTGGGCGAGTTTCACTCTGGCGGGAGTTTCACACTCGGGAGGGAGTTTCACACTGCGAGGGCGTTCCACACTGGGGGGTGGGGAGTTTCACACTGGGGGGGAGTTTCATGCTGGGGGGAATTTCACAATGGGGGAAAGTTTCACACTGGAGGGGAGTTTCACACTGGGGTGGAGTTTCACACTGGGGGGGAGATTCACACTGGGGGGAGTTTCACACTGGTGGGAGTTTCACACTGGGGGGAGTTTCACACTCTGGGGGAGTTTCACACTGCGGGGGAGATTCACACTGGGGGTGTAGTTTCACACGGGGGGTGTTTCACACTGAGGGTAGTTTCACACTGGAGGGGAGTTTCACACTGGAGGGGAGATTCACACTGGGGGGGAGTTTCACACTGCAGGGAGTTTATCCTGGGGGGAGTTTCACACTGGGGGGGGAGTTTCACCTGGGGGGAGTTTCACACTGGAGGGGAGTTTCACACTGGGGGGTAGATTCACACTGCAGGGAGTTTCACTCTGAGGGGGAGTTTCACACTGAGGCGGAGTTTCACACTGTGGGGGAGTTTCACACTCGGGGATTTGCACACTGGGGGTGAGTTTCACACTGGAGGGAGTTTCACACTCTGGGGGAGTTTCACACTGCGGGGGAGTTTCACACTGGGGGGGAGTTTCACACTGAGGGGGCAGTTTCACACTGCAGGGAGTTTCACCTGGGGGGAGTTTCACACTCGGGGGGAGTTTCACCTGGGGGGAGTTTCACACTGGAGGGGAGTTTCACACTGGGGGGTAGATTCACACTGCAGGGAGTTTCACTCTGAGGGGGAGTTTCACACTGAGGCGGAGTTTCACACTGTGGGGGAGTTTCACACTCGGGGATTTGCACACTGGGGGGGAGTTTCACACTGCGGGGAGTTTCACACTGTGGGGAGTTTCACACTGCGGTGTGAGTTTCACACTGGGGATGAGTTTCACACTGGGGGAGTTTCACACTGAGGGGGGAGTTTCACACTGGGAGGTGAGTTTCACACTCGGGGAGTTTCACACAGGGTGAGTTTCACACTAGGGGGGAGCTTCACACTGAGGGGGCGAGTTTCACACTGCGGGGAGTTTCACACTGGGGGTGAGTTTCACACTGAGGGGGAGTTTTGCACTGAGGGGGAGTTTCACACTGTGGGGGAGTTTCACACTCGGGGAGTTGCACACTGTGGGGGGAGTATCACACTCGGGGCGTTTCACACTGGGGGGAGTTTCACACTCGGGGAGTTTCACACTGGGGGGGAGTTTCACACTGCGGTGAGTTTCACACTGTGGGGAGTTTCACACTGCGTGGTGAGTTTCACACTGGGGGTGAGTATCAGACTGGGGGAGTTTCACACTGAGGGGGGAGTTTCGCACTGGGAGGGGAGTTTCACACTCGGGGAGTTTCACACAGTGTGAGTTTCACACTCGGGGTGAGTTTCACACTGGGGGGGCGATTTTCACACGGGGGGGAGTTTCACACTGGGGGGGAATTTCACACTGGGGGGAGTTTCACACTGTGGGGAGTTTCATACTTGGGGGGGAGTTTCATACCGGGGGAGTTTCACACTGGGGGGAGTTTCCCACTTGGGGGGGAGTTTCATACCGAGGGCGTTGCACACTGTGTGGGAGTTTCACACTGGGGGGAGTTTCACACTCGGGAGGGAGTTTCACACTGCGAGGGCGTTCCACACTGGGGGTTGGGGAGTTTCTCACTGCGGGGGAGTTTAATGCTGGGGGGAATTTCACAATAGGGAGGAGTTTCACACTTGGAGGGAGTTTCACACTGCGGGGAGTTTCACACTGCGGGGGCGTTTCACACTATGGGGGCGTTTCACACTGGGGGGGAGTTTCACATGGGGGTAGTTTCACACTGGGGGGAGTTTCACACAGGGGGGAAGTTTCACACTGGAGGTGGGTTTCACACTGGGGGGAAGTTTCACATTGGGTAGGAGTTTCACACTGGGTGTGAGCTTCACACTGAGAGGGCGAGTTTCACACGGGGGGGAGTTTCACACTGGGGTGGAGTTTCACACTGGGGGGGAGTTGCACACTTGGGGGGGAGTTTCACACTGGGGGGAGTTTCACACTGGGGGGAGTTTCACACTAGGGGGGTGTTTCACACTGAGAGGAGTTTCACACTGAGGAGATTTTCACATTCGGGGGGGGAGTTTCACATTGGGGGGAGTTTCACACTGAGGGTGAGTATCACACTGGGGGGAGTTTCACACTGGAGGGAGTTTCACACTGGAGGGTGTTTCACACTGGGTGGGTGTTTCACACTGGGGGGAGTTTCACACTGGGGGGAGTTTCACACAGGGGAGGAGTTTCACACTGGGGGGGAGTTTCACACTGGGGTGAAGTTTCACACTGAGGGGGAGATTCACACTGGGGGGAGTTTCACACTGGGGGGGTGTTTCACACTGGGGGAGTTTCACACTGGGGGAGTTTCACACTGGGAGGAGTTTCACACTCGGGAATTTCACACTGCGGGGGTGTTTCACACTCGGGGTGTTTCACACTGGGGGGGCAGTTTCACACTGCGGGGAGTTTCACACTGCGGGGGGTTTCACACTGCGTGGTGATTTTCACACTGCGGGTTGAGTTTCACACTGAGGAGGAATTTCACACTGGGAGGGAGTTTCACACTGGGGGGAGTTTCACACTGGGAGGGAGTTTCACACTGGGGGGGAGTTTCACACTGAGGGGAGTTTCACACTGGTGGGAGTTTCACACTGAGGGGAGTTTCACACGGGAGGGGTGTTTCACACGGGGGGGAGTTTCACACTGGGGGGAGTTTCACACTTGAGGCGAGTTTCACACTGAGGGGGAGTTTCTCACTGGGGGCAGTTTCATACTGAGGGGCAGTTTCTCACTGGGTGGAGATTCACACTGCAGGGGGAGATTCACAATGGCTGGGTTTTTCACATGGGGGCTGTTTCACACTGAGGGGGAGTTTCACAGTGGGGGTGACTTTCACACTCAGGGAATTTCACACTGCGGGGAGTTTCACACTGGGGGGGAGTTTCACACTCAGGGAGTTTCACACTGCGGGGAGTTTCACACTGGGGGAGTTTCACACTGCGGGGAGTTGCACACTGGGGGGTAAGTTTCACACTGAGGCGGAGTTTCACACTGGGGGGGAGTTTCACACTGGGGGGGAGTTTCACACTCGGGGAGTTGCACACTGGGGGGGAGTTTCACACTGCGGGGAGTTTCACACTGTGGGGAGTTTCACACTGCGGTGTGAGTTTCACACTGGGGGGTGAGTTTCACACTGGGGGAGTTTCACACTGAGGGGGGAGTTTCACACTGGGGGGAGTTTCACACTGGGGTGGAGTTTCACACTGGGGGGGAGTTGCACACTGTGGGGGGAGTTTCACACTGGGGGGAGTTTCACACTGGGGGGAGTTTCACACTTGGGGGGAGTTTCACACTGAGAGGAGCTTCACACTGAGGGGAGTTTCACACAGGGAGGGAGTTTCACACTGGGGGGCAGTTTCACACTGGAGTGAGTTTCACACGGGGGGTGTTTCAAACTGGGTGGAGTTTCACACTGTGGGGGAGTTTCACACGGGGGCGAGTTTCACACGGGGGGGAAATTCACACTGGGTGTGAGTTTCACACTGGGGTGGAGTTTGCCGCTGGGGTGGAGTTTCACACTGAGGGGCAGTTTCACACTGAGGGGGAGCTTCACACTTGAGGGGGGGTTTCACACTGGGGGGGAGTTTAACACTGGGGGGGGACTTTCACATTGAGGGGCCGTTTCTCACTGGGTGGAGATACACACTGCATGGAGTTTCACACTGCGGGGAGTTTCACTGAGAGGGGCTTGTTTCAAACTTTGGAGTGTTTCACACTGGTGGGGCGAGTTTCACACTGGGGATGAGTTTCACACTGGGGGAGTTTCACACTGAGGGGGGGAGTTTCACACTGGGAGGTGAGTTTCACACTCGGGGAGTTTCACACAGGGTGAGTTTCACACTAGGGGGGCGAGTTTCACACTGCGGGGAGTTTCACACTGGGGGTGAGTTTCACACTGAGGGGGAGTTTTGCACTGAGGGGGAGTTTCACACTGTGGGGGAGTTTCACACTCGGGGAGTTGCACACAGTGGGGGCAGTATCACACTCGGGGCGTTTCACACTGGGGGGAGTTTCACACTCGGGGAGTTTCACACTGGGGGAAGTTTCACACTGCGGGGAGTTTCACACTGTGGGGAGTTTCACACTGCGTGGTGAGTTTCACACTGGGGGGTGAGTATCACACTGGGGGAGTTTCACACTGAGGGGGTAGTTTCACACTGGGAGTGGAGTTTCACACTCGGGGAGTTTCACACAGGGTGAGTTTCACACTCGGGGTGAGTTTCACACTGGGGGGGCAATTTTCACACGGGGGGGAGTTTCACACTGGGGGGGAATTTCACACTGGGGGGAGTTACACACTGTGGGGAGTTTCATACTTGGGGGGGAGTTTCATACCGGGGGAGTTTCACACTGGGGGTAGTTTCCCACTTGGGGGGGAGTTTCATACCGGGGGCGTTGCACACTGTGTGGGAGTTTCACACTGGGGGGAGTTTCACACTCGGGAGGGAGTTTCACACTGCGAGGGCGTTCCACACTGGGGGTTGGGGAGTTTCACACTGTGGGGGAGTTTAATGCTGGGGGGAATTTCACAATAGGGAGGAGTTTCACACTTGGAGGGAGTTTCACACTACGGGGGAGTTTCACACTGCGGGGAGTTTCACACTGCGGGGGCGTTTCACACTACGGGCGTTTCACACTGGGGGGGGCGTTTCACATGGGGGTAGTTTCACACTGGGGGGAGTTTCACACAGGGGGGAAGTTTCACCACTGGAGGTGGGTTTCACACTGGGGGGAAGTTTCACATTGGGTAGGAGTTTCACACTGGGTGTGAGCTTCACACTGAGAGGGCGCATTTCACACGGGGGGGAGTTTCACACTGGGGTGGGAGTTTCACACTGGGGGGGAGTTGCACACTGGGGGGGGAGTTTCACACTGGGGGGAGTTTCACACTCGGGGGAGTTTCACACTAGGGGGGAGTTTCACACTGGGGGGGAGTTTCACATTGGGGGGGAGTTTCACACTGAGGGTGAGTATCACACTGGGGGGAGTTTCACACTCGGGGGGGGAGTTTCACATTGGGGGGGAGTTTCACACTGAGGGTGAGTATCACACTGGGGGGAGTTTCACACTGGAGGGAGTTTCACACTGGAGGGTGTTTCACACTGGGTGGGTGTTTCACACTGGGGGGAGTTTCACACTGGGGGGAGTTTCACACAGGGGAGGAGTTTCACACTGGAGGGGAGTTTCACACTGGGGTGGAGTTTCACACTGAGAGGGAGATTCACACTGGGGGGAGTTTCACACTGGGGGGGTGTTTCACACTGGGGGAGTTTCACACTGGGGGGAGTTTCACACTGGGGGGAGTTTCACACTCGGGGAGTTTCACACTGGGGGGGCAGTTTCACACTGCGGGGGGTTTCACACTGCGTGGTGATTTTCACACTGAGGAGGAATTTCACAATGAGGGGGAGTTTCAAACTGGGTAAGGAGTTTCACACTGGGAGGGAGTTTCACACTGGGGGGAGTTTCACACTGGGAGGGAGTTTCACACTGGGAGGGAGTTTCACACTGGGGGGGAGTTTCACACTGAGGGGAGTTTCACACTGCGGGGAGTTTCACACTGGTGGGAGTTTCACACTGAGGGGAGTTTCACACGGGGGGGAGTTTCACACTGGGGGGAGTTTCACACTTGAGGTGAGTTTCACACTGGGGTGGAGTTTCTCACTGGGGGGGAGTTTCATACTTGGGGGGGAGTTTCTTTCCGGGGGAGTTTCACACTGTGGGGGAGTTTCACACTGGGGTGAGTTTCACACTCGTGAGGGAGTTTCACACTGCGAGGACGTTCCACACTGGGGGGTGGGGAGTTTCACACTGGGGGGGAGTTTCATGCTGGGGGGTAATTTCACAATAGGGAGGAGTTTGACACTGGGGGGGAGTTTCACACTTGAGGTGAGTTTCACACTGGGGGGGAGTTTCACACTGGGGGGAGTTTCATACTTGGGGGGGAGTTTCTTTCCGGGGGAGTTTCACACTGTGGGGGAGATTCACACTGGGGTGAGTTTCACACTCGTGAGGGAGTTTCACACTGCGAGGGCGTTCCACACTGGGGGGTGGAGTGTTTCACACTGGGGGGGAGTTTCATGCTGGGGGGGAATTTCACAATAGGGAGGAGTTTGACACTGGGGGGGAGTTTGACACTGGGGGTGAGCTTCACACTGAGGGGGCGAGTTTCACACTGGGGGGAGTTTCACACTGGGGGGGAGTTTCACACTGGCGGGGAGTTTCATACTGAGGGGCAGTTTGGAGATTCACACTGCGGGGGGAGATTCACACTGGCTGGGTTTTTCACATGGGGGCTGTTTCACACTGCGGGGACTTTCACACTGTGGGGGAGTTTCACACTCAGGGAGTTTCACACTGTGGGGAGTTTCACACTGGGGGAGATTCACACTGCGGGGAGTTTCACACTGAGGGTGAGTTTCACACTGAGGGGGAGTTTCACACTGCGCGCGAGTTTCACACTGGGGGTGAGTTTCACACTGGGGGAGTTTCACACTGGAAGGGAGTTTCACACTGGGGGGAGTTTCACACTGGGGGGGAGTTTCACACTCGGGCAGTTTCACACTGGGGGGGAGTTTCACACTCGGGGAGTTTCGCACTGGGTGGGTATTTTCACACTGCGGGCAGTTTCGCACTGCGGGGAGTTTCACACTGCGGGCTGATTTTCACACTGTGGGTGTGTGGTGATTATTCTTGTTTTATAAGAAGCATTGTAATTGGTTGCCTGTTTTCCTGCCTTGAGATATATGCTGTAAACTTATTGGTTAGTTGCTTCCATGTGACCTGTGGTGGCCATCTTAAATTCAGTTCTCTACAGTTTGGTTGAGACTGGGTGCTTAACATGTACTGCTGGTTTTTTTAAGGTTAATAAAGCCTAGATTTTGAAAGGCAAGCTACTCTTTAGTTCAGGGGGGAGTTTCACACTCGAGGAGTTTCACACGGGGTGAGTTACACACTAGGGGTGAGTGTTCACACTGGGGGGGGAGAGTTTCACACTGTGGGGGAGTTTCACACGGGGGGAATTTCACACGGTGGGTAGTTTCACACTGAGGGGGAGTTTCACACTGGGGGGAGTTTCACACTTCGGGGGGGAGTTTCTTACCGGGGGAGTTTCACACTGGGGTAGTTTCACACTTGGGGGGAGTTTCATACCGGGGGAGTTTCACACTGTGGGGGAGTTTCACACTGGGGGGAGTTTCACACTCAGGAGGGAGTTTCACACTGCGAGGGCATTCCACACTGGGGGGTGGGGAGTTTCACACTGGGGGGGAGTTTCATGCTGGGGGGGAGTTTCACACTGGGGGGGAATTTCACACTGGGTGGGAGTTTCACACTTGGGGGGGAGTTTCATACCGGGGGCGTTTCACACTGGGGGGAGTTTCACACTCGGGAGGGAGTTTCACACTGGGGGGGAGTTTCATGCTGGGGGGGAATTTCACAATAGGGAGGAGTTTCACACTGGGGGGGAGTTTCACACTGCGGGGGAGCTTCACACTGAGGGGGGGAGTTTCACACTTGGGGGAGGGGAGTTGCACACTTGGGGGGAGTTTCACACTGGGGGGGAGTTTCATACTGCGGGGGAGTTTCACACAGCGGGGAGTTTCACACTGAACGGGCATTTCACACTGTGAGGGGGCGTTTCACACTGAGGGGGCGTTTCAACCTGGGGGGAAGTTTCACACTGGAGGGGAGTTTCACACTGGAGGGGGAGCTTCACACTGTGGGGGAGCTTCACACTGGGGGGGAGCTTCACACTGGGGGGGAGCTTCACACTGGGGGGAACTCCACACTGGGGGGGCGAGTTTCACACTGGGGGGGAGTTTCACACTGGGGGGTAGTTTCACACGGGGGGAGTTTTACACTGGGCGGAGTTTCACACTGTGGGGAGTTTCACACTGGGGGGTGTTTTACACTGGGAGGGATTTTCACACTGGGAGGGAGTTTCACACTGGGGGGATGTTGCACACTGGAGGGAGTTTCACACGGGGGGTGTTTCACACTGGGGGGAGTTTCACACTGGGGGGAGTTTCACACTGGGGGGATGTTGCACACTGGAGGGAGTTTCACACGGGGGGTGTTTCACACTGGGGGGAGTTTCACACTGGGGGGAGTTTCACACTGGGGGGAGTTTCACATGGGGGGAGATTCACACTGGGGGGGAGTTTCACACTGAGGGAGAGTTTCACACTGAGGGGGTGTTTCACACTTGAGGGGGAGTTTCACACTGGGGGGGAGTTTCACACTGGGGGGGGACTTTCACATTGAAGGGCAGTTTCTCACTGGATGGAGATTCACACTGCGGGGGGAGATTCACACTGGCTGGGTTTTTCACATGGGGGCTGTTTCACACAGGGGGAGTTTAACACTGCGGGGAGTTTCACACTGCGGGGAGTTTCACACTGGCGGGGAGTTTCACACTCGGGGAGTTCCACACTGCGGGGAGTTTCACACGGCGGGGAGTTTCACACTGAGGGGGAGTTTCACACTGTTTGGGAGTCTCACTCTCGGGGCGTTGCACACTGGGGGGAAGTTTCACACTCGGGGAGTTTCACACTGGGCGGGAGTTTCACAATCGGGGTGTTTCACACTGTGGAGAGTTTCACACTGCGGGGTGAGTTTCACAATGTGGGTGAGTTTCATACTGGGGCAGTTTCACACTGGGAGGGGAGTTTCACGTTTCACACAGGGTGAGTTTCACACTGGGGGGGCGAGTTTCACACTGGAGGGGAGTTTCACACTGGGGGGAATTTCACACTGGAGGGAGTTTCACACTGGTGGGAGTTTCACACTTGGTGGGGAGTTTCATACCGGGGGAGTTTCACACTGGGGGGAGTTTCACACTTGGGGGGGTAGTTTCATAATCGGGGAGTTCCACACTGTGGGGGAGTTTCACACTGGGGGGAGTTTCACACTCGGGAGGGAGTTTCACACTGCGAGTGCGTTCCACACTAGGGGGTGGGGAGTTTCACACTGGGGGGGAGTTTAATGCTGGGGGGGAATTTCACAATAGGGAGGAGTTTCACACTGGGGGGAATTTCACACTGCGGGCTAGTTTCACACTGGGGGGGATTTTCACACTGGGGGGGAGTTTCACACTGCGGGGAGTTTCACACTGCGGGGGCGTTTCAAACTGCGGGGGCGTTTCACACTGGGGGGGAGTTTGAGACGGGGGGAGTTTCACACTGGGGGGGAGTTTCACACTGGGGGAAGTTTCACATTGGGTGGGGGAGTTGCACACAAGGGGGGGGAGTTTCACACTGGGGGGAGTTTCACACTGGGGGGAGTTTCACACTGGGTAGTGTTTCACACTGAGAGGAGTTTCACACTGAGGGGAGTTTCACACTCGGCGGGGGAGTTTCACATTGGGGGGGAGTTTCACACAGAGGGGGAGTTTCACATTGGGGGGAATTTCACACTGGGGGGAGTTTCGCACTGGTGGGAGTTTCACACTTGGGGGGAGTTTGATACCGGTGGTGTTTCACACTGGGAGGAGTTTCACACTTGGGGGGGAGTTTCACACTGGGGGGAGTTTCACACTCGGGAGGGAGTTTCACACTGGGGGGAGTTTCACACTGGAGGAGTTTCACACGGGGTGAGTTTCACACTAGGGGTGAGTTTCACACTGGTGGGGGAGAGTTTCACACTGTGGGGGAGTTTCACACTGGGGGGGAATTTCACACGGGGGGTAGTTTCACACTGAGGGGGAGTTTCACACTGGGGGGAGTTTCACACTTGGCGGGGGGGGGAGTTTCTTACCGGGGGAGTTTCACACTGGGGTAGTTTCACACTTGGGGGGAGTTTCATACCGGGGGAGTTTCACACTGTGGGGGAGTTTCACACTGGGGGGAGTTTCACACTTGGGAGGGAGTTTCACACTGTGAGGGCGTTCCAGACTGGGGTGTGGGGAGTTTCACACTGGGGGGGAGTTTCATGCTGGGGGGGAGTTTCACACTGGGGGGGGAATTTCACACTGGGGGGGAGTTTCACACTGAGGGGGAGTTTCACACTGGGGGGAGTTTCACACTTGGGGGGAGTTTCATACCGGGGGAGTTTCACACTGGGGGGAGTTTCACACTTGGGGGGGAGTTTCATTCCTGGGGAGTTTCACACTGTGGGGGAGTTTCACACTGGGGGGAGTTTCACACTCGGGAGGGAGTTTCACACTGTGGGGGGAGTTTCATGCTGGGGGGAATTTCACAATAGGGGGGAAGTTTCACACTGGGCGGGAGTTTCACACTGAGGGGGGCGAGTTTTCACACTGGGGGGGAGTTTCACACTGAGGGGGCGAGTTTCACACTGGGGGGGAGTTTTCACACTGAGGGGGCGAGTTTCACACTGGGCGGGAGTTTCACACTGAGGGGGCGAGTTTCACACTGGGGGGGGAGTTTTCACACTGAGGGGGCGAGTTTCACACTGGGGGTGAGTTTCACACTGAGGGGGGCGAGTTTCACACTGTGAGGGGGCGTTTGACACTTAGGGGGCGTTTCACACTGAGGGGGCGTTTCAACCTGGGGGAAGTTTCACACTGGAGGGGAGTTTCACACTGGAGGGGGAGTTTCACACTGGGGGGGGAGCTTCACACTGCGGGGGGAGCTTCACACTGGGGGGGAGCTTCACACTGGGGGGTATCTTCACACTGCGGGGGCGGGTTTTCACACTGGGGGGGGAGTTTCACACGGGGGGAGTTTCACACGGGGGGAGTTTTACACTGGGGGAGTTTTCACACTGGGGGAGTTTTCACACTGCGGGGGAGTTTTACACTGGGGGGAGTTTCACACGGGGGGAGTTTCACACGGGGGAGTTTTACACTGGGGGGAGTTTCACACTGGGGGAGTTTCACCACTGCGGGGGAGTTTCACACTGGGGGGAAAGTTTCACACTGGAGGGAGTTTCACACGGGGGTTGTAAGGTGGTTTCACACGGGGGGGAGTTTCACACTGTGGGGGGAGTTTCACACTGGGGGAGTTTCACATGGGGGGAGATTCACACTGGGGGGGAGTTTCACACTGAGGGGGAGTTTTCACACTTGAGGGGGAGTTTCACACTGTGGGGGAGTTTCACACTGGGTGGGACTTTAACATTGAAGGGCAGGTTTCTCACTGGGTGGAGATTCACACTTGCTGGGTTTTTTCACATGGGGGCTGTTTCACACTGGGGAGAGTTTCACACTGCGGGGAGTTTCACACTGCAGGGAGTTTCACACTGGCGGGGAGTTTCACACTCGGGGAGTTTCACACGGCGGGGAGTTTCACACTGCGGGGAGTTTCACACTGGGGGTGAGTTTCACACTGAGGGGGAGGTTTCACCCTGTTTTGGGAGTCTCACTCTCGGGGAGTTTGCACACCTGGGCGGGAGTTTCACAATCGGCGTGTTTCACACTGAGGGGGGAGTTTCACACTGCGGGGAGTTCCACCACTGGGGTGAGTTTTCACACTGCGGGGTGAGTTTCACAATGTGGGTGAGATTCACACTGGGGAGAGTTTCACACTGAGGGGTGAGTTTCACACTGGGAGGGGGAGTTTCACCACTGGGGGGGAGTTTTCCACACCCGGGGAGTTTCACACTGGGAGGGGAGTTTCACACTGGGAGGGGGAGTTTCACACCCGGGGGAGTTTCACACAGGGTGAGTTTCACACTAGGGGTGAGTTTCACACTGGAAGGTATTTCACACTGGGGGGGAGTTTCACACTGGTGGGAGTTTCACACTGGTGGGGAGTTTCACACTTGGGGGGGGGAGTTTCATTACCGGGGAGTTTCACACTGGGGGGGAGTTTCACACTTGGGGGGGGAGTTTCATACTGGGGGAGTTCCACACTGTGTGGGAGTTTCACACTCGGGAGGGAGTTTCACACTGCGAGGCGTTTCCACACTAGGGGGTGGGGAGTTTCACACTGGGGGGAGTTTAATGCTGGGGGGGAATTTCACAATAGGGAGGAGTTTCACACTGGGGGGAATTTCACACTGGGGGGTAGTTTCACACTGGTGGGGATTTTCACACTGGGGGGGTAGTTTCACACTGCGGGGAGTTTCACTCTGCGGGGGGCGTTTCAAACTGCGGGGGGTGTTTTCACACTGTGGGGGAGTTTTCACACGGGGGGAGTTTAACACTGGGGGGGAGTTTCACACTGGGGGGAAGTTTCACACTGGAGGGGAGTTTGACACTGAGGGGGAGTTTCACATTGGGTAGGATTTTTACACTGGGGGTAGCTTCACACTGAGGGGCGAGTTTCACACTGGGGGGGAGTTTCACACTGGGGTGGAGTTTTCACACTCGGTGGGGGAGTTGCACACAAGGGGGGGTAGTTTCACACTGGGGTGAGTTTCACACTGGGGGGAGTTTCACACTGGGTGGTGTTTCACACTGAGCGGAGTTTCACACTGAGGGGAGTTAAAACACTCGGCGGGGGAGTTTCACATTGTGGGGGAGTGTCACACTGAGGGGGGAGTTTCACACTGGGGGGGAGTTTCACACTGGAGGGAGTTTCACACTGGAGGGAGTTTCACACTGCGTGGGTGTTTCACAGTGGGGGGAGTTTCACACTGGTGGGGAGTTTCACACTGGGGTGGAGTTTCACACTGAGGGGGAGATTCACACTCGGGGGAGTTTCACATTGCAGGGTGTTTCACATTGTGGTGAGTTTCACACTGGGGGGAGTTTCACACTGGGGGGGAGTTTTCACACTGGGGTGGAGTTTCACACTGAGGGGGGAGTTTCACACTGGGGGGGAGTTTCACACTGGGGGGAAGTTTCACACTCGGGGAGTTTCACACTGGGGGGGAGTTTTCACACTGGGTGGAATTTCACACTCGAGGAGTTTCACACTGGGGGGGGGAGTTTCACACTGCGGGGAGTTTCACACTGTGGGGGAGTTTCACACTGCGGGGTGAGTTTCACACTACGGGTGAGTTTCACACTGAGGGGAAGTTTCACACTGCGGGGTGAGTTTTCACTCTGAGGGGGAGTTTTCACACTGAGGGGCGAGTTTCACACTAGGTGGTCGAGTTTCACACTGGAGTCGAGTTTCTCACTGCGGTGGAGTTTCACACTGTGGGGGAGTTTCACACGGGGGGGAGTTTCACACTGGGGGGTGTTTCACACTGGGGGGAGTATCACACTGGGGGCAGTTTCACAGTGGGGGGGAGTTTCACACTGGGTGTAGTTTCACACGGGTGGAGTTTTACACTGGGAGGGAGTTTCACACTGGGAGGGAGTTTCACACTGGGGGGGAGTTTCACACTGGGGGGGAGTTTCACACTGGAGGTAGTTTCACACGGGGGTGTTTCACACTGGGGGGAGTTTCACACTGTGGGGGGAGTTTCACACTGGGTGGAGTTTCACACGGGGGGAGATTCACACTGGGGGGAGTTTCACACTGGGGTGGAGTTTCACACTGAGGGGGAGTTTCACACTGAGGGGAGATTTACACTTGAGGGGGAGTTTCACACTGTGGGGGAGTTTCACACTGGGGGGGTCTTTCACATTGAGGGGCAGTTTCTCACTGTGTGGAGATTCACAGTGGATGGAGTTTCACACTGCGGGGGAGTTTCACTGAGGGGGGCTTGTTTCAATCTTTGGAGAGTTTCACACTGGAGGGGCTGGTTTGACACTGGGGAGGAGTTTCACATTGGGGGGAGTTTCAAACTGAGGGGGGAGTTTCACACTGGGGAGGAGATTCACACTGGGGGTGGAGTTTCACACTGGTGGGGGAGTTTCCACACTGGGGGTGAATTTCACACTGAGGGGGCGAGTTTCGCACTGAGGGGTGAGTTTCACACGGGGCGGAGTTTCACACTGGGCTGGAGTTTCACACTTGGGATGAGTTTCACACTTGGGGGAATCTCACACTGGGGGGAGTTTCATGCTGGGGGAGATTTTCATTCTGGGGAAAGCTTCACACTGGGGGGAGTTTCACACTTGAGGGGGAGTTTCGTTCCGGGGGAGTTTCACACTGTCGGGGCGTTTCACACTGGGGTGATTTTCACACTCGGGAGGGAGTTTCACACTGCGAGGACGTTCCACACTGGGGAGTGGGGAGTTTCACATTGGGGGGGAGTTTCATGCTGGGGGGGAATTTCACAATAGGGAGGAGTTTCACACTGGGGGGGGGAGTTTCACACTGGGGGTGAGCTTCACACTGAGGGTGCGAGTTTCACACTGGGGGGAGCTCACACTGGGGGGGAGTTTCACACTGGTGGGGAGTTTCACACTGGGGTGGAGTTTCACACTGGGGGGGATTTTCATTCTGCGGAAACCTTCACACTGGTGTCGGAGCTTCACATTGGGGGGAGTTTCACATTTGGGGGGAAGTTTCATACCGGGGGAGTTTCACACTGTGGGGGAGTTTCACACTGGGGTGGAGTATCACACTGCGAGTGTGTTCCACACTGGGGGGTGGGAAGTTTCACTCTGGGGGAGAGTTTCATGCTGGGGGGATTTTCACAATAGGTAGGAGTTTCACACTGGGGGGGAGTTTCAAACTGGGGGTGAGCTTCACAGTGAGGGGGCGAGTTTCACACGGGGGGAGAGTTTCACATTGGGGGGAAGTTTCACACTGGGGTGGAGTTTCACACTGGGGTGGAGTTTCACAGCGGGGGGGAGATTCACACTGCGGGGGGGAGTTGCACACTGGGGGGGAGTTTCACACTGGGGGGGAGTTTCACACTGCGGGGGAATTTCACACTGCGGGGGAGTTTCACACTGCGGGGAGTTTCACACTGGAGGGGAGTTTCACACTGGGGGTGGCGAGTTTCACACTGGGGGGGCGAGTTTCACACTGGGGGGGAGTTTCACACTCGGGGAGTTTCACACTGCGGGGAGTTTCACACTGGGGGAGATTCACACTGCGGGGATTTTCACACTGGGGGTGAGTTTCACACTGAAGGGGAATTTCACACTGGGGGGCAGTTTCACACTGGGGGGGAGTTTCACACTCGGGGAGTTTCACACTCGGGGAGTTTCACACTGCGGGGGAGTTTCACACTGCGGGGAGTTTCACACTGGGGTGGAGATTCACACTGGGGGGGATTTTCATTCTGCGGATATCTTCACACTGGTGTAGGAGCTTCACACTGGGGGGAGTTTCACATTTGGGGGGGAGTTTCATACCGGGGGAGTTTCACACTGTGGGGGAGTTTCACACTGGGGGGGAGTATCACACTGCGAGTGTGTTCCACACAGGGGGGTGGGAAGTTTCACACTGGGTGGGAGTTTCATGCTGGGGGGATTTTCACAATAGGTAGGAGTTTCATACTGGGGGGGATTTTCAAACTGGGGGTGAGCTTCACAGTGAGGGGGCGAGTTTCACACTGGGGGGGAGTTTCACACTGGGGGGAAGTTTCACACTGGGGGGGAGTTTCACACTGGGGTGGAGTTTCACAGCGGGGGGGAGATTCACACTGCGGGGGGGAGTTGCACACTGGGGGTGAGTTTCACACTGAGGGGGCGAGTTTCACACTGTGAGGGGGCGTTTGACACTTAGGGGGCGTTTCACACTGAGGGGGCGTTTCAACCTGGGGGAAGTTTCACACTGGAGGGGAGTTTCACACTGGAGGGGGAGTTTCACACTGGGGGGGGAGCTTCACACTGCGGGGGAGCTTCACACTGGGGGGGAGCTTCACACTGGGGGGTATCTTCACACTGCGGGGGCGGGTTTCACACTGGGGGGGAGTTTCACACGGGGGGAGTTTCACACGGGGGAGTTTTACACTGGGGGGAGTTTCACACTGGGGGGAGTTTCACACTGCGGGGGAGTTTTACACTGGGGGGAGTTTCACACGGGGGGAGTTTCACACGGGGGAGTTTTACACTGGGGGGAGTTTCACACTGGGGGGAGTTTCACACTGCGGGGGAGTTTCACACTGGGGGGAAAGTTTCACACTGGAGGGAGTTTCACACGGGGTGTGTTTCACACGGGGGGAGTTTCACACTGTGGGGGGAGTTTCACACTGGGGGGAGTTTCACATGGGGGAGATTCACACTGGGGGGGAGTTTCACACTGAGGGGGAGTTTCACACTTGAGGGGGAGTTTCACACTGTGGGGGAGTTTCACACTGGGTGGGACTTTAACATTGAAGGGCAGTTTCTCACTGGGTGGAGATTCACACTTGCTGGGTTTTTCACATGGGGGCTGTTTCACACTGGGGAGAGTTTCACACTGCGGGGAGTTTCACACTGCAGGGAGTTTCACACTGGCGGGGAGTTTCACACTCGGGGAGTTTCACACGGCGGGGAGTTTCACACTGCGGGGAGTTTCACACTGGGGGTGAGTTTCACACTGAGGGGGAGTTTCACCCTGTTTGGGAGTCTCACTCTCGGGGAGTTGCACACTGGGCGGGAGTTTCACAATCGGCGTGTTTCACACTGAGGGGGGAGTTTCACACTGCGGGGAGTTCCACACTGGGGAGAGTTTCACACTGCGGGGTGAGTTTCACAATGTGGGTGAGATTCACACTGGGGGAGTTTCACACTGAGGGGTGAGTTTCACACTGGGAGGGGAGTTTCACACTGGGGGGGAGTTTCACACCCGGGGAGTTTCACACTGGGAGGGGAGTTTCACACTGGGAGGGGAGTTTCACACCCGGGGAGTTTCACACAGGGTGAGTTTCACACTAGGGGTGAGTTTCACACTGGAAGGTATTTCACACTGGGGGGAGTTTCACACTGGTGGGAGTTTCACACTGGTGGGAGTTTCACACTTGGGGGGGGGAGTTTCATACCGGGGGAGTTTCACACTGGGGGGAGTTTCACACTTGGGGGGGAGTTTCATACTGGGGGAGTTCCACACTGTGTGGGAGTTTCACACTCGGGAGGGAGTTTCACACTGCGAGGGCGTTCCACACTAGGGGGTGGGGAGTTTCACACTGGGGGGGAGTTTAATGCTGGGGGGGAATTTCACAATAGGGAGGAGTTTCACACTGGGGGGAATTTCACACTGGGGGGTAGTTTCACACTGGTGGGGATTTTCACACTGGGGGGGTAGTTTCACACTGCGGGGAGTTTCACTCTGCGGGGGCGTTTCAAACTGCGGGGGTGTTTCACACTGTGGGGGAGTTTCACACGGGGGGAGTTTAACACTGGGGGGGAGTTTCACACTGGGGGGAAGTTTCACACTGGAGGGGAGTTTGACACTGAGGGGGAGTTTCACATTGGGTAGGATTTTTACACTGGGGGTAGCTTCACACTGAGGGGCGAGTTTCACACTGGGGGGGAGTTTCACACTGGGGTGGAGTTTCACACTCGGTGGGGGAGTTGCACACAAGGGGGGGTAGTTTCACACTGGGGTGAGTTTCACACTGGGGGGAGTTTCACACTGGGTGGTGTTTCACACTGAGCGGAGTTTCACACTGAGGGGAGTTAAACACTCGGCGGGGGAGTTTCACATTGTGGGGGAGTGTCACACTGAGGGGGAGTTTCACACTGGGGGGGAGTTTCACACTGGAGGGAGTTTCACACTGGAGGGAGTTTCACACTGCGTGGGTGTTTCACAGTGGGGGGAGTTTCACACTGGTGGGAGTTTCACACTGGGGTGGAGTTTCACACTGAGGGGGAGATTCACACTCGGGGGAGTTTCACATTGCAGGGTGTTTCACATTGTGGTGAGTTTCACACTGGGGGGAGTTTCACACTGGGGGGGAGTTTCACACTGGGGTGGAGTTTCACACTGAGGGGGAGTTTCACACTGGGGGGAGTTTCACACTGGGGGGAAGTTTCACACTCGGGGAGTTTCACACTGGGGGGGAGTTTCACACTGGGTGGAATTTCACACTCGAGGAGTTTCACACTGGGGGGGGAGTTTCACACTGCGGGGAGTTTCACACTGTGGGGAGTTTCACACTGCGGGGTGAGTTTCACACTACGGGGTGAGTTTCACACTGAGGGGAAGTTTCACACTGCGGGGTGAGTTTCACTCTGAGGGGGAGTTTCACACTGAGGGGCGAGTTTCACACTAGGTGGTCGAGTTTCACACTGGAGTCGAGTTTCTCACTGCGGTGGAGTTTCACACTGTGGGGGAGTTTCACACGGGGGGAGTTTCACACTGGGGGGTGTTTCACACTGGGGGGAGTATCACACTGGGGGCAGTTTCACAGTGGGGGGGAGTTTCACACTGGGTGTAGTTTCACACGGGTGGAGTTTTACACTGGGAGGGAGTTTCACACTGGGAGGGAGTTTCACACTGGGGGGGAGTTTCACACTGGAGGTAGTTTCACACGGGGGTGTTTCACACTGGGGGGAGTTTCACACTGTGGGGGGAGTTTCACACTGGGTGGAGTTTCACACGGGGGGAGATTCACACTGGGGGGAGTTTCACACTGGGGTGGAGTTTCACACTGAGGGGGAGTTTCACACTGAGGGGAGATTTACACTTGAGGGGGAGTTTCACACTGTGGGGGAGTTTCACACTGGGGGGGTCTTTCACATTGAGGGGCAGTTTCTCACTGTGTGGAGATTCACAGTGGATGGAGTTTCACACTGCGGGGGAGTTTCACTGAGGGGGGCTTGTTTCAATCTTTGGAGAGTTTCACACTGGAGGGGCTGGTTTGACACTGGGGAGGAGTTTCACATTGGGGGGAGTTTCAAACTGAGGGGGGAGTTTCACACTGGGGAGGAGATTCACACTGGGGGTGGAGTTTCACACTGGTGGGGGAGTTTCCACACTGGGGGTGAATTTCACACTGAGGGGGCGAGTTTCGCACTGAGGGGTGAGTTTCACACGGGGCGGAGTTTGACACTGGGCTGGAGTTTCACACTTGGGATGAGTTTCACACTTGGGGGAATCTCACACTGGGGGGAGTTTCATGCTGGGGGAGATTTTCATTCTGGGGAAAGCTTCACACTGGGGGGAGTTTCACACTTGAGGGGGAGTTTCGTTCCGGGGGAGTTTCACACTGTCGGGGCGTTTCACACTGGGGTGATTTTCACACTCGGGAGGGAGTTTCACACTGCGAGGACGTTCCACACTGGGGAGTGGGGAGTTTCACATTGGGGGGGAGTTTCATGCTGGGGGGGAATTTCACAATAGGGAGGAGTTTCACACTGGGGGGGGGAGTTTCACACTGGGGGTGAGCTTCACACTGAGGGTGCGAGTTTCACACTGGGGGGAGCTCACACTGGGGGGGAGTTTCACACTGGTGGGGAGTTTCACACTGGGGTGGAGTTTCACACTGGGGGGGATTTTCATTCTGCGGAAACCTTCACACTGGTGTCGGAGCTTCACATTGGGGGGAGTTTCACATTTGGGGGGAAGTTTCATACCGGGGGAGTTTCACACTGTGGGGGAGTTTCACACTGGGGTGGAGTATCACACTGCGAGTGTGTTCCACACTGGGGGGTGGGAAGTTTCACACTGGGGGAGAGTTTCATGCTGGGGGGATTTTCACAATAGGTAGGAGTTTCACACTGGGGGGGAGTTTCAAACTGGGGGTGAGCTTCACAGTGAGGGGGCGAGTTTCACACGGGGGGAGAGTTTCACATTGGGGGGAAGTTTCACACTGGGGTGGAGTTTCACACTGGGGTGGAGTTTCACAGCGGGGGGGAGATTCACACTGCGGGGGGGAGTTGCACACTGGGGGGGAGTTTCACACTGGGGGGGAGTTTCACACTGCGGGGGAATTTCACACTGCGGGGGAGTTTCACACTGCGGGGAGTTTCACACTGGAGGGGAGTTTCACACTGGGGGTGGCGAGTTTCACACTGGGGGGGCGAGTTTCACACTGGGGGGGAGTTTCACACTCGGGGAGTTTCACACTGCGGGGAGTTTCACACTGGGGGAGATTCACACTGCGGGGATTTTCACACTGGGGGTGAGTTTCACACTGAAGGGGAATTTCACACTGGGGGGCAGTTTCACACTGGGGGGGAGTTTCACACTCGGGGAGTTTCACACTCGGGGAGTTTCACACTGCGGGGGAGTTTCACACTGCGGGGAGTTTCACACTGGGGTGGAGATTCACACTGGGGGGGATTTTCATTCTGCGGATATCTTCACACTGGTGTAGGAGCTTCACACTGGGGGGAGTTTCACATTTGGGGGGGAGTTTCATACCGGGGGAGTTTCACACTGTGGGGGAGTTTCACACTGGGGGGGAGTATCACACTGCGAGTGTGTTCCACACAGGGGGGTGGGAAGTTTCACACTGGGTGGGAGTTTCATGCTGGGGGGATTTTCACAATAGGTAGGAGTTTCATACTGGGGGGGATTTTCAAACTGGGGGTGAGCTTCACAGTGAGGGGGCGAGTTTCACACTGGGGGGGAGTTTCACACTGGGGGGAAGTTTCACACTGGGGGGGAGTTTCACACTGGGGTGGAGTTTCACAGCGGGGGGGAGATTCACACTGCGGGGGGGAGTTGCACACTGGGGGGGAGTTTCACACTGGTGGGGAGTTTCACACTGCGGGGGAATTTCACACTGCGGGGAGTTTCACACTGGAGGGTCGTTTCACACTGGGGGTGGTGAGTTTCACACTGGGGGGGCGAGTTTCACACTGGGGGGGAGTTTCACACTCGGGGAGTTTCACACTGCGGGGAGTTTCACACTGGGGGAGATTCACACTGCGGGGAGTTTCACACTGTGGGTGAGTTTCACACTGAAGGGGAGTTTCACACTGGGGGGCAGTTTCACACTGGGGGGTAGTTTCACACTCGGGGAGTTTCACACTGCGGGGGTAGTTTCACACTGCGGGCAGTTTCGCACTGTGGGGAGTTTCACACTGCGGGGTGAGTTTCACACTCGGAGGGTGTGGTGATTATTCTTGTTTTATAAGAAGCATTGTAATTGGTTGCCTGTTTTCCTGCCTTGAGATATATGCTGTAAACTTATTGGTTAGTTGATTCCATGTGACCTGTGGTGGCCATCTTATATTCAGTTCTCTACAGTTTGGTTGAGACTGGGTGCTTAACATGTACTGCTGGTATTTTAAGGTTAATAAAGCCTAGCTTTTGAAAGGCAAGCTACTCTTTATTTCAGGGGGGAGTTTCACACTCGGGGAGTTTCACACGGGGTGAGTTTCACACTAGGGGTGAGTTTCACACTGGGGGGGAGAGTTTCACACTGTGGGGGAGTTTCAAACTGGGGGGGAATTTCACACTGGGGGGGAGTTTCACACTGAGGGGGAGTTTCACACTGGGGGGAGTTTCACACTTGCGGGGGGAGTTTCTTACCGGGGGAGTTTCACACTGGGGTAGTTTCACACTTGGGGGGAGTTTCATACTGGGGGAGTTTCACACTGTGGGGGAGTTGCACACTGGGGGGAGTTTCACACTCGGGAGGGAGTTTCACACTGCGAGGGCGTTCCACACTGGGGGGTGGGGAGTTTCACACTGGGGGGGAGTTTCATGCTGGGGGGGAATTTCACAATAGGGAGGAGTTTCACACTGAGGGGCGAGTTTCACACTGTGGGGGAGTTTCACACTGGGGGGGGAGTTTGACACTGGGGGGGAGTTTCACACTGGGGGAGAGTTGCAAACTGGGGGGAGTTTCACACTGGGGGGGAGTTTCACACTGGGGGGGAGTTTCACACTGAGGGGACTTTTCACACTGTGAGGGGGCGTTTCACACTGAGGGGGCGTTTCAAACTGGGGGGGAGCTTCACACTGGGGGAGAGCTTCACACTGGGCGGGTGAGTTTCACACTGGGGGGGAGTTTCACACGGGTGGAGTTTCACACTGTGGGGCATTTCACACTCGGGGGGGCATTGCACACTGGGGGGGGAGTTTCACACTGCGGTGGATTTTCACACTGAGGGGGCGTTTCACACTGGGGGGAGTTTCACACGGGGGGCTGTTTCACACGGGGGGGAGTTTCACACTGGGGGGAAGTTTCACACTGGGGGGTAAGTTTCACACTGGAGGGGAGTTTCACACTGGGGGGGCGAGTTTCACACTGGGGGGGCGATTTTCACACTGGGGGGGTGAGTTTCACACAGCGGGGGAGTTTCACACTGGGGGGAGTTTCCACTGGGGGGGAGAGTTTCACACTGTGGGGGAGTTTCACACTGGGGGGGAATTTCACACTAGGGGGGAGTTTCACACTGAGGGGGAGTTTCGCACTGAGTGGGAGTTTCACACTGGGGGGAGTTTCACAGTTGCGGGGGGACTTTCTTACCGGGGGAGTTTCACACTGGGGTAGTTTCACACTTGGGGGGGAGTTTCATACCGGGGGAGTTTCACACTGTGGGGGAGTTTCACACTTAGGGGAGTTTCACACTCGGGAGGGAGTTTCACACTGCGGGGGCGTTCCACACTGGGGGGTGGGGAGTTTCACACTGGGGGGGAGTTTCATGCTGGGGGGGAATTTCACAATAGGGAGGAGTTTCACACTGAGGGGAGTTTCACACTGTGGGGGAGTTTCACATTGTGGTGATTATTTCCTATGTTTAAGAAGAAGAATTGTGATTGGTGAATGTGGTGGTTGTTCTCTGTCTTAGTAAGAAGTATTGTAATTGGTTGTTTGTTTCTACCTTGAGATATATGCTGGAAACTCATTGGTAGTTGATGTCAGGTGATTTGTGGTGGCCATCTTAAATTCAGTTTTCTCCAGTCATGTTTGGAGACTGGGTGTTGAAAGCTGTACTACTGGATTTTTAAAGTTAATAAAGCCTAGATTTGAAAGGCAAATGTATTCTATATTTCAATTTATTAACTTTTTATCAGAATGGAGCGATATCTTCAACCGGAACGATTCAATGCTGACCCTAATTCTGCAGGAGTGGATGATAAATGGAAACATTGGTATTGTACATTTACAAACTTTTTGGGTGTGTTGGAACAAGAGTCTCTGAATAAGTTGAATATGCTGATCAATTACATTGCTCCGGATGTGTATAAGTATATTTTGGACTGTGAAACTTACGAATTGGCTATTTCTACATTGGAGAAGATTTTTGTTAAACCAAAGAATGAGGTATTTGCACGTTACCTTCTATCTGCCCGTAGGCAGCAGGTGGGAGAATCTTTGGATACTTATTTACAGCACTTCGGCGTCTTAGTGCTAACTGTAATTATAAAGCCGTGGCGGCCGAAGAATATAAGGAAGAATCGGTACGGGATGCTTTTATTAATGGACTACTGTCTAGATCAATTCGTCAGCGGTTGTTAGAAAATAAGACTTTGGATCTCAAGAGTGCTTTTGAGCAAGCTTCTACATTGGATATGGCTCAGAGAAGTTCAGATTCTTATGCTCTTTTTAATCGGCCTGCGACTGTGGTTTTGGCAGTTCCGGACGAAAAGGAATTAGGTGGACTTAATGGGAGTGGTTTACTAGATTCTGAAACAGTTTCTACTTCGGCGGCTGTTGCCTCTAGGATTCAGAAGTGTTATTTTTGTGGGAACGTCCAGCATCCTCGTTTGAAGTGTCCTGCCCGGGAGGCTGTGTGTAGTAAATGCGGCAAGAGAGGTCATTATGCACGTGTTTGTAAATCATTAGGTTCAATTACCTCCTCCTCTGCGACTATTCAACCGTGAGAGAGGGCGTTTATTGCATCAATTTCTGCTGCATTTGCTCATGGCCTAAACAAAGCTATAGTTACGGCCCAAGTTAATGGGTTAGAAGTGAAGGCTC
Organism: Somniosus microcephalus; assembly: GCF_052327205.1. Classification (NCBI taxonomy): domain Eukaryota; kingdom Metazoa; phylum Chordata; class Chondrichthyes; order Squaliformes; family Somniosidae; genus Somniosus; species Somniosus microcephalus. The sequence continues at coordinate 110,747,371 of NC_140994.1, forward strand.
TCATAGATACGGGCAGTACCAAGAGTTTTATGTCTTAAGTTTGTGAAGGAAAAGTGTTTGAAAATCTTGCTTGTTACGTATCAGGTGTGTATGGCTCAGACGACCCTTACTTCACAAGTAGCTGGTTGTTGCCTTGTGAAATTGATTCTTCTAGGTAATACGTATACTGATATACGCCTATCTGTTTTGCCTAATCTTTGTGCGGATATTTTGATTGGTCATGATGTGCTTCAATTACACGAATCTCTTAGTCTTTCGTTTGGAGGGACTACGCCACCCTTATCCATTTGTGGATTAACTTCTTTATCCATTTCTCCATTATCACTTTTTTCCAATTTGATGCCGGATTGTAAGCCAATTGCTACCAAGTCAAGAAGGTATCGCAGTCAGGACAGCGAATTTATTAATGTTGAAGTTCAACGTCTATTATTGGAAGGAATCATTGAACCTAGCTGTTCGCCTTGGCGGGCTCAGGTAGTTGTCACCACTAACGAGAGACATAAGAAACGAATGGTGATAGACTACTCTCAAACTATTAATAGGTATACTCAATTAGATGTGTACCCTTTGCCTAAGATTGATGAGCTTATCAACAAAGTATCTCAGTATAAGTTTTTTAGCACTATTGACTTAAAGAGTGCTTATCATCAGATTCCTATTGTTAAGAGGGATCAACCATATACAGCCTTTGAGGCTGGTGGGAAGCTGTATCAGTTTTGCCGAATACCATTTGGTGTTACTAATGGTGTTGCTTGTTTTCAATGGGCAATGGATGCTTTTATAAGTGATAACTCTCTCTCTGACACCTTCTCATATTTAGATGATATCACGATGTGTGGTAAATCAAGGGTGGAGCATGATTCTAATTTAGAAAGATTCCTTCAAGCTGTGGAAAAAGTTGGTTTAACTTTTAATAAAGAGAAGTGTATCTTTACGACCACTGAGGTAAATCTACTGGGGTATATTATCTCGGGAAACAAGATTAAACCAGATCCAGAACGTCTGCGACCATTGATCGATTTACCTTGTCCTACTAATTCTAAGGCTTTGCAACGAGTTGTTGGACTGTTTTCTTACGATTCTAATTGGATTGCAAACTTTTCACAGAAGATCCGGCCCCTTATTCGGGTTACGACATATCCTCTATCATGGGAGGCCAGGACATGTTTTGATAATATTAAAAAGGATGTCCTGGGAGCAGTTGTGCATTCTATTGATGAGCAGGTTCCCTTTGTGATTGAGACGGATGCTTCTAATTTTGCAATTGGGGCTACTCTGAACCAAAATGGAAGACCTGTGGCCTTTTTCTCACGTACTTTGAACAATAGTGAAAAAATACATTCTTCAGTAGAGAAAGAGGCATACGCAATATTAGAAGCACTGCGTAAATGGAGACATTATTTATCGGGGCGACATTTCACGTTGGTAACCGATCACAAATCTGTGTCCTTTATGTTTGATGTTAAACATTTTGGAAAGATCAAAAATGATAAAATAATGAGGTGGAGGATTGAGTTGGCATGTTACCATTTTGATATAGTTTATCGTCCGGGGAAGGATAATGTTGCTGCTGATGCACTGTCGAGGGCTTATTGTTCTGTGATTCACGGAGATACGCTTATTAATCTTCACAATGCCTTATGTCATCCTGGGGTTACAAGGATGATACACTTCGTATGCAGTAAGAATTTGTCCTTTTCAGTTGAAGACGTCAAGCGGATGACTTCATCATGTTCTATCTGTGCTCGGTGTAAACCGAATTTCTTTAAGCCTCAACGAGCTCATCTTATAAAGGCTACTTCACCTTTTGAACGTCTGAGCGTTGATTTTAAGGGGCCTCTTCCTTCAACGACTCAAAATCGATACATATTTACTGTTGTGGATGAGTTTTCAAGGTTTCCTTTTGCTTTTCCTTGTGCAGATGTATCAGCTGCTACAGTTATCAAATGTCTGACTCAACTTTTTGTCATCTTTGGGATGCCTGCGTATATCCATTTGGATCAGGGAAGTTCTTTTATGTCTTCCCAGTTGAAGGAATACCTTCAGAGTCGGGGAATTTCTACTAGTAGAACTACCCCGTATAACCCCCCAGGGTAATGGACAGTGCGAACGTTACAATGGGGTGATCTGGAAGGCAGTTATGTTGGCTTTGACATCCCGGAACCTTAAGAATACACAGTGGGAAATGGTACTGCCTGATGCCCTGCATTCCATTAGATCATTGCTTTCAATGGTGACTAATGTGACCCCCATGAAAGGCTCTTTAATTACCCACGGAGATCTACTACGGGATATTCGGTACCTTCATGGCTTACTATGCAGGGACCTGTGCTGCTTCGACGCCATGTTAGATTGTCAAAATATGATCCTTTAGTGGAGGAGGTGGAGCTGTTGGAGGCAAATTCCCAATATGCTCATATTCGATTCCAAGATGGGAAAGAAAGTACTGTTTCAATTAAAGACTTGGCTCCTTGTGGTGGCCAGCCCTCTTCCGAGGATACTAATAATAGTCATGATTCAGATAATGTGGATGTTGTTATAGATACTACGAATATTTCCAATCCTATTGCAGATAATTATACTTCTATTAGTCAGCCTTCGATGGATGTTCATGACCGTCCCAGTTTACTTCCTGAGGGGATTTCCAATCCAGAAACCGTTGATAATCGGGATATGGATAGCCTTCCTGCAGAAGATACTTCGGTGTCTCCGGGTGTGGGAGGGCAAGGAATTTCACCAAGGTTAAGAAGGTCGACACGAACAAGATATCCGGTCGACCGATTGAAAATGGACTTTTAAATTGATAGTAATGTTTTAAAATTGTTGAAATATTATATTTGTATTTTAGTTGTAAATAAATTAATTATAAATTGTAAAGGTTATTTAGTTTGGAGCATGTTTTAAAAGGAGGGGTGAATGGGGTGATTATTTCCTATGTTTAATAAGAAGTATTCTGATTGGTGAATGTGGTGGTTGTTCTCTGTGTTAGTAAGAAGTATTGTAATTGGTTGTTTGTTTCTACCTTGAGATATATGCTGCAAACTCATTGGTAGTTGATGTCAGGTGATTTGCGGTGGCCATCTTAAATTCAGTTTTCTCCAGTCATGTTTGGAGACTGGGTGTTGAAAGCTGTACTACTGGATTTTTAAAGTTAATAAAGCCTAGATTAGAAAGGCAAATCTATTTTTTATTTCACACACTGAGGGTGAGTTTCACACTGGGGGGGGGAATATCACACTGGAGGGAGTTTCACACTGGGGGGGGTGTTTCACACTGGGGGGGGAGTTTCACACTGGGGGGGGAGTTTCACACTGTGGGGGAGTTTCACACTCGGGGAGTTTCACACTGGGGGGGAGTTTCACACTCGGGGGAGTTTCACACTCGGGGGAGTTTCACACTCGGGGAGTTTCACACTCGGAGTTTAACACTGGGGGGGCAGCTTCACACTGCGGAGAGTTTCACACTGCGGGGAGTTTCACACTGCGGTGTGAGTTTCACACTGGGGGTGAGTTTCACACTCGGGGAGTTTCACACTCGGGGTGAGTTTCACACTGGGGGGAGTTTCACACTGGGGGGGAGTTTCACATGGGGGGAGTTTCACACTGGGGGGGTGTGTTTCACACTGGGGGGGTGAGTTTCACACTGGGGGGGTGAGTTGCACACTGGGGGGGAGTTGCACACTGGGGGGGAGATGCACACTGGGGGGGCAAGTTGCACACTGGGGGGGCAAGTTGCACACTGGGGGGGAGTTTCACACTGGGGGGGGAGTTTCACACTGGGGGGGCGAGTTCCACACTGGGGGGGAGTTGCACACTGGGGGGGCGAGTTGCACACTGGGGGCGAGTTGCACACTGGGGGGGAGTTGCACACTGGGGGGGCGAGTTGCACACTGGGGGGGAGTTGCACACTGGGGGGGCGAGTTTCACACTGGGGGGGAGTTTCACACTGGGGGGGAGTTTCACACTGGGGGGGAGTTTCACACTGGGGGGGAGTTTCACACTGCGGGGGGAGTTTCTCACGGGGGGGAGTTTCACACTGGGGGGGAGTTTCACACTGCGGGGGAGTTTCACACTGGGGGGAGTTTCACACTGGGGGGGCGAGATTCACACTGGGGGGGCGAGTTTCACACTGGGGGGGCGAGTTTCACACTGGGGGGGCGAGTTGCACACTGGGGGGGAGTTGCACACTGGGAGGGAGTTGCACACTGGGAGGGAGTTGCACACTGGGGGGGGGAGTTTCACACTGGGTGGGCGAGTTTCACACTGGGGGGTGAGTTTCACACTGGGGGGCGAGTTGCACACTGGGAGGGAGTTTTACACTGGGAGGGAGTTGCAAACTGGGAGGGAGAGTTGCACACTGGGTGGAGTTGCACACTGGGAGGGAGTTGCACACTGGGAGGGAGTTGCACACTGGGGGGCGAGTTTCACACTGGGGGGTGAGTTTCACACTGGGGGGGCGAGTTTCACACTGGGGGGTCGTGTTTCACACTGGGGGGCGAGTTTCACACTGGGGGGGGAGTTGCACACTGGGGAGGAGTTGCACACTGGGGGGGAGTTGCACACTGGGGGGGGAGTTGCACACTGGGGGGGAGTTTCACACTGGAAGGGATTTTCACACTGGGGGGACTTTCACACTGAGGGGCAGTTTCTCACTGGGTGGAGATTCACACTGGATGGAGTTTCACACTGCGTGGGAGTATCACTCTGAGGGGGGCTTATTTCAAACTCTGGAGAGTTTCACACTGGAGGGGGGAGTTTCACACCGGGGAGGAGATTCACACAGGGGGTGGAGTTTCACACTGGTGGGGGCGTTTCCACACTGGGGGTGAATTTCACACTGAGGGGGTGAGTTTCACACGGGGCAGAGTTTCACACGGGGCGGAGTTTCACACTGGGCTGGAGTTTCACACTTGTGATGAGTTTCACACTGGGGGGAGTTTCACACTCGGGAGGGAGTTTCACACTGCGAGGGCATTCCACACTGGGGGGTGAGGAGTTTCATGCTGTGGGGGGATTTCACAATAGGGTGGAGTTTCACACTGGGGGGGGAGATTCACACTGGGGGTGAGCTTCACACTGAGGGGGGAGCTTCACACTGAGGGGGAGTTTCACACTGGGGGGGGAGTTTCACACTGGGGGGGAGTTTCACACTGGGGGGTGGAGTTGCACACTGTGGGGTGGAGTTGCACACTGCGGGGGAGTTGCACACTGGGGGGGAGTTTCACACTGCGGGGAATTTCACACTGCGTGGGAGTTTCACACTGCGGGGGAGTTTCACACTGCGGGGGCGTTTCACACTGCGGGGGAGGTTCACACTGGGGGGAGTTTCACACTGGGGGGGAGTTTCACACTGAGGGGGAGTTACACACTGGAGGGAGTTTCACACTGGAGTGGTGTTTCACACTGGGGGGAGTTTCACACTGAGGGGGAGTTTCACACTGGGGGGGAGTTTCACACGGGGGGGAGATTCACACTGGGGGGCAGTTTCTCACTGGGTGGAGATTCACACTGGATGGAGTTTCACACTGCTGGTGAGTTTCACTGAGGGGGGCTTGTTTCAAACTTTGGAGAGTTTCACACTGGAGGGGCGAGTTTCACGCTGGGGAGGAGTTTCACACTGGGGAGGAGATTCACACTGGGGGTGGGGTTTCACACTGGTGGAGGAGTTTCCACACTGGGGGTGAATTTCACACTGAGGGGGCGAGTTTCACACTGAGGGGTGTGTTTCACACGGGGCAGAGTTTCACACTGGGCTGGAGTTTCACACTGGTAGTGGGGAGTTTCACACTGGGGGTGAGCTTCACACTGAGGGGGCGAGTTCCACACTGTGGGTAGTTTCACACTGGGAGGGAGTTTCACACTGAGGTGGAGTTTCACACTGGGGGGGATTTTCTTTCTGGGGAAAGCTTCACACTGTTGCAGGAGCTTCACACTGGCGGGAGTTTCACACTTGGGGGGGAGTTTCATACCGGGGGAGTTTCACACTGTGGGGGAGTTTTACACTGGGGGGGAGTTTCATGCTGGGGGGGAATTTCTCAATAGGGAGGAGTTTCACACTGGGGGGTAGTTTCACACTGGGGGGGAGTTTCACACTGGTGGGGCGTTTCACACTGCTGGGGGCGAGTTTCACACTGGGGTGGAGTTTTACACGGGGGGAGTTTCACACTGGGGGGGCAGTTTCACACTGGGGGGCAGTTTCACACTGGGGGGAGTTTCACACGGGGGGGAGTTTCACACTGAGGGGCAGTTTGGAGATTCACACTGCGGTGGGAGATTCACACTGGCTGGGTTTTTCACATGGGGGCTGTTTCACACTGCGGGGAGTTTCACACTGCGGGGGAGTTTCACACTCGGAGTTTCACACTGCGTGGAGTTTCACACTGCGGGGTGTTTCACACTGGGGGTGAGTTTCACACTGAGAGTTAGTTTCACACTGGGGGAGTTTCACACTGGGGGGGAGTTTCACACTGGGGGGGAGTTTCACACTGGGGGGGAGTTTCACACTGGGGGGGAGTTTCACACTCAGGGAGTTTCACACTGGGTGGGTAGTGTCACACTGCGGGCAGTTTCGCACTGCGGGGAGTTTCACACTGCGGGGTGAGTTTCACACTGGGGGGGTGTGGTGATTATTCTTGTTTTGGATGAAGCATTGTAATTGGTTGCCTGTTTTTCTGCCTTGAGATATATGCTGTAAACTTATTGGTTAGTTGATTCCATGTGACCTGTGGTGGCCATCATAAATTCAGTTCTCTACAGTTTGGTTGAGACTTGGTGCTTAACATGGACTTCTGGTTTTTTAAGGTTAATAAAGCCTAGCTTTTGAAAGGCAAGCTACTCTTTATTTCAATTTATTAACCTTTTGCTATATTGGAATGATATCTTTGACCGGAACGATTTAATGCTGACCCTAATTCTGCAGGAGTGGATGATCAATGGACACATTGGTATCGTACATTTAAAAACATTTTGGGCGTGTTGGATCAGCAATCTCTTTGAAGTGAAGGCCCGTATAGATACGGGCAGTACTGAGAGCTTTATAAGTCTTCAGTTTGTGAGCGAGAAGCGTTTGAAAATTTCGCCTGCTCCCTATCAGGTGTGTATGGCTCAGACGACTCTCACCTCACAAGTAGCTGGTTGTTGCCTTGTGAAATTAATTCTCCTAGGTAATACATATACTGATATACGCCTATCCGTTCTGCCTAATCTCTGTGCGGACATTTTGATTGGTCATGATGTGCTTCAATTACATGAGTCCCTCAGTCTTTCTTTCAGAGGAACTAAGCCGCCTTTGTCTATTTGTGGATTAACTTCTTTATTCATTTCTCCATTATCACTTTTTTCCAATTTGATGCTGGACTGTAAGCCAATTGCTACCAAGTCAAGAAGGTATAGCAGTCAGGATAAAGAATTGATTAATTCTGAAGCTCAACGTCTTTTATCGGAAGGAATCATTGAACCTAGTTTTTCGCCCTGGTGGGCACAGGTAGTTGTCACCACTAATGAGAGACATAAGAAGTGAATGGTGATAGACTACTCTCAAACTATTAACAGGTATGCTCAATTAGATGCGTACCCCCTGCCTAAGATTGATGAGCTTATCAATAAAGTATCTCAATATAAGGTTTTTAGCACTATTGACCTAAAGAGTGCTTATCATCAGATTCCTATCGCTAAGAGGGACAAACCATATACGGCCTTTGAAGCTGGCGGAAAGCTGTACCAGTTTTGCCGAGTACCATTCGGTGTTACTAACGGTGTCGCCTGTTTTCAACGGGCAATGGATGCTTTTATAAGTGATAACTCTCTCTCTGACACCTTCTCATATTTAGATGACATCACGGTGTGTGGCAAATCAAGGGTGGAGCACGATTTTAATCTAGAAAGATTCCTTCAAGTTGCGGAAAAAGTTGGCTTAACTTTCAATAAAGAGAAGTGTATCTTTTCGACCACCGAGGTAAATTTACTGGGGTATATTATCTCGGGAAACAAGATTAAACCAGATCCAGAATGGCTGTGACCACTGATTGATTTACCTTGCCCTACTAATTCTAAGGCCTTGCAACGAGTTGTTGGACTGTTTTCGTATTATTTTAATTGGATTGCAAACTTCTCGCAGAAGATCCGGCCCCTTATTTGGGTTACGACATATCCTCTATCATGGGAGGCCAGGGTGTGTTTTGATAATCTTAAAAAGGATATCCTTGAAGCAGTTGTGCATTCTATTGATGAGCAGGTTCCCTTTGTGATTGAGACGGACGCTTCCGATTTTGCAATTGGGGCTACCCTGAACCAAAATGGAAGACCTGTGGCCTTTTTCTCACGTACTCTGAGCAATAGTGAGCAGAGACATTCATCAATAGAGAAAGGGGCGTACGCAATAGTAGAAGCACTGCGTAAATGGAGACATTATTTATCTGGGCGACATTTTAAGTTAGTAACTGACCAAAAATCTGTGTCCTTCATGTTTGATGTCAAACATTTCGGAAAGATTAAGAATGATAAAGTAATGAGGTGGAGGATCGAGTTGGCATGCTATCATTTTGATATAGTCTATCGTCCAGGGAAGGATAATGTTGCCGCTGATGCGCTGTCATGGGCTTATTGTTCTGTGCTTCACGGAGATACGCTTATTAATCTTCATAATGCTTTGTGCCATCCTGGTGTTACGAGGATGATACACTTCATACGCAGTAAGAATTTGCCCTTTTCAGTTGAAGACGTCAAGCAGATGACTTCGTCATGCTCTGTCTGCGCCCGGTGTAAACAGAATTTCTTTCAGCCTCAACGAGCTCATCTTATAAAGGCTACTTCTCCCTTTGAACGCCTGAGCGTTGATTTTAAGGGGCCTCTTCCTTCAATGACTCAGAATCGATATATATTTACTGTTGTGGATGAGTTTTCAAGGTTCCCTTTTGCTTTTCCTTGTGCAGATGTATCAGCTGCTACAGTTATTAAATGTCTGACTCAACTTTTTGTCATCTTTGGGATACCTGCGTATATCCATTCGGATCAGGGAAGTTCTTTTATGTCTTCCCAGTTGGAGGAATACCTCCAGAGTCGGGGAATTTCTACTAGCAGAACTACCCCGTATAATCCCCAGGGTAATGGACAGTGCGAACGATACAATGGGGTGATCTGGAAGGCAGTTATGTTGGCTTTGACATCCCGGAACCTTAAGAATACACAATGGGAAATGGTACTGCCTGATGCCCTGCATTCCATTAGATCATTGCTTTCAACGGCTACTAATGTGACCCCCCCATGAAAGGCTCTTCAACTATCCGCGGAGATCTTCTACGGGATATTCGGTACCTTCATGGCTTACTATGCAGGGACCTGTGCTGCTCCGACGCCATGTTAGACTGTCAAAGTATGATCCTTTAGTGGAGAAGGTGGAGCTATTGGAGGCAAATTCCCAATATGCTCATATTCGATTCCAAGATGGGAAAGAAAGTACGGTTTCAGTTAAAGACTTAGCTCCTTGTGCTGGCCAGCCCTCTCCTGAGGACATTAACAATAGCCATAATTCAGATAATGTTGATGTCGCCACAGATACTACGAACATTTCCAATCCTATTGCAGACACTTACAATTCACTCAGTCTGCCTCCGATGAATGTTCATGACCCTCCCAGTCTACCTTCTAATGGGACTTCCAATCCAGAAACCGTTGATAATCGGGATATTGATAGCCTCCCTGCAGAAGATATTTCTGTGTCTCCTGGTGTGGGAGTGCAAGGAAATCCACCAAGGCTAAGAAGGTCGACACGAACAAGATATCAGGTCGACCGATTAAAAATGGACTTTTAAAATAATTAATAATTTAATAGTAAAATTTTAAAATTGTTGAAGGCATTATACATGTATTGCTCTAGTCATAAATAACTAATTGTAAACTGTAAAGGCTACCTAGGTTGAAGTATATTTTAAAAGGAGGGGCGAATGTGGTGATTATTCTTGTTTTATAAGAAGCATTGTAATTGGTTGCCTGTTTTCCTGCCTTGAGATATGTGCTGTAAACTTATTGTTTAGTTGATTCCATGTGACCTGTGGTGGCCATCTTAAATTCAGTTCTCTACAGTTTGGTTGAGACTGGGTGCTTAACATGTACTGCTGGTTTTTTAAGGTTAATAAAGCCTAGCTTTTGAAAGGCAAGCTACTCTTCCCACCGGGGGCGAGTTTCACACCGGGGGGGGGGGTATATGATACTGCGGGGGGGGGGAGTTTCACACTGAGGGGGCGTTTCACACTGAGGGGGCGTTTCACACTGAGGGGGCGTTTCACACTGAGGGGGCGTTTCACACGTGGGGGGGGGAGTTTCACACGGGGGGGAGAGTTTCACAGGGGGGGGAGTTTCACACGGGGGGGAGTTTCACACGGGGGGGGAGTTTCACACGGGGGGGGAGTTTCACACGGTGGGGAGTTTCACACGGGGGGGGAGTTTCACACGGGGGGGGAGTTTCACACGGTGGGGAGTTTCACACGGGGGGGGAGTTTCACACGGGGGGGGAGTTTCACACGGGGGGGAGTTTCACACGGGGGGGGAGTTTCACACGGGGGGGGAGTTTCACACGGGGGGGGAGTTTCACACGGGGGGGGAGTTTCACACGGGGGGGGAGTTTCACACGGGGGGGAGTTTCACACGGGGGGGGAGTTTCACACGGGGGGGAGTTTCACACGGGGGGAGTTTCACTCTGAGGGGGGCTTGTTTCAAACTTGAGAGTATGACACTGGAGGGGCGAGTTTCACACTGGGTGGAGTTTCACACGGGGGGGGAGTTTCACACTGGGTGGAGTTTCACACGGGGGGGGAGTTTCACACGGGGGGGGAGTTTCACACGGGGGGGGAGTTTCACACGGGGGGGGAGTTTCACACGGGGGGTAGTTTCACACTGCGGGGGAGTTTCACTCTGAGGGGGGCTTGTTTCAAACTTGAGAGTATGACACTGGAGGGGCGAGTTTCACACTGGGTGGAGTTTCACACTGAGTGGGGGAGTTTCCACACTGGGGGCGAGTTTCACACTGAGGGGTGAGTTTCACACTGGTGGGGGAGTTTCCACACTGGGGGTGAATTTCACACTGAGGGGGCGAGTTTCACACTGAGGGGTGAGTTTCACACTGAGGTGGTGAGTTTCACACTGAGGGGTGAGTTTCACACTGGTGGGGGAGTTTCCACACTGGGGGCGAGTTTCACACTGAGGTGGTGAGTTTCACACTGAGGGGTGAGTTTCACACTGGTGGGGGAGTTTCCACACTGGGGGTGAATTTCACACTGAGGGGTGAGTTTCACACTGAGGGGTGAGTTTCACACTGAGGTGGTGAGTTTCACACTGAGGGGTGAGTTTCACACTGGTGGGGGAGTTTCCACACTGGGGGTGAATTTCACACTGAGGGGTGAGTTTCACACTGAGGGGTGAGTTTCACACTGAGGGGTGAGTTTCACACTGAGGGGTGAATTTCACACTGAGGGGTGAGTTTCACACTGAGGGGTGAGTTTCACACTGGGCTGGAGTTTCACACTTGCGATGAGTTTCACACTGGGGGAAATCTCACTGTGGGGAGTTTCACACTGGGGGGGATTTTCATTCTGGGGAAAGTTTCACACTGGGGTAGGGGCTTCACACTGGGGAGGGAGTTTCACACTGGGTGAGGGAGTTTCCCACTCGGGGGATGTTTCACACTGGGGGGGGGGGAGTTTCACACTGGGGGGTGGGGGAGTTTCACACTGGGGCGGGGAGTTTCACAGTTGCGGGGGGGCGGGGGGGGAGTTTCACACTGGGGGAGTTTCACACTGTGGGGGAGTTTCACACTCGGGAGGGAGTTTCACACTCGGGAGGGCGTTCCACACTGGGGGGTTGGGAGTTTCACACTGGGCGGGGGTGGGGGGGGGTGGGGGGAGTTTCATGCTGGGGGGAATTTCACAATAGGGAGGAGTTTCACACTGGGCGGGGAGGTTCCACACTGGGGGGATGGATATTCATGCAGCGGCTGGAGTTTCACACTGTGGGCGGAGTTTCACACTGGGAAGGAGATGTTCTGTTGTGTTGTGACCGGGTGCCTTTCAATAATCAATTTCTCCAGTTTACGTGGAGCACGCAGGTGGGGGTCGGGATTAGCACTCAGTGGGTATTTTCTGTATCTCCCTCCCTTCAAGTACTTTGGCCCTGATATTTATATAGAGACAGGGAGGGTGCGGAGCAGCAGATTTGTGATTAGAAAATCAGAAGAATGAGTTTCTGTCAGGTCCTGCAGTTAAATTAACATTTTTGCCTCAGTTTCCCGGCCGCAGCCAGCAAGATTGAGAGGAACTCGGGCTGTCGGGAGGGTAGGCCTTTGGCACCAGATCCCAGTCAGGAATCGGAGAGGAGGGATGGAGGGATCGGAAAGGCTGGGGTGGGGGATAATGGGAAGGGTTGTGTAGGGGAGATCGGAAGGGTTGGTGGGAAAATTGGAAGGGTCGGTTGGGAGAGATTGGAAGGGTCAGGATGGGGAGATTGGAAGGGTCCAGTGGAGGAGATTGTAAGGGTCGGGATGGGGCGATCGGAAGGGTCGGGTGGGGGTGATTGGAAGATTCCGGTGGGGGAGTTCGGAAGGGTCGGGTGGGGGTGATTGGAAGGAAGGGTCGGGTGGGGGCGATCGGAACGGTCGGGTGGGGGAGAGTGGAAGGGTTTCGTGGGGGAGATTGGAAGGGTCCGGTGGGGGAGATTGGAAAGTTTGGGGGGAGATTGGAAAGGTCAGGGGGAGATTGGAAGCATCGAGAGGGGGAGATTGGAAGGGTCGGGTGTGGGAGATTGGAAGGGTCGGGTGTGGGAGATTGGAAGGGTCGGGTGGGTGCGATCGGAACGGTCGGGTGGGGGAGAGTGGAAGGGTCCGGTGGGGGAGATCGGAAGGGTCGGGTGTGGGAGATCGGAAGGGTCGGGTGGGGGAGTTTGGAAGGGTCGGCTGGGGGAGATCGGAACGGTCGGGAGTGGGAGATCGGAAGGGTCGGGTGTGGGAGATCGGAAGTGTCGGGTGTGGGAGATCGGAAGGGTAGTGTGTGGGAGATCGGAAGGGTCGGGTGGGGGAGTTTGGAAGGGTCGGCTGGGGGAGATCGGAACGGTCGGGTGTGGGAGATCGGAAGGGTCGGGTGTGGGAGATCGGAAGTGTCGGGTGTGGGAGATCGGAAGGGTAGTGTGTGGGAGATCGGAAGGGTCGGGAGGGGGGAAGATTGGAAGTGTCGGGAGGGGGGAAGATTGGAAGTGTCGGGAGGGGGGAGATTGGAAGTGTCGGGAGGGGAGAGATTGGAAGTGACCGGTGGGAGAGATCGGAAGGGGGAGATTGGAAGGGTCCGGTGGGAGAGATTAGAAGGGTCGGGGGGAGATCGGAAGGGTAGAAGGGTCGGGGGGAGATTGGAAAGTTCAGGGGGCGCTCGGAAGGATCGGGTCGGGGAGATTGGAGGGTCGGTGGGAGATTGGGAGGGTCGGGGAGAGATTGGAAAGGTAAGGGGGAGATCGGAAGGATCGGGTCGGGGAGATTGGAGGGTCAGTGTGAGATTGGAAGGGTCGGGGGGGAGATTGGTAGTGTCGGGTGGGGGAGATCAGAATGGTTGACGAGAGCGGAAAGGTCATGTGGAGGAGATCGGAAGGGTTGGGGGGGATTGGAAGGGTCGAGTGGGGGAGATTGGAAGGGTCGGGAGGTGATTGG